>NW_026087378.1:12858805-14336957 GCF_022539395.1 Myiozetetes cayanensis | reverse complement strand
TGCTCCTCAAGCCCAGTGAAAATAGGTACCAAGAGATTCAGTAGCTGATGCTTCTCTAACCCCTGCCCTCACCTGCCATGTGGAAATGTCACCTGTGGCCAGAGGGAGCTCCAGGTGGGAGCCCTGGGAACAGGGATGATGGTGCTGGCACCTGCTGTGGGGTGCCTGGGGTTGTTTGAATGCGTGAATGTCTCCCTGGAAGGAGTGAGCTGGACCCTCATGGGGCATTAAATGTGCAGCACAGCCCTGGAACTGTGGGGTGTGTTTTGTTTGCAGCATTTGTTATTCCATGGACCCCAACCTGCAGTCTGGCACTCACCGATCCACGAGGGGCAGTGGTGCTGCTGCAGAGCCCAGTGCAGCAAAGGAGGGGAGGACTGGAGATGTGCTGGGTTAATTTATTTAATCTGAATTATTATTCCACAGGTGGCTGAGCTGGCATTTCAGGAAGTTCAGTGCCGTGGTCTGTGGTTTGATACCGGGTGTTTCCACAAGCAATGCGAACACGGATGACTTGCGGGCGTCATTAAATGTTTCATCCGGTCCTGTCAAACAAGCAAAGTGGCTGCAGGGGGACACCCCACGGTGCCTGTTAACCCAGCTCTGCCTGTGGTGCTGCCCCTGGCTCTGGTTTGGGCTGGCTGTGCTTTGTGAGCAGCTGAGTGCCGGGGGGTGCCTGCTCCGACCCCGCGGGTGCCCCCGCCAGCCCGGGCTCCGTGCAAGGAGTGTCAATGGCCAGCCAAGGTTTCTCACTGGGCAAACGATGTGTGGCCAGCTGGAGTTCTTCAGATCAATAACTCAGTGACAGGCAGCTCGAGCGCTTGGAAGCAGCGATGGGCCCGGCACGGTCGTTCCGCGCGTTGCAAAGGATCGAAGAACACTGGGCCGGAATTGCTGAGCTCCATCACCGTGTCAGGGCTGCAGGGCTGAATATTAAGTGCTGTGGGAGAGTGGGGCCACGTGTGGCCTCGTTGACAAGTGAAAAGGAATTGCTGAAATCTTGGACTTGCCAGCTGCTGGGGAAGGGACACGGGGGCTGGGACCAATTTCCACCAGAGCGCTTGGTCACCACCTCACCCGTACTCTGTCCTGTGTTCTGGGACAGAATCATAGAATGGGTTGGGTTGGAAGGGACTTTAAAGATCATCTCCTTCCAACCTCTCTGCCAGTGGGCAGGGACACCTCTCAGTCCCACAGGAACTGAGATTCCTAAATTCCCAGAGAAATAAGCCCTGGGTAGAGGATGCAATCCTTCTACATTGCAGTATCTGTTGTGAGCAGCAGGGAATTTGCTTGCCTTATGGCCAGGATCCACAGGAAGCTCCTTTTCCACTTAGGCTGATGATATTTGCTGTGCAACAGGACAATATTTAATCTCTATCTGGGCTTTTCTTCACCCCCCCTGAAGAAACACCTCTTATGCTCATGTTTGTGGAATTCAAATGCTTGGTGAGTTGAGCACAAATATCTTGTGGCACAAAACTAATGTAGAGCTTACAGAGGAGTTCTTTATGATTTTATTCCAGATCATGCATTTAATCCAGTGTAGCTGGTTTTTAAATGCTGCCTCTTCTAAAAGATATTTAAGGTAATTTCGATCTTGGACATGTTCTGGCCAAAGAACAAATAAAGGGGCAATACCTGAAACAGTTAAATTACTGATGCAGCCTGGGATTCCTCTCTTTCCTTTTGCATTTTATTTATTCTGATTGCTATTCTATTAAAAGCTCCTGATGGTTTTAAAACTTCAAATTGTTGTCTTTGGGAAGCAAATGCCTGGGGAGCAATTTTAATATTGCTTTTGCTAATTGCTGGGAAGTGAAGGTTAAGCAAGATAATCAGGTTGGGTAGAGCTGGCAGATGACAGTCATTACAGACAGAAAAGTCTGGTGTCAGTTGTGGGAAGGTTTAGTGAAGCAGTAGTAAAACCAGCACAATGTCATTAGAGTCTTTATAGGAAAAACATTTTGGAAGCCGGCTCTGAATCCCAGTGATGTCTGTGCAAACACTCCTGCTCACTTTTAAAGCCTGAATAAAATCCAGGATGATTGCTAAGCTACTCATAATGTCTCCAAGGTCAGAAGAAACTCTCTGTATGGGCTTATCTGTGTAAAAGGAAAAAGAAAACACTCCACCAAAAAGCTAAACTAACCCTGATGCCTAAAGAAACAACATAATAAAAGCCAGCATAAAAAGGGAAGTTTGGGTAGTGAAATTGGGATGGAAGGTGTCTTTTTTTCCCCATGGAATGTGAGCATCTCTGCCGAGCTCAGCAGCTGAAACAGCTCCCCTGAACACGTGTTGACTTTTGTCCTTCAGCTGTTTTGTCTTCAGGCTCTATCTCTATGTATATCCCCATAATTCAATCCATATTTATCAGTTTGAGTTCTTGCAGCCCTTTAACAGATGCCATGTGCCTGTGAACAAGGATTTCTGTGGCAGTGCCTCCCGTCCCTGCCCCAGCAGCCTTTACTGACGGATCTGGCGGTGTCATCGTCCCGCTCCCGGAGCCAGAGGGGGTTTGTGCAGCTCTGCAGGGCTTTCTCCTTCATTTTGGATGCTTTGCCTGTGTGTTGTGCACCTGTACAATGTCAAACACGTATTGCCCACAGCAGCATTTAATAGGCTTCCTGATGTCGGTGGAAAGTCAATAACTCGAGATCTTAATTGCAGGACACGTCTGGGCGCTGCCTCGCCGACGGATCTTTCCTCGTCAAATAACTCCAGATATTTGGAACAAAACTAGGATATTGTTTTCTGCATGACCCCAGGAAACAAAACTAACACTGTGAGATGAAGGGCTCTGCAGTAATGTTCATTTTTCTGGAGAAAGAGCTCCAAGGTGGGTCCTTTTCTCGGTAAGATAAACATCTACCAAATTATTCCAATAAGTCCATTTTGTAGGATAAAAAGAACAGTATTTGAGGATTCTGATTTGTGAGATCAGAAAGGAAAAGGTGATCTATAGACAAAAACACAGATTAAAAGCTAAACTCCTCCTTATGAGATGAATGCAAAACATCCCAGTGTGGTGTGTTCCCTTAATCAGTCAACAACTGAATGTAGAGCTGAGGCTCAAATTCTCTCCCCTGATTTTCAGAGCCCTGCACTGGAATTAATCTGAATTAAAAACTTTGGACTGTATTTAATAGAAGTGGGGTTTGCTGAAAATGCCTGTAAAATGGCTGTTAGTCTTTCCATGCTGCTCAGGTAGTGATGGTACCTGCCCTTTTGGTTTACAGCTGGAATCTCAAGTAAGTGAGACCCCAGGGCAAAATTAATATGTGTAAGGTGAAAGTCTGGATGCAGCTGGTCATGGCAGGGAGAGCCAAGAGCAGAGCCCCGACCTCCAGGACAAACATTCTTTCCTTTGCACACCTTCTGAATCCAGAATTAATTGTGATTTTAGGAAAAAAATAAGACTTTCTGAGAGAGCAATAGCCAGACCTAAATCCAGCTGTTGATGTGGCCAGCGATTCTGGGCTCTTGACCCCCAGCATGATGCTGGCAGAGCCATTCAGCCCAAAAGATGGCACTATTTTTCTATTTCACTGTACAGCAAATTCCCTCTCCCAACCAGACTCATTCACTATCGAACCTCCCTCAAAAAGACAATTTTTCTGAGGCTTTACATACAGTAAAGTCCATTATTGTGAAGGCCAAATTGCTGCCAAAAAAAGCCTTCAGCTAAAAATGTATATCTATAAACTAATAACACATCATCCTGATGAAAAATAACAAACAGGGAAGGCGTTTTTCTCCATTATTAATGGCCAATGTTTGTTATATTGTTGTGTTTAGTCCAAGAAGCCTTGATAGAGAGAGGCAGCTTTTCAACATGAGTGGCACTTCAACTGGCATTTTATAAATTTTACAAAAAAAAAAAAAAAAAAAATAGAGCCCTGGAACATTTAAACTCCCTGTCAATATTAAAGAAGGGAAGCTGCAGGTTGTGAGAGAGGGAACTGTTGTGGGTGCTGCCATCCCAGGAAAAGAGAGGAAAGTGTGGGGTTGATCTGGGGTGGGAGCCCTGCATACCCCTGGGAGTCCTTAGCCTAAAGCCATTCAGGTATCAGCTAACACAGGCTCTAGGTCTTGCTGCAGGTGAAGGCTCAACACCCTCTGGTCACTCTAAAAGGCTCCTTCCTCTCCACAAAAGGCACGTGGATTCCCTGGAGCTGAGCACTGGTCCCACCTCACCTCTGCTTGCCCAGCTGGGAGCCCGGTGAGTCACTGAGGGTCAGCACAGGATTTAAACACTCCATCCCAGGGTGTTCCTGCTGTCCTGGACATTCCACTTTGGCTGCCCTTCTCCTGCCCAGGGAAACACCAGGAGTGGTGCCTGTGGAGCAGGACCCCTGGAGTGCCCAGGGGAATGGGATGGTCTGGTCCTGGAGGAGCAGCTGGGATGTTGAGATTCCTCCAGCCTGGCTGGGATAGCTGATGGCAATAACTGCCTGTAACTGCCTGGGGCAGCCCAAGGAATGGAAAGGCAAAGCTGAAGGGAGCAGGGACACCAAGCTGAGCGATCCAAAGACACTCCTGTTCCCTGGTGAGGTCACTCAGCCCAGTTGCTTCACTGGAGGCAATAATACAGCTGTTTTGGGATCTGGCAATGTCTGTACTGCAGTTTATCAAAGAGGCCGAAAAGCTCAAAAATAGCAAAACAGCAGATGAAAGACCCCAGCAAAGACAACGAGATGAGAACAAAGTTCATTTCATTAAGAAAATGCAGGAATAAAGGAATAGAGCTTTTCAGACCAGCCTCATTAGAAGCCCAGGCAAATTAGTGGCATTATGGTTTATTAAATATTATTAAGCCAAGGACAAAAACCCTTCCTGCAGAATGGTTACAGCAATGGCAAAAAAAAAAAAAAAAAAAAAAGCTACAAGAAATAGTGTTCTCACTGAAATGCTGCCCTTTAACGTAACTGAGATCTCTTGGTTTTAGCTTTTTAAAAAATGAGACCATTTGCTAAACATAAATTTGGAATTGAACTGTTGGGCTTGAACATTTCAGCCAAAGATCCTGGGAGGTCTCATAAGTTCAGAGAAAGAGCAGCCAGCGAAAGTATTTTCCAAGAGTACTGTTGTGGGGAAGAGAATCACAAACAGATTTTAATTTTTAATTCTTTTTTTTCCTTTCTGGAAAGCTAAACTGCAGTGGCACATGTGGCAGTGCACATATCCTGATTTTATTAATGAAAATTAAGGGTGCAGACTGCGAGGTGGGCAGGGGGAGGTTCATCACCCTGAGCATCTCTCTGGGTTCCACGCTCAGCATTCCTTGCACACATTCCCTGTGTGCCAGCCCCTGATTGGGATGCAGACCTCCTCACTGCCCAGCTCCTGCCTCTACTCTGTGGCACACGTTGCAAGGGAGATAAAACAGAAGTAAAGATCTCTGGGCCAGCTGATTGCAATGCAAACTCGGAGCCATTTGGCACAGACCCCGGCCTCGGGCACAGAACTGTTGTCAAGAGAGAGAAAAGGGAGAAGGGGTTTGGGTTGCAGATGTTTCCTAAGAGCAAACTAGACACCATAAGGCTGGTTTTGGGCACAGAGGGCAGGGAAAAAAACTGCTGTGAAGTAAGTTAGATTAATACATGTGAAATGTCATTCTTTTCAGCTGATTCTGGCTGACAATGCCCCACCAAATCTGGAGTGGGAAGGGGGCAGAGGGCTTACAGCTTGTTGCTACACAAACTCCAACCCAAGCCAAGAATGGCACCATGAGTAAGTAGTGATTATTGTTATGGTCACCACACAAGGACATAATTCCTGCCAAAGACTTGGACAGCCTTTTCTCACACATGAAGCTGCAGTGGGATTTTCAGGTTTTGTGTCCCACCAGAGTCGCCTTCTGTGTGACCCAGTGCATGAGAGGGAGCCTGGGCAGGCTGGCAGGAGTGGGAGTTAGCAGGTGATGGAAAGGAAAGCCCATGATTTGTCAATTTGTTAAAATTAAGCAGTGTTGTTGGTGTGTTCAAAGCTATCTGCATGTCTGTGGATGAAAAGTCAAGATATTACCATGCTGTCAGAGCCCAGAACCCATCAATGAGCAACCTGGGCTTCTGAGCAGCCTGCTCCAGTGGAAGGTGCCCCTGCCCATGGCAGGAGGGTTGGAAGGAGGTGGTCTTTAAGGTCCCTTCCAGCCCAAACCATTCAGTGACTCTCTGAATGGAGTACCTGCTGCAGCTGATGTGTGCAGTGTGAGCCTTCTGGGGTTTCCCTTTGCAGTGGGAGTGGCCTCTCAGGGCATCTCCTGTGGAGATGACAGAACTGGATGACTGCTGGGTATGTGCCACACTCATGTTGTGCCACTTTGTCCCCAGGCCACGAAGTGAAAGGAGCAGCTGGACACGCACACGGCCACGGTGAGTGCTGCACTGGGCTGGACATCTCGCTTGTGCTCTTGGTTGTTGCAAAGCCCAAATGAATTCTTACAGAGGCTGGCAAAAATAGCCTATTTGGCATTCATTTCAAATCCCATGAGGTGCCTGTCTTCATTTTTAGGCACCTAAATACTTCTGCAAATCTCCCTCTTAGCGCTTCATGAGCTGGGGACTGATCTGGCACATCAAACTTCAGCTGAAACAGGCGCTCCTCGCTCAGAGCGCTTTCTAAAATGAGAAACAGAACTTCTCAGACATATGCTGAGGTCATAATTGCTCATACCAGTGAGAAAGTAATTTCTGGAGATATGCAGATTTTTATTTTTTTATTTTTAATGTATTTTCAAGGGCTTTGTTTGCAGTTATGTTTTCATTTATGCTGAAGTGAGAGGCAGGAGAGATTTCTATCAGCAGTAACACATAAAGCATTTTGGGAATTGTTTGGGTCAAATAATTTCGCCCTTTTGTTAAATGATGCTTTAGGAATATTATCACATCCATTGCTTATATTAGCAATCTGTTTATCCAGGTAACTGAGAGGCAAATGTAGCCTGCTGGCTTCTCAGGAAGACAAAGACAGAGTGGAGGGTGTTTATATGATCCTGCATATAAATGACTTATTTATTTTGATAAGATATTACTGAAATCCCAAAGAGAGATTGGAGATAGAGCTGTAAAATACCTGCCCCCACGAAATAATGCCCACTTTCTGAGGGGGTGCATGTTGGTCGTGCCAGTCCAGAGGGGTGGCTTGGGTAGATGGATCACCTGCATCTGAGTGGCACCGTGGGCACATCCTGATACCCCTCCACACTGGGTCTGGGTGGTGCAAGGGCAGCTGTGCAGGGCCTTCCAGCCTTCTTATTTCTGGATTTTAGTTTTTTTCTTGCACTGATCAGCATTGCAGTTGCTCTGCTCTTGAGGTGGGATCTGGGCAGGTTGGGGTTTGCTGGGCTCAGGGCTGGTGGTCCTTAATCCAGGTCATTTCCACCTTGGCATCTCCACTCTGGTGAACGCAACAGCAGTGCTGGGAGAGCTCTGCCCTTCAGTTGTTTCTGAGTATTTCGAATGCTGATGGAAGCAATGCATAATGGGTTATTAAGTTTGTTCTAAAAAAAAAAAAAAGAGAAAAAATGAAAAAAAAAATCTCACTGAGAATGAAAAATTGCTTAGAATCTGCTGTCAAAACAGCAATGCTACAATGCCACTTCTGCAATTACAGGGATCGTGCCTGCATGAGTGATGAGACTTTTACATACAGGAGAAATAAGAAAAAGGTCTTTTAAAACACAATTTAGTTTTACTTCATAATTATGTGGAACCAGAGTGATGCATCATGGAGATACCCCTTTGCTCAAGTATGAAATTGTTTGAACATTTATTTTTATCCAGAAGCAGTGCCATGAGCAATGCTTCAGAATGCTCTGAATTGACTAGAATTATATTAGTCATATCTTTATAATAAAGACAGTAATTTATGCAGGTGATTTAGAAGGTTTTGATTCTCATCTCTGAAGAGCTGAAGGGTCAAAACATAAATTAGAGCAGCACATGGCAGTGCAGAAGAGCCAGGCTGTGTCAGTGCTAACAGTGCCAACATGTTTTAGTAAACTGTTGAACTGTTGTGTGGAATGGAGAGTTTGCACACCTGGAAGAAGCCATCATGAAATAAGTGACAGGACAGAGGAATTAAGTCATAAAATATTCATTCTGGGAGCCCGAGCCACAGCTTGGCATCACAGCTTCTCAGAGCAGCAGAGACAGCGTCACTTTTCGCAGCCTTGTCTGAAGAAGTTGAACCCGGCTTTTGCCTGACTGGAAGGTAAAATGTTCCACACAAGGGATTTTAAGAGTTACTGTTTGCAGAGAACTTAAAATAATTCACATGAAAGGTAGTGAAGAGTGTAAACAGGACCATTATTCTGCACACCACTGTGTAAAAGCTGCAAATTGCCTTTTGTCTGGAGTGAAACAGCCTGTACTTCCCGTTCCCACTGGCTGACTGCTGAGCCTGCACCCCAAGCCCACTGTCCATAATGCAAATAATAACCCCAGGGAAGGGGTGTTACAGGTAAGCCTGCATTTCTTGCACTGTGTGCAATGCCATCAACACTTGATGGCCTTTAACTTTATTTTGCTGTTGTTACTCCAAAGCACAGCCTTGAAAATCCTTTTCACAGAATCGTGGAATCCAGGAATGGTTTGGGTTGGAAGGGACCTTCAAGATCATCCCAGTCCCGAGCCCCACCTGCCCTTACATCAAATTTGGGTGTCCTGGGCACTGCTGACACAAACATGTGAAGACAAGGGCATCTCAAAAGCACAGATTGCTTACTGACAGTATTGGATTGCTCGGTAACCATTTGCTTAGGGCAATTACTGCTAATTATTTAACAGAACTGGAAAAGCAGAAAAATAATCCATAAAGGCTACTAGGGACGCATTACTGTGTGATAATGGGATTTTACAACATAGACAAAAAGTACTCAGCTCTAAACGTGTCTGCAGATGTACAAAAAGAGATACAGGTTTTTGTTACTTGTGATATTCCCTGAAAAAACCTAAATATTGAACTGCCTTGTATAGAGCATAAGATTAGTTTTGGCTGATACTTATTTATGGAGGAAGGTCTTCTTGATAATTTAGCAAGTATGTAAAGTGCATCTAATTTTATTCCCCCAGATACACACACGAGGTTCTGTCTAAGCTAAAATTAGCTGAGTGTTTTTTGTCTAGACCATCTGTAGATGTAATTTTATCTTGCAGAGTACATACACACCCAATTGTGGCAAGTAATGACTTGAGCCTCTCGTCCCTTCCAAGGGACAGGGAGGAGAAATGCTCTGCTCTATTTCAGAGCTGTGGGTTGGAGTTTCCTTGTTCAGGGTTTCCTTCCTGCCAAATGACCCAAGCCAGGGTTATGGGGGATTGTGACTTTATTTTATTGTCCCTGCCCTTTTCACCTGCAAAAGGAGTGTAATGAAACCTATTTAGACCACACAGCTGCTGTGAGGATTATTAAATTAACAGGGTGGGTAGACTGTCAGTTGAAAGAGAGTCCAGGTATTGACTGGTGTTAGTTCTGGGCTTTGCTCAGGTCCTGCCATTAATTAGGATGGCAGCTGGATTTGGGAGACAGCTTGACCATAGAAGCTGCAGGCCCAGCAGTGGCTAAGCTGGCCTGAACACGGGTATTCACAGGGGGGCTCTGCCCTGGCCCCTGGCCCTGTGGTGGGGAGAGATGTGACCCCACCCCACACCCACAGGGACCCTCGAGCCCCTGCTGGGCAAGACCCTCCAATAATGATGATAATCTTACATTTACTCACCCACAAGTCTTCCATTTGAATGGATCCCGTTGTGTTGACTCAACACGTTAGTTCTTTAACCTCCAGAATTATTCACAGATAACAAGACCTTCTTTAATTGCATTTGAGTCATAGAATTGTCCTTTTAATCAGCTTTGCATCTTGTGCTTGGGGCAGCTTGAGCTGCAGTGAAGGCACATGGCTTGGCTGGAGCAGGATGGTGACATGGCATCTGCTGGCTGCCACCACAGAGGAAAGCAAAGGACAAAGGAGCAAAAAAAGGTTCTTGGTTTGATTGGGAATCCTTGATAGAGGGATTTAACCAGGTAAATTTGATTTCTTTGTTTAAAAATCCTGTAATTAGAGATTTAATTTAATCAGTTGATGCTATCAGGTGTTTCCTAGGTAGCACTGTCAGATGCTATTGCTAGTCAGCATGTTGTCAGAGTGCTGCTGCTTCCTTCAGAAGGTTATGCAAAACAGCTGCGTTACCAAAAATAAGAAAACTGAAATGTTAAAATGCTGGGATTGAACTCAGCTCCCTGAGAATGAGACACTGAAATGCTTTTTATAACCTCCTGCTTCACTCTCTTCATATTGACTCACATCATTATGCAAATGCCATAAATTGCAATAAAATCAATTAAAGTGCTATTGAGTCTCATAAAAATATGTACCCATTAGTTTGCTGCTGAGACAGGATTTCTGCTCTTCCTGCTTTGGGCCAAGGCAGAGGGGAGTGCAGAGCACAAAGGCAGCTCAGCATCCCCTTCCCGTGGAGCGAGAGCCCGAGTGAGCAGCGTCCTGCTGCTGGAATCGCTCCCTGAGCTGGGAATGCACCAGCCAGGCTGGGCTGGGCAGGTGCCAGGGAGTCCAGCAGGGCAGTGGTGATCTGGACAGGGAGTTTTAACAAGGGTATGGAGGGACAGGACAAGGGGGAATGGCTGCAAACTCAGTAGAGTAGGATTAGATTGGATACACGGAAGAAATTCCTCCCTGTGAGGGTGGGGAGGCCCTGGCACAGGTTGCCCAGAGAAGCTGTGGCTGCCCCATCCATGGAAGTGTCCAAGGCCAGGCTGGACAGGGCTTGGAGCAACCTGGGCTGGTGGAAGGTGTCCCTGCCCATGGCAGGGGTGAGACTGGATGAGCTTTAAAGTCCCTTCTAACCCAAACCTTCCTGTGATTTCCAGACCTGATCCACAATCTGACCATGTAATTCAGCCTCTTCTAACCAGGAAACTGCAGCCCAGAGAAAGGATCTGAAGCACCTGCCTGCTGGGCTGCAAGGCAAGCTGTTACCAGCCAAAACTGGAGAGAAAATGAGGGTTAAGAATTAAGCCTTCAATCTTAGCCTAACAAATTGATCGGTACCGCACAAAAAGGATCAGAGCAAACCCTTAACCCCAGTCAGGCTAAAATTCTTCAGGAAACACTAAGTTTTGTTTTTCCTTAAATCCTGCTGAGGCAAATTCTACCCAAAAAAAACCGCCAAAACAAAACAAAAACAAAAACAAAAGAGGGCTCCACAGGATGCTGTGCAGTGTCTGGGCTTTACAGCCCTTCAGGGAGAACTCCCTTAGCCAAAAACTTCCCTGCCAGGCTGGGAAAGCTGATGCCTCTTCCTGCAGACCACAAGGACTACATTGCAACAGCATAAAAGCGATGCAGCAAATCACTGCAGAGCTCTGCAGTGCAGAACTGGGGCCATTTTTCTGTGCAAATCAGGCCAGCATGGACCTCGTTGGTACCTGAGCTCAACAGGATCCCCTGGTGAACTCTCCAGTATTGCCATGGAGAGAAAGGGAGTCTGGTTTTGTCCCAACATTTGGAAAGTATAGAGATCATGATACATTAGGAGATTACATCTGAAAAAGGAAAAAAAAATCAGCTGAAGGGAGGTTTATGTAAAATCTGTATGTGCCTCTAAGCTGAGAATGGAGTAATGTCCATTGCTACTTTACCAGCAGTAAAGTGCTACTTTAAAGGAATTTAACTTGAACATGATTTAATATGAAACTGGGTATCTACATTGTTGGATACAACCTTATCTTATTCAGATTTAACAAGACCTTAATGTGAGTGTCCGAGGCCTGACCCGTCTGAAGGGTAGTTTAGGAGAAAGTGCAATTGCAGTATAAATAATTCACTCTGGTGCCTTGGCTACCATTCACTGTAGCCCTTTTTAATACCCCATAAACTCAAATGTACCATGCTATTTCTCTCCGTTTCGAACTGCTCTCCCAGGGCCAGCAAATGGAACAGCACCACCAGACCATATGCTGTGGAGACCAGGGGGAGGATGGAATTGCAGCGGCGCCGACACGCGCGAGTTCTGTGATGAAATACAGCTCGTTCCTCCTCCTCTGCTGATGTGCTTGGAGAGACTTCAGCACCACAGTGACTGCCTGGGGTGCAGTGTCGTCTGGAGCGAGGAAGGAGAGCTTTCCCTGCGTGTTTTGGTGAGCAAAGGGCGTGTTGGTGCTTGTCCTTTCCTGTCCAGCTGCTGGGATGGGGAGGAAAGGAGCCGGTCCCACACGGTGGGCAGCTCTCCTTGGTCAGCGACTCAGGCACGGTTATTTCTGAAGTGCTGCTCTCACAGATCTGGCAGAAGGGTGGCAAAGTCTCCCTGCCCTGCTCCAGGTGAGTCTCTGTGCTCTGCTGCAGGCCCAGGCTGGGCTCTACACTGAGCTGGTCCCTGGCAGCCTCTGGCTGCTGGTGAGCCCAAGGCCACCACGGACACGTCACCTCTGAGAGGCTGACTCTCGTGGTGCCTACACCAGGTTAGTTAGCTCATCTTTGGAGACCAAAGGAAAGCAAATCCCGGGATGGCTGGCATCCCTACAAGGGACATCCGAATCCTGCAAAACACTCCGTGCTGCTTCTGACAACAGCATCGCTTTTTGTCACTTTGCTTGCTTTACTGTAGCTTTCCTGTAAGTTTTGGGGTCAGGTGGGTCCCATATGTCCCCTGACCCAGCGTGCTTTCCTCCACCCTGTGTCACAGGCCAGGAGAGGCACATCCTTCTGCCACAAAGCGATAAATCACCACTTCCTTCTGACTGTGGGGACAGTGGAAGGCACGGCTGATACCCTGTCATTGCTGGCTGGCAGCAGGTTTTTGGCAGTTGATGGAAGTGAGCTCTGTAATGAGTTAATGCCCCCTTGTTCATAAGCTTAGCATTAAACACGTGCTTAATAAATTTATTTTCTCCAAGTGGGGCTTGTGGTGAGTGACTGAGAGCTGGACTTTTCCAGGCTCTCTGCCTTCACTGGCTCTTGCTGTAATGCTGTGGAAAGTCATTTAAGTGTCTCCAGTATGTAAGTTTACCCATCTGTAAAATTGGGTATAATAAGGCTTGCTTACTTTACAGCAGGGGCTCAATTCAGTAATGTTTGTTGTGAGTGCCAGGCCTCGTCCAGGAGGTGTAACAGGCAAGGTGTTGGAGATGGGCAGCACGGGGGGATGGCCATTAGCAAAGTCATTGTTGTAAGACAAATCTCTCTGGAACAGAACAGAGAAATCAAAGAGCAGCTGACAGAACCAGATAATGATCGTCCCTGCAAAATGTAACCTTCCAGGTGAGGGGATGAAGGTGTCAGGAAGCTGTGACAGAATGACAAATGTCACCAGCTGCCTGGAACAACCTTGAGTGCCCAACCCAACAGCCCATCCCGCCCCTGTCTCTGGGGGGCACCTGCCTGGCACCTGCCCAGCCCTCTGCACCTCTTCAGGTCCTCGTGGCAGGGAGCCTTTGCAGGGTGAAGCAGAAAAAAAAAAAAAAAAAAAGCTTTTGTCCAGCCAAGTATTTTAGATTTATTTGTGAACAATGAGTTGCTTGGTGTGAGTTGTAGTAATGTCCAGAAACTGTAGCTGTTTAAATCATAAGTATCAGATCAATCAGGCCGTCTGGAAAAGGTGCTCCCAGAGAAAACCATCCTTCTAGTTCTGCTTTTCCAAGGAACTCAACGGCTGCTTGCACTTACTGTATATTACAGTCCTTCTTTTGAGTTCTGAATTTCATGCTCCCACTACGTGGCTCTTGTTTTCAGTGTTAGGAAAACGTGGCCCACTTCTCAGAAATGAAGGGCTTCCAAGGACTTCAATTAAATCTGACTTTCTAAAGAGTCTCCTCTGCTGAGGGTCACGTCCTACGCTTCGCTTCCTCAGCCTCTGCTCAGGGGAGAGTTTTGCTGGGAAAGAACTGTGAGAGTTGTGATGTTACCCTTTTAAATATCTCCTCCATAGATTCATCTTCCTGTTGCATGTTTACACAGGCTGGGGACTGACTTTAATGGGCTGGAGGGGTTAGTTCCCCTGAGCCTGGCTTTGCACAGGGCTGTGATGGGGACGCTGCAGAGGCTCTTGGAAGCTGTGGCTGGGGACATGCTGTGGGGCTGGGCTCAGACATGCTTGACAGCTCCTCTGTAAATGACCTTCAGCCAAACCTCCCTCTCACTCACACAGCAGGGTGGGATAAAAGATGGTAAATGGATAAGAAAACGACAGGCTTAAATAAGCAGACAAAAATAACAAGTTTAAATTCAGCCAGGGCTCAGATTTCCATCTGAGAGCACAATGCATTTCACTGCATAAAGGGCAAGGGAGAGGACAGGTCTCCTCTCTTTTCACAGGTGCTACACACTGGACATGGAGGGCAGGCAGCAGCCCCTCGGTGTGGGGAGCAGGGCAGGGCCAGCAGGGATGCTCTCTCTGGGGACACAGCTGGGCTGTGGCTGCAGGAACAGCCCCAGCACACGTGAAACCTGCCCCGTGGGGATGATGCTGATGGGCCCCTGAACGAGGAGCTCCAGCTGTGCCCACAGGCAGGAAGCAAGTGTGGGTGCCCAGCCAATGTCCCCCTGAGACATGGCTTAAAACTGAAGATAAATCAGAGGTTTTGGACCTCAGGGATGGGCAGAATAATATTCCTGCTAAAGAGAACACCACAGAGCTCTGACCAAGGTTCCTAATAGCGTTTCTCCCAACACATTGCTTCTACCATGGCAATCTGTTCAAAGGTGCTGCTGCTTCCCGTGCTTTCTGCCTCTTTGTTTGTTTTGAACACTGCCTGGTGTTTGTCACTGTCCCAATGACCTTCCACTTTTACTCTTCCACTTAATACAGTCTCTGAGTTCGGTCTGTCCCTCCTGAGGGGTGGAGGAAAGGCCATGTGTGCATCCCCCTGTGTCTGTGCTGCTGATCCCATTCCCTGGGAGCACTGCAGAGCCTTTGCCCACCAACCTGGCTGTTCCCTCTTCCCAGCCTGGCTGGGACCAGCAGTGCCCCTGAGCAGGTTGCCAGAGGTGAAACCCAAACTTTCCTGCAGTCTCTGTAAGTGTTAATGAACCTTGTAAAGTAAAAGCTCACTGAAGGATGTCGAGCCCCAGCTGTTCTCCCCGGGGAAGGAACCTGGCAGAAATTGCAAGCTATCTGTTGATGCTTTCAGTTCTGAAGTTGGTGTGGATATACAGGAGGTGGTTGCAAAGGGAGGTGTTTACAAAGGGATTGATTGCTACCCTTGGAGCACGAGGCTTCTTCTTCCAATACAGTGTTATTTCCTTTTAAAAATTGTTTGAATACCCTTTAAATGAGGTGAATTCTAATCCTTCTCCTGTGGGTGAAGTGTCCCTGGACTGGCTGTGAGACTGAAAAGGGCACCTATCCCCTTCATCTCATGTAATAACTGACTGGGGATCATTGGATGGGCTTTAACACATCTTGAATGCCTTTGATGGCCCATATGTTTAAAATTTGCTAATGTAGCCATATGCTGAAAACTTCCCCAAATGTTGCTACTTCTTATTTTTAGAGCTGTTTTGAAGTTCTAAGAAAATGACAGTCTAATGGTGTGACCCCTTCACTCCAGACTGTGCCAAACATATTGTTCAGTCCCTCTGTGGTGACCCTGGAGAAGTGGAAAGTGTAGGAGTGAACATTAATAGCAGAGAGAAGCTTGGCAAGTGACTGCAGGGAGGGGAATGAAGACAAGTGTTTGGGAGATGCTGTGATTATTATCTTTTAAGGTAATCAAAGTTTCCTGCTTTGTTTCCTGTTACTATCATTGTTTCCTCGTGTTTTCTGAGCAACTCCCGACTCTGAGGGGCTGAGTTTTTATTGCAAAGCTTTTTTTTTCCCCCCCAGATAGAGTTACTTTTAATAATAATACAATGTCTTATTGTAGCCCATCCAGAAAAAGAGGTCCCTTTCCCTTTTCTTGGTAATCACTGTGCAAGACTTCTCACTCAGAAAGAAAGGATATTATAACTGAGAACCAAACTGTCATATCTCTGTACAAAATGTTGCAGATCATTAACACACAACCCTCTTCTTATGCTCACCAATATAATTTGATATATTCATCTTTAGGACTTGCTCATGCCCTTGCATGTATTCAGGCTTTTTCTGTAGAAATTATTAGATTATGGACCTCTTTTAAGTTTATCACCTTCCTTTGGAGCAAGGGAGATGTGAGTTGAAACTCATAAATTATCAGTGGCTGCTTCCAAAGGGGCATTCACTGGTGAGGGGCATTCACAGCCATTCCAGGCTGGACCAACTGCAAGACAAATAGATAAATAGGTGGTAGGAGCTCCCTCCCACACCTGCATGTGCTTGCAGTGGGTATCAAGAGCAATACTTGAAGCTGAATGAATAATGCAAAATGGAAAGAGTGTCTTTTCTTCTCCATTTTCTGCTCAAGAGCACATTATGTGCTCACATTGGCTGGGAAATGCCATTTTCCCCATCTCTTTGTGCAGGCACAAAGCAACTTAAACTGAAACTGAAAGGCAGCAATCCAAAAGCGTGCCCAGGAAATCACTTTCTGGACTCAAATACATTAGAATATGAAACATGGCAATATAAAATGTCTAATCCCTCTATCAGTGCCGAGTCTTTAGTCTAAATGCTAAGTGGGAATGCTGTGGCACAGCATTTAGACTGAGGACTTGAACCCGATAGAGGGATTAGCCATCTGATATGACAAAGAGAAATAGCCAGACTTATTAGAGTTAACAGTAAGAAAAACTTTCTGGAGGGAGGTTAAAAGCTTGTGCTTCTGAATTTAAACCAGTATTTCTCCAGGTCTGGGGCAAGAAAACATAGAATTGCAGAATGGTTTGGGTTGGAAGGGACCTCAAAGCTCATCCAGTCCCACCCCTGCCATGGGCAGGGACACCTCCCACCAGCCCAGGGTGCTCCAAGCCCTGTCCAACCTGGCCTTGGACACTTCCAAGGATGGGGCAGCCACAGCTTCTCTGGGCACCCTGTGCCAGGGCCTGCCCACCCTCCCAGGGAACAATTCCTTCCCAGTATCCCCCAGTGTCTGTCTGACTAAGGCAGTCTGCAGGTAATTTTCCAGCAGTGAGTTAGAGCCACCACAGCACAGTTACCGAACTGCCTCGACGCATCAAGGCCTCCAGTGTGTTAAATATTTTGCTGTTTTTCTGCCAGAAACAAAGTTAATGTCAAAATATGTTTTCTGATGCTTAGGCACGTTCCAAACCCTCACCACCAGACTGATGAATTTGAACAGGGAAAATTCATTTATAGAGCCGTTAGCAGAAATGTTTGGAAAACACGCTTTGCCTGTCATTTCCCATAGCAGGGGGAAGCTCTGCATGATCTCCACTGAGAGAGTTTGGGTTGAGAAGAACCCCCCAGACAGCAGCTTTGACTTTACACCTTGGAGAGGCACTGCTGTGCAGCAGGAGCTCAGCTGGACTCACAGGGGTGGTGGGGAGAGCTCTGCAGGTACCCCCTGCTCACGTGCTGTGAGGTTTGTGGGGGCTCTGGGAGCTCCCCATGCCTCGTGCTGCCCTGCTCCATCCCTGGAAAGGCTGCAGGGAGGTCCTTTAGTGTCTCTGGCTCAGTTTACTCAGCCCCAGGACGTGCCTAATGCCTCTTTGAGGAGGTTAACACTCAGCATCAGCAGTAACTTCTGCTGTGCCCCGTGATGAGCAGTGCCATGCAAGTGCCAAGTATCTCTATAATAAAGCACTTAATAACTAAGTGTGCCTCTCAGAGGGGGAAATCTGTGAGTAACTCCACAGTGGAGAGGGCACTCAGTTCTGTATTGCTGTCACTGCTCACTGAACACCCTGGGGACGTGTTTGAAATGAGTGTGATATTTTCCAGGGAGATCTGGCTGCTTCCAGAGGGATTTTGCTCGGAAACCTGTGAAGCTTCTGCTCCTGTAGCTTTTGATGGCTTATATCTTTCTCTATTTCTGTCATAATCCTTCATTAGGTTTTGTCAAACTGCTCCAATTGCTATAGCAACCCTAATGAAAACTTGCTCCCTAAATAACCACGCCAATTTTATCAGGTCAAAATCTGCCCTTTGCAGCTAATTCTCTGCCTTTTCACTGTGCATTTTTTTTCCTCTGAGTAGAGAGTTTGCAGCGAGAGGAGCCCAAAATTATTAACCCAAACATTTTTTTCTCTTTTCAGCTCAAACGAAACGGTTTCTTTTAAAGTCCTGTGCATTCAGCCAGTGTGTGTGGAAAGACACACCCTCTTGTTCCTGCCACGCTCTTGCTGGCTGACCTGTGTATTTAGAGCAAGATAATGGAAGTTCATCATCCTTACAGACCAGTGTGTGTAAGGGTTCTTTCAAATGCTCTATAAATCCAGGGAGAGGGTGTGGTGTGTATTTTATGATAAAATTTCTACTATTTCATTGCAGTGAGATCTGATCTGGCTTGAATTCAAGTCTTCAACAAGGCAGTCCATATTATATCTGCAGCACCCCAAAGCTCTCAATCACTTCTTTCACATGGAAATCCAAGACCAAATTTTGCAGTAGCTTTGTTGGCATAAGAGTGGGTCTATAATTGAATGGCAAATGTCTCTTTTGCCCCTTCCCTTCTGGAATGAGCTCTCCTGTGCAAGCAGGAGATTTTCTTCCAGTTTCTGCCAGTGAATGAGCTCTTTAGGTTGGTTATTTTAAAATAATTTGTTTAACTTTATGGCTTGGGAGGAATAAGATGAAAATAAAAGATGAGTGGCAGGGTCTGCCCCAAGTTTCAGCTGCAGCCAAAGAGCATCAATAGATATTCCCCAGCTGGACAGAGATGAAATTATGCTCTTTGGCTGGACAAAGAGTTTTTTTGCTAAATGAATGACTGAAGTCAAACCTATAAATGACAGCACCCTAATAATAAAAACACCATATTTCACAAGCTTTGAGCAGAAAGCAGGGGAATGTAGAATGAATTCAGCAGCTGAAATAGTCTGCCTGGTGTGTATCAAGGTACTCTGAAAGGGTATTGTGAAACTTCCATTATGTCTTCTTACATTTTACATGAGCAGAGGCCTTCCTCTTGCCTAGCTTGTATATATTTCTCCACAAAAGGAAATGAAAAAACTTTTCTGATGGGCTGTCTCAGAGGGTGTTTAACCATTTTTCTCCAATAGCAAGGAAAAGTGCCCAATAAGCACAGTGCTGTGGAATGTGGCCTAAAGGACTATTTTTCCTTTTATTTGCAGACCCCCATCAATTCCAGCACAGAGATTTCATTGGGGACAGAATCTTTGAAGATATTTAAGGAGTGGAATGGAGGCAGATTCCCAAATTTTGCTAATTCTCAGTGCAAGTTTCATGATGGAAATACCACCCAGACAAAGTCCGACTCCACTGGAAGTGGTGTGTAGGTAGGAAGATGCTGTAGGTGAGTTATATGTATTTTGTAGAAGTCAACAGCTCAAGAATTGCCAAAAACATTGTTATTTTACACTGCAGACTGGTAGCAAGCCATCAAGTGAAAGGAGAAGGCTGGAGGCAGGTATGCTGAGATTTCTCTGGGATGCAGCAGCTGCAGAGAGAGAGGTCTGCAAGGCAAAGTCAGGAGAATCGTGTCTGAAATCAAAGCAGGGGCCGATTAAAGTGGGAATATTTTGATGCTGGGGGAATTTAAGTACAGGAAATTATAGAAAGCCAAAAAAGATCTCCAGAAACAATGTGCAGATTCAAATGGTGCAGCTTTAGTGACTGGAAGACGTGGTCTGCAATGAAAGAAGAGAGGCTGATTCCCACCTCAGCAGCGTGGCAATGCAACAGTGATTGGCATGGTGAAGCCAAACTTCCAAATTCCCCTCAGGAAAACACTGTCCTGAATTCTTTTTCCTACACTCACGTGTTCAGTTAGAAGTCTGTTCACTAAATACTTTATAATGATCTCAGGTCACCTCAGAGTCTTACAGGAATGTGCTGGTACTTAGGAACTTTGCTTCCCCGTGTTACAGGATTTTGATTCCTTTTGTAGAGTCCTTGAGCTTATTACACATTTAATGAGCTGCTGTGGCCCATCCCATCATCTGGAATCTCTGCAGTTACCAAATGCTGCTCTGCTTTAGCTTCTACTGATCATGACAACCACCCTACTCCCATTACTTAAATCTCTAATCCCATGAAATAACTCAGTGTCACTCTGTGGAGCAGATAGAAAACCCAAAACAAAACCCTCTTCAATTCAATGCATTCAGGAAGTTAAATTACTCTTTACCTGTAACTCTTGTGCTACACACAGCCCTTAAAGCTTCCCCAGCTGGCAAGAGGGGGCAGAGCATTCCTTGCTCTCCAAGCCAGAAATCAGTAACTTCTTCCTCCCAGTATTTTTTTCTGAGAAAGAGGAATTGAGACATCTCCAGTATTGAAGATTACTTGAAAATAAACGTTTTGCTGGCTAAATGAATTCCTTTGAGATTTTCCCCTTGCCAAACCCCATTTACATTTCTAGTCTTATTGAACTAGAATTTTTCCCGCATCTGTTGCAGGAAATTAGGGGTTCATGTTCTGGAAATTGTGTTTCAGGAGATAACTTCTGAAACTAGGAACGTCTCACCAGGAAGGAGAGTTCTCCCCTGCACACCCTCTGCCTCTCCAGGAATCCTTTGGGATGTAAAAGCTGTTTGGGAGCAACTTTCTCATCAGCAGCATTTCAGGGAACTTGTGTTTAGCTTCTTTTTTCTTCTTAAGTGGCAGCAGCTGAGCACAGATGTCTGGATTGGCAACAATTCTGAACCCAATTAACCCAGTTAATGGCACCACAGCCCTTCATGAAGTGATGGATTATTGCAAGCAGACGTGGCACAGCCACTCACCCCTGTCGTGTGCCCTCGTGTCACGGAGAAAATGAGTGGAGGTGGGAGCAACCAAGTGATTAGCTGTTATAATATTGTTAATTAAGCACCAGTAGGAAGTTTGCCACCGAAATAGAACTAATCTCCATCTATTTCTCTCTCCCATGTTTGGCACTGTGTTATTAGATCACATAAAGCAGCCTCAGTCCAGTCTCTGGGTAACAACTTTGTAAGAAGATGTGAACGTGAAGCAAGGTGAGATTTGGGAGGTGTAACCCTGCCATGGGGCATTCAATGAAGCAAATGTGTGGCAAATTGAGATCAAACAGCTCCAGGATTTCACTGGGGTCACCCATTCCTGCATCCCTGTGATGGTGGGCTGTGTGTGCTTTTGATCAGGACACCTGTCTGGACCACGAACTCCAGTGTGCTGGTTGGTAAGACTGCACATAAAAGCAGTCATTGCAAAGTGGTGAATGGTTTCTCAGCTTCACAAAGACTGCATAAACCCAGGAAATGCAAACAGCTGATTTTTTAGGTAGGTGTTCCTGCAATCCCTTCTCTCTGTTCTGCCTGGTTCGCAGCAGCCTCAGCTCGTGCGTGCCACGCTGTTTTACACAAGTGGTTCACGTAATTTCCCCCAAATTAACCAGCTCAGGACTCCTGCCCCCCTATTCACTAGTTCAGCTTCTCCCTTGAGTTAAACTCCTCTTTTCTGTGCTGTGCCATGAGGCCCATTTTGCTGAGGGTTACCCTGAGCAGCAGAGTGCTGTGGGAAATGGCACAGTCGGGGGGCAAAGCTGCTGCTGCAGAAAGAAACGCTAAAGCCCTGCTTCAGAGGAGATTTCAAGAAAACTACAGATAATATCCTGGCCTGTGTTATCCATTCAGATAAAATTGAGTGTAATCCTACTCCTATCACTACACCACTAAATGTATTTAAAGGAGGAGATTTATTTCCCCTCTTATTATCCTTCTTTTCTCCTTTCCTCTTGCACTCTGTGCTACTTGGAAGTCCAAGAAATGAATAGATGAGCAAGAAACTTCTGCACTCGGCCTCGTCTCTGGGAAATTTCTGGGCTAATGTTCATGTATTTGAGTGCTCTCTTCCTTCCCTCTGCTATTATGATTCAGGACTTCAGGGATCCATTCTGTAGGCAGGCTTTAAAGGTTACTCCCTTTAGTACCTCAATGCCTCTTACTCGAAGGTTATTCTGCCATTTTCCCCCTCAGAAGTCTTCAGTTTTTGTTTTAAATGACAAATGTCTCTTCCAGCCTTTTTGAAGAGAGCTTCTACTTTCACACTGCTTTTGTTTCTGATCACAATGAACGACAGCAATTATTACAAATTCTTTAGGTGCTGTGCTGTGCTGACTGGCAAAGAGTGGTGGCCATGGACATGTAGGTCTTTCTACATCTTCATCAAAATTCAAGAACAAGTCCAGGCTTGAGCCTCTTCTTGCTATTTCGAGGTAATTTTCTGGAGTAACTGAGAAACGGAGCCTTGTCAGGACAATAATGCTCAGGATGTAAATTCTAACCCAGAACAGGCAGCACCATTTGGATTTTGAGCTGACAATTTTCTCTGATTCTCTGCCCTCAGGACAGCACGACCCACCTCCCGCTGAGCTGAGGTCTCAATGTCACTTCTCCCCATGAAAGGGGCAGGATGTAATAAATTTAATATTTGAATTCATGATTTCTTGCTCAGTTACATATGTCATGAAGGAAAAGCAATAACATTACATGATTTATGTAACTAACTGACAGTCCAAATTTTAAGGCTTGAGCATTGAATATTCATGCCATGTTTATGTGAGCTATTATGTGCTGGGTGGGGGGAATGTCAAGAATAAATTCAACATTTTCTTTTGAACGTTCAGGCAAATAAATTATTGGTTAGTCTGAACACTTGTCTGGGTTTTACAATTAAATCTCGAGGTGTGGTTGTGCACAGGGCAGCTCTTCACCACAGTGCCTGTTAGAGTGAGTCTGTACAGGCACAAAGTGTGCTTTAGGAGGGGGAAGAATTAACTATTGAAGCATAATACCTTCACTTCCTCAGGGAAGAGTGGAAATGCATTTCCCCTTGTACCCAGCACAAAATATGCTTGGGACAAAAGCAGAGCCTTTTCTCCAGAAGAGCACATGCTTGGGAACCTGAGAAAGAAATGCCTTCCCCATGACAAATGTACAGCAGCACTTAAAAAGTGCTGTCTGCTGAAATAAGGAGATTTGCAGAATAAAGAGCAAATGCATTTTCTCATTACTTGGGATGAAAAGGTACTAAGATTTTCATTTTCAATTGAACGTGATAAATTCCTCTTTCTAAGAAATAACCTATAAATTGAAAAGATTTATAAATTCCTCTAAAACTCACACTTTCCCATAATATGCCAGGTAAAATCAGAGGCAGGTGAGCTGCTCTTTTGTGTCCACTTTTGTGCACGCAGTCTTGCAGTAGTGCAGGAGTAAGATGCAGCATCTAAAGAAGTTAATAAGAACATTTCAACTTTGAGCAATCTCTGATTTACTTTTATTAATTTTAAGCTTGTTCTGTCCCACATGTTAGGAAGGGATTTACACTAATCTGACAAGTACTGAATGATCTGGTTTAAATCACTGGCTACTGCTGTAACGTCTGGAGGGAAGACAAACCATGTCAGCTTTGTTATGTAATGGAATTAAAAGACTGGAATTTAAGCAAAGTCCCAGCACTTTTGTTGTGATTTTTTTTTTTTTTGGTCAAAGGTTGGGTTTGATGATCTGGGAGGTCTTTTCCAACTTTAATGATTCCATGATTCAGCTTATTACAGGGTGCTGCCTTGGGCATTTTTGTGCATGAATGTGGTTTTTTCAGCCAAATGTCATTTGTCTTGCAACAAAACCCAGAAGAGGGTCTGACTGGGAGAGTTCAGTACAGTGGAAGATTGACTGGGAGCACTGGTCTGCCCTCAGAGAGCCAGGGGAGCTGGGCTGGTCTGCACAGCTCAGCCCAGAGCACCTTGAGCACGATCCATGGCTGGGTTAGAGGGAAGGGGGGAAGGAGATGAGCTCCTCCAGCAGGCCTTGTGGAGCAGGGAGTGAAGGAAAGGAGGGGCTGGCCCTGGACAGCAGGAAGTAAGGAGGATAAACACCTTTTAAATGCTATATATATATATATATGTTTGGCAAATAGAATCTGTCCCAAGATATCCATTCCCTCCCTGTCCATCTGAGGGATGCTACTTCATGTTTGAATCAATAAAGTTTCATTTCAGCTCTCCAGCCTCGAGCTTAGAGCGAGGACATGGAGCCAATGCAGGTTTGCTGGCCAGTTTGTGAGTTGTTTTTTCTTGGTCTGTGTGTTTTCACCTGGGTGTTGCACTGCAGGAATACAGTAGAGGAGTATGGTTTTTTGGAGAAGTTATGGAGCTATTTGGCAGTATAACCTAAAGAAACCATCTGTGAGTGACTTGCACTTGTAGCTTCAGTGTCCTGAAAAGCTGTGAATAATTACCTTTTCTGCTGCACTTGAAGGGTTGGTACTCTTTGTCCTAGTCTCTACCTTCTTGTTAAGAAAAAACCCCAGTTTCTTACACCTCACCAGCGAGGTTTTCCAGTCCTGATGCCGTATTGCTCCATTCTCTTTGAGCTTGTAATGAACGTCTGTTCCTTTGTCTCATCCTCCCCCTTTGCTCTTCTCCCTGTTCCACTGCTTGATTACCAGGGACTAAATTTGTGAAGTGTATTTAAATGCTTAAACCTTTTTTAAGCACCTGACTGACTTTTTTTTCTTTTCCCCCTACTGTGATTAGGATACAGGCCTAAGTGATTAATCTGTCTTCTTGAATAATGACAGAAACGTTGCATCAGCAGGAGAGGATCTAACCTTTGAAAAATTCCCCTGGGATCATCCGCTTCTGCTGGGGATTTCACTGCCAGTCAGAGCAGTTAATAAAAAAGGGAAAGCCAATAACACTGCCAGAAGTTTCTGCCACACAGAAGTCAGAGAATCAGTTAGAGGCTGTCAAATGTAATGTATGGCATTATTAATATGAAGAATTTCAGATCAAAGCGGGGCTTACTGTCCCAGAGACTGGGTCATGTGGAAGTGGCTGAGGAAACGGGGAGTCTTCAAGTGGAACATCCAGAGGAGAGCGCTTGGGCAGACTTTGCAAAGTCGTTAATCTTTGTATTTCAGGGGGATGAGAAAGTGAAAGGCAGGACAGGAGATACCCCAGCTGTAATGCTGAGTGTGCTTCAGCCTTTGGCCTCTGGGCTCTTCAAGGTGTGGGAAGCCTTGTCCTGCTGGTGGGCAGTGTGGATGCCTGGACAATGCAGGGAATGGGGAAGGAACCCACCCAGCTACCCATCAAGTCCTCTTGGCTGCCTGCAGCACCGAGGCACCATCACCACGGAAGACAATCCCTGCCTCACCCCAGTGCTTTTTGTCTTCTTTTGGAAAATGTCACACTGGGAAAACAGTGGCTCGAACCCTGCAGGAATTCGCAGTGCCTGGGAAGAATTCATTATGCAGTCATCATGTTTTCATAAAGCCCCAGACTGTTTATTTGTTTAAATATTTGTCTCGTTTGTTTCATATAAACGATCCCAACTCTCGTTACCCAAACACTCTGTGTAAATTCATCTCTCATCTGGAGGGACCGTGTTCTGGGACAGCTGCTCGGAGAGCAGGCAGCTCAGGGAAATATCCATCAGGCACCCTGAGCCCAGAATGGCTTGGTAACCTAAGGAAGCTCTTCAGCAGCTTCTGTTGAGTGCACAAATTGTTTGACAAATCCCACCTTACTGTCTGTGAATTATTCACCAAAAAAAAAGTTGCTTTTCCAAGTATTGGTTAGCTTTAAATAATTTCTCAAAGCTGTACAGATTTTTCTGTGGATGTGTCATGCCAAGATCTTTCTCTGAGAGGAGAAGGGACCTGCTGGGCTCTGGTAATCCCTCGTTCCTCGACTGACCATGACCCTTGGAAGCAAATTTCTGCTGCACATATTTGTGTTCAAAAATTTCTTTGCATGAGTGTTCCCAAGTTCCTTGGGCAGGTCTGCAGGAGTCCCTGGTACCCTGGGCACCCCCAGTGCCCTGTGGCCCTTTGGGTGTGCTTTGGTCCAGCTGTGGGACTGTGGATGGGTGGGGAGTTCCTGCATGGAGACCTCACAGGGCATAAAGGGTTGAGAAGGAAAAGTGCAAAGCTTGGTAATAGCTTTGCTTAGATAAGCTCAGCACCAGGTTTGTGTGATAATTTTAAAGTAAAATTGATTCTCATTCTGCTGTGTTAGAGGTTTGCTTTTTATTTAATTTAATTTTCTTACATCAAGGGCAGCTAAACCACAAAAAAGGATGGTTCAAGTATGGTTTGCTGCTTCCTTGTGGCTCTTGCAAGGAGCAGAACTGCTGTACCACTGCAGAGGAGGGCAGGGCAGGTAACAGAGTCATCAACACCTTGAATCTCCATTCATTTTTACCTCTGATATTTTTTGGGGGTTTTTTTTGGACAGCAATACCTGTACGTTTTAGTTGGCCATCAGGTTTTTTTTTTTTCATGGACCAGATTTTCTTTCTGTAATTGTCTCCTGTCCCAGCAGTATTACCTGGTCAACAACAACTTTATTTTCTGTCATTATGAGCAGGCAGGACAGTCTGTGATAAAATGCTCATCTGGAAGAACTCTTTGGTACCAAGACATGGATTCATCTCACAAACACTCTGCCCTTTCCCTTCCCTTCCCTCTGTCCTTCTCACCACTGTGTCTCTGACCACTCTCCATAACTGAGCTATGAAACAGGGCAAGATTCCTCTTTCCAGTTAAATGAGATGGAGTCTTCCTCTCCAGATTCCAGGAATCATTACTTTAATATTTTGTATTTTATGCAGATAATCTCTCAGCAACAGAAGGGTGCTGCTACAAGACCCATGTGTGTCCTGGGCCATTATCCTTAACCGTCTCTTTGCAAGGGATCATCTTGAAGGTACCAGGAAAAGCCCCTTTTCCCGTTGGAAGTTTCCCCAATTCCCTAATGGGTGATTTTTTTTCTTTTTCCTCATTACACGTCATGGGCTGTTCATCAAGTCCTACCTGAATTGCAAAGTGATCTTGAAATGTCTCAGCCACTGGCAGGCAGCGTGCCCTGGTACCAGGGGAAATCAGGGAGTATTTGCTTCCCAGGTCCTTTCCCTCATAATGCAATTGTGCAGCTTTTCAACAAGGATTTAAAATACTTGTTGACACGGCAGGGCAGGTCTGTTCTGCTTCTCATCCTGGGGGCTCTTGGTGTCTTCAGGGGTTGCTGTGTTCCTAACAAGTCTAAACTTTCAAGCAGGGAGATTTTAAAGCTTCTCATGCTAATAATATTTGTCTTATAACACTGTGCTATCAAAAGTAAGAGTGAAGTGTCATTGCAGCTGAGGAAGGTTGTACCTGGAAGATTGGTTCTGCTATGCAGCCAAAATACCTACTGTTCTTTATGGTGGAAGGCCACATATACTAAAATCTGAAGTGGCACATTGCATTAGATTTCCTCCAGATAAAAACTGTGCAGTGCTCTTCCTGTGATGTCTTTATTTCAGCAGCATCAGAGCATCAAAATATTACTGCCCACTGATCATCTGAGAGGAAACAGCCAGCATGCCTTGAGTGAGACAAAACTGGGTGCATAAAAATGTTCCTGTTTTCTGTTAAACCCTGCCAGTGGTGGAGATATTAATTTGGTTACTTTAAACTTGCCTTGCCCCGTTTGATTACAGAAAGGCTTTGGCAGCAGAATTACAAGGACTTATTCAGGGGACCTGCTCTGAGTGTTTTTATTTGGGGATGGAGACACTGTCCTTCAGAGTGGGATGCAGCATATATCATGTGTGGCTCTGGGGTGGGAGTGAACTCACCTGCCTGGTTTGGGGTCAGAATTACCTGGAGGATGTACAAACACACAGGGCTGTGTTTGAGCTCAGGGAGGGGAGAAACAGGACCACACCAGGACCTCAGCACCATGCAGCCAGCCATGACCATGTACTTTTTACAAGGACTTTTTACAAGGACACGTAGAGATAGGATGAGAGGGAATAGCTTTAAACTAAAAGAGGAGAGATTTAGATTAGATATCTAGGAAGATATTAGATATTAGGAAGAAATTCTTCCCTGTGAGGGTGGTGAGGCCCAGGTTGCCCAGAGAAGCTGTGGGTGCCCCATCAGTGGAAATATTTAAGACTGGGTTGGGTGGGGATTGGAGCAGCCTGGGATAGTGGAAGATTTCCCTGCCCATGGCAGAGGGGGTGGAACTACATGGTCTTTAAGGACCCTTCTAACCCAAATCATTCTAGAATTCTATGGTTTCCTGAGAAAAAGAGATTGCCTGGAGCCTATGGTCTGGGATCTGGTTAAAATCTGTCTGTTTTCTCAACTCCCAGGCTGCCAAGAGTGTCTCAAGAGCTGTGGAGATCCCTGCCTGAAAGCTGTGCCCCCCTCACTGCTCTGGAGGGTTCTAATGAAATTCTGCCTAGAAATGACCAACCAGCACCAGTCCATCCATCTGCCTCATGAATCTCAAGTGGAGGGCACTGACTTGGCCCATCACATTTTGCTACAGTGATGCACAGTGTGAGATGTCAGGCTGCACCTTTCCCTTCTGGCTGGTAAGATCTGTGTTAAAAATGGGGATTTAAAACAGGGATTGCTTGAACCTTCAGTAAATATTGGAGCCATGGAAATATCTGCGGTGTATCTTTATGTGCATGGGGGAAAATGCTCAGAAAGGACAGGGATGAGCCTTTTTTCATGGATTTCTGGAAATGTTGACCAACAAGCCCAGTGTGGAACAATTAAGGGTTTTGCAGTTGATTGTGCTCAATAGCAAGAAATGGAGAGGAGGTGTTTTCACTCCAAAGGTACAGTAATATCCCACGGGGGGATCCTGCCCTCTGAGCAGGTGCTGTTCCAGTCACAGCACTTCCCAGGGCTGCAACAGGTGATGAGCATCCCCTGTCTGTCAGAAGAAGAGACAAATTGCAGGATTTTTTCAAATCCCTGCAATATATCTGTGGGCATGAATGACACTGCTGTTGTCTCACTGGGTGTTAGAAGTGCCACCTTTTTTGTATCTTTTGTTTTTCAGCTGTATCTCTTCATCTGAGCAGAGAGCTATTTCACACACACCATTGTGCAGAGATAAACCCTCTGTTTTCTTGGGCCTCTGTGGGTCTGGGAGCCTTCCCTTCCCTTGCAATGCATGGTTCCTGTCTTTCTTTGGAGAGGTGCCTGTTTAAAATCTGCATTTAAATACAGGCAATGAGCAGAGGAGAGAACAGACTGGCAGCTCCTGCTTGGAGGCAGTGCTTGAAATGTTGGGAAGGGAGGAGAAATGACATCTGTCATGGTGGGACCCCTGAGCCAGCGTTTTTTGGGGAGGGCTGCCAAGAGTGAGCAGGACACAGCAGTGGGCAGCCACCCCCATGGGCTGCTCCATGCCCAGATAAAAAAAATGACAGGATTAAAAAAGGGAGCAGAATTAACACACAGATCAAAATATCAGGTGGAGAATTAATCAAGGAAGGAAACTCTCTGAACTGATTACACTGAGCATAAATTCCACCTAGATGGCATTACTGAAACCAGATGAGGAGATGACTGGAATGTTAAAGTCATTATTTTTTTATGATTTATTTAGCAAGAACTGATCAGGCCAAAAGGGGAGGGGGAATGGCACTGGCAAAGATGTTGTTCCTTGTTGGAGGCAGTGACAGCTTGGAGGCAAGTGACCTTTTGGCACTAGAGGTTAAAATATGAGCAGACAAAGTACAGCATTGGGTACTTGTTAGAGCTGCCACCAACCCCACATCACACCCTCAGAACAAGCACAAGTGTTCAGCCTCCCCACCTCCTGTAGCACAACCTCATGCCATGCTATAGTCATATACAGCCCAGTAAAAATGACAGTCTGCTGGTTTTGTAAGTGTTGAATCCCCTGAAAATGCCATATTTAGATGTTATTTTAACAGACCTGGAGGATATGGCCACCAAACTGAAATGTGGCACTGGCTGAATGAACATTGATGTGGCTTTGCCATTTCAAAGCTGGGTTTGATTTATGGCAAGGGTACAAACCCAGCAGCACCTGTGAGTTGCATGGATTTGCAAAGAAGCCAGTAAGGACTGAAAAAAAATCAATGAGAAGGAATTTAAACTGTTGCAATTATCATTTATGTTCCTTTGATTTCAAATCCATTAGCAGACACCGGGGAAGTAACAATTAGGTGCTAAAAGACTGAAGGACAGGTCAATTTAAGAATAAAGAGGTTGATTTTCCAGCAAAAGATATCAACAGAATCTCATTTAATTCAATTCAGACGTTTCATTTTATTAGAGGTAGATTTGCTATGCTACATATCTCTGGTTATCCCTGCAAAGGGACATTAAGGGCATTTTGCCATTAACTCTGTAAGGGAGGGTGAAATGGAAAATACAGCACAAGAATGCCCTCTTGGAACTGGCCTTTAAAGCTGAAATGTTTGATTTACAGGTTCCAGGAAGATCAGCTATCCATGGAGCAGCAAGGAATGCCCACCTTTGCAGCTGATGGATACAAACACTCGGGAAGGGATTCAAGAATGTGCTTTGGGTTTCAGTTCAGTACCAGGAGATCAGGTGGGGGAATAGAGGGCAATTCCTGGGGCTGTGTGTCCTCCTGTGAGGCACCGAGGTCTGCACCCTCTCAGGCACTGTGTAAAGAGCAGTCTCAGGCTGGGTCTGACCTGTAGATGCAGGTATTTTCTGTTGATATCTAGATAAAGTACAAACATGCACACAAAAAGTCATATCTGTTTGGTGGTGCTGTTACTGCTGTGGTTTTCTGGCCAGTCCCACTCCCCCACATCCCACTGGGGTTCTGGGAAGAGCAGGGGGTCACCACAGCCCTCCCCTTCAGCTCAGCCCTCCCTGGTGCTCACACTCCTCCAGGGCTCAGCACTGGGGAATGTTCTCATGCACTAAAAATCGCATTTTTATGTGGCATTCATTCCAGCTGTTTGTTCTTGTTGTCCTTATTTTCATTAATGGGGACACAGATATGGGCCCGTGTGCCATTACTGACTGTGCTGAACCAAAAGTGAAACGGGAACTTGGGAAGATAAAAGGCTTTCTGATGCTTTATCAGCCCTCCAGCTCGCTATTCCTGGTTCTATCTAAAGCTTTAAATATTTGCATTAGGATCCAGATTGCGAGTAACTGGCCTCAGAATAGCATATGAAACAGGAATTGGAAATGGAAATGTGGAATGGAAAATGTGGTGTTCTGGAGCTGGGCTTATCTGAGCGTGCAGCCAAGATGCAGTTGTGAGCTAAAGCAGAGCCCCTGCTCAAAGGACGTTCAGCAGGGCACACTGGATGCTTTTTTTCCTGCCTGGGAATTGCAGGCTGCCTTCCTGCCATCTTCCTTTCATAATGCATTTTAATCAAGTCACAGGATGGTGAATTTGCAGTCAATCCAAGCCAGGAATCTATAATCTTATCCAGAATTACTTTATAAATAGAAACCGTTTAATACTTTTGTGTAAATTTATGTCCACTATGTGGTTGGGATTTAATATGAAATGTGATTTCTGTGCACCTGGATGGGAAGTGGATAAATGAAAGCAGCGGGAATGATTCAATTTGTTTTCCTGGTCGTGTGGGGTGTGTTCATTGTGCTGATTGCTGTTCAAGGCAAGCCCATTAAGGACACTTTCTCTCACATTCTCCGTGGCAAAATCACATTAGTTGAAACAGCTCACACACAAGTGGTGCTGTACCATTTATAATGAGGAAATAATTAAAGAACCAGACATTCCCATCAAAATATGTCACTGGGAAAGAAGAGCCAAAGCCGTTGTGGTCTCTGCCCTTTGTTTCCATGTGTGGGGTGTGCAGGCAGGGGCAAGTGCTGGTGCTTGTGGTCCTCAAGCCCCTTGGTGTGACCATAAAACACTGGCACCATCCTGGAGCACAAAGGAGGTGGGAACGGAAGGAGAGTGTGTTTATAAACTCATTTAAAGGATGAGGTGGAGATGAGGGTTTCTTTGCAGTGTTGCTGGATGTGTCCTTCTGAGCAGGGGTCCCTCGCACCAACTGGGAGAGGGTGCCCTGAGGGACAGGACTGGCCCAAGCTGTTGAGGGTCACAACTTGCATTTGCCACTGGAAAGACTTTAATTCTGTCTGTGTGATGTTTGTGTTTATCAGACAAGGCAATGGCTGGAGCTGTGTCAGGGGAGGTTCAGGTTGGACATCAGGAACTGGTTCTTCCCCCAGAGGGTGGTTGGCACTGAACAGGCTCCCCAGGGCAGTGGGCACAGCCCCGAGGCTGACAGGGCTCCAGAAACATTTGGACAGTGCTCTCAGGGACAGGGTGGGATTCTCAGGGATATTCTGTGCAGGGCCAGGAGTTGGACTCGATGATCCTGGTGGATCCCTTCCAGCTCAGGAGGTTCTATAATTCTATGACTTTGTGTATGTCCATATTTCCAATCCCTCCTTTACTCCCTCAGTGAGTGAGAGCAGTGGCACCTGCTGTCACACAGCACCCACCCTGCAGCCTCACAGGGCAATGGGAATTTCTGAGGGCTGTGGAAAGAATAGAGCATAACCAGGGAGTTCAAGGTCAAAATTAGGGCTGGGGACAAAGGATAGAAAAATCACAGTAAATAAAAGAACTGCTGACAGCGATGGGAAATGAATAATTTCATACAGCAGCTATTGCTGAAAGCTCTTCCAAAGGACTGGTGGAATTACTCACTTTGTGCTAATTCAAAGTTACCTTCCCAAGCCCTGGCACCTGCTGATAAGAGTAAGATCAGCACAACTCTCTGCTACCTGAATGGGCTCAAAGGAGCTGTGGAACAGCAAAGAGAAGTGCTGGGGTGATGTTGTCCCCTGCAGCAGTGGCAGCAGCGTGCCAGGGGCAGTGGTTTGGTTTGAAGGAGCAGGCTGAGCAGGGACAGGGTGCAGGAGCTCACAGCCCTCACTGCCAGCCAGGGGGGAATGGCACAGAAACATGGGCAGGAAACCAACTCATGGTCAATAGTGACAAACCCAGCCTTTGTATTTCCACCCACTTCTGTCTAAAACAGCTGGTAATTGCTGCATAATTAGGGCATGCTCTATACCCCTGAAGGAAGCAGTAAATCTAAGAGAACTGGGGGAGAGTTTGTTTTGGAAGATGCTTATACACATTTATGTGTTTCATGGAATCCTAGAACAGTTTGGGTTGAAAGGGACCTTGAAGATCCCCTCATTCCATCCCTCCTGCCATGGGCAGGGACACCTTCCACCAGCCCAGGTTGCTCCAAGCCCTGTCCAACCTGGCCTTGGACACTTCCAGGGATAGGGCAGCCACAGCTTTTTGGGCAAAATATTTATATAATGCAATTTAAGAATGAAAAAGATCATAGTATGTAGGCAGAGCTGTATTTTTTTTTTTTTTTAAAAAAGCACATACTAAGAAAAAAGCAACACTCAGACTAAAAGGTGAGTGAGAAGGAACACTTCTTTTTATTCAAAATACTACTGAAGTCTGAGGAATTTCTTTGAAGTTATGTTGCCCTCTCCACTTATAATCAAGGATTTATGAAATGAAGCAGGATTAGGGGCAGAGCTTTTGTTTCATGCCTTCTTCTTGGCTCTCTTCATCTTTGTTCATGCCTCAGCAACCTTTTTCTTATTTAATTTTTCCAGAGCAGTTAAAGACAAAACACAGATTAGAGCCCTGAGAGCAGCTTTAAATGCAGCTGAAACCTGCACTTGAGTAACTGCACTGAGAGTAAAAATGTCCTGATTGAGGAGATTACTCGAAGTTTAACTAGACACCTGTGAAAAATATAGCTCCAGAGATGATAAATCAACATTATTACTGCTGGCTATTATTAATTTAGGTCGTTGGCCTTTAAAGAGGACTTTGCTACCTGAAGTTGGATGTTGGAAGGCTGGGCTACTCGGAGAAAATGGGATTTGGAATGGTGTTGTATCACACAGGAGTTATTATACAGAAAAGTTTTAAAAGCATCCCTAAGGTACACTGGTCTTCCCTCTTCTAACCAAAACTCCTCATCCATGGCCAGACCCTTTCCTTACTAGACTGATCTAATTTACCTCCCTTTGCCATGACCTTGTCAAGGGTTCTGCAACGATAATGAAATTGTAGATACTTTCAAAGAGAGCTAATTAATTACTGATAAATTAACCCACTATATCTCTCTGCACTGTGGGGAAGCCCAGGCTGAGTTCCTTTGGTTTTTCCCTGGGAATAGATTGTGGTGGTCCCTCCAGAGTCTGCCCAAACTGCCCTTGCCCAGGGTTCATGCCAAATTTTCTTGTTTAGAAAATAAGTACTACAAGTTCCTAACCTTTGTATTTTTTTAAGTCACTTCTGTTTATTGTGCTCATAGCCATCAGAACAAGTACATTTGCATTTTGGGCTCAGAGTAAAATCTATAAATTTATTTTCATTAAGAGGATTATTTTGTTCTTGTCCAAAACAATGCAGCAAAACATCAGAATTACTCCAAGTGATCATTGTGAGTGTAGCCACTAATTAGTGACTGATTTGGGGGAACAAAACAATCCACTTGGGAAACATGATAATTACCCACATACTTCTTTGGGTCAGGCAGGCATGTTACATCAAACACTGGATTTATTATTCCATTTAAATAATTTTGAAATAATTAAAATTGTGTTGTGCATCTGACTGAGCAGATCCGAGACACAAAATCATCCATCTAAATTATGAACCAAACGGAGCATTGCCCAGAAGTGTGAGGAGTGAAGCACTTCTCTCAATTCTCAGGCAAAAAAGAGGGAATATGTATTTTCTACATCACCATATTTCAAGATAATTACCATTTTGTTTCCATTTGTTTTCCTGGGCCTGAAAATGTGCTAAAATACAGGTGCTAGCAGTACTGGGGAGATGTCACTGCCCCTGCATCAGTGGCTGTTTGCCCTCAGCAGATGCTCCCAGAGGATCCGTGAGCTGCTGGGATGTAACACCCTGTGGGTGCAGAGAGCTGCATGTCCTGCAGAAATAACCCCAACCTCTGCCCCCCCAGCCAGGGGAAAGTTTGATCCCTAAACACCAGAACCTGACAGGGTTACATCAGCTCTTTGAAAGAACGATGTTCTGAACCACAGGGTCCAACCTCTGACTGAACACCCCCATTGAAACCTCATGGAGGGCCACGTCCACTCCCTCATTTTGGAACAGTTCCAGGGATGGTGACTCCACCACTTCTCTGGGCATCCTGTTCCAGTGCTGAAACACTCTTTCAGTGAAGAAATTTTTCCTGATATCCAACCTGAGTAACAGGAAACCAACCAGACTAAACAAATTTTTTTTACAAGTTTGTATAAAGGATATCTATTAGTGGTTTTTAGAACACAGCATCTTCCACTGGACCCAACCTGCCTCTGTGGTAGCAAACCCACCTGTTTGCAGCAGACAAGCAGGGCAGAGGGATGGTGTGATGAGAGGCAGACCCCAGCAGAGCAGCACTGACCCCACAGTGCTGCTGTGCCCCCCCTGCAGTGACCCCTGTGCTCCCAGGGCTGACACAGAGGGAAGGCACAGCAACATCTTTCTCTCATTTCAGTATTTTGGTGGGTTTTTTTCCCCCCCAGTTTCTAGAAATTCCACTTTTCTGCTGCTCTGCCTCTCCAGGGTTTTTGCTGACAGGACAGATGCTGGTAGCAAACACATTATTCATTCTGATTGAATGCCTAGTAATTACGTTATATATTTTTTTTCATTTCTCAAATTAAACCCCTTTACTATTAGGAACAGATGTTAAATTCGGGACTCTTGTTGATTGTTAGTGTGACACACACATGAAATGTTTTAAATGAGAAGGCTGATTGAATTTCAAATGTGCTGATCACACTGGTGGAGTTGAAAATAATTGGAAGTGGGAATAGCTGAAATGCTTCCAGGGAGAGAAGATAGGTGTGGGGTTTGCTTTTCAAATTCCTGATCCCATAAATGTTGGTAAATTCTGCAGACTAAATACAATAATTTACTGTATGTTACAATACCAAACATGAGACTTGCACGGTTGTTACTTCAAAATGGCAGGAGAAAAGGATTTTAAAAATAAGGCAAAAATCTGTTTTCAAATCAGGACTGCAGATTTCACCCATGTGCTTGTAGGAGCTTGTTTGGGTGGTTTGTTTTTTGGTGAGGGCTGAGCTTACTCTTGCTGGCCTTTCACCTGTAGAAGGCTCCAGATCCCTTTCCCAACCTGGATCAGGCGATGGCTTCACTCTGCAAGGGCTGGTGGTGAACAGAAGTGAGGAAATTATTCCAAAGCACCCAGCTGAGGATCAAAATCTCCAGGCTGGAGGTAAGGGCAACCTATAGCTGTTAAAGTAGGGAGGTTTTGTTTGGCTTTTGTTGTTAGCTTCTGTGGACAGCTTTGTCTGTACTTGTGTTTTGCATAGGGAAATAAACCCCTCCTCAGTGTATTTACGAGACAAATGTCCATTTTAATCACAGTGGAAGATTTTGCAGCACTGCACTTTCCAGGGACACCATTGCTGAGACCCCGCTCTGCTGGACTGGTGACAGCTCTGGAGTGCTCGTTGGGAGGGACAGATGGATTCTGCTCCCACGCCTGCCCTGATGCCACTGGAGGTCTGGCATGAACTCTGGAATGTCAGTTCCACCAGCCTCTGATGTGGTTCTTTTCCAGCTGTGCAAAGGTGTTGAGTGTCTGGGGATCGCTTTCTTAGATTAGAATTAGCAAATTTCGTGTGTTATATGAGGAGTTTTGTAACCTGATTTTGCAGGATTTATTGCATACAGGGAATGAAAAACCTGAGTTTGGGAAGTAATACAGTAACAATTGCAATTAACCTCCACAACCCTCCAGGTAACCCCCAGGTTTTGGGTTTAAATCACATTGTTTTTAATTAAGTTCAGTGGCCAAATACTGCTTTTCCTAAAACATTTTACTGCATTTCTTCTGCAACAACATGCTTTAAAGCCTGAATGTTGGTGCCTGCTTGACCCCATGTGAACTAATGCCAAGAGGTAACGACACAGGGAAAGGGAATCCAGGTTGAAAAAGCATTTTCTGAGCAGGTACAACTTCCATTTGTTACAAACCACTTTGGTAGATGTGTACTCTCCTCTTACATCTGATGTAATTTAAGGATTTATAACACTTGCTGAACTTCTCGAAACAAGAAAACTCCCACTGAGACAGTAAATTGTTGTTGCATTGAGTGATCCTTGACAATCTATTGTCCCTGAATGTGCCACACTGGAGTAGTCTGGTGCTGATACCAGAGAAAGTCTTCTGACACCCGTTGTCTTCTGGGGCTTCTGGTGCTTTATTGTGTTCATGATCCATGGAGGAAAGGTTGCTAATAGCAGACATTGACCCACTGGTGGTAATTGCTGTGAAAACATTATTCAAGCTGATTATGGTAATGACAGAGGGCCGAGGCGCTTCCTGAAAAGTTAGTGCAGCATCACCAGAGATGCTTTATTTGTTTAACTGATTGATCACTGAAAGGTTTGTAAACTGCCTTCTCTGAACAATAACACTGCATAAACGTGTACACACAGATTAAACAAGCCACAGAGCTAAGGCAGAATGGTTGCTGCAGGTCTGATTTTCACGCAGGATCTCCAGATTTTATGGGCTTATTTACATAACAAGTCATGGTCCAGTCTCCTTTACCAGCTTCAGCTCCACACAGAGCTGGCTTCAGCTGTAAATTTTTATGGTTTGGAGCTAGTGGAATGTAAGAGAATGGCTCACATATTTTAGTAATTTGAAATACATTTTTTTATTGAAGAAAACAGTGTCATTTCTTCCAGCAGAATGATCTCTTCCCTAAAAATGTGATGCTTGAACACTTTTCCGGGGCAAGGTTATGACTTTTCTCCTTCCCATTAATGCCTGCAGTCTGCTCCTCCAGGTGTATTCTCCTCTCTCCCACCAACAAATCCACTGCAAACCCCTGGGTCTGAGCATCCCTGAGCCCCTGGAGCTGGGGGTAAGTGAGGCTCACTCTGCTCTCAGACTGGTTAAATCCCAGTAGATAAAAAGATCTTTACATAGACAAGGTGTAGGATTGACACGTCCTCCTGCTGGAAAAGTGCAGCAGAAACAGATCATTTCTCAGTTTAAATTGTTCAGTCAAGAGATCTTAATGGTTGGACTTGATGATCTTAGAGGTCTTTTCCAACCTAAAAGATTCCATAATTGCATGATCTTGAGGGTCTCTACCAAATTGGATTTAAGCAGACCAAAATGATGGCCAAGGCTTTGCTTCAGGATCAGCCCCCAGTGTTCCCTTTAGGGAATCTCAGGATCTCAGCTCCCCTCCTTTAACAGCAACTGCATTTGCAATCAAAGGACAATCACCTGAAATTCATTTGACCACAACCAGAGAACTCTGGAAGTGGATTAATGTATTTTCACGTTCAGCAGAGGCCATTCCCCACGTAACCTCCGCATCTGTTGCTACAGAATTTTACATGTTTTGAATCTATTATTGTGTTTGACAATTCTGAAACATCTGAAGATTTTCCTCCCTCCCTGCCCCATTTTGTGCAAAATCAAGCCTGTTCCTCCTGCTTTGCGACCCAAGGCAATTTGTGCATTCACAACCCCTCCCGAGCTGCACAGAGGATACATCACAATGCTACACCACTTGACAAGTTTTCCAATAGCGTGGCCAAAACTTGCATTTATGTCAGCCTCTATTAAATCAGTCCTGCCCCTTTTTTAGCTGTTATGACTTTGAACTTCTACAAGAAACAGAAACATCAGCCCTTTACCAATGAGGCACATAAATAAACCTTTTCCTAAACACCCTTTAGAAGAATCAGTGTGTTATTGCAAAAAGTCCCTGGTTGCACTCCTCTCTCAGAAAAAAAAGACAAAACCAGATGTTTGTTGTGTATTCAAGGGCTGGAAGAGAAAGCAGGTTTACTACCTTATTTTCCAGCTTATCTTTTTACTAGCTAATTCAAAGCAGAATGGGGGAAAAAAACCTCCAAAGCAGAAGTTAATGTTTTGACATACCTCAGTTCTTGCCACCTTCCCAGCATCTGTGCTACTTAATAAAAAAGCAATCAGATGGACGGATGAGTTTTCATGGCTCTCTGTGTTCCACAGACTGCAGGGGGCAACATCTGTTTCTCCTGATCCTTCTTCCCCCCCGAACAGCAAATTAAATACAAATTGCTCAATTATGGTAACCTGAGGATCTAACTTAATTAAAAATAAGGAAGTTCAGTCTGGAGTCTCTTCTCCTCTGTCCTTCCCAGGTGCTGTGGCCGGAGCTGAGCCGGCGGGACCGCGGTTCCTGCGTGGCCGTGCCGGTGTCCGATGCTGTGCCAGAGCCCGTGGCTGGGTGCACGTCTGCATCACCAAAGCTATTCCAGTGCTGTCAGCCACTATTGATTAGACTGTATTTGGTATTGCTCTTGGTGACTGAACGGTGCAAATCAGCCTCAGTCCTGGCTTTGAACAGGCAGAGATCCCATCGCAGCTTCCCCTCCGGGCCCTTCCAGGAATACTGATAAAGTCCCCTCACTTTAGGCAAGAGTCATTAAAAACCCAGTTGAAATGTGGGCAAGTCAAGTATTTCTGGGGAGAGTTTGCTGCTCTGAACATCCCTGAGTGAGCATCACATTCTAATATTCTGAGCACAAATCATCTCTCCCAATAAAAATTCAATAGCTCTCCCCAGAACTACCTGTTAAAACTCAGACAGTAGATTAAATATTTACTCGTTCCTTTTCAGGTGTTTCTGGTTCACCAGGAGAATGTAAAGTGGCACTAAATGCTGAGGAGCAGCTGGGCAGCAGCAGGAGGGGCTGTGGGCAGGATGATGATGGTGATCCTCAGCTGAGCCCCTGAGGATCCAGGTACCTGCACCCCCCATCCCCTCTTTGCACTTAGACGTTGTAGATCCTGCATAAAACCTTTCCTGGGATCTGACACCACAGACTGTGCAGGTCCAGGAGAGCTGCTAAGAGCTGACTCAGCAAAGTGCTTGGTGTTTTGGAGCTCGTGTGGTTTGAGTGTGAGTGGATTCAGGTTTGAGTGTGGAGTTACACCCTGGGCTGACATGTTTTGAATCAGAGCCTGAAGGAGGTTTCCTACAGTTAATTTTTATAGACTCGAGATACAAGCAGTGTGCTGGCAACTGAACTGGTAATTTTGCTATTTAGAAATCAGATTAATTGGGATTCCAGTCTTTCGTGCTTCCCCTGCCTTATTCTCAAATAATATCTTTGCACCCATTGAACATTTTGTTTGATTTCAATTCGTTTGAAGTCGATGTGGCCAAAATACTTCTGTTTTCACTGTGCCCAGCTACTGTTTCCTTCTGTTTGGTTACTCATTCCACTGACTTGGCCTGAACTGCCTGCTTGACTGTCACATAAACTACTTTTCAAATGCACTTCTGAAGTGCAAAAAACATTGGAGCAGTACAATATATTCCAGTAATGTTAGTGCACACGACAAGATACAGGCAGTGTTAATAAGGTCAGGCTTTCAATGGTAACCCAACTGAGCAGTGCTTTTTTGTGTGCCTTGTAAAAGTGGATTATAAACACATCCAGCAACAGTTAAAGAAGCAATTTAGACACAATGATCTGATTTCCCTCAACCATATGGACTTTATATCTTTCACATCCTTTATTCCACGTACACCTCCTTTCTCTCTTGAAGGGCTGCTGCTGTACCAGCTGTGCAGTGCCCAGAGAAGCCTGAGATGGGAACCAGGCAGCTCACTGAGCTCGTGTTTGCAAACAGATATGAATTTATTGCAGGAGCAGGGGATAACTCTTATGAGTTTTGCAGGCTTCTCTCTGCTTTGGAACGGGCTGAAGGTCAGTGGATATGCAGAGAGGTGATACAAGAGAACTTTGGCAGACTTGCTGTGCTTCTCATACTTTTTACGTACTCTATTTCATAAAAGACAGAAAAAGGAACTTCAGTGCAATTTACTTTGGAAGTTAATTGGAGCAGACATCCAAGTCTTAAGTAAATCAGCTCTGTATCATTTGACACACAACATTACTTCGATTAGGATGACTTTCACCATTATCTAGACAGACGAAACGATGTACCATGCTAATCAGAATATTAAAGTGACACCAGCACTTATATATTATGAATATTTACTCAACAAATGAATGCATGATGAATGAGATTGGTTTAGAAATCTTTCTCAGTAGGGAAGATGTGGAATCTTCCCCCTCAGGAAATGCTTTCTTGTGCCTAATCCAGTTATCAAATTTTCAGTGCATCTTAAGCTGCTCCCACAGAGCAGCTCAAACAGTGTTTTCTGCACGTACAGGAATCATATACATTGTTCTGAATGCCTCATGAGGCTGAAAGCTGTTTTAAGGCAGTTCTTTTACATATGTTTCTACACCTGTTGACCCAACCACAGATAACTGAGCCAAATCTGGAGGGTGAAGCCCCATATTCAACCCCATTTTTACAGTCAGAGCCTTATGATCACAGAATTAATGTGTGGACTGTCTAAAGCTGAACAAGTTGAGGTGCAGTGTCAGTGCAGATGTGCTGTACTTAGGGCTGTGGATGCACATCTTTTCTAACACTCCCAGACAGACCCAGGCAGCCCTGAGTGTTCCCTCGTGGTTCTTTCTGGGTCACTCAGGCAAAGTGCAGCTCAGCATCTTGCATGAGCCCCACACCCAGTGACAGAGCTGGTGTCTGCCGTGCTCCAGAGTGTGGAGCTTGGAATTTTTACTGACTTCTAGTGTAGAAAAAGAGTTTTTTTATAGCTTATTGCAGAGTATAGCACTGAACATAACCAAGGGCTCTGGTCCACAATCAGGGCTACAGCTTCCAAGGTTTCAGTGCATCATTTGCTGCTCCCCTGGCCACCACAGGCCCTTGTGCTCCACGTTGCAGCTGCAGTCAGCTCCAGGGCTGGTGCAGAGCAATCCAGAGTGACCTTGTACCAGCACTGCCAGGATCGTTCCTCGGCCATTCATCATGTGAGTGTCTCTGTGTCCTCACACACAGCAAGTGACACCTTCCAGCAGCCAGAGAACTGGGACTGCATCTTATCTAGAGCTTGGCACAGAGGGTTGCTCTCCAGTAGTTCTGTCTTGAAGGGTAAATCAACTGTCTGCTGCATTCTTCCACCACATACATCTTAGCAGGGGACTTTGTTGTGGAGGTGACTGTGGTGAGGCTCCTGTGTTGATTTATTTTGCTTTGCTTCGTGATGTTCAAGTTCATTCTTCCCAAAGCCTTTAATCTTCCTGGGGGGAAGGTGTTGGCACAAACCCTCCATACACTCAGTGACCCTCACTGGGACTTGCCCCAGACTCCAAAAAGAAGATCAGGAGGATTTTAAGAGCCCATGATGGCAAGTGAAAGTACAGACACAATAGTCTTTCTTCCCAGCTAACCTGCTGTGGACATTCCAGCAGTTTCACCCACAGCAAGCACATGGATGGTGCAGCCCCATGCTCCTGCCAGGGGCTGTCCCTCTTTCCTACTAAAACAGATAAACTCTGCTTATTACCAAACCCTTGCCCATTAATCCTTCCTTGTTGAGCTCCCCTCAAACAGGGCAAGTCAGCAGCTGCAAAATCGAGAAGCAAGCAAGGCTCATTTTCTTGGCGTGTGTGATGACCATTGACAGGGCTTGCATGTGTGACTGGCACGGTAGATTAATTTATAATAAAAATGCAACTTTCACATAAATGACATTAGGAGATATCTTTAGTGCTCTGCTCATCTGCCTGAAGGGACAATGTGGTTTTCTGTTACTGCTAAGATGCACAATAGCACTGCTCGGCTGATTTGGGTTTATTTTTATATTGTGCTGCCAGTTCAGTTAGAAATCCAGACAAGCTGTGTCGATGGCAATAAGGCATCCATCCTCCAAAAAACAGGCTTCTTTCCCATTCAAACAGTGAGGGCATCTAAGAAATCCCTGGTCACTACTGAAAATGTGGTGTCATTGCAGCTTTGGAAAAGGTTAAGTGCTTGGATTGACATGTGCCCCTTAAATACAGTGTTTAGCCCAGCTGAAAATACATTTGTTGATCTTTCACAGCAGCCTTTGGATCTGGAATAAGCGTGTCACATCCATGGCACAGTAGATTGTTTACAAACAACAACCCTTCCTGTCACTCCTATTTGCCCAGTTTGTTGAGTTTGCAAACCTTTGGGAAAAGTGCTGTCTGCACATACTCAGCTGAGATATTTAAGAACTTTTAGAAGTCATATTAATCCCTGGTTTTGACTGCAGGCCTGGGATGCTCCCTGCAGTTGTGTGTGTATGGGAGGAAGGTTGTTTGATGAAGTGGTTTGATTTTTTAGGGCTTGGGTTTGTGACCTTAAAGGTGCTCCTTCAGCACAGCTTCTGTTTTGCTGTGCCTTTGGGTGTGTGTGGGGCTGGGCTTGCATTTCCCATATGGAGAAGTGACCCGACTTCCATGCTCTGTCTTACCCTTTTTATTAACCTTATCTTGCCATGGGACAGGGGCTGAATGCAAGAAGAGTCGAGCACAAGTTGATTCTCCTGCTCTCTCATTGTCTGCAGTACATAAATCTTGAAAAGTGTGCTTTGAATAGGAAAGGATACCAACTTAATGATACATTTACTCTAACTATGGCTGAGTGTGCATAGAATCCTAATGTGTGCTGCAGACTCCTCATGGTAACAGATGTTGCTCTCTGCTTATAAAGTAAGTTTATTGCATTAGCTGCCTGTAAGCAGTTTACTCTCTAGAAGATTCATAGAGTAAATTAAAATTATCTAATTATTTGTTAGCTAATTTAATAGAGAGATGGTCTTGATCTTCAGATATTACACATATATTATTATATTACAAGGCAGTATGGCAGAGGTTTCTTTCTGAGCTCTGAGCTGCTACTGAACATGAAGAGAAACTTCTGCTCACACACAGACCTGTCTAGAGATGGGCTGCAACAGCCTTACCAGGGAGAACTCACTGGGCTTGGCTTTCATTTACAGATGTTTTCCTGTGCATACCTGTCCCTCTGCCTGCCCACCTGGCAGAGTCCAGCTGGCCCTGGAGACCCCTCTGCTGTGACATGTCCAGTGTGCCCCTTCCCACGAGGTTCATCTCCTGCCAGGCCCCTGCAGAGATGCTGCAGCAAACAGGGGTGCTCCCAGCAGAGTCCAGCCTTTGTAAGCTTTGCTGATGGCTGTGACAGTGTTTTTTTACTAGTATTTAACTAATTCCACACTTAACAGACTATTCTGCTTCCCAGACTGAAAAAGTGCCACTCCTCCTGCTCTCAGCATTCCTGCCAACCCTGCTGACCCGAGCCTTGCAGGCTCTTGGGCTGGGGTGAAGGAGGCTGGGTCCATCATCTGGGGGTGCTCCTCAAAGCATGCTCAGCACAGGGTGGCAGGGACTTGGTTTGGGACAGAAAGTCCCACCTGCTTGATGGGGAGAACAAGGGAGCCCTCCTCCAATTGTAATGATGATATGCACATCTTAGCCTGTAATTTTCTGAGTCACTGTGACAAATGGCTCCTGCTGATGTCACTCATTTCCCCAGGGAGCTCTCGGCTCTCCAGCCAGCATGCAGCAAGCTGCAAACAGTATTTCAAAATGAAAAATCACAGGTGTTTTCTGGATGTCACCCAAAGGAAGGAGAGTGGATTTCAGGCAGAAATCAAATCAGACCACATGAAAAGATCCCCCTGAACACCCCAGACAGTCAACAGAAGGTAGCTGTGACGTTAGGAGTCAACCTGCTCACCTGGGAAACCATGGCCAGGAGCAGCAGAAGTGTACATTTAAATTAAGTCTTCTATAAAAAGCTTTTAATGAGGAAGGGCTGAAACAGCAGAAATTCCACACCACAGACTTTGGTGCTGTGGGAGAAATAGAGGAAAGAACATCCTTTGCTGCATGCCATGTGCTGCCAGCTAAATGCAATGAAAATCCATGTCATCTTCAGAGATGATATATTTCTGTTTATCTGTCTGTCTGTCTCCACCCATCCACACCATTTTCCAGTGCAGGATACACATCTGTGTGTGCTCTATTAGTAAACTCTAGTTATGTCTTTTGCTGGCACCTCCCAGAGGGGTATCCTGGAAAGGATCTTTTGAGGTGATGTTAGCTGTAGTTAATATTTGTATGGTCCTCACCAGCTTACTCCATTCTGTCCCTGATTTGCTCTAGATCTTGGGGAACTCCTGTATCTTTTCCTTATCCTCTCCCCACCTGACAACCCCATTAATACATGTTGTTTAAAAAGAAGATACCAAACCCCTTGGCAGGATGCCTTCTTTGTTTAAGCCTGCTGGATAAATATAATTTATGTAGCCTTCATTGACACTATCTATTTCTGATGGTGGAGAAATGAATAATGCACTTATGAGAGAAGCTTACTCATGGCTTACCTTAACTCTGAATGAGTGCATAAATGCTACTCTGTGCTGGACTTGTCAGAGTAGACTCAGAGCCGATGTAAAAAAAACCCCTTCATTTCCAAAATTAAAGATATAAATGTTTGGGTAGATGCTTGTCAATTATTCAGCCTCTTTTCACCATCAAAATGTAGCTATTCATAAAAACACATGAAATTCCGAAAATACACATACAAAATGGCAGAAACATGGGAGGTTTTTAGTAGGAAGAAGAGAGTAAATATTATTTGAATAAGGATTAGTTTATATTGAGATGTGGGATTTCCCCTTTGCTGCTGCTTTTACTTTGCAGTGACTACTATCCAAATCCTGAGATACATGTGTTATTCATGAAAACACTGTCACAAGGTGTCTCAGCTTTAATACAGCAAGAAACACAAATCCTACATCTGTAGGAGAATAGTTTGTGTTTGGCTTGGCAAAAAATGCTGTAGGGAAGCTGTGGTACTGGGTTTTAATGGACCCTGTTGTTAATGACAACTACTTAATATTTCACTCATATATTCCTTTGGGTTCATTTGAACAGCAGCTCTCCCAAGTGCTGCAGAAAAGATGTAATATGATAAATTAAGCTGGGTCAAAGAAGAGAAATTATTTTAAATGAATACAAACATCTAATTTGTCTGGACTTCTAATGAATTGAAATGCCAATATTGCTGGAGTTGACAGCATTGCAAATTCTACTAAATTCTGTAAATTCTCTACTAAAGTTTCCTCATTTTTTTCCACTTCTTTCCATGTGCTCATCCATCACATCATTGTAATGAGACTCGCTCTACTGGAACCAGTTTTCGTGTCCTGGGCTGCCTTTGGGTTACAGTGACCCTGCCCAGTGACTGATGTGGCTCCAGGGCCCCCTCTTGCCTCATGCAGGGTTGGACCCCACGTTCCCCCCTTGGTGCCAGAGCTCCTGTGCTCCTTCAGCTCCCAGCTCCAGAACAGCTACAGCCTTTCCTAAATTTCACTGAGCAAATAATTTCCCCTCTGAGGTGGAAGGACAGCCAAGTCCAGCAGATGCCACATTCACCTTATTTACGGTCTGGGAAGTGGCAGCCTGGACCTGGGGCTGGGTGACCCACAGCTTTTTTTGACACTGAGTTTTCAGCAGACTCACAGCATGTTCTGGACCATCCCAGCCTTCCTGAGGAGGTGTGAAAGGGAGTGTAAATCCTCCTGGCTGTCACTTGCCTGTCAGTTGTGAGGTTCTTGGCAGTGCTCTGAAGGGTTTCATGGGCAGCATGTGCTACACAACCAGCCTCCATTAGCTGCCTCTCCCCTGCAACACCACAAATACATTATTTGCCCCTAGTGAGCCTCTCCTTTCAGCTTGCATTACCACCATTGCCACCACAGCCCCTAATTTATTGGTCAGGTTTGCTTTGAAATGATATTTACAGCCTGGCTTAATAGCACGTCTGTTTTCTGTTTGTTGCAGATGATAACTCAGGGATTTGTTTGGCTGACTGAAAGAAACACTTTGAAACCACAGCCAGTGGGTTGCTTTTATTGCTGGAAGGATTTAAATAAGCACAGGATGATTCTGTATCGTCACCTGATGTTGTGTGATGACTCTATCAGCCTCCCTCCTGCTTTGTGATGTATAGAAGGGATGTTTGACACTCCACCCTCACAGGGAGGAATTTCTTTCTGGTATCAAGCCTAACCCTGTCCTCTGTCAGTTGGAAGCCATTCCCCCTGGTCCTGTCTGGGGGTCAGCCTGTAGCTGAAACTGCAGTAATTAAACCCAGCACCTTCTCTGCCCTTATTCCTCCCACCCTTGCCCTCTGGTACATCCAGAAGATTCGTGGATGAACTGCCAGTGGAGGAAGTGTTGTGTCCCTTGCATGATGCCTAGTACTACTAAACCTTTTTCCCCTGCTAACTTCCAGGTGCTGTCACAGCCCAGTGCAGGAGCTGGAGCTTTAGGGGGTTTATTGGAGCATCCCTGACACCTCTGGGACCTCCAAGAGGAGAAAACAAGGGAACCGCGGTCATTGACCGTAACACAAATTGACTGCTACTTGTGCTGATGTTTTCAGCATAATTCATTGCAGCTTGAACATGTTGACTATCTGCATAATTTCTCCTTGAATAATTTTACTGCCATATGGGACAGTGCAGACCTTGAGCTGCTGGCTCTGCCTACAACCCCTCCGTGCACTAACGAGCCTCACTTGGTGAGCAGGGAACAGCAACCTGCACATCCCCGGGATGAAGCCGTGGTTTCTGCTGATGTGGGTAAAGGAGGGAAGGTTCTGAGAAGCACTCATGAGTGGTGATGGTCCTGCTGACACAGCCCCTGTGCTCCCACACGCACCACTCTGGGGGCTCGGGGCCCTGCAGACCTTGGGCAGGGCACAGAGAACAGCCTGGGCTGCTGAAAGGAGATTCTAGGGTACAGAGAGGATTTCAGCCTCCAAAGCTGTCAACACTGGGGGAGTTTTCATCAGCATTGATTTGAGCTTCTGAAGTAAAATATTGTTCAAGAAAATTAACCAGCTTAGCTTGGTTACACAGGGAAACTTGAGGAATTCTTTAAAATGCCCCTGTCCTTTACCATTTAGCCTTGATGCAAAGCATAACCTCTAGCAGTGTCTGCTGCAGTTAATATTGTTGACAAACTGGGCTGTCTTTCAGTCCAGACTTCATGTCTTAATTAAATGGAATTTGTTTCAGCAAATAATGCTTGTCAAAAGTATTTTGGGTTTTTTTTTCTTTTGCCTCAGGACTTGTACAAAGATGCTCTTAGACATTTTGATAATCAGCCATCTGTGTCTCAGCGTTATAATAGCTCTGTGTAAAGACAGGCTAATTTTTCCCAAGCCAAAATTATAATTATAAATTAAATACCCAGACATGTCAGGCTAATCTTAAATATAAAGCCACAGAGCAGTAGTACACTGTGCATGAGAACCCTGGCAGCTCACCTGGGTCAAACCTATTGCTTTTAGGAGAAATTCTGATGCCAGAAAGAGCTGTGGTGGCACCAGTACCAGGCATGACGTTAGCTACTTGCACCAGGGGAGGTTTAGATTGGATGTTAGGGAAAATTTCTCCATGGAAAGGCTGCCCAGGACAATGGTGGAATCACCATCCCTGGAGGGATTTAACAGAGGTGGCACTTGGGGACATGGTTTAGTGGTGGCCTTGGCAGTGCTGGGGGAACAATGTTCTGTCTGCTCTATTGGTTTTGGAAATTGCCTGGACCCACTGGGATTTCTGCCAATGTTTTCCATGTATGAGGGGAGAAAGGGCAATGCCACACCAGGATGTTGTGTACAAAGGTGAATGCATCCCCTTCCTCTATTAGAAAATAGAAGATAGGAAGATGAGGAAAAAAACCAAAACAAAAATAAATAATAATAAAAAAAATCACAAAAGGAGTTTTCAGGCTTGAGGAAATGCCTTGCCTTGAGAAAATGTAATCTACTCAAGAAATCATATAGAAGCTGATGTATCCAGTGGATTGAAATAATTTTACAGAGAGAAAATACGGAGTGATTTTGGCTGTGGGCCAAGGCTGGCATCCTCTGTGTCAGCGGTGGGATGCCAGAGCCAGCCAGCTTCAAAGCTGAGGTTGTGTTTCACACAGAGCTGACTTTGTGCTGAGCAAGCCCGGGACCTGGAGAAGTGCTGAGGGAGCGGGGCTGGCACTGGCTGTGTCAGTGAGGGGCATCTCCTGCAGCAGCTCGGCCGAGCTGACACCGCACGCGATGCTGATCGACAGAACAGGCTGGAGCTCAAATCTCTGCCAGGACAGGGACTGGTTCACATCAGGCACTAGAAAAAAAGGGGTGGGGCAGAGGGTTACCCAGAGAACCTGTGGCTGCCCCACCCTGGAAGTGTCCAAGGCCACGCTGCACAAGGTTTGGAGCAACCTGGGAGAGTGGAAGGTGTGAGATGAGTTTTAAGGTCCCTTCCCATCCAAACCATAAGCCAGTTGACAGCCTCCATTTGTGCTCCATCAGTATTTTTGACACTATATTTTAAAGTAATTATATTGGATTCCATGTGCAAATAAGACTGGAGCCCAATGCAAGACTCCAAATACAGAAGAATACAATAGCTGCTCGTATGGAACTGTCTGCAAAACAGGGCTGATGTCCAGCTTAGGGAAATTCCACATGCTCAGAACAGCCTCAGCACAGGAGGTACTGGCCTGCAGGAGCAGCTGTGATGAAAAGGAGGAGGGTTATAAGTAGGAAATAATACAGTTGTTTAAAAAAACCCACCACCCCAAATTACTAATCAATGCCTTATTATTCTTTTCTAGCTTGGTCGGTCCTGTTTAAAGAAAAGGAAGATTGCAGGCTGGTTCCTCTACCTGACCCAGCTCAGATCAGGTTTTGCCAGCCCTCAAAGCAAATCCTCTGCAGAAACAATGAACTTTCTTCCACAGAACTTTCCCTCCACTTTCTGAAGGTCCATTTAACATCAAGTTTAGTGTAGCCTTAAATAAAACATTAAAAACTCTCCCTCTGCAATACTCCTTGCAGAAAAGAAGAAAACTCCTCTCCAGGTAAGTGTCCCTGCCCTGCTGTGCCAGGACTGCAGGAGGGGAAGTGCCAGCTGGGCTTTCCCCTCTCCCAGTCAAAGAGGAACCGGCCCCAGGTGGGCACTGGGTGGCACTGGGAATGTGTGCACTGAGCCGAGCACGGAACTGGAGTTACACCTCTGCAAATGCCAGTGCTCTGACCTTTGCAAATTGGGATGGGCTGCTCCTTTGATTTAGTGCTTGTCTTGTTCCCGAGGCGCAGCTGGTTCTCCGCTCTTGCTGTGCTCGCTGCCTTCATCTGATGGCTTTGGACAAGTGTCAAAGACACCACAGACTGCCAAGGGTTAGTGCTGAAGTGCTTAATTAAACAAGCCTCTGGGCTGTGGCAGTTTGCATGGTAGAAACACCTCAGCAGGGCTCTTTTTTTTAAAATTATTTTTATCTCTTCTAAAGTTAGTATTGGGAATTGGTTAAAAAATAATGTGAGACTTTATGTGGGGTTTTGTTGTTTAGGTTTTTTTGGGTTTTGTTTGTTTGGTTTTCCCCATTTTATTTTCTTTTGGGGTTGGTTTTTTTTTTTTTTTTTAGTGTTTTGTTTTTTGATTTGGGGTTTTTTTGATGTTTTTTTTTTTCCTCTTGTTTTTTGTTTTCAACTACAAGCATTTGGAAAATACGACCCATGGCTCCCCATTTTTTCCTGAACTCAAGATGAGACACTAAGAGCCTTTGAGTTTTGTGCCACTGAGTTTTTTCCCTTTTTTTCAGGAATTTCAGGAATAAGGGGCAAATGAAAGCACAAGGAGAAAAAATCCAAAGGTAAACAGAGCTTCTTTGGTAGCCAGTCATGTCTGTGAGGACTGCAAGCCACCTGAGCATCCCATGTCAAGGTGTGAGGTTCACTGAAGGGCAACATCTGTACCTGTTTTCTGAGGGATGCTATTTAAAACAAAGCCCTGAACAAGGAGGGACAGAGGGGTCTTAGGGAAAAAAATACCCAGGCATGAGGGCATGCCCATATCTGTTAGGCATTGCAGGTCATTGCACAAGTCTCCCCCACCTCTGGTCCTGTGTTCCTGCTCATTCTGTTGGCCTGCTGTAGGGTCAGACAGGGAATTAGCCATTATCTCCTCACAGAATTGAGATCTTGACCTTTCCATCCATTTAACGCAGCACCCAGCACACTACCAGGCACTCTGGTAATTAAGGCCTAATCATGGTATAAATCAAGTAAATAAGTACCTGTCGACAGGTCATCAGGGCTGGTGTTCCTCCTGGGCAGAGCTGTTCGTGGAGGTCAGTGCAGCCAAACAGCCCCAATCCTTCCAGGCAAGGTGGCTTCCAACAGCCCCTTCGTGAAGCCACCAAGCCACCCTGCCATTCCCATCATCTCCCACCCATCCTGCAGGTAAGCCCACCAAAATGTTTAGGTACTTCTGTTGATTTTTTTGCAGTGGTAAAAAAAAAAAAACAAAACAACTGAGTATTTAACGATAAGAAAATGTTATTTGTCACAGATTCCAAATTAAGTAACTTATGAGGGTTTTTTCCAAATTAAAAGTGGATGGTTACTAAACAGGCACTGCAGTGCATAGTCAAATGTCCTGTAAAAATTCTCACTCATTCACAGAGTGAAAATATTGAGGCAAATACAAAGACAAACCTGCATTTCTATCATACAATGATGAATGTTAAATGCATCTGATCTTGGCACTGGAGTCTTAGTGGCAACCAAGGACTATTTTTCCCATGATTCTGGTGTCACGAGTGTATAGGATAATGAAAAGATCATTAATTCAATTTAGATTAATTTCAATAAATCACCATGATTATTTAATAATTTATTAACTAGGAATTAACTGTGAACTGGTAGAGAACACAAAGGGAGTAGGAAAGAAACTGCCCACAAGGAAATGTAGTTTCTTTTTGACAGAGTTGAAAGGCAAACATGAGTTGAAACATTTTTTTTTGAGTATATATAAAATTTCTGTGTCATAAAAAAAAATAAAATCAGAGTAACAAATGTGCAGCACTTTAATGTCAGATTTGACTGTCATTGGAACTGTTCACAAGTAGTGTGGACAATCTAAGTTGTACTTCATTTTCTAAATATGATATATAACCATTAGGATAATTTAGAAAAACACATCACCAGAACTTGGGCTGAAGAGGGAAGAAAGGGAACATCTTTGGAAGGTCCAAGTGGGATTTTTCAAGTGAACGCTATTCCAATATTTTGAGACAAACAGGGAGAAGTGAGGTCTGTTACACATCTTTCACAGCCTATATATAAACCAGCCTCAAGAATATTTACCTGAACAGATATATACAGATTTTTTTTTTCTTTTAAATATTCTTAAAAAATATTTGCTTGATCTATGACACAATGAACGTCTCTACAGGGAAAACGGACCATAGGCATAACAAAATACTCAAGAAGTCGTAAAAGGTAACACGAGAGCAGTGTTTGGCCTCGGTAAAACACATTTAGGATGGCTGCAATGTATGGACACAGCTTTGTTCAAGAAAGGAGTTGTGCATATTTAAAGGTACTTACAGAGCTGGTCTTCTCCTTTCCTTGACGTGGGTATGATGTTTCCTAATGGGATGAGTAGAAAATCATGGACACCATGCATTGCTGAAGGAGGGCTATGCCCATCTGTTTCACACGTCTGTGTTGCAATGATGGAAGAGTCTCTTCTAACCCCTATGGCTCATAAGTGAAAGAGATGTAGCATTCAGCCCGTGGGAGTTGAAGGGCAATTTCAAGGACTCCATGTTTAATGAATTCATAGGATTCAGCTCCCCTTCTTCGTCTGTCAGAACAGATTTTTATATTCTCTATAGAACTGAAATGGTTGAAAATACACTTCAGGTCTACAGCCACGCTAAAATGCTGCTCTTCTGGTAAAGTTTAACATTTAAAGTAAGATTACCAGTGTTAAGCATCCTTCTTGCTTAAAATCCCTCTGTGTGTGTAGTGAAATGGGTGACTTTAAGCATCTGTGGAGGAAAATAATTACCACACCACTACCTATCACTGGATGTGCTCAGCAGCAGCTTTTGTACAAACTCTGGGCAACAAGGTCACTGGCAAAATGAGCTGGGTCTTTCCAAAGGCCAACAGGTGGCTCTAAAGCTTCCAAAATTTACCATCAGAGAGTTTTCGCCCACCTCAAGACCACATTTTCCCAGTGGCACATGGGATACAACCTCTCTGATGGCACTGCTGCTCGCCTGGCTCCACGAGCCACAGCTGCTCTTGCCCTCATTCCTTCATGGTGATGGATGTAGAAAGTTACAAAAATGCAACTAGAAAAAGTTTTTATATCTTCCAAGTGTGCAAATGGCTGTGTGTTTGTTTTTATGGCAACTCAACTGAAATTCCTCAATGCCAGCTGTTGCATTCTTGGATAATTCAGCTGCTTTTTACATGAATGTCTTCACTCATAACTAAAAGATAATTGACTATAAACAAGTGTACTATAAACATGAAGGGAAAAAAATCACAAAGAAGAATTGTTTCCTGTTTTTTCTGAAAAGACATAAGCAAATTAAGGCTATGACTAGAAAATGAGTGAGGTTTCCATTAAAATAACCTCTGCCATTTTAACTGCTATTTTATGAACCAAGTGACCTCAGTGCTACTAAATATTTAATGAGAGAAACCAATGATTGGTGAGTGATGAGAACTGTTGCTGTCTCCTATGGGAATAACTGTAACTAATTCTCTGCCCCTAAAAGAGCAGATTTTTGCATATTGTACCCAAACTGACAGCATTGTGAGCTGCTGAAAGACCAATGCCACCTTCTCAATAAAACTGTTTGCAAACTCTGACCTCCCCCCCTCAGAGTTTCCTGGCTTTTACCCAGGCTTGGATGGGTAATGGCCTGGATATTTCATGGCAAATTTCTCAAACACAATCACACAAATACGCACTGGAAGAGGGGGGACTCATCCCATTGCCTTCAGTAGGACCAAGAGCAAAATTAAGCGCAGAAGCAAGCGAGCTGCCAGTTACTATTTCTGTGATGCCTCCTCCTGAAACCACATCTGCGGATCCTCCCAGAGCCATCCTGCAGAGAAAACCCATCAGCTCTCATTACATCGCTCTCCCAGGTTTCTCTGGGTTGAAAACTGCTCTGATGCTTGGTTTCCCCCCCCATCCAAAGGTGAATATTCACTGCTGCAGCCTCCCTGTGCTGGGGCGGGGCAGTCAGTGCAGCCAACGGGCAAGGGATGCAGGGAAGAAAACTGATGGCTCGGACGTAACACAAAAGCTCCTCAGTATGGAAAGTCAAAACCTGTTTTGTTCTACAGAATCACTAGGTTTCGTGGCTTGTACAATATCTCAGTGGAGATATTATTTGTTTCCCAGCATTTTTCTCATAACCACAAATCATACCCACAAATAAAAAATATCCCTCTGAAACCGCTTCCTATTAGCAGAGCGTACCTTATATTATAAAACTTGCAAGTAGACCAGTGTTGTACCATGAAGCCTATACAGGGTTTTTTTTGTATTTCTTTTTTTTTTTGTTTTGTTTTTCTTTTTGTTTTCCCGGTGTAAAAATATACAATGCTACTGCTCATTTGTTGCAGCGCAAAGGTCCAACTGGTCCTCTCCTGCTGAAGGCTCCACCTCTACTGCCCTTTCATACCTCCCCAACCCAGACCACCGTGTTACCCCTCCTTACGCCCGACACCTCACAGCGTAACGTGTTTTGCCTCCCGTTTATAACAAACAATGAATCTTTAGCTGGTGTAATGAGATACTGTCCAAATAATCCACTGTCTTTCACAATTCTGCTGTAGCTGCTCCAGGGCCAGTCTTTGGATGCGATAGGGTCCTTTAAATTCTTCAGTACGTTCATTTTCCCCGTCGACAGCTCTACAAAAAGCACGTCTGTCTGCAGATGCGAGGCGGCGTACACGTAGTACTGATTGCCTTCGGTGAAGGAGGGCTGGAATGTCAGGTGGGACGCGCGCACGTTCGTCTGTAGGTCATAAACCAGCCGGATCTCCCCGCGCACGGTCAGGGCCTGCACGCTGATCCTGCCGCTGTCCCCGTCGGCGCTCACCAGGTACCGCCCGTCGGGGGACACGTGCGGGGAGCCCGACACGGCGCCGTTGGGGCCGACCACGGCGTCGGTGACGCCGTCCACGACGAGCTGCGGCCCCGCGGCCCCCGCGCGCCGCCCGCACTGGATGAAGTAGTAGCCGCCCAGGTGCGTGTGGGCCATGGCCTGCGGGGCACAGCCCTGCGCTCGCAGGCTGATGGTCTTGATGTGCGTCACAGTCTCCAGGTCGATCTTGTGAACCGCCGGCCTCGACTTGTTAAAAACGAAGCCAAACCTGAAACGGCAAACGAGACACTGAGGTCCCCTCTGGAGACGCGGGACACGCGTGAGCAGAGAGGGAAGGCAGCAGAGCCAGCAAACCCCGTGCTGGTGGGTTGGGAAGTGTGTGGAATAATGTCGTCTCTTTTCTGTATTTTAGTGCTTTAAAACATCCTAAAGGAGGGATATATTGTATTTCAGCTCCAATCTGCAACCTGATCCTGGAAGTCTGAATATGGGTTCAGGCACTTGAATCCTCAAGAGCTTTTATTGGGAAGCCCAATTTACTACAGAAATGAAACCAAGGCTTGGGTGTTCTGTAGGCTACTATTGACCAGGTTTGTATTTAATCTGTCTGAGGCCTACAGTGATGTAATTCAATATATGTTCACGCCTTCAATCCCAAAATAGAAAAACATATTGCGGCCAGGTTGGGGCCAGAGAGCAACTACATAAAATATAGTATAATATAATATATAAATATAGTACAATATAATAAATATATATAATATAATGTATAACCACCAAACAAAGAGCATGTCTAACCTCATCTCTCAAATGACAGCAGCAGAGCGGAGCTGTGATGTGTGTTTGGTACCAGTGGTGCCTGGGGACAGTGCAGGAGCTGGCAAGGCTGAGGTGCAGAGCAGAGTGTGTTAACCAGCACCCTGCCAGCCCAGGAAAGGTGTAAAACATTTCCTGAGGAACATAACCAGGGTGCCCTGAAGATAAGGGGCCTTGATTTTCTGTCTCAAGATAGGGCAGAAAACAAAGAGCAGAGAATAAATGTTCTGTAAAAGATATATGCTGCAGCAGATTGACCTTTGCTGAAGACAAGAAAAGGTCAGGAATAGCCAGGAAAGGTTTCTGCTTAATTTGAAAGGGAGCCCATAGAAACAGCCTGTTTGTGTTCCTGGGATTCACAGGTCACTGGCGCTGGCTTACAAAAACTAATTTTACATCAAGTATCTTTTCATCCGTTCAATGCAGACAAAAGGAAATGAAGTGAGTGCTTAGTTCCCCAAAAGATGTAAAATTGCCTTGAGAAATGTGGAGGACAACGTGCTTGTGTGCAGATAATATATATTTTGCTTGAAACACTGGGTTTATTTCTTTATTCTTAATCCATCTGTCAGTGAGACACTCACCAATGATTTCACTTCTGAGGAACGAGCCAGTGTAGTGAATGATCCCATGAAAATCACTGGGCTAAGCCTTTCATTTCCCCATTATACTCCCATCCATTAGAGACTTCACAAAATATCTGCAGTGGAGAGCTGCAGCGCACTGTGTGAGGGGAAATTGGATATGACACTTGTATTTCTCCTGGATGAGTGCATTTTAAGTACACTTTAAAAAGTGCTTTCCCTTACAGCATTTTTTTTCCCCAAGACTTCCTTAATACTTGGCCGAATGCCTGAAGGAGTTAAGAAATGGTTCTTATCATAAACTTTCATTTAAAGAAGTGGGTCAGGATGCATTTTATTTGCCCACAGCTGCAGAAGAGGCGCAGCCCTTGCATGAAATCTGGGATCTGAAATCTCAAAGCAAAACTTCCACTTAGAGAGTTTTCAACGGACAACAAGCCACCCTGGGAACTAATAAAACCAGAGACATTTCTAGATATCCATCTGAAATAGGAGCCAGCTGAAATACATATGCAGGAATATTTGCATACAAATATTTTTTGGCTCGTGGATGAGACTGCTTAAATAGTCACCTTCCTGGGAAATGCTGGTATTGCCATTTATTGTTTCTGAGTGGAGAATTTAGAACACGATCTCAATGAGTCTCATTAGACTGCAAGCAATTATTCTTCAGTGGCTGAGGGTGAGTGAGAACGGACAAAGATCTGGCTCTGAACAAATGCAACAGGAAATCAGGCACAGCATTTGCAGCTTTGCACATGGGAAACTATAGACAATAAGCTACATTTAATATTTCTTATGGAAGTTCATCTGTATACAGCCAACTAATCACACTGAAGCAAAAGGATAATTAAACAAAAAACAAATAAAGCATAACTGTTCCACTTTCCTGTCTTTGAACCCAATCCTCACCTTCTCAGCTCAGGCTCTAACATTCAGCAGTCATTTACCTCCTGGCTCTACTATAAGTCACAATGAAATTTTGAGGGAGAACTGGAAAAATGAAGTAGAGAGAAATTACAAGTGACAGCCATGAGCTGTGTGTCATTATTTTGTGTTTCAGGAAGCAAAGTTATTTATTTTGGAACAGATTCAATATATAATCATTTAAGTGTGACCCCCTCTCCCAGTGTTCCCTGCAGGAAACCTAAGATTAGTGTAAGGAGTGACATTATGTTTTTTTGAGAGTTTTACTTAGTTAAACTATATAGGAGCCAGAAGATGGTTAAACAGTTGTAACATGGAAAGAACAGTATAAATTGCTGTGCAGTTATCATCAATTCTGATAATGTTAATGGGAGGCTTCCTGTGCCTGCTGGGAAGCAGCCAGTATTACTCCAAGTTATTAGTATGTTAGTTACACAACCTCATTAACCACTACATCACATTAACATTCAAAACTGATGGTTCATGGAGGTTTATTTGGTTAATGTGCAGTGCATACCATTTTTCTGCTCCAACCACACACCCCACGCAGAGATCCAAGTTGGAAACACGTGGAAGAACCTTATGCTTCAGGCAGAGTACACTTTTATCACTTCAAGCAATAAATCCTTGACATAGGTTTCTGCCCAGATCCATAAAATGGTTTGGAGGCAAAAAAAAGGTGATTTTTGAGACATTACACTCCTGGCACAAGCAAGCCAGGACAGAGTGTCATAAGCTGCAAGAAAGGATGGCTGACCAAGGTGAGTGCATTGAATGTCTGTGCCAAGGTCTAAGGGAAGTCCAGGCTTGTCTCTTGCTGTTTTATTGATTAGCTGAATAACTACTGGCAATTTGCTCAACCATTTCTCCATTTCACATGTGAAAATGGGAATAAAAGCAGTCAGCTTCCTCACAGATTCATTCATTCATTCACTTATTCATTCATTCATTCATTCATTCCTTCACTCATTCACATTTGTGAAGTGCTCTGAGGTTTATGAGAAGGGAGGAGCATGGTCACCATTACCATTCATTAGGATAACTTCTTACCTGACATGATTAATAATAAGGTTTGTAGGTGGTATAAAAAAATCCTCCACTCCTTGGAAGGGTGTGCGGATCACCCGTGGATCCTCCCCCGCGCTCGCCTCTGGGATCACCTACAACAAACACAGCAGGCTGAGCACAGGAGAAGCAGTGAGGAAAGCAGAAAGGTAAACACAGATTACACACAGGGGGCTTAAATTGATTAATGACTTCAAAACCCTGTTTGGTGTAGATGCCTTGAAAAGTTGTGCTAATAAATAGTATTTGAGGCTTGACATTTGTAAGGTAAGTACACAACTTGACTTTCCTAAGTTGTTTACATCTCGAGAAAGAGCAGCCATGCAGGAGCTGAAGCAGTATGACAACACTAGGGCCATAATAATTTATCCCTCACTGTCTAAAGTAAACACGCATACTTAAATGCACAGCGATAATTTACCAGCTTGAAAGATCAAACACTAACTCACAGCAGCTAATTATCACTTTGGAGGAGAAAAACTTTTCATCCACCTACAGCACCATGTAAAGTTCAGGGAGGAGCAGAGAAGGGCCCTTTGGCTGTCCCCTGGTCCCGTCCTGCAGCACAGGACACATCTCCATGGCCAGGGGAACTCAGCTCCTCCAGTGCTCTGGAAAGGAGAACTTTTCAATAATTAAAATGTTAAATACTCAGATTGATTGCTGGGTTCAAGATGATTTTAGTCCATTTGTTAGGATCCTCTGCTGCTCTAATATGCAACAGTCATTGCTTTGAATTTATAGCTACATAATTCATTAAAGGGATGCTAAATCCCTAAAAGGTTTAGTTCAGACAGCTGTTCTGGTCATGCCATTTAGATTTCTTCCAATTAGATAGCTGAAGAAGGATGCCCACCCTTGCATAGTGCTTTCAAGAGGCCAGACATTTGCTTACCACAAGCCAGTAATGGTTAAACAACAGCATCCCATTAGTTGGTTGCACAGGCAGCTTGATAAATCCCCAACTTCCAGAGAACGAGTGGAAATTTAAATCAACCTCTGCAGCAGCATCTTTGTTACAAAAACATGTTTTATTGCGTGTCTGCAACTAGCCACTGCAGGTTTCAAGGAGGAACTTTGCTAAATTAGTCACTGCCCAACCTTTTGGGAAAGAAGGTCAGAAAAAAAGAAAGGATGTGCTGATGCTGATGCTAATCTCACCTCTGTGTGTGTAACTGCACTTCATAAAGATAACAGAAAGGACTATCTGAGAGCTGAAGCCTTCTAACAAGTTTCCAACTGTGCAGGTGGTGTGTTCTTCTTAATAATGATATGCTTGTGCCATCTCTACTTTAATTACAGAAACCTCTCACAGCTGGATGGAAGAAATTAAGTCAGAAAGGGTAAAGAGAGCCCATTTTGTCTCCTTGTACCCCATATAGGAAACTGCTCATCCCCTGATGAGACAACCTGGGGGCATTGCCTTGGAAACCTTCATTTATTGGCCCCCTTTCTGGTTTTGGTGTCTTCCTGAAATGATGAGTAGCTATTCCAGTCTTCATTACTGACAGTGTGCAGTCGTTATCTTGGATGGAGCAGGTGGCTGGTGGGGATGGCTCATCCCATCTTCATGGAGCAGCACCTCCAGCGAAGTCCTGGGCAACCCCATGGCTAACATAGACTCCAGATTTGCAGGTTTTTAGGTCAGAAAGCACAGACACTTTTCTTCTCTGCCTGCTGGGGAATGCTTTAATGTAGACTCAGCAGCACACATTTCTGGCAGAAGGAGTATTCACATGACACCTGGATTTCCAGAGAGGTTGGGCAGCAAGGGCCAGAAAACAACTACTAGAGAAGGGTGTGTGGATGGATCAAACCAGATCTGGTGTCAACTCTGTCATACAACACACACCAGCAGCAAAACACCCAATTAGATGTGTCCAATGTACTGTCCATGTGTCTCTACTGTCAACAGAAGAGTGAATCTGTCAAGGTAATCCACAAGTGGAAGCTGATTTAGTTGTCCAAACTCATGTGCAGCGCTGTGTCCTGGTATCACTGTGTGTCTGATGGTGCTGAGCAGGGAGGAGCTCCAGGGACCTCACTGGCACCCCTCCAGTGGAGTCACTCACAGACAGTAACGGAATTTGTCCCTGAGGTTTTGCTTTTGATGTTTATGGGGTTTTTTTCATGCCCTAGAGGGCTGTTTCTCCAGGTTGAGCCCCCCCCAGCTCCCTCAGCTGCTCCTGCTGCTCCAGCCCCTTCCCAGCTCCCTTCCCTTCCCTGCACACACTCCAGCCCCTCAGTGTCTGTCTGGAGTGAGGGGCCCAGACCTGCCCCCAGGGTTTGAGGTGTCCCAGCAGAGCTGTGGAGCACAGCAGGCTGCTCCTGCTCTGATCCAGCTGCCAGCCCTTGCTGTGTGACTTTACGGCACTTGGCTCTGCCCCCAGCCTTAAAACAAACCAGAGCCCTGCTGCCAGCCTGGGGTACAGTCATTGCTCAGAAACAAATTAAACAGTAGGAAAAATATGGGAGGATGGACAGAGGAGGGATCAATAAAACACACTGGATATGCAAATGAAGCAGCAGCTTTATATCCAGACCATTAAATGCTGTTAATTACCTGCAACCCACCAGTCACCAACACTCTACCAGTGATGCTGAGCCCAGAACGAGCAAAGGCTCCAGTAGGACAGGACTCACCTGCAGTGAGGTTGAGGATTTCCTCATGTCCCCCCAGCTGAGCACCCACACTTGGTCATGGGATTTGTCATAATGCAGTTTGGTTGGCAATGGGTCCACGGCCAAGGACTTAAAAAAACCCAGAGACAGTTATTTACACAGTGACCCAAAGGCCCGTGACAAACAGGACATCAGTTCACTGCAGGCATCGCCATGCACGCTGTGACACTCCCTGTGCAGCTCTGCCTGCAGATCAGCTGGGGCATCAGCAGCACTGCCAACGCTGGGCTGTGTGCTGCCATTCCCTGGCTGGACATCACTCCATCTTCCCTGTTACAGCCCGTAGATCAGGGGCCAATTTGTGCTCAAACTGTGCCCACACCAGCTCATTCTTCCCGCCTGCTGATGACCCAGCCAGAAATTCATGCCAGCATTATTTTACCAGACTCACTGCAGATGCAGCCCCGAGACTATGAACTCCCACCCCCAGAGGAGTCTCTTCCTGCCAGGTTACAGAACAATGAATGACAGGGTGACCCCACAGGTGAAAGCAACACAGGTCCAGCTTTTTAGTAATGTCAGCAGACCCACTGGGCAAAGAGCTAATTTTTTTGTCCTGTATCGAGTCTTTTGCCATCAGGGAATAACACATTCACTTTTGTAAGTACCTGTATGGCTTTCTGAGTCTGGATATCAATTATCAGGACTCTGTTCTGCTTAGGCTGTGTCACATAAATGTACTTGTCTCTGACATTGACTGCTGAAGCCCAGAGGCAGGACTGAGTGTCTTCACCTTCCACTCTAGGACAGATCTCCTCCTGAGGGGGAAAAAAAAAAAAAGGTTTAATTTCTACAAGTTCAGGGCCTGGAGCAGCAAGAATCTTAGACTTGAAAACCATTGGAAAAAAAATCCCTGGGGATTGTGATAGGATGGTATTTTCCCCCTTTCTTTCCTGGAAAACATGAAATAATTAATTAATCATGTCCCACACTACAGCCTGGCTCTATACAGTGACATTAAACAGCTGGACCTCCTGCAAACTTATATTGAATTTAAATAACCACACAGCCTATGGATCGATCTTTTGAAGCGTGCTGAGGTTCATCAAGGCTTGCAGTGCTGTCAGCATTTATTAGCAACAGAAATATCACTCTGTGCTTTGAAAAAACAGGGATTTACATTAACTGAATCACTGCTTCACATTTTTCATAAAGTCTTCATTTTCTGTGCAGGAGAGCATGCTCTAAAACACTTGTGCTCAGGGGAACAGCAGCAAAACAGGCAGGATCCTACAGATACAGAAACTTCCCCTGTTCCAAAGGAACCAAATCCTCCTGCTTTGGACCAAATCCTATTCACAGCTGCCTGATCTATATTTTGTCTCTGATACTCCACTCACTGAGTCCTGAAGAGAAGAGAAAAGAGAGAAGAGAGAAAAAAGAGAAAAGAGAGAAAGAAGATCCTGAGTTGGAAGGTTCCCACAAGGATCACTGAGTCCAACTCCTGGCCCTTCACAGGACAACCCCAAGAATCACACCACATGTAACAATTATGGATAAAAAGATGTCACCTCTAAGCAGCACAGCTCTGTTGGTGGGGACCATGAGTAAGGGCTGAAGATACAATAATAGCTTGGCTGCATTTTCCTTTCTGTCCCTCCAGCCAGGCTGGGGATGGACTCTAAGGCAAGCTAAAAGATGCTACACCAGCTCAGATTTGGCCTCCAGCAGCTGTTCACACAGGCAAGCACCTGACAGCCTCCAACCTGCTCTCCTCATGCTCATGTCTCACAACAGAATATCCATCCAAGCCAACAGGAGCAGGGAAAGGTCACTGGCCTTTCAGCTACAGTGCAGCTCAGCTGCTCTACCTGCTTTTGTGCCCTCTAATAGCAAATGAAACCTTTGTTGTAGAACCTCTCCTGAAGCTGCAGGCTGCTGTCACTGCCTATGTAGAAAACACTCAAGATAGTAAAAGGCAAAAGGGAGATAAAAAGGGTCAACCATCCCCAGATCAAGTGAAAAGGCTCTATGATATCTGTAGGAAACCCTCAGAGGTGTCTCTGAAAGGCAGCCAAGTGATGATGCCAAAAATCCCTTTTATGCCCACCACTGTGCTGACATTATTTCCTTAAGTGCCCTCTCTCCTTTATTCTTTTCAAGCTGTTTCTCCAGGACCTCCTCTTCGATATTTACAGCTCTTTGGAAAAGAAACACAAGATTTCTGTCTTTGAGAAGCAACAGCTCAAGTGTGGCTTAATAATATTATCCACTAAGGACCAGCCCTGGGGTGAGCAGTCTGGATTCCTTCCAAGGTATATTAAAATCTAGTGAAAAAAAAATCAATATCAACCAAAAATATATTGAGATTTAGAAAATATGAAATACAGACTCAAAAGAAGATCGTGACCCATAGCAGCAGAGCCTGGCCCAGCCTGCAGGGCTCACAACACTGATTGTCCCCTTCTACTCCCCCCAAAACTGAAAACAAGGCTGACTCTTTTTTCTTTGGAAGGGAGCCACAATCTAAGCTTCCCTTTTTAAAAGAATAAAAACTAAATAAGGGAGTAACTAAAAAAGCATTTCTGGATGTATTTCAGTAGGGGGTTTTATGAGAGTTGACAGCTCCATGAGGATACACATGATGAGTGTTACAGGAGCACACAGCACAGGTCACGGACAGCTCCGGCCTCCCAGAGCCCCCAGGCACGAGTGACCCCACTGGCCATGCTGAGCTCCACAGTGGATGAGCCAGTGCTTGGCATTCTGAACAAATATTCCTTGGGATTTCCTAAAGCAAGGGTCAGGTGAACTCAGTGCTGACAGAAAAGTGGCAGCAGCAAACACAGGGGGGTGCAGGGCTCTGTTGCAGTGGCAGAAGACGCAAAGGACCTGCCTGGCATAACCATCTTCTGGCATTCCTATCCACCTCCCTGCTGGGGTTTAACGTGGGAAAATATTTCTACAGAGCAGGAAGGTGCCCAAAGTACCCACTGCTCTGCCTGTGGAGCCATCAGTAAAAGGAGCACGTGAGTGCTCTGTGCGTCTCTCTGCTGCTGACTTCTGAACCTTCCCCAAAGCCCAGCTACAACTTTTGGGCACGGATAACCAAACAGATCAAAGAGGACAAATGAAAGTCTTTGCTTACATGATAACTAGTCAAATTCTCTGCAGCATGTCACTAATCCTCCACGGCAGTCTTAGAACTTACGTGGTCCCCTTGATTTTCCAGAGAAGATGTCACACCTCAGGGATGCTGCATGAAACCCACCAAGCTCCAACACCCCTGTGGCAAACAGGTCCTTTAGCAATAACAACCTTTGAAGAGATTAAGAGGAAGTTTCCCAGCTGTAGCTGCTGGGCTCAGGACTTACATAAGTGGTGAAAATCCTCTCCTCAGGCCTGATGTGTCTCCGGATTTCGCATTCGTTTGGCTGCAGGACCGTGATCCCATCGTCGGAAAAGACATAGAACATATTCCCCACACTCAGGCCTTGAAGGGGCACAAAGCAAAAGGAGTGGGATTTTTTTTTGGTATGTCCCCATAGCTGTTAAGACTTAAAGAACTCACCCTCCTCCCCCAGCAAACAAAATCGGCCTTACATAAAAGTCGGCCACTTGGATGCAGTCGGGGCATTCACAAAATCAAATTTCATGTCACAACGAGGGCCTCAAGGAGTGAAGAGGTACAGACACATTCAAAAATGCATTGCCTTGGTGGCGGGGGTTGTACCCAAATAACTGTGGTCAGGTCTTGGAAACAGCTACCAAAGCAGGATTTGATCACAAGCCCCCCCTCTATTGCACTGCTAACTCCCTCAGATCATGAATCTGGTTTTTTTCCCTATGATTTCATCAAAACCAGATTGATAATAATTTGAGAACTGAAAGAAAAGCTTTAGTTAAAATTAATCTGAAGGTCATCCTGTTCCAGGCAACTTGACCTCTTGTAGCTGTCATGCAAATGGAAGTGCTCAGCATCTGTTCCATGAATGAAAATATAGAGATTTGTCTGTTTTCTTAAGCTATCTGGATGAACTAACTACAGCCACCAAAATAAATACATTTTTGAAATCTTGCAAAGTGTAATTCACAAATGTGGAGTAGTTCAGCATCACAACAGCACTCATTTATCCAACTGGGGCATTCCAGGGGATTTGGAAAACTGGCTGATGGTCATTGCTTTGCTGTTAGGAGATTGTATTTTATAATTTCTGTCATGCAGGAACACCTTAAAACACTGACAATTTGGTTGTTCTTCAGCTACATGCAGTTGCAGCAATGAGCATGTTTAAGAAATGTTCAGGATCTTTTCACTCTAGTTCCAAAGATCCAAGCATCATTCCATCTTTTTTCATACCACCATCAGTAAGTGTTTGCAATGACCACTGTCACCCCAGTAGTGTTGATAGTGTACTTATCTGCCAACAGAATGGTGATGCTTATAATTTGTAGTCTCTAATTAATTTCATGGAGAAATAAGGTCCTTGTTCTAAGGAACAGTGTTAAAAATTCCCTTGGTTGGTCCTGTGGTGGCATCCTTAAATGTGATGCCACAGTAAGGGATCATGCATGTAGGGGAAAAGCTACCAAAATTCCACAGAGCACTAAGTTATTTTATGGACTAAGGGTTAATTTTGTTCCCAGTGGATTGCTCAAACATTTCATTTGGGCACTCTGGACCAAAACCTGCCCTCCCAGCACACACACAACTCCCATCTGCCTCAGTGGGGTTTGAGTGAACACATCAGAGGCCAGAGTTTGGCCCTGGCCTGGAAGGAGTGCACATATTCCACAAGTAAAGGATTTTAATCCTAAGAAGTGGAAACAGGCAGGCAATCAATTATGACCACTGTGAAGATGCTCATTATTATTATTTTCATGCACAACAGTAGTGTGATTTTGTCTGATGATCCCATTACAATGAGGGTATATTTAAGAAGTAAGACCTTAATTACCCACAAAAATACTTTGATAATAATTTTACCCCAGCAGGTTTAGAGTCTTGACTTGGCAAGCCCCACCACTTATTTTACAGTAAAATGAGACCAAGTTTTTCTGCTGACTGATTAAAATAAGCTACAAATTACTGAGAGCATTGAGTTACTCTCTTTTTTAAAGAGTTTATCAATTTAAATTATTTTTATTTTAGAGATTGATCTTCACACTGATTTTTAGACCAAGCAGGTTTTTTACTAGACAAAATAAGTGCTTTACTGTGACTTATGAAGCATTTTCTAAATCTTGATTGGGGTACATCCTAAACAATCTCAAGGACACCAGTAAAACAGACTCCACTCCTGATTCTACTGCTGCAACTCCTTGGTCCAGGGGATTATTTCAGTCCATAGGTGGGCAGTGGGGTATTTTGTGTTATTTATACCAGTGAGGCAGGTACTAGACTGGGAATTGGGGCACTAATGAGGAGAGGTTTTCTCTTTTTCACGTTGGATGGCACAACCAGTTTCAAAGGCAGAGGGAAAGGCAACATACCTCACCTGTATAGTAAATTCATTTCTAATGGAATGGAAAGAATACATGAAAATGTGAAAACAAAAATACCATTCCTGTCTCCCAGCCTTCTCTGTGCCAAGATTCCACATACTAAAGTTTGTTCTTTGTCTGGAATGAATGTGCCCACCAAGTACCACAGAACAACACAGGCAGGGGAATAAACCTGCTCTACAGGTACTGAACTGTTTAGAAACATCAATAGTAAATCTGCTTTTACTGTCCCTGTTTTATTTCTACATTGCTCATATTCTTATTTAAAATGTGCAAGGCTGATGAGCAGTAAGTCCATATTGTTTAGCAAAACTATTGTAAGACTTTCTGCAACCAACTTCTGAGCTGTTCTTTAAATATTATTGTACTTCTGCATCTGGTAGGGTTATCCAACTGCTTTCTTTAAAAAGGAGCAGAAGGGATGCAGCACGTAAACAGCCACGTTGCATCGTGCAGGAGATGCTGGACTGATTAGAAGCCCCAGAGATTTCATTTCCCATCTGCCTCATATGCAGCTGGCAGATCTAAGAACTGGCTTACAACTGAACTTCAGCCCCAGCCCCTTCCTCCAGTGAGTGGATATCCTGCCCACAGCCCTGCAGGAGCCTGAGGCCACGGGGTCCCCATCCACACCCCGTGGCTCCACATCCCCACAGGCAGATGGACAACCTGTGAGAGCCCCCTGGGCCACTGCACGAGGCACCTTACTGGCTGCTTTGGGAATGATGACAGCACCAGCATGCACAAAATCAGGCAATTTTTCATTTCAAGGGCCTCCATAATATCTTAGGGTCAGTTAGCTGCTTAGGATGGTTTAGTTTTTCTAATTTGGCCTCCAAGATACACAGATGTTGACCTTGTGCAGGGCCCACTATAAATTTGATCAAACTAGAGATCTTAACTGCCAATTAAAACAAGGAGAAATGGGGCAACCTTTACCCTGCATCGATTTAACGGAGAGAGGGAAAACCTGTTGTGATTTAGGGGTTTTTTTGTTTGTTAGTCAAGAACACAATTTCTGCTGCTCACCTAGAACACATCAATACATGCTACTGAGAAGGAAGAGCTTGAATTGCTTGCTTAAAAATGCAGTGTATTGAATTTATGCCTTACTTGTTCAATTATGGTAATTTGAGAGCACTTCTGACACTTGTGTGATCATTAATGCAGCTTCAGAATCTCAGGCTACTCACATTTGTGGCAGTATATATAAAATTCATATTTTTATATATTTTATGGTCATCTATTATTTCAGAGTGGGAAAATGCAAGAAGTTATAGGTAGGAGAGTGACATCTCTTATTTGAATAACTTAGCTTTTAAATGTCTGGTCTGTACTTAATCTGGTAACTGTGAAAGTTGACAGGGTTAGTGGTAAGTCAGTGGAGAATGGCCCATCATGGAATTATTAAAGCAGACAAGCACATTATCACTACAACAAAAGAACTTTACTGCAGTACCTTCCTCTCGCCACAGTATGTTTGCAACTGCAGCATCAGAATATTGGGGAAGCCAGAAAATAACCAGGAAAAGAAAAAAAAACCAACAAAACAATGTCAAAACTTTCATTGTAGCAAGTAACTGAATCAATACTCATGTTTACATGAACTGTTTAATTGGTGAAAACTTTTGTCACATTCATTCAAATAAAGTATCAGGAAAGACAGAGAGTTCTATGATTCTATGGTTCTAAATACCTTTGCCCCTCTAGAGACAATTCAGAAACTCTGTCATGGGAAAAGTCCTCCCTGGAATGAAGGGGACTGTAACCTGTGCAAAGATCAGTGACTACCAAAGAGCAGCTGCCACCTTCAAATGCAGCTGGAGGTACAGCACAGGCTGGGACTTTCTGGGCAGGTTCAACAAGGAAACACGACATGGAATTCCTGAATCACTGAGGTTGGAAAACACCTCTAAGATCATCGACTCCAACCACTGACCCAGCACTGCCAGGCCCACCAGCATCTTTCAGAAGAAGCCTGAGACTGGCAGCTACAGCAGCTACAGCAGCTTGGCTGCGTTTTTTCTTGGATCTTCATGCAACTACATTCTCTTTTAGAATTCAGATACACTTTGAAAGTACACCTGTATCTGAATTTCTGTTAAAGACAGATCCAATTATTTCTCAACATGCTGTAATTTCCTTTGCTCCAGTATTCAAGGGAAAAAGACCAATACTAAAAAGAGTACATAAATCTAGTTAATGAAGAATAGAATATATTTTCCAAAGATTCTCCACAAGAGCCTACATTTATGGGTAACTTTCTTTCCAATTTTTGCTCTATATTAACAGCCAGAAAAGCGGCAAAAATCCCATTTGCACCTAGATTTTTAGTATCACCATAAACCCAGGCAATCTCCCAGGTAATTAAGATGGCAGAATTAGGAAGGATCAGGCCTGTGGGAGCTCTTCCACTGGGGCAACAAATCACCTCCTCCAGTGCTTGTGTTTTGGGGACAGTGGGGTCACAATAACACTGCCATGCTCCTCCAGGGGATGTGAGGGAAGAATATTTGTCATTGAAGTGGAAGATGGTTTCACACTGAGGGAAACCTCTTTTTCTGGTTAGTGGTGTAAAAACAGGTAAAATAAATAATTTAATCACAACATTTTTCAAACATCTAAATATTTGAGAACTTCGACTGGTAACTGGCTTCAAAAGAAGAAGTCTTGTACAGGAATCAATGAGATTTATAGAATTTGACAAAATACTACATTTTGGATTCTCTGATATCCAAAATTATTGCCAATTTGTTACTCTAATAAAGCTGTTACCCATCCCACACTCAGTGTACTTCTGGCACACGAAAGGTACCATTGTCCTGGGCAAGATTTTACCTCCTCTACATGATTCCTGCCCAAAAAAGTATCCAACCCTCTGATCAAAGTGCAGCCACAACTGTCATTACCTCATGGAACAGGCCAACAAACTGCATGCAATGGTCTGAGCTATTAAATTACATGAATACTGTCACATTTGTACATCCTTTAAAGAAATCAATCCACAGAAAATGAAGCTTACGGGTCTTCCTTGCTGAATCTTCGATGAAAAGTGAGGATATGTCCTCGTCCACTCCCACCTCGTTTTTGGCAATGCAGGTGTAGGCTCCGGTGTCCTCGTAGCGAACGCTGCTGATGTGAAGTTCGCTCCCATTTGCTGTAAGAAAGGCACTCATTAACAGAGTTCCTCACTGCTGCTAATTGCTGTTCCTGCCCTTAACTGCCTTCCATCGCCACAGCCACCCGGGGATGGCTCCACAGGGAGGCTTCACCCTGTTTCCCCATGTGGAACTACAGGTTTCTGGGGATTCTCATGATGCTCTGCTTCTTTCCTTTAGCACATGCACACTCCACACCAGAAGAGAACAAAGAACAATCCCAAGAGCCAAAAATAAATCACATTTCATTTATTTCCTCTTCCAGTTAAAACAGTGCTTCGGCTTTAGGGAAGAAAAAAATAACTTCAAATTTGCAAACTGTTTTTTATCAGATCACCAAAACCTTTGGTTTGGGAGGGGTCTCTCTACAGTTCTTCCTGTCATTTTGCTTTCTGTAGTGGGACCATTGCCTAAAACCTTTGAAAGACATAGAGTTACCACACCCAACGTGCAGGGCTATCAGTGCTGCCCACACTGGCTGAGGGCTGCAAACCACAGCCAGACTGGGGATGTGTTGGGGGGGTGTTACTATTTTCACACAGAGAATTGCAAATAAGTCTTTTTTGCCTTTTGCTGTGTCTGGTGCACCCTCATTTGCACAGGGACCCACGGGAGTTGAGCCCAATTCCTTCAGCACAGCCCAGCCTGAGTCTCTGCCAACCTGCATCCAGTGTGGGCTTAGACCTGAACAAACAATTTAATGGATTTCTCTTCAAATAATTTAATGCCTTTCTCTTGTGATGTGCTGTACCCAAGCAGCGAGGCAGTGGAGGAGCAGGCGGGCTGTCTTTGAACAGAACGCCTTCCCCACTTACATCAATCAATACTGCCTTTCCCGGGAAATTCACAGGAGAAAGAGATAAAAAAGAAAGAACAGGGGGTTTGTAACACGATTTCCAACAACTGTGGCTTAGCAGAGTACAAGAACTTCTGGTTTAAAGAGCAAAATAATCCTCCTTAATCCCCGTCTACAACACTTTAATTAATCAAAACTCTGCCCTTACCGAGGAGCGAGAGCTGTTTGGACAGTTTGGGCGCGACGTCGATGCCGTTCTTCAGCCAGCTGATGCGGGGGTTAGGGATGCCCTCGGCGTGGCACCTGAGGCTGGCGGACACGCCGGGCTCCTGCGCCTGCGTCTCGGGGTACACGCGGATCACGGGAGGCACTGCGGGAAACCAGGGATTGGGGACCTGAAACCCCCGCCAGTGCCACCCCACGGGGCTGCAGAGAGCCCTGAGCCACAACCGGGCACACAAACAACGGCCTGGCCTCCGTGCCAGCTGCAGGAATGATCCCCCACAGCTGCAGGAATGATCCCCCCACAGCTCAGCCTGGGGGCAGGAAACAGAAAACAATTTCCAAGCACTGGCACAGGTTGCCCAGAGAAGCTGTGGCTGCCCCAGCCCTGGCAGTGTCCAAGGCCAGGTGGGACGGGGCTTGGAGCAGCCTGGGCTGGTGGAAGGTGTCCCTGCCCATGGCAGGGGGTGGAATGAGATGGTCTCTAAGGTCCCTCCCAACCCAAACCATTCTGTTATCCTTTGATTCTGGAACAGAAAACTAAACTAACACACCAGTGCCAGGGAGCAACTCAGAGATCTGGTTTTGTATTTAGACCCCTCTTGCTTTAGTGACTGATGAAACTTAATAGTTGGATTAAAACCTAAGGCGGGTACTCACTATTTAAAAATTACAGGGTAAACTCCAAATCTTCACTGAGTCTAGCAAGAAAGGAATTGGAGTTTTTGCCCATTAGAAGTAGCCTAATATTCAGTATTTTAACTAAATATCCATCAGGAAGTAGCCTGTAGATTTACCTCCTCTTATTCTGAACAAATAAAGTGTTTATCAATTACTTCTTTTCACTGAGAGGTTTTCAAAAAGTGACTTACCTCATTTCAGGAAGGTCCCTCTGAATCATTTAATATACTCAATTGGCAGAACCACTAATTATATTACAATTTCAGAGATGCTCATTGATTTTCAATCATGTTGCCTCCACTGCTCAAACCAACAAGGCTTAATACCACCCATTAACTCTTTCTTACCAATTTACTCACATACTTCAAAAAGAATTTGCAGCATTGCAACACCAGTGAGGCTCTTTCACCTCAAGGGACAAATAAAAGGACAAATAAAAGGATGTGCCATGGTCGATGGTGTTCGTGTTTCATAATGAAGGGGTCAACTTTTCCCCCAAATTAGGAGATTTTGGGGCTCATGACGTAGCTGTCAAAAGCTGTATAGTTTTGTAAAACCATGGCCAGAGTACAATGAGGATGTGATATTTTTTGGGAGCCCAAATTCTGCCACAAGGAAAATGACCCACTGCTGCTGGCACTGGTGGAGGACAGAGGAAAATCTGTGGGTTGTGGGGTTTTTTTTTTAAGAAAGCCTGAATGAGTTAATACCAAACTTCTTCTGGAAATCATTGGCTTAATGTATTGAACTCAGTGCTCTGTTTCTATACAGTAAATCATTAGGCTTCAGGATTATCAAAATTTTGCTTTAGAATAAAACAAAATCTGGGTTTGCAGCTTGTTATGTGTCTATACATCCATATGGGGATAGTTTAAATAAATACATTCTCTAGCACACACTTTCCATCTTCCCATTTCTATTTTTTATGGGTCTTACCAGAGAGAGATGTATTTTACTTCTGTCTTCTCCACCAACTGCCAAGCACCAACCAGAGCTGAGCTGTCAGCTTGGAAGGAAATCAGCCCCGACAGAAAGCCCTCAAGTCTGCTCGGGTTTTGGGGCTCTCAAAGCGAGAGATTGTTGCAGTGTAATGTGAGAGGAAATGCCTATGGCCAACTGGAGAGGCAAAATGAAAAAAAAACCAAAAAGGGACTTCTAGCAAAGGAATGGCTTTGAACTCCACCTCTGCACTGGACCTGTGGGTTCAGTTCCCTGTCTTCTATTTCCATTACTTGAGAAGAAAAGAAAATGTGTTGTAAGGTGAGGGAAACACCGTCCAAGAGCTTTTTAATCTGGGGGTTACCAAGAAGACCAGGTTTGTTTTATTAAACTGAGTTTTCAATTTCTAAATAAAATCATTTACTACCATTTCCTCTCCTCTTCCCCACATTACTGTCAGGTTTGCAGCCCCTCCTGACTTCAGGAGGTGCCAGATCCAAGGGGAAGGAGAGCAGGACCTGCTGCTGGAGATGCTGGTGGCTGTTGGAGCCATCCCCCTGTTTATTTGAGACACAGTGCCCAAGAAATTCCAGGGAATAAGACTGAGAGTCATTTCACCAGTACCTTAGAAAATGAACTTAAATTTCTCTGAGTCAGTGTCTCCAGGCACGACAGGATAAAGATAGTAATTTTTGTCCACTTTGGCAGAATTTTATGAAGGTCCTGCACTCAATGCTTGACTCACCTATTACTTGTTTGCTACTAGTAACACTTTTTGAATGAAAGGATTTACTAACTGAGGTGCACTGAAAGCCCATGAGATTTATTCAGACTCACAGCTGGAAGGTGCTGGGTCTCCTGCAAATGCAGAGGAAAAAAAATTACAACATCCAAGGAGGTCAGAGCCCCAAATCCTGCTGAAACCAACTGATTTGGCTGAGACCCCACACGGCAAAGGCATCAGAGCAATCTCACTCCAAGATGTAGTGTCTCCTTCTCACCTGCCAGCTCTCAGAGACAGAGCCCATCCCAGTCATCACCAGTTCAACGCTCTCAAAGCCAGTGTGGGGATGATTATTTTCTTGTCATTGTTTGCTTTGGGCTTTCCTGTTCATCTGGGCTCTCGTGCCAGCGCTCCCCATGATGCTCACAACCATTGTGATCCCCAGAATTAGGGCACTCCTTCACCAAACAGGATTTTGCCTCACACCTTGATAGACTGCACATGACTAATCCACCTATTTTAGCTGCAGGGCTGAAAACACAATAGATTTATACTGCAAAAGGTAGCTCAGAGGTCCTAGACACCGAATCAATGCTCTGCATGAAAATTAGCTTACCTTAAAATTATAGCAAGGTGTCTTTTCAAGAGTGATTAGTAAGGGAACTGGGTTTTTTTCATCTACAAAAAAAGGTGTGTTTCACCTCCATTCCTGCTCTCTTATCATTTTCCTGCTCCTTCTACTTTTAAACTTTTTGTTTTTTTCTCCCTTGTCTTACATATTTCACTGCCCAGGTAAATTATTGCATGCAAATGCCTTGTGATAACAGCAAACTGCAGAATGCATTTTTATTGTCCCTGCTACAAATTAATACATTCCAAGTAAGCACATTTTACTTTAAGCTTGCAAAGATTTCAGCTCCAGACTTTAGGATATATGAATTACCCTTTGCTTTTTCCCTGGGTGAATATATATCATTGCTAACCATTACTGTGTCTGCAGCCAAGGGCAATATAAAAATGCCATTATCTTAAGCAAAGTAGGAAAAAAGAGGCACTGAAACAAGCAGGAGATTGGGTAGATTGCCTGTTACTGCATACTGAGCAGCCCCTCCGTTGTGAGCAGCCCAATCCATCCCAATAAAGCGGCTCAGGTGATAAAGCACACGACGAGCACAGATGGTGGCACCAAGGCCCACAGACATCCACTGCTGCTGCAGGAGCTGCACACTCCAGGGTGTAGTAACAATTAACAGATTAGTCATTTACTTGAGATGTTTCACTCTCTCCATTTATGATCTGAAAGGAGTTTGCAGCATTGGAGGTTTTCTCTTGAACAGCCACGCCAACAAAACGTCCGTGTTCATAACCCCTCCCTGCTACTGCAAAATTTGTCCTATTGGACCCTTATAATTGGGCTGAGGATCAAATGCAATATTCTGATTTATGCTGATGTTTTCCTGAGTGCAAGGACCAAGGAAAATGATGCCCTACACTCAGCAGTCTCTTGATTTGCAAACTATCAATTTTCATAGTTGATTACAATTTTATGAGATTCTTTATCCTCAGCAACTCTTTTTTCCTCTTGAAAGTGATAAATTGCTTTTCCTCCCTACAGTTAGTGTATGCTGTACACATTTCCCAAGCAATATCCATACGTAGGAGAGAACATAATTTTCCTACTGTTCTTGGCTTCTCCTGATCAAAGATACCAGCACACAAAATGAATTTTTCATTCTTAAACTGTTTAAACACTGCCTTTCAGCACTTTCTTTTCTTCCAGAAACGTTAGGGGCCAGATGTATAAATACACTGACTTAAATTTTACCACTAACTGTGAATCCCAAGACTGATGAGCTCAACACAAACCACCCACCTCGAACAGGCTGCATTTCACGGGTGCTCCTTGCCCAGATGTGAGCCAGTGGTTTGGGGCACTCATCTGGTGGTCCTCACATTTTCTGCCTCGCAGGATTCTCATCTCTGCTTGTCAAAATGAGCACTGAACCTACCCATGTTATCTGGGACATCCTGAAGCAGCTGATGCAAAGGGAGTTACTGCAAAGCAACGAGCAGTTGAGCACTAGCAGAGCTCCAAATCCCAGGAACTTCTGATGTCGTCAAAATTGGGCTGCAAAATTTCTATTTAAGCTTATATTTCCTACTTTCTATATCCCTTAATTAATGCACAAGCCAGTGTTATGTTCTAAAAAGAGGCAAAGCAGAAGGCAAGATAAAGAGAATATAGTATGTTCAATAAAAGCATATCAAGTGAGCACACTGAACTAGGATCAGATTCTTTTGTCAGCTGGACTGGTGGGTCTCAGTGGGAACAGTAAGACAGGGCCCAGGAAGTACAAAAAGGATCCAAGGACACTGGAAGAGTTACTGCAGCTTTGAAAACACTGAATTAACTGAAAAACAGCCTAAAAGTTTGGAACTGTCTGTACAGACACAGTGAGCTTGGGAAGGGTTGGGGATAAACCCTTTTACTTCCATTCGGTTCTTCTTTCTCTATTCTTTCCCAACAGACAAATTTGGGAGCTGTCAAAAAAAAAATTCTGACAACTTTTTTTCCTGATAATTTTTTTTTTTTTTGTGGAATAAAAAACCCCACACGTTTTTGATGTTAAAAGTAGATCAGTGCCTCCCCAGAGGAGACAGGAGAGCAGATACACCCGAGCTCTGGCTGACTTAGTTCTGTCACATTCTCTTACTGTTCTAGTCCAGCACAGGGAAGCAACAAAAACCCTCCCGTGTTGAGGATGGAGTTTTCAGTTTGATACAGACTGACAGAGACAAGCCCCAGCGCTGAGCAGAGCCCATCAACCACACTTAGAGTCTCAGCATCTTCACTCTATTCAGTTTGGCTCCGTTTCTTCCCTCTACTCCTGTCAAGAAAAATTCCTCAATTTGTCCTTTAAGTTATTGAAAACCGAGGCTTCCCTGCAGAGGGCTCTGCCTTGGGAACCCCCTGATGCATCTGAAATCCAGCAAGGCTGTCCTGCCATCAGGGCTGTCACCCCAACATCAGTTGGGGAGAGAAAAGGAGAGAATTTAGTGGTGTGGGCAGCCAGCCAGGCACATCAAGAACTGCAAAAACCGGGCTTTGAAAAGCCCAATGGCACACACAGGAATATCAGATGCTGTAAGACAAAGATTCCTAGACCCTGCAGTGTTTTCTAGCAAGCCTGGGTTGATACCAGAATGCATGGCATTTTATTCAGTATTTAGTGACTCTATAGCAACATTAAAAAGCCAACATGAAAAGTGTGGTTTGTGTTTTTTTTTGTTGTTTCGGGTTTTTTGTTTGTTTGTTTGTTTGTGGGGTTTTTTTGGTGTATAAAAGCATTTCTCTATCAGTAAGAAAACCCCTGTGCAGCTGTGGTGTGAAACTTCCACTTAAAAAGAAAATGTGATCTTTCAACAACAAGTTAAATCTAAGTGGCAGGCATGAGTATGGAACAGCTCACCCCCTCCCCACGCTCCATCCAGCATTCCTCTCATTTTGGTTTTAGTTTCAAAGCCTTTGGGCCTTCTATTCTCAGTGATGATAAAGTCTACATTGTTGTCTGCCAACTAAACTCCATTCAGGCCTCATAATACATCACATAATAGACACGGGATTAAGTTGTTAGCTGGCTTTTCTTTCAACTGCCATTCATCAAACAAATAGCACTTTGAGGAAGGAAACCTATTTTCCCAGCTGCAGCCTGCACAATTTAGTTACCCACATTGCTGAGATTTACAGTTTACTCTCTCAAAAGATGACAAATTATTGTGTAGAGACATTAAGTCAGTTTTCATTCAAATCGAGCGGGTGCCTCGCGCTCCCCTCCAGGTACTCGCTGGCTGGGGGAGCACTTACATCAGCACACCTGGTTTTAACTTAAACCTAAACCTCAAGTCCACCGTGGCTCTTCTTAAAATCCATAAATACCCCTTTCTACTGTCCCTCCTCTCACTATTACCCTGAGTAGAACTACCTGCTCTTACCAGTGGAAAGCTCTCCTTTGAGCATGACTGCACACATTTAGAGAAAGGACTAAATATTAATTTTCCTTATATTTCCGCTAATGAAGTTCTTGAACTTTCCTTAAATATAAACACTTCCATAGCAGAGTATGTCAAAATCTACCCACAGTTAGCAATGGGTGACCCAGCCTCCTGTTCTGGAAATACTGCTGGGCATATTAGCACATGGAAACAGGGGTTTAAAGCTGGAAAATGATGTTGCTGCTGGGGAGGTGGATACTCCATGGGCTGCTCCCTCAATAAAATGCTGGTTTAATCTGATGTAATTCTAAACTAAATCCGACTGACTGAGTTTGAGGTCAGGAGAAAGATAGCGAGAGCCTCCATTTAAATTCCACCAGGCACAAATGTGGTCCAGGGGACGGAGGTGAACGAGGATGCTGGAATATGGCCCGTGTGATTCTCTCACCCGTAAAATGGTTTGCCCTCATTTTGCAACCCAGTGGGCCAGTGTAAATTAGCCCTCAGTGAACCAAGCTGAGTATAGCAGGGCAATAATCTGATACATAGCTGGGAGTTGGATGGCTCGTTCTGGAAACATTGCTGTGTTTGTATAAATATTCTGGGCTATTTCGTGCAACAGAAATGATTTTCTGGAAGAAGAAGTTATTGAGGCAACACTTCTGTTGACAGAAGTAGCAATTAGTTTAAGAGATGCTTCGAAACATTGCTCTGAAGTCTGTGGAAGTGTCAGTGACAGCTTGTTTGACAGTGAGGATCCCTGCTGAAGCCCAGGTAATTACACCCAGCCCCCCTGGCACTTTTCTTTCTGGCTGCCTGTGTGCTGTGAGTGAGCCCCGAGCTGGTTTGCTCAGGCACAGAGAATTTGGGCCGTGCCTTCAAACACCTCTGGGTGAATGAGGCTAACACACAGCTTCTCTTAGGGAGGGTTTTCATGGAATGCCATATATGCCATTTACTAACCATTCACCTGAAGGATGTGGGTCTGATACAGCTCCTCGTAGCCGTAGGCATGACAGGTGTAATTGCCCATGTGAACAGTCGTTACCTTGGTGATGTAGAGGGAATCATCTTCTCCAAAATCCTGCATGGAACAGAACACAGGGAAGGTGCCTTATTATTTAGTAACAATATTTTAAACACTACGTGAATGGAGACTACCTGTTCAGAGGGTTTGATGGCATCACAGCCTGGGGACACAGCTTGAGCTCTGAACAGTAGGTTTTAAAGTCCATGAATCAACAGGCAGGGAGGAAATGAGCAGCGATTTAAGAGCAAGGAAAGCAACTCATCTGAGAATACAAACTTTTGTGCTGCTTGCTAACAAGGTGCTCTTTGCACATAAAAAAGATGGCAAGCTCCTGCTGTTTAATTTATGGGGGAATCTAATATCTACCTGTTAACCTCAGATGCATAAAACACTAATGTTTGGGTGGGTTCAGGGTTCCTTTATCTGTGCTGGTTCTTAGAAAAGGCACTGCAGCCTTGAGACTTGATGAGAAAGAACTGAAGCTGCTTGTCACTTATCTCAGACAATATCCCAGGCAGAAGACAAGGCAGTAGACAGAAAGTCTCTTCTCAAACAAACCTGCTTAGATCTGTAAATGTTTAACAAGTATCTTTCTTCATCCCCTTCATCTTCCTAGATCTGCTCTTGCATTACTTCAATTTTTGATTATGGGTGGGGAGGACATGAGTTAGTAGAGATGTTTTGGCACTTGAGTACATTGTACAAGTACTCTGCTTAGGAATTTATTTCAAGTCATTATTTATTTATTTACTTCAATATTTATTTATCAAATTCCAGCTAACAGAACCACAGCACTGATGGGTATGTTAAGCAGCTTCTCTGCTGCAGCCATGGCAGCTCCAAACGAAGTCACAGAATCACAGAATATGGTGAGTTGGAAGGGATCCACAAGGATCATCGAAGTCCAGCTTCAGGCCCTGCACAGGACACCCCAAGAGTCACACCCTGTGCCTGAGAGCATTGTCCAAACACTCCCTGAGCTCTGGCAGCCTTGGGGCTGTGCCCACTGCCCTGGGGAGCCTGTTCAGTGCCCACCACCCTCTGGGGGAAGAACCCTTCCCTGAGATCCAACCTCAGCCTGCCCTGACACAGCTCCAGCCATTTCCTTGAGTCCTGTCTGCTCTTGAGAGTGAAGAGATCTGTACCTGTCCCTCCACCTCCCCTCATGAGGATGGAGAAAGAACCACCCCCATCGCTGCTGCTGCCAACTCCTGCCAGGTGCTGAGAAATAACAAGCAGCAGTTGTTTGATCACTGGATGGGCTGATTTCTAAACCAACTAACACCATTTGGGGCTCCTTCCATCTCACATTTCCTGCCTCTTCAGGGTGCACCTGCTTTGCAGTTTGAAGCTTTCCTTCCCAGCCACCACCCTTTGAACGTTTTTTGAAGGAAGCTGCGGTTCTGCAGCCGACGTGAGATGCCAGCTGGCACCTTCAGGAGCAGTACAAAGGAGCCCACCTCTTGCAGTATGGATTGATCTGCCACTACTTCTGCCAGCTCTTGAATCTCCTCCAAAACCTTCTGTCTGGCACTAGAGAAGCGTCTTCGTGCCTCTCCTCTCAGTGGCAGGTCGGCACTGGCAGGGGGGAGGGAATTTTGAGAACCTGCCTAGTTTTTAGACATGCTCTAAGGTACATTTTGAGTGAACTCTGAGAAATATGGAGCTTACCAGCAGGATAATAACCCTTCCCAAAGCACAGACCTTCACCTGAGAAGGCACAGACATAACCATAACCTGGCTCTGCTGGCAGTGCTGCCCCGATGGGCAAACAGATCAACAACTACAAAGAATCAGAGTAAATCCACAGATGATCTGAAATCCATTATCTGTAATCAAAAGCATCTCAGATATTATTGTCACCTTGGTGTCAGGCAGATTTAGCATCTACACTATGGTATAAGCTGGTTAAGCTGCCCAAGACATTATTACAAATATCTACTCAAAAATCCCCATTTCAAGCACTTGCCTGTTTTCTGGTCAGTTAGATCTTCCCTGAAGGAAGCAAAGATGCATGAGTAACTGCAAATAGAAAAGATATCAACCCTGTTCAAATGATATTTGCATGAGATAGAGAAAATGCTTGCACTGGAGGGGACTTAATAACAGTTTTTAAAAGTTAAAAGAAACTCAAATTGAGTTTAGATCAATAAAAGCAGGATGGCTACTTTTATGGAATGATTTATAAGGAGTTGTGGAAAAACAGGACAATAAAATCTTCTCTATTTAAGTATGTTTCTTCCTTTAAGACATCTCAGAAACATATTCTGAGTGCTTGGTTTGTGCTCTGTAATTGTCTTTTTATGGACAATCTGTTTTTTCCAATGCATACAAATGTATTAATATAAGTAAAGACCCTCACAAAAACAAACAGATGCAAGACTATAGTATTATTCTCTCTCTCCAAATATGTTTTTCTTGAAAAGAGAGGCTTATATTAGTAAAAACATGGTTTATGACTTCTAAAAAATATTTTCTGATTTCTGGTGCTTAAAGAAAGTTATCAAGGATGATTTAGGTTAACACTGTATCATTTATGTTGGGCACTGAAGGAAATTATCAGCCCTGCGTTAGAATCTGCACACACAGTAAATTCATATAAGGCTACAGCATTATTAAAAATGAAAAGTATTAGATGTGGGAAGGAAAAAGTGATTAAGAGATTAAAGGTTTGATACTGAACCTCTTGTTGCTACAAAAACTAGTCTGAATTCTCTAAGAAATTAATGGCTCTTCTTTGTGTGTGTTTATTGCAGCTCACGGCTCCTCCTCGTGTTTCCCCGTGGATATAATTAGTACATAAGGATTTCACAGCTACATTTTATATCTATGGCTGCATTCTCATGCACAAGCACTTTCTGTGTGTATTTCATAAGGGTATATTTGGAAGTGCTGTAAAACCCAAGCCCCAGAGCATAAAGAAATGATGAGTCTTTGATTCCAGAACAGCCTCTAACTTTGCGCCTTGCGCTCGTCCCGGTCAGGAGGGCTGGGCCACAGTGGGAAGCTGTGGGATAGATTTGGGATGTATCCCATCTCCCTCCGTGCTGCCTTTGGGAGGAGCTGCCCAGCTGCATCTCTGGCCACTGCCAGAGGGTGTAAATTAACTCTGTTTGCTGGGATGGGGTGGGCAGAGGGGACGGGAAGAATTCACGGTGCCCCTACCCCAAACCCCAGCAATGCCCCACAGTGAACTGGAAAGGCATTTAAATGTATTGTCCCATGAAAAGGAATAGGCAACCAGGAGAAAGGCAAGAAAAGCAACTTCTGAGACACGGTTTTCCTCACTGACCACTGAAGGTGAATTTTCAGAGAGTCACAGAATCATGGAATGGGATGGGTTGGAAGGGACCTCAAAGCCCATCCAGTGCCACCTCCTGCCCTGGGCAGGGACACCTTCCACCAGCCCAGGCTGCTCCAAGCCCTGTCCAACCTGGCCTTGGACACTTTCAGGGATGGAATTTTCTTGTGAAGAGGAAGAAACAAAAGTGATGAAACCAGAGGCAGAACCCATCTAACTCCACAAAGTGATGAACTCTGCATCACAGCAGCCAGATAAGCACAGGGTGTTCATCACCTCTCTTTTATGAATTTCATTATAAAATAATTCTACACGTTCTGATAAAAAACCCTCAGAAATCTATGCCTATAATTTCTCATAATTGATAAGGTTGACTAGTGGCAGCTGATAAATTGACTTCTTCAGCAGTTTGTCTCATATTTTCTCTTCCTTTTTCAAATGAAATGTTCTCTGCCCTTCATGAGCTTCTTTCATGCCTTACCCTTCAACTAAAGGACTAATTAAATGACCTTAGAACATATTTTAACTTTTCAAGATTAAAAAAATGCACCATCCTGCCTTCTACATTGATAACAGCTCAGAAATCCATAAAATATTTTAAAAAATAGTTGCTATTCACACAGTCAATTCCATAAAACAACAAAGCAGACACCAGAAAATGGCTCTGCACCTTTTTTTTTTGGATTGTATTTCCTTTCCATCACTTCTGATTACCCAAGGCATCGGTCTCTCCAAGCACAGGATGTTCCATATTCATTTATCCCCTTCCCACTCGAGTGCACTCCCTGGTCTCGGGGACACCGCGCTCGGAGACGTGGAAACATCGACACTGCTTGGAAATCTTGCTCACATTCTGTCCCAAGAGAATCCCAATCTGCCACTGTAACACCACAAATCTCCTGCCCTGAGTCCCAGGAGGGAGCTGGGGGAGAGGAGCCACATTAACCCTGGGTATGGATCCCAGGCACCCACCACCCATCCTCTTCTGCCTGTTTGCAGATGCTTTTTCATGAGGATTTCCAACACTTAAACCCTTCCCATTTTTGGCCAACTCTCTTGTTTTCCAGGAATTTTGAAGAGGAATCAGTATAAAGTAGATCGAGGCTTATTATTTTTTAGGTTAACTTCCAACTTGCTCAAGGAAAAAAGTCCAGTAAAGAACAGAAAAGTCATCCCAGAGACACAAAAGCAGAGACTCCCCCACCTCCCCAGCTCTGGCACAGGTCACCCTGCAGTTATGGCACTACTGCCATGGGCAGGGACACCTTCCACCTTCCAGGTTGCTCCAACACCATCCAAACTTCCAAATGAAGAAAAACACCACCCTGATTTCACAGTCACTAAGATGTATTAACTAGTTCCCATGAAAAAGCCTTGCCTGATCCTCAGACTCCCAGAATCTCTCTCTCTCTGCTAATGTTTACAGGATTTTAAAATGAAATGTACCCAAGCATTTAATAAGACTATTATTATTCAAAATCTACAACAATGGCTATCACTTTGGGAACGATTTCTCCTCACTAATCAAATGTCTCTGATCTTTTTTTTACAATAGATTCATGAGTGATTCATATAAAAATAATAAAAACTAAATTAGTCATGGGCTCTTAAATCACTTTCTTTGGTGTTTTTAATAATTCATTTCCAGAGACAAGCTGAGAACTTATGCTTCATTAATATTATTTGTTCTTGGTTTTACACATGCTATCACTTTAGTCATTTACATGGAGAAAAAATTCAGCCTTAAGCAAATGCCAGAAAACTATTGCAAACACAGCCTGATGGGACTTTAATTTATCTTTTCTTGTTTTGCTGCTCAAAGAATTTAACACAACATAAGACTTTGCTGGCAAGCCAAAAAAAAAGTTTTTGGCTTGAACATATGGAAATGAACTTTTTAGATAGATGTGTAATTATAATATAGGTAAAAAAATGGGTGAGTTTTATATCCTGAGAAACTCAGAGACAACATTACAAGGAAAATCAATGGTAGGTACAAGCCTCTAAAAATGCAGGTGGATACAATTTCTGCACTCTTCATTATGGCCAAATGTGAGACTATATATTCTGAAAGTACTGCCAGAAGTAATTTTCCACTTAACCTCTCCTTTAGAGCCTGAAAAGACCTTGAGAAACTATAAGGAATTCTGTAAACTTTGATTTGGAAGTGAACAAACCGGGCTGTAAACATGGAGCTCTGTGCCATCCTGGGTTTGATCATTTCAACAGCCCCAATTCCCCTAGCAGGGAACTAATGGGGTCATTCACACATGATCTGTCTATTATTTACCAGTGAATCCACATTAAATCATGAGGATATCACCTCCTAAGGGCCGTGAGGTAGCTGTGGAGGTGATTTCCCAGGTGCAGAGGGGGATTTGAGCCACCAGTGATGTCTGGAATTGTGCTGTGCCTGGGTGGGCTGTTCTGGGAGAGCAAGGCCAAGCCATCCTACCTGACATCAGCAGAGATGAAGAACCCTGTGCTTCAACAACCTGCTAGAAAAGCTGAGTCTTGAACTAATGATCTAAGGCCAGTTTGAGTTAAAATGCACAGATAAAAATGAAATGAGTAATGAAAGACACTAAAGAGCTTCTGCTCTAGCCACCTGCATTACCCTTGGGAATTCACCACATTCTTATCTACCTGTACACCACAATATTTGTTTTCTTATGGTAATCCTCTCTTCTCTGTTGTTTGTGTCTGCTTCTGAGGGAATAACTTATGTTTACAAATTTTATCAATTTATGTATTTTTCTCTGGAGATAATGTCAAATCATGGGAAACAATGCCCTGTAAATATTATATAAATACCTTTGACTCCATGAGGAGTTTATTATATTTTCAAACTGAGGAATGCTTGCATAATCACATATTTGGGAAAACCTACTGCCTGTTCCTAGGAGGCAAAAGTATATTATTTTGAAAGATGGCACATCTGAACCACTTCACTATTTGTAATCAGAAATCAATTTATAGCTATGACAATCTTATCAGTTTCAGCTACATTATAGTTATTTTCTGCATGAGAAAAGTTGATGTGACTTTTTAAAGTAGAACTGCAAAGGGAATTCTAATGGACAAATAATATGGATGGGTAATTTATGGAGAAATAATATTTTTATGCTAAAAGCAATCTTAAATGTTTGCAAGAGAGATCGTTTAATTACATGTACCATTAGGATGGCTCTTCTTCAATAGCTGTGTGACAACTCATTAACAGAGCTCCTCACAGACAGGACAAGACAAATTATTACTAGTTGCTTATGAAAGCTTCTGATTAGGAGAGCAATGAAAAATTATTAATATTTTGTTGCCAATCAAGATATCACATAAAAATGATTTAACTAATGCACTTAAACAACCAGGCTTTATAGTAATCTTCAATCTTTCAGTCCTGTGCAAATTTAGGATTATCTAGGTTTTTGTTGGCTGTCTTTGTCACTTCCAGTGTTAATGTGGAACACAGTCATCCTTCTCAGATCACATTTGTCATGAATCCAGAGAGAATAAAGCCAGGAAGGACCCCTCAGCAGTGCCTCTCCTGTGCTGCTCTCACACCTGGCTGGAAGGATTCTGGTTTTCCTAGACCTGAGCTTTTATTTTCATCTGATTTCTCGAATTAGCCTTTAGAAGAGAGAGAGTTTAATTGAAATATAATACCCGGATTTTTCCAAGTGTGCGACTATCCTGTAGGTCTGTATGTGATTACCGTTGTGCCAAGAGCAGAGAGGATTTTCCTGAAGTTAAAAAGGTACAATTAATCTCCTGTTGCACTTCCAATTAGCCAAATTGCCAACCTTATTGTGAAAAGCAGAAATGCAATCGAGTTTCTGCTTGAGGCGGACTAAAAGAAAACCGAAGTAATTTAATTAACTGCCTTGCAGTACATTAGAAGCACGCTGCCTTTACTCCCCTGCTGTCAATGCCTCTAAAGAGATAATTGTTTAATGGGGGTTTCTGTACCCACAAAAGGCTGAAGCTTTGAAGTCTCTGCTGCCACCCCCCAGCCTGTTGGACACACATGGCTGCACCTATTTTCTCGCTGTGTTTTCACATGTCACCCTCACAGAGCCAGAGCAGGTGACACCTCTGTGGCACAAACAGCAACCCCAACCCCAAGCATCCTACAGAGTGCCCATGCTGGAAGAGAGAGGATGAAAAATGGTAATCCCCAAATTGTGCCACCTCAAGCAACCAGACCAGAATCCAGATGGCAGTGATAGATACAGAACATAAAAAAAAAATATTATACAGCTCAATGAAAGACGAAAAAAGGTGTGGAGGTGTTCATTAGACTAAAAAAAGTGGATGTGCAGTAGTAGCAGGTGTTACATAACAAGGTGATAGAGGTCATAAACTGACATGTGAAACATTTAAATTGAAGCATAAATCTCGTTTTTTCTCCCTGTAAGAATCTCAGAGTGCTCTTCTGATAGAGTTTCTCAGTGATATACTAGTTCAAACAGATCAAAAAGGGATTTTTTTTTTTGCTGTATTACACTCCATGGGGGTGTTGAATCATTCAGGAACCAGTGAGCTTATGTGCAAAGACATAACTCTGCCTCTTAACACAGAATAACCAATGAGAAAGAGAATTACTTATCAGCAACCCAGAAATCCACTTGGGCTGGCACTAAATGATGGGAGGAACTGGCATTTCAGTCTGAAAATGTACTCAGCATTCTGTTTAAAATAGCAGGAGCTGCAAATGAACCCTCACAGCCAAGTGCTATCTGTCCTTCAAGGATGTGCTTCTACTCCAATGTCCAGTTGCCACAGGAATTTTAATCCATTAAGATTAATCTTACCATAACCAAATTTCATAAATGGGAGATAAGTACCTAGGATGTTCATTATTTTCGGCCAATAAATTCTAAGACCACTCTTAAGCCTCCATTGCATTTCAATGCCCTGCTCAAAGCAGTGACAAGAAATGCATCTTAGAGGATAATACTTGCTTTGATGAAAAGAAAAAGATGTTTTGATGGTTTTAATTACTGAGTTTGTGCACACAGTAATCACCTATACATGGTGCACATGATTTTCCTGCTAAGGTAGAGTCAACAAATAAAGTACTGAGATGCTGTGTGCATTTCTGTCCCATGTGCTGTAATTTTCATGGTTTAATGCAGAAGAATAAACCAAAGATTTCTCCCATTTCAGCAATCCTGGATACACAACAATTTAGGGAGCTACAGTATTGACTGTAACAACTCCGAACTGAGTGGTTATCAAATTAACAAGAGCTGAACAAAAATATAAATCAACTCTTGCTGTAGTGTAATTAAAATAAAACCTGATTTACCGTGTACTTTAATGCAAAGAGAAATGAAATACAGACCGTATTTTCTGTACGCTACTTTCCACTCTCTCCGTAATTAAATGTTATTAAATAAATGACTAAGTTTATACCATCATTCAGGTATTGTCTTTGCCACCAACTATGACTCACAGATCAGACCAGCACCGTGAATTAAAAGAGATTCATCTTCCTTCCTGTGAGGGCATTGCCACTCCCTGCCGAATAATCCCATTTTTAAACTGCTCCTCAGACACAGCAGCCAAGGAATCAGAGAGGAGTACTGGCTGAAAGGCAAGTGAAACAGGAGGGAGAGAGAAAAAAAAAAGTACTGTTTGATTTGGAGAGAGGAGAGATTCATTGCCAACCCCAAATGTTTTTGTTTCACGCTCTTCCTGGAACTGGCAAAGACATCCCTGAGGAGCCGATGGTCTGGAGAGCTTCCCCCCTGAGCTTCCAGCTGTGTGGACCACAGGTTGCACCAATGGAGTGAGTAACCAGGGATGAAGCAGCTGTGCTGGGTCCCTCAGCACTGAGCTTTGATTTCAGGTAACGTGTTCCGAGCCCTCCTGCTTTGCTTTCATCCCTCACACAACACTCACAAATATCCCGCCAGCTCCCCGTTTTCCACGAGCACAAGGCAGAACTCGTGCCCTCTTAACTATCACCTGCTGGGGGAGGTGACACTGGAGGCCCTGCCCAGACAGCCACACGTACGTTGATGTCCTCCAGGTCGAGGAAGTTGAGGACGACGCCGTTGCGCTTCCAGACGATGGGAGGCCGCAGGGCCCCGCGGATGCCGCACGTCAGGACGGTGCTGAGGCCCACGGTGATGGTGGTGACAGTGACCCTCTGCTCCTCGGGGAGGCTCAGCCGAACCACCTCTGCGAAAGGCACAGGGACAGGAATTACGTCAGACACCGCACAGGGAGGCTGGGCCTCTTCTCCCCCCCCTCCGCCTTCTTTGCTTTCTCCTTCCAGGAATAACGCGGAAGGATTTTGGCAATATCTGTGCTATAAAAAACCCCATAAACAGTAAAGCCAAAAACAGAGACAAACTGAATCTGCCACAATCAAAGTGGCTGCATCCCTTTGCTGAGGCATCTCCGTGGCTGCTGTGGCAGGAGGGCACCGAGGTGGCCCACTGGCCATCCTGGCTGACACAGAGCAGTCAGCAACAGGAGCACGGGGAGGACAAGCTCTCTGGCCTGACATCACCTGGGTTTGCTTCTCTAGAGCCCTCCTGCCAAGGCCCTCCGAAGAAGCACAAAAACGAGTCATGTTCATTCCTTGAAGAAGAAGAATTAAGGTCAGACTGTTGTCACTGAAATACAGATAAACCCAGTTCTGAATTGTCCAAATACTGGAAGCCACCAAGCAGGAAACCTTCTTTACCAAAGGCAGCCTCACATGGCATCTGAGATACAGGTGTCCTAAAAAACAGAGCTTTCTTATATTTTATTTAAATTAAACAAACAAACAAACAAGCCAGTTATTTTGACTTCCATGTGCCACACAAAAGAAACTCCTGAAGCAGACCTTACCGAAATCCACACCACCACCTCTTTGGAACCACACCTCCATCATTTCACCCCACACAGCATCTTCAGGCCACTTCCTGAGAAGATCCCAACGCCACGAGCACTTTCCTCCAGCCCTCTGAAGAAGAGCTGACTTTCACTGACTCTGAACACTCATTTTTATCACATCAGTTCACAGATTAAGATGTGATTTTGCCTTAAAAGTTAACAGCTTTGGTGGGAAAATCTGGCATTCATTTATGGGACTTGCACAATGGAAATGCATGGAATAAAAATGAAAAAAAAAAAAAAAAGGTATCTACATTCACAAGCACCACTTTCCACCTCTTCACACATCATCTAATTGAAAAATTGCTTCAACATCTCTTGAGTAGCAAATCTCTTAAATCTGTTCACTAAAAGATACATCCCATATCTGCCAGGAACGAGCATTTCTACTTCTTTGAATTCTCAGTGCTGTTTTAGGAAGAGTACAAGCTGTTTTAAATAAAAGGTAGCTATAGTTATGATAGATAGGTGGTCAAAAATAGGAAGGAACCTTAGAGCCCATCTCATTCCAGCCCCCCATGCCATGGGCAGGGACAGGTTGCTCCAAACCCAGTGGAACCTGGCCTTGAACATTCCAGGGATGGTATGTCCATCCCACCACCCCCATCCAGCTTCCTGAAGCATGTAAACAGCACATAGGGGCTAATAATGTAGTTATTTTCTGCATAATGAAGAACTCCCTTTAATGAATAAAATATTTGGAGTGCACTTGACAGGATAAAGAACTGATAATTACAATAATTTGTAGCACGGAGTAGGGCTAATGAGGACATCTTTTCTTGAGGAGAAATGAAATAGAGGGCCATTCATTTGCCAGAGAATTGTTTTTTCATCTTACTGCTGTTTCCCTTAATTCCCTGTGCTGTTTTTCATGCTGCCTTGAGCTCCCTGGCTCATGCTGGGCTCCCAGAAGCTCCCTCTCCAGCAACGTTTTTTGAGTGCTTTGTTGCAGGAGAATTTGAGGCTCCCTGCCCATCTTCCAAACGACTGCTAAAGAGGCTTTGGCCTCTCCTTTTTAGAAGCACGGTAATGAAAAATACATTAACTTTTAATTAAGAAGACACCTTGCACAGCTGCCATTCCTGGATGAACCATACGAGGCCAGGAGATGACTTTTTTATGTTAAAGCATGTAATTAGCACTTGAACAACACAAACACACTCCTTTTTAGAGTGCTTCTATGGAGCATATTTGAGAGCATCTTATTACCAGTACATTTGAGGGACTCCTATTAACATCTAAAAGCCTTCCTACTACTACAGAATTATTTTGTGTGGTTTCAGTTATTGCTTTGTTGTTCTCCATAGAAAAGATTTCCTAATGCAATCAGGTGTACCTGGGGAGGAAACAGGATTCCCTAAGAGGATGGCAGGCTGAGCTTTTTAAAAATCTCTTTAAAAACTCAGTCTTGTATCTAAGTTATAGAGCTTAGACACACTGATGCTATTGGTTTTCGTGTACAAATTATTCAAGTCACCATAATGATTTTTGTCTAGAGCTTCTAGATTAAGTATTGAACACTTCTCATTTTATTTTCAAAAACCTTCAGGAGATAAAAGGATTTTTAACACATGTATAAACCTGAACATAACAAATGGACAATATTCAAAGGGTGCTCACTTGCAGAACAGAAGCTGGAATGGAATTTGGTCCTAAAATCAAGCAGTTTTCTGTTCATTTGGAAATTCTGCAGGATGATGCATGGAAACCAGCTTTCTACAGTCCAGAGCTTCAACCAGTATCAGTCCTTGCTGACCACAGTTATCACCTTTAAGGAAGAACTGCATTAAGCATGACTCTCTCTCAGAGGACCAGGAGTAACCTTTCATCAGGCAGATGAAAGACACCAAATGTGGCCCAAAATCAAGGTCAGTGAGAGGTGGTCAGGACACCACAACCTCTCCTGTGGTGATGGCAGAGCTCAGTGCCTGAACACCGTGTGGCTCAGCAGTCAGGGCAGTGCCATCCTCAAACCCCTCTGCCCCGTTCTGGGGGGTGAGGGAGGGATCCCTCCCTGTGTGCCAGGGGTTCTCCCACCTTTCCTGCCAGCTCTGACATTGAGCCCCAAGCCCTGCAGACCCAGCAGTTGCCATCCTGCTGTTCTCACATTAAATTCCTTGCAGTGTCAGTCCTGCAGTGAGAACACGAGGTCTTACTAATTCCTCTTCTTATAAAAAAAATGTCAAGGTACTGTTGAAGATCTTCCTGTGTCCCTCCTCCTCTCCAGTGTTAAGGTGCTAGGCTGGAGTTACACTGCACCTCCACCAGCTCTGCATACTAATGCAGCAGGTATTGCTTGTTGTGCTGGTTTATCATGGAAATCTTTCTCTCTGCTGTCATTTGCAGCTCGCCAAAGGCAATCATAATTTCCCAATGAAGACATGTATAATTGAGGTCATTACAGGGAGCAACCTGGAAAGAACATCTATGGAGAAAACCTCCTTGATGTAGTGCCTCGTGGAGATAATTTACACAGTGATGGTGGGCGCCTGCCTTTGCTCGTGCTGCACTCCCTACACACACAGATCTCACACTTTAAAAAGGGCTTCATATCATGAATTAGATCTCTTCCTTTAAATCTAAAGAAAATATACTTTTTAATGCATTGTTGCCACATTTAATCATGGTTATAGTTGTTCATGGACACCTTGCCTCGCTGAAACAGAATATCATAGAATCATAGAATAGTTTGGGTTGGAAGGCACCCCTCAGAGGGGAGAGAACGAACCAAAATGCACCTTGTTTGATGTAACAGGAGAATGACTTTCAAAGCAAGTCTCCAGCACTGATTCTTGCCCCCAAATTAATGCTCCTGAGCAGAGGGACCTGTTGTCTGTGAACTGAAGCATGGGTAACACAGCCCTAAACACATCGTGTTTCTCCAGCAGTGGTTCAAGTCAGGGTTGATTTAATGGGATGGAAACTTTAGTGTCTACTTAATTCCCCAAGTCCTGCAGCTGTGTTTATGCACTGCATTGCATTAGTAAAATCTGTTTATTGCCTCATGGCCATGAAGGTCAGTGGTAATTTTAGCATTTGTTTCAACAGATAAAAGAGTTCTCTGGCTGAACACTCTCTAAGGTGAGGAGCTCACTGAATCAAGAAAATAAAAACAATTAATGGATCACAGTTAAAACCAGGATATACCCTTTTTAATTATTTCTTCCCCAATAAATTTGATGAGATGTATTTGGCTTTGCATAGAGTTTGGAGAAATTTTAGTCCCTCTTAAAGCTGAGCCAAGTGCAGCTAATTGATTTTAAAATGACCGTGTTAGACGTGAGGTGTGTGTCTGAACACGCCACTGAAGATGAAGTTTGGCCAGACAAAGAGGGACTCTGGTGCTGCTGTTGGGGACACATTGGGGATGAGATGTCATCTGGACAGTCACAGCTGGGAGAGGTTAAAAGCAATGAAAAGCAGTTCACAGTGGGTCAGAATCTGTAAAGCACTGTATAATATGCTTATAAATTACTGAGATTAGCATTTGATTTAGTTTCTACCCTACTCTATAGGCCAAACAAATGAATTAGTAACAACCTCAGTACACAAATCACCCTGGTTTGCCTTTGCAAACGTGTCCCACTGGCTGTTTCTAGGACTATCTCCAGAAGAAACAGTCATGCCATCACAATTTGCTGGTTATTAAGGTTCAGCAGGCTGGTCTCACCCAGACACATCTGCTGTCCTCTCACCTGCCCTGAGACACAGGAAAGGACCATCCATCACTCAGCCACAAAAGAAAGCTCCATTTTCTGAACACCAGCTGAGAATGAAAGGAAAGCCAGTCAAGCTACTAAAATTGTTTATGTTATTAATTAACAACATTAAAGCTGTTAATGAACATGATTAAAGTTGTTCACAATTAATGAACCCAGAGAATTCCTACAGCTCCCACATCAGTTCAGAGCAGGTGACTGGGATGAGGTTTCTGGCTTTATAACCTGTGAAAAACACCAAGAGCTGGCTCTGCCTCTGGCCACCCTTGGTGTGACATCTCAGGAGCCTGGGGTCCCTCAAAAAGAGCTCATAAGGATTGTAAGCTTAATTAATGTGAACCACAAAATGATTCCTAAAGCTGAGTAGAAATGCTCATAACTCAGCTTTATTTTGTAACTGCAATAATTCAGGTTCTTAATGTCATTTATAAATCCTCAGGACCTCGTGTGTGCTACTTCAGAAAGCATTTTATTGTAAATTCTCTCCTAAATTAGTAATGCTGTTTTCTAAGTCATAAAAAGGCATAATTATATTTCTAGCAGAATTTAGTACCTCAAGCCCTTTTCTGTCACTACTCTTGATGGCCACAGGTTATGACTGCCTGAGGTAGGTCCCAAATCTATCTTGTGGAATTCAAAATAAATGTGTGCAAGTCACCCACGAGACTCAGCTCTGGTGTGGTGCTGTAAGACAAGAAAGACCCCTTCTCTCATCCCTGGCAAGCTGAACAGCTCTTTAGTCCAAGTGACCATGACTCAGGAAAGGTAAGAGAAATGCAGATATTGAAATAATGAAATATTAGGACACCTTTTACTTTTCTTCAGCACCTGTGTCCATAAAATGCCATCAGTGACACATCACAGAATGGTTTGGGTTGGAACAAACATTCCAAGATCATCTTCTCCAAGCCCCTGCCAGGGGCAGGGACACCCTGCACTACACCAGGCTGATTATTTAGATATTGAGAAGGTGCAGAATAAAACAAAGCACAGCTTGAAGGGGGAGGAATCTCACGTCAGACTTTGGTCCTCACATGCAGACCACGCTGTCCCTGCTCCTGTGAACCACCTGCATGTTCCCCTCTGGGAGAAACGCCCCAGGGGAGGACGAGCAGCGTTTCCAGCAGCTGGATTTGAGAGTGGCCAAGGATTTATTGAGATCTCCTGAACTTCAGAGATCTGGAGGCTGGAACCACCTTGAGACGGTGTCTCAATGCCCTCCTGGGCCCTGGGTCACCCTGCCTGCCCTGGGGATCTGCTCCCAGGAAAAGGCAGCTCTCACAGTGGCTACAGAGCAACTTCAGGGGAGTAATTCCAGCAGAGCCACCTGCACTGGAAACGTCACATCTGGAGAGGCAAACTGTTCCAGCAGCTGCTTACTTATCTCAGTTATACACAAAGCCCTTCCAAAAATCATACACATTTAAGTCCAGCTCTCCCACGTGAATTTCTATCAAGCACTTTCATGTAGCTAATAAATTTGCCCCAAATCATTTCTATTGACTTTTAACCAAACACAGCTTCTTTAAGTACTTTATCCTAAAGATCAATTTGTTTTCCTTTTTTTTTTTCCTAAAGAAAACAAGCAACACACTTTCCATCACAAAATCCCATCACTGTCCTCCTGTTACTAATCAGAGGGAGAACATTGAGTTTGTGCAGGAAGGGATAATTCATTCATTCTTGAAAGTACATGAATAAATATAAGTTGTTCAGTGCTTAATTGTCTAATCTCCTGAGGGTAGTGATGGATTCATTATGTAAATAGGCATAAGTAGTCTATTTTAGAGAATAGTTTACATAAATGCATTTGTTTTTATTTTAAACTCCTATTTCCCACAGATTGAGAGCAACGTTGATATGATTAATTCCTGATGAAATATTCCCATGTTGTACCAACAGCGTCCTGCTGAGATTGGAACAGCCACACATTTCCCCAGCCAATTTATTAACTTCAAAACTAAAATTGCTAATGGGCCCAACAGGCTCTCAGGATTCCTTCTGGGAGTCACAGAATCACAGACTGGGTTGGGTCCCATCCAGTCCCATCCAGTCCATCCAATCCCATCCCATGTCTTTTCTAACAGGTTTATTTCAGCATCTGTAGGAGTTTAAAAGTTTTTCCCAGTCCAGAAATTCCTTAGCTCTGAGACTGAGAACACTTGGCATGGGCAGGTTCTTCCAAATCAACAAGACTTTTAACAACAGCCACTATCTATTTTTAAACTATGGTATTTCAGAGTTTCAGAACCAAAAAAAAAACATAAGAAACCACTAAACTTATTTTTGTAACTTTTCTCAGTTGCAACAGCTGAACTGATTTATACCTGATTTAAGACAGAAAAAGATAGCTTCTGGTGGAGGAGGTGGCATGCCAAGTTTCTCCCTGGAGTGAATTTTTATGGATGCTCTATAAACCTCTAGGGTTTAGCATGGAAATACTGTCAGAACATTAAGTTCAGCATGACTTGTGGGAACCACTAAAATGGGGACATAAATTACTTCAAAAATAGAGACAAGTCGGGCCATGGGATATTTGGGGGTTCAAGAAGCATTCACACACAGTTTGAAAGCCCTGAGTCATCAAAAGTGGCTGCATTGAACTGCTCCAATCTTCCACTCTGCCCATTTTCCTGAGTTCCTGGCCAGGAATGGATGGGATACACTGAAACACAGATGAACCAGGAAACAGGGAGACTAGAAAAAAACCAAACAAACCTGTGTTTCTTCTCTACCTCGATTAAGGGTTTGTAAAAAAGTCCCAGGCATTTATAGGTGTATGTATCTCTTTCATTTACTGTGCTCATAAACAACCAAATCAATGAGAGCACACCTTTGGAGCTGTAAATAAGCATTAGTGATGTTTTTCATGCAGCTTTCATTGCTTTCCACGGATCACTGCAGATTCAGCTGTGGTGACTGCATGGATTTTGCATCTTTCCTGACTGTAGCTAAAGGATGCTTTAATAAATGCAGGGACTCTGCTTTCCTGTGCTCATGCCATCCCAAGACAGAACCTGAGATTGCTCAGCTTGGAGGGGGCTTGGAGCAACCTGGTGTAGTGGAAGGAGAAAGGAATGTGCAGATGAACAGCAGCAAGTTGTGAAAAATCAGGTAATTCAATACAATTTCCTTCTGGTGCAGGGAAAGCACAGAGCAAAGAACAGGGCCTGAAGAAAATCCCCTGCTATCAACACATGGTTTGTTGTGGGCAGCTTTTGTCCTGGTTAAACCTTTCCCCTGCAGATAAGAGCCTTTAACTGGGTAATTCATCAGTGCTCCAGCACAATGCTGGGCAGGCAGCAGGGATTTTGGAACAAATTTGGGATCAGGATGGACAACAAAAGATTTGGAAGGGTCCAGCACTGAAGGGATTAAGTACAGCCACTGAGGTGGCTTTTCCAGTGGAGTTGAAACCTGTGCAGAGAGCTCCAGGGATAGGGTCAAGCCGTGGTGATGGCAGAAGAAGCAGATTAAGTCCTTGTCCAGACAGTGACCCCCTGCTCTGCCTCAGTTTCCCCCAGGGGAAAGAATTCCTAGGCCATTCTGGGAATAACATATTTGAAAAGATTTCTTGGATCAATGGAAACAGGGGTCACACAAATACCCCCAAGCATGGCATGTTGTTGGATTTCTCATTAAGGCCCCTCTGAGGTTCACGGGTAAAATCCACATATAAAACTGAAATTTATTTACATAAAAACACTTCAAAGCCAAGATTTGCAGCTTCTGCTGTGAGAAACTTAAATTCCAGCAACACAAGAATGATAAATGCTGCATCCTTGAAAGCAACAGGAAAAACAAATCACCCAGACTACCATATTAAAAAGCATATTGAAAAGCGAGATACGCTGGCAAAACCCAACGTGGCCACTTGTACTTCGTGTACAGACCGACAGCAGCATCTTGGAACTTTTACATCTGCAGGGCAAAATGATTTATAGAAGCTGTTCTTTATCATTCAGGCTTATAAGTCTTATGTCACATAAAAGCCCCTGGCACCAGAGGAACATCCTGATTGTAGGAGAGAGCAGTGACAGCCTCCATCACCCGGGTCGCACGGCACCCTTCTAGCTCTGCCAGGACTTATTTAGAGAGCAGCCATTCAACAATTTGGTTTTCCTTATCTTATATCCTCAACCTTATTTTCAGCTATTCAAATGCAGCTCTGAAGGCAGAAATGATTCATTGCTCCCTGGATTTTTCTGTAACACTCTCCACCATTAAATCCGCTTTGGAAACGCTCGTGAGCACCTTTGACGTGTTTGCTCTCACTGAGTTATGTGGCCTCAGAGAGGGGATCGTTTCACACAGAGGGCTTTTTAGCCCTTCTCCCTCGTTTCTGCTCAGCCTGCTCCCAGCTCCAAACTGGCCAAGACCTCCTGCCCCTGCCTTCAGCCACCCCACCCCACTGACTGTGACTGACTGACAGCCCTCACCAGTCACCCCACTGAGAGCTGGTCCCCAGTTCCCTTCCCTGCAGCCACAGCTCTTCCATCACCTCTGCCCCCTTCACACCTCCCAGGGCCAGCAGAGACTGACAGGACAATGCATGGCCTGGTCCTGCTCCTGCCTCTGCTGCTTCTCACCAAAGGAATTTCTCTCCCAAAACCTGAGAAGCTTTTCTGAATCTGAGTTTGCATTTTAAAACTCAGTCCTTCTTGGGCTGCTCCAACCCCTCCAAGCCCTCAGTCCACCTCTCTCTCTGGACCACCAGCCTGCTTCAACATGTGTTTCATCATCTCTTCCAACCAACAGTATTTAAAAATCATAGAGCCATAAAAAATCATAGAATGGTTGAGGATGGAATCCCAGAATGGTCTGAGTTGGAAGGGACCTTAAGAACCATCCTGTTCCACCCCTCCTGCCATGGGCAGGGACACCTTCCACTAGCCCAGGGTGCTCCAAGCCCCGTCCAACCTGGCCTTGGACACTTCCAGGGATCCAGGGGCAGCCACAGCCTCTCTCTGAGGGGCACATTTCCATCCCTTCTTCCTATAAAAATGGTCTTCTAATTTTTTACTATTTTTAAATTGTTCCCTTTTTAATTGCCACCAACTATATCTTATTATTTCTTTGTGTGTGACATTAAATGTCTCTGTACAACCCACCACCTCCTCCCTGTAGAGGCAATTACAGACCACAGCACTGGGATTTCTCTAGTACTAACAGCATACAATCTTAGATCTCCCCATTTTGGTGATGGCTGTTAATATTGACTTTTTAGGTTGACTGCAGGAGGTACATGCCTTGTTTACATTTAATGATCATAAATAAAAATCAGCTCAATGAACTGAACATTTGAGGAATACACAGTGCACTGTATATATTGAATTACTGCTGTTTAAGTCTATAGCTTAAATACAAACACAATCTTTGAACATATATTTAATTTACAACAGCCCAGAAACCTAGTGGGCCAAACAAAAGCTTGTTTCATGCTAAGTTTTTTGCCAGCATAGCCACCATATGCCAAATACAATAAATAACAATATTCATCACATCAAGGGTCTGGGGATAGTTTCTTTTTAAGATCTTTAGCACAGCACTCATCACAAATATTGTCAACCAGATGCTCTGTTTTTCCAAGGAACAACTCACTCTTAATGTAAAGAAAAGCCCAGAAATTCTCTCAGAATCCATGCCCACATGCACATCACAACCACCAGCACACACAAAGGGTTAAATGGTGCCCCTCCTCCTGCTGGTTCCTCCCTGAACAAGAACCCTCCTCCAGCCAGACCTTCCAACACCTCTAGTTTATTCAGAGACACAGAAACAACATCCACAAGACATTAATTTACTCACCAAAGGCCAGATACAAATCAGTCAACCATAAAGAGCCACTATCTTGCAGAGAACATCAGCTCTGATGGCTCAACTGCTTTTGCTGATCTCCTACCTAAATAACACCTTGGTCATAAGAAACCACTGACATCAACATTAAAGTGCACTATTGGTCGTGATGGCAACCCCAAAGCTAAAACTTTCCAAGGCAAAACCTGCAGCCAGCACAGTTATTGTAGATGCCAGCATTTATTACCCACTGTGTAAATCATGGCTTTGCTAATGCAGTGATCCTCACAAACGTAACATGACATCCACTCACAGATATAACACATACCTGCAGGGCACGTGAAAAGCCTTCTGCTGCACTGGAATTGATGCAGAGTCCTTTGTGGCTTACAGCCCTTCAAAGCAATCTTAAATCCTACATTTTTAATTGGCTCACCTGTGTTATTATTAATTTGGATAAACAATTAATGGTAATTTATGGACTATTCCTTAGCTAGTCCTGGTGCTGCTGCAGTGCCCCACACGATGCCTGGTTTGGATTTTACATGTGAGACACAAACACACACACTCCAAAAGGGCCCAACCACGATCAGGGCTTCACGGGGCAAAGCTGTGTTCAAACATAAATTAAAAATGTATTAGAAACATGGTTCATGCTCTAGAGAGCTACAATGGAAATATGAAACAAAGTCAGAAGATGGCATGGGAAACCAAGGCACAGTGGTGTTGAGCACAGCAAACCTCATCTTCCTGCTTGTGAACTGCACTGCCAAACCCCCCAAAAATGTCATAAATCATTGTGGGAAGAATTGTTCTCATCTCCTCCCTGAATTGTGCCTTTGGGTCATTTCACTATGGTGACCCACTCAGCTACAAGCATTTGGGACTTCTCTGTCTCTGGCAAGACCCCAGGTGCTCGAGTGAATGTTTCTGGTAGTGGTTAATCCCAGGGGGAGTAGATTTAAGAAGCATTAGCTAATTATGCTGTTTAAACAGGTGACAAGAATATTCTTCCATTTGTCTTACAATTATGCTTCACCTTCTGCCAAAACTCTAATTTCTCTACCTTTTCTACTATTTTCTCCCTTTCCCTTACTAAGGGTGTATCGAGCAAGGCAGCAAAATGCCAACGTGTGGAATTGAGAAGATTGCCTCTGATCCTATAAAAAGGCCATCCCATAAGCGAAAAAGCCTCCAAGCAGTGCCAAGAGCTGAGAGACCCCACTCTTTAGTCCGGGTCAGATCAAAGAGGATGTAATTTCCTACCCCTGTTTCGTTCCAAGCAGGGGATGACAATGCTCAACCCCATCATGGGCCAGGCAAACCTCACCTTCCAACTGTGGGCAGGATGAACTTTGCAGGAAAAATCCCTCAGACAGGCTCCAGAGGGGTAGGAGCAGGTTGTGGACAAGGACTCCTGAGAACAAGCAGCATTAGTGGTACCCCAAGGTGTGCAGCAAGGGCAGACTCCACAGGCATCCCTGTGCTTTGCCCCATGTTAAAGCCATGCCTGCAATTTTCAATCCCCCTACCAAAGACAGGGCTGTCTCACTGCAGTTTGTTGCACTGCAAATCATCAGTCTGACTATAAATCAAGAGCAAGGCAGATACAGAAAACATCAAGGATGAAGTGCCAAAGTCAGGGACACACTGTAAAAAAAAAGCTCTTAATGATTCAGAGCAATATATTTCAGATGTTTGAGCAAACAAAGCGTTCATAAACTGCAGCAGAACTGCTCCTTTCAGGCTGAATGGAGCCTTTATTCTCAAGTTGCAGATAACAGAGACTGAAGAAGGAGAAAAGCCAAGGACACTAAACTAGGTAGAGCAGTGCTCCCCCATATTTTGAAGCAGGGAGGCACAGAAACATTTTGTGATGATCTTCTGTGATGCTGCCTGCTGTGGTGTGGACACTTGATTCATCTATTTTTCCCTACCTTCGTCTCTTAGCAATACCTGAGGGGATGAACTGCTCATCAAAATTTATGCTCTAGTGTTTAAGGGGAAAGCATCCTTATCTCCTGCAGGGTTACAGAGGTGAGCAGGGAAAAAACAAGGAGATCCCCTCTTCCTAATCTCCTATTAATATAAGGCACAAGGGGCAGCACATGAGCTGTGTGCATCATTAAGTCCACCCCAAGGAGAAGTCTGGCTGTCACCCCCCCAGAGCACTGATGGTGCCCCAGAGGAAAAGCCTGCCTGGGATGGGCTCTTGTGGACACAGTCTTGGAAAGGCTTTAGGTCTGAAGAGGCCTCACTCCAGGACTTTGTGGATCATATAAATGAGGTTTATGGTTTGCTGCAACTTGCAGAGGGAGACACAAACCTGCACTTGCTCGAGGCATGAACTGCATCAAATGCCCAGGAGCTCGAAAGAGTGTTTCATGGCAGAAGAGGATGTGAGTAGTTTCTGTTTGATGAATAGCAGAGTGGGAGAAGCTGGCACTGCTCCAGGATGTCAAGGTTAACAACAACCCCTCTATTACAAAAAATGTTATGGGTGAATCTTAAATGACTACAGATGGTCAGGTGTTGATTTTGCATGTCCTTTGAAAGACAGTACTGTCAGCAAAACAGTGCCTTCTAACCAAATTTTGAAGTTCAATACCCTGTCAGCAGGAAGAGTGTTGGCTCTCTAACTGACTCATCAAAATATTGTTCTTTTAGTTTCCTCTAGTGACTTTCCATTCGAGTGCTGCTCTGTGGCTGGCTCACCACCACAAGAATATCTGCACAATTCAGAGTTGGGTGGGTTTTTTTTCTCTCCCCAGTAATATTCCTTTATGGAAAGAACATAAAAATCCTTGCTTTACAGATGGTGAGGTGAAGCAGAGACAGACATTATTTAGCTGCAGTTACACAGTGTATCTGAACCAGAACCAGCCACATGCCTTATTTCCCAAGGTTACTTTTCCAGCCTCTCCGAGATTACTTTATAATCCCATTAAGGGGGGAATAGCTGTGTACACACAGCTGCCTCCTTGGAGTGCTCGTCTCAAAATGTGAGCAAGGTGTGAGTTCTCAGTGGCTGCCATGCCCTGTTTTGATCTTGGCTCCTGTGAGGGTTTGTAGAAGGGCAGAGCGGGGACAGTCACCAGCAAACCCGAAAAATCAGTGTGAGAGGAGACTGGGGGCTGAGGTAAAATATACAACCACTGAACTAACAGCCTGACACCACAAGAAATGTCATCTTTAGACTTTCTGCACCTTCATGCTGCTACATTACACTGTAAGTCACCTGAGTGGTATTACTGGAGATTTTTGCTCCTTGCTCAGCTGTTACGTGTGCTCTGGTGACCAGCACGACCTCCCCATCCCAGGAGAAAAACAGGGTGTGCTACCCCACAGCAACACTGCCTGGAAGTCACCTCCTTGGCTGTGCTGGCAGCTTTCTCCCCTGTTTTCTACTCCAGCCAGCTTTTCTTCACTCCCATTTCTCACTGAGGGTGTCCCTCACACGGGTCAGGGCAGCACTGCTGGGGGATGCCCTGCTCCTCCTGGGCTCCCTCCCAGCCTCATCATCGCCCCATCACTGTCACATCTATCACTGGCTGATGCACACAAACAGAAAACACAACAGACTACCTCATTTATTCCCACTTGTTACTGATGACCTTTCATGACTTTCATAACTCCGCCTCGCTCCACCACTCCTGAGTTATGGGGTCACCCGTGACTCGGGGAAATAAATGAAGTTTCCCATCAGCCCATTGTATATCCCCATTTATTACCTTTTTATTACCAACCTTTAAAGTTTTATCCCCTAGTATCTTGCCTTCCAGTGGCAGGACATTCAGATGGAGGGATGTATACGAATCAGGCCCAAACACTTTGGTTCGTTTGGGTTTCACTGGAGAAGAGCTGTGCTGACCCCCAGCTACAAGGGCTGTTTTAAACATGCCATGTCTGAGCCTCTGCAGTGATATTATGCCAATGCTCAGGCTCCTCGTTTTGTACTAAATGAGGTAAAATGTTTTTTATGACTACTTGACATTGGGATCATTTGTGGAACAAGCTTTTCCACAGAAATGACAAGGTGCATCATACAAATCATTGCTTCAAAGGTCTGGAGAAGATGTTTGAGGGTGAGCTGCTGGAGGGTATGATGTGTGTACAGTATTGCCTACAACAAGTTGAATAATAATCCTTTAAAACCTCCAGCTGCAGCATTTCTGAGCGAGTGCAGTGCTGCTGTGCAGAACACCTTCTGTCTTTGACCTGTCAGTAAAATGCCACAAGACTGAAATCAGACAGCTCAGGAAGTCCCAAGGTGATACTTCAATTCTTTGTCTGTATTTATCACAGGAGCTCCTGTGCTCCAGCTGCTCTGATGCAGTTTTGCAGGACCCTGTCTAGAAGTAGACTGAGCCATGAAGAAGGCTGGAGCTGTCCCTCCAGAAGTCTTGCATGAGAGAATAACCTGCAGGTGCAGAAATCAGCCCAGGCAAAGGCGAAATAACCAGCCCAGGAGCACAGACCCCAGGGAGGGAACAGCTGCTGACTGTGACACTCAGGTACAACTCTTGGCTGGGCGTGATAATTTATTAATCTACTTTGAAGTGAAACCTGTGAGACCATCCTTTAGTGCCCAGTGAGAAAATCAAAGCAAAGCTACTATGCTATAAGAAAATAAACACAATGTTGTGACTTCTCTTCTTCACCACTGTCTCCATGTGGTGATGGGAAGGAGCAGTGACACAGATTCTGCAGCCCCAGAACCAGCCCAGGACGAGAAGAACTGAGGGTAGGACATAAATAAAGGACATTTCCTCTTCCCTTGAGAGGAAAATACTGGAATTGCCCACTGAAGCTTTCAAAAAGCGAAAGAATTGGAGACCTGATAATACTGATATATTGCCACACTTCCAAGGAGTAAGAGAGTGCTATAATAAGGAAATATGGGCAGACTTCAGAACTCAGAGCAGCTTCATAAAATAAAACAAACAGGTCTTCAAAAATATTTTTTCAGGCAATTAACTGAAGTCAAGAATATGGAAGGAGCACTGCCTTGTTTCCAAGGGGAAAGCTAGAAAATAAATTAAAAAGGACAAGAAAATTGTCTCTGAATCAGGATCAAATTCCACAGCTCAGGGGACCATTTCTACTGGCTTTGTGGAAAGTAATTTGCTCTACAAATTCAAACGTAAATGTCCTTCCTGGGCTCAGATGAAGGTTCCTCCTTACCTGGATGGCAGGGAGTTCCCCAACCCCAGGTCATGCTGAAGGGGCTGATTCCCCACACCTCAAAAGGCAGGGGGAAGGGGGGACAGGGGACTTGTGCCAACCTTGAACCAGGGCTGGGAGCTGATCCTAGAAAAGAACAGCAGAGCCACAGTCCCCTTCCTGAAAAGATGCTCAAACCCACGGAAAAAGAAGGAATACCATGTGCTTGAACACCTGCAGCTCTTGGGAGCAGAGATCAGCAGTACAACCCTCTGCTCTTCACATAACAGGTTCCCACTGCACACCACACTCGTTCCATTTGGGAAAAATATTTCCTTCAGTATCCATTTCTTTCCATAACTCCTCCTTGTTTGCATACCAGCACCTTCTCAAGCCACATTCCCCTGCAAGTCCAGGTAGGAAGGGTGTGGAGTGGCTGAGCAGTGGAGCACACAGCCTGCTGAAGGCTTTATTGGCAGGAGGGTGCAAGCCTTTTACAATCCTTTACAGGTGAGTGGGGAAAACTCAGTAATGTTCCCTATCATTGTTGAGTATAGTTATTAGCTTTGAACGTTTTCTAAAGTAAGCCTGTCATTAAGACAAATGTCTTGTTAATGGCAGGAATTTCCCAACTGAAGCATTAAAAGTCCTGCAGGGCTGCACCATGAGCTGACTCAGGAGGCTCCTCTGCTCTCCCCAGCCCCGTGTCCCAATGATCAGTGCCACCTTCTGCTCCACATCCACTCCAGACCCTTCTCCATGGTGATTCCTACTCTGCAGAGCCTCTCTGGCTCTGCCTGTGTGAGCCCTCTCTGCCTGCAGACAAAGAGGACCTTTGCACTAACCTGCAGTGGGGGAGAACGGTAGAAAAATTATATGACAGCTAAAGGGCTATGTAAGGAAAAGACAACCAGAAAAAAAACCAACTACCCTCTCCTGAAAATACAGCCCAGTTATCTGCCAGATCTTGCCCAAGGCTGTGCCCATCCTCTGGGACAGCTGTCCCTTAGGATCCCCTCCTGCCCCATTTCTCAGCTCTCGCCTCTTCCTCAGCCTGCTCCAGCAGCTGCCCAGAACAATATCCTCAAAATTCCCACACCACAGCTCTGCCTCCCTCTGCCATCACTGTCATGCACCAAAATGACCCTGTCCAAACCAGAAGAGCAGGTGGCTCCTGGCACATGTAGTCCCCAAGGCAGGATCTTGGAACTGGAGCTGCCCCCATAATTACCCCAGGAAAACTCAGGGGTCCCTGTGTCTCACTGGCAGGGAAAGCCCAGAGTAATCAAGGTATTAATTTAAACCCCTCAGTCAGATGGATTAGGTGGGATGAAGAGCAGGTGCCTCAGGACATACTTGCATCACCTTTCTGTAAATAAAAGCCATGTTTTCCATTACAAAACGCAATAAAAGCAAATAAATGTTTTATAGCCCTGGGGGAATCTGACATCCTTTTTTTTCCCTGCTAGGGTGAAGCCAGCTCTGTGCTCCCTGTTTCACTACAGCAGAAGTGAATATTTGCAGTATTTTGTGTATGCTGTCCATGGAATCCAGGTGCACATCCAGTGTTTGCCATCACATACTGTGGGAAGGGTCAGTATTAGGGACAGATTACAATGACTTATTTAAAGATTTAACACTTTATGCCTGTAAATAATGATTCCCGTCTTCCACAGCCTGATTTTTAACTTCAACCTGATTATCAGAATTTTGTGACAGAGGTATCACTGAGACTCTGCTCTGATAAGAGAACCTGGAGACTGCAAAAATCACCCTGGCCTTGGAATGACCTTGGCAAAGTGACTTCTATTGAAACGACTGAGCTTGCCACGTTCTTCTCAGAGTAACAGAAATACATCTTCTGTAATGTAATTTAAGAACTAGGTACCAGGCTGAGGCTAGTTTTGATTTTATTGATATTAGTTTAGTGAACACTGTATATTGTAAAACTGATAGAGTGGGAAAATGACTTCACTAGATATCAAATTTGATGGAGCTGGGAGCTGACTGCAAACGTAAGTATGGGAACTATCACCTAAGGAGGCACTCAGTATTTCATTGTGGATTTTTTAATGTTTCATATTCAGAATAACCTAAAACAGTGGCCCTGAAAACAATAAAATATGCTTGTGCAATACTGCCATTTATGTGCAGTTACACTTCATTATCCCTGTAATCTAACATGGTGGCTCAAAAGGAGAACATGAACATTTTCTGAGTGATTTAGCAGGATGCTTTAATGATGTATTGAAAATGAACATTGACCCTATGTAATGGGTGCTAAACTGACACTCTTAAAGCACTCCATCCGTTTCACTCAGCCTGCCTATCCTCCTTAAATCATCACTGTGTCATTTTTATGATGCAGATCCATCTATTGAGACTATGGGACTGTGAAGTGTCATAAAAAAAGGCAATAAGAAAAAAAATAAAATTAGGTTGCAGGTGGCAATTATTAGCATTTCAAAAATGTTCTGTTGCACTACACTATTATTCCATCTCTGTCAAGGGGCAACAAGATCCAGTTCTCACCTTGAAGAGCCCGTGTTGCTGAATGCATTAGCTCAGGGCACGAGGAGCTCCTGTGCCAGCTGAAGGGCATTTTAAAATAAAGGTAAACCATATTTAGGACTAAATTTGATAGGACACAAGGGTCAGCCTCTCCCTCAGAGCACAAAGCCACGATTCCTTCTTTTCTCCCCTGTTGTGTTCCCCAGCTCCAAGGCTTTTCACAAATTAAAGCCTTGAAACTCTCTGCTCACCAGAAAAGCTGAGATGGAAGGCAGAGGGGTGAGGAATTAATTGTAACCCTAAGGGTCAGGCTCCCCAGCTGCCAGGGCTCTCTGCTGTTCATGCAGTGCAGACTCAGGACATCAGGACAGCACAAAAGTGAGTCCCTTCAGCTCATTTCTAACTCTGCAGTTTTAAGCTGAAGTGAGACTGTAAATGGAGTCAAATCCCCTGGAATCACCAGCAGGCAGAGAAACATCTCGAGGAGGATGTCAAGGACTTCTAGTGCTCTTTAAGGGCATCTGTGAGGCTCTGAGTGGAGCCATAATTAAAAAGTGTAATTATGATTTCCTCGAGAAGAGCAGGCACTGTAAGGATGGGATGCCCCCAGCCATCCACATCTGTGGCAATGCAGGATTCCTTCTGGCTCCCCCTGGAACCTGCCAACCAGTGGGGTTTTATTCTTGGAGACCAAAGCCACTGACTCAACTACACAGTGTATTTACATCCTGCGGAGCCCAGAAACTTCCTTGCACTGTAATATGTGAGCACCTCAAGAGCTGTAGCATCTATTTACTATACCCTGGGAAGGAGGAGAGAGGGGATCTTGCCAGCAAGCCTGAGCTGCTTGCATTTGCAGAGGCACAGAAATTCCCACACAGTAACCCAAAGCATGTTCAGCTCCAGGATCCTTGTCTTAATAAGTGCCATGACCCAAACACACATCCCTGGAAGGGTTTCTAGATGGGAATGCACCATCAAAATAATTCCGTGTGGAAAATAAAATGAATTAAAAAACGGGGAGGGGAAGAAGGAAACATCACTGTTCAGTGACTGTCGTAAAATTTGGTGAGGCAAAGCTTCCCAGAAGTCTGTATGATTGTAGGAACTAGGGGATAACAGCTGCTCAGGATACATCCCCATCAGGTTCTCTCTGCTGACCACCTTGCCCTAAACATACAGAGTCTCATGTCAAAGACTCATAATTTTCTCAAATTTGGGTTATTTTTTTATATAGATATGGCAAATTAAAAAAAAAAAAATCCTGACTCCAAGTGCAGCCCAACTGCCAGGTTTAAACCCAATACTGCAAAACATCCACTATTAAACCTCCACACTGAAGTAGTAATAATAAGATTTTTTTTCTGTAGCAGGGACTAAACACTGGGCATTTCTCTAATCCTGTTACCAAAAGCTGCTGAGCAATTCTTAGGCGGTTTCCAGAAAGCAAATAAAAAAGACAAATTCATTTTCAGCAGGTTCCTGGCACGGAGCACTTCGGCTCCAACAGATTCAGTTTGGCAAAGGTGGAAGAACTGGAAACAAAACCTCTCTGGGAAGCACTGGGGGGAGTTTTCTCCCAGCCGGGCAGCCTCGTGCCACCACCCTGCACAGGTGGCACACAGAGCCCTGTGGCACGTGGGCAGGAGTGGAAAGCTCCATCTTTGGGTGCACTGCTGTACATACAGATGCACACGTGGTTTTATACCCCTAAAGCACAGGTCACTGTGGGCACTTCCCCCCAAACCCTTTTAATTCCCAAATGGAATAGCGCAATAAACACTTTTTCTTTGATGAGCCTGATATTTGTGCAGTGAGTGAACTGGGAGTGATTCACTCCCACAGCGAGGAATTTGCAAAACACATTCTAACCATTTACTATATCAAACAGCCTAAATTATGCCTGCATTTTATCTTCCCATTCACAGAAGGCTCTTCCTTCCCAGGCATTCATCTAACGGGATTCTGCCTGGGCTGCTTCCCCCGTGACTGGGAGCAGGAGTCTTCAGTCAGCAATTTCCCTCCTGGAATAGGTTTTATTTCAGTGGGTCCAGGAGCACGTGCTACCCAGTAATAAATAAGCACCAACCAAGCCGGGGCGATTAAAGATCAATTAAGGCACAATAAATTTCATAACGGATCGTGGCAGCAGAAGGTGGTTGTGCTTCTCAGCCCGAGGGTTGAACCTCATTGCACTGCAAGAGCCAAGTGATGAACTGTTTTCCTGGATTACTCAATGGAAGGTGGCCTGTTTGGATGCAGTGAGGAGGGAAAAGGGAAAGAAGGAAGGTGGAGGTGGGAAGGGGCTGGTATTCCCCACCAGCAGGGCACTGTATATGGTCCTGGAGTTTCCTGAGGGATACAGTTAAAGTTGTGCCCTTTGTGCCTCTCAAAGTCAGGCAGGGAAATCCATTTCAGGACTTTTATTATATATCTCATATATAAAATTAAATATTTTAGATGTCTCTGACTTCACAGCTGCATTCCTGCCAACAAGCAGAGCTGACAAGGTAAGTAACACAAAGCAGGTTCTGGGGGCCAGTGGGATGCTTTTCCTACCTGCAGCTTTCCCAGCAAATGCCAGTAATTAGCATGATGGGTGATGGAACTGTCTGAGCGCTACAAAAGCGTAGGACAGGGCTGTTTAAGTGAGTCATCAAATCTCCAGGGCAAACAAAAATAATCTCCATCACACCGGAGTCAGCCTGCTCCCTAACTACATCCCCTGCTCAGGAAGGTCACACAGCGACAGCCAACCCTAAATGCACATAAACAAGTGGAACTAATTGCCCAACACCAGCAAAACCCTCCCTCTCACTCCAGAGGATTCTGGCTCTGATGCCCGGTACCCAGTCCTCAACCAGGGAAGGAACCAAGGTTTTTCCACGTGACCATTACCTCTGTATCCTGGCAGACAGATGCAAAACATATTATGAGCTCATGGCTGCACTAAAGGCAGCCCCCAGTGCTGCTCTTGTTGGGAAGAAACATTTAAAACTGTCAACAAACACTTCAAGCACACATCAGAGAGGAGCTTTATGACACTGCAGAGCCAAGCACCACCAAATTACCAGCCCAATTTTGAGAATCAACAAGACATATATCCATCACAGGTCTTTTACCCAGCAGCAGATCTTAGCATTTCAGTTGACACAGAGTTTAAACACATTTCAATCATCCTAATATTCCTATTATTGTAATATATTAGCGAGATGTTAGATTGCAATTCAATTAAAAATTTTCATCTGGAGGTAATTTGTTCCATTCTCATTACTAATGGGATATTGCAGCCTTGCTGGCATCTTCATACAGCAAACCAACTTGCTGTACTTCTCCAGAAATACCTCGTGCTTTGTGTTTTCTCCACCCTGTGCTGAGGGAACATCTAAACTGGGAGTTTGCCTGTTAATGTATCAGCATGACTGTGCTGGGTGATGCACCCAGGACCAGCATCAGGGTGGGAGCAGTGGTTGGACCTCCTCAACTCACATCCATAACCACCCCAGGGAACAGCAGGCTGTGTAGGCGATAATAAGAATATTAGGATGATAAAAAGGGTATTTAAATATTAAATGCTTAAAAGCAGTGATGGATAAAAGGCCTTCAGCAAGTTATTCCAAGGTTTTCAAAAGTCTTCTGGTTACACAGGGGGCTGAGGGACAAAGTCTAAATTGAAGATAGCTGCCTGCTAGGAAAAGGCTGCTGATAGTGGTCCAGCAGTGATAAGCTCCAGCAGCAAATCTGCCTTGTCTGCATGCCATTTATAGGGGCAGAAAATGAGCTTTGCTGCTACAGCTTAAACCAGCCCTCAATGAAATACCTATCCTGGCAAAACACGGATGTGCTGAGTCCAGCTCCTCGGTGCTGGGGTCATTTCAGGCACAAAAATATTACAGAAAACCTTCCACCCAGGAAGGGTGCAACCTGCCCTGCTCAGTGTTCTCACCCACTGCGATGAAAAACACCCAGAAATGCTTCCTGTGCCTGGATAATTGTGGAGAAATTACAGGCAGAAAGAAGCAAAGTGCTATTTCTAATTGGACTGAGCAAGGCAGGGGCATCACACCGTGTCACTCAGTGCTGGCTGGACCTCCCTGGAGGTCAGACTGAGGGGTGAGTGATATCCTTGGTCCCAGGCAGATTTCGAAAACAAAAGGTTGCAATCACCCAAAACTTCCAGTTCTGCACCAGCAGTGACACTGCCTTCTCCTCACCACAACCAGGGAGGGGATTGTCCCGCTCTGCTCTGCCCTGGGGTGGCCTCACCTCAACATTGGGGGACACAATGGAAGGGAGAGATTGAGCCATTGGAGAGTGTCCAAAGGAGCTGAGCTCTGCTCTGGGGGGACCAGGGACAGCCCCCAGGGAATGGCTGGAGCTGTGTCAGGGCAGGCTCAGGGTGGATCTCAGGGAAAGGTTCTTCCCCCAGAGGGTGGTTGGCACTGAACAGGCTCCCCAGGGCAGTGGGCACAGCCCCAAGGCTGCCAGAGCTCCAGGAGGGTTGGGATGATCCTCTGGGGCACAGGGTGGACTCTTGGACTGGATGATCCTTGTGGGTCCCTTCCAGCTCAGCATATTCTGGGATTCTGTGATCACTGTGACTACCTCATCTGACAACAACCTTGTGTGACAACCACCTTGTCCAGGGTCAGGGGGAGCAGGGCCTGACAGTCTCACAGCACCAGGGAAGCCCACCTGCATCCCACACAGGCTCTGGAGGGGGAGGATGCTGCACAGCTTGAGCAACAAGATGCACACACTCACCAGTCTTAACTGATGAAGCACACTTCATGGTAATTTGCATCAGAAATTAAAAAAAAAAAAGGCATTTTAATGAGTTTCTGTAAGCTGGAATCTTGCAGGTGTCAGGAGAGAGCCACATGGATTGAGCAGAACAGCATTATTTCTGCTGGTGGGGTTTAGAACACAAGGTTAACCAGCTCCCCCCACTGCTGTGGTGACCAGGGCTGAGAGATTTCCCTGCTCTTTCCTAATTAGAGGCAGATAATCACTGTGACAGTGCTAAATGTTACTGAACACGGTTAAGTTTAATATTACAAATATCACAACGTGGGTTTTACTGCTGTGCCAAAGCCCTCTGAAGCAAATTCAACACTTGGATCATGAAGGAAGGTTTTAAAGATTTTCCTTGTTAAAAACTGACACAAACCCCAGACAAGGTTACTCCAAGGCTCAGAGATCTAATTAGCAGACTGCTGTTTAAGCAGAGCATGCCTCCAACTTTCTGGTTATGGTTCTTGCATCGTGTTTAAATTCCAGCAATACACGTAAAGCAGCAATTCAGCATTAATGCCCTGCTGGATATTACAGCTTTATTTTCATTTAGTTTGCATGAATACAGAGAAACTCCAAATCCAAGAAGGAATATTGCACATTACCTGGTAGGTAAATTACAGATTTTGGATTTTTTTTTTTTCTGTAATTGCACAGCTGTGAATGAAATGGTTTATAAAAAAAGAAGGGATTCAATATCCCACAGCACTGGAGTAACACAGATGCTGCTGGTACAGTGCACTGGTGCTCTGCATCCCACAGGAAGGATGGGGATGTTTCCTACAGAAATACTCAACCCACATCAGAAAAAGATAAACCCTCTCCAGTTCCCTGCACACAAAACAGGCAGACACGGGCCTGCACAGCCCAAGAAAGACTGGGAAAAGTGCACACTGAGGAAAAATGGAATAAACCTCCAAATTAACTGCGGGAAAACAGCACCCAGGGGCAGAACAGGGTGGGAAATGCGCAGTGGTTCAGTAAGGAAAACGTCTCAAAATCCTCTCCCATACGGAAAACAGGGCAAAGCACGCTGTTACTTGTACAGCAGATTATCAGACCCAAACTGACATGGCAGGGATCGGTAATATTTAATTAACTGTGCTGCATTAGAACTCCAAAGTTACTAAAGGTGATGTTTGCCTTTAAACACGGGCAGGGTCCCTCTTGCAGGAATATAACACCTCTCATGGCTTGATGTTCCCAGGTCAGAAACTTAACAGTCCTAAATATCCCCTTCCTGCCAAAATCATCGAATCCCAGCCCAGTACTGATTAAGGGATCAGTTTACCTCCTTCTCTACAACACAATGCCATCTATCAGACCACTGGGAGCAGAGAGAAAAGGCTGCTCAGAATCTCCTTAGGCTCTGTGTGTGCTACACGTAATTCTGATTTCCCAGACCCTGAGCAGCTTATTTCCTCTGACCAGGGACTTCCACCTGGGTTAGCAGCACAGCCCTGAAAACACCTAATGAAGGATCAATAGAAAAACCACATCAAATCTGAACAACAATTTCCCTTCTCACTTTTAGTGTCACACTCCTCAGAAGGGCCTGGACGTGCCACTCCAGTGCATAATAAGATAATGAAGTTAAATTGGCAGCTCTGTGTGTGGTTCTTAAGAGATCAAAATAGTCTAATTTTAGATTATAATAATTTAACCTACATATCAACCAAGCAAGCTCCAGGTTTTATCGATACCTCTCCATTTAAAGTCCAATTTGCTTATTTTCTTAGGAAAATAAAAAGTTTCCTGGTCAGCACAGCCCTCCCTGTGAAATCTGCAGCACAGCATGAACAGAGCAACGCCACCAGCAACAGCAAAGCAACATCAGCCGGCCAAAAAACACACCAGGTTATTCAAATTATGGTTTGCATTTCAAGTTTTAACAAATTTCTCATCTAAGTTATGCACATATATAAAACATACCAAAAAGCACTGTTACACTCTGGGATGGAAAAGAGCAGTGCAAACACATCTACACATCTTTTACTCAGGAATGCATTTGCAGACTAATTACGTGGCAGAAAAGCTAATGTAATTAAAAATAGTGGGATATAAATGGTTTTGGAAATTGAATATTCTATGCATGCCTTATTTCTTACTCCACTGGAAGTGGGTTTTTTTTGATTCAGATCCAGGTGGCACAGGGTTTGCAAATAAACTCAAACACCCAGCACTGGTATCTCATTAAACAGCATGAGACAGAAATGCTACTTTGGGACTATTAACAGCGTTGAAACAAAAATATTCATGTTGCTATTCCATCACATTTTTCTGGAATGCATTAACAATTTCCAGGTTGTCTGTGGCTTTATCTTGCTCTTTTTTTGGTTAACTACAGCTCTGTGATACCTTTGTGTCTCTCCACTGAAGTCACAGCCCAGCACGGAAAGATCTGCAGAGTTGACGTGGAATTGGATTCTCTTTGCAGAGCCCAAGAAGCAGGAGGCACAGGAGCACCCTCAGACTGCCCTGCACTATTCAGTTCCCAGTGTCACTTTTTATCCCATCAGCCAAGAGCTCTCTCAAGGTTACAGCATCTGTACTGGTACAAAAGTCACTGATGCTGGAGGAGAGCTCTTGCCTTCACTCCCCACAGTGCCTTTTTGCCCCAGGCAGCTTTTCCCACTCTTTGCAAGAACAGGCTGGCAGCAGTGGCTCTTCCATTCCTCAGTGCAGCAAAGAAATGTTGGAAAGGTCATCCTGGCTGTAATAACTCTGCTGTGTCTTCAGATGTGTGTGTCCCTCCCAGCCTTCGAAGCTTTTTGAATTTTCAATTACCACAAGGCAGATTTCACCCATTGAAGGGGATTAGAAGAGATTCTATGAGATTTACAGAGGGACCTCAACCCACTGGAGAACTGGACCACCAGGAACTTCATGAAGTCCAGCAGAGAGAATTGCCAAAAATGGAAAAAGGGATGTTCATTCTCACAGCAGGGAAAGGTTTGACTTCCTCAAAGCACAGACTGGGCTGTCTTTGGGCAGCTGCAGGGAGGCAGAGCTCAGGTATGGACTCATGGCAGCTGCTGACCAGCTCTGAGACCCTGTGTTCCCCTTTCCACAGGCAGCTCTGCCCACATCCAACCCAAAAAAAAAGCTTTTGTCCAAGCTTCAGGCAAAGTGCCCTGGTTAAAAACAGAGGAGGTGCATCCCAACGTCCCAGCATGCATTTCAGATGTGCATTAAATTTCCCATCAGCAGCTCCATCCATCTCTCCCTTGCCAGAGAGCTGTGTGGATTGTTTACAGATAAATGAGAATGAAATGTAAACTCCTTCCAGATGAGTAAGATATACAGGCTGTGCCACTGGGGCTCTGCAACAAGCATTTATATAAAACAACAGCCTATGGATGGATGGAAGAGCAGCTACTTCTATTTTGTGGAGACACTCATCCCTGTCTGATACAGAGGCGTCATTACAACAGGGCCCAGCTGGAAGTGTTCATAAAGTGCAGGATTTTATTTCAAATGCACCAGTCTAATTTCAGAGATGTTCACAGGAGCACATGAATTTCTGCAGAGACACAACGTTAGTGCAGTGATAGTGTGTTCTATTAAAAGAGAGGCTGTAAAATAGCCATTTCACTATTTCTATTTCTGCAGGAATGGTAACAAACTTTGTCCACATGGCTGGAATCAGTTGGTTATCTGGAGTTTTTTATCAGCTGAAGAATTCAGTCATCTTCTTTCACTGATGAAAGAGAAAATGTGCATCCTCACCTCACCTGAGGAATGTGCCTACACTTTACTGGTAAAATTATTCAGCTCAGCAGAACAGGCAGGAGTGGCACAAAGAGGTGGAGCTTTCATGGCTTTCACTGTTCCTGAGCACAGAGGTTGCCCAGAGCAGCTGTGGCTGCTCCACCCCTGGAAGTGTCCCAGGCCAGGTTGGACAGGGCTTGGAGCAGCCTGGGCTGGTGGGAGGTGTCCCTGCCCATGGCAGGGGTGGCACTGGAGCTTCAAGGTCCCTTCCAACCCAAACCACTCTGTCATTCTAGGATTTTCTCTGATCAAGGAGAAAAAAATAATAAAATCCCATGCTGAGGCACTGCTTTGCAACAACACCCAGTCCCTCTGAGCTCTCTCCTCTTCCCTCAAAAGCTTCTGCCACCAACTCTCCCCTGAGGCAACGGGATCTTCAGGCTTTCCAGCAAAGGTCAATGCTCCTGAGAACAACTTCAATAATCAGCAACTGAGTTCTTCTCAGAACTTCAGAAGAAAGACAGGCAGGGTGCTAAATAACCAAACTGCCATCTTTCCACTCCCACTGTTGCAAATTGAGAGCTTTCCACGACAGCCCCATTATTAATGCTATAAATCTGTTAGAGGTTTTATTCAAACATGCAGACAGGGATCCGTGACCCTTGTGACAGGTAATTTACTTTAAGGGACTTAGAGGAGAAACCTTGTAAATCAGTTTGCCATTTTTTAAAAGGTAAAACTCTCAGCTTGAGCTGAAATAACTTAAAATATCTGTCTTTCTATGTTCCTCAGATTGGGGGAGAACCAGGAGTTTAAGAATTGTGCTGAGATTTTATTAGTGCCTGAGACACTGGGATAGTTTGCTGCACTTGGGTGCTTCCTATGCTTTGAGAAAAGATATCCAAAATAATTTATCATCTCTAATGTTTGCACCAAGCATTTGTTCTCATCGATCCTTTTCATGCACAAATGAAAAATAAAGATGGGAATGCATTTTTCTGACATGTGCATTTTTTTCCTTCTGATCACTGAACAAAGAACTCTGATTTCTCTTTTCAGTCTGCAGAATAAACCCCTGAACACCAGGGTTTCTCATTTGAAGATGGCACAGCTCTTTATCCTCAGCTGGGATAAAGATACTCTGGGCATTCCCCCTGCCACTTCCTGGGTTTGTACCCCCAGAACCTACACCTGATTTGCAAATTTAATCAGTGAACAGCACTTACACACCTGCAACTTCAAGTCTGTCTCCACAGCAGAAAATCCATATATTAAGGCCCTAAACAGGATTTGACAAAATTACCACAACTCATCAGCAGCTAAAAAGGGGCACAATTTTGTGGCTTCACTCAACGCAGAATTGTAAATCAGGATGGTCTAATATTTCTGGTTTTCCCCTGGGCTTGGCTATTTATTCTCATTTGGTTATTTACTGACGTTTATTCTTCATTTTTAAACATAAATTCTATTTTTAAATATTTGGAAAAACACCTTTTACGAACCTCAGGGATGCCCATTCAGATCTCCATCTCCCCTGAGAAGCCACTGGAAACCTGCTCTCGTGTTTCTGAACCTCCTCCACGTATCTATGTCCTTTTTGGATGTCCCATGCACGTGACAATGTGACCTGTATCCCCTGGTGTTCTCCTCCAGCCCTCCCTGCAGCAAAGGGTGAGGACCAGCCAGATGTTCTGTTTTCAATACCTATGCACACAGTTAATTCAACAGTTACACCATGGCAAGAAACAGCCTGGCAGGCAGAGCCAGGCATGGGGCAAGAAAAAATGGCCAGAAAAAACAAGATATTGAGAAGGACAGCCAGGCTGTTGATGGCAGAGTATTCCTGTCTCCAAAACAACTCCCAAACACGTCACCAGCCACCACCCAAGGTCAGCACAGCACAACTCAGACTGGCCATTGGGGACCAGCTTTTCTTTACCCTCTACATAAAACAGGAGGGGGAGGGACACACCATCATTTCAGCCTCACAGTAAACAAGAACAACTTTCATTTCATCAATGAAATGTGTGGGTTTAAGTGGAAAATGGGGAAGGAAAACCTTCTCCAGCTCAGCCTGTGCCCAGCTCTGCTCTCTGCAGTGTCATTTCACATTCATGAAATAAATGAAAGATGTAATTGGAAAACTTGAAATGAATTTGAAACCCATTAGCGACAGCATGATATTTACCCCCAAATGACAACGTTTCTCCTGAGATAAGAAAAACACACAGGGTCCCATGGCAGCAGTTGTGTCCTGGAATGAATGAGCAGGGAGGGAGCAGGGGGTTACACTGCAGGCTCTCACCACCAGGGCTGGGATGAGGAGAAAACAGCCTGAAATCCACACCTGGCAGAGAATTCCTTCCCAAAGAGAAAAACCAATTTTTCCTGCAAGTTCTGCAGCACTTCATTTACGAAATGACCACCAGCAGACTGCCAGAGCCCTTTGGGACAGCTGGTTTGTTTGCAGGGCTCCTGTTTCTACATCACCCAACGTCTCTGACAGAACACACGTGACATGGACACTGGCACATAAACATAATCCATGTTTGTGCAGAAGGTCTAAACAGAATGTCTTGGAAGAATGTGGAGGATTGCTGTATTAACATAAGGAATTCTTAAAGTACTATACAAAAATCTACCCCCACAAATACATATCTACACATACAATTATTGTGCTGCAGCTTCCTACAGAGCACCCTAAGTGTTAATTCAGGCATCCAGGAACCCAGAACTTACCATTTCCATTGCTGGTCCTCACACAACACAATCAATCTGCCTGCTGATTCAATAGACAAGAGGCCTTAAACCATCTTTTTTTTCTATCACAGTAATTATTTTTGGTGTCCAAAGGAGGCCAGGAGGAAAAAAAAAAAAGTTGGGAGATGGAAAAAGAAATCTCAGAAGAGCTGAGATCACATCACAGTAGGAGTCTTTGGTCTCCAGCCTGTGGATCCCACTGCACCTTGGCAAGATTGTGCTCCTGCTGAGACTTCCACTAACCCCCTTCTCTTATTCTTACAGGATTTCTCACACTATGCAGGGCACTAACACAACACTTATCTCCCACAACCGTTAGAGAGTAAAAAAAGGATGGTGTCATGTTGAATGAGAAAGGATTTGAATCTTTATCTGGTTTTCAGGTCTGATACACGAATCCTTCCAAGTTTCCTTTCCTGCAGCTTCACAGTCATTTTCTTTCATGTAAAATATTTGCAAAAGAACCCTACAAGCTATTTATTAAATATAATTTTCCACTGAATCCAGGCATTACAGTGAGCCCAGTGCTGTTATGAGACCACCCAGTTCTGAAATAGTTCACAGTGATGCCATTCATGGAAGGAACCAAAAATCCCACTACAAAAAAGAGGTATGGATATCAGGAGAGAAAAAAAAGCAATGGTTAATGCAAGTTGTACTTGTAAAAAAAAAAAAAACTCTTTCTTTTTTAAACTAAAAATATATTTTCACCTTTTAAATTAGATCTGGTTTGTAAGTGATGGGCAGTCAATACCATACACTCATACCAACAAATACTCTATGATGATGTTAAAGGGAAAGGAGGAAGACACATGCTCTAGGGCTGCACCTGAATTTCTAAAATTTAAGACTAAATCAGGTCCATGTTTACAGCAATCAGGCCATTGCTGGAGGGACAGAAGTGTTCTAGTAAACTACAGCTGACACACACAATGAACAATTCAATTTCTTCAAGATTCAATAAATGATAATCTGAAGGGTGAAGTTCCCATTGCTGACAGCTGCCAGGTGAGAGAGGGATTTGCTTTTATTAAAGACACAGGAAGAACCAACAGGTTTTTCTTCACTGGGCTCTAAGCAAATACACACTGACAAGTTTAACATTTTGGAGGGCTGCTTTTACACCACCAGGAGACTCACACCAGCTTTGGAGTTCTCCAGAATTCTCCCCCTCTCATTGCCCAGTCCTTCCCCCTCCTCTGAGCACCTGAACCTGCCGAGCCAGGCAAGGAATCCAATCCCAGGAGGAGGGGCAGCTTTGAGCTGCATTAGGCTGTTATTAATGTTAAGTCCGTGACAAATCTATTAAGTCCTGCAAAGCTCTGTAAATGGCTTGCCAGCCTGTGAGAACAGACCGTGGTACAACTGCCTTGTGCAGTAATTTATACTCCTCTGTAACAGATTTGGTTTGTGTTAAGTGTTACACCTGTGACTGGAATGACTTAAAGCTGAGTTAGAAAATACACTGTGTTCTTCCCATTCCACAACTCCTAAAAATCCTCTTGGTAAGCTTATTAATCTCTAAGAAAGAAGGCAGATATTTTGAGAGTTCTCCAGCAAAGGCTGTGTTTGCATTAATTAAAAAAAAAAAAAAAAATCACAATCAAGCATCCAACCAAAACCAAACCCCCACTTTGAAACTCACAATATACAATGCTTGGAAACTGGCACTTCACCCTTTTACTCAAAATATTGCTGGCCAGCTGGAAGTTATTAGCTACACTAATAATTTCTACTTTGCCTCCAGTCTACATTTTTCCTCCGGGTCACTCATGAAACATTTTTAATCCTATAAAATAGAAATCTAATTCAGAAAGTATTGATTCCAGGTATCTTTTGCTCTTCCTGACTCCAAGCACTCTCTCTGCTGGGCTGGTTCCCTGCACAGCTCAGGTTGGTGCACACCATGACCCCACAGAATCCTTGGATGGGAAGGGATCTTAAACCAGTTCCACCCCTGCCATGGGCAGGGACACCTCCCACCAGCCCAGGTTGCTCCAAGCCCTGTCCAGCCTGGCCTTGGACACTCCCAGGGCTGGGGCAGCCACAGCTGCTCTGGGCACCCTGTGCCAGGGCCATTTCCTTTTTATTTTTATCACCTCAAAAAATTAACTCAGTCAAAATGTCACCACCTTAAACGATGTGTCACCTTGTGTAGGTGACATTTCACAGCCACAGAAATATCTGAAAGAAGGTAAAGTCTGAAGGTAGGAGTCACAATGAAACCCTAAATCAGTCCTATAGTATTAACAGTGAATGAAAGGCAAAATTTTGTCTTCTGGATGAATGAGAAACTTGGGTAGTTCTCAATCAACCATAAATATTAAAATTCTCATATATCTTTTCTCAGTCCAGGTATCAATTATGGATACTTGGCCAAATTCCAGCTTAGTTAATTACAATCTCACATAAAATAATATCCTGTCTAATTTAATTGGAGTATGACATAATAGGGGATTTATATTAATCAGAAAATTCTGGAATAATAATTCATTTAAGGAGCAATTTCATTACAGAATTCTATCTATTAGTGGCAGTTTTCACTGAAAATGTAAGCTGTAACCACCACCTTGTTACAGTCCTGCAGTGATCTGTCTTTGGGTTTTATACAATTCACATCCCTGTAGCACAGGAGTATCTTCTATGTGAAATCAATAGCAATATCAAACCCCATAACTGGATAATGAAGTTTCTAAAACGACAACAGAGCTGAGATCTCTCCTCTTACACCCTTGTTCTCTTCTGCTGTCATTTTAATTTCAGGGCTGTGCCTGTGTGGGTTTTTCATGCTGTTTTTGTCAGGTTTTTTTACAACCATGCAAATACTTGTAACAGAACTCTTGTGGAACCTGACATGAGATCTGACACCTGGAAGGAGGCAGGACTTTGTCATGGAACTTCTTACAAGTGGCTCAAAACAACCAAAGCACTGCTGAAGCCAAGAGAACAGGGTGATGGAGGGAGACTTTAATGGAAGGAGAACAAATACTGTCAACACAAGCCTAGAAATTCGTTCATGGCAGCAAAAAGAAGTGTGGAAGAGGCTACCTGGCACCTGCTGCTGACAGCCAGGGGTGCTTCCCACATCTTCATCACAGTGAGCACAGCAGCCCTCTGCTCATCCCAGACAGACACTGCCTGCACCTCAGGAACACTCCACACGCCACCAGCAGTACCAGACCACTGATGTTCCATGTCCCTGTGCAGTGGAACACCTCCAAACTGCTTCAGGGCAGCAGCTGATGCTCCTGGGGCTCGAGGCTACAGGATGGGTGGGTGGATGGATGGGTGGGTGGATGGATGGGTGGATGGATCAATGCCAGGGCAGCCCCCAAGCTCTTGATGCCCACTCTGCTGCTGGGCTGCCCATAAAGCACCTGACACACAGAACTGGGGCTCACAGCTATGATTCTGATGCCCACAAGCTCCTTATCATTTCATGTCCCTGCCCAGTGCTTTGGTTCCCTGCTGTGCTCGGTGCTGTGCAGGGCATCCAGCCTGAACTGTGCATCACCCACAAGCTGGGGAATAAACCCCAGGATCTGTGTGGCTCCTGTAAATAAGTGCAAGCCAGAAGAAGTTGCTGCTGTGGGAAGTTTCCAGCTGAAAGCCTGGTGACAGCAGGTAGCAGCAGTGCTGGGAATGGCAGGGCTCCCACCCCAGACACACATCCTCCCCTTTTATTTAATGCTGGCAAAATAAATTTTACTGTAGCAAGAAGCTTAGATAATTTCTTCACTGAGGTTAGATGCTTTTTGACTACACTGACTGCTACCTCCAGCAATAATGCCTTAAATCTCCCTGGGCAGGGTTTGATGGCACAGTAATAAAAATGTCTGTGCCCTGTTTATACCTCAGGTGCTCCCCCTGCAACAGTGGTCATGAAAACATGTTTGCTTTTTCCTGGTATGGAAACACCCTTACCTGTCATCCCTATTTGCTCTGGGTTTCTTTCCTTTCCTTTTATTGTTGGAAAAGCAGATTTGGAATTTGCTGGCTATGGCTGGCATCTCCCAGAGGGTTTGCACATCAGCCACCAGCACTGTGGGTCACTGGGGGACCTCTTTTTTTGCATTTTTGCCAGCCCAGGGACATTCAGACCACTTCCCTCCAGCAGAGAACCCTGAACATCACTCCTCCCTCTTGGCTGCACAGCTCAAATGCCCATCTCATTTACATCCAGCAAGGGGATTCTGGCCCCCAGGGAGCCCAAAGCCCTAATTTAATTTCATTTAGCCTGCAGTCACAAGACTTTTTTTCTGTTGAGTTATTACTGGGTAGCATTAAGATGTATGGCCTGCCAAATATGTTTAAATGACTTTTTGGTCCCCATCATCACCAGGAGAAAGATAACAGGATCTGTTCCATCCATCTAAACAGAGATGGGAGGGAGCTGGGAGGAGACCACGGCATTTAATGAAGCAGTAAAGAAGTGAGGCTTGCAAAAGGCATGATAGACCCTAAATAAGTAAATAGAAGATGGCAACAGTGGCCTGAATGGTTAATTACATTGTCACCATAGCCCTGATCAAAGCAATTGGACGTGTTTATTCTCTCTGGTTTCTAGGCAGACACAAACAGCCCTTGAGTCACAGAGCCCTCTGACTGAAGCAACTGCAAAAATTTACCAGGCATATAAAAATCCACAAAAAAGCTGCACAGGCCCCATGGGTCACTTGTTACCTGTGTTCTACCTGAAATCACTCAAAATTACTGGTTTTAGGGAGAAAAATACCTAACTTCAAGCTGCCAGAATATTACACACTTGGATTTAAGTGTCATATTAACCAAAAAGAAGTAATGAAATAACAACTGTTTTGTAATCATTTCAGTGGGTTCAGCCAGACTAAATCTACCCAAAAGGTTCAGGGAACCAGGTTTCCAACTTTCAGTCTTCTTCTCTGCACAAGAAGATGCAGGAAGTGTAAATGTGTTGCTGCACAGCACCAGCACTGAACAAATTCAGATGACTCAAAAACTCCTATCACCTTCCAAGAACACTGCACAGCATCTGTTGGCAGTTCATCTTAATACAATACCCAAAATCAAGTGGTTTTCCCAACTCCCAGTATTCTGTGCCCCATCTGGACAACCAGGACACAGTTCTTGCCCTCAGGATCCTGTGGTGTGAAAGACCTTGCCATGTTACAACCACCACCAATTCAACATAACTGGGCTTGCTTTATTTTTCTCCTGCTACCTTTGAGGAGAGAAAAAGATGGGAAACGGTGCTGGAAGAAGAGAACAGTTTGGATTGTATTTTTATGCAAATAAAGACAAACTCTGTGTCCTCTCTTAACGTATTTCTGCTTGCCCACAGATGCAACAAAAAGCTGACTACTGAAAGCTTTTCCTCCCTCCAAGGAAAGAATAGGCTGAAAGAGAAATGAGTTCTCTAAATAATTCTAAGCAGTCAATTTGTTAAGCAATGATGCAAGTTCTCTCCACTTGGAGCAACAGAGCAATCCCAGCAAGGCTTGCAAACTGCCACGTAAGCTGCAGCAGGATTAATTATTTTCTATTACAGTGTCTGCAAGTAAGGGGAGCAAAAGAATTAAATGGGATTTCATGTTTTCAGCCAGCAAGGATGCTGTTCAGGCTGTTGGCTTCTGTAAGTGAAGAGACAGCTTAAAGGAAGATGGATCCTCCTCCCTGGCCTGACGCTGATTTAACCTCTTCCAATCCGAACCCTCAACGATGAGCAAAGCAGAGCTGAGGGGTTTGGAACATGTGAAACTGGGCTGGGTGAGCTGCTGGAACCCTTATTCTTGGAAATCTTTCAAGAAATCCGAACAGGGGAGCAGCAGATACCCTGTGATTGCCAGGGGATGCACAACAGGGTCATGGCAAAGTCACTCTGCTCTTACTGTTCTTGAGGATTAGTACAGTGAGAAGGCAACTTAAACTTCTGAGCATCTGCTTATGCTCATGCAGGAGCATCTCTCAGCACTGCAACTAAAGCAGATTTTTTTTTAATCCAGCAGCAGTGCAAGGTGGGTTGACTTTGGCATCTAAGAAGTGTGAGCTCCCAAGGATGTTCCCTGCCTGCAGGAGGTTTGGCAGGACCTCCTCATCAGTGTGTTCCCCATGTGTCTCCAGGCAGGGAGCTTATTCTCCAGTGTTTCCCTCAGCTGGGACAAAAAGGTAATTTATGTTTCATTTAAAATGTTTGCCTCTCATCAAACGTGACTGAAACCAACACACAGACCCAGCAATTTTAGGGGGTGGGGAAGGGGCTGAAGCAAACAGCTCCCTGCCAAAGGCATGACAACTATCAATACTGAAACACTGCCACCAGATCCCAGACTGAACCTTTCCAGACAGCCCAGCTGAGATGAGGGCTCCTCCCCACCCTCCTGCAGGAGAGTTTGCTCAGAAAAAACCAAAATAATCTTTGCACATGTCCTTATTTGCTGTTTCCAGCCAGGTGACATGATGGGAAAAGACCCATTGTTTGCACTGCCCTGCCAAGGCAGGTGATGTAAAGGAACATTGCTGCTTTTTCAAAGGGAAAAGTGACAAGTGGTTCATTGCTATAAATTCAGGTTCACTGATTTAAGGCCTCAGCCTTGGAGCACAGACACTGCTGCATTCCCTCTCTCACTGTGTTCTACAGGAGATGTTATTTTTCTGGGAGATGGTCAGGCTGGACAGCCCCATATCCTGCAGGGCAGAGTTACTCAGTTCTGCCTTGGAGGATTTTTCCACAGATCCCTCCTTCATCTTCTCCTGCCACTGTTAGAGCAGATTCAGCTGCACAAGAGGCTGATACAGCTCCTGCCAGATACCACAAATATTACCCTGCAACAGACCCAGACTACAGACCCAGAATAATTTCTGAGCATCAAAAAAACTCTTCAAAACATCTCCCGGACACCCCCAGTCAATCTTTTCATGGGTTATGCAAGGAGAAGGCTTAGAAATCCCTTACTTTGCTAGAATGGGAATGGTTGATGTTCCTCTTGTGCCTTAATTTGGAAAACTTTCCCTTTATTTCCATTAGAGCAGAAGAGGCAGGTATAAAAAAAAAAAAAAGGTTAATTGAGAAGCAGAAGCCAGGCATGTGCAGTGTGGGGGTGGAGGTGCTGGGGCCATGGACAGCCACCTTCTGTGGCCCCAGGGAGAGGTGAGGGGCACAGGAAACCAGCCAGTCTTCTGTGGGATGGGATATCAGGTGGGATCCCTGTTACTGCCCTTTATCAGACTGCTGAAGGTAGGGAGGGAGTAAAAAAAAAAATAAATTGGCAGCCTCTGTTCCTCCTGTGCTGTTTTCCCTGCAGGGCTGTTCCTGGTTTATTTATTTATTTCAAGGCAGCTGGTGATAGATGCCTCGATGATTTTATGGGGTGGGCAGAGAAATGGGTGGAAAGGGGGTTTCTCAGCACTTGAGACTGCAAATATTTATAGACAGGTGAGTTGTGACACAGGAGTAATTCCACTTACAGGTAAATGAGCTTTTTAAAACTGATTAAAGTTACAGGCATGTGTGAGGGGAATTAGATTGCCAGGGCTCACAGAATCACGGGACTACAGGATGGTTTTGGGTTCAAAGGGACCTTAAAGACCATCCAATTCAAACACCTTCCACCAGCCCAGGCTGCTCCAAGCCCCATCCAGCCTGGCCTTGGACACTCCCAAGGATGGGGCAGCCACAGCTGCTCTGGACGAACTGTTACACCAGCTCAAAACTGGAACAGGCAAAGACTCTCAGTGTGCAGAACTTGTATTTCAAACACAAACCTGACACAAGAGGTAACAGATTTACAAGAAATAACACACTTCAAAGCCACCCCCAGTGGGGTTTGCTGGACACTGGGCATTGGGGAGGTCAGCTGGAGCAGCAGCACAGCCCTGTGCACGCCAGGGCTCACCCAGCTCTGACAGCAAAACCACCCAGGAGATTAATTAAACAAAACAGCACAGCAAAATCATCCTGGTTGCTCTGGCTGATTATTAGGTAATTCTGCACAAGACAATTGCAAGACAAACAAGTGAGGCTCAGACAGCACTCCCACTATCTCCATACAGGTGTTACAACACCCACAGTATCCACTGGGCCACTTCCAGAGCCCAGCTCCAGTCACCTCCAGCACTCTGAGACACATCTGTTATTTCAAACAACTTAAAATGGCCCTTATCTGACAGCTTCTGATGCTGGAATTTGAAATGAGCTGGGCCTCTCAACCCAACTCCTATGGGGCATCATCCACAAAAACTAATAACTACAGCAATAATAACCCCAGGAAGTCAAACACCCCCACAACTCTGTAACTGCTTCATAAGGTATTTCAGCCTCTTCTATGAGCACCTTGTATCTAATCCCCAGAGTAAATTATGCAGTGGGCTGACATGAGACACGTAATGAAACTGCTTTGCCACTGGCCCTGTTGATTTCTTTGAAGTTTCTTTCATTATAGGAAATTAGTGGATCAACTAACACTTACTGAAGCAGTTTGTGTTCCGTGGGGCGCTTGCAGAGCCTGATGGAAGATCTGCACCTCGAGTGACTGCACAGGGGGTGAAGGAGATGGCTCAGCACAATGTGGGACCAAGTCCCCCAGCTTTCCTTTTCCCTTCCCTCTTGCTTGCTCCTTAAAGGAAATTAACACCTGCCAGGTCTTCCCTTGCCTAATGTTTAACAAAAAGAGAGCTGATTGATGATGACTTGGAGCTGCTGAGCCACTCCCAGGTGCCAGGAGAATGAAGTAACCTGCCACTCTTTTTTTTTTTTTCCCACTTGCAAAGCTCTTGGACACATGATGCCTGGTGCAGGGGAAATCTTCTATTCCCCAGTGTCTGCTGTTAAAGAGCTCTCACAGAGCAGGAATCCAACAGTTCATTACTTCTATCTGCTCAGCAGACTTTTGACATGATTGTATTAGTGCCTCACTGCAGGGCTTGAAAAGTGAAATCTGAAGAGCAGCTCTTTGCTGTCGGTTTACATGTTTGCTGAAGCCCTGTTTACGTGCTGGAATACAAAGCACATCATTTGCAGCTCACTTTATTTGTTTCATGCATCCTGTTCAGAGGCCACCTGTGCTAATGCATCGCAGCAGTCAGTGGGTTGAGAAAGTTAAAAAACCGCTTTTCTCAGCCAAATCCCCCTGTCAGTGCAATTGCTTTCGCTGAGTTCAAGTCAGTGAGGGTGCAGGATATGGGGAAGGTGGAAGGGGAGACAGGGAGGAGACCCCAGCTGTGCTCACCTGGATGGCAGCAGCCGAGTTTGCCCTTTTAAGTCCCGAGCATCCCTCTCCTGCATGGACGATGCCGGAGGGATGTGCCGCTCTCCGGAGGAGTTCGAGCATCAGCAGCCCCTCCAGCGCCCACACTCTGTATTTCTGCCATGTCAGGATGTTTTGCTATTGCCAAAAAGCTCCTGCCTGGCAAAGAAAATGCATTTGCATTCTTTTCGAGAGCTCTTTGACTCGGTGGGTGTGCACGGAGCGCTGCAAGATGAATGCACGCTCTGTCCATTAGGAACTGCTTTCATCTCCCATTCAGCCACAGCCACAGGATGTCAATGCATTAATTACAATCCACAGTGCCTGTTCATCCCATTACACTGAGGTATTCAATAAATACCCATTAACATATTGGAGTCTTTCCATGAATGCGTCTTGGAGTGAATGGGTTCATAAAAATACATCTTAAAACAAAATAAGGAGGATAATAGCAGTTCTGTAACAAATTTAGCCTCATATACATCTCATATTTTAGCAGATGATTGGTTAGCAAATTGCATTAAAAGCCACACAACTCTATTAGACCTGCCAGAAGATGCATTACAGCTCCGAGCAGACTCCAAGCCAGTCTACCTCGGGACAATGTGCACTGAATATCCACCAATGGTGAAAAAATCCAACAACAATTAGTATGAAAATAAGTGGAGATGTGCTAAAACAGCCAAAACATGTGTGCATTTCGTACCTTCCTAAGCCTGGAAATTACCATCTGGGCTGGTCCAAAGGCTGGAGATGAGTTTGGTGGCTACCAGAGTGCTGCAGGAATGAAGGGTGGGCAGGGCAGACTTTTATGCTGTTTACTGCAGGGGGATCTGGCACAGAGCTCTTTTTGTAGCTACAATAAACAGCAGTCCCCTGAAGAGAAGAGATTGAAGGCAACAGCCTCTGCTATCAGTAATGACCAAATGCAACCAGATGCTATCACTCCTTCTGAAAGAACTTTGCCTGCAGGTCCTACAGGAACATAAACCCCATCTAGTGATGCTTGCATATCAGCTACAGATGCCAGCTACTGACAAGCTCGTGTTTGGGTTTTTAGGGCAGAAAAAGGAGTTTTGGTTCCAGCTGGTTTAGTCTGTTGATGAATCTGGGTTGCCCTGCAGCAGGAAGATGTGCAGATGGGAGGTTCGTGTCTCCCACCCCGGCCAAGGTGTCCTCAACAGGCAACCAAACCTCTCCCTGCAGAACCAGCAGGTTAAAGAGAAGCACACCAGCACTCCAAGAATAAGAAAGAAATGAGATTCCCATCCTGCCAGCCAGGCCCTGGGCAGTGGTTCATTTTTAAGTTCATTGCTGTAATCTGCAAGGAATTGTATCTTCACATGTGGACTCAGACCCCCAACAGTCATCCTCCAGAGGAACCCTCCCCTGGGCACATAAAGCACCAGGATTTTGGGAAGATGCTGGGCAGCAGGTGACACAGTTTGTGTCACCACACAGACACAGCAAGTGCCTTTCCTCCAACTCCCAATTTTAGGGAGCATTCAAGAGGGCTGTGCCAGTGGGCAGGTTAGAGGCCAACAACAATATTTAGCCTGGACCAGCAGCAGCAGAGCACATTTCCTCTCCCCAGAGTGCCAAGGGTTCTGTACACAGCTCCTGAATTCTCCTGGCAGAAATAATGCCATATTCCCCCACCCAGCAGTGGGTTCCTGAGATCAACAGCCTTTTGGGGGTGAGCAGAATGTAAAGGGGAGACATTTGTGCAGCAAATCCACCTGTAAGAGCCATCAAATAATAGCTGTGAGACCTGATATTAAAATATGCATATATGTATATTAAATATATGCATGTATTGCTGTAAAGGACAGACTTGATGATCTTGGAGGTCTTTTCCAACAGGACTGGTGATGGCTCCTGGGTTTTCACAGACCAGGGTCGAGCTAATTTGGGTTTTTTTTTTTGCTCCTAGGTGTGGACAGCAGGGCAGCAACCCTGGCTGCACATGCAGCTTCAGCAGAGGGAGTGGGATGGGTGACTCCACTTGTGGTAGCTCCAAACACTGGGGAAAGCGGAATTTTCTCCACCACTAAAATGAAGCACAAATGGCATGGAGAACCAGGTCACAGAGCCAGACAGGAGAACAAAACCACAGGAAGAGTCTGTCTGGGCAGCATCTTTCAGAAGAAACTTCAGAATCAGTCTGTTCCTGAAAGCAATTCCAGCAGCCACTCCATCAGACCAGAGCCCTTCCCTGACACTACAAGAAATCAGGATGTGGAAAAACCCCGTGAAACACAGCCCAGGTCAAAATACAGTCTGAAAGGGGATTTGAAATGTTAGCCCTGGTCTTCCAGGCTCTCAATTATCTCATTTATTTTGTATTTAAAAGGCGTATATAGACCCTATGAAATCCCAGGGTGAGCATATTTTCATTTTCTCTTTTCACCCTGCTCATTTTCTGGCGTGAAATCTCAGACATTCCCACTCCCTGTTCCACCCCCTCTGCACCCCATCCCACCCCAGCATTTTTGGGGCTGTCCTGGCTTTCAGCAGGGCACTGCTCCCAGTGCTCCAGCGCCCAGGAGCACCCCCTGTCTTTACTGACACACTGTTCAGGACTGCAGGATGAGCAGAAGGACAAAGCAGGAAGACACACACACTTCTCACACTTCTTTTTGTGTTGTATCATAGGCACAAGTCACTTCTCTAAGCAGCAAGTTTCTGGTACCGTGCTGGAATGTCACTGTGGGGAAAGCTACAGGACCTAAAGCACTCAGAGCTCAGTGGTGCCTGAACCCCCTGGTTTGCAGAGAGAGAAACCTGAATTCTGCACTGCATTTTATCCAGTGCAGCTGGAGAAGCTCCCGGAGCTTGGGAGGCACAGCAGGGCTGAGCTCCCCGTTATTTATGTCTGTCGAAGGCTCTTGATATTCCTTCTGAAGTTTTGATCATCAAGAAACTCGAGAACGAGCTTTTTATGGAGGTGCTAAAGACAGACACTGGCAACAGCAGAAATTCATCTTATATCCTGATGCCACTGAAGCATCTCCAAAGCTTTTTACTTTTCTCTACAGGCTGGCACCTTTTTTTTTTTTTTTATTCTTTTTTGGAAGTATTAAAGCAGAACCAACCTTTGAGTTCAGCTTATTCAATTTCCTTCTGCTATTTTTTTTTCAAGTTTCTATCTGGGCATCCCGGATTTGTCAAGGAGATTTTCTCCTGTGAAGAACATGAAATAAAAACATCTCAGCTGTGGCTCTCCATAAATTGTATCACTGCACTGGGGATATGTGCTGTACTTGGTAATTTTCTGATGGCTGCTCTGGCATTTTGATTGCAAAATTAGCACTGCAGCTCTGTAGGGCTGTGCAGTGTCAATAAAGTACATCCTAAATCAACTAAGAACTGGCTGATCCACTCAAATGGGGCTGTTTCTGGAGTCATCCAAAGCCCAAATCTGTTCAACATCTCCACTAAGAGCTGGAATAAACACAGAAATCCCAGCTGACACTTGGAACACCATGGAAGGCAGGACTGATGCCCTGAGCTTTTGGGGTTGGCCCATCTGTGCAGAATAAGCTATTTTAACATAACCACATATACAGTTATATATAAAACAGTGACCACACAGCCAGGAACCAGGAATGCAGGGCAGAACTATGAAATGAGAACCAGATGAGGTCACTAATCCTGGGAAAAGTGACAAAACATAGGACAGCAGCCAAGGACCAGCACGATCCCTGCCTGCATGGTGAGGAATGGTAACGTCAGAGGAGAAGGTTTCACCTATGGGAGGTTTTCACCCTTTGCACCAGCTCTGGTGGGACTGAACCTGCATTAGAAAATTGGGTTTTAAATAGATAAAGGAATGCTTTTGGCCTTAAAGACTATGAATCTGCCCAAGCTGAAGAAAAGATGAAGAACAAGTCAATGGGGAAGCAATTCAAAGCATCCAAGAGATGCCTGAAAGGGCAGAGAGACCCCCCACAGCACCTCTCCCCAGATAAAGGTAAATCCTAAAGGAAAATATCACACTGGAAATTCCACACTTGGAAAACGTGAAAGAAAACCAGAAACAAGAGGAAAACAGCAGCTGAAATGTTCTGGGCTGTATGTAACAAAACAACTCTAGGAAAGCTTGGCCAGGATGAGACCATATCACACCTTGACTTCATGGGAAGTCTTGGGCACTTTAACTCTGATTTTCCCCAGTTTTAGTGATACAACATTTCTGCTTCATGCCAATGCTGCATTTGCTTCAAAAATTCCTCAGAGACCAGAAATGACTAAAATAATAAAAAGAAATACAACACAGAAATTCTGGGTCCAATTTCCCTTCAGAAATGGCCTCTGGTTTTGCAAGGCCATAAGGAAGCCATAGGAACACCTGCAATGGACATTTTTTAGACCCTTAACTACATGATCTGAAGGTGCAAGCAGACACTCAGGTGGTAAAAGCCCCCCTGAAGTCAAGTCCAACCATTCCCCCAGCACTGCCAAGGCCACCACTGAACCACGGCCCCAGGAGCCACTTCCACAGGACTGTTCAACCCCTCGGGATGGGCACTCAACATGCATGTCCAGGACTGTCAGCCACGCTGTGACTCCATCAATATTTGTATTTGCTCTTCACTGACATCATTGTGGGTCTGTAAATAACCCAAAATACCCTTCTTTGGGCACTGAAATTGCCTCAGTGAACGCTGCCGGTACGGATCAAATAACTTTTTAAGAAATGGTATTTGCCTGGTTTTCTGCACCAGTGAGTCACTCATAGGCACTTATAAATATTTAAATATTCTGCTCCTGCCAGGCTGTGTGTAGACATTCGATATGGTTTGTACTACACAGCCACTGCTCCACATGGCAACGTCTTGCATTTAAAACCAAGATTAACAAATCAATGCACCCTGAAAAGCAGTTTAAGATCACCAGTACATTGTCTTCCAGTGAGTTTTCTTTGCAATTTGTAGACAATAGATTTCCAATAACAACTTGTAATTAAATCACTTACTCTTATTCAGTCTTTACACATTAGGCCTGTTGACATTTTGCAGATGGCATCTTTGGAAATGAGAGATATGAACTGAAAGATATTTGGTTTAGATAATATATTAGGAAGAAATCCTTCCCTGGGAGGGTGGGCAGGCCCTGGCACAGGTTGCCCAGAGAAGCTGTGGCTGCCCCAGCCCTGGAAGTGTCCAAGGCCAGGTTGGAAAGAGCTTGGAGAAACCTGGGATGGTGAAAAGTGTCCCATAGTTTTGGAAGCCTTTTTTGCTCACATTAAATTTGTCTTTCTTGCTACAAATTAATTCTGGTTTTGTTTCTTCCCCTCCTCCATGAGAAAATACCTTTTACTTTGTTCAGAATACAGCAAAGCAGTTGAGAGCACACAAAAAACCTGACTCTGAAACTGTTTTGTGGAACTGCAAATCAGGGCACTTTGCTGGGGCCCTGAGGTACATTTTAGACTTGAAGCTCAGAAGTTTTTCACAACGAGAAGAGCTTTAAAAAAAGAGAGAAAAAGAAATCAACTTCTTTCTCTGCAGAATGTGTTTCTTTGATACCAAGGGAGAGGAGAAAAAAAAAAAAGCCAAAAAGAGAAAATCTGAGCAAGAAAATTTTCCACATTCAAGAAATACCTGTAAAATGCAGTAAGGCTGAACTCATGGAGATACCCCCAGCTGAGGCATCCTGGGAACAAAATGCTGCTGGAGTAACACGGATCTGGTTGGGATTTCCCATCATCCCTGCTCAGTTGGCTCTTGCTGCAGAAATCAAGCTGAACACCTTTCAATTTCTGCTTTGTTTGCCTGATTTTTTTTTTTTTTTTATCTTTCAGTTTTGTTTCTGCTGTAGGACTGCACTGTTAAATTAACGTTAATAAATATACTAATAATGACGATGACGGTAATAAAAATAATAGTAAATAAATTAAAAACGCCAAATAAATTGCCTCATCCTCAGCAACACCATTGCTCGAGGCAGTCAGGGATGGGCTGCTCTGGCCCACTGAAGGGAGCCTCGTTTCTTGCCCAGCAGCTCAGCTCTCCTCTCTCCCTGCCCCGAACCCAAAGCGGGTGCTCCCCTGCCTGCTCAGCCGTGTTTGAAGTTGGGCTCTCTCCTCGCTCACAGGAGAAGCAATCAATGCTGGTGAGCTAATGAATTATTTCCAAGTTTGTACCAATACCTGCAGCAACATGAAAGAAAAATCGCCGAGCGGGGAGATTAGAGCGGGAGAGGCAGAGCGTGGGGGCACGAGCTGTCGATATTTCAGGGCTGGGATTTGATCCTGCAGACACAACTGCTGCTACAGCACTGCTCAGGAAAACACTGCCAGCAAAACATTTCACCTCACAATATACCTGTCCAGTGTAATCATCTGGGCTTGGCCAGTCCAGCTGGGAGAGAGAATTCGTGAAGGTGACACAACACTTGCTCTGAGCGTGGATTTGACAGATGCGATTGCTGCTGGAAAGGCTGGCTCACAACACGGACACGGAGAGCAAATATACACACACAGACAGCAAATATGGGTATTCATTTTCCTCAAACAGCACTTTTTTATCATTACCACCCTCGTTTAGGATGAGATTTGTACAGTATCGTGAGCTGGATATCCTGAGATGTCTGTCAAGAACAGATGCACTGATGAAAGCTTCCCCATGCAACATCTCCCTCTCCCCCTTGACCCAGCAAGTCCCTTTTTGGGTTTCATTCCCTCTTTCTCACTGTAGAGCTTTGGTTTTCCCTGTCCAGCACCCATCCCCAGCATTCTGGGACGATGGCAAAGCTCTGCCCTACAGGAGTTTCCAGTCAATCAGAACTCAAAAATAGATCTGTTTTTATCTTCCACACTTCTAATGAGCCTCTGGAGGATGGCTGGAGGGGTGGGGGTGGATGGCTCCCTCCTCCACACCCTGTGGCTGTGGGGAATACAGCTAGCAGAGATTTTAGGGTCACTGCAGGAAATCTGGAGCCAGCCCAATGCTGCTCCTCTGCACTGGCAGTGATTAATCTGACACCCATGCCCAGCCCAGGCTCCCAATTCCTTTTTCCACCCAGTTCATTCAGATTCTTCTCTCTGGTCTCCCCAGTGGCCGTGCTGGGAAAGCCCCAGGGCACTGGGCTGGCACCATCTGCCCTCCCTGGCTGTCACCAGCATTTCCCTGACCTCCTGCTACAAGTACCTGTGTCTCATTTTCACATCTCCTCCTTGTGCTTCATTGGTAAATATGAAGGACAAGTTAAAAAAAAAAAAAGAGGGAGTTCTGACCTAAAACAAAATCAGGGAGGAAAGAAAACTCATTTTGAAGTGTGAGGAGGGAGTTCAAGAGAAGAGCACATTGATCCTGCAGCCTCTTCTGCATTCATTCCTGCAAGAAATATGCCCCAGCTAAACAATATTTGTGTTCTTTAGAAACCAATAAATCCACACATGGCACGACTCTCATCTTAGAGACACAGAAATTTTCTGTCTGCCTGTAACTTTTATGCATAAGACCACGGGAAGTAATGTCTGGACTGAAAAATGACAATTCAGTATTTTTCTTTCAAACTTCCTTTGTGGGTTGTTTTGGTCCAGGCATGAATCAGGAGAGCACTCTAATGGGCCATGAGCTAGAATTTAAGGGGATTTTATTGTTGGTTTAATAACTCCTTATTAGCTAAACAATGTTGACAAGATAAAGGCATTTTGATGGAATGCATGTTTCCCCTCTCTCTGACATATTTGTCTTACAAATTGACCTGCCCACGTTGAGGATGATACAGATCCAGAAGATTACACTGATTTTTCTCCCTTCAGCTGGGCTTTCACATCTGCCAACCTGCCACTTGCCCATTAGGGAAGACAACAGGAATGCCAGCAGTGACATGGCTAATTCTAATGACCTCCAGTCAGACACAGTTCCAGAAGTTCTATCCAAAAACCACTCATCTGAGCACTCCTAAAGCATGACTCAGCTGGCTGATGTGCCTGCCAACTCACCAGACTCATCTCTGTGCTGATTAATTAGAGGCATGCTCTGCTTTAGCTCTTGTGACAAGCAACTCATTCACTGAATCTTTGTGACAGAGACAACAGACAAACACGTTTGCTACCGGCACGTGAAAATCTCCAGATCATCACAGTCAAAATTATTCTTTTAATTACAGTCCTGGGAGTCCTTAGCTAATAAAAATTTATTTATGAGAAATGAGAAGACACCTACAAGTGTTTCTCAGCAGAGCTGCCAGGAGAGTGTTTCATGTGTCTCATACATCACTCATGTATGATTAAGGCAATTTGAAGAGTGACACTTTAATCCTGTGTCAATAGATATTTCTAGTCACCCTCATAGATGCAAGAAAACTCCTAACAGTTCTATTCTGAGGATTAAGGAACAAAAGAACTCTCAGAAAATCAGAAGAGAGATGACAGATTTAGTAGGAAGGCCACTATTTCTGTCCATAATCCAAAACCGTGCATTAAAATGTGTGTGAAAATGATTAGCACGATTGGAAATGATGATTAAAATAGCACCTGTTAGATGTAGTGCTTGCAAGGGTGAAACCACATGTCAGAAAAGGTAAAACACTGGATTTTTCTCTCATTGTGCACTTTTCATTCATTTACAGGCAATCAACACGATGGGGATGAAAAATGCCCCTTGGGTCTCTTGGAGAGAGAGGATGGGTCAGGGACACACAAGGAGTGAGAGGAAGAGGGGGTTTTGTGGCTCTGTGAGGTACAGCAAGGCTCTCTGAACTGAAATGCAGCTTCTAAAGCAGCACAAGAATGACAAATTGGGCAGCTCTTCACGTTACCAAGGTCATCTTCAAACCTGCCCAACACTGCCACACTCCACCGGAGCACGGGGCACCCAAACAGATGTGACAGAGATTTCGAGAGGATAAATTAGACTGAGACTTCCTGAAGCCACTGAGTTCTGGTAATTGTGTTACTCAGCTTGCTGAGCAGCCATCCCCACAGCCTGCTGCCAGCCTGCCACGGTGAGAGGCTTGGGTGAACTTCAAGGAACAAAAGGACCACTCTAAAGGGCAAAAATCAGGAGAAACGTGCAGTCTGCTGCACCTTTAAACCCCTGCAAGCCAGATCCTGGCTCAGAACAAAGCAGGAATTTAATGAACAAAATTTTCATAAATCAAAGTGCTTGAAGTACTTTTCAGATTCTTTTTCCTATACTGTTTAATAACATAAATGGAAAAAATGTGCTTTGACCAGGGACTAAGTTTGCTTCCAGAGTGCCCACAATTGGGAAAGCTGCAAGCAATGAAGTTTGGGTTTAAATTAAAAGCTGATGAGGCATTATCTGCTCTTGATAAAAGAGGAGATTCTGGGAAAACTGAAAATGGAGAAGCCAGTCTGCTTTTGGGCTTCAGGTGGTGAACAATTCTCTTCAGATACAAAATCCCTTTGACAGACACTCATTGTTACACCTTGGGTTTTGTTCCAGTAGTTTTGTAGTTTATCAATACTATCTCTATTCACTGGCTCATATTTTGTACTTGTCTTATTTTCACTGCCTACTTAAAATTCACTGAACCAAAAACCTCATAGAAATAACTCTTAGAATTTAGGTTTGACTCTGTGACTTTGAGAACCCATTGATCCAAATATGCTCCCAAATAACTGCATGTCAAGCCTTTATAGCTGGGTTAATTCACTTTATGGCCTTCTTAATATATGAGATTTTATGTTTACTGTATGCCTGCTGGTTTGAGTGTGCTGTGTGGAACTAAAAGCATGTGTGATTCAGACAGATCCAAGGTGACATTACTCTCCTTAGAAAGGAATCCAGATTAAGACACAACCAGCTTGTTATTGGCCCTTCCCCTGCACTCAACAGGTTCAAAGCTCGAGTCCTGCTTTCATTTTAACCACAATGTGTTAACCACTGTAGCTCCCCATCCTGATCATTAAATAACTGCACATTTTCTGCCTTTCTTTCTTAGTATCCCAAAGGAATTGGCATCAATAAAACTTTGTATCACCAGGTGAAGGAGACAATGTGGGGCCTTTTCCAGGGAAGGACTTCAACAAATGCTGAACTTAAAGCATGAACATAAAGTTATGAAGAGAAAAGAGCTAACACAAGTGCTTGTTTTATGACAGTGTTTAAGTCACTCTGTGATCCACAGATCCTTGCCAACAGTGCTATCAAGACTGCCCCGCGTGATGCACTTACTAACACAGAACCCAAACGCAGAACACGTCATTCCCAGGCAGAATATTCCCTAAAACACCTTCCCCACTGCAAACTCACTCATACCACCACAGGACCTTTGGCCAGGTCTCAGCCTTGTGTCCTCAGGGTTACTCAAACCACACGCTCAGCTCCACAGACCTGGCCAGTCCAGCACCCTCCACCTCTCCACCGCCTTCAGCGAGAGCCACAACGGAACGATGAACCCGACACGCTTCGTGCTCCTCCTCTGGGGCAGTGCCAAGGGATTTTCCTGGCATTCAGGACTCACAGCCCCCAGGCAGCAGTGCCCTCAGGATGTTCCCACCCCCAGGGAGGCGAGGCACTCACGGAAGGCCGTGTAGAGCTCCTGCAGGGTCAGGCGGCCGTCGCTGTTGTAGTCGTCGAAGCGCAGAAGGTCCTCCAGGGTGCAGCCCAACAAATCGTCTGCCAGGGCCTCCTTCTTCATCAGCTGTGGCAAAAGACAACAGGGCATCTTTACATGGAAAGCTGCAGGCAGATTTTCCATTAAATAACCCCTGGGGAAATATATCTACATATATCTATAGCTATCTATCCACAGATATATCATATCTGTCATTACATACCTGCTTTGTACCAAGATACAACTGATGTTCATATTCCTGCAGCACTTCATGGACCATGGACTGATGAGACTCTTCCTTTAGCAGCAGCACAGAAATGCATTTTCACTTTGCAAATGTATGGAAAAATAAATATTCAACAGGGAAAAGGGAAGGCCTGCCTTTCCTTTCTCCTCTGTGAGTAAGGACAAAATTGTATTCCCTGCTTTTGGGACTAGGATGGGGAAGAGTGGATGGTGTACTCAACATTAATGTGCTTTTCCAGGCCCTCACAGTTTGTTTCCTTTGTATTCTCAACACTTCATTTGGGTCCTCTGAATTTATTGTAGAACATGAAGGAAACTGCTGAAATGTTGCATCTTCCAGCCAGGAAAGCTTTTTGCTGTAGACCAGGGACCCTTTTATTTACTATTCTAGTCTTGGCCCATTATATTGAAGCAATTTAAAGTAATAATGCTTAAAAAATGACCCTTCACCCAGCAAGTAAAAATATTCAATACAAGTGAGATCAACCATAACTTCCAAGATCAATCTTCTAAAGATGGAAATTTCCCTTTGTCTGTGTTTGTATTGAAAATTGATCAACTTTTCATAAGATTGACAAGTTTTTACTAGTCCCTTTGATTTAGTGTCAGGAAAGAAAAAAACCCAAGTGCAAACCACTTCAGCTGCAACACATTTAGTAGATTTACAAATCTAACTTTAAAATACATTAAAGATTTAAATAAAAATAACAACCCAGTTACCACCATTGTTAATAGCTCTGTATATCCATGATTGCGAAACTACATGGGAATTTCACTGCTAGGTCCAGAGGGATAATATTGGATAGGGTCTGCCAGCAGTCAGGCAAAACAGCTCTAAACAGAGAGGGGTGGATCATCTGCTGCCACTTTTTTTTTGCTCAGAGCAATTCTGTTGTGGAGAACAAACAAGTGGGTGCTGCAGGACCAGCACCCCTGGAGAGACTCTGCTCCTCCTCTGGGGTGAATCCCTCTGCAGTGAGAGCCTCCTAAAGATCCACCTTCAGGCCTTAAAAGTTCCTTTTTTCTGCAGCAGTGCACGTTACCTGCCTCAGTTTTTTTCCTTGCAGACAGGGTTATAGTGCTCAAGAGACTATTTTTTCTTTTAAATAAAACACGGCAAACATGCAGCACCAGCTCATCCAGCAGCCAGAGAGAACAAGATCCCACTGCACCACCTTCAGCTCAGCTGGCTCTGCCCATGGGCAATGAAATTCCCATCTTTGGGGGAACTGTAAAGTTGCAGAGAGTTTCAAATTAAGGAGCTAGTGCAAATCAATCCCAAATCTACCTAACGAGGCAAGAAAAGCCCTGCTTAGACTATAACCTGGATAACGGAAAATTGCTCATTACCTAAAAAAAAAGTCCCTTGAAACCTGGGTGGATAAACTGATCTTGTAAGAGCACACGAAAATCACCTTGTTAAAGAGAAAAACCAAGGACTGACATGGCACACAGCACCTGTGAACTGTGGGGAGAGCCCAGAGCTGTCCCAGCCTGGCCAGGACTCGGCCACGCTCCCACCACGGGGGCCAAGCCCAGTGCCACTCAGCTCAGGGTTAAAAGCATTCCTGGCTTATCTGAATTCTGCATTAACAGGCATTACTGCACCTTGGAGGGGTGATCCCTCTGTCAGCTGTGCTGGTGTCCAACCTGTGTGAAGGACGTGGGGTGCGGGGGCTCCTGGCTGAGGCTGAACTTAACTCTGCTCCACCAAACTGAGGGGGCTCCAGCTGTTCAGCCACATTTATGGATTTTGGTAACAGTGAGAAAAGAGCTGAAATCACAGTACCCAAGCCCTGTGCTTGCTCTTGAGAGAGGCATGGGCTCCATCCAAGCACATCTGCAAACAAAGCACTTTGAGGCAGACCTTCCAACACAGAATCCTTTGCAATGCAGGGCATTCATTCTTCCTGATGAAATGCCTTGCAGGCTCCAAACCTTTATTTCCATGCAAGCTGAGTTTTAATACCCCGACAAAATAAGTTTTGTGTAAAAAGGGCAAAAAAATTGTAGAGTAGAACAGACACTTAGGGGCCACTATTCAAAAGCTGGCTTTGAATTCAGATAGAAGTGTTTTACTATACCTACCATGTCTTTGTGAAAACATCACGGCCTTCAGATGAAGTATTGTACATATTCCCAGCCCTGGGATCTAAGGGGATTTACAGTGACAGAGTGTGCAAGGGATTGAGCACCGTGTCAACAGCCTGAGAATTAAAATGTGAACTGTCCCAGAGAGGAGTGAGCTCGTGCCTGCACCGTGCTCTGTGTGCCCTGGGAAGTGAGAGCACGGATGAGACACCCCTGAAGAGCAAGGGGTGAACTCTGAGCAACCTGCTGAGTGCAAGGTGTCCCTGCCCAGGGCAGGGGGTTGGAACAACATGGGCTTTGAGGTCCCTTCCAACCCAAACCATTCCACCATTCTATGAAGGGCCAGCTCTGGAAACTGGAACAGGTCCCAGGCAGGGACTGGTTTCCAAAAGGCTCTTAAAAGGCATTTGCTTCTAATTCTTCTAATGGATGGCATAATAAATGGCAAAGACATTTTACAGGCCTGTTTTACCAGGTCTGCATGTGCAAAGAGCAAGCTGAGGACACAGAGTACCTGGATGGAGTGCCTGGGCTGCCTGTTTGGTTCACTTGACCAGTGAGATGAATTCCAGCAGCACAGCTTGCCCGTAATTAGAAATAACAGTTTTTTCAAGCTCTCACCTTTTCTATCAAGTTCTGCTAATCAACATTTCAGCATCTGCCCAGGGATTTTGGGACAATAACCATGTTGAAAATCATTCCAGCTTTGCTGTCACATTACTCCATGCTAATGCACAGTCCAGAAGGCAGGGAGGAAGAATTAAGAGATTTCTGCCTAACTTACACGCACCTAAAAAATCCAAATTAATTCTCCCCCATCCGGCTACTGGAAATACTTCAGAAGATGACAGGTAGCAGCAAGGATTAGTATCTATTTTCAGGAGCAATGGATGGGGCTGGAAGACTGCCATGTTTTGTGTTTGAAGAGGAGCTTTAAATGTTGGAGACAACACTGACTCCCAGGAGATGCAGATGGGTTGGACCGTCCTGCTCTGCCTGCTGGGCAGGGACAAACAGCCAAGTGCTGCTGCTTCCCATTCACAGTCTGAATGGAAATGCACTCCCCAGCTCCATTTCCACTGAACAGCAAACCCACCTGAGCCAGTTCAGAGCTGCTGAGGTGCCCATCACTGTTTAGGTCCAAGTGCTTGAAGAGGTCTTCAATGAGGAAGCGCTTCTGGGCTGCTCTGTCCTTGGCCAGGCTGCTGGGGGGGCTCTGCCGACGGGCCTGCAGGTCCAGCAGGATGCTCTTGAGCCTGCTGTAATCTGCCATGGTACAGGAGTCACCTGCAACACAGCACAGCGTTACTGACCACCTGCACCGAGCTCCTGAGGGGCAAAATGAGGCACATTCATCTGCATACACAGCCCCACTCAGCTCTGCACCCGAGCAGCTCCTGGACTCGTTAGCACTGAGTAATAACTGGCAGTTTTTCTAAATCCTGCTGTCAGGGTTGCTCTCCAGCATGTTACCTTCCAGATTACAGGGCTTCAGTTACAGACTTCCACGCTCAGCTTTGTAATCCCCACACATATTAAATTGGCTCCACGTTTTCCTGAACGGATAAATTCATCTGTCCTGTGGCCGTAATGCAAAAAATGAACGTGGGGAAGCTGATGTTAGTGCAGACCACAGGGGCTGGTGCCTTGGAGCAGACCCTGGAGCACCCTCAGCCTCCAGCTGTCTCCCACTCTGTGGGCATCAACCATCTCCTACCAACAGCATCAACACATCCAGCCTTTCCCCACAGATGCCCTTACCTCCATCATGTAATTTCTCTATAATGTAAATAGCCTTATTCTGTGTAATGTCAGTTTTAAAACAAACTTTTATTTTAAATCCATCACCGATCCTGTCTCATTAAATCTAAGAGAACCTGGTCTCACCTCAGGGACAATACCCTTGTAGATCAGCTCCCCAAAGACTTCCAAACATTATTCCTCTGAAAAATAACAGAAGACTCTGGCACACTGACAACTAATGATCCTGTCCTATTCTTGCTGAGCTGCAACATTTTGGACCTCTTGGTCCCACTCCAACCAAAACCCAATTAAAATTCCAGATGGGAGGCATTTCTCTGATAGCAAACCCATCTCCTGTCAAGGTTTGGTTTTTTTTTCACCCTTCGTAGTTTGTGCTCACAACTTGCAAAGCACCATGACTTGAGAAGGTGAGAGGGGACACAGAGGCTGGGCATGTGCTCACCAGTCAGGTCAGTGCCCTCCTGCTGCCCGAGCAAGAACTGCAAGACAAGGCTTATTTCCCACCCTGAACTCAGACCCTTCTGTAGTTCTGAGTTTCTCACTGCTCAGGGATATTTAGCAGCAGATAAATTATTCCCTCCCTCTAAACAACCTCCATAGAGCACTTGGTCCCACATGGGATCAGTCTCATTTTACAGGAAAAATAAGGCTATTCAGCTGCTATTAGGTGTGTTTATTACTCTTGCCTTCTTTTCCCCCAACCATGTCATTTGATGGTTTGTGAAGGCAGCATGAGAAAATCTCTCTCATTCAATCAGCAGCTTATTTAAGAGACAAACTGATTGCTGTATCCAGTGTGATCAAGCAATCCTGCAATTCTCTTGTAAATACTGTTTTAGCTACTGTAATAATATTTTTCGCTGAGCTGGAGTTTTATTTTCAGTCAAGTCTTAAACTCAGAGATGTATCTAAGGCTAATGGAGATAAGGAAATCTATTTATTTTGCTTCCACCTCTGTCTCTGCTTTGTGGTTTCTGGCAGGGATTTCTGGCAATTTTTACTTAAATTTTAGACATTAAATACATCCTCTAGCAGCAGCCTCTCCATCCCCTAGCCCTATCCCTGCAGCTTGTGTGATGTAGGAGGGAGCCAAAAGTGAGGAACCACAGTGCAAGAACCCTGGCCAAGGAAGTCCATGATTCCCCCTCCCTGCTGGGGAAGATCTCCAAAGAAACAAGCCCTTTTTATCACCTTTACAGCATTTTAAAACCAACGAAGCCTGGCACTGTTCAAATTAAAAACAAACAAACAAAGCCAACCAGACAGGCAAAGCAAAACAATCAGTCAGAAGAAAAGTAAAAGAAAAACGCAGCATATGAAGGTCTGATTGCTAAAGTGTGGCCAATAAGTGTCACATTTACGTGCTCTGCTCACTCCCACCAGTGCTGCTTCTTGCTCTGTTTTGCAGCAGTTATTCATCCTGTTTAGCACTTCTGCATGCTTTGGCAGATAAAATATTGATCAGCCTGCCAAGAAACACAGAATGCCATTCTGTTTTCATGTCAGAACTCAGTAATGAACTACATTTATCAAGAGCATCCTCCCTGTGAAAGGTCAGTGGTGAATGTGGCTAAATTGTGATGACAGATCATTAATCCAGCTCCCTCAATAATTGCCCTCTTCTAAAAATTTTACTCCTGGTTTCTGTGAATTGCTGCAGGTTTTTACAGTGGGATCCCTGAGCAATCTTGAAGCCAGAAGCAGATAAGAGAGGAACAGCAAGGCTAGGGATGAAAGTGTCCTTCAAAGGAATGCAGGTTACAAAATAAAAATAAACTGAGCAAGTGCAGAGCTTGCCTGGATGGGAAAACTCATCTCCCAGTGAAATACTCCTGTGCAAGGTGCCTTACAGTGCAGTGATCACTAGAAATGTCAGTACTTCTTTAAATATCAGAAATGATCTGATCACACCTCCAGAGCACCCATCTCAGAGACCTTGGTCTGCACTGTCCTGGCAGGAGTAGCACTGCAGGTGAGCTGGGACAGAACAACCAGGCATCCCATGCAGAGCTGCCGCCCCCTCTGGCTCCCTGGATTCCTCCATCCCTGCCCAAACCCACCCCCACGGCCCTGTCACCACGGGGGACCAGAATAACAACCCCCTACAAATAACTCACCGCCAAAGGGGAGCTCCACTGGCACCAATTTTCAAGGCAACCCCTCGGCACCACCAAATGTGGCAATAAAGAGCAGTGTGGAGCAGGTGGAGAGTGTCATTTCTGAGGCAGGAGGCATCGGGGGGTCATTTTATCTCACAGCTCCTCTCAGCCCGTGCTGGCAATTTTCAGCTGTTCCTACGGCACTTCCCAAGCTCCAGGAAGAAATTCAGAGCGGGAGATGAGGGCACTAAACTTTGTTTTCTGTGCTGTGTCCACAGGGCAATAAAGATGTGGTTACGAAAATAACATTTCTAGACAAAATTAAAGTGATTGGAGAAAAGTTCTGTTTTCCAACAGCCCATCTTTTTCTGTGTTTCACTCAGGCTTTATCTGGCATTGTTAGAAGCATCAGAAAACGACCAAACTAAAATGTTATGGTATACAAATTTATTTCTGAGTGTGGCTCCTTAATTCTTGTGCCATTTACAGCAAAATTGCTCGTCAGCACCAGCCCATTTTCCTGCATACAAAATGAAAGTGCTGGCATGCCTGAACAGAGGGAATGTGGTCCCAAAACATCAGCCTGCTGAACCTGAGTGAGACGTTATGTGAACTCTTTACCCCCCTGCTCTGCTGCCTCGTGGCCTCTGTGACTCCACAGAGCAGGTTTACATGGGGACAGGAAAATTAAAGATGACTTCAGCTCTTCAGGGGTCTCCTTGCAAATCCCCATTCCTCCCTGCACATTTTTTACCTGTCTCTTTCTATCTATCTTCCTCTTCCTTTAATTGCTTATTTCTGCAGAGGTTGGGTGGACTTCCCTCCTAGTTTTCCTGTGTGGTTGGAAAGAAGAGGAAAATACCTGCTTTTCTCACCAACTGGCATGAACAGCCTCCTCTGAGCATCGACAGCTGCAGAAAGGGAGAGGAGAACGTGGAGACACCTTTGTGAAATTCACGTATTTCTTGCCATTTAGAGACATCTGCGAGCTTTGAACCTTCCCAGCTCTGATTTTTACAGGCTGGAAGTCCTGCAGGTTGGATATTGGGAAAAAGTTCTTCCCTGAGAGAGTGGTTAAGCACTGGAACAGCCTGGCAGGGAAGTGGTGGAGTCATCAGCCCTGTTCAGTCAAAGGTTGGGCTTGATGATCTTGGAGGTCTTTTCCAACCTTAATGGTTCTGTGATTCTACACTAGGCCAGAGTGAACTCATTTAGGATGAACAAAAATTAACCAAAATCTTAATCTATAAAACTTCATTGTATCAACCATTTAACTTCTGCTAACCCAGAGAAAGCCTCCTCTAAAACTCCAGGCTGTGCTGGGCAGCAATCTCACTGCAGGCAACCCCACTGCAGTGCTGCTGTAACACCTGAAAACAACACTTGGAGCCTTCTGCTGCCTCCAAACATCTCCAAAACCAGCACTGTGAACAGAGGAAGCTGATGAGACATTTAGCAACGCTGCTAATTGCATCCTGTTCCCATCACAGCACTACCTGCCCTCCTGCCTTACTCACAGCCAAACCCCTCAAAGCCTGAGTGCCTGTTTTACTCCTGATCTGAATTTCCAGGTGAAGTGAAACCCTGGTACAGTTCCTGCTAAGAGGAGCAGATGTTTAACATCATGCAAATTCATGAACATCCTTCAGCTGCCTCTGCTGAAAAAATTCAATTAACAATAAAAACCCCAACTAACTTGCTTATCCCAGGGATGTGTTTCAACTAAGAAGATGTACATTTATCAGATATCCATATACAATTTAGCAGCGACTGGGAGCTCACCAAATTTATCACAGAAATGGAATGGAATATAAGCCATGAAGTGGATACTATTAAACAATAGACATTTACAACCTGGAAGAGTTAAAGCTTTCCTCAGTGTGTATTTATTTCAATATTTCATTTTATTACAAGAAAAAGCTCCCATCTATTACTCTGTGAGTTTTAAAAATATATTAAAAACTTACAGCATGAGAATATTAATTCCCAGTTCTATAAACAAGAACTCCATTCCTACCTCAAACAATTACCTTCCAAACTGCATAAGCCTAAATGAATCACATGCCTCAGCCCCAAGTGCACGGGAAGAGATGGATGGATTTGCAGCCTTTCTTGGGAAGCCCAAGAATTACAACCTGGTTTGCCAAGTCCAAAGGCAAGTCCTAGATTTGTGTCCTGCCTGGGAGGGAGCAGGAGCAGCCCTGGGGAGGGAGGCAGGAGGAAGCTTTCAGGTGGGAGAACACACAGTAAATGTAATTTATCAAGTGCCTATCACCACCTAGGCAGTGTGCTCCAGATTTATAGATTTTTAAAGCCAGGAGGGATTATGTGCACACTCTGACCCCCTGCACCAAACTCAACGAGATTTTCCCTGCAGCAGCTCCATAATTTGTTTGCTCTGTAGCACAACTCCTAGCAAGGCTTCCAGCCCTGATTTAAGCACCTAAGAGCAATTTTTCAAATGATTACTTAGTCTCAGCGGGCAAACATATTTTATTTTTAATTTGTTTACCTTCAATTTCCATCTCCTGAATTCTGTTCCGCATTTATCCGGCACATCAAACCGTAACTCTCGTGTCTCCCACGTCACCTTCCCAGGCCTGCACTGCTGCTGGGATCATCTCCTGGCTCACCTGTGCTCTCTGATGAGCTGTGGGACACCAAGGCTCTCACTAAGGCAGCTCACCCTCTACATGGCTGGGGGGTTTTATTCTTGCCTGGGAATTTTATCATCCCCATGGTGGACAACAAAATGACCGTGGCCACATCTGCAAGAACCTTGGGCTTCTGGTCAGCAGTGGGTGGCTCTTCCACAATTCAGAGCTGGTCAGGCCCTCCCTGGCACTACAAGATTACGGTGGCTGATTGCTCTCATCCCACCAGGACATCCCAAAGATGCACTCAGACAACATTCCCAAATGCTCCTCAGCATTAGGGAGGTGTCACTGCCAGCAATGCCTGGGCTGGGAGAGCTTTCTGTGTGATACCAGAGGCAAACAAGGCTCTTCTGATTGCTGGTTTTTAGATTTGCTGCCTGCTGAGTATTAACTGGGTTTTTTGGCCTTAAAAAATTAAAAATGATTGTAAAACCAGAGGGAAGAAACAATGTCAGGAACGTCGGTGCAGATGAAGAAGGAACACGATGCATTCAGGGCAAACAACTCCTACACTGCTCATCTCAACTACTTGGTGAGTGTAAACACAACAGAAATCCCCAGTGAATTATGCATGAGTCCTGTACCCAAAACTGGCTCTTTCTAATGATTAATTTATTCACAACACAGCCTGCTCTCCTATAAATCTACTACTCCACACAGAGACTGATCTTACAAACACACTCTCACACACTCAACTCTCCATGCCTGTTGTGTACTCTCTCTAAATTATATTTTCTCTTCAGATTGTATTGTTTTGCTTTGTAAAAACTATTAAGCTGAATTAGTGATGCTGCATCCTAAGCTGCAGACAAGGGAGGAGGGGAGAAGGAGAGGAAAAGGTCCCACATGCAGCTCTTTTAACAGTAACAACAAAATGAGCTTAAGAATGTCTAATTACTTGAGATCCCAACCCAAAACAAACTCACAGTGTAATGAATGGATTCAATGACTGAGAAACACTGGACTGAAATAGCCTGGGAAGACAGTGAAGCTTTTGTAAAGGTTATTTTCTGAGCAATCTGCAGGACAGGAAAATAAATAATTAAATAAAATCTTTCTGATCATTTTGAAGCAGCTGAAGCCATGTATGACACATCCACTTGTCATCACAATCTGCAAGAGTTAATTACTGTGCAGTGATGATTAGTTTCACTCATTCTTCACTTCAGGAGCTACACGGGAAGAGTCTTGGTCCATCATCCACAGGTGCAGGAAGCCAGGCCTGCTCTGCACTGCAGCCAGCTCTCATTCCCCGTTTCTATATGGAAAATGTCTTTACTACTTTAATGCAGACATCCTATAATTTAAATTAACCACACCAACCAGGCTTTTGTTACATAAACAGGACAGTTGCTCGCTGTCTCTGCTTCAGTTGGTGACACTACGCAATCTACCGTTTGCCATCTTACAACCCTCCACCTCATTCCCATTAGAGAAAGCAAAATTGTCTGGATTCCTCTGGGAAGTCAGCAATGCTCACTTTTTTATGGCTGGCTGGTACATCTATCAAATACTTGTAGATAGCAAATGTGTTATTTGGAAGCTTTAACAAACGTTCAAGTCCTCTGGCACGAATGCAAATTTTGCTGCTCCTGCTGAGCTCCGAAACACCTTTGCAAACAACTCACTGGCTCTGCTGTCAGAAGGAACACTCCACCATCCCTCAGTGCTTGGCATTCCAGGAATCTGAATTCCTGCTAAAGGTATTTTGCTTTTTTACTGTCTGGTTTCTTATTTGTAAGAAGTATGCATGGGAAAAGGGGCCAGCCAGGTGTATTAGAAAGGCTACCCCACGCCAGCCTTGGTGAGGGAGGCAGTCAAGAACATTAATTCTTCTGTTGGGTGATTATGTACACAGGTTTTCCCTGCTGCCTTCTTGGAGACACTCTAGCTTCTGTCTCGAGAGCACAGGATCTGCCACAGTTCAGCTTCATCCTCTATCACAGAACTTGTTAAGCAGTTCTGAGCCCACTGTTACCTGTTCTCCCAGTAACACCCCCGCTCAGGAGGTTGTGATGTTTAGGACAGGGAGAGCAGAGGGGACCTGCCCACACAGGCAAATAGTTCTTGTGACATTTTCAATCCAAATGTGAGAGGAAAAACACCGTAATTTTCCCCAGACTGTGTGTCCTTCCACACCCTCACAGTCAAAGGTGTTCAGAGGAACCCTCTGCCAAACACGGCTGATTTAAGGATTTAGGGCATCCCTCACTTTGCACTGGAACTGTGGAGCCTCCAGTATCCTCTGGCTGAGCACTAACACACGTGTAATTACAGTAAGCAGGAGTATTTATTATTGTTAAGGATGTGTGGAACAGTCTGATAACGATGAGCTGTGCCTGTCGTTCAGATGTCATTAGGAGACCTCTCAGGCATCTCATTACCAGCCCTAACACACACCCTAAAGGGCATTCCTGCAATTATGAAATGTTAACTTCTAAAGAGGAAAGCATGCACAAGGGGGAGAAGGTACTTGTAATGGGGGAAAAAAACCCACTTCACACAGAAAACTCCTAAATTAGTCCAGAAACAACAGATTAAAGGGAAACATTTATAACATGGCACGTGGATGCAGGACAGTCTACCTTCTCCTCTGGAATTTGAGGAGGTCAAAACTACTCCACTGTAGTAGACACAAAGGTTTGCCAAAGAATATTTGGATGTTTGTTATTATAATCACACAATTATATATATATATATATAAAAAATGTGTCATACACAATGCATGCCACTCCAGAAACCAACAGAGCCAGCTCTCCTTGGTGGAGAGCCAAATTTTGCCACCCAATGATAGAATGTCCCAGCTACATAAAGTGATAAAAGCCATCCCTTCCCTGTGACAATCAGTGCAAACGAGGACTCCAACTCCTCCTGCCCAATCCACCAAAACGTTCAACCCAGCTACACCTCTGGGCTCCAACAGAGAGGAAAACAAACGCATCTACTCTAACTTCCCACCTGCACCACAAACCCACAGCCGTTCTTCTGCCCCTCCTTCCTGAGCCCAAGCAACACAAAGGACAAGATCCGTATTCCTACTCTAAAGCCACGTTAGGAGTGGCAAATGCAGCAGATCAAGAAACAGAATGACTAAGTAAAAGCTCACCAATGCTCCAGGCTGGATTTGGGGGATGAATTCCTCTCCTCTTTCTTTGCGGGATTTTTTTTTTTTTAAAAATATATTTTCTCTTAAGCCCTCTAATGATGGATGATGAATGGGACAGTTATCTGAGCACTGGAAGTGCTTTGCCACTGACAAGGCAAATAACCTTTCTGCAGTTCAGGGTAGCAGTTCTGGAGCAGATCTGCTGGAGGCCTGTCAAGATAACAATATCCCCACACCAACTGTCGGCAGCAGGATTTTTCATTCTATGTGTCACTGAAGTACAGAGGGAAGCTTCTTACCACGGAAAGAAGGGGATGAAAACATGGTTTTTTTCCTGAGGACTTTCTGCCCCGAGAGTGACACATTCCAGGGTGAAGCATGAATGATAAATCGCTGTGTTTTGATCCAGGAGAGCACTGCATGAAAGGGAATTAGCACAGTTTAAGAGGGAGGGAGAAATATCCCCCAGGGAGCTGCCTGCCCAGCACAGCACGGCTGGTGCTGCCTCTCCTGTCCCCATCCTGCAGGGCTTCAGCTCATGCTTGAGCTCAACAGGCTCCCTGCAGACCTCCCTAAATAAAGGGGCTCCCCAAATTTCCATCTCTCCTATGGACAAGGACTGCCTCTCCCATGGCAAACACACTCCCCTGGCAGAGAGGGTTTTGGGGTTAGAAAGGAAGGAAGGAAGAAGATCAAACCACATCTCCAGCCTCTCCCAAAAGAAGGAGTTTAAGCCATTTACAGGACACCCTTCAATACATATTTACCACCTTAACCCCTTCCTTCCCAAACAGCACTTCAAGAGACCCCCAGCTACGAATTTGCTTCACATCCCAGAGAATCTCTTCATTTCATTCTGTGCTTTACATTCGTAACACTCAATATTTACTTCAAGTGCATTAACTGTAACACAAGTGGCAGATCCAAGCTATGCATCCCTTGGCTCCCAGGGCTCTGATGAACTGACACAACTCTGTGCCCCTACAGTGATCCTGAAGTGCCACAAGGGTTTGGGCTTATTCCCAATTTACAGCCAACCTCTGTTCCCACACTCATCATCCACATCCCACCCAGCTGTGTCCACACAGCACAGGACACAAATGAAACTCAAACCACTGAAGAGGATGAAACTCTTGAGGTTTATTACAGTGGAGATTAAAATTCAATATTGCAGCAGAGCAGGATGTTAAAATGCTGCACGGATTTAGCTGCTCTTTGCTCAAAGAGGCAGTTTGATAACACTAAGTCGGGTTTAACATAGTTTTATTGACATAAATTCTATTTGTTGAGGGCTCTGAAAGAAGGAATGATCCTCATGCCTTGCACTCCCAGAAACAGGGTACCCAAAGTGATTTTCTTTTTCAGGAGACTAATGCAGCTTAACCTGCAGCTCAAGGCAGGAATAACTCACTGCACCTGCAAGTGCTGGCATTACAGTGAGAGCAAAGGTCTGATCCTGAGTGCTCTGGGGAAGTGATGTAATTAAGTTTTATGTATGTAAGCCCTTCCCACAGGTCAGGTTCTGGAAGATAATCAGGCTTGTTGATAACACACGGATTTCCCCAGTGAAACCTTCTCTAATCATGTGGGTCTGTTGTTAAAGCACCTGCAAAGCCTCCACAATAATGAGAGTCCAATCAGCTTGCACAGGGTCTTGCCCAAATGCTCTTCTCCTTGTCTTTAGCACCACATGGAAAACGAGTGACAGTTCCTGATCTGGGAGGTGAGCCAAGGAATTTAATGCCCTTTATTAGAAGCAGGGTCAGGCCCTCAGTCATGACAGGGCTTTCTCATACACGTGGTTCAAACTAAGGTGTGTCACTCCAGGTTTCTGCTAAACCACTTCAAACGTGACCAAAAGTAAAAATAAGATTCAATGTTCAAGCTTTAATCAAAAATTTAGCCAAACCACATGGAGCCAATGAAGGCAACTTGTGCACCCACAGCCTCCTGTCATCCTACAGCCCAGTCTGACTTCCATGAATCCCAGATGCCCTGCTGCAGTTACAGGGTGATCACATTCTCTCCAAGGTTTGCCCTTTTTGCAGAGGTTTGCTCCCACTGCTCCTCACCCCAGTTTTGCCATGGAGGGAATCACTGAGTTTGCTGGACTTATTCTTCATTTGCAGCACAGAAAAGACAACTGGAATCAAGGTCTGTGCTTACAAACAAACAAACAAATCAAATAAATAAATGCATTTTCTGTGTTTAATTCCCAACCCCTGTGAGATACACCTTTGGTAATTTCATCTCCCTGGGCTGGAATGACCCCTCTGAGGAAAACAACACGAGATTCAGAGCATCCTTTGATAGCTTTGTCTGCATCCACATCCACAGAATGAAAATGAATTAACCCTTCCCTGTGTTGGCTGATGCCCTCTGATAAGCAGTGGCCAGTCACATTAAGGGGACGAAGCTCCCAGCTCAAGCTTATCCAAGCAAGTTAAGTAACCTCTGGAGTTTTGTTCTTTTTAATACAATTGCAGCCAAACATCCCCAAAACTTTTAGAACTGATATTCTAAAATTTTATGCTTCACATGCCATGATTTGCAATACCACAAGATGTTTGCAGTTGCAGTCACACTCAAGCAGAAAATATATCTATGGCTGGGAGATAAATTTATTTTCAGCTGTGAAAAAAATATATTGCTATCTCACATAAGGCATCCTGGTATCCCAAAGATACCAGCCAACAGCCCATTGGTCCAATTCATATTTCAAAGAGATTGCAAGTGACCCAGGCACAAATGTGACAGTGGTATTTGTGAGTGGATTTGTAGCAACAGTGTAAACCCCTTGACTTTTAAAAAACCAGAAATCTGGTAAGATTGCACACGTGGGTCTCTGCTAAGGGGGGCACAAGGTCAGCAGCAAGGCAGCCTGAGATGTTTGTGCTACAAACCCAGTGAGGAACTACAGAAATGCATTCCCACCCAGCTGATGGCTCGTAAATCCCGGTGCCCACCATTTCTGACCTCCTGCATCCACATGGGAAACAGCACAGGGAAACTGGAAAACACAGCACAGGGAAACTGGAAAATACAGCACAAGGAAACTGGAAAACACAGCACAGGGAAACTGGAAAACACAGCTCAGGGAAACTGGAAAACACAGCACAGGGAAACTGGAAAACACAGCTCAGGGAAACTGGAAAACACAGCACAGGGAAACTGGAAAATACAGCACAGGGAAACTGGAAAACACAGCACAGGGAAATGGCAGCAGAGCAGCCACTTTCATTGAAATTCTGATCCTTGTTTCCTACGACACACAAAGAGCCCAGGCTGTTCTCTGGCTCACCTTTTCAACATGGTTTTGAAAATCTTATTTAGTGCCCTTGGCTTCCAGTTCTTTCACTCCCTTCCCACGAATTTTGCTGTTCTCTCCATCCATCCATCCTGGAGGAAGCTGTTACAGGAAACCTTGGGCATTTGAAACTCCACCAGAAGCCAACTCAGAGGTTTCCAAACTCAGCCCTGACCCAGGAAAGCCATGCATGGTCTCCTCCTGCTCATGAACAGCCCTTCCCTGCAAGCTCTATCAGGATCTTTTGTCCTGGGAGCTTTGTGGTGTATTATGGAATAACTGCTTTGTTCTATTCATTACATCTTACAAAAGAATTAAATTTGCCTGCGTGGTCTTTCAGGTTCCCTACCCATGGCAGGGAGGTTGGAACAAGACTATCTTTAAGGTCCCTTCCAACCCAAACCACTCTGTGATTCTAGGTTAAAAGATGTTTTAAGAAAGCTAAGCCTGAACGTCAAACAAACAAACAAACCAACCAAAACAAACGCATTATTAGAAGCCAGAGAGACACTGAAATCAATTTGTTTTCCCAGTTTTGATTTATTAACTCCTCAAAAGACATTTGGAAAAGCTTTGTCTGAGAAAGAGAGAAACCCCAGGAGCACCTTTTTCCATGGGCACATGTTTGGAAGTGAGGGAGATGCAGAGAGAAAAATGTTAATACACATTTGGCTGATGCCACATTCCCTGCCACTTCCCTCCCCACGTGCTCCCTTAGCTGCTCCTCTCCGAGGGAGGGATGCAATGAAGAGCAGAGAAGAACCTGAGATAAAAACCAAATAGCACCGTTCAGGATGGTGATAATGACCCATCTAAAACAGCACCTGGCAGAAGAACCTGCAGATGGGACTGAGTCATAAAAGCAGAGACTGCAGCTACGCTATTTCCTTCAGGGAGTGAAATGCTGATGAAGTACAATTGCAGGAGCCTTGGCAATGAGGAGGTTGACAGATGAGGACCATTTCTGAGGAAGGATGTCACCAGCAACATCCTCCATCACTCCACCAGGACGGCCCTGCTGTGAGACAGTGCCAAGCCTCGTGGAGGCTGCACTAGTGAATAAAAATGGGAGCAGTCTCAGCATCGAGCATGAAACAGAATCCCTTGGCTTCAAAGTCATCAGCTATTGCTCATCTGCACCTCAGCTCTTCTAATATGCTGCTTATGAGCTCGAAAATATCCCAAATTTGTATCAGGAGGTGGAGGGGAGGAGGAGTTAAGCCCACCTTTTAATAGCACTTGGACACAGCTTTATGGGACTGCCTTGCACTGTGAGAGTGCAGCTGAAGGTTTTGACTACAAGACCGTGAAGACACCAAATTCCAGGGCCAGACTCCCAGTGAGTCTGAGAAGGGAGGACACAGGGGAGCTGCTTGCTGGCTAATTCAGCACTGGCAGCCTTGTCCCCAAAAGCTGTGCCCTAAACTGTGTCAGCTGGCTGCTGGATCCACAACTGGTGTGAAGCTTGGGACATGCATCTGCTTTTGCAAGCGAGCATCTGCTCACTGGGAAAGTTTAAGCTCTCAGAAAAGTACATTCTACATTAAAAAATAAAAATCCCAGGAATGGAACTGTACTGCAAGTTTATGAATTTCTCTTCCCTTAAATGCTGTGATTCAGGCTACAAAGGAAATATTAGTATTCTCTGCAGCAAAAAAAAGGCATCCAAGGAATCAGAGCCAACAGCTTCCAAAACATCCCCAGCACCTGGTTTGGACTGTAGTTGCTCGATTCTTTTCTTTGCCTTTGCAATGTATGTGTGGTTTTCTTCAGCAGGGATCCATCTCTTTGCAGCTCATTCAGGGAGGTGGCTGTGCTCCTGCCATGGAGAGATGGTCACACTGCCACCCTTCCAGCATAAACCCTCCTAACCCAGGCAGTCCCTGGCAATGGATGTGCCTTGGCAGAAGAACTGTTTATGTTTGACACTTGTTTTGAATGCAGAGCCCAAAGAAGTTTCCTTTCATTAAAATATGTAATTAGGGGTTCTTTTTAAACACTGGGAGAAAAAAAAAAACTCTCTTGTTTTAGATGAAGAGTTTTTGCTTCTCTGACTTGAAACAAAAAGCATCTGTTTTGGCAATCTCCCACCACACTCATACATCAGCTATTAAAAACATCTTGAAAGGCACCAAATGAAATGAATCACATCTGGAGCCAATTTGGACATGTATTTGTTTTCTAAACAGTATTAAATTCAAATCAGTATCTTGAAATGATAATATAAGCACATCAAAGAGGACAGAAATAATGAGAAATGGCCTTATTCATACCATGCCTACTATCTGTATATTCTTATCAAAATACCAGTGATCATAACTCATAAAAAACTTCATGGAGCTATGAGATCACAAAATCACACTTAAATTAAAACTGAATGGAGAAGCAAGTACTTCAGTGCCCAGCTATCCAGCCTGCCTGTCAGAGGTGCAATACTTCAGTGTCCACCCAATGGCTTCCCACTGCCAGAGGGCAGGGTGAGGTGGGATTTGGGAAGAAATCCTTCCCTGGGAGGGTGGGCAGGCCCTGGCACAGGTTGCCCAGAGAAGCTGTGGCTGCCCCATCCCTGGAAGTGTCCCAGGCCAGGTTGGATGGGGCTTGGAGCAGCCTGGGCTGGTGGAAGGTGTTCCTGCCAAATTCTCTTCAATAAAACTAGCTTTGCACAGAATGGGTACAATTTACTTGAGGGGTATTTTCCCCTTTCCTGAATGCTAATTTTTGTTTGTTTAAAAACATAAGATAGCTCCGAGGCAGAGCACAGTGAGAGACAAGGAGTCATTCAGAGCAGACTCTGAATTTTCAATGAATTATTTTAATTAACCCAAGGATAGTAATTCTCTTCAAAGCTTTTAAAATAAAATGGTAGCTTTATATGAGCAAAGTTACTATTTAAAAAACAAAAATATCATCAGACTTCTGACATACACATGACTTTCACCCAATAAAAATATCTTCAAACTAAAAAAAAAAAGGCAATCAAATTCTCAACCAACCACAAAACATTTTACAAGGTCAAAGCAAGTTCAAGTGCACTAAAATGAAATCCATTTTGAAACTTTACTCTGTTTTGCAAACAAAGGCAACACAGTGTGAATAGAGACAGTTTCACTATCAGTAAAACCAGGCAAAGTTCTACAATCAGGCCAACATACTTCTTTCCTCTTAGAAGATTCTAAAAGGCCACCTTACTGTTCAGATTCACAGAACAACCCAACTTGCCCCACATCAGAGAGTGCCAAGAAGGGTATTGACAGTTTGGATGTTGATTAAGAAAAACAACACATGAGACAAGTCATGCAGATCACCCTGTTTATAAAATCATAGAATGGTTTGGGTTGGAAGGACCTCAAAGCCCATCCAGTCCCACCCCTGCCATGGGCAGGGACACCTTCCACTGTCCCAGGTTGCTCCAAGCCCCATCCAGCCTGGCCTTGGACACTTCCAGGGCTGGGGCAGCCACAGCTTCTCTGGGCAACCTGTGCCAGGGCCTGCCCACCCTCCCAGGGAAGGATTTCTTCCCAATATCCCATCTCTCCCTGCCCTCTGGCAGTGGGAAGCCATTCCCTGTGTCCTGTCCCTCCATCCCTTGTCCCAAGTCCTTCTCCAGCTCTCCTGTGCCAAAGGTGCTCCCTGGTCTCCCTGGAGCCTTCCCTTCTCCAGGCTCAACAACCCCAATTTTCTCAGCATTTCTTCACAGTGGAGGAATAAAGCCCCTCTGGCTGCTGCCAGATGTTCAGGTACACTCTGAGGGCTGCAATTCCAGCTGGGAATCCCAGCACGGTGTGGATGGCAGGAGCAGACACATCACCTCCCCACCTGCTCCATTCCTCAGCGATTCCCCTCCGCACTCCAAACCAGCTTCCCATTCCTTTGCCTTACTGGACTTCAAAGACAAATGACAAAACTCGGAACCAAAAGGGGCTCCACATCCTTCCCACAAACATAAACGCCCTGAGCTGAAGTCAGAGCCGTGCAGACCCTGCCAACATCCCTGCTCTGACATCCACCCGGGAGCAGAGCGCCAGCGCTGCCCTTTTCCTTTGGCCAGGCCTTTATTCAATTAGACCCGAGAGCCGGGGAACAACCCTGCTTCATTTCTGCCAGACTCTCCCAGCGGAGCATTTGCCCTGACGCGGGTTCTGAACGCTCCCAGCCCACCCTGGGCAGGGATGAGGTGCTAATTGCAGCCACTCTCCCAGACACGCTGCAAGACAAATCTCTGCCGCTGAAAGGTTTATTTCTGTCGGCAGTCTTGAGAGGGCTCGTTATAAGTGATCACCAGATGTCACCAATTCTTCATAAAATACAAAAGAAAGAACATTTTTTTTCCCCAGCAAAAAAAACCAACCCACAACTGTCAAAGTGCAACAAGAGCCGTAAATACACCGCTCTGCAGTATTTTTAGCCACAGTATAGATTCCCTTCTGCTGTTACACATCTCAAACAACACCTACTGAAATAGGAATGAGGCATTCTAATAATGTCAGCACTAATGACAAGCTCTGGCTGACAGATACTGACTTCACCCCAGCCTCCAACAGGATGATTAACAGATCTACAGCAGCAAACACAGCTCAGGCCCCCAGCACTGACAACCAGCCCTCATCCATGGCAATGGAAAGGACGAAAGGAAATGGCCTCAAGTTGCACCAGGGGAGGTTTAGGTTGGAAACTGAGGAGAACTTCTTCACAGAAAGGGCTGTTCAGCCCTGGCACAGCTGCCCAGGGCAGAGATGGATTCACCATCCCTGGAGGAATTTAACAGATGTGTGGATGTGGCACTTGGATCGTGGGCCTGGCACTGCTGAGGGAACCGTTGGACCAGATTGTCTTGGAGGGCTTTTCCAACCTAAACAATCCCATGAAATAACACAACATTGCAAGCCAGCAGAGCAAAGGGACAGCTGGGAACAGGTGATGCACCTTCATCTCTCCTTGAAGAAAACATGCAAGAAAGAACAGGGTCACAAAAAATGATGGCATACAAGACTGTCACAGGGAGCTGTGTGCTTTGCCTGGGAATTCCCCAAGCCCAGTTCATGTCACACTGGTGCAAACTAAGGGCAAACTGCCCTGCAAACATCCAGCTCTGCAGCCCTGGTCACATCCTGGCACCTTCCACGCCAGGGGGGTTGAGCTGAAGGCTGGGAGGTGTTTTCTCTTGCTAACTTTCCCCTGGCAATCCAAGCGAGGTAAATGATACACTTCAGCTGCCAGCTCACTTTTCCCATTTTCAGATCTCAAATCAGATTTGGGCACCGTTTTCATTATCAGCACACAGAAGCGTCTGAGCGGGAGCCACCCTGAATCCATCGGGACATGTGTCACTCACTGTGGGGATGCAGGCCACTGCTCCCAGCATTTCATCTATTTCTGCCTCTGGGTTGCTTCAAATGAAAAATTCTGTGTGCCCAAGCAGTGCAGAGCTGCGTGCAGAGCTGTCAGCTGTATTTATTTCACGAGCAGTTTAAGACATGACGTGAACTGAGTCGCTGCTAAGATTTTACTACAAGCTATCAAAGACATAAGCAGACACCATCTATAACCACTTGCTTTCATCCTCAGCCCCACCAGCTCACACTCCCAGCGAGCACAGCCAGGCTTCCAAACCTCTCTCAGCAACTGCAGAGACTTTACTGGGGCACTGAGAGAAACCCAAACTCATCCGGAGAAACCCAACCTTGGGATGTTCAGTGGGCAAACCCAGAGGGAGCCTTCACTGCACAGGGGACACCCAGACCCAAACCCAGCCCTTTCTTCATGGGTAACACATAAACCAGCTGAGGAAGGACTAAAGTGTCCACAAGAATGTGGGAACAGCTACTGGGACTCATCAGTGCACTGAAAAGCCAACAGCTCCCCAGACCAGCCACCTCCTTCCACTGAGCTCCCTCCAGGATGGCTTATTCCTGCCAAATAATTCCATTTTAACGGAGGCTGATTTGGGATAAGCCTGCAGATCAAGTTGCAAAGCTCTGTTGTTATAGTGAGGCTTACAGAGATATTGGGAATTACCAGCACTCTGGGTGAGCTCACTGTGCACATGGCATTGATTTCCAGGGCAAAAAGTGACACATCAGCTGCTTTTGTTCGGGTTGCAGGGACTTGGGGTGCAGAACCCAGGGCCTCCTCCACGAGCATCAGCCTACAGTCCCAGCCTGCAGCTTGGTTTGTACTTTTTGAGGCTGTTTCTTTTCCAACAGATGGCAGAAATTTGGGAAAGCTGCCAGTATTTTCTTCCTAAAATGTGTGGCTGCTCAAGCTTCCAAAGACAGCCATCAGCACCTTCATTTACAACTGCCCCATAAAGGAATTACACAAAAGCTACGCAGAGGTGGTCACTGAAGCGTGCCAGCCCTGGAACTCACAGAGGGAAAAGTGCCTGCTCTTAAAAACAATAAATAGGACATTTCTGAGTTGCAAAATGGACAGGGTTGGCTTGCAATGCCCACCCATAGCTTTTAGAACCTTTATCTTTGGCACAGAAGGAGACTGGGCCTCCTTCTCCTCCCTCACCCCAAACCCAAGGAAATTTCCATTTCTCCCTCAAGGAGAGCTGGGCTGGGGATGCTCCCCCAGCAAAACACAGGATGCTGAAAAAAGCATCAAAAGAGGGGGAAAAAAAAAAAGTGGAGATGAGGAAAAGAGGCCAATGAGTAGAAGGAAAACACGGGTGCTCCATGGAGAGCAGCAGGCCAGCATCCCACCTGCCCACCAAGCTGCTGAGTCCTTGCCACCTGTCTGCTTGCATAACGCTTCCCCCACTTCCACCAACAGCTTGGAAACTGGGATGTAACAGCAAACTCTAAATCAGTGCTTCATGCTGACACACCATATGGCAGCCTGCACTTAGGTAGTCACCAAAAGTGTTAACAGCAATTATTTAAAAATTATTACAGTTGATTCATGCAGAGAATCCCTTCCTGCATCGACTCAAATCTTCCAAGACAAGAATTTTTATAAACTGCATTTCCCCCCCATTTTCGATCTGAAATTATGCTCTTTACTGTTTTAATTTTTATTTTGTTTTAAAATAACAGCCTTTATTACCAAGGTATTAATTTACAGCGAAATTACTTAATGAAACTAAAAATTAAAAGGTTTTCCGCCCAAGCATGGCTTGGTTCTGCAGAAGCTTGTGCTGCTGTTTAGAACATCTGACCACCACACCTGGGAATAGCATCCACTGAAAAACAGGACAAAAGTCCTGGCTGCCCTCAGGCCTTTCACCAGAGAGCAAAGTGGGTAAAAATCAGCACAGAAGGGCCTTTTTTTTAGTGTGCAAAGTCTCCATCACTCAGCTTGATGCTTAAAAGTCAATTTATAAAGAAAAAAAAAATTACAGTGCATAAACCCATGCAAAGACTTGACAATATAAATAAGGGAGCAAAGGGAGAGCCCCTTCCCCAGTGTTTTCTCCAGAGCTGGGAGGCTGCAATCAGCACTGACACAGGCTCTCCCTTGGAAGAAGACAGCATAAATAAAAAATAATTAGATTAATCAAGTAGGGAACTATTTAACAGCTAATTAAAATGCACAATTAATCATAATTTCCTCAAAACAGTCTGCTAAAAATGGGTCAGTGACGCCCAAGCAGAAAAGAAACAGCCTGTTTTGTCTTTATTTGGTGCCTTCCACTGCACCCCTCATGCCACCTGCCTGCCAGGGTGCCCATCCCACAGCTGGAGCCACCTCCGACCCCTGGGCTGGATCCTGGAGCCCTCAGATCAAACCTCTGGATCCAAACTGCTCATCCCTTATGGCATGAACAATGCACAGAAAAGGGGAAATGGGCCAAGAAAAGGGGAAATCAGCCAAGAAAAGGAACGTGTCCATTCTCCTGCCTGTTTCACACTGACAAAATCTATTTTTCCATTTGTCTGCACCTTTTGCATCTTTTTTGCACCTTTGTAGCCATCAGCAGAGCAGGGGTGGGGCACAGTGAGTTTTTATGGAAGCCAGTGGGGGAGCAGGGAATGACGACATAAACCTGCTCAGGTCATCCCTCATCCTTACAGCTCCTCACTGCTGCTAAACTTTGAGGAGAATTCACACAGGGGAAAAAAACCCTCCCAGTTTCTACTTGCTGTGGCAAATTCCTACCAACAGCCCTTACTGACAAAAAGCTCTTTCCATCACTGAGCTCATGCTTTCCTCATCAAAGAAAACCCTGAACTGACAGTGGAAATACCACGACAATAAACTCAGAGCTGATATTTTACTTATTCTGGGCTTTTTGTTATGAAACTTTCAGGGGTTTGTTTCTTCCTACCCTAAAAAGCATCACACAGTATTTACCATCCATTCAGAGTAGGAGACCCACGTGAACACTAAGCTTTCTGTTGTTTTCAACCTTTCAGAAATTATTAATTTGGGTGCTAACATGTACCTTAGAAACACTTCATTCAGCACAGAAAGGCAGGACTCATCACAGAAACTAATCCATAAATCAAATCTCCTGTTTACTCAGTATTTGAAGTGTCTCCACAGGGATCAACCTCACCTGCCTTGGCTCTAGACAGCACCTACTCACCCAAGAGCTCATTCATAGCAAGACTGTAAATTAGAACATTATTTTTACAACAGTTTTAAGTATTTGTTTTGACACACTAAGCTAGATTATCTTTCACCTTCCTTTGAACAAGTTTTTAGGAGGTTTTCCAACTCCATCATTCAGAAGCCACAGCAGTCCTGCCAAAGGACACCACGAGCTACATCTACAGACCTGGAACAGGATTTCCAATGCCCCTAAAAGTGCCCTTCCTGCATTTTAACTGCAGATTGGTGTTTCTTTTTCAAAAATAGCAAACATTCACAGCCCTATTCCCATTTCCTTTGAACTTATTGATCGCAGGTGCCTCTTGCCATCGGGCACAGCTCTGGACTTGGGTAGAGTTGGGAGGAGAAAAACAGAATAATCAACAAATGGGAAAACCCACAGAAGCTTAAAAACCCTCAAGAACTGTGATATCCCAGAGGATTATCAGATACATAGGATATATCTTATTTTATACAAAGATTTCACGTGCCCAGACCCAACCAGTTGATGAAGCATTTTGCACATGTGGCTCCAGGCTGCTTTCTGAGCCAGTGAACATCAGGAGATGATGTGAATGAAATGTCAGTAAACAGGTTAAAGATATCTCGAGATGCAGCAATTCTACCTGATTACTTTGAAATGTCAGAGTTCTCCAGTTCCTTGTGGGGAAGGAGGGGCTTTTTCTGGAGCCCTTCTGAGGAGGAAGGAGACAAGATTTGGGGATTCAAGGCTTCTCCTTCGCTATGTCATGTTCCCATTGGCAAGGGTTCTTTGGGGATAGCTGTTAGAATTTTATGTATTTTAATGTCAATAAAAATAAAGTTGACCTCATAAAACAGTAACAGTTATCCCAAAACATGACTTGTGAAGGGGAACCTAACTCGAGAAGGACAGCATTCCCAGAGCTTAGGTTACCAAAGACTTTCCCTCGTGTGGACAAGGCAGTCCAGATGAGATGTCACTACAAACCAGATCCACTCTCATGGGGCATTACAGCATCAAACAGGATAAGGAAGCATTTCCTGAACACTTCTCCAATTCTTGATCTCTTCTGAAGCCCCCAAAACAAAGGACTGCAAGGAAGTGTTAAGTAGATAGATACACTAAGATTGAAAAGAAGAATATAAAAGAGACAAATGTCTGTTCACATAATAACATGGAAAACATCCCAGCCCAATGCAGAAAATAAAGTAAATATTTTTTAAAAAAATCCAACAGTGTTTCTGAAAACATACAAAAGGGCCATTGGAACAATTTCTATCCATTAGAAAATCACAATCAATTTAAGAAGGTGGCAAAATCTGACTTAAAAAAAACCTGTCAGAGACCCCATCAGGTCAGGAAGGAGATGGATTTGGGAGGCAGCTGCCCGGGAGAGCAGGGCTGCCATGGCTTTCCTGGGCTGGGTCAAGGAAAACAAAGCATTTCCATCTGAAAAGAGCCAAAGGGATTCGCTGTGACTGATGAGCCCAGGACAGCAGCCTGCAACCTGCTCGCTTCCCTAAAGTGAGCCCAAAGTAACTGCACTCCAATTTTCCCCAACTCATTATGTAAAATAAAACCCAGCTGAAAGCCAGTGTGGGGCCACAAAATGCCTTCATTAGCTTGCAGTTCTGTTCCAGTAAAAATGCAGCCAAAATCTCCTGGGTTCAGAGGGGCTGAGGTTTTTGCCTTAACAGCCTTTTACTTCCTCAACACTGTACAGCTTCAGCAAGATTTTCTGCCAGTTAGTTTGGACCTAACAAGCTATTTCACCATTAACACAAAACACAATGTGTCCAGGAGTATTAAACATTTTCCACAAGGCCCTGTTTTTACAGTCACTCCAAGAATGACAATGCCAAACTACGAGTCCGAGGCAGATGTTTTCCAGATGTGCTGAGCATCTCACTTAAATGCTGCATGGGGAGCTCTTCCAAAATGCTGGAAGGGTTGTACCAGCTGCATTTAGATGGGCTGACCCCTCAGTTTCTGCTTAGGGGAAAGTGTTCTTAGGAATAAATGCCTCCAAAAAATGGCCTGCGTCTCTCCCACCTCCAGCAGGGTGAAGGATGAAGTGTGATGATAACCACTGAAGGGAACAAATGGGAAAGGAAAGGGAGGCTGAGGATGGAGAGTGCAGCACTGAGAGCATGACTTCATACAATCATCATGGAATGGTTTGGGTTGGAAGGGACCTTAAAGCTCATCTCACCCAGTTCCACCCTCAGCCATGGGCAGGGACATTTCCCACTAGCCCAGGTTGCTCCAACCTGGCCTTGGACACATCCAGGGATGGGGCAGCCACAGCTTCTCTGGGCAACCTGTGCCAGGGCCTCCCCACCCTCATACACAACAATTTCTTCCCAATATCCAACCTGGTTTAATTGGCTCTGCTGGTCCTCCCAGAGGAGCATTGAGATGGGGCCCAGATAACAGCAAGTAACTGCAAACACAAAGCTAAATCTGCTTTTCTACAAATATTCAGGATCATTTGCTTCCTGGCAACATTCCTCTTAGTAAACCAATTTGCTAAAATATTCATGAATAGCAAACTCCAGGTCCATGGGTACAGCCAAATGCTCACGTACCACAACACAACTACATACTCCCCCAAATGTTTTCACAGGAGTTGCCTTGCTCTAGATTAAATTTTAAAAAAACCACAACCAAACTCTAATAATGGCTGGAATTCAGCATCATGGCTTCCACTGGAAAACCTCTGGTGAGGAGATTGGCTGCTGTTGGACAAGGGCCCCCAAGACTGACCTGTGCCTGCAGGGTCAGGGAGTCTAGAACTGGGATGATTTAATAAGAGCTCTGGTATTTTTTTTCTCTGACCTTGAGAAAGTCACTGGTTCTCCTCTAGACTGCAATTCCCCCTCTGCAATGGGTGGATTACTATTTTCCTGGCATGCAAAGGTGTTGTGAGGTCTAATTCATTAATCTTCGTAAAGCATTCCAGGACACTTTGATGGAAAATGCAAAATATTATCAGTAAAAGCCTTCCATTTAAATCTCACCTGGAAACCTTCCTCTTACTCCTTAATTTGTGATTGATCCCCACTCAATTAGAGGTAATGGGATTTACATGTAGGCTCCAGCAGTGGAGCAGACCCCACAGGAAGGTGCCAGCAACATCAGCAGTCCTAATTCACAGGGAGGAGCCAGGACATCAGCCCCTGCACTGGGAAAGCCATGGCTGGATCCTGCATCCCTGAACTGCACCAGGACCACCTGAACCTGCACTGGGCACAGGGATGGGGCACCGAGACCCTTCCCCCCCAGCACCATCACAAACCCCCACCCATGACAGGCCAAGGGGGAACGGCTTCAAACTGCCAGAGGGCAGGGAGAGATGGGATATTGGGAAGGAATCCTTCCCTGGGAGGGTGGGCAGGCCCTGGCACAGGTTGCCCAGAGAAGCTGTGGCTGCCCCAGGATCCCTGGAAGTGTCCCAGGCCAGGTTGGAGCAGCCTGGGACAGTGGGAGGTGTCCCTGCCCATGGCTGGGGGTGGAACAAGATCAGCTTTAAGGTCCCTTCCAACCCAAACCATTCTGTGATGCTCCTACAGAACCCCCCATCCCTCCAGTTGCACTGATAATTAACTCCTCACTTTATGACTGAAATTCATCCCCATTAATCATGTTTTCACCAAAAAACCAGTTTCTGCCCAAGGAGCTTTTGACTCAGGAGCAGATCAGACCGAACCTGCAGAGCACTCATTACCTCCCTATGCCGGGTTTTATCCCGTGCAATGGAGTGCTCATTTTAACTCGTGTTCCCCTGACTTCAGGACACCTCTGCTAGGATCCAGCCCTTGGAACATCAGCAAGAAGTGCCTGTTAAATTCAGTTGGCTCCATGGATCTTTATACTGAGCACCCAGAAAAATTAGCATTTGTGCTGCACAGCTTTTAATCAACTATTCTCAAGTGTCAGTTGTTTTTGTCTTTAAAGCACTTCTCAATCTCCCTGCTTGAGTCTCCCCAGCCCTAAAATTTATTCTACCCATTTGTTTTCCTCCACTCAGTTTGCAGCGCCCTTTACCAGGATCTAATCATCTTAATCTTTAATGCTCATCTCTACCTTTTAACCTTTTCAGTTTTCTTTTTAAAGCATTCTCCCCATCTCTCTCAGGTTTGGGGCTTTTTTTCTTTATTATTAAATTAAGGTTCTCCCTGGCCTCTGGCTCAGCACAGAGCTGGAGAGTCCCACACAGAGTCCTCTGGCACCAAACTGGAAGTCACCTCTCAAAAGGTGACTTGTGAGGGCCTTAATTAAATCAGCCATTTTTCTATTGATACAATTGTAGTTTTTAGAGAAATTAAGGCAAGTTCACAAGTGTTGCAATATTTGCTTTACTTCACTTGAAACGACTTGGGAAATGGCATGAGCTACCATTCCCTCCCAGCAGGAAACCATGGATGGGGACACTCCATAGGATGTTTTAGGTTGGAAAAGACCTTTAAGACAATCGAGCTGGGGAAAAAAAGCTGATAAACTTTTGAGCATCCAAGCTCTTTTCAGGACTGCAAGAGGTTCAGCAATGCAGAGGCTCAGTAGATGTGTCACTTTTTAGTCATGACTTTGTAAAATCACGCCCCACTTTGCTGGCATTTCTCCAGTGTTACACCACCTAGAGCAGCTTGGAAAGTTGCTGATGGAATGATGAGAGCTAATATTAAATTCAAAACACTAAGAAAGCAAAAATAGTATTTAATGTTTCCTACATGAGGCTCTTCAATGTTCAAGTGTGGTTTAAGCTCCCAAATTAATGTAGGACTAAACATTAACCTGATTTGCAAAGAAAAGTGAGGTGGATGCAGTGAGTCCAGATTGCCACCAAATCATGAGGAGCATGTGTGAGGTGCAGACAGCACACAAAAATAGCTAAAAAAAGAAAGACAAACACCCCCTGACATACTGAGTGTTTAGGCAGCAGCACCAAAGTTTGCACAGGAACTCCCACCGGTCAACACAAGGCTCGACACCCTTTCCTTTGACTCTGCACCCTCCTCCTCTGCTCCAGCCCCATCACAGCTGCTATGGCTGTGCATCCAAAAAACCTTCATTATCACCTCTCAGCTCTCCTGAAAGCACTGCAGTGAAGGTTTACCAGAGCCAGGTTTGGAGCAGATGCCACCCTAAAAAACAACGAGCTGCATCTCATTTCTCTGCCCTCAACAACACCAAGGTGAAACTTGGGGTGCTTCAAACTGAGATCACCTCATGCTAGATCTCTCTTTTTTTTTTTGGTCTTCTTTAGGCTCTCTGCTGCTTTTGATTCTTTTTCTTGTGCCTAAACTTCCTCTGCTCTTGTTACTGGCATTTAATTTCCAGTGGAAGTCAAAGGGAGAGTTTCACAACTGACTACTAGAGGGACAAGATGGGCTTCCATGGATTTCAGGAATGTAAGGATTCCATTTCCTTTTAACATGGAAAATATCCTTCAAGACCTTACACATATTCCTACACATTCCTATAACCAAAGCTCACAGTGGATTGTCCCATGTTCACATCCTCACATGAATCAATGGAATTTCCATCATTTACCCCAAGGATTGATGCAGTCTGTTTATAAGGTCTAAGCTATCAATCACATTTAAGAGGATTCAGCCTGAAAAGCCAGGTAAAATTGATCCCTCCCCAAAAGACTAAGTAGAGAGAGCTGAAAAAACCAATGTGGGAATAGAAAGGAATCCCTCTGGAATTCAGTTCTAATAACAGCAAACACACACCTCCATTACACATAGCACTTATCTCTCTTTAGAACTCTTTCAGCTCCTCATATATTTACACTGGACACTGGAATGATCACTGCAGGCTCGAGCTCCCTGCAGAAGCCCCCAGCTCCTCCCAGAGGGATTCACTGCCTCCCTCCCAGCAGCCCCAGAGCAGCTCAGTGCCACCAAAGCAGCCTGTCAGCAGCGCTGCAGACCTAAATCAGCAAATATTAATTGCCAGCTGGGAGAAGTGCCATTAGTTCACACTCAGACTCCTTCCAGCTGGAAAGACAGGGAGTGTTAAATGGAGCAGATTTCCTTCCAGCCTCCTCACCAGAGGAGCAGCTCTGCCTGTCCTGCGAGCACCAAATGAGCAAAGCATCGACACCTTCCCAGAGATGCTTTGAAATGCCCTTCTGTAGAACAAATTACTTCTGGAAGTAACAAAACACAGAAATAACAGCAAATAAAGTACAGAGGAAATAAACCACCACCACCTGAGGCTGAATTCATATCTATTTGAGATCACTGCAGTGATATGAGTTATCAGCCTGCTTGGTTTGTTGGGCTTTTTTTTTTTTTCCCCCCAAGTTTGTAATTTATTTACGTTCAAGCACAGAAAATTTTCTGTCAGCGGGCAGAAGATTATCATTTTCCTTAATTAGAAAGAAACTTCCTGAAAACTGGGGGAAAGATAGAGAAGTTGAAAATTAAATACTGTGTGTGTAACAGAAAGGAGAAAGGCAGGTAGTTTTCCAGAGAGGTTTCTTTTGATATTCTGCACAAAATCTGTACAAAATTATGATTTATTACAGGGACAGAATTGACCTTGTCTGAGGAGGATTGTTACTGTCAGGTATTTGCTTTAAAAAAACCCAAACCAATACATTATTTTAAGCAATGGAACCAAAGTATTAACAAAATTTGTGCTGACACTTCAGGAGAGAAGGGAGGAAGGAGGAGAATGGGCCTGGAATAGCAGACATGAACATGCTTTTACAGAGTCCCCATCTCTCTGCATAAAACTCTGTCAGATCTCGTAAAATCAAAGCTTTAGTACAAGTTGGACTGAATGGACAAAAAAAAAAAAACTGAATTAAGAAACAGGCACAGGTACAGGGCATTTACATAATGGAAAGTTCAAGTGTTTGGTCAACTAAGTTGGGCTGAATTCATGCCCGAGCACAAACTCAATCTGAGCAGCTGCAGCACAAAGCTGCTGCTACACAGCCCAGCAAGAAAAGCTGAGCTTTTTATAAAAAAAAACCAATCCACCTGGATAAAGGGAGGATGTCAGAACCACAGAAAATAAGGAATGAGCTCGGGCAAGTCGTGGCTGCCTTCCCCTAGCAGGGGCTTGGCTGATGCAGAGGAGCTTTGGGGATTGCTGATCAGGCAGGAAAAAAAAGCAGGAAGGGAAAATAAGAAGGGGAGAGATTCCTCCTCAATGCTGCAAATGGAAAAGCAGAGCTCTGAACAGAATTTCTCTTATGTATGTAAACTGCTAGGGAAGGGCAGTGCTCCGATGGTTCTGGAGGAAGGAAAGGGGTAAGGGAAGAAAAACTCTTGAGATGTGTCTGTGCAGCTTCCACTGGCCAAAAATAGGGAGAGAAAATGAGGGAAGAGACAGAGTGGGTGTGAAAAGTCAAAAGGAAAGAAAAATAAACAGAACTGGAAAAAAAAAGAGGACTACTGCTATGGGAAAGCAAAGCCCAGTCCAAATCACTGTGCTAAAATGATATAACTGCATTATCCAAAGCATTTATACAAACAGGAACATTTCCAGGCCAACTGCTCATTCTGGACATCTGTGGGACAATTGTCATTACGAGCACAGCTATCTTTCCAGTGTTCATGAGATTTGAGAGGGCTTTGGGGGAAGAAAAACTTCTTTCCTCCCCACTTTGGCTCACAGCAAAAGCACTTTATCCTCATATATTTTGCTACCCAGTAAAAATCACCAACACTCCAATCAAATGACTATGGAAACTCATAAAGCAGAGAAAATACACAAAATGAGAAAAACCTCCACATGGCAGAGAAGCCTTAAATAGAACATTTTCCTGTGGGAAAACCAAACTGCATTTCTTACCATGAAAGACAACCAGATCAAGGAGAATGTGAACAGCTATGAGGAGGACTGACATTTCTCCTGAGACCTCTGGAGGTGGAACTCCTGCTTTATGGGACTTCTCTTGGGGCTTCAAATCCCCAAGTGAAGTTTTCCACCTGTTTATTGTTTGCTTTGTCAGCTGAGGAAGAGGGAAGGCATTTATAACTTTGTGCTGCAAGAGAGGCTGCAGGTTGAGCCCTGGGAGGTCACTCCTGGGATCTCTCATCGCTTCACCCACATTTCCTGACGTTTTTGGACTCTCAAGGTTTCAAGGAGCCATTTCATCCCAGGCTGGGCCAAGGAGAAATCAGTCACTTGCCCAGAGAAAAATGATCTTCTGCTCTTGCTAATCCTGCTGCTGGTCCAGAATGCAATGTATTGAGGTGGCACAAATCCAGCACTGCTTCTGCTCACACATCAGCACCTGCTATCCACCAGTATTTACAAAGCTCTTCACATCTGATAAATATGCTAAAGGGCCAAAGAATCCTTTGCCAAAATACACAGAAGGAAACAAATCTTTGCAGTTTGCCTTCTTAGCAGTTCACTGGGGATGGGCCTGGCTCAGAATCAGGGTATTAGATCTCAGTCACACCTTAAGGCCATCCAGTTTGTCACTGATAACTGGGCAGACTGGCAGAGCAAACACACACACACACACATGCAATCTGTGGTGTCCCTCAGCTCTACACAGGAATTTACATCTTAATTGAACAAGTCAGTTGGGACAAAAAACCCACGAAGTAGCCCCCTCATCAGCCTGACTGTACTCAAATAATTAAATTATCTACTTGACAGAAAGCAAACAGAAAACACACAGGTGCCTACTGACAGATGCAACCTGAGCTGGTTGAAGGAGTCCCAGCCCATGGCAGGGGATTGGAATGAGAGGCTCCTTAAGGCCCCTTCCAACCCAATCCATTCTGGGACTGCATATTTTGCACCTTTAAGATTTTTTTCCCAGTCAAAGTTCTTACACTTCTAATGGTGCTTAAAAACCTGTAGCTTGATTGCTTACTGAAAATTTCAATTTAGAAGAATCCACCATCATTCTTGATTTACAAAGAAGATATTAAAATACCAAGAAACAGAGGGATACACAGAAGGTTCCTCAGGAACTGCATGGCAGAAAAAAAGGCTGAAACCTAATATTTCAGTGGAGTCCCACTCTGTGGGATTATTCCCTCCTTATGGAAAACTTTTTTTCTATATGTTATCTCTGCAGACAGAGGTGTGAAGTACCTTTTTATTTATTCACGTGGGAAGAGAAGTGAGATTGTTTCTTTCTTCCCTCCCATATAAAGCTGTTATTCTGCTGAAAAGCAGATTTTAGCAGTGCTCCACGGCAAGAGTTTGAGGGTTCCTTTAAACTGGGACACAAAACTCCTCGTTTGGTGCCACCATTTCACGGTGTGTTCAGGGGAGTGAGCGTGACATCGGCTCATTAGGTGTAAATACAGCCCCTGCAGGGGCTGATCACTGCAATGAGAACTCATCTTCTTTAACACTGGCTGTGAAAGGGAAGGAATAAAAACCCAGGCCAGAAGCAGCCTCGGAAAAAGGGGGTGATGTCAGGAATGGGAAAACTGAAGACACTTTTTGGTAGCCAGGGGAGGAAAGTCCCCTGAATCGAGGGCTGAGCATCCCTGCAATCAAGACTTCCCCTTTCTTTGGGAAGTTTCTCGTGCTGCAGGGGCCCTCCTGCACCTTACCCAGAGGGGGAGGCAGTTTCCAGCCTGATCCATACCCTGATCTCACTGATACTCAGAGCAGAAGCACCAGCACCACAAGCAAGGCACAAGTGTCCTTTTTAGATGCTCCTTTTTAACATTATGAGCAAAAATTCCTCCCTGCCTTGATCTGCTCAGGGGCTGTCCCTCGAAATGTGCCTTTAGGTGACCCCTTTCCATGAGTAACTTCATGCAAGGTCTGTTGATCCCAGCCCTAATTACCTGCTTTGGTGAATTCAGAGGCTGCCTGTGACAAACACTGAGTCCAGGCTCTGACCAGCTCTGCTGACCCCTCCACAGCCAGACCTCCAAGACAAAGGAGATTCTGCCCTTTAATTCCGAGCAGTGCCTACAAACCTCGGGAAAAGTTTTGGGCTGGATGGATCTTAGCCTCCAGGTCTCCTGTGAGACACAAGAATGGTAATGCTTTTCTATCTCCAAAGGGTATCACAAGGATATATTAATAAGACTCTTCAAATGGATTCTTGTTGCTTAAATAGGCTCTTCTAGCATCATGTTAGTAAACAAGAACCCATGATGGATGGCTCTGTGTACAGCCAATCTCCTGGGGGCTCAAGTGAGCTGAAGATAAAGGAATTATTTTCATATTTGATCACGTAAATGTCACTGGATATATTTGCAACAACCCACTCAAATCTTCCTGTAGCTATATGGAGTCATCTTTGACAATGAGCTTGCAAGATATACTCTAGTGAGGCCTTTATGAGGCCTCTCATTAGAAGTAAAATAATTTACAACTCCTTCCATTCCCTGGCATTTCATCATGTGCTCCTTACTCCTGCAGTCTCCTTTGATGGCAGGATGGTACAGGGAATACAAAATATTAATGGGAGAGACATGGGACTGGTGATTTGGTGCAGTGATGATAATGAAATTTGCTATTGAACCAGTAAAAGAGCTGCAGCTGTATGCATCCCACTGGTAACCAGAACTGTCCTTAAAATTACTTAAAACTGTGTCCTTGCTCCTCTGATTTCATCCAAACAGCTCCTTGCCTTTGCCTGTGTCATTTGCCCAACAAGGTTTTTGTTTCTCATTGTTGCAACAAACTTTTTGTTGATACCGTCTACTTTTTCTGAACGTCTTTGCATCGTTCAAAGCCTTTTCAAATGAACTGGATTGTAAAAAAGTTATTACACTGGCAGCTGAAAGCACTGAGCAGCACAACTACACACAATGCAGAGAGCGATGTTAATTATTTACCAGTTCCCAGTTTGATTACATTTTGCACGGTGATGACACTCAGGGGCTTAACAGCTGCATAAAACATCGTGTATGTTCCATGCCGTCCCGGAATAAATCATCCCTGAAAAACTGAGCTCTTGGAAACACAACAATTCCGTTCGGCCGCTTCCCAGGATCGTGACGAGCGATGGAGGTTCTGCCCCAGCCCTACCTTTGAAGAAGCAGTCCTTGCTGTGGACGATGGAGATCTTCCTCCCCTGCAGGCAGGAGGCTCGGTGCAGCTGGCAGTGGTTTTCGTAGAACCTGCCGTCGGAGCCGCACACGGGCACGTAGGTGGCCTTGCAGTCCTGCAGGCAGCGGCACTCGGGCTGCCCGCTCTGCTGGTCCAACACGCAGCGGCTGCCGCGGCCGCACAGCTTCTGCTCGCAGGGCCCGTCCTGCCCCGAGGGCGCTGGGGAGAGCAGAGACACGAGTGAGAGCCCTGCCTGCCCCAAAACACCACCCTGGAGAGCAGAGACACGTGTGAGAAACCCTCCTGCCCCAAAACACCACCCTGGAGAGCAGAGACACGTGTGAGAAACCCTCCTGTCCCAACACACCACCCTGGAGAGCAGAGACAACTGTGAGAAACCCTCCTGCCCCAACACACCACCCTGGAGAGCAGAGACAAGTGTGAGAAACCCTCCTGCCCCAACACACCACCCTGGAGAGCAGAGACAAGTGTGAGAAACCCTCCTGTCCCATCACACCACCCTGGAGAGCAGAGACACACATGAGAGCCCTGCCTGCCCCAAAACACCCCATTCGAGAGCAGAGACACGTGTGAGAGCCCTTCCTGCCCCATCACACCACTCTGGAGAGCAGAGACGCCCGTGAGAGCCCTTCCTGTCCCATCACACCACCTGGAGAGCAGGAACACCCGTGAGAGCCCTGCCTGCCCCAAAACACCACCCTGGAGAGCAGAGACACCCGTGAGAGCCCTGCCTGCCCCATCACACCACCCTGGAGAGCAGAGACACCTGTGAGAGCCCCTCCTGCCCCATCACACCGCACTCGTGTGCCCCAGCAGCACAGCCCTGATGGAGCAAGAGAGGTTTGGGAGCAGCAAACGCTCCGCTCTGAACAGCAGCGCTTTGAGGCATCCTCACATCTGCACTCCCCCCACACAACACCCAGCTCTGCTCAAAGGGCTGCACGGGGAAGGGATGGACGTGGGGCCTTTTGCTCTTTCAGCCCCTCTCACAGAACCAGAGCCCAGAATAAACCCTGGTGAGCTACACTCAGAAAGCAGTTCTGAAACCCTGCGCTCCTGCAGCCACAGAACTCGGCACAGTGCCCTAAGTGCCAGCACTCCAGCTCTGTCCACACTCAGCTCACAGCCAGAGGCTTCCACCCAGGATCACAACATCCCCAGGGCTAAAACACACACAGGTTTCAAGGAAAGCTCAGCAGACAATTGCTGAGAGCTTTTTTAAAAAATAACCCCCCCCAGAAAGACCATCACTGGAGTCAAGGGAATGTTACTGGAAAATGCTTCTCACTGGAAAAGCAACCACGACTATCTCTCCCTACACTCTGAATAATGCCACATAGGGAAAAATAACTTTCTACTGCTTTTAAGAATTCACTGGATATGATGTTCTGAATATTATTGTACTATCTGCTGTTTGATACTATTAAAAGGGTAAGGAAGCTGCCCTTGTGCTATAACATTTTCTGCTTATGAAGTTTCCTCACTTAAAGGCTTACACAGAACATCACTATAATTCACACAGGACAGGGCACTTCCAACCAAGCCACTACTCAGAGCAATAATTAGCATTATACTCAAGTTTCAGCAAATTAGATTATTTTATGCTAATTGGAGTACACAGAGTTGAGCATTACAAAGGGATGCTGCAAAAGCCACAATTACAGCAGGAATAAGCATTTCCTAGTGCAGAACCTGCTGCCAGGCTTGCACAGCCTTCCAACAGCCACAGACTCTGGCTGCATCTGCACCAGGGACTCAGTCTGGACCAGCAGGATGGTTTGGAAGCAAATCCCTGTTCTCTACAAGTACCACACGTGGGTTTGGCTCTTGGCGAGGTTTTGGTTGGCACCAGCTTTCAGAGGGTGCTCAAGTGGAAGCACTGCCCCAGATGTGCTCCAGCACCCCATGGGACACATCCTGCAGCGCCTGGAGCACCACAACATCCTCTCAAGAGCACCCAGGGCTTTTGCCTGCAAAGATTTTTCAAGCAGCCAAACAGTTCAGTGTCTGAGCTCAGCCAAAGCCCCCCAGTCACGTGTAACAGAGATGTGAGGAGATCAGCACCAGCTACTTCACCCTACCAATCCCTTTTTATCATGCTAAATTCCCTGCAAACACCGAAACCGCCCCTGCCTTGCCCAGCATCTCATGCCAAAATGCCCCAGTGTTGAAGGCCCATTTCATCTGCTCGTGCACAAAGTCTCTAACAAAACCCCATCTTTCCCGGTCCCCATTAAAGCCTTTGTTTTTATCACTGTAAATCTGAAAGGGAAAACAGTCTGTTATTGGAGGATTAACTATTTGACTCAATAACTCATTAAAATTCCTCCACCTTGGCAAGCTAAGAAATATTGACTTTTCCTGCTTTGTAATAAACTCGAAGGTCAAAGCATCTCTGAGCAGTGCAAAAAGTACGGCCCCTGGAAGGAGTGCCTGACTCTTCTTTACTTTCTTCACTAATTGTTCCAGAAATTTTTGCAAATTAGCCTCAGAAATGCAAATTTTGGGGCCTCAGGGGGACCTCACTGTCAAGGCCATATTATTTGTAGTGCCTGCTGTAAATCAGAGCAGCACAAAGGACGAGGGCTTGAGGAAGCTCTGGCCAAGCATCCTCCTCCTTTTGGTGGCAGGACCTGCATCTGTACAGCACTTGGCTTGTCCACCACCACGTGCCTCAAAAGCCATGTTTTGGAGACTGCTGTTGATATGAAGGCTATTTGAAAATCAAGATTCAAGAGCTATTATTGTCTATATAAAAGTAATTCAGCTACAACTACAGCAAAGCCCCTTCCTGGGCTGTCTTGATGGTTAAAAATTGATCTCTCAGAGCTCACACCAGCCAAGGACTGCACCCTGCATCTCACTGAAGGTTATTTCTGCCTCCTGCTTTGTGGTGGGATTCTCTGATTTACTGCACCAAGTCACATCTGGGCAGGTCACAGCTGCACCCTGCCCTGACAGCAGCAAAAACCCTCTGAAGAGCCTCAAGTATTTTTGGTATTTTGATTTTTAATATAAAATTCGCATTATTGAAGATAAACACTGTTCTTATTAGGATGGAATTTGGAAGTTTTTTAATGATACATCCAAGATTTGGTTAAGCACCAGCTTATAGAAAAAGATAAAATATATTAATCTTTCCTCCATCCACGGAGAAACCCCAGGAAGCCTGGCTACCATCATGCCTCATTCCTTCTGCTCAGAGTTTAATTTATTCTGTGTTCCCAGATGGACAGCTCCTGGTTAAACACAGCTTAGTGTGGTAAGGGGGAGGCAAACAGCCAGAAAGGGAAGATTCAAGTATTTGGGAATCCTGATCCAAGCCCTCTGAAATCCGTGTCTGCAAGCAGAGCTGTTAACACGGGGTGCCTTTGCCAGACTCTCATCGTGTTGACAGCAGCTCTTTAATTCAATTATTCTTTGCATAATCCCTTGAAGAACTAAAGCTCCCCAGGAGCCCCCTCAGCTGTGGTGAGGGGGTCCAGGGTAGGGCAGGGTGTGGAACAGGGAGCAGTGAGAGCAGAGGAGGAGTGGGAGGGGAGAGCCTGGCTGTGTTATCAGATAACTCCTTCATCTGGACAACCCCACACAACACCAGAGGGGCTCTGCAGGGGGGTCTGGGCAGGACACTGCTGTGCCCCCAGGGGCAGGGAACGCCTTCCAGTGCTGTTTTTGGACATGTTATTACGAGTGACTGAATTCCTGGCTCTTACAAGGATTATTAGAAACAGAAATGGGAAGGCTAATCAAGTGAAACTACCAACTCACTGCTCCCAGTATTTATGAGCCTCACTGCACTGCATGGAAAAGGCATCATTTATTCAGTTTATTAGCTGCAAAGAAAGTAATTTACTTAGGTTAAAAATTTATCATCTTGCAATACAAGCCACTTTTCAACACTAATGAAGTTTACTCAACATGGCAAGAGTCTGAGGTGTTATATTGTCCTGGGGTCAGAAAGATGGGGAGAGGAAGCCCAGTTTCAACACCCTTGACTTCTCAAATTGGTTCCTGAATGCCCCTGAGAAATTTGGAATTCCAGTGGAAAACCAAGAGCTCAGTGCAGGCAGAAAATACCTGAGTTCAGGAATTTCACAGGGCTGGTTAACAGGCTGCCTGCATCTCAAAGCAAGACTTAATCACAAAATTAAGATGTTCCTGCTACAGTGGAGAACATTAATTCATAAAGACAGAGACCTCATCTACCTTTCACACTCCACTAAATATGTTACACATCAGACTGAGCCTCACCTGCCTGTTTTTATCCCCACTCCCAAGTACAACCCTATTCCTACCTCAGCAGAATTCCCGAGGAGTTCAAAGGAAGGTTGGGTTCAGGACAAGCTTCAATTAGGATGAACCAGACAAACCCATCACAGACAGCAAACCCAGCTCTGTCAAATCACTACTCACAAAAAGTGGCTCATACACAGCAGAAATGTAAATTACTACATTTACATGTAAAAAGGGAGTTTGCCCTCAAGTAACAGCGAGCTCCAGCAGGCAGCTGGACATCCAGGTTTATTGCTGAAGGAAAAAGTTTAGATGTTACATCAGGCTGGAGCCAAAATTGGAAATTTTAATTATACACATTAATTATACTGAATAATTAAACTGAAACTGGATGCTTTTACACCAAGTTCTTCCAGGGCCAGGCTGCACCTTGCAAATGGTGTTTTAAAATAAAAATAAAATCAAACCCTTTATGACATGATAAAAATATTCAGTCTCTAAACTTAGTTTACTCCCACGAGGTAAAAGGGTGATGTAAAAGGTCACGAGCTATTCATCCAACATCTTTCCAGCATTTATTTCCTTTCCCATATTAAACAATTTTCTGTGGTCTAAAATATGGTTGCAAGCCTTTGTTCTTATAATTTATTAATTTTTTTAAAGCAAAAATGGTGACTTGTCCTGGAGACTAATACAGAGAGCAGGATCTGCTGCAAGCATTTGATTTGCTATAGATGAAAACTATTTTTTTTCAAGGTCCAGGAGATAAATCTGTGTGTGTGCACACCCTGGAGCAGGATGGAGAGGGACACATCAGCCCTGGAAGAGGAGGGTGAAAAATCACCCATTTACACCAATTTGGATGCTCTACATTAAACAAAAGGCAGGATGATGTGGAAGCCTCCTCAGAACAAAAACTAGCCAGATACCCCAGACAGTCACATCGTTTCAGGAGGACTTGGGCAGAGCTGAAAAATCAGAACCAACACCAAAAGGAAAGGAAAATACGCTCTGGAAAGGAGGGCTGTGAGAAATAGTTACTCTGAGAACATCAGGGCCAAGAGAACTGCTTAATCTGTGTCTGCAGTTTAATAGCAAATGAAAACAAATTGTAATTGCTCAGCAGAAGTTCAATAACAGCGAGCAGTTATTCTGCAGACAACACCAAGGAAGCACTCAATATTACAGGCACATTTTCTGTATCAGTTTTTACATCTGAAAACAGGGATTAATATTTCTTCCTGTATCTGTCAGAACTCTGAAACCCATTAGAGGTCATACCATGAAAAGGCATTTGAAAATCACAAGTAACTATGCTGTTCTTGGTTTAATTAGCCTAATTTTGTCCCATTTCAAATCCCTTTAACCACTGTGAGATCAAAAGCTTCATCAAATATTATTTTTGGATGGCACTGTGGTCTGTGAGGGTACTAAGAGGAAAAAAAGAGACAAAAGACACACAGAGATCAAAAGATCCAGACTATGTAAAGCATATACAGAGATTACTGCAGTGTAAACACCAACCAGATATGAACCCATATATATTTAGAGCCTTGCCATGAAAACTCCACCATGCACAATTTGCTTGATTTTTCTCCTCTTGAAAGAGCAGCTAGAGAGGCAATTCATAAAATGGCTCTTTATTAAATGTTTATCTAAAGTTATCTCTGAGAGGCACTGCACACTGAAGGCAATTTGGTTGCATCACTCCTGTGCAGCAAGAAGAGACACAACCCCAAATCTGTGCAGCTCCCCTTGGCATCACACCTCAGCCTGTGTCTGTGAACTGGCTAGCGGGTCCCACAGCCAGCCAGACACGAAACAGCACCATGTTAGCAGATGATTAATGTATTTCCTGCACTGATCAAAGGGTTCAAGTGTCCAAAGCCAGGTTGGACGGGGCTTGGAGCAACCTGGTCCAGTGGAAGGTGCCCCTGGTCGTGGCAGGGGCTGGAATGAAATGAGCTTTAAAGTCCCTCCCAACCCAACCCATTCCATGACTCTGTGATTTAATTCAATGTTTCCCACATTTCCAGTGCTGTGAGCAACCCAGTGAAGGGCAGTAGCAATGTGCAGTTGCACAGGCACGTGGGCACATCTTTTTAATATTCTCAGTATTCCACAGCCCCAAAGATGCTGAAACTTGACAGTCTCAGATCTGGAGGGAACAGATCACGTTAATACTTTGGTTTCTTTGGTAAAACTCTGTATCAGAAGGATTGGCTCTTCTGAAGGCAGGCAGTGAAATTCCCATAAGGTCACTGCTCAGAATCAGTCTTGTTGCCTTTAATCTTGCTCATGAATCTCTGCCTGCCCCATTTCTTCACTCCTACTCTCAGGACCAGCCTTGCTCTCCCCTTCCTTGTTTTCAGTGGGCTTTCATCCTTTGTGTCAGGTCTCTTTCTGCTATTCCTTCAGTGAAATTCTTGTGGCAGAGACTACAGGGAGATTGGAATCCAGTAATAAAATAACTATGGATGACTTGCCTGTTTTTGTGTTGATTCTCCAATTGTATTACCAGTGGAGCTGCTGGAAGGAAGCTGAGCAGCCTGGATGCTCCCAGCTGTCTGCATTATTAACCTTTAACTCTGCCCATGCACTCTGCCTTTTGCTTGCTCTCCTTTCCCCCCCAGGATGCTCAACCTCCCTCAGCTCCTCCACCCTTGCCATGATCCGAGACCTTCCCACAGCCCTGACCCCAGAGCTCCTCGGCACAAGTCTCTCTCTCACTTCCACCTATTTTTCAGCTTCTGATTCCAAAATTTCCACAGTTTTACCCTCCCTTTGATCATTTCTACCTGGAGGAGGGCAAACTGCATAACCCAGGTGTACTGGGACGTGCTGCAGTGGCAGGGGACACGCACGGCCATCACCTCCCACACCTGTGTGAAAGCATCTTGCACTATTAACAATGGTTCAGAACCAAAAGACACCCTGTTCCCATCTGAGGAGCATTCTACACTCTCACAGAACTCTCTTCTTTTTCTATTTTTCGACTCATTACTTTGTAATAAGGCCATTTATCAGAAAATAAATCCATTTGTTTATTGTATGCCTATTTTCCCCTAACACACAAACACAATGTTATTTCAGATTGGAGAGAAAGATGTTTTCAGTTTCCTATTTATTTTCTCATTCAGACCTCAGTTTCTAAGGCTCATTGAGGAAAAAGAAGAGAAACAGAAAGCCAGCTCATCATTGTGTTTGTTTCCAAAAAAAAAAAAAAAGAACATTACGCTGATTATTTATTTTCGGTTGGACGAGAAACAGATAACAAGCTTTTATAATTAACATTCACTCAGTTTCCTTATTGTATTATTCTTGAATTCAGCTCTAAGTAAAGAAAAAAGAAAAAAAACCCAAACAAAACCAGTCATCTGACTTGCACTAAATTGTGCAAGTGCCACTGGACGAGGCTTCAAGGTGATGGATTGGGCAGCAATGGCAGAGTCAGCACTTCCTGTCCTTTGAGAGGTGCACGTCACACACCTCAGCCTTACAACTGAAGTCACAGCTTCAAAACCAGGTTAAAGCACATCTCAAAAATGTGTAAGGGGTAAAAGCACCAGACTAGAAAAAGATGGAGGTTGGCAGAGGGTACAACCTAAACATCCAGTAATGAAATCACAGGGGCACAGAATACTTCAGGTTGGAAGGGACCTTAAAGCCCATCCAGTCCCACCCCTGCCATGGGCAGGGACACCTTCCATTAGCTCAGGTTGCTCCAAGCCCCATCCAACCTGGCCTTGGACACTTCCAGGGATGGGACAGCCACAGCTTCTCTGGGCAACCTGTGCCAGGGCCTGCCCACCCTCACAGCCAAGAATTTCTTCCCAATATCTAATCTAAATCCACCCTCTTTACTTGATGCCCTCACTGGAGATAAGGAAAATCATAATATGAAGGGAGCAAAAAAAAAAAAATCTTTGGGATGATGATTTCAAAAGACAACTCAGCTTGGTCTGTTGAGACAACAAATCTATGGAGTCTTTTACTGTCCCCTCCTTCCAAATAGATTAATTTACAAGGATAAAAGCTTCCAGAGGGAGTCTATCAGTAGTTGCATCTATGTACAACTTGAAACACTTCTGTCATTTCCTACTACACCTGAAGGAAGGCAGGGAGCTGTGTGAAAATTAGGGACTGGATTCACTTGGTGAGTCTATTCCCCAGAACTGATGTTTTTCTGTAGAAGCTGCCATTTGCTGGAAATATAAGGGGAAAAAATATTAAAGCTATTTAGCTGTAATGGGCTTTGTGTTAGTGCAGGTGTTTTGTGTTTGGGTGGTTTTTCACTCCTGGGTGAAGCACAATGCGTGTCTGACTCATGGCCACTTTCCTTGATGGAGGAGGATTGGTGCCCCTCCTGCATCACACCTTAATCAGCATAAACTCCCAGCTTCAAACTCCTGAGGCTGCACATATCTTTACCCAATTTTTTTTTTCCCCAAGACATTTCATTTGTGTTTTCCCAAGCAGATGCCTGAGAGCCTCACAGATTCTGAGCACAGGAGCTTAACCCGAGTGCGAGGTAGGAGCCAAGCAGGTCCAGAAAGGAGAATTACAATCACACAACCTCTGAACAAGGATGGGCTGCGTCTGTGTTGGGATGCAGAAGAAAGGATGGTGTTATAAATCAGTTTTCATGGAATCACAGGATGGTATGGGTTGGAAGGGACCTTAAGGATCATCTCATTCCATCCCCTGCCACGGGCAGGGACACCTTCCACTGGACACCTTCCTCCAAGCCAGGGCACATCTATTTCTCACCCCCTTCCTGAGGATTTCACCTTTGCATCAATAAAGGGAATGACCCTGACTGTGACTGAAGATTTATCTCCCCTCAGTATCAGATTTCAAGATCTCTCCCTGCTCCCGAGGTAAATACCCCCGGTACGCCTCCACCTCTTCTCCCAGTCCTGCCACACAGCCCAGCTGGCACCAAGCAGTGTTAAGGATATGCATTGACATCTCAAACTCCTAAATTCAACAAAAAGACATCTTTTTTATCCCCACTTGCCCTCCAGCAGTTACTTCTCCCCGTGCTCTTCTACAAAGGAGGGCGGCAGAATTAATGCCATTTCTCCTGCATTACAAACCTTTTACTCCCTCTGTATTTGCTCCGTGCTGAAGGAAGCATTTTAAAGTGCATTTACCTGATGGAAGAGTTACAGGCTACTGAAAGGATAACGCAGGAGGATGAAAAAAAAAAAAAACCTACTAAAAAGCTATTTTGAAAGTGAAAAGCCTTTAAACTTCACATAATGTTAAAACTGGCTCGGAGGGTATCAGTGCAGAAATGGAGCATTAGCACCAAAATGCTAACATTAGCTGCCTTTTTTTTATTATTATTATTCTAAGGAGTAGAATATATCACCAGTTTCTCAGGTTGAGACAACCTAAAAAGAAAAATTTGGAAGAGGTGGAAACCAGATGAAAATCTGTAGCTAATTAAGGGTTCCTGCAGTGCTTGTATTTTTGCTTCAAATAGTTTTAATTTAATCTGAATTTTCTTAATCTGTACAGCTGGGCATCTGGTTCAGGAAATTGCCTTTTTTGGGGGGGGAAATGAGCTTTTTCCCCTCTGTGGCATCAGTGCTGGTCCACAGCCATGCAGAGAATCCATGCAGGACTGATCCTGCTGCCGAGCAAGGACAGCAGCCTGCCCTGGGGGAGTGGGAGTGGGAGCACTCCTCACTCATCCACACAGGAAAGGAGGGGGAGAGCTGGGTCTGAAAGGCTGGACAGAAAATAACAGTACATGTATTCACTCCCTTCCCTTTGAAAGTGCTCTGCACACGGAATAAAAACAAGCAACCACTGATCAGATCAACAGAGCACTGTTTCCCTTCCAGCACAAAGGCACCAAATGAAAACAAGAGGGTCACATTTAATAGCAGGAGAGGAAAAGCTTGGGATAAAAAGCAGGAATAAGCAGCAATCATCAGTCATCAACATCAAGAGTATACTGGGCAAAGGCAGCATTATGGGGGTTTTTATTCTTCTGAGGAAGGGAGTGGAGCAAAATGCATTTGGGTGCAGGGGATGTGGCACATGCTGGGCTGCTCCACACGGACACAGCACAACTGCACCAAGAGAGCAGCACAAGGTGTGCCCAGACACCTGCCAAGGCAGCAGCTGCACCTGAACACAGGTTAGATGAAGCAGATGCACGAGCAGCGTGAGAGGGAGGGCTGGGAACGCCTGGGGAAAAGTTCACTTCCCAAAACATTTGCTTTAGAGACACCAGTTGTGTTTGGTGCCCTCCAGCTTGGCTCCTCACATCGCACAGTGGCTCGGGCAGGGCTGATGGTCCCATCCACGGCCAGGCAGTGCATCCCTGCCATCCTCCATCGGATCCACCACAACAGTGAACTCCTGCAGCCCATCCCCACCCCAGAACACACCCAGCAGCCAAAATCCAGCTGCTGCTTTGTGCTCACACTAAACAGGATTACTGGCAGCAGTGAAAAGTGAAGTCCTCTGCTGAACAGCACACTGGGGATGGCAGCTGCTTTCCAGCCTCGGACTGCAAATACCACCTTGCCAAAGCTTTCTGTGCTAATGGGGCCCATTTTCTCTACAGGAAAGGAAAAGGCAGGAGGAAATTCAATTTTTATGCTTCCGAGTCTGCTATTGACGTGCATGTGTTCAGCTGCTCCTGTTCCCATTAACACCCAGCATGGGAGATTCAAACAACTTCAGACCTGCCTCGAGCTGGGGTTGTCCAGCAGACAGAGCCAATGTTTTAAAAAAGCCCAAACCAACAAAACAAAACAAAACAACAAAAAGCGTTATTTTACTTTAAAATTTTCTGCACTAAATAATGTAGCAGAGCTCTGACTTGAAAACCTGCACTTCTCAATGGAAATATTTGTCTCCACCTGAAGTACAAACCAGAGCTGCCAGCTATTTGTGTTCATAATCCTCACCAACGGGAGCTGCATCTGCAGAGCAGGACCCCACAGGGATCCCAGAGGGTGATTTACTGACTCCAACACGACCTGCAGGCACTAAATGGATGCCTTCAGGTTACTCAGGTGGAAGAACATGCACAGTGCCCATTTTGGGGGAAAAAAAAACATCTGAAACTCTCAGTAAAACAAAATAAAGCCCAAACCCTTGGGTCTCACAGTGTAATGGAGTGAATGACCAGCCAGCAAGGAGGGGAAAAAAGGGAATATGAGAAAAAGGCAAATTCCTCTCTGTGTGATGGCAGGAGCCATCCTGAACTGCAAGTCGAGTCTCCCAAAAGTTCCCATTTAATGCCATAATTGTCTCAACAGTGCCCATTTAAGTGGGTAAAACATATTAAAACATTCAAAATTACAGTATCTCTTCCCAAGTAAATCCTCTCCATTAGAAACAGGGCTCAGGTTCTCAGGAATGGAGTTTAGAGAGGACAGACCATTTTTTGGAGTATTTTTTATGTGGAAACACTGATCAGCAAGGAAAAGGTGACCCCTTGGGACAGGGGCTTGGTGTCCCTGAGCTGGCACAGGCAGCTTTGTGGGTTCCAAAAACTACTTTGGAGCTTCTGGGCTCCAAAAGCCGTCCAAGACTTCCTCCCACTGGGTTTGCTACATTTGTACTGGCAATTCAAATTGATTTTATACTGAAATATTGCTGTGGGATTAGAAACCGTCGTGTGAGGTACAGATGTACTTAACACAATCAGCAGCAAACACACAGTTATTAAACAGAGGGGTGGGAGTATGAAAGAATCATAATTCGACACTCCCAGAGCAAATACTGCATTTTGAAAGCAAAACCAAGGATCTCCTTTCTTCCCTTGTTGTCCATCACCCAACTATTCCAAGTGCTCAAACTTAAAAAATGCCTGAAAGTCTTGGAAGACATAAATTGGGATACAGGAAAGAAAAAAGAAAAAAAAAAGCTGCCAACAGTGAGCTTTGTACCAGAGGGTCCAAAGGGAGTCCACAGCAGGGACACAGCAGAATGCATTAAATCTCAATTAGATCATAGCACACAACAAAGCCCGGAACATTCTCATCAGATTTGCTCACCCAAGGATTAAGGGATTTCCTTGGGAGAGATCTGCGCTCACAAAGCATCTTAGGGACCCAGCTGCTCTGGCAGGGAAGAGCAGGCACCTCTCTGTCCTCTCTTAATGAACTGCACCCCTTAAATGGTCTCAAACCACGGTGTTTTACAGGTTTGTGTGGCAGTGGCAGTGCAGCTGTGAGGAGACACAGCTCAATATTTCCAAAGCGCTTCCAGAGTATTTTTAGCCAAAATATTTTCCCGCTAACTGTCTGAATATGCCTAAATGTCAAAAATAACAGCGTAGAAAGAAAAATGAGAAACCAGAAAAACACAGGAAACAGGAGAGAAAATAAAGCTTTGATGGCAGACTTTAAATTTTCAACATTACTGTAGTGAGGTAACGTGCTAGCCATCCCTAAGGCAATGATTTAGGCAGCACTGTGAAGTCATTATTTGTAAATGTGTTTGTTGTACAACGCTTAGCATTAATAAGGCTTCATAATTCTGCCTGTAAACACCTGACCATACTGATTTCTTCCCCAGGTCCAAGCTCTGTTGCCTGCAGTCCAAGCACAGCTCCTGTCTGACACCTTCCAGCACTGGGCACCTCCAGTGCCACCAGCCAGGACAGGCATCACCCAGTGCAAACAATTTGCACTTTACTCCCAAAGATCAGTTAATGAAGTGCAAAACTCGAGAGCTGTTTGATTAAAGTGCTAACTCTTGTAAAATCAATATGCCAGGGAGCAAGGCTTTTCTCATATTAAAGCAAGAAAAAGAAGTCTTAAATTTCACGTAGAACCCAAATGCAGCAACGGGAGTGCAGACACACTGTTTGTAGCTATTTCATATGATTTACAAACACCTGCTGTTAGTACACCTTAAAACACACATTATTCAATAAATGCTGTGGAAATTATCTTAAAAGCAGCAGTGGCCTGACTCACTTCCACAAAAGCACTGCAATACCCACACACAGCACTGAGGCCTTTTCAAAGGGTTCCCCTGCTGAGGGACAGTACCAATTGTCAAACCCCCAGCCAGGGCAGCAGCTTGGCAGGTCCCCAGCACCTCTGGGGTGAGCTGCTTTCATCTGCTCCACTCAAACCCATTCCCTGCCCACACAGGAGCAGCAGCCAGCCAGGTGAATGGCTCCATGAATGCACTCCACCACCACTCACTGGGGCTGGAAAACGTCAGAGCATGGCAATCTTAATATTTTCCTGACAGACAGGAGCTATTATTCCTCCCCACAATGGGAGACAGGCTCTAATCCCCCCACTGAAGGGGACATGGCTGTGGCTTTCAAAAACCCCTCTGGGACATGGAGTTCCCAGCTAAGAAACCTTCCAGCCTCAGCAGGTCAAACCTGGCATCCAGGCACCCACCCTGCCCCAAAATAGCTCAGAGTTTCAGCTGTTGTGACTCCCTTAATGGGTGAGGAACAAGCTATATGGTCATAGCCCAAACGATGTTACACCTCCCCTGGCCTGCACACACTGAGATTATGACTGCTCAGTGCACTCAGCACACACACAGCCACCAGGGAACACTAAAAGCAAATTCTGGCCCTGTCTATCATCCATAATTCAAGGGAAATCAGGGTTAAAAAAAGTGCATGAGCGATGGACATAATTTATAGGCTGCGAGTGGGAGAGCTGGCAGTCTCTCGCATCATAAAGTTTAAATAACGGTGGTTTAACATCAGATGTGCCCACAGCTGTATTGCCATTAGCTCCATTACTGCAGGGAGCAACCCCTTCCTGAGCTGGGAACCCCCACCTTGCCCCACCACCAGCAGGATCTCACCATCAGGCAAGCACGAACAACTCAGTACTAACAGCAGGGGGAAAAAGAAAAAGGGAAAAAAAAACGAGAAAAAAACATTCCCGCTTTGAAAAGTTTCGTGGTGCAGTTGGTTGTGAAAGGTGCTGCCTTTAAAATGGAAGGAGGAAAGGAAGGGAAAAAAGTATCAAGTTTTAGAGATGCCAATCTTGATCAATATCATGACATTTACCATTATAGGGTAATTTATTCTTGTTGTAAACTAACAAAAAAATATTCCTCTTTACACAAGGGATTATCAAATTAATTCAGTGTGTGTGCACACTGAGGGGTATTAATTGATCATTCAATCCAAGCCAGCTTTCAGTCAATATTCCTTAAGGAAACAAAGCTAGAACAGGGACTGCTTTCTCCCACCATCCTCAGGTTCATATTTGCAGTGGAAAACCTAAACTTCACAGAAATGAAGGATCAGGCACAGGGAATGGGAATGGGGCTGTCCCACCTTGTAAATCAGCTTTTTCAGCTGGTTCATTCTCTGTGTCACCAGTCCCTCTGCAATCGGTCATGGGATGACTCTGAGGAGGCACAAAATAACTGACACCACCCACAAGTGCAGAATTAAACCTGCAGAAAGCCCAAGCCAAGCTTTCAACCTGGCCACTGCTCCTGCTCTTCAGAAAACCTCTTTTCAACTGAGGAATTCGGCAGAAATCAAATGAGAACTTGAAGACAGGAATCCTCAAAGCAGAAGGAGTTTAGGAAAAATCACCTGGTTTCACAGCACCCTGCACATATCAGGACACCATCACCATTTTAAGTACTACTTTCCTGCAGTTAAGGCTGCAATATCAGATTTTCAGGGGCTTCTTAAGTTTTTTTTTGGTTCCTTCCTGTTGTGTTCAGCTGGGAAGTCTAGCTAAGCTGTGTTAGAAAAAAGAAAAGAAAAAAGAAGTATCAGCACAGAGCCTGAATCTTCAGTCAAAAGTCCTTTTTTACATCTCCCGTGTGCAGATTCAGCACGTCCATGGCACAAAGATGAAGAGACACGTCCTGATCTAATCTTGAAACACAACTTGGTAAGCAGAAAGCAACAGGAAAAGGTGTTTTTTTCCCCCCTCTGATTCAGCTGACAGGATCAGCAGCAAAGTGGAGCAGGTGTGGTGGGAACAGGTAACACTGACAGAGCTGTTCCCTTCTCTCTTTCACCCAGGAAAACCCCAAAGACCTCGATCTCTCTTTATTCCCCTCAGCACCACCAGCACTTTCTAATTCCACCACTTCCCAGGGGATGGGTCACCATCCCAGGTGTGCTGAGCGTGCTCCATACTACCCTCTGGAACAAGGACCCCTGAGTTATGGGGCTTTTTTACCTTTTTTCCCCCCCTCTTTTCTAGGTCATGACCTCATACTCCTCTCTGGGCTTGCAGAGCACATCATCCTGACAACCTGCAGTCCCTCTGCCCCAGCTGCACCCAGGGGCACCCTTGCATGTGGCAAATAAAAGGTGCCCAAGGTGTGAAATATGGCACTGAGCATCCCTTGAATGCAGCCAGGGGAACTTCACAGGGGATTTACAGCACAGGCTTTTCTACCACATGAGGTGGGGAGAGAAACCTGCAAAGGAGGCAGATCATAGTTAAAGTTTATTTATGATTTATCTTCTTTATTCCAGTACCTGGAGGAGAATTTCAATGAGGCATTTCCAGCACTTCTCTGAACACCTCAGCATCTCTGAGCACACAGCTCAGTGGAAGCCCTGGACTGTGTTACCCCCAAAATGCAGGATGTGGCACCTGCTGCCACCTTACAATGCCAGAGTGTTCAAAGGGGTGGCACATCTGGAACCAGCAAACATTTCGAGGAAATCAGTAAGATGAGCAACTTGATAGAACCTTCCTCTGTCCAAAGAGAAACTCAAAATCCCTTTTTTCCTGGAAGAATGATGAGGGTCCCATTAAGAATACCCTGAAAGCAGAGGGAGCTTCATCATTAATATCAGTGGGAACAAGAACTCCTGCTTGCATTTAATCCCTCCAGCCTGCCAAGCTATATTTAAATCCCTTTCCTCAACAGGAAGGAACTTAACCAACCTGGAAAACAACAAATCAATGCTCGTTGCATTGTTTTTCATGTCTGACTCCACATTAATGCTGTGTCAGACACCATCAGCATCAGAAGAGGCCGCCTTTGCCAGAACTGTTGCATTTTCTCAATGAAAAAGGGAAATAGAGGAGAGGGATGAGAAAAATTAATTGCCTAGAACCCTTTTTGTGCTGTACTTCCCCTGTGATTTGGGCAGAGCTGCTGCTCCTGGAAACAAAAACCAGGAGAGAGGAGCTGTGGCTGCCCCAGCCCTGGAAGTGTCCCAGTCCAGGTTGGACAGGGCTTGGAGCACCCTGGGCTGGTGGAAGGTGTCCCTGCCCACGGCAGGGGTGGAACTGGATGAGCTTTAAGGTCCCTTCCCACCCAAACCATTCCATGTTTCTCTGTTTCCACACTGAGAATAGAGATTTCCTTACAGCACAACTTGTGGATGGAGAATTAGTTTCCTCATCAGTGAGGATGATCCCAGCTGGGACACTCTGCTTTCTGCACCAGAACAGGAAGTTTCCAAGCAATAATTTTGAGCCATAACCTAACACTGTGCTGCCAGAGAAAATTCTTATAAGTGCAGAAGCCACCTCCCCACGGTCCTCAAAAACCTGATGGCCTGTGGCATCCATTTGCCACTCTTTAATCAGCTCTGGTTAATGGCTGAGACTTTTCTGCAGCATTTTCATGGTCAGGTTAACTCATTTCAGAAGAATACAACTGCACTGGTAAGCAAAGATAAAAAACCAGACAGCAAAACCACACAGGTTTTATGCACACCTTCTCCTTGTGTGTTTAGTTGCATTTGAAACTGCTTTTAATTGCAGATCTATCCAGTTCTGTGTGCTGGTCACTGCTGGGCTCCCTGGGAATCCTGCCACACAAAGGGACAAGGCAAAGTGTCACAGTGAAGGATTTATAGACAGCAAGAGCACAGGACATGTGAGTGGAAAGATTTAATCCCTTGCTGCTGAAAACTAATTGGATGTAAGGAAGGAGAGGATGTACACAGCTGTATGCAAAGAGAGATGAGTATGGAAAGGCTCCAAACTCAGGGCCTTTGGTAAGCAAATGTTATCCCCCTGAAACTCAGAAAAGTCTGCAAAATTATTTTATGTCTTCTCCAATTAAAAAAAAAAATCACTAGAATATAAGGAATAAAATTACTCCCTTTGACCAAAACATGATTTAAATACATTCTACTACTAGAAGTTTTTACAGCTCAGAACTTGTAGCACAGATTGAAAAGACTGTTCCCAAAGAGCAGTGAACATCACATACACAATAAAAAGACAGTGCAGATTTACAGACCAAGGTCCTCTGTCGTACCTAAATTAAAATATAAACCCGTGGCAGTGTATTCTCCCTTTGGGTCTCCTAAAACCCCAACCAGGGTACACTGCAATAGCCAGTGGAGAGAGAGAGAGGGATGTATCTTCAAACACAGCAGCAATGGCTTTGCTGAAGGACAGGAGTGCTCATGGCTGTTTCCTGTGCATTAGGGACCCTAAAGATGCTGGTATTTAACAAACCCGAAGGACCAATAAAGAACACAAAATAATCCTTAAAAAACAAACCACCTAAAGAGCCTTCATAAAACCAGTAATAAATAAACTTCCTTGAGATTTCCACAAATTCACAGCACCTCAGCTTGGCTGGGCTCTGAGGGGAAGCCCTTTGGCCACGAGGCAGAGCCTCATCCCAAGGGGATGAGCATCCAAGGAACCTTCACAGGTCCTGCTCCTGCTGAATCCACCCACACCACAGACCCTGAAGGAGCTGAGAGCTGCAGCAGCAGCTTCACTCGTGCCCCAGCAGGGACATGCAGATTGTCTGGCTTGGAAGCAGCCAGGCTAAGGTCCCTGCAGAGCACAGTGCTGGCACTGCCACCACCAGGACCCTGCCAAAGCCCAGCTAATTCCAGCTGGGAATGCCTTCCAGATTATCCACTCCTTCAAGCTCTGCAGCCCAGCCATGTTACAACAGTTTACACACTATCAAAGCCCTGCATCTGAGCTGGATCATTAGAGGGCTGAGAGCAGCCACTTTAACAATAAATTTTTGGGTGGCATTCTTCACTCCTGCATGTTTGAGCAATGCTATTTTTCCATCAGATCTGCTTTCGTGGCCAGAAAAATGGCTTGAGTGCCTTACAGCACCTTTGTTCACAAGCAGCACTGAACTTCTTTGAAATATTCAAAGTTTAACCAATTGATTTTGCTCCTGGCAAGGCTCGCTGCGTGGAGCTTTGCTGAGAGTGTCGACCTGCACTCTGCAGGAACTTCTTTCCACCTACATGATCTACTTCTGCAAGAGTGAGCAAACATCCATTAATCCAGAGCTGAAGTCTGGAAGACAGAGAGTGGTCAGTCTAAAGTAAAAGAAATCAGAGTAAAGAGTGAGAAACTTTCTTTGAGGGAGAATCCCAACTTCCACTTGCTTTGCAATACAGCAGGAGTAAGAGGGGTCGATGGCAGGAGGGAAGGGAATGCAAAATGCTGATACCCATTCACCTTGTCTTCCTTGTGGCTTGCTGTTTATTCATGGATTTCATATTAATCTCTGGAAATTCACATAGGAATTTATCACCATGCCCCTCCAAAATGCCCTGTAAATATTAACTCCCCCAGTCGCTGTCTAGGAAGTGTTGCTGGATGCCACGTTATCCTCATGCAGAGAAGTTTCCACAAGCAGCCAAAGTGAACAAATCCTTCTGGATCCTTTACACTTTCCAGTCACATCATCAAAACTGTTACATGGGGCTGTGCCAGACAAAGGTGGAGGAGCAAGACCCAGCCAAGGGTCAGGAGGGCTGAATTTTGAGACAATGGATTTCACCTCCCAGCCTCGTGCATAAACACCTCATCAAAATGCAGTGCTTAATAGCAGGTGGGTTCTTGGCACAGTGATGAGGTCAGAAAACAAGAGCTAAAGCATTGCATGTGGATTGCTTCTCCTCATCCCAAACTATTCTAGTTTGCACAGAATTTGTTGGTTTTTTTCCGATGCTGAAGCAAGAGAAAAACATTAATGACCATAAGTAACTGGAAACATTGTCCTTGCCAGCTGAAAGAACAGGTCTCCACACCTCATTTTCTGCTAATTCTGTAAGACTCACCTGCCTCTAAAGGTGTGTTTTCCTGCTTCCCAGTTCCACTCTGCCCAGTGGCAGAGGGTGGCAGATGTCACAGAGCTGACACCGCAAGGCAAGGGGGACAGATGAAACCTCCTGCAGGAGGTGGGCACAGCCTCCCTGCTGCTCTGCTGGGAGACACTGGGGAGGCAGAGCCCTCCCTGCTCCCGGGGCTCAGAGCACAGCCAGACCTCCTGGAGCACAGGAGCCAGCGCTCAGATCTGTGTCAGCAACCTCGGAGCAAAGCCAGGACAGAAAGGGAGACCACACCACTGAGCTTGGAAACTTCCAGAATGCAGAAAATACCGTGAAATAAATTAACATACTAATCATTCTTTCTAGTAAGGTCTGTAGAAGAGAAATGATGGCTCTCCTTTTTTTTTTTTTCCTTAACAAAAATAGAGTTGCACGACGAGACAGCAGTATTCATATTTATGATGCCTTAAACAGACCCTAAAGGTTTCCTGTCTTCAATTTAACTCAGCCTCTAATAACCCATTAGCATGAAAATGACAGTCAAGGCGACGTGAGCTTAGATGCCTCTTTGAGATACAATTCCCTTTCACGTTGCAGAGATGCTCTTCACATCAAGACAAGCTCAGAAAAAAACCCAAGCCATCCCTTGATGTGCTCCAGAACCTCTCAAAATATTTGAATGCTTTTCAAAAAACATCTTGGCACTTTTCTCTGAGCGCAATTAATACTTTTCTCCTTCAATTATACACATCAGTGCAGATATTAAAAAAAAAAAACAACCTTGGATGGGTTGTCCTTTTCAGAACTGAACTGTACTCTCCTTGCTCTGTTCCTCTGTCCTGTCTTGGCACCTCAACCTTGTGTTTCTTTCTCTTGGTGGGACTTTTCTCTCCAGCTTCAGTGACTGGAAGTATTTATTTCAGTACAGGCACCTCTTCAAGCCCAGACTGCTCCTGGAGTTCCTGGTCACACCATGCCCTGGGTCCATCTTCCATCCCAGACCATCTATCTGATGCTGCTGCTCTTCACGTGGCAGGAGTGCCAAGAGTTGCCTGCAAAGCTTTGGGCTGTGCTGGCACGTCCATTCATTAATTCTCACTTTAATTATTTAATTCTGATGCAGTTGTTGGAGCTCAAAAAGAAGCTATTCACAGCTCAGCTGCAAGGGTCACAGCATTTGTACATCTCCTGAAAGGTTTTTAAATGAGCACAGTCCTGATGGGGATGAATGTTCCTCATTTCTGGCAGAACTTGGTTCTAATTAAGCAGTTGAACTGTAAATTTACAGAACAAAATAGGTAACAAGGGAGAGGACAAGAGGAAATGGCCTCAAGTTGCACCAGGGGAAGTTTAGACTTGGTATTAGGAAAAATGTCTTCACAGAAAGAGTTGCCAAGCATTGGAACAGACTTCCCAGGGAAGTGCTGGAGTCATCCCCTCTGGGAATGCTCAAAAAACATATGGATGTGGATGAGGATTTGCAGTTTAATGATGAACATGGTGAACATGTAGCCCCCAACCCACCCCTTATCTCAGGTACCCCTGGGACAACCCACGAGCTTTTCTTCTGCCCCGAGGAATCCGCACCCTGGGCACGTCATTCCTCGTCACCACCGCCGTGTTTCCTCCAGTGCACACCCAGACATCCTCCTGCACGTGCTGCAGTTTGCTTTAGCACCACCTTGAACCTCTGCTGGACTTCTCTAAAGCACAAGAAAGCCCCTGTGTGGCAGCTTCTCTGCTCACCTGGAGAGCTGGTGCCGTCTCTGACGGAGAGGGGAAGAGGCTGCACGCACCAGCAAAGAGAATAAATGATACACTTCCAAGCCTGACATCATCCCCTTCCAGCTCTTTGAATGCATTGCAAATTTAATTGCAATTTCTTCTGTGACTTTCTATTTTGAGGCTGTGGTTGGATCCTCTGGGCCCACGAGGAGTGATGCTGGGTATTTACCTACTGAGGACGTTGGAATTCATGTCCTGAAGTTGCTTCATTAGTTTACTTTACGCTTTCCAAATGATCAAAGCACATCTAAATTTTTCATTAAGAGGAAAATTGCACCTTTTTGCATGGTAGAACAACTGGGTTAATTGCCAGCATTAATATTATATTTTGTTCTCAAGAAGCCACCAAGAATTTCTATTGTAACTTAATAAATAGGAGTGAAGGCACAGTCACTTCAGAGAGCAGGGAAAAGCTGGGCCCTTCCTTCAAGCATGTGCACACATCACATCAGCAGTTTGGGCCTGGTATTTCAGTTTTACATTTGGGGATGATCAGCCACCTACCTCCAACAGCTCATCTTTGCACAGAATGGGAAGTCTTAGAGCTGATATCATCTATTTCTTTGTGAATCCACAACATCAAGAAATAATGCAGCCACCCCACTCCTCCAGATACCCTCTTCTCTCCTGGGCAGAAGAGACACATTACGTCTAAAAGGGCACTTTAATGAACAGAAGTGAACTTTTAATGAAGGCAGTATTGATAAAGTGTCAAGTGCAAGGGCTCTGCTCCCAACTCATTTAAATACACAAGGAGAGGCAAACAAGTACTTGTGCTCCCCAGCTTCCCCAGGGTTGTGGCTGGCACATCTCCCTTGGTCCAGGTCAGGGAAATGGCAAGAAGGGAGCCCAGAAATGGAAATGGATTGCTGGGCAGCAGATCTGTCTGTGCTGCAGGGGATGGTTCAGTGTGCCTGCACCTGGACAGTGCAACGATGCCACCTCCCTGGCAGGGATGCCCACCTGGAGCATCCCACACCCTCTATGACCAAAAAAAAAAAATATAGGAAGAATAGAAGGGATGAGTCTGGTTCCCACAGAAGGAGAAATAATGGGAAAAGGATGATAAAACCGTGGGACTGCAGCAATGCTGCACAGTGTCATTCAAAGCTCTGTTAATGCCGTCACAGCCCTGCAGCGAGGGGTTTTCATCTGCTTCTCTCACAAAGTGCACTTCAAGAGAGAGGCTCTTAATGGCCTCTGGTTTCATCTGTCTGTGCAGTGTACTTGGTTCTCCAACCTCAACTCCTCTCCACCTCATTTTATGGAGAAAGCCCTCCAAAAGCACAGAGTCAGTACTTACCAGCCTGGTGCGCTCTCTGTTCTGACACCTCTCCTGTGAATCCTCACTCCTACCAAATATGTTGCATTCAGCAAGGAAGTTGGGTATTTTTGATGAACACAGCTCTGTAGATTGCACGTGGGCTGCCCATTAACTGGGCACTGCTCTGGTTGGAAAAGCAGCAAAGCAAGTTTTTGTTGCCATTGGGAAAGGCCTTTGAGAGTCAGACATCAAACATCACCTCCTCCGTGGTGACACCACGAGCCACAGGACAACAACAGCTTGAACAACAAGCTCTGAACAGCTTTGCAGCAGTGGGAAACTGGAATCTGAGCATGACTGATTAGATCACCCTGGAAAAATTAAAAAAGGACACAAAGAGGGAGGGGGATCTACACAGAGGCAGAATAGACCTGCATGGTGCATACAGGAACTAAACTCTGCTGCAGCAAAGCAGACTTGGAGCTGAGTTTCATCAGCTATTCCAAATAATAACTACAACAGGAGCTGCATCCTAGGCAAGGTTTCCTCTCTGTGGCACAGGAGGAATCCTCCCTCCATTCTGGATCCAGCAATTTCAAAATAAAACAGGAGAACAGACAGAACCACATCAGCAAATACTGGATCAATTAAAATGCATTTTGATACTTCTACTGAAAATGTCAGAGACTTCCTACCACCAAGCCCATGACAGTTTGACATCTGTGACAGTACACTCATCAGTCCTTCCAGTGCAAACTGTATTTTCATTTCATGGAGCTGGATTAGCCAGTTTGCTCCTGATGGAAAACATTCTTTGCTTGCAATGTCTGCACTGGAAGTAAGAAGCACGAGAGCCCTGGGAGAGGCTGGGCAAGGTACTGTGGCACTTGGATGCCCTTGAATCAATTTGAAGGCATTCCGAGGTACTGAACATTCATCAAAAGGACACAGTCATAGATGCATTCCAGAGTTTGAACTATGTGGTCTGCCAACACATTAATTTTCTGGTTTCGTTGCAATGCTGTGAGGTTTACGACACTCCTTCATTCAGTTTAATTAAATGTCTCCCATCATATTTACTCCAATCACACCTTATTTAGAGATCAGTAAATAAACAGTGGGATTGTGTTATTTATGATGATGTTTGGTTTTACTGTAACCTCATCACAGGATGTATTTTACAGCCTTCTGTCTTACAAATGATTGAACATAACTACCACAGTATTACAGACCAAGTAAAATTAATATCCCCTTTTACTTCTGATCTTTTTTATTAACCATTATGTTTTCAAAAATTATAATCAAGCCACTGTACAAGCACAAAACCTCACCTGACTTTAATCACCTGTTTTGTGCTTACAGGGAAAAAAAACCCAAACTAAAAATCACCTTTATCAAGAGCAGTACAACAGTGCAATGTCACCAAGGGCACTGTCTTGCCAGGTGTATTATAAAGCCTTCTGCACACAGGGACTGCAGTGACTGGCAGATGGACTCATTTCATGTTGCTATTGGTTTCCAAAGCCATTATTTAAATTTTCAGCAACATCCTCCCTCCTTCCCTCAGACATGCAGATGCACCGAGGGGTTTAAAGTCATCGATTCCAAATGCTCTTGATGGAATTGCTTAAAAGGGAAGCGAGAGGCATAACAGGAGTTGCTCTGTTTTAAATAGTGTTCAATCACTGAATCGCCTCACTTATTGTATCTGCTCCCAAATTTCCTACTTTGACATGATTTGAAAGGGTTTTTCCAGAGGAATGAGTGAGCTCCATGTGGAGCCACAGAGACAGGCTCTGTGCAATCAGGTTTAGTAACCTTGTCCCCCACTAAGAAATGAGAAATGCATCTTAAACGCTTCTTTCTCTGGAACTTGGGTCTCCCCAGGTAAAAGTGGAGGTTGGCCATTTGGAACTGATGTTACAGTTACATCACAGCATCATTTATCTTGGAAAAAGCCTCCAAGACCAGCGAATCCAAACCTGGAGTTCTTACAAGAGAAAACCCCTGGCTGAACTAAGTTAGGGATGCTTTAGCAGACTGCAAATTACTATTAATTACTAGAGGTTAAACATTTGAAGAAAGAGAATGTGTTAGCCAGTTCAACTGCAGGTGTCTACTGATTCTATTAATTAAGTTTACCTTTGTAAAATAATCAAGTTTTAAAAGTCTGTGAAAAGACCCTGTTTTGTTCATATCTTCTTTGTGAAAAGATCATTAAGACTCAAGACACCAAGATCTGAGACTGGTTGAGACCTTGCAGTAGAGCAGCAGCCTCAGGGTGTCTTTGAATTGTGGGGAAAAAAAAAAAAACTATGAGAGGTCCCGTGCTCATATTGCTCAAATTATTTACGAGTTGTTTCTCTGTCACTATTCTTGCTTGTGCCACTGCACCGTTTCTGTCCAAAAAGGACAAAAAACCCCGATGAAAATCCCCACTGGCGTGGTCTTTTCAGGGGCTGAGAGGGCACTGCTAAAAGACAGACTGAAAGCTGTTTTCTGCAATGCCTGCAGCAGTAGAAATGTTCTTCCATCCTCTCCCAAGGTCCTCAGGCTCCCAGTGCTTTACAGAAGGTTTCACTGACGTCCTGTACAGAACCCTGAGCTCCCCCAGCTGCCAGGTACAACTCTGCCCCTGGCAGGCACTGGGATGCATCTTCCCTCCTCAGCAGGAGCAAGAAGAAACTTCCCATTGACCTGTCATCTTTTAAGACTGTCTGGAGTATCCTTATTCCCAAGAAACCTTGCTCTACCTACTCCTCCATCAGCATCTCCTCCGTTACCTCTGGAAACAGGAAAGCAATTTCACAAGAAAAACTTGTAATACCCTCAAAACCCCCTATAAAAGAATGTGATTTAAGAGCCTTATGCACTGATCTAATTTAAACACACTTGGCTGGCCAGAAGTGGATTATTTTTCGGGGGAAAAAAAAAAAAAAGGTAAACCTACCATGGTCCTTTCTCAGTAGGAACTTGAGCATTTTTCATCACATGGTACTTCCACCACTTTTACACCTGCCTGATTCCACACTCCCAAAAAGCCACTCCCTGCTCAGTTTGATATCCCAGCCAAGTGCACTCAGCATCTCCCTTCCCATCCTCACACTATTTACCTCTTCCTCTCCTCCTCTGCTCCTCCTTTCTAGCTGAGTTCCTGAAAATCAGGAGTGACAACCAGGCAGATAAACAGAGAATAAGATATCCCCACAGAAGTTACTATCAAATAGAGAGGGAACTAAGGTTATTGATGCAATGAAGTCTTATTTCAAATTTAGATGCTTTGGTTTTGCCCTTACTGAGCTTTATTCTAATAGAAAAGTCTAAGATCAGTTGTCACAACAGAAAACAGTCTTACACTTTGAAAACCCGAACTGGGATGAGCTGTTCTGATCAGGTAAAAACACATTCTCATGGTGACTTTTGACTGTCTGTACCACTTCTCTTAAAATCCACCTGAGGAAGCACTTCCTTCATGAAGCAAAATTTTCAATCACCAGGACCAGAGACCTCTGCAAATGTGTGGGCAGAGCTGCTGCCTGGACAGCAGGACCTGCTGCAGGGAAGGGAATTTAGAACCCTTCAGAGAAAGTATCAGTGTGTAGTTACTACTGCATGTCATGCTGAAAGTACCATCCACAAAAATCACTTCATCAGGTGCTTCTGAGGCAGGATGGTTATTCCCAAATTGACTGCACCAGACTTTGCCACATCAGTAAAGCCAGACCACTTTTCAAACTGATCATGGGAGAAAAGCCTCTCCTCATTTTCCCCTTCCTTCTGAAGGGAACCATCCCAGCACATCACTGGGGAAGGCCAAGCAAAACCCCCAAAAGGATGCAGAGAGAATTAGAGATGTGCATAATTATCCAAACATTTGCAGGAGTACACAACAGCAAACAGCAGCAGCTAATCCCACAAAATCCTCCCAGAGAATTGGAAGATTTTTCACTCTCTGAAACGTGATAATGAAAAACCAATTCCCAGATGCTCCACCAGATGAAATCATCTTGTTTCAAAGTTTATAATCATATATGTTAAATGCATCGGTCCACTCTCAAGATTAGTGATAATGATCTTACATTTTTAATAGAGCCCCTCATCCAGGGGGATTTGATGTGAGCTTACACAGGCACTCCAGCATTGCTGCACTACCCCTGGCTTGAGATGTGGCAGCTGCTTAATATCACTGCAATATGCTGTAAACAACACACTGCTGGGCAGGATAAATAAAGGATGCTCACCAGAGGGAGGGGGTTACACAAAAGCCTCCCTCAACCCTTCACTTCTCCATAAAAGACCTCAAGAACAGACAAAAGGATGACCTGCACCTCTGGAAGGCAGGAGAGCCGTGAGGACCTGCAGCATTTTGGACCTGTTGGGAAGCACGGGCTGCATTTGAGGGCAAGACACGAAACTGCAGCTGTCCAGCCCCAACACAAGGACCAGGGAGGGGAGCAGGGCCCCAGCAGAGCACTCCCCACCACCACACAGCTCTGGGGGCTCTGCAAAGGGACAGGGCAGCCCCACCAGCTACAAACTGCTGCTGTCAGACACCTGAAATGCAAGCTGTGTCACTGAGCTAGGAATGGGAAAGCAGGATCACCCCACTGCAGAACACTCTTCAAACTCACCTTGAACTCTAATTTACAAACAAGCCCTTCCTTTTCCACTCTCAAGTGCAGCCCTGCAGCTTTTATCCCAGCTAACTGGAGATGGTAGGAGAGAAGCTGTTTAACCTCTTGGTCTTTCATTCATGAACAGTCAGCAGAAAGTAACGACACAGAGAGAAATCAGTGAGTCATTACTGGAGCTACAGCATGAAATAAAGGACAAGGGAAAGAGGAAACCTCCCAATTGATGTTAATGGGTTTTGAATTAAGCTCTTCAAACTGGAGAGCAGAACTGAAGAGGTGCACAGACTGGCAGACCCAGTGTCACCACTAGAGATGGTATTACCAATCCCCAGCAAAAACCTGTGCAGTGAAGGGCCCGTGTGAACGCTGGGATTGAGGTACGAAAGTGGGAGGAGGTGTTGCAGGTTTTCAGTTCTGCATCCTTTACTTTATTCTTTTCTGTAAAGATAAGCTCATGTCATGGAAATTGCTGAGGGGCTTTGACCTTCCTTACACACCTGTAGGTCTTCATACACTTCCCAAAGAAATATTCCCAGAAAAATAACTGTAGCTTGCTGTTATCACTCTGGTCTGAAGGCTTAGCATGGCACACAGCCACTCTCTCCTCATCACACAATCTGAGGCCAAACTAATCAATAACAGGTTCGTAATGCCAGTGATTCAAACCAGCAGTTTGTTTTTAAAATGAAAAGTTACTGAAACAGAACTAAATATTGCCTAAATCGAATTAGCTGCAGCAGCAATAAATAATTAAAAGTAATAAACTAGTTCATAAACAGAGAACATAATTTAATTAATTTTACCACCATGTATAGAAATATCAATACTGCAGAGAGATGGAGCTTATGGGGAAGCAGGGAGCCCAGGCAGCTTTGCATCCACACACATGCAGGACAACAGCAAAATAATTGTGTGTATATATATATATATATAAAATCAAATCCAAGCAGTAATAGAGTATTTTGGAAATACAAGTAGGTGTTGAGAGGCAGATAACTGGCTCAAGCAGGGAGACACTGGACATGATACACATTTTGCAAGGCTGAGGGAGAGATAAGAAGGGCAGAGCAGGATGAATTATTTGAGGTAAAATCTTGCCCAGCTGCAGATAAGGAAGGAGCTGTGCTCATGATCTATTCCTGCCCATGCCACCACATGCCCTTTCCCATGCTGCCCATGACCATGGACAAATCTGTAAAGGCTTCCTCCTCCAGGGGAAGAATCAGGAGGAAAAGCAGGGCAGGCAGGACTGAAACCATGCTGAGCAGGTGGGTTCCTGCCACATCTCCCTGGCTCCAGCACCACTGCACTCCAATGGGATGCAGGTGTGAGCTCCCCATCCCCTCTTCCTGCACCCCCAGGATTTGGGGTCTCTTGGTTTAACTGAAGAGCACAGTCAGTCATGAAATTAGACTTGTTTTCTGCCTGAACTTCCTATTTGTAAGAAAAAAGCAGGTGTGCATACTCATATTCTCCTTCCAGGACTCTGCATCACACGTACACACATCTGCTTTTCCTTCAAACCAAAGCAAAACCTTTAGGGATAAGTAAGTTCTGTTGGAATAATGAAATACAAAACTGAAGAGATTTTGCAAATGTCAGCTGAGAGTATTGCTCCAGTACCAGGGTATTAACAAAGCCTCCCTCTGTTCAAAACGAAGTTGTTACAAAGTACCAGGATAACCCTGAGTCACCCCAGGCTGTTGAAATGTTTTCTATTTGTTTTTTTTAAGGAAGGTAAGTGCAGCCCTTGCAATCTCATCTCTTGCTCAGTGGAAAGCACTGCCTTCCCCAGAGGGAGCTGGAGGAAGCTGTTCTGCAGAGCTGTGTATCACAAGGTACAAAGCCAAGGGAGGCTGGGCTGTACCTCAGAAACATCCATCCAAAATAATCCAGCACAGCTAAGCAGGGAAGTCATACCCAGCCTGACAGCGAGTTCTAATTCCACTCCAGCATCCTTGGTGCTATTTGTTCAAGTCCCAGCTGGTCTGAGCCTGGTGCTAATATTGCCAGGGTTGAGGGTTTGATCCCTGTAGGGGATGTTCAGTTCAGAGCTGGACTCGATGATCCTTGAGGGTCCTTCCAACTCCGAATATTCTGTCATTCCGTGGATGGAAATGCAGGGAGGGTTGTTGGAAGGGGCACAGTAGTGTCTAACCCAGGAGGGTGCTGCTCCTGGAGGTGCTGAGATGTTGAATTCTGCCCCTTTTTCTCTCCCTTTAAGCAGCCCTTGCCCCGAGGGAGGCTCTGGACACGGAACCCACCAAGGCTGTCTCTCAGACCTGGCTGGGGCAGTGAGGAGAACCAGGCATTTCATCTTTATTCACTGCACACAGCTGCCTCCCTCCCTGTGTTCTGCATGATCTCTCCAGCCATCACCAAATGGGGAGGGCAAGCAGCTAAAGCCAAATCTGCAGCACAGCCCAGACACCGGTGCCAGTGCTGCGCTGGAGATGGAGCCACGGGCTGGGGAACCACGGCAAGGCTCAGCCTGGGGCAAAGGCCATGACTGCCAGGGAAATTTGGGGCAGGAGGACAGCTTTCCATGCAGAAGTGAGGCCAGCAATCCCCTGCAGACAGGAGCACACAGCGATCTTTCAGCACTGAAGGGACGCCAACGTGACACGCCGTGCTAAAATCCCTGGGTGTCCCTTCAGAGGCTCCTGAGGATGTCAAGCTCTTCTCTTTTGAGCTCCTCAACAGCAAAGCCACTGGCTCCAAATATGCACACAGGAAAAACAATGGAAAATACCAGTAAGCACCAGCAGCTGCCCAGTAAATAGATTTTGCAGGGAGCAAATCCATCTCTCAGGCTCTTGGCTTCACTGCCTCACCTCCATGAGTAACTGTGTCAATCAGGATTTAGATCTGTTAACCAGACTAGACCTGCTTTGGCCTTTCCAAGCACTTGGTTCTCTTCTGTTCCACTCACTCTACCCTCTCACCTTTTCTAATTGTTACAGGACAGAAACTGGGATCACTCGCACCCTCCTGCACCTCCCTCCCAGTTTCCCTCCCTGCAGCAAGCAGGGTCCTTGGCAGCCTTTCCCTTCTGCTGCTGCTTTCACAGGGGATCCCATCAACTTTCCATCAGCCAGTAAGTTTCCTTCCAGAGGAGAGCTTTAAAGCTCTTTCTGAAGAGACTTGAAGAATCCCTTTCCCTGCCCACCCACACCTGATGCAGGATCGCAGAGCAAGCACAGTGGGAACCAGAGACTTTTTTTAATTAGGTTCCCGAAGTCTCCATGTAATTTTACATTTGGCATCTGAGAGCATCAGTCTGGAACCACGCTGGGGGAGGGAGCTCTGCTGGGTGAAGGAGCAGAGAAGCAGAGCAGATGATGGCCCTCACCATCAAGCACTGAGGTCCCCACAGGGCACAGAACCTCTCGGGGCTTCTGGTGGGCCAACAGCCTGCCCACCCTCCTGTCCCACTAACTTAAACAGGAAAGATGTGTCCTGTGCTGCTGAGGGGTGTTCAAACCTCCCCACAACGTCAGCCAAGTTCTGACCCAACCATCAAACCCGTAATTTTAGCAGCTCCCTGTACCTGCCTCTGCCACCGACCCACCGAGTGTCATGGGCTGAACCCGGGCAGAAAGCAAAGCACAGCCCTGGCACACACAGAGCTCCATTTGAGAGACCAAAATACTGCAAGCACCCCACGCAGTGTTTCTAACTTTACTCAGTGTTATCCCAGTTTCACACATGAGAAAGGTTACTTGCTGTGATTAAGATAAAGCGGTGGCTTTCGGGGTAAAACCCCAACAGCCAATAAAATTCAGTATAAAACGCTGAAATCCATGCAAGAATATGCAATAATCAACAACAAAAAAATACAAAAAACTCCCTGTTATTTTCAAAATCCTGTGAATTATTTCTAAATAATTAGTATTAGGTAATAATAATAATAATTAGGTATTAGACTCATGATAGTCAAGATAAATCTTAGGACCAAACAACAGGTTTATTGGTAACACCCTGACTTGCCAAAGTAAAGCAATTTGCTGATGAAATGACACACACAAATGCAGCAAATCCAAACATTCAGCACAGGCAGTGCTGATACAGGACAGAGCACTGGAGCAGCAGCATCCCAGAGGAGCCAGCATCTCCCTGCTTTCCCACTCACAACTTGTATCAGATCAATTGGTATCACCCTCCCTTTACTCTTCCCTCACTGAAACCACCACAAAGGCACAAAAGAGCAACCCAATGAGTTCTGTGCACAGAGGAATCACTGAGCCTAGCAGAGCTCCAGGAATCAATAGGGGTATTTTTAACCACTCTCATAAATCCCTTCTTTGCTCCTGCTGCTGGAAGTACCAGAATAGATGGAGCCTCTCGGGCACCAGCAGTTCATGGTATTTTGGTTTGCTTCCTCAAAAGCTTTAGTAAGACATGGCATGTCAGGGACAGGGTCACGGCTCATCAGCCCCTTTGCTGGGCTCCTAAATCTTAACAATGAAATACAAACAACAGCAAGAAACAGCAGCAGAAAACTGCGTTTTCCTCCTCCAGCAGATACACTGAAAACATGCTGCACATTAGTCCCTCCTAGAGAGAAGAGCTTCCTTCTCACCACGGGAAAAAAGTCACTTTTTCAGACAAAGAATTATGCAATTACACAAGTAATTGTGGGACTGCACCTCTCACTAATCCCAGCCCATCCCCTCGGGGGCTCACGTCTGTCTTGCAAACTGTGTGACCCCAAGTACAGGGAAAATACTCAAAGCTACACTCCAGTGTTGCAGAATATTCTGCTGTTAAGTTTCTTGCCTTTTTTTCCTAATATATGCACACAAATTCAATTATTTAGAGCTGAGTCAATAGGGTTGGATCAGCACCGATGACAGACTCCCACTGGCAGGCAGCAAGACCTAAAGGAATCACTACCACTCTCATGAAAAAGGCACATCCTGACTATCAGATTACAGGATATTGACATTTGTGATGGTTTTATAAAGATAAATATTACAATAATTAGTTTTCAGCTGATTTTATCTCAGAAATCATACCAGCTTTGGTGATGTTTGCACTCCAGTGAACCCTGTTTTCACGTGTTTTTTTCCTATCATAGGATGCAGAAGAAGGAAATCTTAGGGGGGAAAATGCATCACTGAAGAAGTGATAACTTTTTAACTTCTCCTATCAGAATTAATCATTATTGACTCCTGAATGAGGTCTTGGGGCAAGAAATAAGGAGGGAATTGCAGCTGAAGCCCTCAGCTCTCAGTGCCAGCTGGCAGCACCCACAGCATCCACGGGCAGAGACCCGGGAGTGCAGCATCACACCCTGACAAACATCATCTGGGCTGAGGATCTGCTCCAGGAATTTTAATTTCTGACGACCCAGCTCCCAAACAAGATCTAACTCTGGGCAAAACAGTACCCCAGACAGCCACTGTGAGCTTTGTGCCTCACACTGGGCACTCGCTGCAGCCCCCACTGTCATCCACACCCCACTCCACCCATGCCCTTATCTGAGTCCTACAGTCAGCACCACCTGAAACTCTCCATCAAACTTATCTTTATTTTTTCATCCAAAAAGAAAAGGTTGAAAAGGAAAAAACAAACCAACCAACCAACCAACAAACAAACAAAAAAAAACACAAAAAAAACCACAAAAAAAAACAAAGACAAAGAGAGATAAGGCTGGGAGACCTGAAAGCCATTTTTATCCTAATAGCTGGCAAACACAGATCATTAGATTCTGATAGCAAGTAAAAAAGACTGTTTACAGTAACTTTAAAACCAGCAAATTTTGTTCAAGAATAAAGGGAGTGAATCCACTATCTGACAGTTGCCATTAATGTTCTAGACCTGATGAACCTGTGCTCAACAGCTTCCCAAATTTCCTTCTCTTCCAGTTGGCCCAGTAAAAGATATTTCTTTTCCCTACAAGCTTTGACCTTCATGTTCTAGTGCCTGATAAATAACCAGCACAGAAAACAGATTTTTATCTGAATTTAAAAAGAAGTTTGTGTGTTCTCTCAAGGACTAACTGGATCTTGTTAAACAAAACCCAACCCTTTGGCTTTAGAAAACTTTCCCTGTAGCTCATGGGTATATTCCTGGAAACCTCAGATCTTCTTTGGGTCACGGGGAGCTGCCTGTAGGAAAACACTGGTAGCACCAGCAATGTTCCCAGTAAATTAAAAAGAAATACTAGTAGAGATGGTATGTGGAAAATAAGACTTCTTTTTACAGCAGCACGTGTAGCATCCAATGGTGAGGAATTTATTTCACTGCACATCTAGACAGTGCTCAGCTTCATCTGTGTTCATGAAGAAGCAAAATCTGAACTCATTCCTTCTCACCAGAAATACAACTAAGTTCTTTTACTTAAGTCAGCACAAGTCCCAGTTTTAATAATTATCTTATTCTTGCTTTTCTGGACTTCATGCTATGAGCAAAGCCACGAGGTGCCTCTTTACATGTTGGAGATGGGATTTTGCAAGTGAGCTAAAACCATCTAGTTTGGGGTGGGGTTTTTGCCTGTTGATTTCAGCTGACAACTCAGCACAGCAGTTCTGACCAACTGCCTTTAACTCCTCAGTGACCTGAAGCCCTGGGAGCAGCACAGACAGGCAGAGCCCTCATCCCAGCAGTGACCAGCCAGCTCAGGGCTCTGGGACAGCTCCCAGGTGCTGGATCAATGGCTGGACTCGAGGGTCTCAGAAGTCTTTTGCAGCCTTGACAATTCTACATTCCCAGGATCCTTTCCCTCTCCAAGCCAGACCTGCAGACAAAAGCTCCATCCCCGAAAGCTGCCGAGGAGAATTTTAAGCCAGCAGAAAGAGTGTTTGTTTGTGCTAAGAGAAAGATTTAATGTCTAAATTAAGCAAGTGCACTGTGCTTAGCTCCCACTGCCAGAGCAGTGGGGTATTAATGGCTCTCCTGCTGGAGCTGGATCTCTCCAGAGGGCCCCTCCAACATCAGCATCACACATCACACATCAGCACCGGGGCACGCTCCCTGCCTGCAGCCAGCTCCCTACGAGCAACCCAACTGCTGCTCCGACAGGAACCTCCTGTCCCCTGGGAATACAAGAATGAACAGCACCTTGGGTTTAAGGAAGGGCCGAAAATTATTGCTACAAAATCAGGGAAGTGCAAGGGAAACTCCGCCGTGAAAGGCCTGAGCCAATCTCAGCTCCTCCACCCAAAGGAAAACAAGCTGGACACTCTCAGTGATTTTCCTCGTGTTCCTGTTGCTAAATGGATACAATAAAACGTGTTTTGCTTGTATCGTTCCCACTATTAATTGCTGTGACATTTGGAACTGCAAATAATCCCCAGGGGTTTCCCAAAGAGGAAAATCCCTGTTTGTCAGCAGCGCTGCCGTTCCCTCAACCAGCCCCTCACTCTCCCCTGCACAAACATCATCCTGCAAAATAATCACATCAGAGCTCCTGCCTGCTGGAAAGGCAGAGGGGTGAGAGCAAAGACAGAGAGCTGTGACTGTTATTTCTGGTTTAGAATACTGGAGGGTGCTCAGATGAAGACGCCTGAACGATGATGGGGTCATCTAATCAGAGGGAACACAGCTCAGCCATAATAAACAAGGCCTGATGAACACGCTGCCTTTGAAGAGGGAATTGCAGTGCCTGATACACAGATCAGACAGGATTTGTTCTGGTGATGTTCTTTATGTTGGGAGAACATTAAAAAGAGGGTAAAGAGTCATTCTCAGCATTGTCTCACATTCAATCAGGAATCTTTCTGAAGTTCACTCAGAGCCCAATTACTCCACCAGCATCTCCACACTTCCCAGGACACGTTAGGATGACCCAGTGATAACACAAACTGTGTGACTTACCAAAAATGCTCACTTAGCACTGCCTCTAACCCAGCTGACCTGCTTGGAATATATTTAGAGGTGCTGTCCAAATGCAAAGCTCCCCATGCAGGAAGCATTTATTATATTTCCAAATGGAAAAGAGAGGCTCTCTACTGTTCCTGTTTCTTTATTGCTACCTCTGTGTGAGACTTCTCTCTAATTAAGATGCCTTGTAGTACTGAGGAGCAGTCAGAGCTTCCAGGATAATTTAATGTACTTGTAAGGGCTGTGGCTTATTCCCCATGCTGTGCTGCTCATTCCAGAACCAGCATCCAGAACCAGCACACTGGTCCAGCCTCCCCGAGCCCCCCTGTGACAGAGCCACTCCCAGGCTCACCCACAGCTCAGCTCCTGGCTCTGCTGATGCGTCACTGCTCACAGTTCTGACAGAGTCAGAATGCACCTCTTCATTCCTTAGGGTTTTCTGTGGGTCATGCAGTCATTTCATGGCTGGACAGTGTTCAGATGTAGCTTTGATCACCACTCCTGCACACCAGGCACAGTCCCATCAGCACCTCTGGGTGCACACAGGGGCACCTCACACCCTGGGACATCTGCTCCAACCACAGCCACCCTCCCTGCTCACAGACATGAAAGAATGGCAGAAACACCACCTGCAAGGCAGAGGCAGGGATAAGGAGGAGAAGGGGACACAACACGAGGATCATTCTCATGCCACTCCATGAACACACAGAGTGCCCATTCATTGCCTGTTCTGTGCAAAACAACAAACTCCTCTCATATTCTTCAAAAGATCTCATCAAACACAACGAGCAAACAGCATGGCATGGATAAATAAGTCCTGCCTCGTGACAAACAAGGAAATATTTATGGAAGGCTATTAAACTTGGATTACTGAGACACTGGAGCAGTTGCAGAGTAGCCAATCAGCTCTGCTGACTAAATACATATTTATAAGTGCTTTAGCTCTTTTATTTACCCAATGGACCAAAATGGCTTATTCATTCTGTTCTGGTTTTATTTGGGTCTATCAAGTACAGTAAATGTGCAGTTAGGTGCATAATAAAAACTCCTTTAGAGAAGTAATTACATTACCTTACACACAGAAGATTTTTCTTTCCCAAGCACCAAGAACAACTGGACCATTTCACAGGCTCCTAAGTTCTTATTAAAAATATACTGACACACTAATTACCGATCTGAAATCTTGCTTAGGAGTGTAAAGTCCAAAGGAAACATCTGCAAACCAAGCAGGGCCCCCTGAAAAGCACTGATTTAAGCAGAGTACTTGCTAAGGCAGCAGCCAGGGACATGGGCATGGCACCAGCCACCTGAACAGTTCCTGCTCCACATCCTGTTAGGAAGGAATTCCTGGCTGGGAGGGTGGGCAGGCCCTGGCACAGGCTGCCCAGAGAAGCTGTGGCTGCCCCTGGATCCCTGGAAGAGTCCAAGGCCAGGCTGGACGCTGACCAGCTCAGCTCCCTGCGAGTGCCTCGACTGAGAGAGCACCAAGAGGGGAATTTCTCTTATTTGTATCTCATATTTGAGCACTGAGTTGAAGCTCTGAAAATATTAACCTAATTGCTCTGCCTTCTGGATAAAGCTCAGTTCAGGAAGAAATGGCATGTTGAAACCTAATAAGTCTGAAATTGAAAATACACCACTCTCTTACACATTAAGTAGACCAGCAGCATGTCCAAAACTTGTGACTCAAAAACCTGACTGGACCCAGAAGTGATCCTGGACTTTGGGTTTTCTGGCTCACAGTCTGAGTTTACTTATTTTGCTAATTTCTGAGACATGCTGCATAAACTGATTTGTTGGAAAGTATTTGCATAGTACATTATGCTGCCATTATCAGAAACATCTGCTGCCAGCTTTTTATTCAACCCTTGCAGATCAGTTTATTTTACAGCTGGTGGGAAAACTCAGAGTTTCCAGGGCACACCCTCTCCAGGAGAGGGGCTTCTACCTCATGCAGTGTTCTGTGTAAGAACAGCGTTTCAGCAGAATTATGTGGTTGGACAAAAAAAGCACTGTTTGATAGGAAGAGCAATGCACCACCCAAACCAACACCCACTGTGACTTCAAATCTCACTGTGGATTTCAACCTGGCTGCTGCTAAGGATGCTTCAGCCAGGAAAAGCCCATTTGTCTGAAAATATCTCCTCTTGTTCTTTAAGACAGGTTGTCTTAGAAGACCAGTGCAAACCTGTCCTGCTTTACTGCTCTGGGTCAGCTGCAGAAAAGTGCTTTGGAGGGGGTGAAGGTGCAGCCAAAAGAAGGTCTGTAGGACAAAGTGGCATCTTCCAAAAGACTGCCCAGTTCAGCTGGAAAAAGTAGGGAAGCTTGTGGGGCCCAGGGGTGTCAGAAGCCAAGAGCACAAGCAGCTTATTCAGCTGCCAAAGCAGCACAGTTTGTTCTGCTTTCAGATGGAAAAAGAGAGATGCCTTCAGGCACATCCAGCCTCACACTGCTGTGGGGATCCTTATTAGTGAACTATGGTGGGATGGAATACCTATACATGACCCCCTCTGAGGGTCTCAGTTTGCTGGCTCATCTCCACCTTCTCCCTCTTCCCACCCCAGAACTGAGGTCTGGCCACTTCCTAAGCTTGCCCACCAGCTCCTTTGTCTGAGCTGCTGCTGGGAATAGCTTCCTGATCTCCCTTTGCTTCAGCTCCTCCAGGTCCATCCATGTGCTGCTCTAGCAAAGCCACACACCATCCTATTTCCTTCCTGAACAGCCCTGCCCACTGTGCCATCAACAGCACTCCCTCCTCCTCGTGCCCCAAAGTACTTCACTACAAACACTGCCCAGGAGCATCTGCATTACTGTTTAATTTACTGCTGTGCCTAATGCTGCCTAATGGGTTGATTATTTGGGGTTCCTCCCACTCCACAAGGTTTCCCTCCCTCTGGTAACTCCTGTCACAACCACAAAATATGCCAAGTTGTAATTAAACACCATTGCTGGGAGATGGAACTGCAGTTTCCCAAGCTAAGAAATACAGGAACTAAACATCAGATTAATATTTTGACCCAAATATCCTTCCCTAGGTAACAGATCTGCCATTCACTGACAACTTATGCCCTGAAAAGACAGAGATAATAAAAATTTCTATGAAAATAAAGCAGCTGAGATGGACTGAGGCAAAACTTTGACTGAGTAATTGTTAAATATTCTAACTCATGATCCTATAAAATAGATATTTTTAATGTAAGACCTGTCTTTTGAACTTCTGAGGCATGTTCTGAAGATGTGCCTCTGAACACCCAACACTGTACAGCACAGATACATACAGATATTTATTTACATATCATATCATATCATCTGGATGCAGCTGGGATAGACAGACAACCAGGATCCCAGGGGTACAGCTGCTGCTAAACAGCAACACAGGCACAGCCACTGATTTTGGTGGGGTTTGACCCAGTCTTAAGGAACAAAATCAAATCCCTTGGACTCCAGCAACAGGAAAAAAACCCTACAGAATGGGAAATTAGTATGGGATTTAGTACAAGGTGATTACAGACAACCACTTCATTGTGTTCCTGAAGAGTTTGAGGAGAGCAACTTCTTAAGCTGTTGGCTGGATCTTCTACCACTGCTAATTCCTTTCCAGTAAAAGTGTAGCAGCTTGGGAAAGCTCAGGGGGGGGGGGAAAAAAGCGCTATATTCTATTTCTCCTCACTGTGACTAGGAAATACAGTGTAACAATGAGGATCTATAATAAATATATACAAACAGGACACCCCCCCCCAGAGCTTGTGACAATTCAGAGAGGTGCCAGCCTTTTAATCCAAACCAGACAGTTAAAGTTCGTATCTTTATGGCAGCGTGATGTCATCTGTCTGAATAAATCTAGAGCTGCATCTCATTTAATAAGATTATATGGTCAGAGCAGAAGCAATTTGCTCGAACATTTCTTGGCTGAGCGGTTTCAAAAGCATCTTTTGACACTAATTTGTTGAATGGATGATTGCAAGCAACACAAAAAACAAATTAAAAAGTTTTAAGTGCTTGGGCTAGTAAAAAGCAAAGGTGTCCATTAACCCAGCAGAGCTTTGCTTGTTCGTGTGGACTGAAGACCTGGCTCTTTCTGCTTCATGAGCCTCTACAGATGTTTGGGCACAGAGCTGTACTCAGCAGACAACTCATCCTTCAGCCTCACACTGCCAACAGCAACGGGATCATTTGGCAGCTCCAGCCTTGCTGCTCGATCTTCCCCCCAATTTTTAATTCAACAGAACGACATCAATGGGTAGCATTCAAATCCTGTGCCTGTTGGGTTTTCTTGAGTTTGAGTTCTGAGGTTTCTTGCCTGGATGGAGGTTGGTTGGTTGGTTGGTTTGTTTTTAGAGCACAACACAAAACCTGACACCCTACCCCATCTTCTGGTTTGCACTGCATGAGCATAATCGAGGTGGACACTGCAGTGTCATCTGCATCACCCCCTCAGAGCCCAATATCAACTGAATTAAGGAAGATATTCTTGCACCTTCTAATCAACTCCCAGAATGGGGGGTGGGTTTTTTGATTAAAAAGCTACTTTTTGTCAGAAAGGTTAATATTTGCACACCAGTTACACACCCCAGGCACAAAACAGCCCTGCATCCATTTCCATGTCAATTCACAAGGAAATCACAGTCTCCATCCAGCACTGGAAGGTGGCTGCCAGCTGCAGTCAGGGAGGCATCTCCCCTCCATACCACAGCAATTAAAAGATCATGTAATTACTGCTGATCTCGAGCCCACGGAAGTCAAAGGGAAGCCGTTCACTGACTGTGATGGGCTTTGGAGCAGGTTCAGGGTTTCTCCAGCAGATGAAATCCTGACACTTTGGAAGCCCCAAACCTCCCTGGTTTAACTACGCTGATCCACAGCTAAAAAAAGGAAGAAAGTGTTTTCACACTTGACAACAATCAAGGCTTTGTTCCCTTTGAGAGAAAAGCCTCTGCTTTCAACCTAAAGGACTCGAACCTTTTGTCCCAAAATAAAGAAGAATTCTGAAGGATGTAAACCAGGATTGCCCCTCCCTTCCCCAAACGCTCTTTTTGGAATCATCTTGGATCATCCCGGAGCACAGGATAATAAAACCAGGCACAGAGTAAGTCTGCTGAGCTCTCACCTTTGGGGGGGGGTTCTATTAGATATTTTTGAAGTTTTAAAGATTTTCAGCTTTTCCAGAGAAAGCCAAACCTTCCACTGAGGGAACCGAACAAGGATAAACCCCCACCCACAAACCTTTTTCAATCATCTCCTTTCCTCAGGTGAAAAACCATTATCTACAAAAATTAACATTTTAGAGAGGGAAAAAAAGGCCTGAATATTAAAATCACTTCATAACACATCACAAAATCTACAATAAATCCTTTTGTGTGCATAATAAACATTTCGACCCTCCTGTATTGTGGGTTTTTTTTTTCCTGGCACCAAGTGGTATCTGCTCTGTGCACATTTTAATACTGAGGAGTTTTGTGAAGGAGCCTTTAGTTGAGTTATTTTATAGGCACTATTGAGGAATAACTCCAGAGAAGATACTTAATCATTGCTGAAAATCCCCAGGTAGCTCAGCAAATCCACAGGCTTTTGTGGCCAAGATGTGTTTACCACATTTGTTAGCATTTTTTTGACTTCTGAGGAGTTTGCAGTTCTTCAGGCAGCCTGGATTATTCACAGACTGCCTTGCTGGGCATCCAAATTTATCCTCACATCTTCATTCCCCCAATTGCCATCCCCTTCTCTCCACACCAGCTGTGGGTCTAACAAGAGAAGTTCATTATATTGAATTCACTTCTGAAAAAAACTTACGGTTTCACCTTTTCAAAGTCAAGTCTTCCCCATTGTGGGAAGGCAACGAGAAATCAGCCCCACTCAGCCTGGAAATGTGGTGTCCTGAGCCACTGATCTCCAAATCAGATCTACAAACTCAGTCCTGATTGCAAAAATCGCTGTATTTAAATTCTCACAGGTGTTGGTGACAAGGAAGGAAACTTCAGTTTAAAGCCATTTCAGTGCCCTGCCAGAACCCAAACCTTGACTCGCACCCCAAATTCCATCATGCAATTCTGTGCTAAAAGAGCAGCTTTTCAATGGAGAAAAAAAAAAAAAAGTACAATTTGTGACACTAAGAGCTGTCAGACAAGCACCAGGCACAGACTGTTGGAAATCCCCCAGCAGCACAGCCTTTCAAGTGTGTAAACTCAGGCTTGTTTTAAAATGGTACTGCAAGAATACTCAACACCAACACACAGACATACACACACACTCTCTGAGAGAAAAATGATTTTCCTACCTTTTCTTCTTGTAACTTCAAACCTTCTGGAGTCCTATAAGGAAAAAGAGAATTTTTTTTTGTGGTGGTTTTTAGGAAATACAAGAATTGTTCAAAGGCAGGATGAACAAAACCCACTAAAAACATTAGTTACTGATCCAGGGGAGCAGCTCTGAAGCTCAGTGCAGTAACTGAGGAGTAATTACAAGCACACATTTTAGTTTGTTCACAGATATTTGATGGATAAATATAACACCTAAAGTGATTCATCACTAGGTGATAAGTTACACAACAGTTTTCTTTAAAAATGGAATCTTTTCCCCCTCTATTGACATTAAGAGGTAGCAGATAGGAGGGTTATTATTACTACACCGAAGATCTGGGGTTGAGGAGGGAGGAGCCATTTTTAGCAGAGACTTGTTCAAACACTTGAATAATTTCAAAGCAACTGGACTACTCGTACTTCGAGCTGAGGGCTCATTTCAACCCATGCACACTGACATGATTTGCATCACAACCATCTCCAGTATAGACACTTTGTTAAAAAGGCACTGCATAAAGTCTCAAAGGGTATTGCATTCCCACACAGCACTCTCTACTTGTACTAATGGTGAGACTTCAGAGGAATAAATATTTAATTTCAAGCAGTAACGTTATTTATGGGTTAATTACAAATACGTTTAATTTCTACCACTGGAGTTACTTCTTAGGAGAACTGAGAACAGTGGCATCGTGAAGGACTGTTAACAGACCATCTGCACACCTCTGCTGTGGAGACAGGCTGAGGGAGCTGGGGTTGCTCAGGCTGGAGAAGAAAAGGCTCTGGAATTGTCACACACTGCGGTGCTGCAGTGACCCATTGACTGCCCACACAAAGGCTCCTTCTGAGCCCTGGGGGGTCCCAGGGCAGGACAGAGCCCACCACACTCTCCTCCAGCCCTGGGGCCACCTCACATCACCCATCTCCCGTGCCAGCTCCATCAGACACAGTGCCAGTCCACCCTGTGTCCTCTGTCACCCCTTGGGCAGGCACCAGAGGCTGCTTCTCCTCCCTGCAGGCATCCACAGCTGACTCAAAACCAAAGCTTCCAGCAACCCACAGAAGGATCAGAACAGCAGAAATGGACTCCCTGGCACCCTCCAAGTCAGCTGAGAGGGATGAACAAAAAGATGGGTATTTGCTTCTAAAAACACTGTCATTATTCCCTGCAGGATGCTACCTCAGTGATCCTGAGCAATGTGTAAACCGGCACTCGGGATTAGCAGAGACTTCAAAGCATTTATCCTCTTCAGTCAGCAAAGCTCCCGAGCTGCACAGGCAATTTTACTCCAGGGACCTCTCAGAGCTTTTCAAAATATTAGTTTGAGAGGTGGGGCACAGGATAAAAAAACCTCAGGCACAGCTGCTATCCTCAATCCTGTGTACATGGAGGACACACGAAAGGGAAGAGTACTTTTAAAGTTCCCCAGAGTCCCTCCCTTTAACGAGCTGTTTGAATTCTCTGCAGTTCAAAAGCTGAGAAACACTAAAACTAATTACAACTATTATATTGATCAAAAGAAAATAGACAATCAGACTCTATTAGAAAAAAAAAAATAAAATCCAAGTGTCAGCTCACTTTTATTAAACACCCTTTTGGTACTTCCATGTCTGCACAGACATCATGAAAAACAAAGGATGGTCTTCAAAGTTTCCCTTCTTTTACTCTATTCCCCTTATAATTACAAGCTCTAATGAATACAAACTATCCAAAAGCACATGCAGGATTCAGAGGAAAAGCTTGTTAGAACTGCAGTGGGTGAACATGAGATCAGTTCAAGCCATCCCTTCCCATTTGTGTCCCCCAAAATATTCCTTCCATGAAGAAAAACACCAATGGCACTGAGAACTCTCAAGATTTCAGGAGAGTACACAGAAAAATGGGAAAATAGCTGGCAACCAAAAGAGGGCTTAGGGAACAGCACAAAAAGGTATCAAGTCCAAGTGGAGACCTTTCTTGTGCTATAAGATACTGCTCTCAAGTTAAAAAAAAAGATCACACAGAGGTTTTAATAGTGTTACCAGTAGAGAACCAAACTGTTTTGATAAAAATGACACTAAAGTTCTCGAATGCATTGCCTGAGGAATACTTTTCTGCAGAAGCCATAAAGCAGATGGTTATAAATGAGACTTATTTCATGGGCACCATTTAATGACTGCAAATTCCTTTAACTAAAAATCTAATTTTATCAGAGCATACATCATATGCTTTGAAGGGAAAAATTTGTTTCGGATTTTCCATTCCTTCTAGAAAGCCTCTTCATGTACCCCTTTAAACAGCATTTCATTAATGCAACACAACAGTTTTATTTGTCAAGGTTCCCTTTTAGCACCTATTTTCCTACTTTTTAATGCTTAGTCAATTGAGTACAGAGTGAAAGGTCCTTCTGTTCTGCAGCTGAAGTGCCTGATCATTATTACGTGGAAATCAATGTTATGTGTTTGCTTCAGCACTGCCTTTCACCAGCCATGCAGCCACTGAAAAACTGCATCTCCTGAAGCCCAGGCAGCCCTGTGTCACCAAGTGTGAGGACTGATTCTACCTGGACTAGGAAAGACAAAAATGAACCCCCTGATGCAATTTAACAACTGCTTTGCACAAAGCCCTCTCCTGCTCTCACAAAGGCAGGGCCTGTCCTGCCAAGGCACAATAGCTGGCTGGTGTTGTATCTCCTGATTAATGCTCAGTCATGGGCCCAGGGATGAGCAGAGCACTGGGGATGGAACACATTTCATTCACAGCAAACACAGGGCACCGGCAACTTCACTGGGCAGTGTTAAAATACAACCCCACAGAGGGAACACACAACACACAGCAGGGCTCGGTATCCAGCGTGCTGCAGATGGGTTTGCTGACAGCAGTTAGGGAGGGATTCAAGCAGCAAAACCACTTTCAGGTTGTTTAGTACAGAAATCCCAGAATGGGTTGGGTTGGAAGGGACCTTAAAACTCATCTGGTTCCAACACCATGGGCAGGGACACCTCCCACTGGACCAGGTCACTCCAAGTCCCACCCAACCCAGCCTTGGGCACTTCCAGGGATGAATTCAGTCTTTAGAGGTTTGTCCACAGCTTTGCATTTCCCATCCCTTTTTGTTCCTAAACTCTGACCCACAAACATGGACCACCGAGGCTGGTACCAAACAGGTACCAACTGCCCTCAGGCACAGCAACCACAGGATAACCTCGCAGTGGTTTCAGTCTCCTGCCCTTTAATACTGATTTAGATTTAGTCAAAAAGACACCCCTTTTTATGACCAGAAGTTACCATGCTGAACTTTGCAAAAAAAATTCCCCACCAGTTAATGCATGATATGGAAGAGGTGCAGAAGAACAGGTGACACAACCCAGATCCACAAAGCTCCTGTAGCAACCCCCTCAGCAGACACTTTGTGGGAGGCACAGCAGAGCAAGCAGATAAATCAAACCCAGTCCCTGCAGCTGGGCTCTCACTGGGTCTCACAATAAATCAGCTGCCACCTCTGCACACCCCAGGTCTCCAGGGAGCTGCTCTCAGGACCAGCCCAACTGCTGCACTATTTCTAAATATACAGTCCTGACTCACTTAGCAAATTAATAGAGAAGTGTCTGTTCCTATTAATAGATTATCATGCCAGGGATTTTTTTTCCCCTCCCTTCAGAGCATTCTCTTCCTTATCTCCAGTGAGGGGTCAAGCAAAGAGGGCAGATTTAGATAAGATACTGGGAAGAAATTATTGACTGTGAGGGTGGGCAGGCCCTGGCACAGGGTGCCCAGAGAAGCTGTGGCTGCCCCATCCCTGGAAGTGTCCAAGGCCAGGTTGGACAGGGCTTGGAGCAACCTGGGCTGGTGGAAGGGGTCCCTGCCCATGGCAAGGGGTGTAATAAATGAGTTTTAAGGTCTCTTCCAACCCAAACCATTCCATGAAATGACACCCAGTACAGGCTGGTGAGACACTCTGCATCAGCAGAGGTTATGACTGAGACACAGCCAGGATTTTCTGTTTACAACCAAGAACACAGAACATTTTCAAAAACCTCACTAATCAGGCAGAGAATATCCACCTTTTTTTTTTTTTTTTTTTTTTTGATCAGGCATGAGGGGAAAAAAACCCAGATCACATGCTCCTGTTTGGAAAAAAGCTTGCTACCAGCACAGAGACTGGCAATTTAGATTTGTCCTGTCTGGTGTAAACACTGAGAGAAGCTCTGATGTCTCACATCACACAGGATCATCTGCTCAGCCATACGGCAGCTAATTGAGGTAATTGCTGCATCTCTGATTTTACTCACTGCTATTTCTGCACTTCAGATGAGAAACCCAGGTACAGCTCCATAAATTTCCACATTGTCATAGGGAAGCTCATGGGATGGTTGTTTTTAGAAAGCCCAAATTTGCAGATGTAGCCTGGCTAATCTAAGAAACTGATAATTCTCCTGCTCGATGGTACAAAGTACTTAAAGCAGAACTGTCTTCCCTTAAAAACTACTGCTGCAGGCTTTTATTTGAAGGGAGAAACATGCTAAAAATTAGTCAATATTTAGTCTTTTAAGGTCAAGTGGCTTCTGAACAGGATATCAGCAAGTGTAACTCTCTGCCACATCACAGCCAAGTTAAGACTGCCTTTGATTTCTTTTTTATTTGCAACATATTTTACCATGCTTTTCTTCACTTCTTCAGAAAACACACCAGCATTTCCCCATCTAGGTTTGATTTTTCACAGTTGCATCTTGACAGTCCCTGACCCTGGGCCATAAACGATTAATGTGAACCAAAATTCTTCACATTTGATGCTGTTATTCAAATATGCAGTACCTGCTTTGCTCCAAGTAGCACAACATTCACATTTTCTAGTACTGCAAGCATAAGAGCATCTCATAAGATACAGCATTTATTAAACCCTCTGGGTACCATCTCATAAAATACAGAATTTATTAAACCCCCTGAGGACACAGAAGAAGGTAGGTGGGGTTTGGGGATGCAGAGAAAGGACCCCAACAAATATCTATACCAAACAGTCAGTAGACAGACACCTTCAAAACACTGCACAGCACCTTGCATAGCAGATGCTCTGATAACCAACACTCAGAGCAAAAGCTTCTCATCTCTACAGGGATAATATACTAGTTAAGATTTAGAATGCTCCACAAAAAAAGGCAATTACAGCTTGCTAGAGATAGCACTTAAATGCAGGTAACAAGCAGTGAATTATCACTACATACCACAGTGATACAAAAATAAACTTCAGTCTTGTCTCCATGTACCTTCATTAAAGCTCAAACAGGAGCAGGCTGTGGCCCAGTGTAGATTTAAGTTCAAATCTGATTCTTTCCTTTTTTTCCTCCAAACTGAATGAAAAGTAGAAAGAACCCTCACATGGCAAAGAACACACGCCTACTACTAATAATTAAAATAAATACCAGGATATTAGATTTTCAACTGCATATAAAATTGATACACTGTGCCTGTCTTTCTCCAAGCTCATGCTCTGAAATTGTGCCTCTATTTGAATTAGAAGCAAAACCTTTCGATAAAAGTCTTTGCAATTTTGTACCTTGCTTTCCAAAACATTCCTTTCCTAGTCTGTCAGATTAGGAAATATGACTTTGCTGGGGGAAGGAGCACAAAATCATCCCTGTGGCTCCCTTGCTGCTCAGAATAGCCTGCTGTGGTCTTCAGATGCAGCAGTAAGTGATGCAGCATTTAAGAATCTGAATATAATGAGGAATTCCAGCAATAACTGGTGCTCCAGACGAGCCCAGTTGAGGCTGTGAGTGGACTCCAGAGGGATGCCATTCCTGGGTGGAATGGCACTGAAGGGCTGCTCTGACCCAGCTGTTTGCAGTCGTGGGCAATTTTGAGGTGCATTTGTACTTGGAGGCTTTGAGCAGTTCAGGTGCCGTGGAACCAGAACCACAGAATGGTTTGGGTGGGAAGGGACCTTAAAGATCATCCAGTGCCACACCTTCCACTAGATCAGACTGCTCCAAAAACCCTTCCAGCCTGGCCTGGGACACTTCCAGGGATGGGGTGTCTACAGCTCTGTTCAAGCAATAATTAATGAACAAAACACCATGGACAGCAACACAGCCAGTACCTGCCAGCATGAAGAAAGTTATGGTGCCTTGAAAAATGAGCATTTTGCTGTGTTTATCAGCATGAAGATAAGCACTGGTCTAACTACATAGGATGCTCTGAGGTCGGTGATGTCACGTAGGGCATAAAGCAAGACAAGGTATCCAACAGCAGATCCCACTTCACAGCACCAGTGCCCTGCTCCTCACAGGGAGCACAGCCAGGTACCCCAGGGGGGTGTGAACTCTTTGCAGCACAGAGGGAAAAGCAAATGTGCCAGTGCTTGGATCTGCAGCCCCTGGAACCCAGGGAAGCACAGGGAGCATCTCCTGGGGGCTCTGTGCAAGAGCCTCCCCAGGGACACAGCTGGAGAGTGGGGGCTGTGCACAGGTCCCTGCTGTGTCCTCACAGTTCTAAAGTAGGAAGATGGGTGGCAAAAAAAAAAGAAAAAAAGCATGGCATGAAAGCCAAATTAAAGCAATTAAATGTTTCTAGCAAACCACAGAGCAGTGATGGTTCTGTAGCCCTGAGCAGACCACAGGACGCCTGCCAGCCTTTGCTGTGACTGCTCAGGAGCTTGGTGACATCCAAATATTTAACAATTCAGCACAAAACAACTACTCATGTACCACAACACAGGATTATTCTCCACTTTCACGCTCTCAAGCTAGGATAACACCGCTCCAGCTCCCCACCAGCACTGCCCCAGAAAACATAACACACAGGGAATGGGAGAAGGAAAGCTGGCTGTCAAACTTCAGTTTTGAATTAGAAACCTTTGCAAAATACCCCAGGAGGCTGAAAAAATCAGTCTGAGTTCCTAGTGCAGAGTTCCTTGAGAGACTGAGTGGACTAACACCCCTGGCTTTCCATCAGAGCCTCCTGGCCAAGCTCTCCTCCAAATCCAAACTCCAGGCTTATTTCAGGTCCAGGTTGTTCGTCCCTTTTCTGCCCATGCTGGAAACTCCCTTCACTGCCACTGGCAATGACTCAGTGAAGTCATTTTTTTAAAATTCCCTTCTAGAAGGAGGAGGTGCCCCAGTCACACACCTGGGGTTTCATGGGCAACTCAAAGCACAGAGCTCCCCATGAATTGTGATCACCCCTAACATGTCCAACTTGACCATGGAATCAGCCTTGCTGAAGGCAGAGGCAAAAACTCGTCCAAAAATACCCCTCTGGAGTGGTGACCTCTATATATTTAAGAATTTTGGCATCCATTCCACTCGGTAGGATTGAGTCCCGTGATGGTTCAACCCTGAGAAGCTGCACCCAAGTCCATGTGCAATGCCCAGAAGCTTCAAGAGCTTTCCAGGACCCCTGGAACTGTCCCATGGGAAGTTTCACAGTGTAGAAGTGACAGAGTATTCTCCAAAATTAACACAAACCAAGCAAGTTGCAGCTTTCCACTTAAATAATAATAATACTGTCCTTTTTTTAACTGGGTTTTCTATTTTAGCCCATTCCACACCATTGGAATGCCACCCTGCATGCACAAGTTTATTAACTATCTAATCAGGGCTAAAAATACTCCAGCAAACAAACCTCTTCTCAGGAACACCCCAAAAGTTTTAGGAGTGAAAGGCTGAGCACCAAGAAAAACACAGAGCATTGCTGTGTCAGAGAGCTCACTTCTCATCAGAAGGACTGCACATTGGAGCCTTATTTTTCCTTTATAAATGCAAAGCACAACTGCAGTAATTCTACCACAAACCATGAAGAAATCGATTTGGCAATCTGAACATAAATTAAGCAATGTTTTTGATTCAGTCAACTTGTTCCTATGTAGATCAGAACAAGTATTAGTGAAGGTCAGTGACCCATACCCAAGTATTTGCTTTGATGAAGTTCACAGGAATTTTCCATCAGAGCACACTTCAAATTACTTGACCTGTAAATTAACCCTTTACTCGTTTTTAAAGCAATTTCAGTGGATTGCCAGGAGCATTTCTATTTGTGATTCAGTGTTTTCAAATGCATGTTAATGGCTCTGCATATTAATCAAGCCATAAAACGTGATGCCTTAAACTTCTCATGGATGAGGAGCTCCAGACTGAACAAAGCCCAACATCACCACAGAAGGATTTCAGGTGATTTTTATTATTAAAATGGTATTATGGTTAAAATATTTTCTGCAAGAGAAAATATCTGCTGTTTTCTCTCAAAAGGGGTTGGTCTCAGTTTCCCTGACCTACCAAAAGCTGTGCTCAGGGCTCACCTTGGTGTTTGGTACCATACTTTATAAAGATTATTTCTTGTGGAAACAACCTCTCTATACAGTTATTCTTTTTTTTTTTTTTTTTTTTCAAAACTCTGAATTATAACTTACATCCCTTGAAGCTCTTTTAATTGCATTCTTTGTACATTCAAAATTTTAATAGTCACATTGTTAAATTCTGAGCAAACACGTTCCTCACTGAGATTCTTCCACCTCAAGCAAGATCAAGTAATTGGTAAAATAACGTCCTGGTTTTTAGGGAAAGATCAAACGAATTAGTGTCCTTCAAGTAATGTAATAGTTCTGTGATTTATGTTAAAAGAAATTATTTAAGTAATGAATTTAATCCTTCAGAGTAACTTTTTTAAAAAATCAAAACTAATATGCATTAGTGAAGAATGAGATTTTTTTCAACTGCAAAAGTGTGAAAAATCTTTAATTCTTTTTAATAAAAAGGCAAAAGTGACCTGAGACTCTACAGGAATATGGTGAACAGAGTACCAGTGTATTACCTGAGCCTCCAGAGCAGCAAAGTAACAGTGGGGGCGTGGAGGGGAACTGTTTTTCTTCACTTTTACAGACCAGAAGATGGATAACTCCAGAAAAAAGTCGACCTGAGACAGAACTCAGAACCTCCAACAGCACTGAAATGACTTTTGAGTCCTGCTAAGCAGCAAAGAGCAACTTTTTAACTGGTTTAAACTATAATGCAGACAATTGTGGGTGTTTGTAGATGGGATGTGACTGGGGGAAATGGGATTCTCCAGCTAGAACCAGATCCTGAGGCTTAAATAGATCCAATTGCAGCATGAATCCATCAAGGGCTTATCATTAGCCTGGCACTGACTGATGATGTCTGCCAGTACAGAAGTGTTGGAGGCACTGGCAATTAAAAAAATAGCCAAGTCTCCCTTCCCTGGCCTCCCCCACCACCTCCCACTTCCAGAGCCACCACTTAGCAAACACATGATAATCAGGAACTAATTAAATAACTAAAATTGTTTCAGCATTCAGCACTGACTGCTCCAGAAAGCCACAGCTCTAGATTTTTATGGTTTTGTTCACAAGTCTCAGCCTCAGACATGTGAAAATCTGAGCCTACATCTGCCAGCAAGCAGCTCTGAGCCACCAGCCCTGCTGGGACAGCCTGCACCCAGCTCCTGCCAGAACAGGGACCTGCCCATCACAGCTGCAGCCAGAGCCAGCACTGTCACCTCCAGCACTGAGAGCAGGCTCAGCTGCTTCTCCACTCCCACAAGCCCTGACTCAACACTGGGAAGGGCATCACTGCCCTGCCCTCGTGCACAGGGGTCCCCCCAGCCCATGGAGACAGGCACTGGGGTGGAGGAACATCACCCCTTGCTCCAGTCGCTGTCCCTGGCCCCTCTTCTATGGCTTTGTGCTCCACAGGAGTTTCACATCAGGAGGGATATGCTCTGGCAAGTAAGTTTACTGATTCTATCACAACTATCTATGGCTCAGTTTTCCTTTTTTTTTTTAAGCAGCAAAAGAGCTTTTTTTTCAGGTTTCACCTAAATGTCCAGCGACCCAAGTAAAGAACCAGGACAGAGCTTGCTTATTAAATTTAGTTTCAGTAATCCCAGCAGCCCCAGGACAGAGCACCTCCACAACAGCCAGATGCCCGATTTCCCTCCCAGGTGACGTCAGTATATTCAGTAAGTCTAAGAGCTTCTGCTTCACTGTTTCTCACTGACCTGCTCAGCAGGTGTTTAACACAAATATACATGAATAACCCCCTTGTTTTCTGTTTTCAGTATGGAGAGCCCCATCTCAGCACAGAAACAGAAAGCTGCAGCTGTGTACGGTACCTCTTGGTGCAACCTCCCCGCGTCCGAGAACAGCCTCCTGCTCCTGGCCACGTCCATCCATCCCCTCGTGACCAGAGGGAAAACCCCGAGCAGCACCAGGGAGCACCAAAAGCTTCTTGATGACATCGTTTCAAGTCTGTTGAAAACAAGAGAGCATTCATGGAACAGCCATCTCGCAGCAAAAGCCAGCCCAGGTTCAGTAGCACGGCAGAAGCTGCAGCTGACGGTGTCCACCCACACCTGATCAGTGCCCATGGAGCTCTACATCCCACACCACAGCAGTTCTACCCCAAAACTGTCCTCCTCAGGACACGCTGTTCCCATACAGCTCCTGCAGAACCAGAGTCCTGGGATTTCTGTAAGTACTGTGGCCAAGAGCAAAGCACCCCAAAGCACAATATCAGGCCAAAGGGAGACTTCTGTCCCTTCTCCAGAGCCCCCAGCAGCACAGGGTCTCTCACAGTCAGGTTCTCACACCTGAACCCTCAGCAGATCTTCAGGAAAACCCCAGACATCCAGTTTGGTTCTCTGACCACTGGAGGCTCCCAGCCCTGCCCAGCCAGGAGCTGTGCTCCCTCTCAACTTTTTGGGGACAAGAACACAAGGTTGTGTCTTTACTTTCTACCATTAAATTACCGAAGGAAGCCTCAGGCCTGGAACCCTTTCCGTGGTGGCTGAGCGGAGTTGTGACCTTTGCTGAAGCTGTGGAGGATGCAAACACAGACCCCTTAACGAAGCAGAATGACACCTAATGAAGCAGGCAATGGCATTTCTACAGGATGCAGGGCCAGGCTGCTGCCTGGGCTGAGCAACACTCATCAACAGGGCAGGCTACCTGCTAATGGCAAAATTAAGCCGAGCTGAATTAACTGACCATGACATATCCTGTCCTGACAGGACTCATTTTACAGGGTTTTCCTGCCGTGTGTTTGCTGCAGGGTATATGCAAGCCTTGGTGCAGCACTCCTAATTTTGGAGCCATGACCATTTCCAGCAGCAGTGGCTCAGTCTCAGCTATCCTGTTTGCCCAAAGACACCCCATCCCTGGCTGGAGCACAGCCTGCAGCACCTGCAGGGCTCAGGCAGTGCCTCTGCTCAGCACTGATGTAAACACCCTCAACGGAGAGCAGTCAGGATGAAATCAACATTTATTAGGCTTTCTAAATTCCAATTAGGAAGCTCAGATGTAATGCTACCGGGGCTACAAATAAATGTTTAATAAACCAAAGTCTCTCTATCAATAAGCGACAAGTACATTGTTCCATTATGAATTGCTCTAGCACAGCAATACTGTTTCCCACACTTTTTTTTGTGTTTTTTCTTTCACAGAGGTATTTTGTATGCTCAGTTGATACCATCAGAGCAAATACGACTTCACAGTTCTAGAGACCTCTGACTCATATCCTGCTTGAAATTACAATCCTGGAGCAAAACAGGGCACTCACGAGTTTAATGTATATTTAGTAAATAACTAACAGCCAGAAAACATGAAGGGGCTTGGATTAGGATCTGTAACACTGATGAAACTGAAAGGGCAGCCTCCACCTGCTAGAAACTCTGCCTGTTTTATAAATAGGATTTGTAGAACATCTTTCTCCAGACAGTTTGGAAATCACTTATTTTTATTGCATGCTGACTGACAGGACACTAATTGCTCTCACTCGCAGTAAGAGAAGGACACACTAATATAATATACATTATATATCTTAATAGCCTCAACCAAGCAACAAATATGCACCATAAATATCATTAACTCTGCAGTCACACAGCATTTTCATGTCGTTTGGCATCCTAAACCACAGCTCAGCACCCCCTCACCCTGAGCTGAGGGGAAGGCTCTGGGCAGAACCCTGCAAGGCTGCATCTCACAGTACAGCTGCTGGGCTGCAGGCTGGAGTTCCCTGAACTGAACAGAAAATCTCAAAGTGATTGAATAGACACAGACCACCACTGTAAATTCTGCCACCAGATTCCTTTTCCTTGCTTGAGGGAGGGACAGGTTTGCAGGGTGTGAGCCTGCACGGGCATCACTGCCCAGATAAATCAAAGCTTGCACTCGGTGGTTGCAGCTGAACACCACAAGATTCTCAAGAGCTGGGGTGGAGGAGGGAGTCTGTCTCACATCTGCTCTTACAGTGCATGTGAGCAGAGAGACAGATTTTAATCTGCTCTGTAATGCAGGAATGCCTGATTTTAATGCTGATACTAGAATTAAACCAGACTACACTAAAGTTGAGCATCACACTCACTTGTGACACATCTCCTTCGGTTTAGGAGAGTTGCTTCCAAAGCAATTTTGGCTCTTAAGATAAAGAACATACTCTGCAAAGCCAAAAAGTTTACCTAAAGGTTGTGGTTTCTTCCTCTGAGCTGGAAGAGCCTCACAGCTTTCCCTGCAGCTCTAGCAGGAAACACTCCACAAGCACAGCAGCACCAGGCTGTGAACTGTGATCTGAGGAAGCTCAAACACGATGGCAACAATGGCACCAGTGACAGCAGAACACCCACCCAAGGCCAGGGGGTTTGGACAGGCACCAACACACAGGGAGAGCCTCAAATCACGAGCAAACGGGTGCAATGTCTCCACCCAAAGAATAACAGCGAGCAGACACGAGCCAAAGACAAGCCCAGGTTTTAGGGTACAGGTTTTGGAGCTACTCAAGCAAAAAAGGTCACCTTGAAAAAGGACAGGGACATTGAGCAGAGAACAGCACAAACTGTTCAGAGCACTCCTGTGACATCCAGCAGGAGCTGTCTGACAGCCAGATCGCTGCAGAGATCCCACAACTTTCTCCTCCACGACACAAAAGCTTTAAGGATTCAGTTATGGTGGCTGTAATAAGATTAAGGAATTTGCCAAAAGCAGTTATTGGTTTTGTTTTCAGGGCTACTTAAATTGAGGTTTATTTGAGAAATCAGTGGTTTGCAATAGCTTTCAATAATCTCCAACCAGCCTCACATTAGAAAGGAAGAGGTTAAACCTAATTACGTGAAGTTCTGACTGTTGCTATAGCAAAAAGAAAGTGTTTGGACATAACTGTTACCTCTACACAAACTGGCTCTATTAACACCAGATAAGAATCTGGTCCTTAGTTCCTATCATCAACCTCCCCAATTGCTCCAGCCTTATCTAAACAGCATTTCTATGGCTGACAAAATAATTTTGACACCCATAATTTCTTGTTAAGTGCTACAAAAATAAGCTACAAAATCAAGGAGCAAATCCAATCTAAGGTAACCTTTCAGCAAGACACAGCGAAGCCAAATAATGATTTCAGTCAGCTGTCTGTAGTTAAATACTTCAGATGCGTTAAGAACTCACTGGAATCAGCTGTGATGTTTAAGTGCAAGCCCGACTTTTCATTCGAGCCAAAGCTACTTGAAAATATTTCATTTGATCCTGAAATTCCCCAAGACACTTCAGTGCTCCCAGCAGAAACCTATGGAGCATCAATCCAGCAGGGATGCAGGACTAACCAAAAGCTCCGGAACCTCGCAGGGATTTAACCGCGGTTTTCTAGGCTCGACATCCGAATACGTTTCAAACACAGGTTTGCTCCGAGGTTACACTCGGAGAAGTCCCGTTCCATCCCTCCCGTGACCCTCCGCCGGGGAGCGTCTTTCAGGGGATGGGGGCCAGCAGCCCTGGATGTCACCACCGGGCAGTGCCGCGGTTCCCATCGGTCCGTGCCCGCTCCATCCCCGTTCCCGGCGGGTCTCGTCCCTCCCGGCCCCGCTCCAGCCCCGTCGGACGCTCCGGGCCGGGCCCGCATCGCCCCCCGGCGGACACGGCGGGGAGCGCGGGCCCCACGCGGGACCGCGGCGGGACCGGCCGGGACCCCCGCCCGCGGCCCCGCACATCGGCACGGACAGGGGGCACCGCGGGACCCCCGCCCCGCCCCGCCCCACGGGCTGAGCCACGGGGGACCCCCGAGCGCGGCCCCGGGACGAGGGCACCCACCTGTCCCTGCCCGCGGGCGGCACCGAGCGCTCGGGGGTCCGCGGGGGCGGCTCCGCAGGGATGCGCAGCCCCCCGAGCACCCGCGGGGCGGGACGGGCACGGGGATGCGGAGCTGTGCGGGGATGCGGAGCTGTGCGGGGATGCGGAGCTGTGCGGGGATGCGAAGGGATGCGCAGGGATGCGAAGGGATGCGCGGGGATGCTCGGGGCTGTGCGGGGATGCGAAGGGATGCGCGGGGATGCGAAGGGATGCGCGGGGATGCGAAGGGATGCGCGGGGACGCGAAGGGATGCGCGGGGACGCGAAGGGATGCGCGGGGATGCGAAGGGATGCGCGGGGGCACGGCGGGACCCCGCGGGGCGCTGCGGGCGGCACTCACCTGGGCAGGGCGCGGGGCTGCAGAGGCGGTGCGCGGCCGTGCGGGGCCGGTGCGGGGCGGTGCGGGCAGTGCGCGGCGCGGGCCGGGCCGGCCCTATTTGTGCTCTCCGGGCCGGAGCCGCCCTGACGTCAGCGCAGCATTTGCATGTTCCGCCCAATCCCGGCACCTGTGCGGGGCCCGGCACCGCCCCCGGGGGGAGAGGGGGCGGCGGGGACCCCCCCTCGGGGACAGCGGGACCCGCGCTGGAGCATCCCGCGGGTACCACACACGCGGGGCCGTCGGTGGGTCAGGGATGCTGCTGAGCCCCCCGCTCTGCTCAGCTCGGGGGTGACGCTGCGGGCGGTGCGGGGCCCGGCCTGCCCCGAGCTGGGACCACCGAGCCCTCAAACGTCCGTGGGACGCCGTGACCCGCCACGGCTGGCACTGCACAGCACGGAGCTGGGGCTGCTCCCTCTGTTCCCTCTGTCCGTGTTTATACTGACAGGAAAACGCTGAAACTCGTTCGTTCGCCTCGTCACCATCACATCTGGTTTCCACGCACACAGAAAAAAAAGAAAAATCAATACAATAATTTCTCAGAAGGCACGGCAGAACGGGACGGGTTGGGGTGTTTGCTCCAAAGGCTGCAAGGATGTTCAGGCAAAGGAACACCCAGAGCGCTCTAAAAGATCTGATAAAACTTGTCAATTTTTGTGTTTCTTCCTATAAAGAATCTTACAAATGGATCCTGTGGAATTAAATTGGATTTGCCATTGGTTTCAATGTGAAAAGGACAGGACCCCCTGGTTCTGATGGTTAAAGAGACATGGGCTACTCTGGGAAACTGGATCTGAGTCCAGGAGAAAATCTGCTTAATAAAAAATCATTCCACATAATTAGGCAAGAAGAGGCTCTTTCATGAGTAACTTTGCGGTTTTTTATTCTTTATTTTCTATTTCCTTGCAGGAAATACCAAGTAATCAGGCTGGTTGGTTTTCCAGAAGTTTTCACAACTTTAGTTCTGGCCTGTTAAAACCAACACCACTGAAATATTTTCAGTGTTTACAAATAAATGGAGCTTATTCTACAAAACCCTGCACAAAGGCTTGTAGGGACTCTTGGGGTTTTTTTATAGTTTCCTTCTTTAGGAAGATCTGAAATTGCTGATTTAAGGTTTGGGTTTAAAAAGAAATCACAAATGTAATAAAGAAAGGGAGCATCCACCAGGAATTGTACCTGGGCAACGTAACAGAGGTCTTTGCAGAGTGTCCTGAAAGAAATGAGTGTGTATTTCATAGGTGCCCTATAGGTTTTAGAGACCTAAGGTTTTAAAAAAATAACCCTGAAATCTAATCAGCAACAAATATGTTACCTTCAGTGAGATCTTCTTCTCTTTCCTGAGGGAAAAAAATTGGAAATAATATCGGTGGAAACAACTCTTCCCCATTTCCTGAAGGGAGGGAAGAAGAGTCTCACCACTTACCAACATCATTTATTCTATGAAAATATGTCTGTGCTGTCAATTTGAAGTATTTACTAATCTCTCTGTATCTCTTCGAGACAGACATAAATACAAGATGCATTAGTAGACATCTGAAGTATCTGCACAGCCTGTGTTTATTTATATCCACACATACTGGAGGATACAGAGTTTCTTCCCCACCAACAGCTTGCCTGGTGATACTGCTACCACGCTCTTGGAGCAGGAGGCACATTTTGCTCTTTTTTCATCATCTGATGCAGTTTTCCATGCACAGGCTGGAGCTGCTGTGTTTCTGCACCACCCTGGTGCTGGGCTGAGTGGGAGGGGGTGCTGTGGCAGTGCCACGAGTGTGACAGCACCTCCCCCCCACCACAGTCACAGAATGTGCTGAGCTGGAAGGGACCCACAAGGATCATCCAGTCCAACCCTCAGCCCTGCACAGGACCATCCCCAAGAGTCCACCCTGTGCCCCAGAGGATCATCCCAACCCTCCTGCAGCTCTGGCAGCCTTGGGGCTGTGCCCACTGCCCTGGGGAGCCTGTTCAGTGCCAACCACCCTCTGGGGGAAGAACCTTTCCCTGAGATCCACCCTGAGCCTGCCCTGACACAGCTCCAGCCATTCCCTGGGGGCTGTCCCTGGTCCCCCCAGAGCAGAGCTCAGTCCTGCCCCTCCTCTGCCCCTGCCCAGGCAGTTGGAAATGCAGGGAGGTCTCCCCTCAGTCTCCTCTGCTCCAGCTGAACACACCAAGTGCCCTCAGTGTCCTCACATGCCTTCAAATCCAGGCCCTTCCCCATCTCCATTGCCCTCCTTTGGACACTCTCCCAGAGCTGGGTGACCCCTCCTCAACCCCCAGCAAGGGGCTGTGGGGTCCCTGGGTGGAGTTCCTGGGGCTCACCCACCTCCTGTGCTGGCCATGCTGGTCCTGCTGCTCTCACAGCTGCTCCTGAACACCTAAAGAAGCCCCTGAGCATCTTCAGAGCTAAATAAGGAGCATATTCACCCTGCTCTGTCCCCACACTGGTTCAGCCACCTGCAAAGCTGAGCAGAGCAAGCAGCTTTCTGATAGAACTGGAGAAATAAACTGAGTAGGGTGGCGATGAAAAACTGATAAATTCCTCATCTTCAGGGCTGGGTGAGTTTGAAGCAAAATAATTGTTGCTTTCTTTCAAGCTGGGAATTGAAGAGGGTCAAAAAAACAGCGACTGGAGCTGGAAAGAAGAGAAAAATGAATGATTTCAAAGACAGATTTGAGCACATAAAGATTCTTATGCAGAGAAAGGGGAAAAATAATTTTTTTCTTTTTTTTTTTTTTAATGGAAACACAGGATAACTTGTTCACTGTAATGAGAATTAAGCATCTTCCCATTCCTTCTGTTTAAAAAAGATATATATATATATTAGAAGCAGGAAACTGGAAGTTTTGAGGAGTAGAAGCTGCAAGTGACAATAGATTAATATGATGTGGGCAAATCTGAGGACTGTGAAGAAGGAGAGATTTGGAGCAGTCCCAGCCTTGTGTACCTCAGTGAGAGGAGCTGGAAAAGTGGAACCTCCTGTCAGCTTTGACTGATGCGACTTCAGGAATTTGATGAGAAATTCTGAACAGATTGGTGAGGCAGAGCTGTGTCACTGAAGACACAATCCCACCCAAGGGTGACCACAGCAGTTGGTTTAAGGAAAAGAGTTTTGAAGAAAAGATGATCTTCTCTTTTAGGGCTTCTCTTTTTTAATACATAAACCCCCAGCCCGACAGAACAATGCACATGGCCAAGACTCCCTGAGCTCTACCAGCAAAGAAATTTTCTGGTAACCATCTGAAGTACTTTCAAAATCTACTAAGTGATATTCAGAAGAGGAAGAGAAGGTTTCCTCTTCGAAAATTCAAACCTTGGATGGCAGCAAATCACCCACACCCCCCCTCGTCCAGCCTTGCTAGCTAAATGCAGAAATTAAACATGAGATTGTGGAAGAACATTGTATTCACTGGCAACAAGAAGCTGAGGAGGTAATAGGACAACAAGATTCATGCTCATCACTTGGAGTGATTTGAACCAAGAGCCTAAAGCAGATCTGATTAAGATAGGAACTCAAAACCAGATTTGACCAAAACTAGAGATGTTAAACAAATACAAATGTGACAAGAGTCATGATTCAATTATTAGAAGTCCATCTTTTAATTGCTCATTAGGATGACAGTGTGTATCTTTGCCTACGTACATTTAGCAAAGCCTTTTCACTTTGACAGTGCAGAAAATTACCCCTGCCAACTGTATATCTCTTACTTTTTATGTCAACTTTAGAGTTGCCAGTTTTTCATTATCCTCTTGCTCACAAATTAATAAGGAGAACAAATTTAATAGCAGCCTCAAACCTTTAGAGATTATGTCAGCCTCGTGTATCTGTGCCAGTTAAATTACCATTTACTTCTGCTTAAATTTAATGTGGTCATCTTCATCCAAACACACACATCCCCAGAGCCTGCTCCCCCAGGGGCTGCTCCCAAAAGCTGACATGGAGCTTGGACTCGAAGGTTTCCAATCCCATCACCCCATTTAAGCTGAGGCAAATGGAGAGGACCGAGGTCAAGAGCTGCCAACATGCAGGAGGTTTCTCTGGGTGCTGCTGGAATGCCTGTGGATGAGCCTCTGCAGCAGTGACGTGTCCTTTGGGTGCTCAAAATGAGTCAAGGCACAGATCTAGGTAAGGTGCCGCCCTTGGTGACCCACCTTTCTCTGTCTCCATCATGTTTTAGTAAATGAGTGCCCTGTTTGGTGGCTGCTGGGTTGCAGGGCTTCCTGCCTGCCTCCATAGCTCTGAGTCCAAAATAATAAAAAAATACACTGTAAAAGATGTTTTCTTCCAAAGGGAATCTGAGAGGTAGGGCCAGTGGTTTGATTCATTTCACAGCTGCAGTCTCTTTTGATTTGTTCGTAATTTTCTACGCTACTGCTTCCAATTTGATAGTGCCTGGGCCTGGGATGACAATGGGAATGGGATAACAGATGATGAGCTCAAAATACTGAACACAATCATCCTCGCCCTCCGTGTACCCACAATCAATGTGTCACTTTGAGGAAGGAACCATCAGCCACTGGGCAAAGTTTGGAATATAAAATGTCACAGGAGCTCAAGGCACATCTCTTATTTCCTGGGAGCTGTCAGAGCAGCTGGCTTGTTGCTGTGTAGGGGACATGTGGAATGTTCAAATAAACAGCCCCAGAGAGCTGAGTTCAAATGGATGGGGCAGTTTTGAGGGGCTCCCTCCATCCCCATTGCCCCGGGAACCACAGCACATGACTGATGGCAGGAGCAGTGGGAACAGCTCCCATGGCCATTGACCCAACTTGTGGCTTTGGGAATGGCACCAATTTTCCTCAATTTACCCATCTTTGAGCATTTCCTTGGTCTCTTGTCCCAGACATCATCAAAGGCAGCATTTATCTGAAGACAAGAAAGCACTTTGATCCACGGGCATGGATAACAACAAGGTGTTTAATTTTTCCCAGGCTCCTTGGCTATTTGCACACAGGCAAGCCTTGGTGCATATTCTGGAGCATCTGGTGATCTTCCTTTCAAGCTTGTTTTCAAGAAGAAGTTTAAAAAGAGGAGCTCCATCAGAGTTAGAGAGAGACACAGGTCTCCTAATCCATGTCAAAACTCCCTGTGTCAGAGAGAAAGAGGCAGATGGATGAAACAGGTGAAGATGAAAGAATATGCACCAAAGCACAAGAAAAAAACATCAAGAAATGTGAGCCTGCTTTATCTGAAACACTGGAAAAAGTTTTCTAAAGCATCTTTGCATTTTATCTCCTCGTTTAATAGGTTTTACTCTGTGCCTGTGCATATCTGTGCTGTATATCAGGTTCTAGAAATACATATGAGCAAGAGGGAATTGTCTGCGGATTGCTAATATTGCCTTTGCAGACAGATGGCCAGCAAGCAGCTGGGAGGGAGAGTACAAGCAAGGAGGGTGTCCTTCTTCAAGAAAAATTAAGAAATTAAGTGGCACCATCAGTGCAAAGAAAGACAAACCCCTGCAAAGCATGAGCCAGGCTCAGCTCAAAGAGCAATTAAATGATTTAAAACAAGGCTGCGATCATTTACAATTTTTAAAGGTGAAAGGTGTGATTTTGGTAATACCTTAAAATTAAAAGGCCAGCCACTCCATCTTTAAAACGATGGTTTCTCTCCTGGAAGACTTATCTCATTGTCAGTCCATTAGCAGCCAGCCAGAACCCATCCTTACAAAAATAATTGGCTATTGATATATGGTAATGCTGAAAAGTTATTCTTATTTTTGTTCATTGCTACGGAAAGATGTCCTCTCCAGCCTACACTTTCCATCACTATAAATGCTACTGGGAAAAACTGAAAACACTGTTCTGAGATGGATTAAGATCAACTTCACAAATAAATATATTTTACCACTAAGAGAAGGAGCAAATGTCACCGGTACTGAGTGTTTTATAGACAGTAGAGACCACTTAGGCTGGAATTTTCCCCTCATGGTAAATTAGTGTCACTGGCCATGCAGAGTCACCTCTCCACGAGCAGGCTCCTGTGCAGGGTTTATACCTGCTGTGCACATGGAAAGAACTGGCTTTGAACCACAGCAGCAGCCCCTCCTCTTCCCTTGAAAGGGGGGAGAAAAGGACGGTTTACCTGGGAAGGTCTACCTGGAAAGGTTTACCTGGAAAAGGATGGTTTACCTGGAAGGTCTACCTGGAAAAGGATGGTTTACCAGGGAGGGGCAGGGACCGCTGCTCTCTGCAGTGACCAAGGTCCCATCTCCCCCTCGGCCCAGGAAAGGCACAGCCTGTGCAGGGATACAGTGCCTGGATCCTGGAGGAACTGGAAGCCTGGGAACAGCAAACCCCACCTGTTATGCCCTGTAAAATGTTATTTGTGCCCTGGCTGGGCAGTTTGCTCTCAGGTTGTTAAAGCTGCGAGGAGCTCGTGGCAGATGCTGCACTTGCCAGCCAAGCACCCCTCACGAATAGCTCGTAAAACCAGAGGACATCAGGCTTCAGAATGCTGCATTTTAAAGATAAACAGTCTCTGGTTGGAACTGTAGTAAGATTTTCACTTTCTTGTGGACAGCTATTTGGCTGTGCTGCAGCACAATCTCGAGCTGAACTGAAACAACGGGTTATAAATCTCTGGCTGGGACAAAATGCAAGGGAGAAGAGAGAAAGTGGGGAAATAATCGAGCTTGACAGAGAATTTTTGGGACCATAGTTTGAGCCACTAGTTTGAAATTCCTCATGCTTAAGGCTCAAGCACACACCAATGAGAAAATAAGGTGTTAAATGGCTTCAGCAGATCTGTCTTGGAACCCTGTGTAGACAATTGATTTTTTGGTTGTTTTGCCTTATTTATGGCAACTCATTTGCAGCAGTTGTTGACAAAATGTTTTAAGGGGTAAAAAATTATTTTTAGATTTCTTTCAGCTGCTTACAGAATTATTGTTTTGCTAATATATGTTTCATGTTTGGCCAAAATTCTAGTGTAACTCTTCCCACACAAACATATCACTCTCAGTAGTTACTGCACTGAGTCTCTGTTATCCCTTTAGCAACAGCCTCTCCTGCAATAAAAGGAAATGCATTTTTTCTCTTGTCTCTTATTGTTCAGAATTACTCTTGGATATTACAGTTGTCAATGTTTAGCATTAAATCACTTCCCTGCCAATTCGTTGTAATCAAATCTTCCACAAAGTCAATAGCAATAACATTTTTATAAGGCATTGTCTCCCTCAACCTATTAGGTGATCTCAGATCTTTGAATTTCCCATTCTGAAAATAATAGATAGTGACCTGGAAGAAAGCATAAAACCTGTGTAAGTCACACATTGTGACTCCTCACTGCTCAGTGACCAAACCTGTGGGTCAGAGTTCAGCCTAGTTCAGACAGGTCACTCAATCTTTAAAGTGACTTTTATTTTCTCTATGAAAAAAAAAAAAAAAAAGGCAAAATAAAGAAATGAGCTACCAGGCCTACTGGAGCCAATAACAATATTTCTACTGCATTTAATGGGACCAGATGTTGGCTTTGCAGAGTTATATGTGGTGTTGCACTGGGTACATCTGTGCTGCAATGCAAATGTGCCACTCACTACAACTCACAGGGAGGGACTCAGGCTGGTTTAAAGGAGGCACTGCAGGACAGAGAGGAGGGCTGAAAACCCCACCCCAGCCCCAAGGAGTGGCAGTTTTGGTCACTGCAGATAAGAAAGATCTGAAGCCATTGGAGAGTGTCCAAAGGAGGGCAATGAGGATGGGGAAGGGCCTGGATTTGAAGGCGTGTGAGGACACTGAGGGCACTTGGGGTGTTCAGCTGGACAAGAGTGACAGAGCTACATCTCTGCAAGCCATGGGCAGGAGCTTCCTTGACCCTGATGGGTAATGCATTTCTGGCTCTGCAAGGCAAACCCATGGAGACCAGCACTCCACACCAGTAGAAGTGGATTAGCACAACAACACACATCTTTGGGTCAGCGGGCAGAAAAAATAGTTGTTATTCCTATTAGCTCAGATTCAGGTGGAAAAGAAGAAGTCAGTGCCAAGTGCAGGCTGTATATATCTTGTTTCTCCCTTGCCTCTGACAGGTTACAAAATCTGCTGCTATTCTGGCTTCTTTTTTTTTTTTTTTTTTTTTTTAAAATATTGATGCATTTTGAACAGGAAGAAATAGAGAATGGGGACAGATCGAGTCCCTGTTCTCATCTCACCTTCTTCATGTATTGTGTAACTCCCTAATGGCTGGGAACCTGTTCAAAACTCCTCACTGTCAGTGTGTTCAGATCTCAGGGGAGAAGACCCACAGCTAATATTCAAGACAATGTATTCCTGTCTATGAATAACATGAAGAAATGAATCCTTTTTTCTTCTTTTGCCTCTCACACGGCCTTAATGAAGATTTTGCAACCCTGTCTCCCCTGGGGCAATGGGTACCATTTAATACCTGCATTTAAATATTCTCTCCCTGTCTCTAGCCCCACACTGAAATCTGAAAACCAGGAAAATTGTTCACTCCAAGGCTCACCAAAGCAACACATAAACAAGTTTCTGCAGATAAGTAGAGCTTGAAACTTGAAAAAAGCCACAACATAAAGAGGAAACACGACCAGTCTTACCTTTCTAGGGATGCTGGAGTCAAGGCATGAACCTCAAGAAACTTGGTATAAAAGACTTCTGTGACCAGGACAAAGCCTATTTTTACAGCAGTGTTCCCATGGGAAGTGGATAAAACCTCCCATTTTCCTCCTGCCCCACTCTCCGTGCCCCCAGGTGTCTTTTCACCTCTCCCAGGAGATAATTTGCTCCACGCTGGAGGGTTGGGAGTTTTGGGGGGGCTGCCAGCTCCACGTGGAGGGCTGTTCTCCTAGAACAAGACCAAGATTTAGCCCCCAGTTCAACGGGTCTAATTGGAGTTTTTCTGTGATTCAATTTTAAGCAGCAAGTGAAGCCAGCTGTAATAGAGCTGGAAGGAGATGGGCAGGAATTAGAAAAATAGGCATTAATAAATGGACCCTTGTCTCCTGTTCTTTGGGAGGTTACAAATATTTAGTGTCACAAATGTCACATCATTAAAAGGCTCAAACTGGCCAGATGCTAAGGGCTACTCTCCCACTGGAAAAGTAACAAGCATCCAGGTGGAAATGATGCTGTGAGACCTCAGGGACCAGTCACTGATCCTGGTAGACAACCAGGACACAATCAAAATGGGAAGAGCTTAAAAAAATAACGTGCTGGTTGTAAGTCATTTATCCAAGCAACTTGGTAAATACTTATAAATAAGAAATACAATAGCACTGACTGGAGTTGGCTCAAAAATTATCCACAATTAATAAATTGACCTATCCTATGCACTGTGTTATTTTCCCTGACATTTTCACAAGCTACAAATCTGATGATACAATTAAATGACAAGTTCAATCACTTCTTTATTTCATGTATATGTATAATATAATATTTTATAGCTGTATTACAGAAAAGACTGTTTACTCACGTTGTATCTTCCCTAGCATAACTCAGAGCTTTGCTTGCCTAAGAAATTACTTGTCTGCATTTTGATTAAAAAAGCAAAACCTCATTGTTCCCTTGGCAAATGAATTCAGTCTTTAAATGAAACTCATTGTCACATCCTTTTCTGTGAAGCAAGGGCTTTCAGCCCCTGGAATGGTTTTAACCTCCAACACAGCACTTTTGTGCCTGTATCTGATCCACCCATAATTCACCCCTCGTCCAAAGCTCCGTCAGTGTTTGTGCTCTGTACTTAGTCCTCAATGAACTGCCTATAAGGCAGTAGTTACAGCTCCCTGCAAAATCACCCACAGTAACTCTGTCAAGTTTTTTATTAGCTTGGATAGGTCTTTTATTTTAGCAAGGTCTTTTATTCACTCAGATAGCTTCGAACTGGTTCTGAAGTGGGTGAGTGAAGACCTGGAGATCCAATTTTATATTGAGAGCCATTCATTTTTTTTTTAAGCACAACCCCTTGATTATTGATAGGCTTTTGTTCTGTACAGTCACTGCACAACACATTGTTTGAAGTGAATCAGAGCACACAGATTTCCACAGTCACTCACCAGGCTTTGGAAGGGTCGTGGCAACCACCTGGCAGAAATCCTCTGACTTTCAGGGTGCAAGAGGCATCTGCTCCAGACCAGAAGCTGATCTGCTCCCTTCTGTTCCCTGAAAAGAGTTGAAACAGCTTGTGTTAATGACAGCAGATAGTTGTAATATTTTACTGGATGAATTCCATTTCATCAGCAGCTAAAAACTGATCATGTTTGTTTTTAGGGAATTAATTGTGCTAATAAACTCAATTTAATTCCTACATTACTCTGAGAACTTTAAAGTCAGACTCACAGTTTTTCTGTAGCTTGGTAACAGTGATATTAGCAAACAGAGGCTCTGAAACTGGTTTAAGATTGCTACATTAATTATTTTTGTTGGTGTGCTTGTCTTAATCCAAAGAGAAACGAAAGCAAGGCCGAGCAAATCAAAAGTGAAATGCAAAGTTGTGGAAAGAGCTGTGCAGACACAACGTGGGTATCAAAGCCCATCAGTCCCCACCATCGAGCACTGAGTTCCAGGAGAACTGAAGGAAAGGGCAGAGTGATGGAGCAGGTTCTTCTGAGGCAGAATTCCAGCTGCTGATTTCCTTTTCTCTGCGACCTTAATGAGCAAAGTCGGTCTGAACAGCAGGGGGAAGTCAGAGGGAGGAATCAAACACCTGCATACACACATCAACAAAAATAACAATAAAAACCCCAAACAAGTCTCATTGTCCAGGGAAGCTGTGGCTGCCCCATCCCTGGAAGTGTCCAAGGCCAGGTTGGGACGGGGCTTGGAACAACCTGGGCTAGTGGGAGGTGTCCCTGCCCATGGCAGGGGTTGGAATGAGATGGTCAAGATCTCCAGCCTGGCTGCTGTGTGATGACTCGAGCCTAAGGACAATCCCTTAGCCTGCATCATGGGATCACATCCAAACACACAATTCATTCCCAAGCACCTCTTGGGAACTCCCCTCTTCCTACCAACATTCCCTTCCTTTTTGTTCAAGACTCCCAGCAGAACAAAGATGAAGCACCAACGGGAGACAGGAGTTTGAAAAATTCATCCAACAACCTGCAATGTCACCAACAAGAGCTGGAACTAAACATGTCTGGGAAGACAAATTCCTTATCTGTTCAGCGCTGAAGGACATGGTAGGTAACATTAACTTGGCTAATTGTTTACTTGCTTAGCTAATCTAACATAATCTGCATTGATTAGGTTTTGATTTCATGCTGGGTGGCTATACAGCTTCCCTGTGCCTTTCAGGGGATTTGTGGACCGTACCAGAAAGACATTTTTATACCACGTTTAATGCTCCAGAGCGGCGAGGGAACAGCAGGGAGAGCGAAGGAGGAAGCTCTGCTGGCATTAAAAGGGTCATTAAACCCAGCATTAGGGAGAGGTCTTGTTTTGGGTTGCATTCAACATGCTTGATTAAAAATGAAGTGTAAGCAAAAGGCATCGAAGAGGAATATTCCAAGGCGAAGATCCTTGGGTGTGTAACTGCACAGAGCTTATGGACACTCACTCTCTTTTTCAGGCAGCTCCCACACATCTTTAGAGACCTCAGAGCCTCAGCCCACGGGCTCAACGCTCCAGTGGTTTAAGGGGGAATGTGTTATAACGAGCAGAACAAGATTCCAGTCGCTCCATAAATCCTGAACATGCCCATGAGAAGAACAGAGGGAATTTTAAGCCTGATGAAATGTTATAAATATGCACAGTTTTGATCACTGCTCCGAGTTTTACTGCCACGGGGCCAGAAAGTTTGCCCAGAGTTCATTTAAAGCGTTCTGAGCAGGAGAAGGAGGGGAGAGCAGGATTTGGCCTAAAGGAATGGAGTCTCACCTTTGGTGGAGGGAATCTCCTGAAATGCAGGATTCCTTGCATTTAGTGCTGTGGAGTTTTGACATATAAACAACAGCACAGGAGTGCAGAAGCACTGTTCTAGCTGACAAATGAAAAAGCTTGGGTGGCTTCCTGGGCCTTTAACAGGTAACCAAGTTCAGAGGCTTCACCTTGAAGCCTCCAGTTGGAATTTAGATTGATTGTGCCTAAAAGTCGTTTCTGTCTGACAGCTCATGTGAAGAGAGTTACTTCATTTCATAACAAATGCGTGGCCAGCAGCTTCAAAGTTATGGTCACAATTTAACAAAGTCCACTGGCAGTCCCAGAGGCTCCGTGGATGGGTGGAAGTCAATCCTGTCTGTCCGGGGGTGAGGGAAGTTGAGGTGGGGTAGGGGAAAACATCAGAAGCAAATCTGTGAGTGTTGTAACTCTTTTGTGGAAGAGCTCACAGATTTAATTGTTTGAACCTCTCTGCAGGAGCAAAATTCACCTGTTTCCTCAGACAAGGCTGCTGGTGGCTAATACACAATTTCTGTTCCACAGAGATGAGTTTTCTGGTTCATGGAAAAGGAAAATGAGCATTTTAGGTCACGACAACTTGGGAAGGAGATGATTTTCTCCAGACAATAACATGCCTATTTCTGTCCTAGGAGGGCAGTTCTGGAACATGCCAAAACCAAGGTTCAGTTGAATCCTCAAATTAGGTGGGATGAGCCAAGTCACACTTCCTCAGCTTGATCTTCTGCAACTGCTGAATGACAAAGACTTTCCAACATAGCTCCTGTTACCTAATTCAATATACACTCTTCTCTTTCAAATAAAACTGAAGAAGCTATGAAGCAAAGAAATTAGCCCATATTCATCCAAATTTTAAATTATTTTTGCTCATATCTGAAAAACATTTACTGCCTTTCCTGGAGTTAATTGACATGTTTGTAGGAAGGGGATTTAAAGGACTCAGAAAGCGTGTTCATGAAAAGTGGATTTCAGCTCTTCCTAAATAAATGTGCCAGGCAAAATGTTTGCAAACACATCCATCCAGCAACCTGTAATGCAAAGTGATTTCTCTGTCCAATCACAGCTGAAAGTATTCATATCATTTAGCAATAATAATCAGCTACTGATCTTAAATAATAATTAAGAAGTAGTCATTGCCTATTAGTGACAATCCTGGGAAGGGAAAGTGAGGGTGAATTAAGGCTACTGGCAAGGGATGCTTTCAGCTTTATTGTTCTAGTTAATTCTCATGTTGGCACTGCTTCATGCTGCTGTACCATACACACAGAAAATGGGAATAAATCCAGCCAAGTCACACTTGAAAACCCTTATTTTACTGCTGGGGCTACAGGGAGGTCATATAGTACAAAGGGTCCAATAAGATAACTATTCATGGACACAAACCAAATCTTGATAAATCAAAGTGAACCATTCCTGTGACATGAGATTTTATTTAAGTGTGTTTATCTATCTCTATGTATACACATGCATATGTGGTAAGGGTGTAGGGGCTGATTTGTACAAAGATCTGGTGAGGAAGTTCTATGGTAAGGATATAACTGAGGATTGAATGATTTATTCTGACCTGGGGCAGCTTTAAATTATGAACTTTCCACACTTGATATTCGGTGGCACAGAATATCAACCTTATTTCTCCCTAGTAAGAGAGAGGCCCCATTTTCTCTTCATCAGCTCAGTTTTTTCAGCTGTTGCACAGGACAAATCCTGTCCCTAGGTGAGCACTGATTTCAGTGAGTGCTGTGTGTGCACCACTGCCCAGCTCCTGTTCTGTTCAGAACACCCTCACTGATTCCTGCCCTTCAAAACTGCAATAATAGCATTGCACCAGCTGCATCAGAAACAGGTAAATCAGCCCAAAAGCCCAGATGGAGGAGAGCAGAACACCCCCTTTGTCAGGTCAAGAAAAGGGATTATTTCCATGGCTACCAGCAACTCTTAATTGCCATAACAGGCTCTTACTTCCAGAAAAGTAGTTAGGTTTGCAAAGAAGAGGGAACATGTACTTTGTGACAAAACCATTAACTGCAGGGAGAAGTTTTCAAAGTACAAGTGAAATATGGACTAAAATCCAGGCAGCTGCTCAGCATCTCCAGGAACACCACATGCTGTTCTTAGTCATCCCTGTCCTCCACAACCAAAGCAACACAAACATCTTGTTAAAATCTATTAATTCTCGTGATATTCCTGGTTACCAACTCTACATAGATAAAAATGATCAGATCTCCAGTTCCCCCTCTTGTGGTTCCTGTTGGTTTTTACCACAAAACTTCCACATAATCCCACGGGGTTATCAAAACAAGCCACCTTTGCAGGTGAGACTGGTTCTCACTTTGCCACTACTGGAAAGCTATTCCAGTGAGGATGTGTGAAAACAAGGAACATCTCAAAATCTGACACTGGAAAGAACGATGGCTGACCTTCCCAATAAATAATGCAAAACATGAGTTCATTTGGCCTAGCCTAGATAAAGATTAATTTTGAATCTTTCACTCCCCAGGGCTAAAAGTGTTCTAATTATCAGCAAAATGCCTTTTTTTTTTTTTTTAATGTTTTATAATGTTTAAGGTACCTCAAAATCAAATTGCCATCAAAGCCCACACCTCCTGCAACTGTAAATATTTGGAATATTGAAAGGGTGAATGTCAGTTATGGCAATGCTCTGTGGTGTGATTTAAACCTGGGCTAAAGAAACTCCAGATTCCAACTGCAGGGGCAACAACTGAGGATGATGGCTTGGGTGTTCAGCCTTGGGGGCTTAGAGGAGAAGCTGAGTTGCTTTTTCCCTGGGCTGTGTGTGTGGAAATCCTCATTGCACCACTGATTTTTTTTTCCCTATAAAATAGTGGTTTAGGATCCCAGAATCACAGAATGGTTAGGAAGGGACCTTAAAGATCCCCTAGTTCCAACCCAGGTGTTTTAGGAGACTAAAAAGATATTAAGCTGCACAAGGAATCATAACATTTGAACACTGCATTCCATCATTCTTTAAAAAAAAAACAAAAAAATTACAAATCCATAGGCTGATGGGAGATTATTGAAATACCCAAGGCTGTCTTGTCTTGTCAGACTCTGAGCTCATCAGAGCATAAAGCATCTACTGTTCTGAATTATTTTAGTTCCTGGCATAAGACAGCCCAGTTTTTGACAGTCACCCAAGTTTTCCACAATGAGCAGCAGCAGAGGGAGTTTGGTCTGGGAGGGTGGAGGTTGCAGGCAATGTTTCTGAGCTATTTTCTTGCTGGGAAGGTCCACTGGGGGTACCATCAGTGACTAACTATCAGCTTAAACTTTACAGAATCCCTACACCAAATTTCACACAACCAAGTGGCTTTCAAGATAGGTTAAAAAAAAAAATAAAGAGCAATTTTCATCATTGTGGAACAAAAGCACTCAAGCACCTTGTGATTGTAATGTAGGGAAAAGACGGTATTGGGTGATGCATCTGTCCCCCAGGTCCTGGAAGGAAATACAATGTGCTCTGAGTTACCTGCTGCTCACTTGAGGCATTCAATCTATAGTCATTTTAGAGTTTTACAGAAGACAATACAAACTCCTGTGCAATCAGGGACAACAGCTTTTGATGACAGAGAGCAAATAGACAGGGAATCCTTTCAGGTTCACAAAATAGATAAAAGGCCTTTTTTTTGTATTTCCAAATGATACTCAAGGCTCAGGTGTTACAGACAATACAAAAATAATGTAATATTGCTTCTCTCCAATGCACTTTTACTTCTGGAGTTAGTGCACCTATATTGATTCACTGATGGTGTTTATTCTCTATCAGCTTCACACACCCCCTTTTGTATGAGGTCAGTGCACAATATAAAAATAATACTGAACCTGGGAGGAAAAAAAAGTGAGGGCATTTGTGAGACTGGAGTCGAAATTGCCTCCTTGCTCCATTTAGTTCTCTAAGAGCAGAATTCTTTCATGCATTGTTTCCATTGTCTGTCATTTTTGATGATTTTTTCCAAAGCAAATAAAGAAAACACACCTCTTGCCTTGAAGTTCTAATCAAGTATTCTGCATATGGGCTGGGGAAGAGGGGAAAACAGAAGGAAGGAGAAAAAGGAGTAGATATACCTGGTGTTCCTCTGTCACAGACAGCTGTAGTTTCCAACAGTTTTATTTATATGCAATTTTCAATGGCTTCAGTGGAAATTCACCTGAAGCATAAATCCTGATCCCTAAGGCTCAGAAGAAAGTTTGTGAAAGCCAAGCCAAGCCCCACTGCTCAGAGGAAGTTGTGTATAATTAGCAGGACCCCAGCGCTGAGCTGAGCTGACACAAAGCACTCTGGGGGCTCCTTACCTGGACCTCAGGAGCCTTGGATCACACTTTAGCAGGTGAATGACCTGGGAAACAACAGCCACTGACTAAAATTCATTATTCAAACACTATGGGGGATGTAGAACACAGGACAAAAGCTGGTGTGTTATTTCTGACGTTTCAGGATTTGAAAAACAGTACTATCAATCCTAAAATTTGCTCCCTGAGGAGTGTCCTATCTACCTGCTCACCACATTGAGTCCTCCATGAAGGAATTATTTGGATCATTCTTTTAAAAATGGGGTTTGTTTGCTTTGTTTACAAAGCAAAGTGGAATGGAAAGCACCCAATAGCTCTTAAGTTGAACCTCAGAACTGGACACCCACTTAAAACTGCATTAACATAACAAAACGCAATGTACTCTCTAGTCAATGAGAGAGAGAGCAGGGCAGGGAGAGAGATTGCTAAATAAAGGCAAATCAAAAAAAAAAAAAAAAAAGAGAGGTTTGATGTATTTTTTAGTAATATATTAATTTTTCAGGTTGTACATTGATGAAGGTCACTGGTGACAGTGACTCGTTGTTGACTGATCAAAGGCCATCACAGCCAGCAGAAGTCTCCAGGGAGCCTCCCTGCGTGAGCTGTAAGTCAGCTGTTTCATTTCAGAGACTTCCCCAGAGTGCAGACCTGCTCAGTGTGAGGGGCATGAACAGCAGCCCCATCAGCACCCTCAGCTCGGGGCAGGACGAGGCATCTGCCAGGGCCCAATGTCAGAAAATGGGTCAGGCTGGTAGAAAGACTAAGATGACTTAGGAGGACATGAGTGGGTAAGAAATGAGACAAATTCGCACTCAAAGTAAAAAATTGATATTTCTTTTTTAACTAAAAGGAGGTAAATGTGCCCCCAGAGCCCAAGGGAGCTGAAGCCATCTGATTTTACAGGGGCCTCTCTTTGTACCACATTACCCTTCTGCTTGTAAAGAGCATTTTGCTCCTGCTCCTTTGGCCTTCAGTGGAAAACAGCAACAAACAGACCTAAATTCACTTTGGTGCAAAATAATCCTGATCCTAATTAGGAATGTTGGCCAAATATCTGCATATAGATGACTGATACAAAGAATTGCACTGTTGTTCCTTCAGCATTCCCTGACTCTTTCTCCTCTAAATGCCAGCATTTTATAGATTCTTTCCCCTTTTTTATTCTTCATAAAACCACTTTCAGTCCAGCATAATTTTCCAGGCAAACTGCACACTTGTCAGATCACCTGATTAAGAGCCCCATACTCATTACTATAAAAACCACACATGCCCACTGAATCATTAAAAAGCAGATTGGTCAGTAATAATAATCATTTTTTTGCTAATAAATACAGCTCAGCAAGCCTAATTCTGTGCCCTACTCAAATACCAACAATGAAGAATTTAGCCCTTAGAAAGTACATTACTGAATGTACTATTAGTGCACTGGTCTTGGTCAGGAACATTCCTACTGCCTTTAAAGGGCAGCCAGTTCATGGATTAATTATGTCACTCAACGAGGGCATTGATTTCTTGGAAATCTCTTCATGCACAAAGGCAATTTGAATATTCATCCCCCCTGTGTCCACAGCCAAACCTCAGGGCTGAGGCTGAGGGCAAGGCAACAAGCTGCACAAGGGGCTTTACACACTCCTGGCACTGGGCAGCAGTGAGTAGAGGTGAAAACCTCTCAACAGGAACCAATAAAACAGTATTTGTAGCCAGGCAGGGCCTGCTGCTCTTCCACCTTCAAGCCTCTTCATCTTCCTGTCTCAAAAACGTGAGTGTGCTGTGACTAATTTCAACGGTTCATAATGAGCCATTTGGAAAAATCTGTATTTTTTTTTTTGCAGGTCTCAAAATAGCAGAATCCAAAACACATACTGAATTCATTAGCTGCAGAATTTAATCAAGGGAAAAAAAAAGAAAGATTTATGAAAATTCTCCCATCAGGAACCAACACAGTACAGCTCATTGTAGTTCTGATGCTGAGTGATTTTAACAGACTTTGGTAAACAAGTTACATCAGTGAGTTAATTTCCAATTACATTAATAATACTGAGCAATGAATATGTTAAAATATATTCATCGTGCAACAAACCTCATGTTAAAGTTCCATCCATATTTAGTTGGTTGTCAGCTTTTGGCTGTATCCTAAATAAAATCTAGAGCTGATTTTTTGCTTGAACAAGAGCTTTTGGAGAATAATTCTTCCTTCTACTGCTTTCAACCTCTGTCTCTTTTTAGAAGACAATTTTATTCTCCAGGCACAATCCTCCTGCCCCAATGCATGGAAAGCTCTGAACCCCATAAAAATCACTCCAAGGAAAGAGCTGTATCATTCTCTCCTGCTTTTCCAATAAGCTTCTATTTATACAACAGTATTTATAAAGAAATCCATCTACAGTAATTTCTGATGGCATTCAACAAGGGTCAAGAGATTTTCACATTCTGGAAACAAAGAACTTCACTCAGCAAAGGTTCAACTGAAAGCACCTGGAGTTCAGGAGTGCTACCAACAATTATTCTATAGAACAAACATGCTCAGTGAAAATCCTTTGAGGAGGAAAAAGGTCAGGAAATCTGTCATTCTACAAGGATGATCTTAGTAGTACATGAAGGAGCCCTCCAAAACGTGATCTAACATCTACTGAGAAAAACAATAGGAGTACTGTTATTGAAATGCTACCAGCTCCTTAGAATTGCTCATTATTGCCACGATGCAGATTATTTCTTCCAAAGAAGAGTTCTCATTTTGCTTTGAAAGATTCAGTGTTTTGCTCTCCCCTGACTGGAATGAACTTTTGACTCACAGGCTGAAGAAATTAAAGGGAGAAGGAAGAAATCAGAGTATGTGGGCACGCAGGGAGGAGTGTACTAAAGCAGGGGTTTGGTGTGTGAGAGGTCTGAGAGCTACAGAAATACCAATGTGGAACTGCATATGGGCTTGGAAACTCAGTAAAAACCCAGTGCTGCTAAAACACATTGCTGAAAGCAAATCCTTTGATGAGAAATTTAAGATTTGAAACGGTGATTTGTTTGTCCCAGCCCAATTCATTAGTTCTGAGCAAGTGCTGCAGCTCGGAGGATAAATTTCAGAGTGCTCTCGGTCGGTGAGAGGGGCTGCCTAATGGCAGGCAGTCATTTCCCTGCTCAGGAGCTCCTGGTTTCCATGTGATTTAAAATGCCACCAGAAATAAAGGAATCATCAAGGCTTGGCCTTGATGTACGAGCCCATTGAAATCCCTGGGGTGAGACACTGAGGCTGCTCTTCCAAAGCAGCCCGCACAGGATCATTAAGCAGTGCAATAACCGGCTGCAATCCGCTCCTGCAGCACCAGGATGGAGCTGTGGTGGGTTGGGTGTGCTGGAAGAGCTGCTCCATTACTGACAGCTGAGCAGAAAGGCTAAACAGGACATGAAAAACAGCTCTTCAGGCTGCAGGTGGGACCCAGCACGCACAGAACGCTCCTCCCTCATGCAGGGCAGGAGGGAAGGTAATTGGGATGCTTGACGTGTGCTGAAGGAATTTGGTTTCCCAGAGGTATCCTCTGGGGAGAAGTATTCCTTTGATAGTCCCAGCTTGCATGTCCAGAGCTGGGGATCGTGGTCCATGACTGTTCTGTACCTCCAAAAGTGACGCCTTTGGGAGGTCAGGAAATGGTGGGGCTTTTGGTTGGTTGGTCTTTCAGTTTGTTTACTTTTATTTTGCTTATTATGTTTGTTTTCTTTGCTTGTTCTTACCTACATGGAAATATAAAGGAGGAGAGTCTTGTTCAGTGGGGTTGGAAAGATGAACAACACCACACAACTGGGAAAGCTGCTGCTTGCTGGGTGCTCCTGAGTCCAGAAGCCGAGCAGGAAGAGGCAGAGTGGTGACATTGTCCTTTCAAATACACCAGACACTCATGCTGAGCTGCTCTGGAGCTCTTAAAGACTGACATGAATTATTTAACCATGGACAAAGGAGAGGAAAATGGTTCCAAGACTCTCCAGCTTCTGCTTTGTGCTCTGGACTTAAAAAACTCTCCATCCAGCCCCACTAGAGACAGTGGAGAACTTGTGGTGGTCTTCACCCATCTCCTCCATTTTGTCTCCTGACACAGGACACCCACTGAATGCTTTGTAAGAGATACCTCTCCTGATAGGTCTTTCCCTTCTTGAACAATCGCTCCTAATAAACTACTTTATCGGTTCTGCTTACATACTGTATTTCTGAAAACAAAACAATAAATGGCTGTAAAACCAATAAAATGGACCAGGCTAGTGGTTTATTGCAAACAAGCCAATACCACACACTGCAGCATATTTTTCAGCTCAATGCACCGGGATTCTTATTGTCCAGGTGAATGTTCCTGGCTGTAAATTGCAGCTCTATAGCTCTTTTCCAGCGCTCTCTAAAACTTCTCCGGGTTGATGTGCCTTAAAACACTGCTAGTCCTTGGACAAATTTATGGGGAGGATAAAGCTTGGTAGTTCTGTGCCACGGCGTTTTTAACTTTGCCAGCCACCCTTGGAAGCGCTTTGAGATGCTGCCCAGGGAGCACAGATTGCACAGCCCAGCTGGGAGAAATCCCTCAGCAGCCCTTGGCAGACACAGCCCTGGGCTGCCTGCAGGGAGCTGGAACCGTGGAATCCTGCAGTGGTTTGGGTTGGAAGGGACCTTGAAAAGCAGCTCATTCCAACCCCCCTGCCATGGGCAGGGACACCTTCCACCAGCCCAGGTTGCTCCAAGCCCCCTCCAGCCTGGCCTTGGACACTTCCAGGGCTGGGGCAGCCACAGCTTCTCTGGGCAACCTGTGCCAGGGCCTCCCCACCCTCCCAGGGAAGGATTTCTTTCTAATATCTAATCTAAATCTACCTTCTCTCAGCTTGAAGCCATTACCCCTTGTTTTGATCCAGCCAGGGGACTGTATACTAACTTTAAGTGATGCTTCCCAAAGCCAGAACTCTGCACATCTTTCTGGCAATGCTCATACTCACTGCAGCTTTGAGTGAGGCTAATATTGACTGAAAAAGCTTCACTAAGACTCTTCAGCATAGTTCTTCTAACTTTTCCTGTTCATTTTCTTCAGGTATCACTCACTGCCCCCCAAAACAAGCCCCTTTGGCAGGGACCTCTTGGAGCAGCTTTGCTGCATATCTAGGTGCAGCTGTATCATCCTGTAGGGTCACAGTGCTCTACACCAGCCAATCTGTCAAAACCCACTCCTTCCCAAGGAGGGACAGTCACCCCAGGCTGGTGTGAGGGCCTGAGCCTCAGCTGAGTTTGATTCTGCAGGTGTGAGAGCCCAAAGCACAGACCAAACTATGAGCACACACCTGAAATCCAAATTTCTTAAGATGTCTTTTTTTTTTGTGAACTCAGTGTTTGCATCTGTGAAATGGGCAGAATGATACTATGCACACATTCCAAAAAACTGCATCCACTAATTACAAAAACTCGCTTTTCTGACCGCTGCATAAGGCAAGTGGTTGATTTTGGATGACCTTGCCCAGTATTAATGCAGATGTTATTTGTGCTGAAGCAATCTCCAGTCCTCTGCAGCACACGTGAAGTGGCAGTAGATTAGTGGAATACATTTCTTTAGTGACTGTGGGAATAATTTCATGCCCAGGAGAAAGCAGCTTCCTTAATACACCTTCAATCCTGTCAGCAGCACTTTGAGCCAGCAAGGCTTGCCCGTCAGTCTCTGACAAGCACAGCAGGGCAAGAAGAAGTGTAAAACAATCCCTTCCTAAACTCTGTGTCTCACTTTATCATGTTATGATAAAGAGCAGCTCCTCTTCCTTGGTTGGTTGCTACAGCAGCTGATTCTTCCCAAATGAGGATTTCTACTTATTTTTTTTCTGACAACTGTCACTCAAAATCATCAGTGACTAAAACCAATATTGAGCAGAGAAGGCAAAGCTACTTCAGGGCTGGAGATGACCTCTGAGTCCAGATACTAATATAATTTCAGCCAATATTATAACTTATATAGCAAGCCTGTTTCTCCCTTTGCCACAAGTCCCTTCCCCATGTATAGCTGCTGCTTTGTTAGCACATGGCCAACCCAACCTGGGAGATCCTTGGTCTTCAGTCCCAGCTCCCACAGAGTGGCATAAAAACTCCAGAAAATAGATCTCATGTTTACAGGAGGAAGGTTTTGTTAAGAGAAAATACTTTGGGCATTAACTTGAGGCAATAATTTTCCTGATTCTCACCTTTCATTTCAGCTTTGTGTTCAACACGGCTGAAGATCAAATACACCTGATCCTATTACCCAGAAATCCATCCTAGGCTGGCAAGAGATCTCAGCAAAGTGTGATTAGGGAGACATAAATATGATAATGAAGCTGTTACATCACATTTCTCTAGTTTGATACTGTGTGAGCTTCCTTTATTCATCTATTTATAGGCTCTGATGCACACACTGATGTCAGAAGGTGCCTTTCTTCCTTGCCTTGGCCGATATAGCAGGAATAGCTCCCCTGCCTCTCCTCATGCCCATCAGCCACACCACGGTAACCCCCTCGAGTGCCACTCCAGTGTGTCCTGAAAGCCAGCAAGGTCTGGGAGGGAAACCCATTGCAGAGCTAAAGATCCTCCCCAGTCTCTGTGAAGTCAGTCTGACTGCTCCTTCAGTGTGAGATGATGTGGACACTCAGGGCAGCTGAGGACTCTGCAGTGTGACATCAGGACCCGAGCTGTGGTCAAGTGGCCAGCAGAGAATTAACTCGAGCATTGGGACACTGGTGACATTTGCTGTCACTGAAAAGGCCCTGCTGGACTCTGCCTGTGACACTGATGGAAAGGCAGCCCTGCCCTGGGAAGATCCTCCCTGCAGGCTCTTCACAAAACTTCAAGTAAAGTGCACTCAGTTCTGCAAAGGAGGAGAGAAATCCTCAAGGGCAGGAATGTCACTGAAGTGAACTTAAATCACATGAGGGATAACTCCACTGGGAGAACAGCAGACATCAGTCATCAGTGTGCTTGCTTAATATCCCCTGTTTTGGAATATTTCTGCTGTCAGTAATTTTGCTCATCTGCTGGGCAGCCAAGAGGATGAACAGAATTGCTCTTTGCAGACTAAAGCCACGGACCATTGCAAACAGCCTCTAACAAGAGCACTTGCCAAGCACCTGAGACTGATGATTCATCATTTTTGCCCACTTTTTTTACAGGTACCTGGCTAATGGTGCCAGATTAACAGTCCTGGCAACTCAATCCCTCCATCCCTCTCAGAGGCAGATCTGCACAGCAGCCTTCAGCTTGCCCCTCTCCTCTCACTGATGAGGGAGATGCTCCACCAGCTCCCTCCTTGGATGATGGGATTCCCCCCAGTGGCTGTTGCTACTGGAAAAGCAATATCTGGGTGCTCCAAAGAGTGCTAAACTTTTCTGGTACGTTGTTAGCAGGTAGCAAAGTGGGCTGCAAAGGGAGGCAGAGCCACCAATGCCTTTTTCAAGCACGGGAAGCTGAGGCTGAGAGCAACAAAACTACTTGGCCCAGGTTAAAAGCTGCAAAGCCAGAAATAAACCCCAAACCTCATGAGCTCAAACCTCTGTTGACAAGGCTGACTGTTTAGATCAGGGCTTGATCAAAGACTGGAAGGTTTTCCCCTGTTATCTGCACTGAAGTCTTTTTTTCCCCTCAGTGTCCAGAGTTGTTGCCCCTAAAATCGTTTTGGCTCGCTGCTCTTTGCTTGACCTCTTTCATGGGAGGAGAAACCTCAATAAAATCCTAGAATATCTCCTTGATCATCCTTTAAAATTTGCTCTAATATGTCTGCTATGACAATCTAATAATCTAGTCCTGATTTTAAGTTCACAAGTGACAAACTCTGCTTTAGACCTACTTAAAAAGCACCACCAAAAAAACCCCAACAACACACCAACCCTATACTTTTCTCTACCTTCACTTCCACCTAAAATGAAACAAAATAAAATCAGGCCAGACCCTCTCTACTCAAACACTGACCAAGCCAAGCAGTTGCTCAACAGATTCCTGAGTGAAACAGCTGTGAGGCTTCGACTGATTTCTCTGTCTTGGAAATAACTGCAGCAACCAGTTTCGATAAAATCAAGAACACAAACCTGACATTTAATCTCAGTATGTAGCTGAGCACACAACACAACTGTGGCCCAAAGGGCACTGCCTGTGCTCACTCAGGAACATCCCTCTGAGCCCCAGAATCCTGGTTTTGGAAGCTCATCAGCTTCAGGCAGCCAGACTGTAATCCCCTGATAAATACCTGTTCCGAAAGGAGGAAAAAAAAATCCACCCACTCCTGAATTAATATTGATTTCATGTCAATTGCTTTATATTCCCACTTACACAGACTGCAGGTCATTGATGGAGAGGATCCTCAGAAAGCAAAATGAAAATGAACTGACATCCAGCAGCAGCAAAAACCAAAAGTTTCCCTAACAAGCAATAATGATTTAGAAGACTGTAGCATCTCTAGTTACTCCACAGTGTGGGAGAAATATAACTCTGCTTCTCTTTCTTTCAGCAGCTCATAAATCTATCAGGGGCTACACTTAACTTGAAGATCAAACAATCAGCAGATACTGGTAAACACTGAAGCTTCTTCAAAGTTCAGGAGAAAAAGAAGCCAGGAGTGGCTTTTTCTCATGTTTTCTCATGTGGCTTTTTCTGATGTTTCAAGTATAATGATAGATCTTCAGATTAGGCAGCTCTCATAATCTTTTTAGCCCTATTTTTCTTATCTACTGTTATTAGCTGACAATTGCTCTCAGAGTGCATCATCTCCCCTCACACACACCTGCATAAACCACATCAAAGCCAGGTGTAACCCAGGAGAGCATCAAACCCACTGCACCAGGAGTGCATTCAGCAGGGCCTTTGTGTGGCCAGAGCAGCTGGATGGATCTGCTGGAGCTGCTGCACAACCTACCCAGAACAAACCAATTTCACAACAGAGTGCTCTTAGGTCTTTGTATTTTATAGATGCAATTCTCATTACGTTTGTGTTCCTTGTCCCTCTCTTTGGGTCCTCTGCTCTTCTCATCCTGGATTCCTCTTCTGTTTTTCGTTTTTCCTGCCCTTCTGTTCTCTCTTAGCTCTGTGTCTGTGTGACCTTCACCCAGCAGAGAGGGGACTGCTTGTCTTGCTGCAGCTCAGATGGGATCTCTCTGCTGTGGTTATAAGGAAGCCAGTGAGATCTGATTTAATTCCACATCCCCCAAACAGATCTAACTGCATTTAATTTCTGGCTCTTTTCTTGACACCTGAAATCCTTATTTTCTCCCTCACCATGTTCTCTAACTAACAGGAGAATAATGAGAAGGCCCTTTCAGCATCTGAGTTCTACCCTGAGAGTTTCCTGACGAGCCACTTCCAGCAAATCCATGTCTGTCTGAAACCAGAATGGGCACTCACCTGTCCAAGTCCTTCTGACTGGTTGTGCTCAGCTGCTGCTTTTGCACCAGCCTACACCATCAGAAATATGACTGTGCTTTCATGGGAAACACACAGCAGAACATGAGTAAATGTCTGGCTAAATGAGGCACAGCATTTGGAAGTGGTTAACCTGTCCAACTTTGATAAAATGATTGATATTAAAATTCTGAGCACCAGCATCTGAGAAACCATCCTGTGTATACAGGAGATAAAAGCACCTGAGGTCTCTCAGGCAACCCTTTTGAGTGGTAAGTCTCTTGATTTTTCCAAATCTGGATTTAGAAGTCAAAATCAAATTTTAATGCAGCTGAGAGCCCAGACTCCTGCCTAGTGCAGGGATGGTTTAGTCCTGTATTGGAGCAGGAGGCAAGAGCTGGCCATGATGTTTGTAACCTTCTCCTTTGCCCTCATTAATGTTTTATTAATATTTCGTATTCCACAAAAGCAGATTTTCCTCTGTGCCTGGCATTAAATGCTGATCAATATTAATCTTTGATTAAAAAGAAAGGGACAGAAAGAGAGAGCAAGAGTGAGACTGGAGAAAGGATTTACAGGAACTTCAGCAGAGCTCCTAAACCAGCAAGGCTGGTGAAATAACCAACTGGACAAGGAACTGGCCCACAGATGAGGCCTGGGGGTGACTGGTCACAGTTCAGTTGGAATATCCATGATCAGTTCCCAGGAGCCAGCTTCCCAAAGCCCATTAAAGACAATGGGCACAGTAATATTAAAAACTCTCTGAGCTGATGGCTCTACCCTACTGACAACAGATTGGCAACACCTGACAGATGATTAGAGCTAAACTGTCTAGCAAAATGCAAATAGGCCTATGCAGAAATGGAAAATTACCATAAAATCTTCAGGACTGCAGGAAACTTCAAAGCTAATTTGGGCATTCAGCTAAAACTTCCATGTCCCTGTTAGCAATGTCATGCTGCTCCCTCAGTTATCCTTCTAATTAGAGCAGCATGGACAGGGGCACAGGAGAGAGAACAGCTCAGATAAGAGAAGTTACACAGGTTAGAAAGCTGGGGTCTAGCTGATCCAGGACAATTTTAATTTAGACTCTCCCTTTGCTGGGCACACGTGGAGAAGACTCACCTACTCTCTATCAGGTTATTTCTTGGGTACTTAACAATCAGAGCCAGAGTGGGTGTGATCGTTTCTGCTGTGTGGCTACAACTGCAGCTGCACTGTTCTCACTTTCAGGCACTAAAGTTCAAGTGTAAAACACTCCGTTCTCCACGCAGGCATTAACAAAGGCTACATCTGCATTAGCAGAACTCAGATCCTGAAATCGGTGGAAATAGGTTACAGTGTTTTAGCTGCTTTCTTCACACGTCTCTTTAATGTGGAGAACCACTTCCCTTTCAAGGTAAGATCCGTGAGTCATTTCAGGATAATTTAAAGCTGGGGCAAATCCAAACTCCCCTCTGCAGACGAAGAAAATTCTCTTGTCACAGAGAAGCCTGCCTTTTCTCTTTTTTTTTTTCTTTCTTTTTTTTTTTTTTTTCTGGAAAGGGATGAAGAAAATACATGAAGAAAAAGATTCTTTGGAGAGAAATTCAGGTACAGCTGTTTGTCTGCTGCGTATCAGCAACCACACACAAGTGTCTCTGTAACCCTTCCTCAGTGCAGGTAAAAGCTGAGCACAGTTCAGTGAATGCTCAGCCCTCAGCATTCCAGCAAGTGCTGCTACAGCCACAGAATGGGTGTCTTAAGCAAATGCTTCAGCAAATGTGCTCTTCAAAAACATGGAAATTCAGGATTACTTGCTAAGGTTATGGAAATCGCTGCTTAGTTGGCTGGAACTGCTCTGGTTCCTACAAGTTGAGATCAAGCCCCAAATCTCCAGGCTCGTAGGATGGAGTCCCTCAAGCACATAATGTTGGATCTTCCCTGGCAAAGAATGGCTTTATTAATGACCACACAGAAAAGCCATTTGAATAAGATTCTCACTGCTCTTTAAAGCCCAGACTCTCTCAGGGCAAAGCTGCTGAAACAACTTTCTGAATCATTAGTTTAGGTAACTATCAATTGCCAGTACTTCTCTGCCCATTTTTCCTCCAGGAAAATCACTGGCCATCCAGACACAGCAATTCCAGTTGCTTCCCTGCCAGGGGCAGTGCCAGCCCTGGAGCAATCCCAGTCCTGGGGCAATCCCAGTAAAGGCAGTATTGGTAGGATTATTTTCAGTATCTAGATCAGTGATTTTATGTCCCTCTGTATCCCCTTTGTGCTGCCCCAGAGCGTGGGAGCTCCAAGCATCTCTGAGCAGAAAGAAACACCCCCTCCCAAAAGTTCTCTCTCTGCCAGCAGGCTCAGAGCTGACCAGGAACGGGAGCAAAGGCTCCATATTTGCATTTGCAATTCCACATTTAGCCCAGTAATTTCAGCTCATCACATAATCCCTTCTGCTCGTTATGTCTGCTCTGTGAGAGGAAAAAAAATTAGCAGGAAATTGCTGCTTTAGAATAATCTGAGAGCTGACACAGAATAACCTGACAAGCTGCAGTGCTGGGGAGCATTGCTGGAGCTTTATATTCAAACTAGGAAGTATTAAATATTATACAAGTTGTTTGCTTGCAGTTCATGTCAAAGCAGGAGGGCCTGGGCTAACCCTTGGAGAGAAGAAAAGGGAGAATAAATAGATCATCAGCTGCTGCAGAAAATGTCCTGCCAGTGATCGTGGATTTATGAATTCATACAGAGGCACGTCTCCACACAGAGCTGAATTGTCTAGTCATTTTAAAGATAAATATTGCAGATGGGTGAATAATTCACTTGTACAAATGTTCACTGAAAACAAATTAACTGGCTTGTGTGTACAGGTAATGTGAAATTGTAATAGTTATTTCACTGAATGTTTGAAAAGGCAGTTTCTAGAATTCATCCAGCCTGTCTCAGTAAGTACCTAAGCTACCAAAATCTTCAAAAACCAGCTTTAGAGTCTTGTCCAACGTTAACCTGCAGGTTCCAAAGGGGATGTTAATTAGATTATCACAGTGTGCACACAGAACACTGCAGCTGGGACAGCTGGTGGTGATCTTTGCAGAAGTAAACACAGGGCTGTATTTCACACAGGAATGTCAGCACCAACACCTATTTACAGTCAGGTTGGAATAGAGGGGATTTTAAAATACTGACACGAGGGGTGTTTCCAGCTTGCCCAGGAATTGCTCCCACTGTGCCCCCAGCACCGCGAGGAAGATGCTGTGCTGGCTCTGGAGGCGTTCATCACCCGCCAGATTAAGTCTATAAAAAGGGGATTATGGGCAGTCCATTTGCAGCACAACACAGACATAAAACTATAATAAGTTACTGAGATAATGAGGCAGCAGGACATAAAAACTCCTGCACACAAAGAGAGCCTGTGCTCTCCGAAGCAACAATTCCCTTGGCAGCACACCTTCCCTGCAAGCCTCCTCAGAACCCTGTGCCGCTTCCTCCGCCTCATTTAGGAGAATTCCCAGAGGTTGGGAGTTAAAAATACAGTTATCTGCTAAGCTGTCGGGGTGTTTTTCCTCTAAAATCCCACTGCCTTCCCCATGGCAGTCCCAGCCCCTGCTCAGAACAGGGGACCAAGCACAGCTCCCCAAACACAACCTCAGCACGGCTTTGAGCCTGTTGATTGTACTGATGACCCAGAGGGACACAGACCTACATCAATCCACAAATAACTAATTGTTCCTCTTAATTCGGCTTGAAAAAGCACCAAAACACAACAGGGAAGGAAAGCCTTACCCAACAAATGCTCATTCCTAGAATTTGAACCTACTATAAATACCCCTTCAGGAAAAGGTTGCTTGATCAATTTGATCAGAAGAAAATGGGTCATATCACTAAAAAATCCCCCCTCCAAAATGGAGTCTCATCCATCTGCTTCCAAGCAATACCTTCAGTCATTAGCTGGGCTATACTGGAAATGTCCCATTGTATTTTTCCAGCTTCCCTTTCTTTTTCTTTCCTCTTGCTCTTTGAATTTGCCTTTGCCCTGATCTGAGGGGGAAAGCCTTTAATCAAATGTAGCCTTTGCTAAAGGAATATTTCTGAGGCAGACCTGTGTAAATATAGAGTATCTCAATAACTCTCCAATAGCTGTAACATTTGGGGTTTGAAATGCTTCCTTCCACCATCCTATCCATCACAGAGACCATCCTAAGGCCCACAACAGGAAAAGCATTTTGGGAGCACAGCCGAGCTGCCCGTGATATACAGCAAATGCTCAGTGGAAATATTTTATTTTCATGGCAGCCAATATATGAGACACAGCTACAGGGATTTAAATATGATACTCAGGCTCATTAGTAAAGCAAGCACAGATAACAAGGATTTACTGAATGTTACTGTCTGACTTGGCCAGCTTTCCCAAAGGGATCATTAGGATGCTAAGAAAGTTTTTTGTCTGCATTTTTGGGGGAATTAACTCTGCTCTCAGGAGTTCCTGTGTGTTCAGCAAAAAAAACCCCACAAACTTTCAGATATTTGAGTTGTGCTTGGCCAAAACTCAGACAAGCAGCACTTCTGTGTGAAGGACTCTCTAAAACATTGGCCTGGGGGTGCTTTGCCCCTCCTGCATCCAGCCTGGTGCTCCCTGGCCCTGATTCCCTGAGCTTTGCAAGGTCCTTTTGACCCCTATTTTTATCCTGCACCTTCTTACCTTAGATGTTCAAATGACAGGGCACACAAAAGTCACTTCTGATACTTCATTAGTGGGTCTGCAGCATATAGAAGGTCCAAATTTTTTTTTCCCCTCAAGTCCTGAACAGGTGATGATGGGTTTTATGTGCTTGAACTGCAATGTGCTCCTCATTGCCTTTAATCTGCCTTTGCAGATCAGTTCAGGAAAGGTTGATATTAGAGAAGTGTTTACTTCAGCTTAATCCATTAATGTTTATGAAGTGCTGTCAAAATACAAAGTGTTGTATGTTTAGTGAGGGTGACTTTAATATTATTGTGGCTTCAACTAATACATAAATAATCGTGGGACAAAGTGCTGTCCAATAACTGTCATTGTGGCTTTATTGCATCTACTTAGAGCTCATTTTTGTCCTTTGATTATATTACAGAACTTTGTTTGCCTCTGTACAAGTAAAACATGATCCAGCCTGGCTCTATATATCTTCTTCAGGCTCCCTGATGTTCACAGGTTTTCAAGGTTTTTAAGGTCAACATCGAGTCCTTTTGAACACAGGAGTTTAATTCCTGGCACAGACAGCCAGGTTTGCATGGAGAGTTATGAGATTTTATCAAACCAGTGAATACACCTGAAGAACAAAAAAGCTTTTGGGCACACAAGCTCTTCTCCAAGTCAGAAACTTTGCATTGTGCAGAGCCACAGAGCACAGCTACAGCTGCATCACTGGGGCATCTGTGCAGGGGAAAGCTTGAACAGAGACCATTTCATTTCTGAAAAGCAGCCATTTCCCCCAGAATGACATTAAAAAGAGAGCAGATCTCTTCATCACTCTGTTAGGTCAGGGAGGGCACATCTTCACGGTGCCAGGGAAGGCGGCACAGAGTCGGAAATAGCGTCGACCCAGGGTGGCACAGACAGCTCAGCACCACACAAAAACCAGCCTGGTCCTGAATTACACACCTAGAAAGGTGCTCTGGTGAAACCAGCCTCGCTTTTGATGTGGTTCTTCTCACAGTTCTGGAATGATCTCACCCTTTTAGGTCAGACATGTCCTAAATTTGACAGCAGGTAAGGATGGGGTAGTGCCAGCAAACTTTGCTTTGGGTCAGTGGCACAGCCTGGGGGGGATGGAGCACAGGGCTTGGATAGTCCATCCAGGCTCTGCTTGGTCCTGTCTATAGGATAAACAAATGTCACCCTCCCATAACACATCTCCTCTTTTGGGGGTTCCTTCCATCTAATCATTCTTCCCCCTAATCATTTGTTCATTGGTTACAGGGATCATCAGTAATTTGCACTCCTTTTAAGTTCCATTTCAAACTAAATGGATCTTCTATTGCAGTCACTTGGGGAAAAATCAGTTTTCTGCCTAACCAAGACTTCACATCAATCAGGTTAATAGGAGTGTTAGAACATTTCCTAATTATAACTACAAACATTTGTAGGCTCCCTAGTGATGAGAGCTCTTCCCATGCCATCATGTTAAATCACCCCTGGGCTGGCTGATGAGCAGAGCACAAACCCCAGGGGTGGCAGCAGCCCCTCAGCCTGCCCTGCACTGGGGGCATCATCAGCAGTGACTGATGGGTGATGTGGAGATGTCACAGGGGTGGGCAGAGAGGTGGTGCCCCTGCTCAGATTCAAGGGGTGTCACTCCCATTTAGGGCTCTTTCCTTGTTCCATTTAATATCCTGACACATTTCCAGGGCAGACCTTGTCAGGCTTTTCCAGCCTTGGGCTATGGCAGTGAGCTTCCAGGGAGAGCAGGGGAGAGAGGTCAGGCTGCAAAAGAAGAGCACTGGCTGGCTGCAAGGCCACCAAGGAAACAGCACAGAGCCCTAAGTCTCAAGTCTATAAATTAAAAATAAAAAAAAGAAAAAAAATTATACCAAAGGCACTTGAAAAGGGATATGATTGATCTGATCCATTCAGCTCCAACCAAACACTCAGGTGTAAGAACAAATCCCCCAACATTCTCATAAACCCTCACTCATGGCAAAAGCACAGGGAAATATATCCCAGGACTCTCCCTGTACACACATAGGAAGGTCTTCTGTGGGAAGAAATACAATTATTTCGCTCCCCAGACTTATTTCAGAATTTGCTTAACTTAATAGAGAAGTGGCACTGCTGTGGTTACAGATATCACTGCCCTGCCCTCTGTGTTCGTGTGTCCATCTGAGAAATTCAGTTGTCACTTATTTCCAGTGCTTAGCAATCATTTTCAAACACAAAATGCATAATCACCATATATGCCTTTAAGGTACATCTCACATCTTGCTGTAGGACCCACCCACTTCTCTCTCATTAATACAAACTGAGCTAAGAGATTAAAAATTAATGTACCAGTTACAAACTGCCCCATATCCATCAATCTCATAACAGTCAAAAATATCCTGAAAAATACTGCAGATCTTGAGTTGGTTTTTTAAAGTGCTTCCACAGGAGCCAATCCATTTTCATTGCAGAGCCCAGAGAGGTTTTTAAAATATTTTGTTTGTTTGTTTTGTGTGTGTGTGTGTTTTGTTTGTTGGTTGGTTTTTGTTTGTTTGTTTGTTTGTTAAACTGAGATGTAATTACTCAGGACAGAATTTGCAAAATTTGTTCACAGACTCTGTGTGTTCTTGAAACAAGTAAAAGATCAGAAAACAAAGGACAGGTTCTTGAGCTGCTTCCAAATAGGAAGGGGGAAAAGCCAATATCCAAAGCAAGACATCCTAAAGGCTCCATCCGTCTTGGTTATTTTCTTCAGCTTCTCCCCAAACCAAACTCATTTGTTTCCCACATTTACCCACTGAGATACTTGCACAGAAAGTAGGACCTTTAATTCCTGAGATACTCTCTATTGCTTACTCCTCAATTAAAAACCAGTCTGACTTGCCTCAGAAATTGTTCAGTTGTATCACAGAGAATGATGATTTCAGGAGCAGATGGGAAATAAGCAGGAAGAGCAGATAAACTCTTTAAGAAACAAGGATTCTGTTTTCATGCAAATTCCGTTTAATAAGAAAAGTTGAGAAGAGATCTGAACAGAAAAGACTGGATGTGAAGAGCTGCTCAAAACATAATTGCTTCTCAGCATAATTCTTCTCAATCTTTCCCAGCAACTATAAACATTTCCTTAAATATTCTTCTCCTGCAGCATTTCCCACTGACTTTAATAAAGTGCTGCGTAACCATCTGAGTTTGGGAATCATTTGAACAACAAACAGAAGTTACTGGGAGAAGAAAAAAAGTTTTTCATCGCTGGCAGGTGTTTCTAAGAGCTCTTACAAAGTTTAATTCGGTAGCTTTTCAAGCTGACTCACATTCCTGGGGAACACAGATACCTCTGATGCTGATTTTGGTGTTCCATACCTATGAATGTGCATGCCCCGAGGGGGAGTGCACACCCACAAAATCACATTTTGCTTCTCAGATGAGAAAACCTTCTGAATTTTTGAAAGGAAATGGCACTGGCATTATCTTTAAACAACTGAGTCCTCCCCATGTTTTTGTTTTCTCAGACATACCAAAATAATAAACTGAGACAGTAATTGGGAGGGCGCTGGAAATCATCACATACCTTTTGGTCTTCGGAAACTAAGGGCTAAATTACTGTAATTGGCAGTTTATTAACAGGAAAATTATGCTAAACAACTTCATGTTGCTGTCAGGAATTATATTTGGTAAGCTGTGAAGATGGGGCCCTTGGTGTAACATTTGCATTTTCTCATTTAGAAAGAACAATGATAATAGATGAGTGAAGCATGTACAAATTATACACCAAAGAACATTTGCACGGCAGTAAAAAGGCTATCTTGATACCACAGTGATTAAGCCTGTTATTCATTAAGATACAGGATGGAGTAAGGGGGAAGGGGAAGTAAGGAACACATTAACCTTTTTTAAAAGCATATATTAAGTGAACTTCAGTCCCAAACATTTGAATTTCAGGCAGAAATAGATTATGCTAGCAGCTGATTAGATTGCATTTATTATGCAGTGTTAGTGGCAGGGTTTTCCCTGTATTGGATGATGTCTAAAGATGTAATGATGACAACCTCTATTTTGGCTGCTGCCTCCCCAAATTCTTTGCCTGTTCATGCCCCATTTTTCCTGGAAAGCAGAGAATTCTGTGCATCATGTCATGGATGGGAGCCAAGCAGCCTTCCTAGAGAAACCTGCATCACTTAGTCCAGAAACCCCCTTTTTTGGATGCTTTTCTCTTATCAGAAATTTCCACTACCTGTCCTGATGTCTTAGCAGTTGACATTCTTCAAAGAAGGATGACTTTAAATATCACCATTTCCTATAAGCAAGGGAGGATGATAGCAAAGCAGGAGAAAATTGGGTCATCTTAATGCCCTGATGAAAACCAACAGGGACAGTGCACCAAGTGACAGGGGCTGCCTCTGTGAAACCAGGACACAGTGTCCTGCTCTCCATTTGTACAGAGCTGTCTTCTCTTCCAGGAAACTCTGCAGCACAGAGAGTTCAAACGAGTTGCTCAGGAACTCCAAAATTTGACTGGCCCGAGGAGAAATTTGTTGGCTTGAAGGAGATGTCATTGGGATTTGATCAGTCCCTTGTACAGTGGCAGTTTCAGAAGTTCTCGTTCTGTACCACAGCCTGCAGGCAAGACCTGACACAACTGCCCTTCTCAACCATCCTCAGTTACAGAGGTGAGCTGAGAGATTTGTGTGAGGACGTGGGGCTGGTAAGGCTGGAGCAGGGAAAGCCACAGAGCAGGAGGAGCAGTTGCAGTGAGCAGATTGTTCCCATGGCTGTCACAGGGTTATAGTCCCACATGTTTGTCTAACCTAGACTGGAAGCATTTTAAAACGTACTGCATGGAGAGGGTGATGTCTTGTTTTAGCACCATTCCCGGCTTTTCCTGTCCCCAGCACTAGAAAAGCAGTTCCCCAATGTCTAACCTGGCTCTCCTTCAGTACGAGCCTGTTGCCTCTCGACACGAGGGAAAACAGATTAGAGCCATCATTTCTGTAGCAGCCTTTTACATCCTTGGAGACACACAATTTCTATCCTGGCTGGCTGTCCTTGTTTTAAGCAATGCCACTTAAAACCTACTCACCAGCTCAGTGGAACTGGCCACAAGTGTCTGTGGGAGCAAGAACAACTCTTAAATGCTGCTTCTCAGAGAAATTAGGTTGTGGCTCAGCAGAGGACACTCGGTGCATTTGTACAACAGGAGCAGCATCTCCACAGTGTAAGTAGCACTTGTAAGCTGGAGGAAGGGCTGCTAGAAGGAGTTTCATTAATCTGTGGTGGTTTTGATGCTGGTGGTGGTTTTGGTGCTGGTGGGATGAAGAAGCTGCACTCTGGGGATGCCCTCACTGCACAGGTGTAACTCACTGAGTGAATTAATTACAATGAACGAGGCACATGACAAATTTGGCCTCATTCTTCCCTTGTGGAACATCCCCTAGCACACCCTGTTTCCTCAAAAATAAGTCACTATTCGGTTTTGTAGTTCTGCAAAATTATTACTATTCGGTTTTGCAGGGGCTGCCTCGGCCCAGGCTGGGTGGCTCCAGCACATCACATGTATTATGGATCACCTCTCCTTCCACTACATGAATCCCTGTGCGTTACCTTTGTATGCAACAACTTGCACATAACAATATGGAGCTCACTTTCCCTACATAATTAGTTCAGAATCCGATACCAACATCTTAATTAGGGCTGACCCCTGGAGTATTTGACCTAACATCATCCGCCAGCTCCAAAATATGGTTCCATCCTCACTGTACACAAGCATCCTCCTAGCAGCTGTCGTTTCTGTCTGAGTAATTTCCGTGTCATTCTCCCCTTCTAGCACAGACAAGAGCAGCAATCCCTGGGACGCTGCTGCAGCCCCACGGCCCCGGCTGCCCTACACATGGCTGCACTCTCACTGCATTCCTTCATCAGTGCCAAAGCTGTGGTTGCACTCACTTGAGATAACCTACTTAGTTAAACTAGGCTGACTGTAGCAGCATGCAACTCACCCTGAACTCGCCACCTAATTATATTCCCCACAGATTTCCTGGGAAAGATTTCCCTAAGCTCCCTGCAGCCACTGCCAGGCAAGCTGAGCAACCTCTCAGCTCACAGGGATCCATCTGCAAGGGCTTCAGTGACGCCTTTACCTCTAGCAAAGACGCCAAAAGAAGCAGCTGGGGAGCAGGGGAGATCACAGGCTGAGTGTGGACCACATAAAACATCCCCACATTTACAGGCACGAAACACTTCATCGGGGAGCGACAGCTCAGCTTCACGAGCGGGGCTGTATCGCTGAGCAGCAGGCACGGCCTGGTCCCTGGAGCATAGCACAGTTTTCCTCCAAGGAGAGCAGTCCATACATTATGCAGATAATTTACTGTTGGTTTTGAAATACTGCCTGATAGGAAGAATGAAACACGTGTCAGATGGAAGCCACGACGCTTAAAGCGCTACTGGAAGAAACGCAGACAGTGCAGCAAGAAGGGTGATATAAAAGATGAGTAGACTGGCATCTATATTTTCTTTTTCTTTCTTTTTAAAGAAGGCTTCTAAATGCACTTTGTTTCATTTTAAAGACATGAATCCATCCTAGAAACTGTATAAGGCAGTGCCCTCATTTTTGAAGTTAAGGCACATAAAAACCAAGCCCAGCACCCAAAAAACTCCCTAGGCTGCTTTGGCAAAATTAGCATTCACTCAGGGAGAAGGCACAGAGCCAGATGTGCTGGGAAGCTGCAGTTTGGCTCCTGGTTCCCCTCTGCTCTGGGGAAGCAGAAGAAGCAACTCATCCCCACCTTGTTGCTGGAGTTGATTTTCTTTCCCTCTCCATCAGATCGCAGCAGTCGGGAATCAGGTCCCGACCCTCGTGTTGCTCATTCCCTCCCCAGCTGAGGGAGAAGGACTCACTCATTCTGCTATTTCATCTCCCCCTGAAACACGTTCCCTGGCCCTGAATTCCTGCCCATTCCTGTGCAGGCAATACCCAACCTCCCTGCCCTGCCTGGGAACAGCAGCGGTTAATTCAGCTCTGCCTGAGTTATGGGCAGGCCCTCGCACCCTTTGAGGCTGTGGGAGTCCTGCCAGCACTTTCACTGGCTATTTACTAGCCATTTCACTCCCATGGAGATTCCTCTATTTCCTTAATACCCTGAATTACCTGGGAACGGAGGGGCTGCGATTCAATTTTTATCTCCTGTCCTCTCCCGTGACCCCACAATGTGATGTCTCGCAGGAGAGGGGGCAGTGTACGAGAGGATTCCAGAAACGCTTCAATTCCTTTAGCATTGCTACACTTGGAAGAGTGCACAGACAAAATGAAGCCAAATAGCCACAAAGATCTTCCTGTAAGCTGAAAAGTATCCCCAGCTTCAAGTGCTGCAGCCAAAGGGATGGACACATCCCCCATTTAACAGACCAAAAATGAAAAGGGGAAAATGTGTCTCCATTACATTATTGAAAAGGTTGTTTGAAAGTCTTTCATTTGCCTAAGTCTCTGATCTTCCTTTAATAATGGACAGTTGGGCTATTACAAGGCTCCACATCAAAGCCTGAGGTACACACAGAACACAAATACATCCCTGTGCTTGCACATACAAGTACAATTGTAGTCACTGTGGCATTATTTCTAAAAAAACTCCTTTCTGCATTAGGAAATCTGTGATCAATCACATTTTAATTAACTTTATGTTAAACCTTGGTGGTACAAAGATCCTGGAAATGGTCTACAAAGCCTCGTAGCCTGCAGAATGGGACGCTTGAAAGTAGCACAACCCTTTTCTTCTCTGAAGACCTGACTTTGCCTCAGCATGATATGGGATGGACCCCAACAGCACAAGAGGGCTCTGCCCAGCCCCATTCCACCCCAATTTACTCCAGTCCCCTCCTGAGCTCCACCAGCCAGAGAGCAGAGTAATCCCCATGGCTTTCCAGAGCTGGTGCTGGTTTGTGGATACCACTACAACCTGTCACACCAAAAGGCAAAGCTGCTGTTGACTCAAGGAAGAGGGGGATTAGGACCTGTGGTTTTTCATTTTATTTTGATTGTTTGCAGACCTCTCCTGTTATAGTTACACTATTTGTGTATGTATTAGCCCTGAGACTGGGCTGTGTAATTAGTTTCTGTCAATAATAGCAGCTGACAAGCCTGTTCAAATCCACGCTGCCTTGGCCTTAGTGTTTCATAAACACACAAACATCCTCTGCCTTCCAAGAGGAAAAGAAGTTGCCTTGCTCAGAAAATCCTCAAATGTAGCCAGCCACACACCTCCAACTGCTTCCCAGCTTGGATTTACACTGACTTGTAAAACAAAAGGAAACCCAATAAAACTGGGTGAAAATGCTCCTCCAGTATTTCGATCCTTGCACTAAAACTGGGCAGCAGCTTGCCACGAGCCCAGGCCCACCTAGCCACGACATCTGGGCTTTGATTTGTGACACTGAGCACCCAGCTTTATGGAAATGGGAAATTTTAAAAACACTCCCAAACTATAAAGAATTTAACCACCTCCTTAATTTTACGCAGTGTCAGTGCAGGAGATTTAAAAAGCAATAAACAAACTTGTTACTGCAATAGAATCGAAGGGGAATCATAAAGTCACTAAAGTTACAGAGCTAAAATATGGTGTGGAGAATGGACAATGGCAACATTTATTCAATAAAACTCATTTATATGTAAAAGATTGAATAAAAACATATATCAGTATGCAGGCACAACAAATTATATAAGAGAAAAAAAAATGTTTTATGGGCAAGATGTTTTATATTATGCATGCAAACATCATAGCTGTATGGGCAAAGGTGTTAACCATCTGCAATCAAGCTGTAAAGTGCCAGAGAGGTGATGGGAATTGTGGCACCAGCCATACAAAGGATGACATCTTAATAGTTTTCTGTAATAAGCCAACTGTGAGAGCGACTCCTATTTACTATTTGTCTCTTTCTGCTGAGATATAAACCCAGTCCTCTATCTGCTTATGAAATCTAAATATCCAAAGGCCTTTTCTTCGAGAATGATGGGGTATTAATTCTGATGGCTGGGTCAAATTTCAGCCTGGGTAATTGCTTTCTGCTAAGACACAGTTAAACTTATAGTTTTAATTTAAAGATGCTCCTCTGGAGTCTGGGCTGTACTGAGCATGCATCCAAACAATCTCCACTGTGGCAATCAGTATTTTAACATGTTAATTGTGCCCTGCTAAGGTTTACCTCAGCCACTAAAATTACAAAGACCTTATTTAACAGGAAAGGTCACCTTTAGCTCCTCTGCCACAGATTTGGCCCTGAGACCTGTGACATCCAAAGATCTTTTGTGGATATTACACTGACTCAGACCAACAGGTAGAAGGATGCTGCAGGTTTTTCTATTCAGTGTTAACCTGGGGATGTGGCTCAGGGTAACAGCACTGCCACAAATGTTTGGGGACCACCCAGAGGGGTTTGCAATTGTGTTAACTAACCATCTGATGGCAATCAATTAGCTGAAGGTGAAAAACTAGTGAAGACAAGTTTGCAGATAAAAGTAAACAATCTGGGCTGGAATTGTGGAGGAGAAAGTGAAATTCCATTTCCAGGGCTGTCAGAGGGATTTAAACGATCACTCAGGAGAAAGGTCTTCTTTTTTCCCTTTGTTTTTTTCTTTATTTTCTCCAGGCTGAGGGTTTCCATAGATCTTTTCATTGATCTGAAGTGGCCAGGGGCAGAAAAAGCCAATTTTGGCTGCATTAGCTCGTCTCCCTTCCACTACAGCTCAACACAAAGAGAAATGCCACCCACACCCCGGAATGACTCGGTGCCAAAGGTTTGCCTCAGAAAACAGGATTCCAGCCAGGCACTTGCAATCTGAAAGTCAAATGCTCCCAAAACCAGTGGAGGGAGAGCTCCTGAACTGGTCCCAGCCCACACCTCGTGCAGGCAGAGGCTCCGGGCGATGCCCACGAGCAGAGTGTGGAACAGCTCACCCGTGTGTAAGTGGAGCTGAGCTCTGGCTGGGTTTTTCCCCCCACCTTTATTTTTTAATCTGCAAAGGCATTTATCTCCCCTCGCTGCCCAGACTTCTATTCCGTTACTCGATGGCTTAGAAGTAAAATCCCCCGTTATTGCAGGTGCCCTGGCAGGCAGGGCCCAGGCCTGGGGGGATCAGCAGCTCTGAGCAGCAAGGGGCTCCTGCATCAGTGTTAGTTCTGGGCTTGCCAAGCCCCAGCAGCAGCCACTGAGGGAGCTGCACTTGTCCAATTCCATTTAGAAAATGCCTCAAAACCAGAACATTAATTTTCTTTTTTTTTAAACAGAGGAACTCTCTTCCCTCCAGCCCCCCATCCCTCAAATGAGCTGAAGAGCCCCTTTTCCAAGCCCGTGGAGCTGAATCTGCCTTTCTGAGAGGAGTTCAAATGTTCTGTGGCCGAGGAGCCCTGCCCTGCTGCCTTCAAGCTCCCACAGAACCCCAGGGGCAGAGAGTGTTTTTGTGGCAGAGGACCCCAAACCCACACAGATGAGAGGTGGTCCTCAGTCCCCACTGAAGAGGGGTTCAGGACTGTTTTCTTCTGCACCCCAAAGTCAGCAGGCTCTGAACAAGAAGTGCCATTTATAACTGTCTCCCTGCACAGAGGTTATCTGCCTTGCCTTTCTGCAGCTCTGCATACAACCATCCCAGAGTACAGCAGCCATACAGTGTCATTTTTGTAATTAAAGCCCCTGACATTGACTTTCCTGTTTAACCTGCTGTATTGGATCTGCTCTCTGTTCTTCCTTTTAATGTGGCTGCTGATCTTTCAAAGATCTTGGTTGTGTCTCAAAAGCCAGCTGGAGGTGGACTCTTCAAATAGAGTCAAAGAAAAATCGACGTGGGGAAAGTTAACTAAACTTTAACTCAAAGAAAAGTTTCCTCTTCGGTTTGGAGCAAATATTGAGACCTGCTTTGTTACTGAGGGCTTATGTCTGGCTTAACACATACACAGTTAATCTCTAGGTCAAAAAAAAAAAAGTTGAAACCTGGCAAAAAAGAGAAAAATGGTCATCACAAATGTCATATTAAATGGGAAGATCACAAGTTGCGAAGTAGAAGGTTGGATTTTTCTTGTATCTTTGTTTAATCACAGCAACTGTGTTCGTTCTGTAGACTGCAACACAATGGGGCCTTCCCTGTTCAAACAGGACTGACTATAAAAACACCAGACAACCAGATCAAGAGACACTTCAGTGGGAAAGTAAATTCAGGTGGAGTGAAATCTATAGCACACGTAGCCTGCTGAGTATTCACACGTACAAAAATCGATGTTCAGGCTCAAACATACATAAATGTCACTGCACAAATGATCCTGGAAAACTTCTGACTGTATTATGATAAAAACATATTCTTTTTGCTGCCATGTTTGCAGGGGTGGAATAGTTCACCAGAGTTAAGTGCTCAAGGCAGGAAATTCCTGAGGGGTTCCAGCTTCCTGGGAGACCACGAGGCAACTTCTGCAAGGGTCTGTCCTCTAAGGGCAGCTCTGGGCTGGCAACGAGGTCAGATCCATCCTGGGGTCATATTTAATGGCATAAATCTCTAAGTTCTCGCTGATGGAAGATACCAGAAACAGCACTACCCAAAAATCCTCTCTGCAAACTGAAGAGGCACCCGATAGTTGCACGATAAGACAATCCTTGATCTTTGGTCTTGTTGACATAAATTGCACATCTTGGGGCTGCATATATTTATGTAGCTTTAGACAAACAATAGGCACTATGGGTTGGTTTTTGTAGCTCTATTTGCTTTCAAATTTAGAGTAATGAATAAACCCTTGGGCACTAATTCTGGAAACTGAGACTGCCTTATGAGATTATCTGCAGCTCAATAGTCAGGGGACAAGGGAAATAAAAGGATTCACATTACGAATTTTATAATGACTTACTGCTCACTTATCTGAAAAATAGTTGGAGCCATAATTAGCCAGCCTTTTCTGTGCTTTAAGGTGCAGAGATTTCTATCTGCTGCACACCTTAAAATTTGCATTTTAATGGGCTAAAGATGTATATCAGTAATAGCACCAACGGATGCTCTCTTATCACCAGTATTAATACAATATATAGCTTAGGAGACTCACCTACCCACAGTACAGCAGGTTTGATCAATAAAGGGCACACAGTGACCAAGGCAAGTCAAATCTAAATGTCACTGTACTGACATGCCTCTAAATAACAACCCCCAGGCTGCAGTTTGGGGTCAAAACCATAATAATGCCACGAACATGCAGATGGTTCAGCTGGCTGTGGTAAACATGGGGTTCATTTTCACTCCTGCAATTGTACCAGGAAAAGTTCAATACAAAATGCAGCTGCCTGTGGATGGAGAGCAGATTACTCAGGAACGGACCCAAAAGTCCTAAGCATCATATTATGGACTTTTAAATACTTTTTTTTCAAGAAACAAAAGGCTTGACTTCCACTTAAGGCAGCATATTTTTCTGGATCCTGTTTATTTTTAATTCTAGACCTAGAGAGGTTTTTCCCTTCGGCTTTTAGGAGCAAACCTAACCTTACATGACCAAAAAACAGTACTACTTCTCCCTCAGTATAATTTGTACAACCACAGCAGCAAGGCAGGGAAAAGAAAATAAATCTGGCAAAAAAAAAAAAAAAGGCCACTGGTGAACAACCCAACATCATTTCCACATCATTTCCACAGCTCCCTTCGTGGGGTTTCCTGGGAACACTGTGAGCACCACCCAGCTCTTGGCCTGCACAGCACAGAACATCAGTACCACTGTTAATAGTTAATAGTTAATCCATGGCATCACATGATATTATTATAAATTAATTTCACACATTTTTATTGAGCTGTTTCTGCAAGGAATGTCTCCCAGGTGGACAATGACACAAGCAAGAGGTGGCCACAGAAGGAAGATGGAAAGGGCTATGACACGTGATGGAGGCCTTCTGACACATGAAGGGCTTCATCTCCAGATGACATATTCCTCTGCCACAAAGAATTAGAGAAAATGACGTATTTTTCCTCTTTAAACATCAAAAGAAATATTTAGCTTGGGAAGATTGGATTAAACAGGGATTAAGTTCACTGTTGAAACCGTCACTCCTTGGCTGGAGGGGAGCAGGGGGCTGAGCTGCCTCCTTCCTGCCAGGTTTTCCAAATGCTTCCCTGAAATAACTTCCAGTTTTAGCTCTGCTTAGTTGGGCATCAAAACTGGGACTGGGAAGGGAGACCAAAGCTGATTTCTGTCTTTTCAAACCTGGGCAAATCACGGGGACACAAACCTGAACAGTGGCAAAACTGCAGATAATGAGTCAACTTAAAGGAAGACAGAAGAGAAAAAGCAGAGCTAAACACATGAAGCTTAAAGTATTCCCAGTGAGTGAAGAAAAATCTGGAGAAAAATCCAAAAAGCATCTCCTATTTTTAGTGAGGGTCTATGGTAAATGTGTGTCATTCAAGGGCACATAATTGAACAGCAGAAGGATTGGATAAACCTGCTAAAGTCTTTCAAACACTCTGGTCTTCCAGCAAGTGTAAATGGTGTTTGAAATACCCAGCACTTTGAGGGGTCTTTGCAATGGCAGCAAGTGGCCTCAAAGACAACCAAAATCAGCCTCAAAGAGAACTACAGAAACAGAGCCTGGCTTGGGGTTTTGATTAGGACTGGCTGGGAAACAGAGATTCATTTCATAAATGGAAATGGATTTTAATTTGCATTATAACTGAAACAAGACACTTTGAGGGAAGCAGGAGAAGGAGGAATAGAGACAGAAAGGGGCAATATCCACACTGTGGCCTGGTGATTACAGCCCTTGCTGCAGTCCAGGGGGTCTGGGTTCAAGTGCTGCAATCCCTAAAGCAGCAAACCCCTGTCACTCCAATAAATAGTTGCTCTTACAGTAATCACAGAAGGACTCATATCAAATGAACAATTTCTCCATCAGAAGATTACTTTAAACACTTTAATCAGAGGGCCTACCACTTCTCCTCATCAACAATTAGTAGCTCCTCAGAATCATCCCAAAAGGGAGCTCAGATGGCTCTTACTGACAATGCCAAGTTCACACATTACTTGATGCCAGTCAGTAAGACAGATTTCCTCACAAATAAAACTTCCACGATTGAAGCCCCAGGAGGTTCTGCAGAAATCTTTCATTCTCTTGTAGTTAGGACAGTCCTTCCCATCTGGAATTAACTCCTGTTGGCGGCACTACTGAGCTGCATCAACTGCATCCTTTTATTTCAGAAGTATTTATATGTATGTTTAATAATTTAGAGGGAATTAACTCCTATTTAGATGGAATAAAAAATTTAAAAAACAACTAAGATTATATGTAATAAATCTAAATATCCTAACTCTTGCCAGCTTGTATTTGTCCTTCTCAGTGTAAGAGTCAGCAGCCAGAAGTTTTCCAGAGCCATTCAGGCTCCCAGGTGAGTCAGGGATGGGGGAGGACTTGGATGCCACATTGGCCTGCTCAGTCCATGCATATCCCTCATTAGTCAATGATGATATCATGCTCCTGGTAATGAAATTCTGCCAATTATCACTCAGAGATCCTGGTTACAAGCCTTGAGTATCCTGTGGCCTCATTTCACAGCAGTCTCCAGCAGTGAAAGGTGTTTCTCCCCCATGTTTACCTGGGGGTGAACATAAAAGGAGACTATAAAGTGCCTCATGATCTACCAGGAGCAGGGAGATTGCACTGAAATTTAGGAAGGACGTTTTCAAAGGCCCAAATCTCAGTTAGGGGTGTAGCTGCAATCTGTGCCTTTGAACACATCCCTTGGTGCTTGAAGTTGGGCTCCAAAAGGAAATTCAGCTCCTGCCCAACTGATCTGGGACCTGCTGGCTCCCACCACTGCTCCTGATTTACAGTCACAGAGAAACCCCCTCCATCTACTCCTCTTGCCTGAAGAGATTCTATTTTCAAACACCATTTCTCAAACCCATGAAACCTCCAGTCTGTTTCAGAGGAAAATCCAAGCAAAATGTGCCTGTCCTGCTCATTTCCTTTCTGCTTTCCCGAACTGCCTCTCACCTCTGCTTTCATCTTTTCTCCCTGAAATTTCTCAGCAGTGACACTGTCTCATCTTTTCTAGTCCTGGCTCTCCTGGTCAGAGCAGCAGAGCAGCCCAGGTCAGGCACCTGACCACAGCCACCCCAGCTGGGATGCTAGGACAGGACCATCTGGAGCATCTCAAGTTCCAAAATGGTGTGGCAGGTTGTAAAACAGTACTTGCTGGAGGTCGAGTGTACAATCTCCACTAAGCAGGAAAAGAAAAAAAATTAAAATACATAATTATGTGCTTGTAGGAGAAAAGCAAGAATAGCTACGAAAAGCAGGTATTTCAGCTGAGCTGATGAGTTTACACAGAAAGCAACTGCTCAGATAAGACAGACACAACTGGCTGCTTCATGCTGATGTTTAAACATTACCACAGAAACAGGTAAAATTAGGGAATAGAGGGATTTGGTCTGAAATGACCAAAAGATACAGACAAATGACAGCAGAAGCAGAAAGATGGTCACAAGTACCAGACCTTCCACTTGAGTTAAACCTTCATCTTCTAATCACCTGCCACAGTGAACAGCCTCTGTTCTGCACAAGGTTGATCACGAATTTTAAAGCCAGTTCCTTCACTGTGATTAGTTTTTAGTTGCCTCAACTTTCCCCATTCGAGATGTACATTCAGAAACTAAAAGAAGTTTATTGCTGTCTGGGAAAACTGTAGACCACTTGGATTTAATTGTGCCATGCTGAAGCAAAGCTTTGACTTGTATATATCTTACTGAGAAAATTAAATGTTTTCATCATCCAGCCATACTGAATAGTTAAGACTGGCAGTACTACTCATTAAACACACAGATGCTTTAAAGTTTGATTAGGGAACTGTAACAAACAGCCCCAGTTTCATTAGCATGTGGAAAATAAGGTAGCAGAGTAGAAAATGCACGAAAAGTTACTTAAGGACTAAGAGTAACACTGAAAAATCAGAGCCCTGTGCAAAAAAAAAGCTCAAATACTGAACAACTGGGAGGCACCAGGGAAGGGTTTTATCCCCAGTAGGAAGCAGGATACAGCTGCCCCCTTCCCTCAGCACAGAGTGAGGTTCAGCTCAGGCAGAGACAATAATCTTTACACCTTCCACAGAATTAAAGTCTTTACACACACCTGCCAAACAGGAATCACTGAGATTGCACAGGTCCATTTGTTTTCTCTATATATGAAAATAAAGAAACAAATGAAAATTAAGGCAGAGGTGGGAAAACAAACAATGTCATCCTTCTCCTCTTTAGGCTGTCGTTCAAATACCCCTTTTCTTTGCATATGATGAAATTAAAAACAAACAGCAGAAGGTGACAATTTTTCTGTCTCACTGACCTCAAATCTCTGCACAAATATCTGGAGAGTTTGTACCACCTGCACCTGAGACAATAACACTCACTGGATTTATTGTCTTAAAACCACCCCCAACCACTGGAAACATCCATCCTGTTTTAGCAAACAGGGAACAGCCTGACCAGACATGAGGTGTGTGGCTGAGCTAAAAATTTAACCTACAAATCCTCATCCAAGACCTCTTCTGTTAAATCCTCCTTTCACGGACTCCAGCCACTCCACTCGGGTCCGTAGGGTTTAATCCACACCAAAGCCATCCTGTGGGTTTCAGGGTCCCCTGGGTACTCCCAAATATCTTCAGGCTTTGAAAAATAGTTAATTTTCAGAGAATCACATGTGAAAAACTTTAACCTAAATACACATCCAAACCCCTGTGCAGACTAGAGAGATAGAAGGGCCTTGAATAGTTATCAGAGCTGTGATTCTCTGTTTGTCTTTGAGACCTCAATTACAACTATCCTTCCTGTTTTTGCAAGGTCCTTGGCCACAAGAACGTTCCATAAGACTCACTTGTTGCATTAAAAAACACCTGTGAACTCCCAGGGCAATTTTCTGATTTATTGCTAAAGTGCCACAAAACTCAGAGACAGAGTCCCAACGTGCAAATTTAAGAATTCCTTTACTGAACATTTCAGTGCTTGGGAATTGAATATAAAGGGAAAAGGGTCATGATGAGTGGGTGCCATTTCTTTCTCTAATATTTCTGTCGCTGTGCAAGAGGGAGAACAAAGTATCAGGTGCAAGGAGGGGATAAAAATCCCATCTGGCTTTCAAATGCCCATTTGTACACGTGTCTGAAATGCACCCCCTTCACTGTCCTTGGCCCACTCAGATGATGCCTTGGAAAGATGGGGCCAGGTGGAAAGAAAGAGGGGATAATTAAAGTATGTCTGTTGTGTGATGGTGCTTTATAGATGGAATCACAGAGTGGTTTGGGTTGGAAGGGACCTCAAAGCCCATCCAGTCCCACCTCCTGCCATGGGCAGGGACACCTTCCACCAGCCCAGGGTGCTCCAAGCCCCGTCCAACCTGGCCTTGGACACTTCCAGGGATGGGGCAGCCACAGCTTCTCTGCCCAACCTGTGCCAGGGCCTCCTCACAGTAAAGATTTCTTCCAACTAACCTGACCCTGTGTCAGTGGGAAACCATTCCCTGCTGTCCTAGATGAGCATCCTTTAATGGGCTGTGCCTGAAGCCACTGTTTAAGCAGCACTGAGCAGCTGTTCTGCAGGAACACGTCCTGCACCTCCCAGCCAGCACCAGGAGGACCTGAGGGGTAACCCAAAAGGTGCATTAATGCAACAGCTCTGGGGAGTACAGAACAAACTCTGCAATTTGGGTTAATGGCCACTGGTCCTCCAGGGAAATAAGCCCCTTGCACTACATCTGTAGGGTGTCCAGGATTTCACTCCCCAGTATTTATGTCCTCCTATGTCCTACTGGCATAAAGCAGCTCTCTCCTCCACCAGTTTTATGAGGGTCTTTAAGTACACATAATTTTCAGTGTAATTGCATAGGAAGATGTGCATATTAAATATTACATTTACTGATGTGTCCTAAGGTACGTGAGAAATGGCTTCATTTTACCTGTCCTAAAAAGAACAGAATTTCCATATAAAGAGCTGTGCAATCCAAGTTCCCGTTCCACAGGGATTTTTGTAGGCTCGAATCCAAAATAAACTAATGAACAAATGAACTCGAGAAAATTCTAAAAACACACTCTGTGCTGCTGTGGTCGAACCAGGAGAAATCCAGCGACCTGGGAATTAAACTGACGCATTTTGGTACTTCTTCAGGACGCACATTTTGTTGGAAGTTAACTGCTTCAGTGCTCAGGGGACCTCCCCAGCCCAGCCTTCAGTGGAAATAACATTTCAGCTTGTAAATCATATTGAAAACATAAATGGTGCAATATAAATACAAAATTTCCAACACTTAATTTAGAACAAGTCCCGAGCAGGGTGGAGATGACATTGCTGGGGCCAAGGGGAGAAGACTCCTGGGCCCTGCTCTGAATTGCCTGGAGTGACTTCAGGGAGTGACTTTGGACCAAGTTGTTCAGGTCACCCTCCACAAACACCTGCTAAGTTAACCTTAGTAGGGTACCCTAATTGTCTCTGCAGATAATTCCTGTGAAAACCTGGGAGAGAGGACTTGAGACTTCACTGAAGGAGCCTGGGAGAGTCTTTCAGAATCATTGTTTTATTAGCACGTGGCAATAAATAATTTACAGCTGTGAGTTTAACGCCTGTGCCACTGTATCAGGGAAATAGGAGCTGCAGCATGCAGCAGTGCCTGAATTATTCACCTGTCTGAAATGCATCTCATGGCTTCCACACAATGCCCAAAAAACACTGTGGATTTTTATCTGGAGGTGGGAGCTACAGATGAAAACAAAAACGCTGGGCAGACCCTGTTGGTAAACATCCTAGATGAAAATGTTAGATGAGATCTCCCTGTTTAACCTTGCCTATCTTCCCACCCAGCAGAGAAAATAATTTAGTAGTAGGGAATCTCGGAGGTGTGTTTGATTCAAACTATAGAAAGGAAATTTAAAGAATAAAACAAAGCATTCCTGAACTCTGGCCTTTGGGAAGGACCAACTCAGAGCCTGTGACCCAGCTGAACACCCTTCAAACCCCCCTTTGCCTTGTGAACTTCACCACTGCCAACAGAGAAAACAAGAAACTGCATGTTTTACAGCCTTAAATACTCATTAGTTTGTTCCCTTTAATTCCTTTCTGTTAGCACTCCAATGGGTCAAGGACACCAGAATTCTGCAGCATCTGGGATTCACGCTGTGTTTTCTGAAGAGAAAGAGCAAATGGAAGTAGGTGTTGACATTGCATAAGAAACATGGTATTTCTCAGCAGACCTAATGGGTTATTACACAGGAACAAATGAAAGGTAAACTTTGCTGTGTGAGAGCCTTCTGTCAGCAGTGAGGCACAGGGAAGAGAAACGCTCAGGTTTAATTTAAAAAAAAAAAAAAGCTGCCTTGATACAATTTATAAAATCAAATAATAGCCCAAATTGACTGAGGATGTAACTTGATATAATTTCACCAGTCATGCAGATTTGCAGCAGAAGTGAATTTTCTCAAACACATTTGCTGTTAATGAAAAACTGCCCCTGGAATTCTGCCCTCAGATCTGTGAGCTGGGAAGGTCTTTGCCTGTTGGACGGGCTCAGGGACCACCATCACTGGTGAAGTGATGGAATTGAGCCCTGGATGGTGCCACTGTCCCCCCTCCAGGGCAGAGCAGAGGTGGCAGTGGTCAAAGTGCACTGGCAACTTCTATTTTTCGCTCTCTGTGGAATTGTAGATGTTCAAATATTGCCATCTTTCGGCAAATAAAGCCACAAACCAGTGGGCATTGAGAACATCTCTGGTTAGGGCTGGACTGGGAAGGAGGTTGTTTTACTTTAGTGCAGAGGGCCTTGATGAAACATCCCATCAGTCCCATCCATGGGCTTTGAGCATTACAGGTTATTTCCCACAGAAAAGGGGCCATTAAACGACTGGACAGGCACCCAATTAAAACCAGAAAGACAACTGCACATTTCAGCCTTCCCCTTTTCCTCCTCCCAATCCCCCTTTTTTTCTTGAAATGGATGTCCCCTTTAATCTTTTCCTGAAGAACCTTCCCCTCACCAAAAGCCACAGCGATGGAAAACCATCCCTGTGACAACAATGAGTGGCTTAGGTCACCTGAAGAATCACTCCCAAAGGTATTGGTAAAAATAGGTTTTATATAAATTTGTCACCTGTTCCCTGCCCAGGGCCCTTCTCAAATTCAACTCAGGACTTTCTATCACTGACACATGGGAAGTTATTCTGTCTGCTGCTCTAGAAAAATGCCACTGGCACAAGAGGTAGGAGGAGGAGGGATTGGTTTTTCTCTGTCTTTGCAGCTGCATTTCAGGATGGAAGGCTCTGCCCCACTGCCAAGGGGCACAGGGTAAAATGAACATCTGAGTAAGGGAGGTGAAGTCCCAACAAATCTATCCCAAGCTCACTTGGATACCTTAAAAGGTTTCTGTGTGGGTTTTGTTGATGTGTAAATTGCTCTCCCCTTCTTCCTTCCACTTGGCACAATGGTAAAAATATCCTCATTTTTTTCTGGTGCTGTTTCCCATCTGGAAGCACACATAACCCTGGGGGGAAATGCTTGACCTTGTCACATCTTCAGTCTGATCACCTGAGACAACACCTGGGAGCTCCTGAGTGCCACCCCAAGCCCTGCCAAAATCCCCCAAACAGAATCCCTTCCCCTTCTGCTTTATTTCCAGACAACACCTACAGCCATTAGCAAACCCAAAGAGAAGTGGCACTGATTTTGCAATTGCAAGCACACTTAACATTTTATCCTTGCTCTTTTTTATCCTGTCCCTTCCAATAGTCATTAAATTTATTAAGTGGCTTCTACAAGGGACTCCTCTCACTTCCAAAACCGACCAGATTATCAGCACAGAATATATATCTAGGTTCAGTCCCTCTTTTCTTATCTTTCCTGACAAACCACTCTCCTTCACAGTTTTATCTATATAATTGATGAACCACACATGACATAATTTACAGCCCTCTCCAGCAACCTTCTAAACTGCACACCAGTCATTCCAGGATCACACTCTCTCAATGCTGCTGCTCCATTATAAACTGATTTTTTTTTCCTTTACCCTATACAAAAATACAAGGGAATAACCAAGAACAGAAGCTTAACTAAGGTTTCAGACAAAATATGCAAACAAAAATAAAGGGAGGGGGAACACATGCTAAAGTTGGCAGAATTATCTGCATTTATTGTTTGTGCACACAAAGGCACAGCTCAGCCCTTTGTGCAGGGAATTCAGGACTAGCAGACACACTAAGAGATGAAGGAAAAAAGGAAAGGATGCTGCTCTGCCTTTCACTCCCCTTTCTCTTCATGCATGGAGGGCTTTGCATTTACTGCTCTCTCATTAAGAAAGCAGGAGCTGCAGAGCTCACTTCCACCCTGGAGAACGGCAACCTCTGGGGGGAGCAACACACACAGCTTTCCCTTCCCTTCCCATTTCGTTTGGATCATTTCATTAGGAATGTTTTTCTGCAGGACCCTGGGAAGAGGAGATGAATTCCTCCAGTGCTGGTGGGGCAGCACAAGGACCTGCAGACACGGAGGCCCCTGCCTGGAACAGCACAGAGGAGCCCCTGGGGCTGCCCAAAGCTCTCAGACAAACACTCAGAGCAGCCTGGGGAAGAAAACCTGGCCCTTGCTCTGCTCCTGAAAAACCTGGAATTTTATATTTGTTACAGAAATTTTTAGTTTGTTTTTCCAAGGCTCTGCTGCGTCCTTCAGCTTCGTCTTGGAGGATTTGCAAAACCCGTCATTCCCTTCAGAATACTCATCTTAAGGTATCAATGAAAAAAAAAAAAGCTCACAGTGAGCTGAAAATCAACATTTCCCCTCCTTTTCTACAGGTATTGGTTAGGAAATGCCCCTTGCAGTCAAAGGTGCACGACAACAGCTCAGCAGAGCGGTGCCATCGGACCGATTTCTGACTTCAGCTGGAAAATGCCTTATTCTTTGATTAAAAAAAGTCCTTTTATTTTTAGCAGTGATGTATCAGATATGCATGAATGGGCACATGTCTTTTCCATTGAGTGATTCCAAGCAGAGGGTTTGGCTCAGGTCCTGCCACCCTCCTCGTTAGACCTTGAAAACAAGCTTTGAAACACGGGGAGAAGTTCGCCAGAAGGAGCTGGAGAAGGGTCAGGAGAAAAACCTGCTGTCAGTAGGAGAGTGGCATGCACTGTAAACGGTCAGAAAAGGTAATGATCAGAGAGACAAATTAATTTTCATGAACTTCCTTCTCCTCCTGCCAAAAAGCCCTAATTGAGGAGCGTTTTCCCTGACCACAACATGGAACCTCTGGGGAACGAGCTCGTTATCTGGGCACCACACTGGGACAAGATTTGCTGCATATTAGCTTTTAATAGGCAATTGCTGACTATTTGCAAATAAGGAGTTATCTCAAAGTGTGAGGATGAAGTTGGCTGGCCCTATTTTTTTCTACTTTTAACTGAGAGGGAAAAACTGGGGCTGGTTCTTCCCTCTCCACAGCATCCAGAATCACCAGCCCTGTGCCTGTGCCCTGCTCACCTCACTCCAGTGTGGGGCTTCTTCGTGCCCCTGACCTGTCACAATTCACCACAATTCACAGCTTTGCCAGTGCCTTCAAGCAGGGAGGGAGAGAGGGAACAGCTGGAAATTCTATTCAAGCCACTTCCCATTACTATCCCACAATATTCCATCACAACTGCTGCAGCACAGACTGGAGGAGTATCCCTCTTGTCATGTCCAGATATCAGCTGGACACTTTGAGAGATGAAGATTCTTTTGCTGTTTAACTTGATGACATACACAGAGCAAGTGCATAAACATTTGCCTGACAGTTTAAAAGCAGGAGTTTTGCTTCCTTGCCATTTTTTAATAGATCTGCTTAACTAGTTTATCATCTGATTTCCAAATTGCCCTTTCAAGCCTTGCAGCAAAATGTGCATAATTGTGATGGATTTTTTCTTTCCCTTCCCTTTGTCAACAAATGCATAATCAAGTCTAGTAAACTAAAAAATCCAAACCACCAGAAACAGGCTAACAAGTTCTTCCAGCTATTTATCCAATTTGTATTGACACAAAAACTCATTAATTCAATTTAAAAGAATAAGTAAGAGTCAGGAGCAAGGCATTTATGTTTATATGTCCTTCTTGTTGAACATCAAAACAAGACCTCTGCAGGGCTGGTCACATGAAAAAGCCATTAAAGGATTTGGTAGTGAAGTGGCAAATTTCAGCTCTGTGCTGATAAATGTGTTCAGGTTGTTTTGAACGAGATAAAGCACGAGAGACCAAAATGATATGATGAGAGTGGCTTTCCTGATGTTTAAATGTTTATGTCCCTGGATGCTTGGGACACTGATATATAACTGAGCAGCCTAAATTTTACCCTGCATCCCTTCAGCTCATCTTTGAGCTCAGTTTAATGCTGTGCATTTTATAAATGCACAGACCCAACAGAGATCCTTCCTTCCCATCAACGTGGAGGAAATGGATGAGTGCACGAGGATTCCATCTCCCCTGGCTTGGATTTTACCACCTGGAGCCACAGATGAAGCCTCCAGCAGTCCAGAGATGCTCAGCAGCACTGAAGATCACACCACTTTTCAAGCTGTGCTGTGATGCTGAGCACTGGCTGACTTTTCCATGCCCCAGTTTACCCATGTGTAAAATCTGCATGATAAAATGAAGGTGTTTGGAAATTAATTGATACTGGTGGAGCCCTGAGAATCTTGAGTGAAAAGGGCTTCAGGAATGTGTAATAGGATCATTAAGTGAAATGCCAGCAGAGATATTAAAAGCAGGGTCAAATTTCTCAAGCTCTGAGGAAAAGTCAAGGAGGGAGGGCAGGGAGAGGAAGACCCCAGAAGAGGATGAAAGTGGAGAAGAGGCAGTGAAACAGCCTGTCAGACATCAGGAGCAGGGACAGAACAAAGGTCTGAATTATTCAATCCAATTAGCAACTTAATAAAGAGACAAGTCTTTAAAAATGAAAAGCTTAGACTACATTAGGAAGGAACTTGGTCATGTAAGGAGAAAACAAATTGTAAGGGAGCAATGGAGAGGCAGATTGCCCTGAGCTGGGGATGGGGGCAGAGCCAGGGGGACCCTGCAGGGTGAGCTTCACATTCCATTCACTCTCCCTTGGCACCTTTTGCCTCCTGAACAAATCAAGATCATGTCCAAGACCTCCCATTGAAAGGAAAGGAAGAAAGGAAGGAAGGAAGAAAGAAAGAAAACTGCAAAAACCATCCTAAAGTGAACTTCAGCATTAGGCTGTGGGAGAAAAGAGGTGGAGGATAAAAACAAGCACAGACTCCACTGTGGCACTCTCAAATGAGAAGAACAAGCCAGAGGTGAGATCTTGTCCTGCTTGGAAGGGTATTTCTTGAGAGCCATGTCCTCTGTTTCCATAAGCAGGGAGGGCACAGAGCTGTGCACACACCCCCAGGTGAGTGAGGACACTGCTGCTCCCCTGTGAGCAGGGCCTCTCACAGTAATAGCTCTCAACCAGCACTCAGACATCAAAGGGAGACGATGGAGCACCAGCCACTGCCCAGAAAGCATCTCGACAGCCAGAGGAACAGAGGCTCCTCAGCAGCTGTGGGACTGCTCCCCTCTTCCTTCCCTCTCCTCACACACATCTCCATAGGACTTTCCTGGCCACATAACTAATTCCACCAGTCTGATAATTGCCCTTACAAGAGTTATGGCAGCAAAACTACGACTGCTAAGTAGGATAAATAGCATATTTGTAAAGCAAGAAATCAATAGATCTTTGTTTTCCTTCAGTAACCTTCTCGATGCCTAGTAATTTTTAATGGCCTTTTGGTCAATATCTGTACAGAGAGAACATATTACCAAAAACAACATTAAGGGCATTTGTCACTGAGTTTTTTCCAGTGGGGGCTGACCCAGTTCCCTGAAAAACCTCTACAGGCAGGAAGCATGCACATACTGGTAACATTGCCTCCTAAAGCAGCATGAGCCAAACTGCTGGTAAATGTGTTCAGTTCCTGGGTTCACCCTTCAAGAAGGACATGGAAGTGATCAGAGAATCCCAGAATGGTTTGGGTTGGAAGGGACCTTAAAGCTCATCTCAATCCAACCCCCTGCCTTGGGCAGGGACACCTTCCAAAAGACTGGGTTGCTCCAAGCCCCGTCCAGCCTGGCCTTGGGAAGAGACTACAGGAAGGACTCAGAGCCTGAAAAAAGAGCTCAGAAGGTACCCAGTGGCACAAAAATAAAGCACAGCTTTATTTCTGTCTACAGCTCACTGAGCTGAGCTCGCTGAGCTGGCCCAAGGGCAGCACACAGTGGTAGCAAACACTCACTCACACGGAGCTCTGGTATTAAGGAAAAGGTATAATGGCAATTTAGTGTTGGAACTTGGACAATCTCAACCTCCAAGGAAAAACCTGCAGCTCCCTGGCACCGATTAAAGTTTGTAACCCAAGGCAGTTGTTTCACTTTTTGCCACTCAGAGGTTTTAAACTGCAGAGGGGAGTTCCCCTCCCCTCTCGCTGCACAACTTGAGGGTGTGCTGATTCCCTCCTGCTCTGTAGGGAGTTCTGCACCCAGCAGGCTGCTATCTTGGCATCATTCTGACACTGGAGAGAATACATGTGGTACATGGCTTTTTGTCCTTGGGAAGTTGGCAAGAGTAGAAGAAACTTGTTCTCCTCTTTGAGAACTGAGATAATTGGGTCGTTAAAGTATTGAAACGGGCTATTCATGGAAATCCAGCACGGCTGTGCAGGCTCAGGTTTCACGTGGATGATCTAAAGGCTTCCCCAGAAAACAATTAGAAGCAATTTCTGTCTTCCTTGCATGCAGGAATTGATCTGTTCCCAGGCAGCAGCCAACCAAGCCAAGCCTGACTGGCAGGTAAGTAGAAAATGATTTATGATGGGAAAACATGACACTAATTCTAAGCAAAACCTTGTCTATCACGAGTCAAAGATCATACAGCCACATCTGAACATGTTCTGACAGCTTTTTTGAGGAGTTCAGCTCGCTGTACTCGTGTCTTTGCTGAGCTGATATTGATGCTGCATTGAGATCTTGACATCATCATATTTCCAATGATAGCACAAATCTCCCTCTTGTGTGGATATCAAGGAGCCATATGGTCCATCAGCTATGCCCAGTGCTTGCCCAGCCTTATTAGAACATGCAGCACAGAAATATATATTTTAAATTCCTGCCTGCATTCAAACTGACTGTTGTTAACATTTTTTTTTTAAAGTTATGGCAAACTTGCAGGTTTTCTTAAGAAACCCTGAAGGAGAAGGGACATCCAGAGACACACACAGAAAAAGAAAATTGACCACAAATTTGAGGAAGAAAGAATGAACCCCGTGAAGCAGCAAGTTTATGGTCACAAGGATGTAAAAGAATAAAAATAATTTATTCCCAAAAGTACATGTTGTAGATTACTTGGCATACAAATGTCTTTGTTTAGGACTCATGACTTCTATTAGTATTAATTACTTTTGCTGGCAGCTTAAAATGTAGAGTGGCCTTAAAGCAAGGGCAATACCTATTAAGTTTAATTACTTTCTCCTTCAGCCTAAGCAATAAAGAAGTATGGTGGGGATCTGGTTATTAACTGAGCGTGGTACCCAAATGAAGACACAGTGCACAATAATTGTGTTTGTTGGGCCACAACCTGGTGCTTCTCATTGGTCTCTCCTGGGCCAGGGACGAGATGGGCTGTGGGCAAACAGGAAAGATTTCCTTCCCTTGACCTACTTTGGGCAGGATCTCCTCCTCAGTCCCGTTTGAGCCCTCTCCACTTGCAGCAGAAAGCCCTTTTGAGCCAAAGGACAAACAAGCAGCTCCTGTCCCTGCTCGTGGATCAGCCCTCACGAGCCAGGGCTCCAAATATTCTAAGGACTTCCAGCCTGTGTTTTCTGTCTGATTTTAAACAAAGGAGGTATCTGCCTAGATACCAGCATGTTACATGTGTTGTCAGAAGCAAAAAAATGTTTTTGTTTTTGAGTTTTTTGCTTGCTTTGAACTATTTCTACCAGCATTTTTATGAAGCTACTGAAATTCCCTCTGAATTTGTGCTTTAGCAGTCAGGAAAATGATGTTTATCTGGGTTGTGCCTGTGTACCTGCATCTACAGCTTTGAAACCTAAGTTTACAACTAACTTTGAAATTCCTCAGGAGCTAAGTCACCTTACTAACACAAGATCAAAATATGACAGGAGAAAGAGTTTGATTTAAAAATTAACAAAGTAATAGGTGACAGTGACTTTCACAGGATCAGGATACTCAGTCCTGCCACCACCCCCTTCTCTTATTTAAGCTCTTCTGCACAGATTTCTGTGTCATTCCCATCATTACTGTTTCCAAAATGGGATTTCCTACCATGCCAAACATTTTATAGACACATTTCTTCCTTTCTCACTTTTCATCCTGGAATAAATATAATCTGATCATGTTTTAGAATAGGATCCCTTAGAGCATCCATTCAAGCCAGCCTGTGTTCCTAACAGAGATCCTGAGTTACCCCTGACACAGTCACTTGTGAGTGATGTGCCAAAACATTCTTGCCCAAGTATTCAGAAAAGACTGAAAGAGGAATTTCAAATATTTCAGTTCTCCCTCTGGGGAATATTTGTTTTCAAAAAAAAAAAAAAATCAAGCACGTAACACAGCATATAAAATTGCATCTGCTGCTATTTGTCTAATCTTCCCACGTAGGTTTGACAATTTGCAAGGCATTACTAGACCAGAGCGTGCTAATAAGAATGAAAATGCCTAACTGCCCATTTGCATTCACAGGTCCCCAGAACAGCAATTAGGGAAATATTAGTACAAGCTTAAAATAGGAGGGAAATTCCAGCTTGATTTTTACGAGTGGCTTTTGACCCTCTGAAGCATCAGGCACGTGCTAAGTTCACCAGATGAGGTAAGATCTCTGTTTTTATACTTGGGGAATGCAAAATGTGGGTCCTACTTACAACTGTTTGTTTACATCAGTTAAAAAAGCCTGGAAGCACCTGCCTAAATCTGAGATTAATGGGAAAATCAACGGTGCTGCAGCATAGACACCCAGAGGAGAGAGCCACAACTGCGGCCAGGGAGAGAGGGACACGCAGGCAGGCAAAGCTCCCAGAAGCCTCCTGAGACACCTGGATGTTTTGTGGGGTGGAGAATGTTCTCCCACACAACAGGAGTGAAACCCATCCTTGTGTGGATCCCAGGGGCGAAGCAAATGTTAATAAAGCAAAACACCCAGTAACAAAAGGGTAAAATAATTTTCTCGTGCTTTTCGATGTAGGACGAAAATTCTGTGCTGAGAGTGTTTCTCCCTATACACAGGGAGAAATTTTCCCTATTTTTATCTCTTTCTATGTTAATCAAATAAGAACTAATGCAAAAAGCAGTAAATTTAGAATGGTGAGGCCCTGGCACAGGTTGCCCAGAGAAGATGCTGCTGTCCCTGGATCCCTGGAAGTGTCCAAGGCCAGGTTGGACGGGGCTTGGAGCAACCTGGGCTGGTGGAAGGTGTCCCTGCCCATGGCAGGGGTGGGACTGGATGGTTTTTAAGGTCCTTTCCAGCCCATACCATTCTATGATTCTACAATTTCCTGCTGGGACTGGTGTTCTACAATTTCCATGCCAGGCTGAGAAGGCAGCCCAGTGCCTCTCCCTCCCAGCAACACTGAGCTGAGACAGATCTCTGTGAGCTCTGAGTAAATTAAACTCAGCACAAACCATGAAAATAACCAAGGAAAGAGCAGGAACAAACAAACAAGCAACAACAACAAAACCACAGCTCAAAAAATAAACACACAAACAAAACTAAGAGAGAGACTAAAAAGATGTTATAGGTGGAGGGAAAACTACCAGTGAAGTATTTTCTGTGGTGCATTCCAACATTTGGGATAAAGAACCAGCAAAAGAGGGAGAGAATTTTCAGGAGTGTCTTCAGAATCAGGAAGGGAGAGGCTGCAGCAGAAACCAGGCAGGGGCTGGTGAAATAGTGCTCAAAAAAGAGGGTGTAGGAAAACAACCGTGGGGCTGTTAACCAAGCACGAGTGAACCTGGAGAGGCAGGAAAGCAACAAACAACTGGGAAACAGCTTTAATTGCCAAGCTGCCAAATGGCTGCGGTCTGACAGATCGTCCCCATGGGCGCAGCACAGACTGACTGTCACATCAGGCTAAACTTGGTTAGGGGATCATTTTATCGGGGGGCAATCAGAGACACACGAGCAGCTAAAAGCGAAACAGGAAGGGTTTGGAGGAGAATTGTCACCCATCATCATTAACTTTATCGACTTGGAAAAAGCCTTGATAGTCTCGACAAAATTGCTTCCAGAAGATAAAGGCTAAATGTGGATTATCTCAGGAGATAGCGAGAATAGCAAACCTTTATGAAGATCTGACTGGTCTAAGGACTCACACCAGCAACTGGAGTCAAGCAAAGCTTTTCCAGCACCTATTTCCTTAGAAAAATACTGGGAGAGGAAAGCCAGCAACCCCCAATTTTTGCAGACATCAAGGCACACCTCTCATCTTCTGCACACAAGAAGGAGGCAGACAGTGAATGTTGGCTCATGTAAGGGAGCAGTGCAAAGAGCTGGGAAAAGATTTCCATGAAAACAGTCCAGGGTGTGCACAAGGGTGAGAATGGCAAACAAACCCCACATAACTGTAATTCAAAAGTCAGTGGAGAATGCTGAAAGGTGTAACTCCCTTTCTGGTGCAGCAGCCACAGGAAAAAGAAAAAAATTAGAATGGGAGGAACAGGTGGAAATACAAACTATGAAGGCAAACAGTGGAATAACAGGCCTGGTGTCAGTAGCAATGGGCTATTGGGCTCTCCTTTTTCATACCAACCCATAAATTGCATTTTTTTGCAGGGTAGCAATTATTAATAATGTTAGAAATCCAGGGTGAAGGACAGATCAGAAACAATGTGGACAAAGACTCACTTTCCCCCCCTTCCCTTAAGACAGCAGAATGCCTTTAGATTTAGCCATGATAGTGACTGAAACAATCACCAGTGGATGAAAAAAAATCATACAAGAAGCTATTAGAGAAAGCCCTGCTAAGCAGTGAAGGGCTGGGACAAGCTTATGCTTGTTATTTTCCTCTCTGCTTTGTGTGTCTGTGTTGCATTTACCTTCCTTGCACAAAGCAGATGCTTTTATGAGGTTTGGATGTGGGTTTTTTTTCCCCTGGCTTTCACATTTCTAATTCACATGCAGCATATAATTTGCTTTTCTTCAGGTTTCCTCACACCATCATCTTCCCAGGCCTCTTTCCAGCAGTGAGTAACAAACAATGTTGATCACCTCCTGCTATTTGTAAATCTGCACCTGAGAATACCTCAAATTACCACGATAATTTACTATTCTCAATTAAAATTAAGGTACATTGAGACTGAGAAAGAAATTAAATGCAGCAGCAGCCCATCAGGGTACCAAAAACCCACCTGGAAGGTAGATTTATATCTGCAAGTGAAGAGCTCATATAGTAGGAACAGTTTTCACGCTGCTCTGAAGATGCTTTTGGGGAGTACTGGCCTAAATATGACATTATAAAATATCCTATCGCTCTGTAAACATTATTTATACATTTATATAAAGTGCACAGCAAAACCCATTAAGATGACACGAAGAGTTCTTTTGAAGGAATCAATATTTTCAAAGGCTAATTTTTAAAATCTGTGTTTCTGAGAGGCACATCACAGCCCTCCATCTCCAGGCACAACAGGAGATTGTAAAACCTCCTATTAATTTTCCAGCTCACAGACCTAAAAAGCGGGATGGGAGCTCCTGTTTGGGAAAGGAGAGCCTGCCTGGTTTACCTTGGCTTGTCATCATCAACAGCATCGTTAATTTAAGCGACACAGAGGTTAATTTAGTTATATCAAACAGGCAAGGCACCTCTTGGAGGTTCAGGGTGGACATGGGTGATCAGTGCAGCAGGAACAGGCAGTGACAGCGAGGTGGGGACGTGTCCCACCCAGGGCTGAGCCACATTTGTCACAGGAGTTTGTGCCACCCTGCTGGCTGAGCTGGACCTCCTCGAACTTCAGGCCCATTTTCGTCTGCTGGAACCCCTCACTGATGGAAACTCCCTTAAAAAAATGAAATAAACCAAACCCAGAATCACAGAATCGACTAGGCTGGAAAAGACCTCTGAGATCAAAGCCCAGCCTTTGACCCAACACCCCCTGACCTGCCAGACCATGGCACTGATGCCACACCCAGTCCCTTCTTAAACACCTCCAGGGGTGGTGACTTCACCACCACCCTGGGCAGCCCATTCCAACCCCTTCCCTTTCCCTCTCCCTCTGTTCTTGTGTGTGTAGCAACCACTGGAAAACGTGCTGGTCTCAGGTTTGCCAGGGAATTAGAGACATAGTGTTGTTTACACTTTTCCACAGAAATTTTTTAAAATGCTTTTTTTTCCAAAGGCTGGATACAGAAGGATGTAACACGTGCAACAACAGGAGCTCTGCTGGGACACTGCCTCAGTGTGTCCCTCCTGCATCACACCACCACCCTGCCCAAGAGGAGTGGGATGCAGGATCCCTGACTAAGTACCAGGCCTTTTTAAATCCCAGCCATTTCTGCTCCATCTTTGGTTGCAGGTATTGGAAGAGAAATAATCCACAATTCTTTTAAGATATTTACTTATCCTTCAGGCATGAAAATGTTTCAAAAGCAGCTCCAGCATCCCTGTTACTGAATTGCTGCTTGTTTTCCCAAATTAAAGCCATGTGATACAATGCCCAATTACAGTACTCAGTCATTCCATTATAATCAAGTGTTGATGGTTTAGCTCTTGACAAAAAATACATTTTTTAAATACATCTTTGGGACTCTGCTTGTAATTCTAAATAGATGTCGTTCCAAGTACTGATTAAAAAGCAAACAACTTTGGGAATGTTTGTTTCCTTTTTTTTTTTTTTTTTTTTTTTTGCAATAACGATGGTGTGGCTATTTGGGATATAGGGAAACTGCCAGAGTATAATTAAAACACCAAGAACTGATATTAGCCAAGGAATGGAGTGCTTTGGGATTCAACAGGAGAGCTCACACACTGTTCTGCAGTCCATGGCACAGGCCAAGCCCTGTTCTGGGGTAGGTTCAGGGATGGTGGATGATTTTACTGCGAGGGCTGAGCCGGCTCCTGCTCCTCTCTCCCCACCCTCCCCGCCCCAGGGCTCTCTGCTCCCCCCAAATGAGTGTGCAGCAGCTCCCAGGAGACCACAGTTCACAAATTGGCACATGAAAATTAACAGCTCTCTTTATTACGTGGGTGGGGAGGGGAGGCAGAGCTGCGTTCCCTGTCAGTGGATCAGGATAATTCACTCCAGCACTTGAGCGTTTTCAAACCCAATTCTGGGGCAGACCTTTACAAGCATTTATGTGCCAGACTGCCACTGACTTCACACCTCTAAAACAGTGACCCTTGAGGATTAGGGAGACCATATCCAAGTGACCTGTCAGGGCACAGGGTCAAGAGCCTGACTTGCTTTTGGAAATTTGAGTCCATAGGTCAGAAATAAAAAGCCATTACAAGCAATGAGTACTTGCAGACCATTAGGAGGAGTTTATAGGCTCTGTCCAGATCCCTGTGGTCATGCCCCTGATAGAAGAGGATTCTCCACACACCTTTAGTTGTATTTAAAGCTCAGCATCTCCCTCCCACCCAGACCATGACACTCTGGGGGGTCAGAGCTGTCTCCTGCTTCCTAAAGCATGAACTGTAATCAGTAAAGCATCCGTGGAGTTTTAATTGGCAATAAAAACACTTAGCTACCACTTAACAAATGCATTTTTCCGAGTTTTAAAACATTCCATAGTATAAGTATCTGATGAATAAAGAACCTCACAGAAGACCAACAAAATCTGAAGCATTAACAAAGTAACAAAAATAAAATCCTTAACAATTTCTAATAAAGATATATTACAGAAATGTTTGGATGGGAGGAGATATTAAAGATCTTGTTTCACCACCTGCCATGAGCAGGGACACCTTCCACCAGCCCAGGCTGCTCCAAGCCCCATCCAACCTGGCCTTGGACACTTCCAGGGATCCAGAGGCAGCCACAGCTTCTCTGGGCAACCTGTGCCAGGGCCTGCCCACCCTCCCAGGGAAGGATTTCCTCTGAACATCTAATCTAAACCTCCCCTCTTTTAGTTTTAAACTATTCCCCATTGTCCTATCAGTATATTCCTGTGTGAAAAGTCACTCTCCTTTTTCAATAACCTCTGTTTTTAAGTCACTGAAATGCCACAGTGAGTAAACCTTTGTAGTCAACCACTTTTCTCAACCCAAATGACATCCCTTCGTCAAAATCTCTGCAAGATCAAGGTAAATTCTTTTCTTATTTCTACTTTCTTAAACCTGAATAATATGTTATCATTGGAGAAGCTTCAGAAAAAATGCCTGAATTTCTGGGATGGTTTGACCAACTGCAGTGATGTGTCTGTCCAGTTGTGTCAACACATCTTGTCTTGACATTAATGAAAGTGAGTGATCAACACCAGTGAATCTGACAAGTCACAGAGCAAATATCCACAGTCAGAAGAAACGAATTTTGGGCAGATGTCCTTGGGCAGGCAAGGGAAGCAGTGGAGAGATCAGCTACACCCTGCACAGCTCCCAACAGTCCCACAGCATCAGTGCCTGAGTTCTCCTGTCATTTCCAGTGGAGTATTTTAAATCTGCTCACTTTCACAGATGACAGACCATGCAAATTGTCCATCCAGGGAAACGCTGTGCTTGCTGCTATCTGTACCAACAGGAGGGAGAGCTTGTGGATGGCTCAGCCCAGGTCATCGTGTTTGTTGTGGTATTAAAACTCTGCCCAGTTTTTGAAGTGCAGCCATGGAGCTGTGCATACAAAACAACAGCTGCCTGGAAACTGGGCCTGCTGATGGCTTCCAAGCACAAGGAGTGGAGTCTCTGAAAGCACAGTGGCCACAGGCAATGAGTGTCAGGATAACAGACACCCTCCATGTGCTCAGCATTTCCACGTGCTCTTCATTAACACCTCACAGAGTTCCATGACAGGACCTCCAAAACTCACAGCTTGTTCTTTTGAATCTCACACACAGGCTGAGAAGATAAAGCAAGCCCTTGACAACATCTGCTCGGTAGAAATCAGCCTGGCCTTCTGCTTCTCTGCACCAAATTCCCAAACATTCACCAAGGGGAGCTTTGAAGTGAGGCAGAGCAAGACCAGCTGGGGTAACCACCAGCACAGGGTTCATTGTCCACGGCACCGAGTCCTGCAGGCACCATCTGGGGCTCTGCACTCAGGGTAAATCCTGTTTGTAACAAGGATATCTGGAGTAACCCCTGATTTAGGGGATGCTGCTGTGCCAGAAGCCCTGGTGGGGCTGGTTCATGTGCAGGTTGCCTCAGGTGGATATTGCACCATAAATATCTATTTGCACCAAACACCACGTCCCTGTGCCAGAGGAGAGCCTTGAAGATAGAAATGGGATTTTATTAACAGTGTCTGATTCCTTTTGAGGTGAAATGAGAAGTTAATTTCCTTAATGCCTTCAAAATACCAACTGATAGCTTTGTGCTGACTCCTGTAAACAGTGATTGCCAGGTAACAAAACCAGGACCTTCAAACAAATCCCAATGAAGAAGCTCAGATCCCAAGAACTTTCACTTCAGCTTATGCTCCAGAGTAATTTGGGTAGTTTTGCAAAACCTTATTTCAAAATACATATTACAGGCAGCAACCTGGCAAAAGTAAAAACATAAACCTGGCAGCACAAACACTGCTCATTTTTCTGCCATAGCAGTTATTTACATTTTGGAGGCTGAGAGGGAGAACTAAACTGAGGACACATAATAACAGTCTTTGCACAAATCAGAGTTCAAACAAAACAGATTTGTAGAAGGTCATGGTCTTCAGAAAGTGCTGAATGCTTTCCTCTGCAGCGGAAAGGAAGGCCCTCAAAGGTGTCACAAGTTGGACAGCTGAAGTAATTATTCACCTGGGAAACTTTAGGCTATTATCTCCAATCATACCTTCAAGGATTGGATGCTGATAATTCACAGTCATGGAAATGAAATGCTCCACTATGAGACACGAGTGAGGGAGATGAATTACAGACTTCCCTGATAATGGAAAAATGAGCAGCATGTTGATCATATACACTAAAATTACAAACCTGGTCAGCCTGGCTGCAATGTAGAACACGTAGCAGGGCATAATAAATTACAGTACAGCTAAATTATGCTGTCATATCCCTGTAGAAAGTGGGACTGTTGAACAGAACACTGCCCTTGCACTCAGGAGACCTGACTTTGGCTCCTGGCACTGGGGAACTCTGGACAAGTTGATCCCGTGCTTTGCTTTGTCTTTGTCTGTCAGGAAGAGAGGGCAAAGGAAAAATAAAACTGGTTTGTATCCCAGCCTTGCACAGTGTCCCAGCCTCTTGTGAAATGTTCTTGCCATTCTGTAAAATGCAATATATACCCCTTTTAATGGAGTGACCAGGCTGGGACAGCTCCTCTCCACATGTGGACAGGTAACAGGACATGTCTGTGTCCATTCACACACAGAAACTGGAATATTAAGTGGAAAAAAAAAATTACCTCATAAAATAAAAGATAACATGCAGGAGTCTGAAAGATGCAGTCAAAAAGGAGAACAAAGCTTGGGAGAACAGACATGAGGGAAATCTAAATAAAGCTGGTTAAAGCATTACCTAGCTGAAAGCAATTAGGAAGCTCTTTGAAGTCCCCTGAGGACTCAAAGGTTTGGAAGAGTTCTGACGTAGGGAGCTTGGATTTAGGACTTCTGCTGGCAGAACTAAAATGAACAGCCTCTTCCTCTCGTAAGAAATTAGGTCCTACAAGAATCCCATTGAAGGAAATAAAGCAAAATCCATCTCTTGCCAGCCAGGTACTTTATGCAGTGTATGCACAGGACAGCAAACCAGGTCACATCTGAACTCACACTGCAGGATAATTGATTTATTCTTTCAAGATTTACTTTTTCATTGATTTCTCAGATGTGCCCAGACACCATTCTGGTCACTTCATCAATAATATTAAAACAAAGGGGAGAAAGGAATGCAGGAAGGAAGGGCAGTTGGTCTGCTTTGTTTCAAAGCCTTCTGCTCTGTCTCCTCTTCTGCACAGTGGACCAAAGGTTTCCCTGGGCCAAATCCAGGCATTCAAATCACAGGAGCTATTCCTGTTTGTACTTGGCCTGATCATGATCCTCTACGTTCAAAAACACAAAGCAAGGCATGGAAATCATAAGCAGTGCTAATTCCTAAAGGACCCCCTCAACCATTGCTAATCAGTTCATTGATTTACCCTCATGCCACATGACAAATTCAGCCTGACAGTCCAGGATGGGAGAAAGCCTTTTAGTTAAGCAGCTCTGACAGCGGGAGGGGAAGCCTCGTGGCACTGTTGGCCAACCATTGAGTCGTTGCCACTTCCAAGCATTCCCTCTGGGAAATTCCAATTACCCCTTTCCTCAACCATTCCCTTTTCAGAGTAGTCTTTAAGAATTTAGAAATAGCTATAAACAGGGGAAAGCCTGAGAGACAGAGAGTGTTCTAGAAATGAAGGCACAGACATGAAGTCCTGTCCCAAATCCTTTCCAACAAGTTGCTTTTGAGAGCTCCTGCTTGACATTTACAGCCTCAGAGCTGGAAGGTGCCCAAGGAGGAAAGCAGCCCCATCTCACCCTGTAGTCTTACTTCCTTTCTCATAACCATTTTGATTGCTCAGTTTGAGGCAGACAGCAACACGAGGGCCAAAGCTGAGGAGTTTACCAAAGATCTCAAATTCACCCAAAGTTTTGCTCATGTTCAGAATCTCTGTGTGCAAATGAAGCACCCAAAAGCCTCAATCCACTTAACGAGTTGCCATGGAATCCTGATGCCATGGTTGAGCTGCTGCCTTCCCCCTCAGAGCTCAGGAACCAGGGAATTCGTTTTCCCTACAGATATGTGACCTGCTCCATGGATACTGGATGACCAGTTGGAGAAGATGAGATCTGACAAGTGTCAGGAGTGACTCATGTCATACTCCCCAGCTCCAGCTTTCCTCAGCTTGTCCTCCAGCACCAGCACTTGGAAGAACAACTGTGATCCCCCTGGAATTACCAGACAGGTAAATTTATAAAGATGTGTTGCTTGGTCCTGGACTGCTTTGCCAACTCCTAACTGGTCAGGGGCCAGCCAGTGTCCCTGCACTGGTTGTATTGGGGAAGTTAGGGATTTCATGGCTTGTTCTGGTATCTACAGGAGTTTCATGTTGGATTTGGGGTTAGGGAAGGGTCTCAGGAGCTGGGTGGGCTTGCTGGTTGGACACGTGCTGAGCTAACTTGGTTACCAGTTAACCCTACAGTCATGTCTGTCCCCTGAGCTTCTAAACAAAGTTATATTCACCACATGGAGGAAGAAAAACCAAATAACCCCCCCATGAAGGTACAGTCTGATCATACATGGCCAGATCACACATCCCCAGATTGCCAGGCCTTCCAAAGGTCTTTGATCTCAGGGTGTTCAGAGGACACAGCAAGGCTGAGGCAGGGGGAAGGAAGGGCAGGCTGCTGGAAACCTGATGGTGATGATGCTCCATCCTGGGAAGTTGGTGCTGGACCAGCTTCAACCTTCCCCATCTCTGCCAGGAGGGAGGAAGAGAGAAAGGGCAGCTCTGAGAGAAGAGGAGCAATGAGTATCTGGACTCAGCCTACAGCTCTAATTAGCTGATGTATCCTTAAGAATATGCTAAGGGTCCATCCATCCATAATTAATGTTAAATTAAGCAGATCTTTGTCTATCCATATGCAGAAAGCAGGAATAAAGGCTCATAATATACCTAATTGCCATGGAGGAAGAATGACTAAATGCACATAGTATTTGTGCAGTTCATAATTAATTAAAGCCCCACTAAGATTAGCTGGAGGCTTTTCTTCTGCTTAATGGGACATTTATAAGCATTTCTCTACTTGGAGCATTGCCCTCTGTATGGCTGGATGGTAAATACCCAAAGAGTAAAGGAAAAGCACGTGACATCCAATGTATACATTAGGAAGAACTGGTTCCTCTGAGGCATTTCAGCTCATTTTCTACTCATGGGGATTGGCTAAAAGAAATCACCCACAAAAGGAACCCGTTTTCCAACTCAGAATGGATAAATATCAAATAACCAACCTGAAAACACACGAGGACTCCGTGCCCAAGGGTAAAGCTAAAAAACTTCCAGGGAGTATTTCTGGATTAGCAGGGTTCAGGATGTTAGGCACATTAAAAAACATTTAATTTAAAAAAAAGGATTTTTTTTTCTGATTTTGATTAGACATTTTCATGCAACTCACACACACACACAAAATTACTGAAGAGCCTTAACCTCTTTTGTTGCCTCACATTGTTACCATTTATGATTATCCAGCAGAGCTTCCACAGGCTTTAGGACACTTTAGAGACTTACAAACCCAGAGGTTAAGTCATCACCAGAGCTATGCAGGATCACTCCCTTCACCCCAAACACTGTAAGGCATCACCTGAACTGATCACATGAATTCTGAGGACAAAACACCCTAATTCTACAAAAACTTAACACTTATTAGCTTTGTTTCCAAACAAAAAGTTTGTTTGTTTGCCTGCATAAATTCTTTAAATTCTTAACCTACATTAGAGATGAAAAGGTCAGTGCCCAAAGGTCACTGTCTTAATGGGCTGCTCTAATGTCATTGATAGTGTCAGCCCCAGGCACACAAAAATCACAGCCCCAAAACAGAAAAAAAGGATTTAGTATCACAAGATTAGGCTTTAATATAATAGGAGGCTTAATTTTAGCCCTCCAGCTTTTAATCTTTTGGAAATAACATTTCCAAGCTCTTTTTTCCCCCTGTAGTATGATGGATAGAATTCTACTTTCCTTTAAAAATAGAGAAGTATTTCTGTCATTCCAGCTGTAATTACAGACAAATTATAGCCATCCTATAAAATTATGGTTAATTACCAGTATAATTATTATCAACTAACATCAAACTGGGCTAACCTGACAAAAGCCTCATAGCACTGTTGTCAGAAGAAATCAGAAAAACAAACCCCAAACCCTGTCAGGAGACTGATGATAAAATCCCTGGAGCTGCCAGTGCTGTCACAGAGCACAAACAACCAAATGCATCCAAATGAAAGTTTGTGCAGGCTGTCACTGGGTGTGTAATGTGCAGAAAACATGGTTTTTACAAGGATGCAGGACTGATTTCTTGCTGGTGCTAATGCACCAAAGAACAAGCAGCAGATGGGCAGCAGCATTAATATTTTATCATTCTCCCCGTGGATTTCTGAGGGTCCAAGGAGGAAGAATAAGTGGAGTGATCACCAGGATGCCCAAATTGTTGCCCCTCTCTGGAAGCTGCTGAGAACATGGCCCCAGTGGCCCCAGCAGGCTGCTGGACCTCTGCCTTGCAAAGCCTGCTCATTTGTGATCCATTTCTGCACTAATTCAGCTCTGCTGAAACGACACACACCTTTAAAAATAATAATCTTATCTACTGCTGGGATGATGAGCAAGAAGCAACATTAAAACCTCTCTGCATTGACAAAAAGCCACATAGTGGAGTTACAGAAATGGCAGTTTTTAGTGACTAATGGGAGCTTACAGGGACTTAAGGATTTAACTTCTCAGACACACAGAGACTCAACAGAAGCCTGGACCACCCAGAAAGGCAGTGACTGCTGATCCCAGGGTGGGAACAGGGACAGGAGGATGTGGGAATCTTGGTGATATCTGGACTATTAAGCACAATTCCTCCACACATTTCTGCAGGGCTTCTCCTTCCCTAAAATAGCCCCGAAATTAATGACCTGGTTAATGACTAATCATTATCTAATTTCATTTCTTTCAAAGATACTTCATTCTATCCCTTCCTCTGCTTTTTCCTAAGCAGTGCTTCCCTACTGTGCTATCTAGAGAAGTGTCTCCCAGTGCCAGCCCAGGTGCCAAAGCACTAACCCAAACTTGACCACTGTGTTCCTTTGGAGCAGCAAATCAGGAACTAATGAGGAGCCAATCATGAACCATAATCTCTCATCAGCACAGAAATTAAGCCAGTTTGTGACAGCACAGCCCCACAATGTGAGGAGTTTGCCAAAGCCTCCTCCACGGTCCCAGCTCAGTTACTGGGGCCTGGCTGTGTTGGTGGGGTTGGGAGAGTGACCTGCTGCCCCATCCCAGCAGGGAGAAGGCACACAACTGCTGCTGATTCTCCCAGAATCCCACTGAAAGGCTATTGCTGTCCCACTGCTGGGATGTGACACCAAACCAAGAAGTTTTGAGGGCGGTCCAAGATCGGACTCGGAAGGAAATCCTCACGAGAGAAGGGTTTGGCTGCCTAAGCTTGAGGAAGGCAAAAAGGCAACCAATGTGATGTAGAGAAACAAAAGGCAAATTAAGAAGAAGAAGAAGCAAACCAAGTGGAGAGAAAGATGAAGAGAAGTCTGGTTTAGACAGGGGGGAAGCTGAAGTTCTTTCCATGACTGCCAAGGATGGCTCTGAATACATCACTCCGTGTCATGCACTTCAGTCTGTCACCCCCAAGCCTCTTTCAGGAGCCAAATCCCAGATTAAAGCTTTTCCCCTCTCAAAATGCTAGGCACCTCTTAAGGGAAAAATGTTTTGAATGTCAAGAGAGAGAACTATAAAAACTCCAGTTTAAACTGCCGCCATTTCCCATTTAATATCACTCATTAAAAACATCTGCATCAGGAATTAAGGGGGACCATTATTTCCATGCTGAATGCAATTTTGAAGTTTCAGGTGACCATTCCACGGGATATAATAAATCTTCTGTGGCTGTGAGCAGTTGATATGGTTTATTTTAATGGCCACAGTTAAAGGTTTCATGGGATCAGGCCACAACCAAATCTCTTTATAATAATTCTTTAGGCTACTGCATAATTTATAGCCCTTATGCACTTTTCATGATCTAATTTACCTTCCTCTTAAAATATTTTGTAAAACCAGTGTTCCATTTATAATGATATATATCCCATTATAAAACATACTCACTACTTTGTTACCAGAATAGCATTTTCTGTGTGTAAACCAAGGGGCATTAGCATATGCCAGAATTACTCTCCCCACTCAGTGATATACAGAGCATAATGGAATTATGAGCAATTTGGTTCACACTGTCAAAAATATAAATGCAGTGAGATTTTAATAGCAGCCCTGCAAATAATGTTTCACAAGAAAAGCATATTTCTGTAAATGAGATTCCCCAAAAACCAGGGAAATCTAGAAGTGAGGTGATGGCAGAGGAAGCAGGCATGGAATCAGCTACTGGGATAGGGATCCCTGTGCCCATTGCACATAAACACCCAGAAGGGAGAGGGGAAAAGGCAAACTCCACACCTTCACCATCAATATTGCTCTAAGATATAAAGGAACGAAAAGGCCAGAAAGTTTGGGGGAAAAGGTTGCAATTTTTTTGAATCAGGGAGTCATTAAGGTCGGAAAAGACCTCCAAGATCATCACTTCCCAACCTTCAGGGCTGAAGGAAGGTTCACCAAGAGCAATCACACCAACAAACCCAGTTTTTTGGACTCTGTTAAACTGAAAGGCCAGGCAGTGTTTCTCTCCAGAGCTGGCAGAGAGTGGTCCCTCTGGGCTCCTTCAATTCAAGCTCTTTCTACCCATTTCAAGAATATTTAACCATACCCAACCTAAACAGGATTTTCTTGGCCTTGGCACTTAATGAGTGTCTCTGCCCAAACCATGCTCTGCTCTAAAGGCATATGATGACAGTTCAAGAGACACTCCAGTACCTCCCCCACAGCTGACCCTCCCTACAGAACACCCCTCACTCACTCAAGCCTGTAATACCCTTTCCTGGGAGGAAAAGTTGGCAAACATAATTTAATGTTACTGCAATCTGTAAAATACCACAGCACCTGCCATGTCATGAGTCATTAAGCCCACAGGGGGTTGATCAGAGTTTCCCTTTGCAAGGTGATGTATATCTGCAGGTACATGTGGTGCTTGCCTTGCTGGAGATATTTGTGGCACTGGAGATTTCATTTTTATCAGGGTACATTCCAAAACCTGTTTGTTTCCCAAAAAAACACCTGCCCAAATCAGGCACTGATGATTTAGGCTATATTTACTCCCAGAAATCCACGCTCTGAGCTGTATTACCTAAAACATCCATGTGAAGCAAATATCAGCAACACCTTACAGAGTTGTTATTTCCCTTTCTTTATTTACTTATGCTTCACAGCATCAACATTACCTAACACCTAGCAAAAGTACAGCCACACACCCAAAGATTTCCACATGCTTCACGAGTATCCACAACTGCCTATAATAATATTGTCACTTAATATTTAACACAGTATCAAAGAACCTGGGCGCTTAATCCCATTTTCTATATATCATGAAACCGAAATAAAGGAAATTTTACTGGGTTTCCAATAACTTTTCTATAATTGAATGTTTGGGCCAGAGTCAAGAACAGAATCCAAATTGCTTCATTTCCAAAATTAGGTTTTGAAACAGCCCCATGTTTTATCTCAGAGCAGTTCTCTTGGCAATTCCCGACGTCTCCCTCTCAGGAGGCGACGGCGCCTTTACCTGTTCCAAAGGCTGGCAAGAGGAAGGTTTAGTTTGAAGGGAACTGCATGGGAACATATTTATTTCCTCCCCAAAGGTCCGTGCACGTGTTCTGACAGCAGGAAGATTGAGCTCTGCTATTCCCTTCCCTCTCAGGCTCCCTGGAAAGCCGCGCTCGCTTCAATTTACAGGAGCTTGCACCAATTCAGTAACTCCATTCAAAGCCGTGGCAGGGACCATTATCTGCACACCAGCTGCTTTGACACAACCAAAAGGCTGGGCAACAGTAATCCAGGGATACATGCTCTGCTAAGGTAGATTTGAGCTCCCCTAGCCCACTGACCAGAAGCCACAATTCTGCATTTCCCCAAGTCATCCCTACAGAGGAGCACAAATCCCCCCTGCAGCTGCTCCACCAGGCAATGCCCAAGGCCTGTAAGAGGCACAGCATTTGCAGGTGCTTTGCTGCTTGTTATGGGGGAAAAAAATAAAAATAAAAGAATTCTTCCCAGCTGCATTGAAAATGCATCTCGATTTCTGGAGGGCTGCTGAGCACAAGGCTGCATATTGCATTTGGCAGTGATAAAATCAAACTGTCACTGCTGCTGCAGACTGAGCACAGCTCATATATATCTTACCTTTTAAGCCCATTCTATCCAAGCTGTAGCACAAATAAAGATGAATAGTATCTCTTTCTAAGCCAGCACAAAACCACCCCTCAATCTCGCAGAAACCACACAATACTTATCACCTTTTCACAGGATGCTGTTTAAGCTTGTAAATACTTTTTTTAAACTATTATTATTTCCAGATTTCATTCAAGATTTTTGTTAAATCCTTTTGACAAAACTTGCTGGTTTTACCTCTCCCTATCAGTTTAAGATTTTCATCAGTTCCTATCCAAGGAGGTGCCTGTAACACAGACCCTCTGTCAGTGAGCACAGGCTTGAGAGCACCTGTCAAATTTTATGTGTAGCCAAGAGCTTTGCTTTGCTGGGTATTAATGAAAAGATTTGAGGCACTGAAAATTACTAAAGGCTTAAAGTCCACCATCCTACTAAACTAAACATTTTAAAGAAATGAAATCTGTTTGCTATATACTGGGGTTTTTTTTCATGTCAATCTCCTTAAATAAATAACTCTCAGTGTTGTAGCAGAGTGAGGGGATAACTGATCTGCCTCTTCAGTCACAATTCTCCACTCAGGTCCTCAGCACAGGCAAACTGCTGACATCCTTTCCTCATGCCAGGTCTAGAGGGGGGGAAAAGAAGCCTTACATCCATTACTGGGAGTTTTTGCTGATTCTGTACCCAGGTAGATTTTTTTTTATCATTTCCTTGGCTTTTCACCAATGCCATTAAGCAGAATGAGAGCTCAAGTCCCAGCCAAGAAGAGATTTGAATGCCTTTGGTGTGACATTCCCCCTTGGGCCAATGTCCATGAACTATATAAGTTCTACTTATGCCCTATTTTGAAGGCTTAAAGAGCACATAAGCTGAGCAAGGGCCTTCTGAGCAAGGCTTTTTCCAACATAGGAGGAGTGGAAGAAAATCACAGTGGGACAAGCTGAATGACTGGTTTTATCCTTCTGACCTCCCAGGTCACACTTCCATTTGGTGTAAGGGGAAGAGGTACCTAAACCTTTAGAAAAGTTTCAGATGTCTGAATTACTCTCAAAATAATCAGGAGTTAATAATTTATTTTGAAGATCTCCCAGACTTGGGTCTCCCCCTTGTAGCAGAAATCTTCAAGAGATCATCACAGAATCATCACCATAGAGTGGTTTGAGTAGGAAGTGACTTTATAGATCATCTCATTCCAACTCCTGGCAGGGACACCTTCCACCAGCCCAGGGTGCTCCAAGCCCCATCCAACCTGGCCTTGGACACTTCCAGGGATGGGGCAGCTTCTCTGGGCGACCTGTGCCAGGGCCTGCCCACTCTCAGGGAAGAATTTCTTCCTTCCATCTACCAAAACCTGCCCTCTGTCAGTGTGAAACCATTCCCTCTTGTCTGATCACTCCATGCCCTTGTTCAAAGTCCCTCTCCCACTCTCTTGTCACCCCTTTAGTCACCGTAAAGCTGCACTAGAAGGAAGACCTGAAAGTCTTCAGATGAAAACAGCACAGGTGTCCATCTCTGCTGGGGTTTGGAGAGCTGCTGACAACTGCCCCACAGAACTGCATCACGACTGCAGGACCCCTGACAACAGAGCAGTCCCAGCTTTGATCCTGTGCAGATGTTGCTGAGCTCCCCCCAGAGCTGCTGCTGCCCCTTTCTCCACCTGCCAGCAGAGCCCTGTCACCAGCTGAGATGCCACTTCCTCCATCCCTGCTCAGCTTTGCACAAAGGCAGCTGAAACTCCTTGGAAATGTCGTTATTTACCCACAACAAACCATCACCCAAACTGAGTTATGGTTCTAAAGCACTGCACGTTGACTCTCACCAGCAGCAAAGCCCTGGTGCCCGTTTTCCCAGCAGCTCAGTGGCACCAGGAGAGCACCCCCTGCACCTCCCTGCACAGCTGGGCTGTGGGGAGGAACCTGCAGGCACTAAACAGGTGACTCTACGAGCAATTACTTATTTGCATGGAAATTTATTGGATTTGCACATCTAAATTTTGCCCTGGGGGCTCTGGAGAAGGGGTGGGTATAATTCTGAATCGATAGCAAGATCACATTATGTTTTATGGGGGCTTTAAAAAATCCCTTTTGTTACATATTTTTGCATGTACATCTTAGAGTTTCTATATATATTCCCAGGCTCTGCACAATGTTATTTACGTTTATGGGTTGTTTGAAGGAGACATTTCCAATGGAAAGTGAAAATACAGAGCAGGAAATTCAGCCTCTTTAGAAGCACCAAATGAAATAGAGGAGGAAAAAAAAAAAAGTAATGTGTGAGAATGGTTTTCTTACCTGTCAGCTCAGAAAGCTGCAGGATATTTAATTGGCATGGAGGGCAAGGGGGTGACAGGGTGGGACAAGAGAAGCAGGTCTGATTAAAAAAAGGCAGGAATGGGGTAGAAAAGTGGATTTAGGGACCAGTCAGAGGTACACAGGGCTAGACCCAGGTATTGCCACTTCCAAACACACCTGGCTTGTGTATTAGGCACAACCCACAGTGGCAGAGACATCCCATGTGAATTTTTCTTTCAGTGTTCATATCCCAGCTGGTATTTCTCCCAGAGGTTCTGGGTTTGCTTGGCTACCAATATTCATTTCTACTTGCACCTGTAAACATACAGAAACCACCTTCTAATTGAAGCAGGACACAATCTCAGCACAAGCTGGAAATCCCTAAGACACAATTTCTATCTCCCTTTTTCTAAGGGTGGAGGAGAAGTGGAAGGAGGTGGGAAGGGAAAGAGCAGACAGCAGTGAGGTTATGGATGATGCTGGTGGATAAATACAATCTCTACATCCCAAAGGTCTGTCTCAGGGACCAAAACCCACCAACTATGAGGCAAACAACAAAGAGTGTGTGTGTGGAAAATCCTACTAGGTGCTGTGATCCCTCCCACTGTTTCCTTATGGAGATGCTCCACCAATCACCTGCACCTTTCCTCTGCTTTACTGCTGCAAGTTGCACTGCAAATTGTTCCCAGTAGCATGTACCTCCTAAAATAGGGGAAAAAAACCACCAAGGCTTCCATCTGTCTCCTGTTGTTGGTAACTCAGAATGGGCTTGATCCTGAGAGAGCCCCTGGCAGGCCCAGCAGCACTGCATGGATGCAGCCCATGCTGTCAGCTGTTTGTTCTGCCTGGGTAAGAAACAGCTGCTCTCTCCTTTCATTGCTGCTTGCATACCAGGAGCTGGATGCATTAAAGGCAGAAGTCCCTTTATTACCTGCTCAGCTCTCACTCCCATGTGCATTTGCTTCTCATGCAGGAGAAGATTACCTCTTTCAAGCTGTTCTCTCCCACTTTTGTTCTCTGCTGAGCTACTGCTTGTCAACACATTTATCCCTTTGCTGCCTTCAGTCAGAGGAGTAAAAAAAAAACACCCAAGTTAAAAAAGGAGCAGGAGGAGGAGAAGCTTCACTCTTGGCACTGGATCTGTGTAGCTGAAGAGAGAGACGTCATCCATGGGCAAGGGATCTGATTCTCCAAATAATGGGATAAATAAAACAAGAGTATTTGTGTGGATCAGCTCTTCATGCTGGCGGGGGGTAAAATCCAGATGCAGATTTAGCCCATCTCCACCTGCACTGCCTCTAGCTGGGAATATCTGCACACCAATTAGAAAGGCAGTGGCTGTTCTGCAGGGCAAAGGTCTCCAGAAGTTCAGCATCCAGTGAAAGCACCAACACCGTGCATGGCTTGGAGAGAGCAGCTTCCAGCCTCAGGAAAACTCCTCTCGGTGCTCATTACAGGTTCAAACTCTGCTATCTGTGCAGCATGAGACACCACCAAGGCCAGGGCAAAAATCTGAAATTAGGCTGGCATCCCAAATAGCTCTCATTGTTAGGCAGTTTTGAAGCACTGGCCTTTGCCTTGAAGTTGCCCAAGTTGTTGACACAAGGAGGTGTTTTTCAGTTTTCAACATCCTTTGGGAGCATTGCTGAGTCAGGCTAAGAAACCTCAGCAAAAACAAACATTCACGTTTGCAGTTCATTAATTAACATCAATGATAATTTAGCAGTCCCTGGGCATGACCCACCTCTCTCATAACCTGCAGCCCCCACCCACAGCACGCTGGGCTCCTGTTTCTGCTCCGTGTTCTGTGTGGAGCTGACAGGCGCTGTGGACCCGCCTCAGCCTGTGACAGCCTGGTTAAATCAAAACAAATCACTTCTCACGTTCAGAGGAGCCACTTCACGGAAACAAACAGGGAAGTGTTTTCCTGTGTGAGCCCTGGCAGCTACAGCAGCTCGATGCCAATATTTGCATCAGAAGAAACTCAGCACTGGATGAGCTTCTCTCAGCACTCACCCAGGCACCACAGGGATGAGATGAAGAAGAGCTGTTTTATAAGTGGTCCAAAAAAAAAAAAAAAAAACCACCAAAACAAGTCCAAATAATTTTCTCAAGCTTGCATTAAGGTTTTTACAAGTTCATGTTTTCGCTTTGGCTCAGTCGCTCTTATTTGATTTCAGCTGATTTGTTAATCTTTAATTAAGACCAAAAGGAAGAGGCAGAGCAAGAACACATGTTAATTAGATAAGAGAAACTAATACAAAGGCTGGGATATTGATCACTGAGGTTTCAATTAATTTGATATTGATGGAAATAACGCTTGTGGGATTGGAGAGAAAGTGCTCTTTTCCAAAGGCTGTTCTGGGCTCCTTTCATGATGGGAATCCCACAGAGGGAGATGGTAAAAGCAAAGGGTGCTTCAGCCACGGCACAACAAAGCAGTGACTTCAGCAGGAGATGGACTGAGCCCTAATTGATGCAACACATGCAGAGAGCACAGCACATAATTTCAATATTGTCTTGCAGGGCTACCCAACAGACACTGAGCAGACACCAGCATCGTCCTCTTTAATGCAATATTTATCGAGAAGTTATATTTTTCAAAGCAGGTATTTACTGATGTCTCGTGCCTGGCTGAACTGCAGCGTGCAGATGTTGTATATATTTCAAGGAGAATGTCAGCATTATGAAATAGTGCAGAATGTTAACTCTCTCTTTTTAATTAATCTTCAGTTGTTTGCAGCACACACCGTTCGTCATCACGAGCTGTCACCTCAGAAACTCTCACCGGGAGAAGGAGCAATCCCTTCTCCGGGCTGGATACACTCACTTCCTGCTCTGCTTCCCTGGAGTAACTCAGAGCATGTAGGTCAGAATTCACCCTGAGCAGCAAGCCAGCAAAGTGCCTACACACCGCTTGCCTCCCCCAGTTCAGTGTTTTGAGACACAGATGATGAATTGGCCTGGCAGTGACAGTCGGTGCAGGGCGAGACGCGCCCGTGATGATGAATTGGCTCCTGGAGGATTTTCTGTGATGGTTATCATCAGCCTTGCTGCCTTTTCTTGTACTTCCTGCATCCCAGCACGAATCCTGGCACAGCTGAAGCGTGAGGTCAAGCAGATCTGAATCCCCTCCAGACCTTGGTTCTCTTTGCTCCTTATTTACGTGAAAAGTGGGGTTATTAGAATAGCTGGGAGAAAACCTTTTGTAACCCTGATTATTGCCACACAGACCATTCAGAACGTGGAGCAAACTGTATGAGGAGTTTTCTTTCTTCCAGTTGTTTTAAATATACTCAGTTATTTATGCTTCATGACTCAGAGCTTCAGGGAAGGTCAGGGAGCCCCAAACAAGTCAACACCAACAGTCGGGGGTGGATTACAGTGCTGAGGGCAGACACAGACTGTAAACTCTACCAGGAGGTTCAGCTTTGTAGCTTCCAGAAAATGAAGTAAATCAAGCTCAGGATTTTCAGAGAAGTCCTTTCCAACCTATATTCTCTGCCTGAATTAATTAACAAATTTTTAACGTGCTAATGTTTATCCTTCCTAGTATTCCCTTACACTTCTGTGCTTTTAACTTGATGGATTCCCAAGGGTTTCCTTTCACTTATTGTCTACCTGCTGAAAGAAAGCTCTCCTCAGTATTTATGAAACAATGCACGGCAGACAAGGAGAACCAAAAGGGACCAGTGAGAAGTGGAATCAGACTGGGTGAAGGGTGTAGGAGCAGTCAGCAGCAAAGTAAAACAATAATTGAATCTTAAAAGCTCACTGCTACGGTAATAACTGATAATAAAATGTTCTTTTAATTGTCTCAGTAGTCTAAATTTTAGCTAATCTAGTTTGATTTCAATAACTTTAAAAATAGAAACTTATAATAGAGTTCAGAGTAAGCAACATATTAAACAGTCACAAAGACCTGCAGAGCCTGAGACACACTGACATTTAGTCAGTAATGTTCAGCCAAAGATCATAGTACAAGCTGATTGTGTTGGGGACCTCTGGACCCGTCACTGAAATGGGATTTCCTCCACTTGTGCACCCCTTGTTTGACCCTCCAGCTGAGGACACCAAAACCCACCAAAACCAGCCACTTAACAGCATTCACTGATGACAGGATTTTAGGGAGGAGGAGGAAAACGGTGCCTCAGGAGCACCATGGGGACATCTGGGCAACACCTCAGGGGACATGGGCTGCAACACCCATCACCCACCCCCAAAGCACTGGCTCCTCCAGGAGACAAGACCCTGCTCCTGCCCTTGGGTTGGCACCTGGCACTGCACGGAGGGACTGGTGCAATCCAGCTGAACTGCTTGGGCACACAGGGCAGGATTTAGTGGGATGGATGCCCGTGTGCCAAGAGAGGGCTGCATTCCTGGATGTACATTTGCTGTGGGGCCATGGCCACGCTGCTGATGGACACAGGATCACCAGGCTGCAGCTCGCGGGGCTGCTCTGCAGAAGAGTAAATACCATTTTCATCTCTGACTGGCTTTGCACATACCCATAAAAATTCATAAAGGCACACATTTTTATGCATTTGATTTCTCACGGTTGGGGAAGTTTTACAAATCTTTGATTCCAGAGTGAGAGAAAGGAAGATGTGAAACGTTGTCTCTGAAAGGGTAGTGCAAGGCTGAGGCTCTAAGGATAACACCGAGCACTATCTCATGTTTATTGTCTTCCTGCAATTTCATGGCAAGTCCTTATGAAGAAAGCTCCAATCTCAACCTGGAATTCAAACATCCAGCTCAGGCAGCCTTGGCTTTTGGCTCATTCCCAATGTGAGAGATGCCACAGCTGAATTCCTGCCCTCTCTGACACATGCAGGGCACTAATGGTGTTACACAGGTGCAATCCTGACCAAAACCTGCCCTACAATCTCAGCATAAGAATTTATCTGTCACCTCTATCCACTCAGTTGGAATTCATCACTAGCTCTTGCAGAAGCAGAGAAGAAAATGCCATTTATTTGATGGGTGCTTTCTAAACTTGCATTTTTCGAGTTCATCACATTAATCAAAATGAACCAAAAAAAAAAAAAAAAAAAAGGGCTGCAAGTTGCCTTTGGTAAAGATCTTTGCCCCCACACCTTCTTCAGCTCCACCAGCCCCTGCCATCCTCATGGACCATCTTGGAAGTCTCCTCCTCAAAGGCATTTTTTCCCCCAGTTCTGTGCATTCCAGGCAGTCTCTGCCAGACATCACCCAGCAGGAGGGAACCTCCCTCATGTTCCACTCAAAGCTGCAGGTCTAGCACTGAAGCAAAAACCCGTATCAAAGGTTAAAACAACTCACAACCTGCTCAGGACAGCGGGTGCCCCTCGAGAGGGAAATGTGTCTGCTTGAATTAAGGTTCACTTCATAGCCAGGCCCTGCTCCAGTTTATTCCAAAGGCTTGAAATCAAGCACAGAATAAAGGATATCAGTAAGGACCAAGATCCTTCTGGTATTTTATAGGGGATAATTTTTAATTTTTTTGGGGGGGGATCAGCAATGAATTCAAGGGGTTATTTAAGTACTACTGTGGGAGGAGGTGAGATGTATTTTGTTGTAATGAATTAAGCTGGATAGGGAAAAGCAAATAAACTGCAACCTGTGCAAGTTTTTGAGGTGACCATTTTCTAGATGTCACTCAAGCATAGTCCCTCTTCTAATATCATTCTCTGAGAACAAATGCAGAATAGAAAAGAAGAAGAAAAGTTAAATTTAAAAGAGAGCCTGGTGCTTTGCTTCTGCTCTTTCCTCCTGTTAAACTCAGCATCTAAACAGGAGCAGACTCCAAAACCACAGCCCTGCCTTCCATCCTCAGAGAATTTGGGATCAGTTACAAAGGACACTTTGAATACCAATCACACATGAAAACCAAGCACCAATTGCTGATCCAATTAAAGTACTAATGATAAAAGGAATTAATTAGAATATTAATTTACAATCATGAAACAAGTTATTATTAGATCACCAATTCCAAGTAGACTGCCACTTAGAGTGTGCCTCTCAGAGCAACAACTTAGAATTCCAGGAATAACTAAAATATGGATTACTGAAACACCAAAATCAAAATGAAATATTTTAACCTCATTGACAAGAAAAAAATATTTTAGTTGCATGGAAATATTTTACCACATATATTTGAGATTTCTAATTTTTTTGTTGAATTTTGACATGATGATCTTCTAGGGAAGAGAAACGCTAAACTTCAGATAGTTCTAATCAACAAGAACACGGGGTACATACACATTCTGTTGTTAAGACTGACAGTCATTTTTTACCAGAAGGTTTGCTGTTCTGCTGCTCCTCTTTTCTTATTTCTTTTTTTTTAGTGAAGAATTATATTCCTGGCATCCTGCACCCCCGCAGCACTGAGAGCACCAGCAACGCTGGACCAACAAACAATTCATTGCAACCAAGCCCCTGGATCCAAAAGGTCATTTTTCCAGTTACAGGCTGAAAACCCCTGTACCAGTAGAAGGTATTTAGTTTGTGTCCTCAGTGCCTTGCAGGAGCCCTGAACAGGAATGCTCAGTGAGCCAGGTCAAGCTGTCACACACAGCCCTTGCTTTGGTTCCTCGCTATTGGGATGGGCACAGAAATCATCTCCCTCCTGTTCCCAGGCACCCAGCCAGCTCAGAGGCAGCACAGTGGCACATTTCCATGTTCTTAACACACCCAAGGAAATTCTGCTCTGTTGCCTGTTTCCTCAAGTCCATGGACACCAGGAGACCCATTTTTGGAGCCAGATCACAACATCCACTCACAGGCAGAGAGTGCCTACCCTACCCCCCCTTTACAGCCCCCTGCTAGTCCTAGCAATTAATTATGGTCTTAACAGTTCACTCTCTGCCTGCCAAGAGCACCTCTGACCTCCCTGTTCCTCTTGTGCCTCTTTTCCCAGCCCTTCTGAATTCCCAGCCTCCAGCTCCTCACTCTGCACAGTCAGCACAGCCCCGGATAATCAGCGTTAAGAGATGCCACGGATGCAATAAATCAGTGATGTTCTAAGGGCAAGAAAACTAAATTATGACTGCCTTTATGGACAGGAAAACACACAGCTCCAGGCAGGCACAGCCTGAGGCTGTGGCAAACACAGGAGTGCTGAGTGGTGGGGACACCTCTGCCCACCCTGCCAACCCCAGGAGGGGTCGGACGGGATGAGCACCGTGGGTGTCAGGTCTCAGCTTGCAGCAGGTGAGCTTAAACCAGCCTAGATGGGGGAAAAAAACCCTGACAGGATCCTTTTAGAGGAGGAGAACAGTGAAAGTAAGTGTACTCTGGAAAAAGAACCCCCCTTTCCCTTCAATCACTTTGCCACAGCTCCAGGAGCACTGTGAGGCTCACACAGCCTGCTTTAACAGTGCTCACTGTCTCAGAGCAGTCCAGCTCTCCTTGGACTGTCCAGGGTTAAACAACCAAATCTTTACTTTGTTTTGCTGTCTTACAAAAAGAAGTAGTGAAAAGAAAAAAAATATCTATATTCACTGTGCATAGGAGGGAGTGACAGCCCTACAAAGCACATGAAGGCAAAAGAGTTGTCTTTCATAAGTTGAAAATTATATTGATTTTTATTGACAGGTTTTGTTCTTTATGCACTTGGGAATGTTCTCTGCTGATCCCAATGCAGGGCTGAATCCATGAATTTAAGCAGACTATTATGCTGACAGAAAAATCACATCCCTAACCTTAGATCCCCAGAGGAACAATTATTAACCTCTGGGACAACTTTTAAAGAGCAGTTCTGTGGATAGAAAATAGCAGCTTTAGGCCTGTAATGCAGAGCTGAACAGAAAATTATCTTCTTGTGTGTCAGAATGGGATGGGATGGGCAGAGCCCCCAGCCCAGTGAAATCAATTCAGTCTCTCCCATTTCCCTGCTCACATGCTTTGCTGCTGCTGCCTTAACTTCTCTCCACACTGGGCATTACTACTAAAACATGATTTTATGCATTATTCCCTCTCCTTCCAGTTTTATCATCGTGCCTTGAGCCACACTGACACACACAGGGTTAGACTGAGCAAATAAACAATAGCCAAAAATAAACCAGCACCACCTTCATCACCTTCAAACCACCAGCCCTTCTCTACTTATCAGAGAGAGAAGGGGGTTGGAGTCTTGTTTTAGTTGCTAAGCCATCCAAAACAAAAATAAAAATTCAAGCGTCATTTAAACATGTTTTCAGATGATTGCTTATTTCTTTAAACATAAACTAAGCCCAATGATAAATGCACTAACACACACATTAAAATTGCACAGTGCAATTTTCTCATTATGCACATCAAAAATAATTCATACAATGATTGGAGACTAATATTAAAGCAAATTATTTATTTAATTCTCAATAGCAGTGCTGTAAGTGAAAGGAAACCCCACTCACTAAATAACCTAGGAACATAATTACTTCAAACACATCTCATGGGGCCTATTTCGTCATCCTTTCAGGACCTCAGAGTGGATAATGTAAAGAAAATGGACAGTGTGTTTTCCCACAGAAATGCAGCCATCCAATTCCTTTCCACTTTCCTTCACCTAATGCCACTGAAAAGCACTCAAATCACTCAAGATACTGAATAATAATCCAACAAAATGCCATCTCATCCTGCCTTATTTCTTCCTGGAGCTGATGGATAAAGACTGAGGTGTTATTGTCCAGCTCCTTGCTTTGGCTGACACCAGCTCCTGTTGGGCTTCCACCTGGAAATCATGTTCTCTGGAGAACATCTGAGCTGGAATAATCCCACCCATGACTGACCTGGGAGAAGTGCAAGAGCCACACAGCACTTACAGAGGCCACTCACGGTGCACTGGGTGCACTCAGTGCCCCACACCTCACCACCTGCACCCGTGGGAACAGCCACGGCCGCACAAGTTACCCCCAAAAAACGTGGCTTTCATCCGCCAAAATTCCAAAGGAAACTCCTGTTTGGGGATTGGGACGTGCTCTGCAGCACTGGCTGGCACTGACAACTACATAAATCTGCAGGTTTGATCCTGCAAGGCTCAGGGATATTTTTAGCTGCCCTCCAAGGGGACAACCTGTGACGCAGCTCAGCACCTGGCAAGTGACACAGCACCAGTGGCTCTTCTGCTACAGGAGACACAACAAAGGCATTGGAGCAGATTTTAAAACTCAAACTCTAAAATCAGCCCCTCACACTCGCATGAGCAGGGGGATGTTTCACCTTGCAATGCTGGGGACAGGGATCCTTCAACCACCTCCCAGCCCAGGAGTGCAGGAGCTCAGCAGTTGTGCACCTCGATGTCACACAACAATCTGGCTCTCCTTCATCAACTCAGTTGTTTCCTGTTTATCAGATTAATTAAAGACTGGAAATTGATTTCAGTTTCATGTTTAAATTTTCAAGAACTATCAGATTTCCCTTATGTTCAGAATATGAAAGGTGATTCTTTACTCGTGTTTGAATCAAACACAAGGAATATCCAGGAATCTGTTCTCACCTCTACACTTAAAAGACTGGAAAAACAAAGTATTTTGGCAAAGAGAAGGCTCCAGTAAAGGAGGAACACTAGAAGGAAAATGAGTTTATATTCCCTGATCTCGTGACTAGCCAAGGAGATTTTCAATACAAGGACACATAAAGGGGAGTTACATGCTAAATATCACGCTGAAAAGAAATCCTCCGCTTGTGCTCTAAGCAGAAAGCCAGCTAGAAGGAAACTCAGCATTAGTGCACATTTTAAAAGATACCAGGGGGCATTTCCAGTGTGGAAATCTAAACCTTTGGTGTGTGTCTTGCTAGTCAGAAGAAATCAGCTGTTAACGGGCATGGCTGTCGTCATCTTGTCATAAAACACTCCAGGAGCAGCAGCCCGTGGGGAAGAGGGGGAGCGAGGTGAGAGTCCTCCAGCTGGAAGCCCAGATGTTCAGGGACCTCTGTGTGAGAGATGCTCAGTGTAAAACCAGAGAGAAAAGTTAAACTACGCTGCACCGAACTGGGCATCTCAGGATGACGCCACAAATATCGAGGGTGAAACCACGGAGAGCAACTCCAGCACCCCAAGGGCAGCAGGAGAACAGACAGATGTGCAGTTAAAACTTATGTACTGCTTTTGAAGGCTCCAGGTCCCCTTTCAGGGCCAGTTGGAACTGCTTGTGCCTGGAAAATCTCCCCTGGAACACCCAGAATGGTTTGGGTTGGAAGGGACCTTGAAGACCCTCTGCTTCCATGGGCATGGACACCTCCCACTGGGCCATGTTATGGTTTATGTGTTTAAGTAGATGGATTCTCAATTCCTGAAGGTGTAGGTGAGGAAAACAACAAGGAGATCTAACATTTAATTTTCTCTATCCTGGAGCACAACAAAAGGGGTTTCAACTCACCTTCTTCATGTGCATTTAAAATAACTGCTCACTCGTGCATATCACCTTGGATTTGGGAGCAGTACAGGCTATTTTCAGGGCAGGATTTAGAGTTTACATTAGAAGATTTGGGTTTAGAGAAGAAGTCAGACAAGCAGGAAAGAAGTCAAGGAATAAGGGTTTTTCACTGTAATAGTGCCTGCAGCAGTATTTGTTTCCATATAAAGAAAAAGCAGCAATCACAACTCATTGATGCAGAAGTATGTAGGTAAATGTCAGTGCAAATACAAAACAAATCTTTCCTGATATCACTCGATGTGGAAAAAAAAAAAAAAAACCAAGCAACTGATTTTTCTGGCTTTTAACTTCATGTAGGTCTGTGATTTCATGATGTTTGACTCAGGAAATTAAGAGAGGAGTAGCTGCATTTAGAGAGGGTTAATAGACTCACCACAGATAATGGAAAGAGATGCTGCCAAAACTGTAATAGATGCAGATCATTTAAAATTTGATAGGATCACTTAAGAGCAAAGACAATGCGAGCGAAAGACAGCTCAGTGTTTGCCCAGTAAACAGAATAATGATAAATTGGCCTTGTCAACATAACCCAGGTGCAAATGTGGTTTAAGGCATGTGGTGACAGCTCACTGTCCAGAGAAGCAACTGTTTTCTTTAGAGGGAATTATTATGCTTTAGGAGAGTGATGCAGCTGAGAGTGGGGGGGTTCAGGACAAGCTTGAATTTAGCTTAGATATTGGGAAGAAAGAAGCTCTTGACTCAGAGGGTGGGCAGGCCCTGGCACAGGTTTGTCCAGAGAAGCTGTGGCTGCCCCAGATCCCTGGAAGTGTCCAAGGCCAGGTTGGAGCAACCTGGGACAGTGGAAGGTGTCCCTGCCCATGGCAGGGCTGGAACAAGATGATCTTTAAGGTGCCTTCCAACCCAAACCATCCTGTGGTTCTGTTTCCCTCAAAGAGCAAATACAATTATTCAGTATAAGGAGAAAACAATGAAGGAATACAACCAGCTTTTAATGGCACCGATGCTGAATCAAACCCCACTTTGACAAACCTTGGAAAAATATAAGCATATAATAATAAATATTTAAATTGTGTTAGCTGTTAGGAAGCAGCCTCTCAGGCACTGTCTATATTTCAGATGTTTTGTCTCATCTGTGTGATTGCTGCTCTACAGAAACCTTTCCAAGTAAGAATTTACTGCCTCATTTTTTCCCTCTGCCCCTTGTACAGCTGAGGCTTCCCTTCCAAGGGGCAGGATGGGGAGAAGGGAAAAGGTTCTCACCACCTTTCAGGGTTACAAAGAGCTGAGATCCCCATTTATTACTCTGCTCCAAAGCGAGTCCTCTAACGAGAGGAAAATCTGAATTTGCCATGGAAAATCGTCCCGTGCTCTCACTCACAGCAGCCTCCTCAGGGTGAAATTCTGGCTACATGGAAGTAATGGCAAAGCTGCCTTAAACTTCAGCCCAGCCAGAATTTCAGCCTGTGTATCCAAACCTGAAGCTCTGAAACAGAGACTGAGCCGTGCTTATGAAACTTGAATTATTGTTATTTGGGTTTAATGCTTATAACTTCAGTCATTTCTTCAATGTACGTTGATTCAAAACCTGAAATTTCTAACTAATGGCCTACTTACCCTCTATGTTTATTTATATAAACATAAATCCTCTGTTTTTCCATTCAAAGACTGCACTTATTTTTCCAGTAGCACTTTCTCCTCTATCTTTTTGTGAAAATAGCTACCCAGTAAAGAGAAAAGAGAGAAATTTTATCCTGAAAATAACTTCCATCTCTCACCACAAAATTTAAATCAATTTGATGCTTCACCTGGAGTAGAGTCAGAAATCTCCAATCATGACACATGGCAAAGCACCTCCAAAACTGCCGGGAGCACCCGTTCTCACCTGACAAATCTGCAGAAGAGGCTTGGAAGGGGAGCAAACACGTGTCTGAGGCAGGGAAATCACAGCTCCACAAACTCAATAACCCCTACAGACACCTCTTTTAATTCTTGTAAGCTGAATCCACGTAAAGCCAAATCTAATAACCTGGCAATGGAAGCCTCATCTTTGCCACTTCACCTCGAGTAAGAATCTCCAAGATAAAAAGGTTGCATTTTCTAAGTTCCTCATGAATGAAAAAACATGGTGAGCAGAAGCTCAGGCTTTAGGGTTTGGGGGTTTAATTTATTTTATTATTTCTTAATCTATTTTTCTAATCATCCACACATATATATATAAATGTTATGAATACATAAACCTAGAGCAAGAACAAACCTTTCAAACATAACACTGGAATCATAATTTTCCATACTGTGAGTCTGCTCTGATTAAATAATCTCAGTCTACTTTTCCTTTCAAGGTGTACTGACCTCTGCTAAAGCAACAACCAGGGTCAAACCCAGCTCCACAAAAAAATCATCCTTCTGAGCAAGATGATTCCCTCAATCATGTCATCTTAAACACAGGGAAAGTCCTGTCAGATATATTTCTCTCAAATACCACCCTTATAAATATAGAAAATATCCTCACAAAACCCCAAACCCAAATCAACAAAAACCAAACAAACAAACAGGCAATAAAAATTTGCCTAAAGCAGCCACATTAAAAATTGAGTGAAGACCTCAGGGTTTGAACTGCTGGCAGGCACTTTAATTTGAAGACAGTGTAAAACACGTAGGGAATCCAGGATTCCACCCACAGGAGAATATTAAAAAGTTTCCCTTTTATTATTATGCCTGTCTGTATTGTGGTTTCAAATCCACACAGGGATTGCCAGAGCTTGTTAGCTGGCTTTAATAGTTGCATTAATAAATCCTATAAACTAATTGTGCAGTGACTGAGTCAATTACTTTCAAAGGAGATAATATATTTCTCTAGAAATATGATAAAGAATTTATAAAGAGATATGCTCCTGTCTGGGAGTCCAGCAATAACATCCAGCCAGGGACCCAAACCCAGCTGTAACATGTGATTAAATTGATGGCTGTGGGGATAAGCAAACTGCAACAATGGCAAGAGATCACGAGAAAGTATTAAACTGAATTATTTACACAATAAACTAATGAATGAAAGCAGGGCACCCAGCTTTCCAGGTGGCCAGCAGTTTAACATCCAGACAAAGGTGGGAACCTGATCCTAAACCCGTTATGTTTTTTTTAACGAGGCAGGACCCTCTGTAATAAGAACCAATTTTTTCCACTGTCCTTCTAAGCAACCCATGACCTTTGGCTCCCATCAGCCAGAGGTGATGGCTTGTGTGCTGAGCAGAAAAGCCACTTTGGAGCTGAAGGTAACTTATGGGTCCCATCCTGCCTGCTGGCCCAGAATCACCCCCCTGGGCCTCCTCTCTGCTGGAGCACTTTATTTCTGTCAGACTGCAATCCCAAGCACTTGTGTCTCCACCAGACACTCAGCATGACCCAAACACCAAATCTAAAGACACAAACATGACAAAGACTGGGCTGATGGACAGGGAAATCTGAAGTTAAGCTCTTAAATCCATAATTCAGCTCATAAATAGTTGATTTCAAGACTGCTGAGTATCCAATTAATGGGAGCAAGCTGGGGCTTAGCGTTGAGAAAATCAGGCATTCCATTTAAGAGCCTGGCTGCAGATTTAGGAGACAGATTTTGGCTTCTATTTTTGAAAAATATTGACTGAGAAGACTTTCACGTCATGCTCTACTTGCACAGGGCTCTTCATAAGATAAATGCCAAAATTCAAGGTTCTAAACTCTGTACTCCAATCCTGAGCAAAGCACACCCATGGACACGAGAGGCAGATGGAGCAGCAACCGAGGTGGCTGCAGTTCTGTGGAATATGGGCCACCTTGCCCTGGGTTCTGATGGTGACAACAGCAGTTGGGGCCCTCAGGCAGCATCATCCCCTCTGCAATGCTCCCCCAAAAAACATGTTGTCCAAGCCCAGGTTGGACGGGGCTCGCAGCAACCTGGTCTAGTGGAAGGTGTCCATGAAAGAGGAGATGGAACTGGATGATCTGGAAGGTCCCTTCCAATCTAAGCCATTCTATGAAGGCAATTGCTCATTAGCCTTCCCCTTTTTTTTTTGTATATGCATGAAAATAATTTTTATTAAAAAGTAATTAAAAACCCACAACCCACTCAGCTATTTGGGATGTGAGCAAATCCAGCTCCCGAGCACACACCTGGTAAATCAAGTTTGAGTTCAAACATCTGAGTGGATAAAACCCCAGAAAAATGCATGAAAGGAAAATGCTGACAAACCTCTTGCTCCAGCAGTATGAATGGGGTTGCTATAATGATAGAAAACTATTGATTGCCAACCACTGTCTAGTTCAATTGATCAGGTCCTGCAAATCTCAGATAACACTCGTGTCATTAGAAGCCACTATTGTGCTCTTGTGGCTGTGACTGATTGCTGTGCTATCACAGCTTTGATCACCTGATAGTACAAGTGTTGGGGAGCTGGGCTATTGATTTGTAGATAAAAATGTTCCAGTACCTTGAGACCTGTCAGTGAAATTCCTTGGATGCAAAACAGCCTTGTACCTTAATGGTAGGTCATTCACTAATTAAGTTAATTTGCAAAGAACTTTTCTGGGGGGAGAGCTGTTGCACACACCTGTGTAGCACGTGGTAAAACCTACCAGGTACCATCACCCTCCACCTGAGCTAACAGCTCCTGGAACACACCTGCATGTTCCTGATTTTAAGGTTAAATTTATTCTTGGGTGATCAGCCTATGAAAATCACTATAGAAGTTGGGCTACTGATGCAGCTGTTCCTCAAGAAGAGACCAACAGCAGTAAGGTCAGATCTCTGTGGCTTCTAGAAAGCACCTGTATGGTGCTGTACAGATGCACAGAATCACAGGATGGTTTGGTTGGAAGGGACATTTAGATCATCCCATTCCATCCCCCTGCCAGGGGCAGGGACAGCTCCCACTGTCCCAGGTTGCTCCAACCTGGCCTTGGGCACTTCCAGGGATGGGGCAGCCACAGCTTCTCTGCCCAGCCTGTGCCAGGGCCTGCCCACCCTCACAGGGAACAATTTCTTCCCAATATCCAATCCAATCTTCCTTTCAAGCTCTTCCTATACCTGATCCTTTGTGGGACCTCGCTATTTATCACTAGCATTGCACCAAAAATTATATTCAATCTATATCCCAAAGCCCATAAATCCAATTCTTTTCTTATTCAGGTTCTGTTGGCTTTGCTTAAACCAGCTCTCCTCTGAAGACACTGACAGCATCACTCACTGCTCCTTCATCTCTAGCACATGGGGATGATGAAATTAGGTCTTATTAGTCAACAACATTTTGGTTTGGCTCTTCACAGGGTGATTGGCACATTGGAAGTACAGCAGTCCCTGGGATCCATCCAATCCAGGTGTTGCTCAACATGGCATTAATGCACAGGGTCAGCTGCTGGGAGTGGAGTCTCCCAACAGAAGCCTTGAGTCAAAGCTGCAAAGCCAAGTGTTCCATTTTTCATTACACCACAGTTCAACACAATATGGGATTACTTCTGTCTTCTAATTAAAATATAAACTTTAAGTAATAGCTGTGGATTATGTCCTTCTTTAGAAAAACCTCTTTTTTTTTTTAACCCATTTGTGTCTTATTCCAGTGCTCCAGTTTTAAAATTCACACTCACAGACTAAAAGCCTGAAAATACCCAAACTCACCACACTAACAAACCTGTGTATCCAAGAAGACTTTATCTAAGACCTTAAACCAATCTCAAAATAATCTTTTTCATTCTGCAGCAGCCAAAGACCCAACAAACAACTTTCTAAAGCATGAAAACATATTTCAACATTATCATGGCACCGGAGGATTTGAGGCTTTAAAAGAAGAGCTGGCATGTGCAGATGACCTTTGTCAGGGTGCCAGAAATGTTCTTTTTTGGAAAAACAGACTTTCATGTTACAATGTGGGTTTCTTGATGTGAGAAATGCACTCTCTCTCCACAGTGAGATGTAAGAGCAGGGCAGGCAGAGGAGGTCACAGTGAAGGACTCCTGGTGACCCCAGGAAGGGCTCTCCAGAAGGAGAGGAGTGCAGGGGTTCTCCGTGGCCCTGGGTTTGGACGTCCCTCTCCCAGCGCACATCACAGGAACTATTTTTAAGCTGTGCATGCCAGAGCTGATGGCCTTTGCCTGAACTGAAAGCAGAGACCTGAAGAGCAGTGATTAAGCTTGGCTTCATTAGTGGCACAGAGCATCTCTCTCTGGCCTGCCTTGAGCTGTTTCTTCCCCGAGCAGAACCCTCTCCCCTCGCCCCGCTTCGCCAAGAGGGAATTTGGGTCACGCAGAGCAGCTCTTGCTACTCCACTTAAAGGGCAAGAATAAAGACAGCAAAACTGTGCTTTGCTGAAGACAAACTGGTTTTAGCTTTACCAGCTTGTGGCAGCTCTTGAGCACAGGTTTGTTTAGGGAAAACACAATCTGGCCAGGGTGTGGGAAAATCCAGTGGCGTGCAGCAATTCCTGAATTTGTTGATTAGAACCCACAGAAACTTCTGTTGTTTCTAAGCAAATATGCCACACTAAAATACTTCTCCATGACATGTAATTCACAGGAAAGATGAGGTTTGACACCACCTTTTTACAGACTGTAAAGCTTCACAAGGAGCGCTCTCAGCTTCCAATTATTTTATAACACTGTCCTGACCTTTTTTTTAAAAAAACCACAATATTGTTTGCTTTTTCCACTGCTGCTGTTAAAAGGCTTGGCAGAGGTTTATGTTGTAATGACCAGGTGAGCCCTGTCCCCTTTGTGTGAGGTGTTGTTCTGGATTTGGGTCAGCAGTTCCTGGTTAGAGGGTGGCAGTGCCTCTGATGTTCATGATCTTTATTTGCACCCTGGGGCAGCACCTCTGCTGATGGGAGCAGGAGAGGGCTCACCCTGCACAGCTGACACTGTTTGCTTGTAAAATGAGCAGTATCAATAATTGGAGGATGAGATCCTGCTATTTAATGATCACAGAATCACAGAATTGTTTAGGTTGGAAAAGCCCTCTGAGATCACCGAGTCCAGCTGCGAACCCAGCACTGCCAGGCCACCACTAAACCACGTCCCCAAGTGCCACATCTGCACGTCTTTTAACTCCCTCCAGAGGTGGTGACTCAGCCACTGCCCTGGGCAGCCTGTTCTGCTGCTTGTCAGCCCTTTCCATGAAGAAATTGTTCCTAAAATCCACCCTGAACCTCCCCTGCCACAACTTGAGGCCACCTCCTCTTGTCCTATTGCCTGTGATCCCCATTCTCTTCCTTATCCTCTGCTCTCCCCCTCTCCAGCCTGGCAACATTTAATCTTTTATTCAAGCTTAATAATATTTGTGTCTATTTTTACCTTTATTTGAGGTGAATTACTTCAGTTTCCCTATTCCCCTCCTCTGGAGAGCAGCTTTGCCATAAACAGGTGACTTTTGGACTCGTGCTTTGTAAAAGTGTTCTCGGGATCCCAGAGGACGTTTTTGGATGGTAAAACAAAAGTGATGCTTCAAAAAGCAAAGCCCTCAAATACAGGAGGTCTCACCATTCGTTATTTCAAAGACTTGAACCATTTAAAGCAAAAGGAGCATTTAATTCAAAGACCCTATGGGGCTTTTTTTTTAATATTGCTAAAGTGATCTGCTACCTTTAGCAATAAAAAAAATCCAGAATATAAAAGCAGTTTAAACCCACTATTCTGTTAAAAAAATCCACAAAAATAGCCTTACCTGTGGGTTCCTGCTTTTACTTTAAAAAAGAGACATTTCCCTGCAGGTACCCCCCATCTCTTCTCTTCCATGACCTTTGCAAAAGTTTAAAACAAATTGCAGGGAATTGACAGCTAAAGAAGACCTCTTTGCCTCTCTGAAGTTAAGAATATTGACTAAAACCAAAGGGTATGTTCTTTGCCCATCCTTTCTGAGAAGTTAGGAAAAGAAAATCAGCTGTTGTGCTTCTGACAAATGCTTGTGCCAAATTTAGTGCTGGAGAGAGTCTGGAAGGGATGTTACACAGAAACCTAAAGGGAAGAGATCATTTTTTTGGCCTTATTTAGGCACGTGCTTAAACTTTGAAGTCTAAGTCCAGAAGATGGATTAAACAAACATTGCTGGGTGACCAAGACCTCACTGGTCAGAAAGGCTGTGTCTAAATTCATGTGAGTTCCAGGAGGTGAGAAACCCTTGTGAGAGATGGACACCAGCAGATGGGGAGATGCTCTGCCTTCAGATTTAGTTGTCTTCAAAGAGGTGCCCCCATATACTCACCGACCCAAGTGCAAAACCCTGGACTTTCTCCCCAAAAAAGGGTAAGACTCGTGTCCCAGCACTGCTGCAAAAAGGGCAGATCACAAAAGCCTTTCTGGCAAAACTGTCTGCACTTGTAAGGGAGTTACACCCAAAGAAACAGCAAAGCTTTGCTATTTATTTCCAGTTAGTTGGGATTCAGGCACATTCCCCCTAACAAGTCCTTCTCCATAAAGCCCTCCGAGTTTAACCTGGCATGCTCTGTGATATTCCAGCTGTCAGACTAGATCTCCTCAACTTTTTCTTCTTTACTCTTGACCTGAGTTTCTCTGAGAGCACTGCTTTAAATTAGGTCCCACGAGAAACATGACAGTAAATTCCTCGTTTCATGATGGTTATAGAAGCTGCCATTGTTTCCCCATCATTATAGTGATGTTTGAGGCACTGGAGGAGAGGAATCATTTGTTAGCTCTCTTGTTGTCTGCTTTCTGCTCACAAAAGGAAGCACAGGTGGGAATTTATTGACACCCCTGACAAACAGCAAGGTGCTTTCTTTTGCAGGAATTAATTTATCTTATTAGATAAGGCATCATCACACATTTGGGATGTGACTCCACGCCCGGGGGCACCAATTTTGTGCCACGGAGAGATCCCTTCCCTGGGTCACAGAGGAGAGAAGGGATGCTCAGGATTTCTTTCCTAGATGATATCCTTCTAAATCATAATTCTGTGCCATTGGCTTGTGTCACGGAGGAGGAAAATGAAGGAGGAGGAAGCTTTTGTTCCATAATGCTGTATTTCAGTCATTTAGTCCTGTTGGTTTTGTGCAGTTAAGAATGAAAGATGTAACTTGAGGCTTGCTATGGCTCAGGATATACATGTACCAAGGCAGAAATGAGAACAGAAAACCCACAAATCTGCAGTAATGGGAGCAGGGTCTACATATTTAAGGCTCCTAAATGTGCAGACAAGTACTCAGATAGGCCCAAGATTAATTCCAAATTTTTGTCTGTCCCTTTGACCCAGACAGAACATTATTAAATGGGAATCTCTCCCTCCCCTCTTTCCCCATCCATTATTCTCAGCTGTAGGATCTTCCATGCAAATAATGATCTGTCCTTATATAGCTTCTTCTCACTGTTCTTCTCCACTCTACCTTTGGCCACTTGCTGAGTTTTATGTTAACACAGAGAGACATCTTAATGTGTTTTATGGAGTCTGCCACAAAGAGGAGGAAAACCTTGGACTGAGCAGCAGGAATCCAGCCCCAGTGAAGGGTGGGGGGAATTGAACTTTGATGAAGCCATTTTACCCATTTTTCTGGTTAATACCCAACCCTCCCTGTAAACCCCTGACTTGGGGATAACTTCACCCCATCTGCAGTCCCCTCACTCACACTGGCACACTGAACCCCTGGCTGTAAAACTGTTCCAGTCAAGCATAACACGTGAGCACAATATTCTGCATCAATAAAATCCCCACTGAAGATCCAGTACCCAGCAAGAGACTGTTTGCAGAACTGATATAAATAATAACTGTGCCCAAAGCACTCTTTGTTTGACATTAACTGTGGCTACAGCAGGAGCTTGTCATGACTGAACAAAAAGAATGTGTCTTTTTAGCCTAAAAATACTCAGACACAGACACCAGCAAGAGCACTTCAGTTTTACCACAAATAAACTTGTGTTAGTCAAGACACTGCAATTAATGCATCCAGCCTTCAGGGCAACTTTTGTGTTGGCACCATTCATACATATTATTTTAAATTAACCATTCATTTGTAAAGTGAAAAATGTACCTTTTTTTTTTTTTTTTTTTTTTTACCAGCAAAGATAAACTCTTGCTTATTCCAGCTATTGTGGCAAAGCTGTCCAGCACACACAGAAAATCCTACAGCCAGGATTTCCACGTATCACAGGGTTTTGTAGCAGCAGAGAAACGTCTTAAAAGACTTTGGAAGCTAAGGCAAGATTCAGAACCACGCAGCCAGCAGGCAACACGATATTTTGTCAGCAATACAGCACCTTTGATACAACACCCTTCCCAGTGGTTTTCTCCACTAGTATTTTGGGCATTAGGGATTGCCTTTTGCCAAGATATCCTACTGGATAGAGGCAGATAATATATATTCCTCATTTTTGAGGAGAGAATGTGGCTTTGATCCCTTAAGCTGACCAATCCCACGAGTATAATAAACCCACCAGCATAAATAAGGCTTCCCATTAAAGCCATGCAAGTTGCTCTCTCTGCAGCCAGGGAATGAGGCGTGGGCAAGGTGAAGGTTTCTGCCTCCAATAAACTGAAAATCATTTAAATTTTGAAAGGGTCACTGGTGCTTTACATGAGTTTTCCCCTTTGCTTTTTGAGATCACCACTTCGATGCAGTGTTGGTCGCTGATTGAAAACGATTTGAACAACACAGGAGTGGGAGAGCTCCATGCAAGGGAAGGTAATAGCTTTGCCTTGTCATTATGGGAGAGCATTTACAGTCAAAGACAATGGCACTAATAGATTCATTCATTCATTCAGAAACAACCCCAGACCTTTCAAGCATGCAATTAAAATCTCTGTCACTTTATGTGGAGCAAGGAACTGGTGCTTTACTGTCCCGTCACCAAGGTGTAACACAATTTATTTGACTGATTACGGCACTGAAATCTCCCAAACAATCAGGATTCATGAATGTTTTTGTGGTTATTGAACAGTTATCCAAATTAAATTACTTTGCAAACAGTGACAAAGTCATCCAAATAATAAGTGAGGGTACGTTGTACTTGATCAAGAGGAAAAAAAGAAAGTCAGGAACATGAGGCTGGAAGGACTCTCCTGGGTCACTTTGTCCCCTGAGAGGCCAAACCTGCATCACTTGGGACAAACATTGTCTTAAATGACTTTTCTCTTTTGCTCTGCCAGTTCCTGCAAGGGTTTCCCAGCACCTTTGCAGCTCCTGTTCATTTACAGCTCATTTATACTCATCTGGTGCCACCACAGTGTCACCTTTTGGGGTAGGAAGTCTTTCCCTCACTCTCTACCTACACAGAGCAGCCTTCAAAGTTTTCATGTTGTTGGGCCAAATAAGCCAAATGGATTTGGCTCTTTGAGTTCCATCCTTTCTGATACTTCCTCACACATCAAATCAAACTCTCTACACTTTGCTTTACAGTTTTTTGCAGCTTGAATCCCCCTAAAGGGCTCAGTATCCAGACATTAATGCCTCTGGATAAAGGCAGGAAACCCTTGAGCTGTTTAATCTTACAGCACATTGGGTTTTTATAAAGCCACACTGTTTCAGTGCTTCATAATCACCCTGTGAGCAAACACCAGGCCAGAATCTTTCTCCTCATTAGACATTTCTGGCTGATGAGGTTTTTGCCTTACAGTACCAATCCATGCTGCAAGTCTCTAAGCCCCCATAATCAATCTCACTTTTCCTTCCTTTCCAAGCTTCCCAGGCCTCCACAGAAAAAGCAGCACATCCACATGCTTTGCCTACAATTGCTGTTCGTTCAGGGCAGGGTGGCCAGTGGCAGTTCTTCCACCTCTGGCACAGAGGTGCTGCAAGCCCCTCTCATGAGTTACTCACTCCAACATTCACCTGCTCAGGTTTGCCTCTCTGCTTATTGTTCCTTTTAATTTTAATGAGGTTCTTCTTGTCTCTTAGTTAAAGATTATTTTCTCCAAGAAATCTACAAATGTAGATGGAAAAACCCCATTTGTTCCTCTGGGTTCAAGGACTGTTGGATAAGAAATCTGTGAGCTATTAAATCAAGGAATAAGTAGGTTCCACTATGTGTTACCCCTAGATGTTCCTCTGACATTATCCACAAAGGTGTCTCCCCATCAGGACATCACTACAACAATCATTATTAACAGCTTTATTCCCATTGCCAAGATGTTTTTAAGAAATAACTGTGAAGACTTCCCCCCCCCATGCCAATAAAACAACCAGTTATCAACACAGACTGTGCAAATGAATATTTACCATCTTATGGGCCAAATCTCTTCCACTGACATTAAGGTGTTTAGTGATGCAAATAGATATTTTTGAATAATCCACACACATAAACTGAGTAGATGCTTGAGTCTCGTTAAAGTCAACAGGAGTTAAAAGCCTTAGCAACACATTTGTGTGCTTTTGAAAGACTCACCAACCTAAAAACCCAAACAAACAAACAATCTTTTTTATCTAATTCAAAATGCAGTTTGTTACATGAAAATCTGGAGAGAGCAGGAGGGGGGAAGGGGAAAAGAGAGATTTTAAAGGCTTTTTAGTGTCACTCTCATTGATTAATTTGCAAATTATCATGGATTTCTTTGCTACTCATAGCCTTGTCTTCTGTCCTCCCAAAAGTGTTTTATCATCCTTCTCCCTACTTCTTCCCTGCCCAGCTCCTTTATGGGATGGTGTGGAGGAACAGTGAGACTGTGGGATAATTTGGACACGACACAGCATTTAAGGAATGGTGGTTCAGCAGCACCAGGGGGATATTGGATGGTGACTCGTGATTATTCTAGTGCTTGACTCAAATATCTGACTTTGCTCTGCATAAGCTGAATATCCTTAGAAGTTTTGGACTGAAGAGAATGAAAATAATTTATTTGTATTATACTCTGATGAGTCCAGTGTGACAAAGGAACTTTGGTCACAGACCAGAGCGGTGTCCAAGCTACTCAAGAGCAGTCAAGAGAGAGAAGATGAAGAGCCAGATCCACGCCCACAGGCACACAAAGACATCCTGCACTGAGTTCAGCGCTTCAGAACATATCTGAGCCTTGCTGAATTAAACACAAGGAGCACAGCACTGCTGACAGCTTCTCTTACACACTGAGGGTGAGTTTACCAGGTTCAGCTCAGGCAAAGGCTTTTAAACACAAGCATTTGCTCAAGCGGTAGAAAGGGAACAGAGGAACAAACCATGCCTTGATCTGCTCCTGGATGTGCAGAGAGCCAACAATTCAGCCTGAAAAATACAGCTTTTTGTCAACAGAAAAACACACAAACCAGAAGGCTCCAGGTTAGCAGGTGGGGATGGTTTTTTTGAAGTAGAAAGAGAAGGCTTAACGGAGAGATGATAATTCTGGCAGCAAAAAGCGAGGAAAGGCAGATTTTTTGCTTATGTTTGCATGACTGTGATGGTGTGGATGTGAATCCTTGAGACACCATTCTCCCCATATTTCCAGGTCAACTACTGGATGAAAAGAGTGTCTTACTCTCCAGCTTCTGCACAGCTTTTTGGGAAGTTGGAGACACCAGCCTTGACTTGGGGCAGCTTCAGCAGAGCTTTGCTTTTGCCAAGACTATCAAGGAAAGGTCTTTGTGTCAAGGAAAGAAAACAAATGGAATTTCAGGAAAAGACACACCTCTGCAAACTGAACAGATGCACATTAAACAAGGCCAGTTCAAATCTTGATTTTAAAGAACTCCCTTTTTTTCCTCATCAGAAAGCCAATCAACAATATCACACCATACAAAGGGAGAGCAAGAGCCCAGCTCGGGCAGCAGGCAACACAACTTGCTTGAGATGCTGACAAGTTCATTAAAAAAAAATCAGCTCACCACATTATTCAAGGCAAACCAGATCTAACATCATTCCACATGCAGCACCATTGCTTTTTCCTTTCATTCCACAGCACAGCAGGCAAGCACAGCTCATCCAGCAAAGGATGTGTGGAAGGAGGGAAAAGGGCAACAACACGTTAAGAACCACACCTGCTCCCTGACGTGAAAGCAAACCCTCCCTGTCCCTGCAGCATTTATGAGTGCACTTAAACCTATGGATCAGGGACTTTTGGCAGCAGCTGAAATGCCTGTTAGGATCACTGCATCATTTATGAGTGCAACTGAGAATATTAGCTTATTAGCACAGGGCCCTTCTCATCAGATGAGGCAGAGGCTGCCCTGTCAAAGCCAATCAGCCTGGACACATCTGGAGCAGGGAAAAAACAGCTCTGGGTAAACAGATCTAAAAGGTTTCCATGTGGTGGGGGCTTCTAACTTTTCAGCTCCAGGAAACAAAGAGGCAGAGAGAGATAATACCCAAGTAACACTCCTCCATCAGTAATGTCCCCAAAGTCTCACAGGACACTGGCAAGGTGGGTTATCTCTTATCAAATTGCTGTTATTTGCACCAAGTAAGGCCAGTTTAAAAGCCAAACAATAAATATTCTTTCAACTTCTTTGTCTCACGGGCTTGAGGAGCCCCAAGCCTGACTGCCTGAGGTTATTCTGGCGTGGAAGAAGGAAGATGGAGCCTGCTGTGTAGTAAAATCTCACTCCACTGGCAGCTGTATGACTAAAACTAATAACTCAGTGCTGCAACACAGATGTATCTGGTTTTTTGTGAAAACATGCTGATATATTCATGGTTGGATTTGCTTACAAATGAAAGTTAGCAGGGGTAGGGACATTAGTTCATGGTCTGTTTTGCACTGACCATAAAGGCTTCCTAATAGATGTCTGGAGCTGCTGGATATTACTGCAGTATAAATAATACATAATAATCCATCATTTTAATGTAAACAGAGGCATTCCACATCGAAGTACCTTTTCAAGTGTGTTTGAGATGCAGCACTATTATAGTTCACACTTGAGTAGCCTACCCTTGAGGTAACAGAGACATAGATATGAGCAGTGACATTTAAATTAGCAAGAAACACCAAACATAAATAAAAAAGTCATCTTTGGTTGTTTCTGGAAGCTGATCACCCAGCAGCACTAGGCTTTATGTTCTGGGTAAACTTCTGTGATTTAGAGCAGAAAGACTGTCCTAATTAACATGTTGGTGCCTGTTCTCAAAGCTGCTTTCCTGAGACCATTTCCTGTTCTGCTGAAACGTCATCACGGAGAAAAACTGACCCAAACCTGGGCAAGCTCCTCTTTTGAGGAGCTGCTGTGTCCTCTCACACAAATCCACACAACACTGACAGTTTTGTCACTCATGCTTGAAAGCTCAGATTTTTCAGCTTGGCAAGACAGGGCCAAGCAGGGCTGAAGGGAAACTCGTCAGGCAGGGGTTGATGGAGAGAGGTTGTGACCGCTGAGCAATTAAGAGACGTTTCACTTTAAAGTTTCATTGGACTGTGTCTGGTATTTGCTCCTGTGTCAGGTGCTGTTGCAGGAACACTGGCTCTGTTCCCAGGCACTCAGGGGGCCTCTCAGAGCATCCCAAAGCAGGCCCTGCCCAGCCCGGTCACTGCTGGGTCACTCGGGGACCTTGGTGGCCCTGTCTGGTGAAAGGGACAGGTAACAGGAGGAAAAAAAGGGGCCAGACCCCACCCTCCTTGGGTAATAGCATTATTTTACTCTATAGAGAAAAGCAAGGGTCTTCTTCACCCCTGTCTCCACGTCCTGGGCAAACCCCTCTGATGTTCAATAGCTTTGGCTCTTCTTTCTAGTTTGGTGTTTACTTCTTGCTTTTCTCTTTCCTTCCTTAACCAGCCTGATTTGTCCCTATTTACAATTAAAGCCTTTCCTTTCCAGCCCTACCCAAATGAAGGCTTTTCAGTTGGAAGGTCCCCTCCAACTGAAATATTTTAAGACCTCTACTGTAAGACCATATTGCTCAGGTTTTGTTCATAACGAGGTTTTCTGTGCACAAAACTCATCCTCTTGCCCCTCTGCTCATCCACTCTGCTCTGTGCAGAGCAGGACACACTTGCAGGATAGATTGTCATGTTGGAATACAGTTTTCCACCTGGTTTTGTACTTGCCCTGTAAATATTTGCTTATGATAATGGCATGTGAAACTTGCTTGCTACCCACGAGGTTTGCTGCTGCCATAAATAAATATTGAATAGGCTTAAGGTGACTTCTTGTAAATCATCTTTGTTATTATTGTCTTCTGTGTGTTTACAAATACACTGCTCAACTGCTGCACTGCAGGCAGGGAGAGTCAACACTGGGTGAAATAAACTTTAACAACAGTAGGAGGGATTGAGAGACAGGCATATTACACACATCAGTATATAAAAAGCATGTCACACATGCAGGTACACTCATCCACGTGTAGGACTTGCATAAACTTAAGCCTCACTAGAGGTGCCTCACGCTGTCTTGTCAGATATTAGTGGTACTGAGTTTAATTTAAAACACTCATCATGTCAGCCTAGGCCAGCTGGAAATGTCTCTGGAACTGTGTGGTCCAGCCTTGCTCTGTCAGCTCAGCACACTTAACCTGCTCCAAGTCCTGTAGCTCAGGTAAGAAATCCAACATGGAGGGTGAAAAGCAGATTTTCTTGACCTCCTCTTCAACTCAAAACACAGACCCAAACTGGAATGCTCAGCTGAGGTCTCCATTAGTGCCAAAGCAGTGTTGTGAACCCTGCTGTTAAGACCAAGTAAAAGTCCCAGAACCATTCCTGGGAAGCTGGGGGAGGTGGCAACCCAGCCTTACCCCCAGAAGGCACCGCAGTGGCCTGGAAGCAAAGCTCATCTCTGCTCCCAAGGGCCACTGTTCAGGATGGGTGGATGGATGGATGGGGAAGAAACCAGACAGGCTTGTCCTGTTCTCTCCACAGCAACATGAATTAGTTTATCATGGATCCAAGAACACTGCTCTGGAGACCAGTCACAGCTGATTAAACAGGAGAGGGCTGAACTGGGACACGAGAAGAGACGTTCTCCTACCAGGTCAGCATCCCATCTGCTGCTCAGGCTGCTCTTGGGACTGCACTCCCAGCTGCCTGGGGAGCCTTGCAGGGCTCATGGATGTGGCATTCCTGATCAGCCCTTAACTCCCAGCTAAGCCTCCTTCTCCCACTGCCATAAAAACCATAAACACAAGGAAGTCACAACTGTCTTTTTTTTCCACTGCATTAAGCAGGAACATTTTTCTTGCTTGTATCAGTTTGCAAGTTTTCATTCAACTGCACTCCCTATGCAGCATTTTAAAACTCCTGGTTAGAGATGCCCACTACTTATCACTGTCAGCTGTGCACGCTCAGAGCAGCTCTGACATTTCCACAGATTTTAAAAAATTTGAGCCAGGACAAAATTTGGCAGGTGCACTAATAAGTAATATTGTTTTTCTTTGAAAAGGCCCAATTCTAATCAACCCATGGCAACGTAGTGATTTTTGCATCCATTTGTCCTTGGCAAGGGCTGTGGTTTTTTTCTAGAAGTAAATTTCCTCAGCTTCACTGAGAGAATTAAATTGTTTTTCAACGTTCAGTCCTTCAATTCTGAACACTTTCAATTTTAAGCCTTACAGTCTTTATGGAGAAAAAAAACATTTATATTAATTAATAAGGAAAAGGAGTGTGGGCTTTGCTCGTGGCAAACTGTTTAGGAAAGGTCATCTCCTGACCCAAAAAGTCTCTGCTCTCCTCTGCTGTGTTCCACTTAAACCTGGCCCAGAGGTGACGGTGTCCACTTCTTGCATGACAGGGTTTTGTTCCTGTTGTCTGTGGGATCTGGAGCTGACACAAGAAATTTGTATCAGAAGATCATCAGATAAAAGAAGTCATGTGAGACTCACTCAAAAAGGCAGGGGGAGGGAAGGGTATGTCAGCAGGACACAGTGCTTCATAAGAGCCTGGACTTATCTTTATAGTGAACGTTATCTGTAAGATTGATAAATGTGCGACAGGCTGGAAAGGGGAGAGAGGACAAAGTCATTGTACTGAAAAACTAGGCCTGGCAACAATAAAAAAACCCCTATAAAATAGTTAAAAACCTAATAGCTCACTGGAGCTTTTTGCCAGAGCGAGTCCTCTATGTCCAATAGCTCTCTAAAGGCATTAGAAAATGAAAGGAGTTTTAATGCACCCCTACATTTCTTTTCTCTCTGGTTTTACAAGGGGTGATGTGGCAATCTAATTATACTGTGTTGTGAGCTGGTATTATGTCCTGCACAGAAAGGAAAGAAGCTTTTTTATCGTTCCATTATGCAATTGTTGCTACTTTTTACGCTCCTTCCAGCTTTGGTGCAATAACTCTGGATTGCAGCCTGCATTCATTGTTGTTTTTTTTCCCTTTCAACCATTCCTCCTTTCACACTAACAAAATATGCCGTGCAAATAAAAGCACATTGCCCAGCCAGGGGGTGTGAGCAAGGCCATTCCTTCACTTCTGGCTTCCTCAAAGAACATGCAAGCCCCAGAGGAACCTACAGCAAGGTGGTGGGGACGTTTTAGAGACATTTCCTGCCTGTCTTAATGCTCAGGGAAAAACCAAAGGTTCTGAGACTGATCACAGTGGTGTCCAGCACACCACCAGCCCAGCAAACACTGACAGATGAAGCAAGCCACCACTCCAGTCCTATTCTTCTTATGTAAAACCCTCACCCTCTGTCCTTTTCAATTATGTATGGTCATGTTCCTACAATAGCTTCTGCTGTCACTGTGATTTAAAGATAAGGTTTATTTTAAAGGATCGTTTGTTTCCAGTGCCAACACAGCCAGTCTAATCAGATAAATAAGTGCACAGTTTTTGAGACCCCCCCCTGGATTTTCTTCCCCTCCTTCCTCAGAGCCAGCCACCTGAACTTCTTACTAATCATTTCAAGGCTATTCAGAAGGTAGTCCTTGCATAATTTCTAGCTTAGCATAAAAAACTGCCTAATTGTTATTCATTTGGCTTGGCAGCTATTACACACCGAAGTGACCTCTGCTTCTCCGTTAATTATAAATAGTTTTGTCTATTGGATAAATTGAAGTGAATTAGCTCAGTTTTAAGATCTTATCAATAATTTAAATAGCCATTTCAAACAAATAAAATAGAAGGAGGAGAAAAAAAAAAAAAAAAAGCCCACAGAAATAGAACCAACTTCGAGCAGAAAAGCCCAACTTCCAAGTGTAAAGCACCAACAAATTGTTGATTTAGCAGCGAGGGCAGAATTGAATAACAAAGCTGAACGAGGAGCAAGTTTTATTTTTCCATGCATGCAGGCCTGAGCATTTGCTGGGGAGCAGGAGGAGTTTGGAGGTCTGATCCCTGCCCAGCAAGGCAACCCATTAGGCACAGCTGTCGGAAACATCCGCCCGACCCGATTACCGTCAATGTCGGCACAACACCCCTTCCCTCCCTGCTCAACTGCCACCAAACAAGCAGGCTTCTGCTAGACCAGGCTCAAAACACAGCTCAGAAATGGCTTTATTCTTAAGCAAGGCCATGCTTGGGGGAAATGTATGTACAAGGCTGGTGGTGCCATCGAGCCCCGGAGAAAGAACAGCTCTTCATTTCTGCAAGGGAACGACGGCCAGAGATGCTTTGAGGTGCCTGGTAAGATCAGCTCTAGTCATAAAAACTACACATGGCATAAGGGCAGGTTCCATTTTGTTCTGTGCTTCATTTTAAGCCTCTGGAGAGGCCATCCAGTGTGAAGACTTCACAGAGACAACTGCAGGAGGCTACAGCAAAGGGAAGGAGCTAAGCATTGATTTGGCTGTGTAACTCTATTATAGGCAAAAAGAAAGCTCTTTTCTTCACAAATAACTTGCAAAAGTGAGCAACAACAAGAGAAGATTTGCTGTGACAAGTAGTATCTCTCATCTTATGAAGCCTTGCTGAAAGCTCCACCCATTTGGTGTCCAACACTATGGTATGAGATGGAAGGACAGGTGGGAGCATCCCCAAATTTCAGCCTGCCTTCAGCTCTTCCCTTTGGCACAGGGAGGTCTCCTCTCCCCCAGTCCCTCCAACACATCCAGGTTTTACCTCAGTCTTTAGTTTTGATTGGTTTTAATTGCTAACACAGTTTACTGAAAGCATAAGGCAGTGACACACAGAGCTACCCCCCTGCCTTGGGCAAGGGTGAGCATCAAATGTCACACAAACACATCCAAGGTCAGTCCCACCTCAGACAGACACTGTTGATTCCCCACAGCCAACAGCAGCTCCTCCAAGGCCCCACACAGTGAAAGGATCAGTTCTTATTGGTGCTCAGTGTCCTCTCTTTCCTCTCTGATAACCTCTGCCCCCGGTCAAAGCCGGCACAAATGGGCTGTATTCCCAAATCCCACATTGTGCCATTCTTCAACAACTCCTCTGGGTTTCCTGAAAGCCTGGAATATTTACTCACAGCTACAGCACTTTTCTTATCTCACTGAGCAAATAGCTGGACACAAAATGCCAAGAAAGTCTGGGAAAGGCAGAAGAGACAAAACAGAAATATGTAATTACTGGTGGTAATGCCAGTGACCACCTTCAGAGCAATCTGGAAGCAGGAAAAAGAGATTTCTGGCCAGAAAATAACAGATTTTGGAACCTTGACCAAGTATTGCATTTCTTTTCATACCTACTTAATATATCTTTCATTCATAAAAATACCTTCAACCTCCTAACATTTGTCATTGCCCAAAAACGTGAAATCAATTTAACATGGAACATGAAATTAATTTAAAATGGAATACGAAATGAATTTAAAATGCAATAAAGCAGAGGTTTTATAGATATCTGTGTACTGTTTGGGGCAAAATACGATGCTGCACATAAAGCAGACCTTGACTTGCAAAGCCTCAAGGAGCCTTTTTTCTGTTGTATCAGGACGGACAGAGCAGTGGTGGATGGAGCCTTAAAAATCATAAACTCTTTTCTTTTAAAAGTAAACTAAAAGCGGAAACTACAAAATTAATGTAAGAAATTAAAGATCCAAGAAATGCCTTGAATATTAGAGATACAGCAATAAAGGAATACTGAGAAACTTGAGATCACTGACTAATCATAACGAGCCCTGGAAAACAAGGAAGACACCCCACGTGTCCCCAGGGAGTTGTCACAAGCCCCAGCCTCAGCACCTCAAACAACTGAGTCTATCAGAAGATAAAGACCTTCCAAATGTATTTGTTCTCCACATTTAATATTAATCAAAGAGCATTATAAATTTCATACATCACTCCCGTGTCCTAGCTGTAGGGGAAGAAACGCTGGCTTGATAAAAGTAATGCAAAACAACAGACATAAATGTGTAAACCAATAATGAAATTAAAAAAAAAAAAAAGAGGAATCAGTTGATTAAACAAAGGATCTTTTGAAGCTGGGATGTGGTTTGCATCAGCACAGGAAGAGCTGGGCTATTGGAAAAACCCACAAAAGGCAAAAATGTTTGCTGGGTTCTGAAAATTGGTAATACTAAACCCCAATGAAAAGAGCTGCAAATTCTATCACTACAAATGTATTTTAGGACTAAGATCCAGCTGCAGGAGGATCCCTTCATTTGTTCCTAAGTTTTTATTAATATTGTGTATGTTTGGGGTTTTTTATCAGAACTTTGGAACTTCATTTGAGATTGACCAAAGGTGGAGTTTTCAGGGGCTTGCACTGGCACACAAGGTGTTAACCAGGATCAACAACTGGGGGAAAAAATCTCAGCTTACCTCGTGAAACACTTTGTGTGAGATCTTTGTGAATGGTTTTCCTAGGTAAGACCCTGCAGAAGTTATTTGTAGATGATACTCCCAGTGAGGACACAAAGTGTGCTGTGTTAAAACAACTCCACTCAATTTTCCTGAACCACTTTAGGGACTGCTCCCACGAGGGGTGGTGGTGATGGGTGAGGTTTTCCTGTTGGTTTGGGGGTTTTTGTTATTATTTTGGGGGCGATTTTCTCCAAGTCTGCTCCCCTGGTTGCCTCCCACAGCATCCCACTCGTGTGTCCCCTGGAAGGGAAGAGCCTGTACTTGCACTGCACCTGGCCCTGCTTTATGGCAAGGTTTATGCTCCATATATACCACACACACTGAGGGGAACCTTTTGGACAAGGACAGCATAATTCATTTTGAGAAACATCTTCCTCCTGTTGGAGAGTCAGTATAAATTGAAATTCCTCAGGGGAATAGGGTATGATATTTTTCATTTTCTCAGATTCCATAAGGTTTGTTGTTAGATTTATTCCTTTATTATTATTGATTATATAAGGGCTGAAGATGGGGCTGAGCTAGAATCTAAACTCTCTTTTTTTCTTTTTTGTTTTTAAAGTAAAGGTTTCGTGCCAGTGCTATTGATTTTTAAAGCAAAGGGGGTACTGAAACCTGAAATTTTCAAACAAATTTTGGAGCCAAGAATGCATAGCTCACTCACCTAGGTAACACTTGAACCATAATTCTTTTTTATTTAACCCCACTGACTTTCTGTTTGGAATTCCAGTTTATCTCCCCTCTCCTGCTTAGTTAAACACCATCTAGTGCCACAGCCAAGAATCACAGCTTATATTAGCAGTAACAAAAAAAAACCAAAACAAACCAAAAAACCAAACACAAAACCAACTATCCAGCCTTTTGTTATATCAGCAATACCTGGGAATTCTGAAAAATTCTTCAACTTAATCCTCAAAAAAATCCTTACATGTAACCCTCCCAGTATCACTGGGGTTCAGAACTGAAGCAGAAGATGCTGCATGAATGGGACAGAAATAAATGCAAAGCTGTCTTACATGATAACTCTTATTTATTTATTCATTTTCCTTTTACTCTTCCCTGGGAGGGTGGGCAGGCCCTGGCACAGGTTGCCCAGAGAAGCTGTGGCTGCCCCTGGATCCCTGGAAGTGTCCAAGGCCAGGTTGGACGGGGCTCGGAGCAACCTGGGCTGGTGGCAGACAGAATTAAGGAAGTTCTTTTCCTCTCCTCTTTAGGGAGGAGAATAAGATGCAGCATGTTTAAAACCAGGTTTGTTCTCCACCAATTACAACCTTTTAACATTGCTCCTGTTTAACTCTGGAGATAAATCATCACTATCAACACTCAATACCTGGCCCTACAAAAGATCAGGGACATTTTCCTTCCTTGGGACGAGCCCTGGAGAGTTGTGGTGCCATCAATGACACACGGCCACCCATCAGAGTAGCTTCACACCTCCCCCACCACCTGTGTGCAGGGTCCTGCTCGTTTTCTGCAGGAGCAGGAGCAGGGAGACAGCTGTGGCACTGCCTTCAGTGCTCCTTGATGGAATGAGTCCCATCACCCTCCTGACTGATCTCTTCATCACCGCGCCGAGCCCAGCCAGTCACGGCCTTTGCCTTTCACTCCTCAGCTCAACAGCTCAGCTGTTGTTCCTCCTGTTTGTGGTGGCATTGCAGTTCTTCCAGCCCTGGACAGGAACAGGGGTGTCCCACAGGCAGCCCTGCCCCTGCTGGGTTCCACCTCAGGGCTGAGCATCCTCTAACCCGTGGCAGTTGTGACAGCACATCACTCACGAGGGCTGTGCTGACCTCACTGCAGTTTACAGCAGATGAGAACGTGGCCATCAAGTTTATTAACTGAAAGTATTTGGGAAACCACCTCAGAGTGCACTAGAGCCTCGTCTGGGGTCAGCCAGATGCTGCAGCACTGCTGCATTCATTAAGTCATTGAAAATCAGTGACAAATTAACACAGACCTTAAAGAAGCAGCACATTTTCCCTTTCAGGCTCTTTTAATGAATTGTGTTGTAGATATTTTCAAGCTAGCAGTGATCTGACAGGCGGTATTTCTCAAATAATTCATTCACTCCATTTCTAGCTATGTTTTCCTTCCTGACAGCTAAGAGCCCATTGATTCCACTTTTAATTACTGTTCACAGCCACATCTGCTCCTGATACTCACACAGAAAAAATTAGTTAAACACTACAAAGTGATTTCTCATTTACTTTTTAAATCATTAAGCGACCATCTTTTCCCTGTATTCCACTTTCAAACAGGCCTGCAAGCCAGGGAGGGGAAAAAATAAACAAAATCAGCAGGTTTTGGAAAGTAAGGAATCCAATTCAGTCCGAATTCCTGCCCCTGCTCCTCCTGACTCCCCATCAATCACTTGAAAATTATTGTACCGGGTTTCTAACCTGCAGTTGTGTTGCTCAATAAAGCACAGACAAGTGAGTGCTGGTGGAGAGGGGGGATGTTTTAATACCTGCCCTGCACACATGTACACCTCTCCATTCCCATTTCCCTTGGAACAAATGCCCTTATAATTTCTCCCAAGAATCAATAACGCCCATTGCACAGCCCAGCACTGTTTGAGATGCAGATTGCACAGGGACACCGAAAATTTATTGCATTGTAAACGTAGGCAGAAGGTGGTGGGTGAGCTGTAATTAAGGTTTTGCTGATAATAAAAAATAGGGGGAAATAAGCAGATTCCATAGGCAGGAAATGTTAGTTCTGCTGCACAATCACCCCATTTTTTGCAGAGAAAACTGTGGCACGAGCCTCTTTTTCTGCACAATTAGCCCAGGGAAAGGTGGTTTACATTTTCAACCACCCCAAAATTCTGGCATCCCACATACCCTTCCTCAACCCTTAACATCTCCAGAGCCTTTCCAAACTTCCACTCCCAGCATTTAGATCTTATCCTGATTCTATGAAAATCCCATCTTAACATTTATTGTTCTTGGTACCTGCTTTTATCTGGGAAGCAAAAATAAAGACAGACCTTTACCATTACACAGCTGATGCAATTTTTCATTCTTCCTTGCATCAGACCTGGCACTGCATGAGTTAGTGAGGGGTGAGATGTATAATGAAAAACCAGCCAATCTTCCTATTTATCTCAGGGATAGGCAGGGATTTGGGCTGAGGAGGGGCACCCAAATCCTTCCTCCCCCCATGTGTCCCTCCACCTGCTCCAGCAAATTTTATGTTGTGGCTGACTACATAAAAAGATATAAAGCAACCCCCCAAACCTGATACCCATTTTCTTTTTCTTTCTCCTCCTTTCTTGACTTCCTTGATTTTCAGATTTCTGTCCTTGTCCCAGGGTTGGGATTGCTCACTACTAATTATCCAATAAAAACAGAGTTGAAGTATTAAATCTATCCCTAGTTAACCCAATGTCTTTAATAATAAAAGAGATTTTGCACTGGGGATAAATACTGTATCTCATTTTCCCACTCTTACAAGTCTCCTGTCACTCCACACTTATTAATACTGCTACTAATATACTGCTCCCAGTCAGCCACTAAAATAGTTTGGTTATTCCTATTAATTCACCAATAAAATGCGGCTTCACGGGGCAATAAAGGCTTTGTTGCTTGTGGGGTTTATTGGCAGCATCTATTTGCCCAATTTGTCAAGAGATTTTCCCTACTTTTCTGATACTACAGCCAAAAAAACCCTGTGCTATGGAACATGGTGAGAAAGCAGTTTCTGATCCCCTGCCAGGCGTCTCTGGCTTCTCCCTGGGTATCTGGCAGTGACTGATGGCACAGACAAGCCTCCATCCCTCCAGGTTAAGGGTGAGTGGATGCTGCAAGAACCTCTACCCAGAAGGAAAAACAAGTGTTTCCTGGTTAATATTCAGGACAACCTCACTTTCTGAGGGAGATGAGCACCCTCCAACAGCAGGATCCACCCGTGCTCCACAGAGCTGTGAAACCCCAGCACTTGGAACAGAGGCTGCTGTTCACACCACAGAGTCACAAACACAGAATTTAGCTCCTAAATTAGCAGTCTGGTGCTACTTTATGAACTTCTCAGTGCACTCTGTGGAAGAAATAACTGGAAAAGACCCCTCCCTTACAAATCCAACCCTCCACAATCACACAGAGCCTTGTAATGGGTGTTGGAATTGGAAGAGCCCCCTGAATATTTACTGTACACCTCCCTGCACAAAAATGTGAAACACTTCCCTATAACACACCAAAGACTTTACCAAAGGGACCAGTCAAAATGCCCCAGAAGAAGAGGAAAAGAAGGATGCTTGAGGTATTTTCAACAGCAAAGAACTTGTTGGGCAAAACAGTCAGATGGTCCGAAGGGGTGGATCCTGATCCACGCCAGCCTGACTGGTCTGATGACTTCAGACCAGGTCACCTCAAGGAACTGAACTGGTTATTCAGCCTGAACTCCTCACAGGCCCTTATGAGCCAGTGAGATTTGGTGGGACCCACCAGAAAGGGCAAAGAATCAGCAGCAGACAGAGCTGCCAGAGAACCCAGCACGGAGTGTTTCCCACTGCCAGGAAGGTTCAGGGTCAAACACTGCCCAGCAAGGTTCTAAAAAGACACAGGAACTCAGCCCCACTGAGGAATTGGGCCAGGATTTTTAAACTGGATAACGTTATGACTTTGGGTTCTGAATCCTAACTGAGAAGCAGCCAGTGTGACTGTGCAACACTGTCCTCTATTGGAAGCAGCTCAGCAGACCACCTGGAGCACTGCTAGGCATCCTCTGCCTCAGCTCCTAGGAAAAAGCCCATCATTTGTTAGGGTTGAACATCTGCTGTGATTTGGCTGATGTTGTCTGTGAGGCCTCCTCAGAATTATGCACCAGCCACAAGTTGTTCCAAAATATCGTCGTGCTCTGACTTTGCTTTGTGTTTATTGGGTACTGGTAGCAGTAAAAAGGCTTTGCACAAGAGAGCCATTGAATTAATACAAGCAGATTTATTGGGCAGGCTTTATAATCTGTCTTGTGCACCAAGCTCAAAGTCTCTAATGCATTTATTAGGGGAAAGGATCCTGACAGAAATGCTGCGAGGTGCCCCATAAATATTGCAGTGCCTCCACAGATGGGGAACCCAGTGACCTTCTGGAAGGGGTGCCATCTGTAACTCCACCTACTTGCAGAGGTAGGACCCAGGATAAGGCATCATTTTTAGAGCTACCATCTCTGGAGACTGCTGGGAATAAAAAAAAGCTGATTCATGGGTGCTGCAGAGGAAGGATGACAGCTCATGGCGTGCCAGGAGGAGGAGAGCAGTGCAGGGGCTGGCAGACACCTGCCTCTTGCACCATCCAGCCTTGCTCTGAAGAGCTGGGCAACCAAGGGGGGCTGAGCAAAGCTCCAGGTCAGCACAAATGGGCTCCAGCAGCACAAATGCTGCCTCTCTGCTGCCACCTCCTCCAGAGCTGCTCGCACTTCCCTCCCTCCTCCTCAAGGAAAGACATTTCCTGACTTCACCACATGGTTTCCCAACCTCCCCTCCACCTATTGCTTTTATAAAATCGTATTTTTCTCTTTTTACTCTCTATTTTCTTGTCCTCTTCAAGGTTGTCTTTCTACCATAGTAGGAGGACATGAGGAATGTTGTCCTTGAACCCTGGCTGTTTCCTGCTGATGTGTGAGCTGGGTTCAGGTGGTTTTGAAGAGGGCAGACTCTGCATGTCACCAGTGTTCTGTGCTCTCCTCCCCCTTGGTGCCAGCACTGGTGACATCGTCCTCAGCACGACTGTCTGCAGAAGGGAGAGCTCACCCTGCTATTGTGAGGGGCCTTGCACTCATTAGTCTCCAAAATTGCTTTCCATGGTGTACAAGAGACATAACAAATGGCTAATTTAATAAAATTGTGTTGGTTCATTCAGCCAGAGAAGCAAGGATAATAGCAGCTGATTCTGGGGAAAATTGGAAGTCACTTGGATGTCGTGGGTTCGAACTCTTGGTAATGGGAACAGCAGATGCCCAGGTTTCAGATGGTCCCTGCTCCCCCCTCTCCATCTGCTGTGCTGGTGCCCAGTGGTGGAGGGAGAGGAAAACCACAGTGGAATGGCCTGGGGCACTGCAGCCAAACCACCACTGCAATGAGGATATTAAACTCTGCACAAGTTCCTGCTGTGAGGAATTGTCCTGTGCTAATACCATTAGCAGCATCCACAAAGAATCATCAAGTCCAGCCATTAAACCAGCACTGCCAGGCCCACCACTAAGCCATGTCCCCAGGCACCACATCTGTGTGTGCTGTGAACCCTTCCAGAGCAGGACACAGACACCCAAACAGGCTGGATGAAGCAGAACATCACACCAAGCAGATTGAATTTTCCCATTGGACGTTATGGATTCATAATCATCGCTGTCAGCACTGCAATAGCAACCCAGGTTGGATCATCAGCTGCCACATTACCTTAAAGGTGAAATGAAATGTTAAGACAAGTAATTGAAAAGGTCCCTTCCACCTCCTTTTCCCCAAGAATAAATCTGAGTAACTCAGAGAAGCTGCTGCCGAATGAGCAAACAATTTGGTCACACAGTCTTGCAGATGCGAGATCTTTAATAGATTTTTAGACAGTCCTTACCCAGTGACCTTTAAACAATTTGTACTTAGCATGTGTAAATTCATTATTTCCTAAAATGTTTTAATTTTGTAATTAACTTGGATGCACTACTTGCATTCGGTCTGGACTCAGAATGAAGCTGAGTGGTACTGAAGGAAATTTGGGGCTGGAAAATGCGGGTTTTCTCATTTTACCCTTTTGGCTGTATGAGACAAGGGGGTTTTCTCCCTGTGCCAAAACCTTCCTGCCCCCTGTGACTGCCTCTACAATGCCAGAGCGTGGCCCAGCATGGCTTAACAACCCTTCCCTCCATCCCAACACACTCCCAGCTGTGCTCAAGGCCTGGCCACTGGGACAACATCTGCACAAGTGTCCTGGTGCCAGCAGAGAAAATGTGTTCTGGGAAAGCCAGGAGTTTATGATGCCTGCTGGCCTGTGGCACTGTTCTGTAGCATTTTCTGGTGATTGTTAAGTCTCACTCTTCCAGCCCACCATTTCTTCTGATAAATTTTTCCTGGGAATTTTAAGCCCTCCAGTTCCCTGTCAGGATGCACCTGGAACAGGTTCAAAAGTAGCTGGGGAAGCAAAGGCAGACAGGAGCCTGGACATGATTTTCTCAGTCCCCCCTTTCCTAGGGAATTTCTGTGTGTCCAAAGGCCATCAGGATTTCCAGCAAAGCCAGCTCAAAGTCACCTCTCAGCTGCTTAGGGCACTGCTCCCATGGCCATACCGTGTTCCTGGGGTGGGCATTTAAGATCAAGCATATGGGATGCTACAACAACCTGCTGCTCCTCCCTGCACAGATCCCTTCCTGCTCCCCTTGGCCAGTTCCCTGCTCCTCACTGAGTCCCTCTGCACTCCCTGTCATCTCTGGGACCCTGGTAAATCTCTGAGGAGCAGCTGGGCAGAAGTCCCATGTTTTTTACAGAAATACAGCACCCAAAACAAGAGCAAAGCAGGCAGACAGGCAGCATCCATCCCTGCCAACACCAGGAAGAGTGATGCTGGAGCTGTGGGAAGCACCCACTGACCCCAGCAGCATCCTTTTATCACCTGAGGACTCTGCAAGGAGGGGCTCTCACACATCTGATGAGGCAACAGAGAAACAAACTCCCAAACACCGAAGGAACAAACCCGACCTAGTGAAAGCTGCTCTGGTTGAATCCTTGCAACTTCTTAGCAAAACAGTCTCAAGTTTCCCAGCTCCCCGCCAAGCCCTCGGCAGCTGAACACCTGCACACTCCATCTGTCCCTCCCTTCCCACATCACCTCCTGCTTCAATCACTCGCCACCAGCCTGTCCCTCACTGCTGCCTCCAAACTCCTCGTGTCTCCAGACCTGATGGGACCAAAGCTCTCCAGTCTGCACAGTCTGGTTTCAAATCTGCTGCACGGTGTAACCTTGGAAAAATACAAGCACTTGCCAGCAAGCTGCTTCTGTGTTCTTGTTTTCTACATGTTTTTGTGTTTGTTTGGTTTTTTCCTTCCTCTATAAAAACTTGGGCTGCTGTTCTCTTGGCATTTAGGAGGCCTGGATAAGAACTAACAGCTCCAGCACCAGCAGAAGTTGGAGAGGAGAAGAGGCACCGTGAGCTGTGCCCCTGTAATTCAGTGCTTATTAAAAAATACAAGGGTTTGGGAGGTCTAGACAGGGACGAGAAGAATTGAGCATAGAATGGAAAATGTAACCTTTGATGAGTGACAAGTGAGGTTATACAGATGAATACTAATGAGGGAGTTTGAATAATTCATGCCTGGGGTTCAAGGTAAAATGGTTTAACCTGATACCTCCGTGGTTGTGCTGTCTTGCTGGCCTCAGGAATATTATCTCAAAGAACAGGATCTGAACATAACCCAGGTTTTAGATGTTAATTTGTCCAGAGGTATTAAAAAAAAAAAAATCCAAAAACCACGAAACACTCCAGCTCACTCACAACTGCCTGAAAATTGCAGCACAAGCACTGCAGGTGGGATGACTTTCCTCCAACCCCACCTTGCTCTGTGCCCATCAGTTTGTCCAGCATCGAGGTCCAAAGAAAACCTGGACCACAAACTTCTCACCAAGGCGATAAAACCAAACTGGAGGAGTTTTGATCACAATTCACAAAGGAACACACGTTTCTCAAGGGAAGGTTCTTTATCTCCCTGAGCTCTTCCCTGGAAGAGCCCAGTTTGGGAACTGGGCGCAGTTTCAAAGTTTAGGATTGCATTTTCTCCTGTTTCATCTTCTGCCTTACTGAGTCCTTCACAACACTCGTCTGAAATCTTGGAATAGACTTATACCTTTCGACAGAGTCCCAATTAACCAGTCCTCCGAGAGAAAATCCTCTGTTCCTCCAGGAATAAACCTGGACAACCACCAAAGTTATTTTTAACTGTACTGAAACGTGCTGGGACAAATTCCACTTTCACACGTAGCCTTTCAAGTGATATAAAAAATGACAACAAGTGATATAAGCTGGGAAGCAGCAGCCACTGAGGGCATCAGAAAAAAACTCTCCCTTGCCAGGCAGGAGATAAATCCAACATTATAAATTAGTACCATAAATATTGCACACATTTGCGGTGATTTATACACTTATTTTATCTAAGCAAGGCATTTCTTGCTTTCTAAGGAGGGAGAAGGATAACCAAAGGATACCCATCCGTCCCAGCTGCTGTTCCCTTCATCCCAAAATTCCTGCTTGCCTGTCACAATAATGCCACAGAGCTCTCCAGGGCTTTTTATCTCCACATCACCACATGCTTATACAAATGTCAATAAATTGGAGGTTTGTCCTAAAGGCAAATTTGTCTCGTTCAATCTGGTGTCTCAGTGCTTCTGTACCTCAGAACTGCAAGGCAGCTGCTGTGTGGAGAAGCTGTAACACCCAGACACGTCTGGCCACAGCTTCCTTCTTTTTATTCTTCCTTCCTCTCGTGCGAACTTCCCATCACCTTTTGCACTTAATCACTGTGCTGCATAATCTCTGTCTCTGCAGAATTGCTGGGCTCACTACAGCGCCTCCTAATACGAAATATAAAATATTGCACTGTGCACCCATGCAAAAGGCCAATTTTCATTGATCAAATATTCAGAAGAGCCAGTGCTCTGTTAAAATAAAAGCTCAGAAACCAGAGTGTGAGGGAGGAAAAAAAAGAAAAAAACCAACAGATAAGATGAAGTTTCACCACGTGACAAGCTGGAAAAGTTCCCATCAGGAAAATCTCAGCGCTTGGTTTCAGAGCAGCCATCAGCTGGCTCCTGGGGCTGGTGGATGCTCTGCACCCTTATCACAAATAAATTGCAATAGCAAATAGTGAATACCTCTCAGTCCTTTCCTTCCTCACCAGCTAGCATCAGGAAGCTCACACTTGGCAGGCACAGGGCAGGATGACCCAGGACCTTCCCTTGAACTGGTCATATTTTAAAGATGGGCTTTCCCTCTGCCACATCCCCAGCTTTCTGGGTACAATATTACCTGCCAGACTGCAGCTGGATCATCTTGCCAGACCAGGATTATAATAGCACCCTTCCCATAAAAACCCTTCCTGCAACAAAAGCTGCTCCTCTCACACCTAAATCTCGGGGGTCTCCTCCCTGAGACGAGCTCAGCTGGTTGGACCACGGTGCTGATAAAGCCAGGCTTGTGGATTTGCTCCCTGTATGGGCCATTCACTTAAAGAGTTGGACTCCATGATCCTTCTGGGTCCCTTCCAGCTCACAACATTCCATGATTGCCAGACACCCTGGGCAGCTTTTTGGTGTAACCACACAGCACGTGCCCCATTCCAGCAGCTCCTCGTGACACCTGAGCCCCAGCACGAGCTGGAGGTGCAGGAAACAACACCCAAAACCCCCCAGGCCCAACACCCAGCACAGGTTCCACGTGCTGCAGAGCTCACTGCCACGCCCTCCCCCTCCCACTTCCCCAAAAGAAGTCATTTCCCCCAAAATAAGTCATTTCCCAAAGTGACGGCTCGAAGTGAAGTCGAAATTTTAATTCTGTTTTAGGCAGTGCTGCAGGAAAGTGGACACTGAAAGATGATCTGACTGGGAGCTTAGCAATAGAAAACCATAAATCATCCTGGCAGGTAGATAGTGTGTATGTGAGTGGTGCTTGTGGGAGTAGCTGTTCACTAACAGAGGCACCAGCAGTCTCTGCTCGGTGGGTGCAGTCACTGCTGACCCCCCTGCAGTGCCTCCATCCTGGATTTCCAGCCTTTTCCCGAGGGACAGGGAAGCAGAGGTGAAGGTCTTCCACTCCCAGAGGTCATAAAGGATTTGGGGCTTGGATGAGAAAAAAGTACTACCACTACTACTAAATAAACAAATCAAGACAGAAGTAACAGGCAGCAATAATACAGAGAGATTACCTGCTGTTAATTAAATCTGCAGCAAGCACAATGACAGGAAAACAATAGGAAATTAATTCATTGTCTATATACCAAATGAAACTAATGGATGTTTGGGGTGTTTTTGACAGCAAAGTTAAAAAAAAATAATAAACCAAAAACCTCACACGAAGCAGGAAATGGCACTGCTTTGCCAGACTCTACAAGGTCCAATTAGGCAGAACAATTAGCAAATCTTTCAGCAGATAAAAATAGAAGAGCTCCTGGTCACACTGCTGGATTTTACCTCATGCTCAGGTGTGCTAATGGAGTCTCAGGCAGGATTTTGCCAAATGTGTCAGCTCTATTCCCAACTGGAATGCACTAATGGAGCTCAGTGGAACTGGGACAGTTTATACCAGCTCAACTTTAATGCTGAAAACTATGTTTGCTTATGAATAGATCCCTTGGGCTAAAAGACAAGCTGGTTTCAAACTTTTAAAAGACTTTTCCATCTCCTTCAGTTGTGAATCAGCAGGAATGAGCAGGAACATTTCCCTCAAAGTTTCCAAAGCCTGGCTTGAAACCGGGAGAACCGAGACCAACTAACTCTGGATTTAAGGAGTTACTTCCTGAAAACCTTATTTCCCAAAATCAATAGCTACAAATCCACAAATCCAAATGGGCAGAACTATAGAGGGAAGGGTAGTTTGCTTCAGAACCACTAAAATACTTGATTTGTGCAGCTTAGATTTAATCCAGAAACATAAAACACAAGCAGAAACCTATCAATGCTGAAATATCTCACAACTACCATCATACAAACAGTGGCTGTGCTGTCAAGTAAACTTGCTTGCTAATTACTAACTAGAGAAGAAAAAGAGCTGAGCACATGTAGGTGTGGAAACATTTCAAGAGGGAGCTGGAAAAAAATAGTTCTTTGAGTATTTTGCATATTAATGCAGCTCTTACTGTTCTGACGGCTCTCACATTTAATTGCAGTGGTTTCAACCACATCAGGATAATCAATCATCGCTTTAAAATGTAATTAACTCCTGCAAGAAACTGTTCATGAAGGGAATTAGGAAATTTACTGTCTGAGGCTAAATCTGGGGTTACTTGCAGGTTTATTTTATTTCCTGCTTAAAGAACTTTTCTGGTATTGGCTCATTATCTGCAAGCCCTGCAAGTGTCTCAGGTTCTGTGGTTGGTGAAGGTGGGCAGAACTGGGACTTGGCAGGAAACAGAGGACAGAAGGACCTTTTGTGGAGGTTTTTTTGTCTTTTTTTAAGGGTTGGGTGGGGTTTTCTTGGAGGAGACAAAAATGAGGGTGAAGTCAGATGGTCTTTATTTTCTGGAGCTTTTACTGACTTTTAGAGCACATATTCTTTAAAGGTTCTCTAAAAGGAAAAGAGGATAAATTTAACTCCGTTATGAAGCTGCCCATGAAGAGGCAGATTTCATCTCACACAGACCCCCCAGAAGCCCTGACTGACAAAGCCTTTGTGTCTCCTGGGGGATGCAAAGCACCTTCCCATCCAAGAACTGGGAGCTGTTTCCCCTCCGTGGGGATGAAAAACAAAGCCAGCTGATCTATTTGCAACAAATGCCATGTTTTCACCTGTGCAGGGACTACAAACTTAATTCTTCATCAAATTCGAAATGCACAGATTCCAAAACCTAACTTGGACACTCAGTTCAAGCTTTTCCTTCCCTCCCACCTAGAAAAATCAGGGACATAAATCATCCCAAGAAAGTTCCTCTGCACCCAACAACATCCTCGTCAGCTTCCATTATGCTCTGACACGATTCAAACAGGAGTTAAAAGATAAATATTCACCAGTTATTTGATTTTATTAAGGAAGCCTTGAAAATACCCTTGGTACACCCTTTGAACGAGGCTGTTGCTTTGCAGCTGCCTGAACTGTGGCACTTGCCATACAAATAACAATAAAAACAAGGGAGGGAAGCAGCAAAGCAACAGCAAATAAACATTACTGCCATTCAGCTTTCTCTGAACCAGAGGTAGGCTAGGCATTAAAGCAAAAAGAATTAAAAATAACTTTGCCTTAAAGAGTTTCTGTCAAGGCAGCAGCAGCTCACTGGCAGCTTTTCTTGCTCTCACTTGCAGGCATAGCCTGCCAGGATAGAGGATGGATGCCTGTGAGGTGTTTCAGGCAAGGAGGAGCATCCCCACAAAAGAGGGATGAAAAAAAGCTCCCAGCAGGAGGGGATTGGTACCCCAGTGTCACCAATTTCCCCCTTAGCTCCTGTAACCAGCCCCACTGGTTACACAGAAAGGTTCTAACAGATGGAGCAATCAGCTGGAATTTGGATAACACTTTCCCCATAGCTGGACACATACAGAGCTCTATTAAATTTTAAATTTTAATCAGAGAACGTCAAGTTCAAAATTAGACTTAAGCCTCCGATTTTAAGGTTTGGGGAATGAAATATATTATCAGGCATAAATGCCCTTTATTTGAAGGAGAGGGAGTGTCATTCCTGTTTTACAAAACAGGCACATAGGCAAGTCTTTTCCCCTCTATCCCTCATAAAACACAGGAATTTCATGTGAAATACCTCAAGTGGGATATCACACTGCCAGGCCAACTCACTGATTGCCAAAAATAAAATAAAATAAAACCAAAATGCCACCATACCCAAGGCTTTTATATGCAAAACCTTAACAATGTCAAGTGTCACTCAAAGCAGCAGTTCTGCTGCTCACACGTCTTTCCTGTAAGTGCCCAGCAGCTCTCAAATAATAATATCTCACAGAACAATGTCTCATGATGAAATATAAGAGCAGAAAAATACCCTACTCAGACCCTCATCCCATCAGACCCCCAGCACTTTGGGAAGATGAGGATGGAGGCTTCAAACCTCCTGTGCCCCTCTGCTCACGAGGGCTCCAGGGGTTCGTGGCTGGTTTTACAGGTGCCATCAGCCACTGCTGCCCTGGGTAGGATTTATTCATTCACTTTTACTGTGTATGATAATGGCATTTTAGGAATTCATTCTCAGACTACAATTTTTGTGTTTGTGAAAAAGCAGAGGACTGTCTGGATATTCCATCCCTGGAAGTGTCCAAGGCCAGGTTGGATGGGGCTTGGAGCAACCTGGGCTGGTGGAAGGTGTCTTAAGGAGGCTTAAATGAGATGGTCTTTCAGGTCCCTTCCAACCCAAACCATTCTATGGTTCTATTCTCAGTCCCACACAAAACATCCCTGTGGGCATTACTCAGCCATAGCTTTTATAGATTTAAAAAAAAACTGCCCCTCTCCACATAACTCAGTACCTGCTAAGGAGGACCAGGAGACCCTGTGGAGACCAAAACTGCCACAAACCCCCCTGTGAGCCCTGCCACAGCCCTAGCACACCCTGCCAGGGCCCTTCAGGCCATTTTCTGCAGGGTTTGCCAAAAGGACAACAGGGCTGGGTCCATCCCACAGGCCACGTGCTCTGGCAATAAACTAATCAACCATGAAACAACCAAGGCATGTTTTGTACAACACAAATGAGGTTGTGGTTTTATTACACAGATAAACAGATTGAGATAGGATCCACCTCAATACTTATTTATAGTTTTGTCATAAAAGTTAACAGTGAAGAGGGTTCTAAATTTACATGGTCTGTCTTCCAGTTTATCAGTGAAGGGCAGGGATGCAATTTCTAATTACTCATATATTACAGTTATTGCTAATAAAACAGATTTTTTTTTTTATTTTCTCGAGGCACTTAGTGAAGGCTTTGATGATTGAGAGAAGTGTTTTTAACAAAACTTGTCATTTAGCCTCAAAATACACATTCCTCATATCTTGAAAACCCTATAAAAAAAAAAATAACAAAGATAGGAAGAGGAATGAGGTTAAGCTGTCAACTCTCCCTACCCTCCAACACCATTAAACAAGCAGACAGAGTTGGGTCACTCCACCTTTTGGCAGCTTTTTTTCTTCTACCTGTTTTGTCAGCAATAATCCTCCCTCCAGCACTCAGGCCTAGAGGGGATGAGGTTTATTTAAGCACAGCACATGTGCCAGTCTGTCTGCCTATTCATCATGCTCTGGCATGAAGTCTCCTGATAGTTTTTGTTCATTTGTCCATTGACTCAAAACAAAAAAAAAAAACAACAACGTGGAAAGCCTGAAAGGGAGCTCGGGAAAGGTTAATTGGTTTCGTTGACCATCTGTTTGTGCTGTGAATAAATGCTGAGAATAATGGGTAGCAAATGGCATCTACAAGGATTAAATAAATCAGTTCTGTGGATTAGAAATAACCTGTGGGCTGTGATAACGGAGCAGGAATCTGGGTAACAAAATCAGCCCTACTGAGCTGTGGAGTTTGTGACCTTTCTGGGACAGAGAACTGAGGTCTCCCAGGATGCCCGGGGGTGAAAGAGGAAAATACAGCTATTTGATGGCCAAGGAAAACTTGAGCAAACATCTGGAGCAGAACACATGGAGGACAGGAACTAGTCCCACCTGATTCCAAAAAGTAGCAACAAGCTGCAAACTCTTCTGGTTCTTTATCTCCTCTTTGTCTCACCCCATATTGAAGCAGTACTTTTAAGTTCTGTACTGATAAAATTAATATTTTTAAGTTTTGAGGCTCTTCCCTTCTCCTTCCTTTCAGTTCTAGAAGAGTTCAGTGAATCCCCTGGATGTGGTTCCATCCCACTGCAGACCCTGGGAACCAGGATCACCCAGACAATTCTTGAAACAAACCTCATGGGCTATCAAATCAGAGTTATTGGAACTACTGGACAACAGAAACTCTTCAGAAGTGACTAAATAAACAGGTAAATCCCCTCTATCCAACACAACAAACCATTCAAGAACAGTCATAAAGCCCTTTGGTGAATTGTGCTTATCTTTATCTGTAGATACAACTAAACAATACAGCAAAGCTAAATCCCATATCTTAAGGTCAGAGCCAGGAAAGAGGAATACCTGATAAACAGATCATGAAAGCTGCACCATCCTCCAAACTGTGGAGAGCAATGATGGCTCTTTGACTGAAAGGCCATTTTTAACCATCTCTAAGATGCCTTAACTCCTTAAGCCAATTTTGCATTATCAATACATTATACTGTCTGTACAGAAACACTGAAATGCCCCAAACCCAAGAATACAAATGTAACAAGGAGAAAATTAAGTGGAGTGGAATCTCTCTTTAGAGAACAGCTCTTCTTTTCTCTTGAGCTTCCTCAGGATTTACAGTTGGTAGGAATGGCTGCAGCCTTGGTGTGTGAATTTATTCACACAGGAGAAATCTGAGAAAATTAAGAGGAGGAAATCATTCAAATGTATTAGAAAAAATTCTCAAGGAAAACCAACAAGCAAAAATCCCCAGGGGAAAGAGGAGAAATTTTATCCTGACAGGATTCATATCAGAGAGCTTTCAAGCCTATTATTTCAGCTGAACTCCCATTGCTAATGCAGAGAGAGAACAAAGCTCAGCAGAGATGGATGTTCTGCCAGAGCCACAGGTGAGTTACAACAGCTCTTAAAATACACCCTTTTTCCTCATAACAGACTGTTCCTGCACCCCAAACCTCTGAGACAGCACCGGGATGGGCACCCAGAGAGCCCTGACTGCTAAATTTCATTCTCAAAAATCACAAATACCACTCCAAAGGGATAGTATTTTTATACAAATTAGGTAGAATGAGCCATGAAAATAGAAGGTTTTCCATCAGAAGACTTCAGTAGGTGAGTTCAAGCACAGGAGGAACTCTGTAACATCTTTCCTAAAAACCACACATAGTAACACACGAGGAAGAAGTGTAGGCTGTCCTTGAGAGAGAAAAGGAAATCTGTAACAGGGAGGAATGGACCATTTATTTAAAAAAAAATGCTGAATTTTGGATTTCCCATTTTTGTTTAATAGGATTCTGAAAAAAAAAACCTAATCTCAAAAATGTCTTGATGAAGTGTCTGGATTATGCCTTCAGCATGACAGTGTAGACAGCAATAATAAAAAAATGGGATGAGTTTCCTCACCAAGAAGGATGGCAGAGCATTTGAAACACATGGCATGGCCTAGTACATTGGCAGGTGGTTGATTCAGTTCAGCAGGTTTAGTTTTAAAAAAAAAATAAGTGTTTTGCTTGGTATTTTCATGGAAAATTCCAGACCAGTCCTTGAAACGGGTAACATGAAAAGATGAATTTAATAAAAACACTTTACAAGCTCAAATGACAAGCTCAGATCTCCACTACAACTGTATCAAGAACCATTAGCTGGAAATATGTACAAATACCCAGTGAACACGTTCTGAAAATAGACAATGATTGATGATTAATGATCAGCTTATTAGATGTGACAGCAGCTAATGCAGTGTCCCCAGCTCCCACACTGCTCAAAACAGAATTCCTCTGTAAACATGAGGGGAAATTGCCTGGATTTTGTGGCTTTGCCCTTGAGAGCACTCCCCTTGCAGGGCATCCCTCCAGCCCTGCAGGACCCAGCAGGGACCAACAGCCCGTGGGAAATCTTTGCTCTGCCAGGCTGCTCCCACCACTTTTCCTGCCCAGAGCCCAAGGCAGCCCTTTCAGGGTAACCTTGGTACGAGCACAAAACCTTCAGCCAACCCAGAGATCAGTCACATCCTGCTCAAGCACAGAAACCTCCCCTCCAGTGTGTCAGAAAGTGCAGATTTACTCTCTCCCTGTGCACAGTTGTGGCAGAATTATTGATCCCAGGAGCAGCTGTAACCTTTGGAAATGATATTTCTCAATAGCACTCGGCAAAGAGAATGAAGAGGATCTCAAAGGACCAGAAGCCTGACAAACCCAGCATGAATGGAGAGTCTATTTTTTAAGTGTATATAAAAATGCATTGCCTTTAGAACTAATGACATCATTTTCCCCTGGCCTTCACTCTGGAAACAGGGCTTGGCCCTGACTTCTGGTGTTTCAAGAGTCCCTTGAACCATCTACCTGAAGACCAGTTGGTCATTTTTAAGAAACCATAAGAAGAGTAGATGTGTTTTAAACCCAGGCAGTTAAATTAGACAATTCCATGATATCTGCTGGGAAAACCTCTAGTTGTGCATGATCTGCTGGAAACACTGTCAGTGCAGATCCACGTTTGAGCTGCAATAAGGAGATGAAATGAAACCACAAAACCAGAAGCAATGGATTTTTCTTAAGAGGGAGTTGAAAGAAAATAAACTCTGATAGAAAATACTGCAGTTTAGATTCTTTTAAAACAGATTTCCAGGGAATTACTGTTTATTTGTGTCAAGAACAGAGCAACACAGAAGAAGTGCCCTGTTAGATTCAACAAGCAAACAAAGGTTGTGCCTGATTACACCATTTCAGGTGAAGTGCTGCTGTGAATTCTGAGAGGGGTCTAATCGTTGCACTTATCTGGAGAAGTTAATCATCACGTGTTAACTGTGTTAATGTTTGGTGAGACCTCACAAAGCAGCACATCTGCCTGGATTCTGCACTCCAGTTAACTCACCAATTGCCATCACATCAACTGCCCTCTCCCTGCTCCTGCAGAACAACGCTTGCCACAATATGCAGATTACTCACTGGGTTCCTAATGCAAAGATGAGCTGCAGCCTTAATATTTGCACCAGAGGATACAGCAAAACCTCCAAGGATCCCCATTTTTACACATTTCCTGTCCGATTTAATCTTATTTATTCACTAGCCAGACCTCTCTGCCCTCACTGAATTGGGTTTGCTGATATTTAAGGATGTGATGCAGGAAGCCTCAAGGCACATGGTCATTTCTTTAAGACCTATTTTTGATCTGGATATTTATACTCTGAATGTTTAATGATCACTTGTATTTATCCTGACCAGAATGAGTAGCATTACAGGCCACAAACTCACTCTCCCTCACCTACCCCACCTGCTCACCTACTTCTACAACCTCCTTGGCATTCCCAGATCACCCAGAACTCTGGATATGGGATAACATCTCCCAGCCTCACCCTCTGCTGATGACACAAAAGCTGGGACAGCTGCATCCATACAGGAATAGACCAAATTTCCTAATTCCCCTGCATGGCAGTGCAAGTCAAAGGCCTTCCTTCCATTTATGCTTTTTAATTATTCTTTTCCCCTGTCCTTTATCCTTTGGAAACATGACAACTCAACCAGAAAATTGCATAGAAATTATCCACAAGGTTTGAATTAACAAACTGATGTTCATGGGGTTCACACATGGAGTCCCAAAGTCATATTTTGCAGCAAGAGGGAAAAAAAAAACAAACCTGCTTCTGGAGCATGGAAATTGCCAGGCCAGCCCTTCCCAGGAAGAGTTATTCCAAAAGTTCTCTTAACAAGTTCATTTTTTCCCCTCTTCACACTTACACAGCTCCTCTACATTTCACCTACAATTTATCAAAATTAAATCAAGACATATTCTGCAGCTGGTGCCTGAGCACAGAACCAGTTCCATGTCACTGCCACGTCATGTGAGTTATTCCAAAGCAGAGCTTATACCCCTAAGACACTCCCCAGCAGCACCACATATCCCAACCAAGCTCTTCTTCCCTGCCAAACCCTCACAAAGTAAGTTTAGAGCACCAGTGGAGCTTTCCAAGTTCCTCACATTCACGAGCTGAGGAAAATCTGCCAGACTTCAGTACTCAAATCCACCAGGCAAAGCCTCCTTTCTACCAGCCATGAAGGACAGCCCCTTTTAGAAACCCTTCACAGGAACTCCTGGGTTTATCCTGCTTGTGCACTGGCCTGGGGGGTTTGCAGCAGGTGATGCATGAGCAGGATAACATTTTATTTAAGGAAAGAAAACCTGGTTTAGTCCCAATCCCTGTCCACTCTGAATCCCCTCATGGAGTCACAGACACGAGCTGTGATCTTGACACCTGTGTTTGGCATCAGGTTTGTTACTTTTGTTTGGCATCCATTTATATTTATTTATTTATTTAAATCTCATTCCTTTTAATTCCTCTGAGCCCGAGGAGCAGCACTTTGAGTGGCAGCACTGGCTGTGAGCCCACAGCACTGCTATCTGTTGGGTCTCTTCATTTCCTGGCCATAACATTTTTCTTTACTCCATCACATCAGATGAACTCTTGGTTTGCACCTCACCTCATTCCCAAACGTGATGTTCCTTTGATCAGATGCTACAAACCCTTTTCTCAAGTTTTTCAAATGTTTGAAGGACACTGAGGATCAACAGTAAGATAATCCCTCAGGATCACCTCCTAAGAGGTGCCAAACCTGGAAGCAAATTCTCTGGGAGAGGGGGGTGAAAAGAAAAGCTGCAAAACCCTTTTCAACTTCCACCAAGCCCAGACTCGGCCACTCTGACACCCAAACCAAACCAAAGCTTTTCAGCTTGTCAAAAAACCCTTATTCCTCTGGAGCAGAGCCCAGGGAAGGGGAATGGGAATGGCACTGCAGGTCCAAACCCATGGGGATAACACAAACCCCAGATTCCTCAAACACCCCCTGGCTGAGCCCACGGGTGCTCATGGGGGGATTAAAACCAGCTACTGCCAATTTTCAGGTCTCCCTAAAAGTTCTCTCCGAAGGTCCAGGCTGCACTTGTGCCTCCTGAAGAGGCTTTTCAGGAGTGGCATTCTCAGGAGTGAGTCAAGGCTTGTTTCAGGACCAATATTTAATTTGAGAGCTCGGGTTTCAGGGGTTTCTTTTAAGAAAACTTAAAGGTTTTAAATATTCTGCCTACAGATCACATTGTGCAACAGAACCCCACATTTATCTTGCATAATGGAAGTTTTGGGTTTTTTTAAAAAACCCGATTGCTATCCTCCCACTGAGATTTCAGACGTCCTTTCCACATGTGTCAAAAAATGTGAAAGGATGGGGATTTTTTTTTTTATCCTGTGTATTATTAAACATAATAGTCAGCCACCTCTAGAACCCATCATTGATTGAGATAAATGAAGCTATTTAAAAAAAAAAAAAAGAAAAAAAAAAAAAAAGCCTAATGAAGTCTCTTTGGTGCCTCTGAAACTCAGCAGTAAAGATAAATGAGAAACAATTTCTTGATACCCATTATTTCAAATTACAGATATCAGCCCTGCTGCTGTTCTCAAGGTTTATTGAATTTTCATAGAATATCATCAGCTTCTACATTCCACACGTGTAGCTGAGAGGCCAGGGCAATGTGTTTTTCTCGGGTGGCAGGTTTAAGGGGCAGAGGAATCACCTCTGTCACACCCCTGGACCTCAGGGCAGGCCCATTGACCCCCCAGCCCGGGGGACATGGCAGAGGAACCACCCCCAGTGCCAGCAGGGACGTCACACAGGAGCTCCTCACTCTGCTCTCCAGGGTCATTTGCCAGCACGAGCCTCTGGAGATTCTCCTGGCAGATTAAGCTGCTCCACAACCACCAGAGAATTCATTTCTCTTTAGCCCAGCATTGGTTTAAGTAGCTGGTATGGCCAATGTTTTTGGATTAATGTGGAGGAGGAGAAGTCAAAAATAGAGGAATAAAAATCATGGCCTTAAAATTATGTTTCTGGGTTAAAATTCATATTTTGCTTGCTCTGCAGTTTAGCTGGTGCTCCTTCTGCTCGCCTCAAACCCAGGCTCTGCACCCCAAAACAAAGCCAAAGCAGCCCCGTTTTCCAGCTGGGCAGGCTCTGCCCACACAGGCTGATCATTCTGAGCCTGTCCCACCATGGGCTCACTGCCCCCCGAGGTAGGCACTGCCACCCCACACCTCTTCCTGCTGCCCAGAGCTCCCACTCGCCTGCAGAAGTACAAATTGAGTGTATAATTAAAACCAGAGATCCTAATTCAGTGCAGGCGTAACCCAGAGTCATTCCAGGTCCTCTTTCCCCTGGAATCCTGGGGGCTGTGTTAAGGAGCCAGCAGGACAGGCAGGATGGGAGGCTCCTACCTCGGGGTCTGCTTTAGGGACAATGGAATTAAATCCTTACCTGGTGACTCCCCTGCTCCTCCCCTGGGAGGACAAACCCCCAGCATCTCCTGCTGCTGCCCTCAGCCCCAGAGCATCCTGGTTTTTCCTCCTCTGTATTGCAGACACGGAGCAAGACTTGGAAATATCTCAGCAATCGGGGGAAAGTTAATGACACAGCAGGAGGAGGCTGCTGGGTTTGTCTCTTAGGGTTTTAGTATTTGCTTTATTACACTGGGATGGGGGTAGCAAAGCTGCTACTGGGTAATTTAAATTTAATCATTTATTTTGACACTTTTAACTGGAATGCCAAAAATACCTGCAACTGAGAAGCAGCGCTTTATTCTGCGCTGCCATAAATCCACGTTACAGGAACGCTCCTCTTTAGTCTACTTTGATTTATCTTTGAGTGAGAGCTATCCAGAACTGCATAAGGAAACAGAATACTGCCTACATCTAACATGGCATTTTATCTATAAAGTGGAGAAGGATCTAAACCTCATTATTATAATCTCTAAAAACACTGAATTTTTAACTTCACGGCATTTTACAAGAACTTGAGAAATAAGAACTTAATCAGGGCAAGGCTACGATTCAGGACTCAACCACGAGGAATCTTCTGGATCTAAAAAGCCTTTTGCATGGTAGAAAATCTGATGCTGTCCTATTAAATGTAACCCATTCCTTAATACTGTCCATTATTTTGCTGGGGCTGTCTGAAATCCTTAAAGTGGTAAAGTGCAATAGCCTTATTTCTTCTTCTCTTTTTTTTTTTTTTTTAATCCTCACACACTCAGCTTGGTACGTGCTTCCTGTTGCATAACCTTCCCAAAGCTCATCTCATTTTGCACTGCTGGGGGGGATGTGCTCAGACAGGGTGCCTCATGTCCAGCCTCTCCCCACACCCACCCCTTGGGGAGATTTCATACAGCCCCCCACCCTACACAGCTCCTCAAAGCTTTGTCCCTTTATACCACCCTGTTCTCCAGCAGCCTCATCCCAAAGGACCTGAAGTGACCTTGAAAAGCACCACGTTTAAGTACACCAGGTGTCCCTGAACGCTCCCTGAGCAAAACCTAACAAACCTCAAATCCCACACACAGAAAATCCATGGGGCTACATTCAAAAACTTGTGATAGCACAGTGGTTTTCCATATGACAAGACTTTCTGCAAGGAAGAGGCAGGGTTTGTGTGAATCTGGCAGCTCTGGGGTCGCAGAGGAAAGTGCAATTGTCCGTGCCTCAGTGCTAATCCCGTGTCAGCGAACTGGTTAATGCACTAAGACAAAGAAAGCAGCAAATGAGAGTTTGTAACCTCCTGCCTGAGCTGCTAAAGATGCATCTGCTGGAGATGCACACGGGGGGAGGCACTGAACCAGCACAGGACGTGCTGGTGCTTTCAGCGCTGCCAGGACCCGCTGCCTTTACTCTGTGGGTTGCCTGTACTTACAAGCACTTTATCAAGAGACCTGCTTAATTCCCTCCCCTGCTTCTTAGCTTTTGGTTGTTAAAGAACCATATGATTTTCCCCCAGCCCAGGGATGGAGTTGGGAAGAGCCAGCCCTGAGCAGTGTCCCTGCAGCACAGGTACCCAGGGGGCTTCAGCACGTGCTCAATGCGAGAAGAGGCAGGAAAACCCGGAAAAATCACTGCGCTTCTGACTGCAGTTTGCAAGTTTGACATCCCCAAACCCCCTTGGAGCGTGGTCCTGGCAGGACACCCGTGCTCAGCAGCCCCTGGGCATCGTGAGGGGCAGCAAAGGTGCCACTGAGAACATTCAACATCTATCAAAAGCTTTCTGTCCACTTAAAGCCACCAAAGTGGGCTTTAATCAAGCATACCTGGTAGTAGGAGAAAATACAAAACAAACTTGAGATTTCATTAGATTTGAAAACAAAACAAAACAAGATAAAGCTGTATTTTAAAGAATAACAGAAAAAGGAAACAACGAATTAACAAGTAATAGTAAATATTGCTACTGGATTATGAAAAGTTAATCCATGTTACAGTGTCTTCAGAACCCCAGCACTTTGAAACCACGTCATGAATAGAAATTAACATAAATAAATCCAGACCCAGCAATCAAAAGCTGAATTTCCTTCCTGGACTGTTTAGAACTAAGTAATTAGAGGAGAGACACAACTTAGAGCCAGGAGATGGAGAAGGATCTTGAAATATCTGTCCCCATTAAGAGATTTTGTATTTGCACCCCAGAAACAAAATGTATCAGGCCATGTCCTTAGCTGCATAATGTGATGCTGCCTCATTGGTTTCAATAAAGCACAGCAGCTTAAAGACTCTGGGCCCTTTGGCATAATCCTTTCATTTAAACTCAGTAAATCAAAATAAACTCCACTGATTTCTGTGGAGTTGCTGATCTGCCTTTGGGTGAGACAGAGGAAAGCCAAGAATTCTCTTTCAGAGGGATTATCACTGGCTCATAACTCATAATAAATTATCCCTGGGATGCAGATTTCAGCATGATCTACAGAGAACAGGAAACTCTTCCCATTCTCCAGTTCTTCCCTTTCCAGGGGCAGGTTGCTGCTACAGACACGTGCTCCCAACCCTGGTAATCCAGCAAATGCTTCACTTGCTTTCCGTGGATCTCCATCTCCCCTACCTGAGCTCACCCTCAGGAAGGAGCCAAACTGGGACTTTTTTTTTTTTTCCTGGATCTGTGTTTCCCTAGATCCTTTCCCATGATATATCGCTGCTAATCAAGCTGCTGCCTGCCTCCTGTGGCTCTCCTGAGAAGTTATTACCCTTCTCATTCATCAGCAAGTCGAGTTAATTCAGGCACTCTTCCCGATCCACGGCCTTGCACACTCTGTTGCAATATTTCATGGGATATGATATTTTGCTATAATAATAATTTCACCCTTTGAAGATTCAGATAAAGGACACCAAGGCATTTGCAGTAATTAGTGCTACAGGAAGATTCAACATCCCTTCTCAGTGGGCAGGAGGGGAAGAGCTGCTCCTGCAGCCCCATCTTTGACACGCAGGGATTGAAGGGGCACACGGAGGGGAACAAGTCAGAATTTCTATCTGAGCTCTCTTTTTTTTATTTGAGTGTTTTGAACTTGAACTATAAACGTGTTGAGTGTTTTGTTTTCCAGAAATATTGCCTGTGAGGAAGGCAGGGCTGGGGAGCCTCTGGAGGAATCTAATCCAACTTTCTGTGCTGACTGGGGAAGGTCGACTCAGCCCATCCAGCCTTGGATTTCTCTATGGGGAGGGTCAGGAAGGAGGGAAAGATGCCTTTTTGCATTAAAAAGAAACCCACAACCCCAAAATAAACAAACAAATAAACCTCAAATAAACCAACAAAACAAACAAAAACACTAAAAACAAATTAAACAAACAAACTACAAAAAAACAAGGACTTTTGTTGCTCAAATCTTTCTAAATAATCCAAAAAGTTGTAGATTTTTTTTCCAGAAGATACGTTTTGTGCTCTAACTCGAGGATTAAAATGCATTTAGGAGGAAAAATACCCAATATTCAATTGCATTTAAAAGAATTTAATGGAAGGAAATGTAGGCTCCTGGAGCTTCCTGGGAAGAGAGACAGTCTCCAAACCCATTTACAGTGACACAAAATTTCCCACTGCCAGCAGCAAATGCAGAACACCAAATTTTTAAGTCTTATGGAAATTTCAGCATGCTACAAAATTGCACTTGGGGAAAAAAAAAAACCACAGAGGTTTTGAAGAATAGGTAGGTGATTTGAGGGTATGAGTCACTGTCTCCTGATAAACATGTGCTCACTTGAATTTAAAAAAAAAAAATAAGAAATAACACAGTAAAAGTCGAGAAACATCTGAGTTTCTGAAAATCATGTGTCCAAATGAGCAGCATGCTGCTGGGATGCCCTCAGCAAAGCCTGGTGTTCACCATCCTCACCCAACACCTCTGAGCTTAAACACACATTGGAGGCTGCGGGGAACGAAGTGATGCACTCACTGAAAAATATGCACGTGGGAACTGGAAGGAGAGGTCATATTTGGGCAAAAACTCAATTAAGCACGGCAACAGATAAGAGGAGAATAATTGGGAAGCACCAGAGATTAATTACATGGCCATTTATCCAGCCTCCTGCCCCCTGCCCACTGCCAGCGTTTGCTGCTTCCTCAAATCTCACTCGTTTGCTTGGCAGGGCTGGAGGAAGGGAGAGAGGCCAATGAAAACAGATTTATATCTGAGCCAGCAAATAAAGCAGAGTCTGGCATGCACTGGAACTGCAGGAACTTGCCCCATTCAGACACTGGCTGTGTCAGAAGAGCGATGCTGGCGGAGGCAGGGCAGGAAATCACCTCCCACATCCCAGCGCCCAGCATTACTTTGCTAAATTGCAAAAGGACACAGTGGCTAATAGGATCAGGACCTGGAGTGCAAGGGAAGAGGAGAAAGGACAAATGAGTGATGTCTAATATAAAGTGCAGTTTTGTTTGCTCTTCCCCACCTGCAGGCAGTGGCTGCTTCCCAATATTGCCTGCATTTATAAGGTCACAGGGTTCCCTCCCAGCACGGTTACAGCGCTGCAATTGCCATTAATTTCAATAGAAGTTTCAAACATGCAGCAGCAGCAAAATAAGGTCTTAAAATTCCACCTGTCCTGCAAGATATTTATTGTTCTGGAGGGCGAAATCTACTGCATCAGGCAGTTATTTTTAAAAGCCAAGACGGGAAAAAGAGATTCTGCTTTCCCTAGCAAAGCAGGCAGAACTGCAGGCTTCCCTGTGGCACTTACTGTGGGTTTAGAGAAGGTATTGCAGTGTTGAAATGAACTCACCTGGCCTAAAAATCACATTTTTTTAGACGTTTTCCATCACTCCCTCTGGACAACTCCCAGAACAGTTTCATTCCCAGTGTCATTCTCCTGGCCCTCCCCTAACGCTGCCAAACTACCCAGTTAAAAAGATGGAGGATTGCATGGTCTCACATGCAGAATTTTACACAATGTCCTATTTAACTGGGAACTGTGGCATCAGGAAGATTTAATGGGGCAGTTTTTGTCCTAATAACAAGCTGACCACTTGGAAGCTCCAGGCCTGCAGCCACATCCCTCTCCCTCATTTACAGAGCAAAATACAACACAAATGTTTTAGGCTTCTCACTTCTAGTACTGTGCAAGTAATTAAGTATACTTAATTGGGCAGGGAAACGTGGTTCAAAGGCAGGCTAGGTCACAGTGCACTAACTCTTAATTATGTTATGTGAACCTATTAGTATATTTTAGAGGGTTTAGTTTTTGTTCCAGAGCAAAGGAGTTTGTTACTGTAAACTGTTCCATCTGTTACCTTCCATCCCACATCAGCCACTAATTTGCCTTTTTAGGTAGTTTTCATAAACCCCCAAAACATCAAGCATTTCCTTGGGGTACATCACTGGGAAAAACAGGCAGGCTGATGCAACAGTTACCCTGGATTTATACCTTTCCCCTGTTTTTCTGTGTGCCCTTCCAACAGCTGGCAACCCCTGGTCACAAGAAATTAAAAATGGCTTTGTGTTTCGAGTCTCAAAGAGCACTTAAACCAACCCAAGTGCCTGATGTTTCATGGCAATGAACCACTTCTTTCCCTGAAGGGTTCGTGTGTGTTCCTGGCAGCAGAAGGGAGAGAAGGGAAGTCTGAAAATGGGGAAAGGATCTCATGATGCAGCAGCAGCAGCAGACAAAACCGGAGCAAATAAAGCAGACTGAGTGCATCTACCAGCAGTAAAATCAAGCTGGATCCCAGCTACATGCAGTCAAATACCAAGATGCTCCTGGCAGCACTGCCACTGGAGCTGCTGCTGCTGCTGGCACCCCAGGAAGATTTGGGGACCTTCAGAGGAGAGAGGAAGGTGGCTGCTGCATGCTGTCTGCACAGGCACAACCCAGAACAACTGCAGCATTTAATCTTCTCCAAGTACAGCTACTCCCAGCACCCCTCTGATATTCAAGGTTAGGGTAACACTCAACAAGCATTTTGTCCCAGAAAACTCACTTTCTTCTACTGTTTTCTTTCTTTCTCCCACGAAACAGCATTGCAGTGAAAACCACAACTACCTTAGCCACAAGATACACAACAGTGCATTTAATTGGTGACAAAAGAAGAGAAATGAGTTTATTTCCTGCCACATCTCCAAAGGTGCTCTCCCCTCAGACACTGCAGTGAGCAATAACAGTAAATGGAATAAACCACCTCTGTGGCAGGTTAGCTTTGTCCACATTAAGGGTTTCATCTGCCTGTAGCTTTATTGGAGCAATGTCCAAGTACGACCCAAGCCCTTCTACACACTGGACAGCAGGGGATAACACATCTTGCTTTAACCTACAAGCCCAGGTACCAAATCCAGTGGTGTTGAGGCTGCACAAACCTTGCACAGATTGCAGGGGGGTTGCAACTGGATGGTCTTTAAGGTCCCTTCCAACCCAAACCACTTTATGATCCTACAACTCTCTGAAATGAGTGCAGGTGCACTGGGCAGCACCAAGAGGAGTTGTGGTACCAAAGCTTAACTCAAGGCAGTCCCATCCTCAGCTGAGCAGTGGCAGTACCAACACATCCCCCAGTCAATGGATTTACTCCTGCAAGTGATGACTAACACAGCCCAGTCAATGGGGGATGCTGCATTTGGGAGATCTCCACACACAGGGTCACACAAACAGCACCTGCACCGCCCTTCATTCCCACTTCCCTCCCCACAAGTCAGCAGCCAGCAATGCCCAGGTTTAACCCAGCTGGAAGAGGGATGGTGCAGAGCACTGGGAAATCCCAACCCAATCCAAGCAAACCCCAGGTGAAGACTTTGTTATTGCCAGTGGGGCGTTGCCAGGGCTGTCAAAGACAATGGAAACACAAAATTCAGATAGACTGCCTGCTTCCCCACAGACATGAAAATCACTCCAGTTCCATTATTAATGCACTTGGGCTCATTTGTCATGAATTTCACAGAACTGAGTTCAAAACAAAGAAAACCTCCAGCATTTTTATGATAATGCTGGTAATTCTGTGGGATGGAAGATTAGGCTGCACACTGTGCTGCTTCCCAGAAAATCCCTCCCCACCATTTTAGATTATTTTAAATCAAAATGAGGAGAAAAATGAGCTGTTTAAAGCATCAGTAAACAAAGGCCTCTTACTAGTAGGCCCTTATCCACAATTTATGCTGATTTTATATTTTGTTTTATATGAAAATGTAGCGCCTTTAGCCCTCCAACTTTGCTTCTGCTGCTTTTTTACACTTTTACCCATTCAGACAATCATTTATTTACCACTTCCATTTTTGTTTTCAATTCCAGGAGAATATATTCCTTTATCAGTTATTTATTTAGGATGTCAGTAAATTGATTTTTCCCTTTTATGTGCACTGCACAGCTAAAACATTCAAATAGATGAATCCCATTCTGCTCATTTATTTGACTTTCTCTCCCCACTCAGATGATTTCCCAGGTTCTCTCTCTCTCCACCTCCTGATGCACCAGGGCGTGCCCAGAGCCACGTGATGCCAACCCAACCTTTTAGGGGCCATTCTAACAGCAACAAGCTGCAGCAATGAAGAATGGGGATGAATTGATACCTGCACACAACAGTGCCAACACGATGATCCTCCCAGCCCTGGGGTGCCCATGCCCACAGCTGCCCAGTCCACATTGCCCAGCTGGGTTTGAACCTGCCCCAAAAACAAAAAGGTCAGAAAAAGCTGAAGGGTTTCCCCCAAAGCCCCACCACAACCTGCCTGCAGGAACAACAACAAACTGCTCTCTTTCAGGCTTTTTCTCCCCCCATTAGCAATGCAAGCACACGTGTGCTCATCTCTCCACTTCCATCTCCCCGAGCCTGGCACGTCCCCAGGGCACCACGAGCACAGACTCGCCTGCCAGGCCGGAGGGGAAGGGATAAGTGCATTAAGGAAACTGGGTAATAAATCCCCACCTGTCAGGGAAAGGTGCCCACAGCAACAAACCACACATGAGCAGGCTGCTCCAGTCAGTTCTACAAAACTCACCCCCCAGTGACGGGAGATGAGATGGAGATGGGTAAATTACAAAGCCAAAACCGGAATGCAAATGTCCCGACGCTGTCCTGCACTCCCATCCTCCTACAGGTTCGAGGAAAGAGCTGCTGCTTGCTTTTCCTTTCATCAGCACCTATGTGGGGCCAAGCAGACAAGTGTCCAACACTCACAGTCCCACTGAAGGCACCAGTGGAAGGCAACAGGAGCCCAAAGCAAAACATTTTTTGAACTTAATGTTTCATCACCAAGACGAGAAACCAAAATGCTGCACCCAAGCAGAGCTGGCCTTCCTCGTGCCCATCTCTGCACCCAGCAGAGGGTTTCCATGAGTGTCCATCCCCACATCCTCCTCAGTGCCCAGGAATTTGAGAGTGTGTGATTTCTGGCAAAGCTGTAAAAATCCCCTCTGTGATTTTCCCCATTGAAGAGTTTAAGTCTCTTTGTTCTGTTTTAATGGAGTAATTTATCACCCAATGCCTTTTAAAAGTAACTAATATAGATAGATTAGATAGTAAGACGTGATACATAAAGAATAATAGTCCATTATTAATAATAAGTTTCCAATATATTATAATTTTGTGTGATTGATTAGAAAGTCCGTTGTTTTACTCTAACATCTTTTTAAAGACTTCTCAATATCAGGTCAAGATTAAAAAGTTAAAGGCAGCTTAATCATCAGTTCTAAATGTAACTTGGAAGAGTATTGGGTTCAGGAGCACTTGAAATTGTCATTTGGCTTCTTGACCATCAAAGAGGGGAGCATTTTATTCCATGCCCATTTCAGTATCACTGCATCCCCAGTGTTTAGTCAATGCAACAAGGCATTAGGAATGAAATAGGAATGAAACAATCAGTCTATGAGTTAAACAGATAGGACTGATCCAGCTGCTTGTGGAGTTACACTTTCTTCATTACTCTTTAATAATGCAACATCTCTCCATTCTCTGTTAACTTCACCAGACTGACGGCCAAGAATCTGGTTTATAGATATTTTAAAGCATGCATTTGATCAGGATCTAAGTAGCATTCCTTCCCCAGCACAGAAACACCTGTGCATCAGTGAACTCCAGTCATGAAACACGGAAAAATAGATTAATTTGCACCAAAATATAGTCACCTTGTCCACAGCACAGCCACAATCCTGAGCCACAGTTTTCCAGGGTCTCACAGAATGTTATTTATTTCTCAAACTGCAGTAAGTCAGTTAGCCTTTGTGACATGCCAGCCCAGATATTCAGCACATGCTGCACATCTGTGGGAAGAACCTTGTAGCAATTTCTGCTTCCAGACACAAAAATTATGAATAAATTCAGCCCCGTCATAGTTCTAATGACCTTGATTAAACCTGAAGGAAATTGGCTCTCCAGAGAAACTAAACATGTATTACAAGAAATACTTTTTAACCTCTATTCTAACTCAGGCACTTTTAAACTTCAGCCTGAAAACCATGCCCAGTCCCTTTCATGAATGATAATTCAGTGGAGGAACACTGCAGAAACAACCCTGCACCCCGGCAGGATCATCTCCCCAAAAGGACATTTCCAGACAACAACTTGCAATAAAAAACAGAGAGCAGCCAGGATTTAAGGACAGAAGTTTTTGGGAGATGGTTTAAATGATGAGCACAGCAGCAGTGTGACTGCAGACACCTCCTGCCCCCCCGATGGGGGTCCCTGCTGGGCTGAGCTGCACCGAGGGGCCAAGGACATGCCCAGCCAAACCCACCCAGCAGATCCCTCTGCTCCCTTCCCTCCTCTGCAGGGATGGGGAGCAGCTCTGCCCAAGCTCCTGGTACCTGCACCCACCCCCTGACACTTCCCAGGGCGATGGCAGAAAACGAGCTCATGTTTCAAAGGCTGAAATTAATACACTGGCAGTGGAATATGCAATTGCCTTGTTTATTGCCTTTCAAGTCACTGCCATCGCCAGAAGTTGTCATTTTAACAACAGGCAGAAAATTCATTCGACAGAGTTTCAAAGCAGCCCCGTTAAGTCCCAGGGACCTCTCAGCTCTGCTGCTGCATCCCAGGAAAGGATGAGCCCTTTCCTCTCCTGCCCTTTCCCATCCTCTCCCTGGGCACTCAGGAAACAGGGACCAAGTGGAGCTGTGGCAAACAGAGGCTTTCAGGCAGAAAACCCAGAAGTGTTTGGAAAAAAAAAAATTAAATTATTTTCATCCTGATAATCTGCCAGATTTCTCTTCAGTCAAAGAACAAACAAAAATGTTGTTTGCAGTCAAAATGTCTCTTTTAGTTCCTCTGATTTAAAAGAAAAATCTATATACTGATTAAGTTTACTCTCAAATCACACTCCTGGAGCTAGAGAAACACTTTGTTTTGGAACTGTCAAAATGGGATGCATATAACTATAATGAGACATATATTATAAATTATATATCAAGTATTTCAATACTCCCCGCCTGGGCTTTAATTCATAATTTCATCCAACTTCTCTCTGCAACAGCAGAGATCTATACAACCTGTCTGCACACTTAGATCAGCATCACAGCATCTCTTTCAATATTAACACCCATTTCAATCACCTCAAAAAGAGGCTCATTAGCAACAAACGAACCCAAAGATCGTTCAGCTGCTGCAGAGTCTCTGTGCCCACCTGCAGGGCCCATCCTGGGCACCCACCAGCAGCTGTTGGAGGAAAGGCACAGCTGGACCACAGAGCTGCCTCTCAAATCAATGGCCAGACAGAGAAGAGACCTCTCTTTTCTGATAAGGGCACAGATCACATTTGCACCATTATCATCAACAAGGAGAACAGAAAAGGAGCCTTTGGACAACCAGCGCCTGCTGAGGAACAGGATGGGCTCAATCAATAGCCAAGCACAAAATTAGCTCAGCAGATTTCAGCTCATTTCCACTGAAAATGCAGATTCTGCAGAAGCTAAATAAATATATAAAGCAAGTTTCTCCTTGGCAGCCCCGAGGGGAGTGGGCTCCAGACCACCCAGCACGGCAGCTCTGCTCGACTCGCAATCCAACATCAAAGCTGCTGTGCCACAAAAGCAAACCCAAACCAGAGATGAAAGCTCCATCCTGAAGAAAACACCCTGCAACCTTTCTGGCCCAAATTGAGCAGATTCTGTCTGGGCTTTATTCTGCTCTCAGTCACACTCGTGGCAATTCAGAGCAATTTGGCCAAGTCATTAGTCCTGTGCTAAGCAGGGCTTCTCCTCCCACTGCCTTCTTTCAAGTTGTCTTGATAGACACTGGTTCAATCCTACTTATGAATTCTTCTCTTTTTTCTAAACCACTCTAGTTTCTGTTTTAACATCATTCCCTCTACACATGACACAACCTTGTTCAACAGTTAATGTTACTTCCCTACCTCTGAAATGCAACAAACAAGTGCCTCCCAAACTCTGTGTGATCACACCTCAAGCTTCTATTCCCTCCTATCCAGGATCCAAAACCTGAATTCATCCATGTTCAGGCCAGGAAACTCCATCTTGAGCGAATCTTGAGATATGGGGCAAAATTTTTCCTGCTGGTGATCACATTCAGTGTGCATTTGTAGCAAACTATTTCTCTTCATTACAAAAGCAATAAAACCCAAAAAGTGACAGAGCCAAGAGCAGGGGGTTGCAGTTCCTTATCAAAAGTGGAGCTTGGCCGTAATGCTATTCATATGAAATCTGGTGTGTAACCACCTGGGTGTCATGATGTTCTTTATATTACAGTAAATTCAATACATTAAGGATGCAGAAAAATCTCATTTGGGACTGCAAAGCAGCCAAGAGTCTTTGCAGATTCCCCAGGAGCCAGGAGAACAGCAAATCACGGCAGCTCTCCCAAGTGATGCAGAAGTAAAATAATCCCGTGTACCAGCACCAGCATCTGTCTGCAGCAGCACAGAGTGCTTTACAAACGTTAATAAATGTAAACCTTACAAATCTCTCGTTATACAGATGGTTTATGGTTCCCATTCCTCACAGAGGAGAGGGAAGGCACAGGTGGATGCAGCATCCCCCCATTCCAGGCAGGACCCAGAGCACAGCCAGGGCAGGTGGATGCAGAGCTCCCACCACATCTCACATCCCTGCAGGGCCAGCAGGATCCTGACACAGCCAGCATGCATTTAGTGCTCTCTTGGCAGAGCAGCTTAAGAGCACAGCAGCAACCCCACCCCAGGACCCTCCCCACGAACCCCAGCACAGCAAGCGTGAGGACACACAACCTGTTACCAAAGCCCCAGATGTGCACAACTCCACGTGCAGCTTATTAATATTTCATTATCTGGACACAACAGATTTGTAAATAAGAGTCTGCAGTGCCCAGGAGCCTGGACTGCCTCCCTGCTGCCCACCAGGAACATCTGGCCTTGACCCCTCACGTGTGTCCCAGAGGCAGCAGGGTAAGGACCCTGTCATTATTTGTGCTGCAGAGATGCCCAACAGCATTGCACTCACAACAGGTCTGCTGTTCTGTGTTTGTCCATCTTATTAAGAATTAGGAAGTCCAGGCTAGAGGCTCGTGGGCAGAACAACAAACCCGTGGCTGGCTGAGCCAAGTGCCTTCCACAGGGATCCTGAAATCATCTGGCTTTCCTGAGGCTTCAGTGCCAGTCAAACGCCAGCCCCCTCCCCTCCTCACTGCATGCCCAGGCAGGGATGTCACATCTGCTCCCCCCATCTCTGCAGGACTGGTGAGCACTGGTACCCAGCCTCTTGCTGCTGGTGGGGAGGGGTCCCCCCTCCAGTGAGATGGCTCCAGCTACAACAAGTGTTTCCTTAACACACTGGACTTCTTCACAGACACCTCCAGGCAGGAGGAGCCACTGGGAAGGGGCTCACTTGGGAAGAGCCCCAGCACAGCCCAGTGTGAGAGTCACTCCTTGATGGGCTCAGCACAGCGTGGGACAGACCCCAGCACCCTCCTCCCTGCAGGAACCAGCCTGCTGAGCCAGGGGGTGTCAGATCTGCTTTCAGATTGCCACAAAGAAGGGGGGACACCTCTCTAAGGACTTGCCTGGACTTTCCCCAGCTGCACTCCAGCACACCTGAAACCAAGTCCTGGTGTGTTCAGCACCTGAACATCACTTGTGCTTCTTGTCCATACTTGGACAAGAAAAATTGGGCAGTTTTGTCCTGTGCAGAGCCAGGAGTTGGACTTGATGATCCTTGTGGGATCCTTCCAACTCACAATATGCTGTGATTCCACAAACATTAATTTGCCTCCACACTTTCATTCATGTGTTCTATGAGTCAGCTTGGAGAAATGCTACATCCTTGCACTTACATATTTTCCTCTGGCATAAAGAGCTCCACTTTTCACTCACTCAGCCTTGTCTGCCCTGCTTAGAACATTATGTAGCTGAAATGCCTTTTGCCCAAGCTTTTGCATTAGTCATTTTAGTCACCTTCTCCCATCGGGTGGTTTTGTACAGTTTGTGTTAAAAACCCACACTTTGCAGTGGAGGAACGATTTCTGCAGCACAAATCAAAGCAGAAGGCTCTGAATTATATCTTTCATAGAAAAAAAATTAATTAATGGGAAAGCATAATTCAGACAGTTTTTCCCTACTTTCATTAAGAGGACAAGTCCTGGTCCAGCAGTACAAGGCAGGAAAAGGAAACACCTGGGAACAGTGGACAGAGAGTGGAGCTGACATAAAAAGCTATTCCAACACAGAGAATGCAAAGGAGAGTTCAATATTCCTTCTGCACTCTGCATCCTCCTTCTGAAGCATTTCTGCTACCTCACAGCTACAGAGTTCCCTGCCACAGGCACCACCTCCATCAAGATTTGAGGAGGACAATCCACCTTGCAAAGCCTGGCCATGGAAAGCAGCATTGCACACTCACTTGTCCTCCTCCCATCCTCAGAACTGCGGTGAAAGTCCAGAAAAAAATGTAAAGTGGCTACAAAGCTTTATACAAAACCCCTCACCTGAGGGATTTTACATTATCTTACCTAAAAAAACGATTTTTGTCTGGGTCTGATACCCACTGCAAGGGAATCAATCCTCTCCAAGAAGAAGTCAATAAAGGTCCAACTCCACCAGGATGGGGACAAATGAGATCTCATCCTACCACGTCCCAAGAGCTGCATCAGGGCAGCTTCCCAGGGCATTTTAGATTTATTATTCCTACTTTTTTTTGCCTCTCTCACTAAAGGAGGCTCATCCAGAAGCAAGGCACACGTGACAGGGGAGCTCAGCAGCAAAACCCACAAGCTGGAAAGCCAATGCATTAATGACCTCATGCATTACAAAGCTCGCTGTGTAATAATGCCACGTATAAATAACAGACTGCCAAGATCATTAAAGCCAATCAAAACTATAGATTAGCCCATAAAATCTCTTTAATGTCTCCTGTACTCTGTGAAAGAGTAGATGCAGGTGCTCAGCAGCAGCACTGGGCTTTCAGCAGCCTCACCTTGGAGATTTGCTTCCACCATTACGTTATCACTCTAATTTTTCACATGCTAGTCCTCCACAAGGAGAGGTGTAGCCAGTGATTGTGTCAATATTTCTGCTGCAGGCTCCCAAAAAACTCAGATCCAGCACAGCTGCTCTGCCAGTCCCACTCTCAGCACCTCAGCCCTGTTTTGTGGCTCATCCAGCCCAGCCTGGCCCCACCACGGGGACCCCTCCTATGGTGGCATGAATGGACACAGAATCAGAGTCATCAAGGTTGGAAGAGACCCCCAAAATCACCCAGTCCAACCATCAACACATCACCCCCATAATCAGCCCTAAACCATACCCCAAGTGCCACATGCAGATGCCTCTTGAACACTTCCAAGGATGGTAACTCCACCTGCCTGGGCAACTCATCCCAATGCTTAATCACCCTTTCAGTGAAAAAAAAAAAAAATGGTCTCATGTCTAATCTGAACCTTCCCTGACACACAGAGCTTCCTGCACCGTTCCTGAGCCGCTCGGATGCAGAAGCAAAAAGTTTTCACCACAAAGCATCCCTTTAGCAAAGATCTTTATCAGCTGGGGAGAAAAGCAGCTGCTTCTGGTGTTCTCCACACCAGACTGCCAAGGGACAGCGTGTTCCTAAATGGCTGTTCCTACCTAACCAACCGAGATCACATATGCTCATTTTCTGCTTTCCATGGAAGCGCTTCACGGGTTATGTTCCATGTCTGATGGTTCCATTTACAGCATTTCCCAATCAGATTTTAGTTAAGTTTACTCACAAAGATATCATTCCATTTTTGCTTTAATGAGAGGGATTTACCGTGCCAACAGGGGATTGTGCAGGAAAGAAAGAGGGGGGAGCAGGTGAGGAACAACTCCCCTCCATCGGTGTTTTGTAAATCATCTTCTACATCCCCCAGACCTGCTCATATTAACAGATGGCATATCATTCCTGCTGAAAGGCAAGACATCAAATCCCCACCTGAAGGGCTGTGTTTGTGGTCTGGCTTCCCATTTCCCAGCAGAGCAATCTTTAGAGCCCAGCAAACTCTGTTCTGTGCTCATCTATTCTCCAGATGAAGGGCAGGGTCAGCTTGCCAACCACCTTTTAAAACAGCTGCACTAGCAAGGAGGCTAAAATGAGAATCTTCCAGGGAAGACTTCACATTTTACCTTGCAGATCAGACAATTTAGGCCATGCTGTATATGTTAATTAAAGCAATTCCTTCAGTTGCCATTTAGTGTGAGAAGTGTCTGGTGCAGCAAGTAAATCCAGCAATTAATATTAGCCATAACCTTACTGCAACAATTTTTCTTAAATAATTTTTTCTTTTTTTAAGAACCACAACTTGTGCTGAAAGCACATTTACATTTTATTACCCCTAAATGCTTAACTGCCATAACTAATGCTTGATTAATAAATGGCCAGCTACTGCTGCTACCTGAAACCTCACAATTTACATGTGGCAATTTATTTGCCACTGAGCCTTGGTCCTTCTTAAGCAGTAACATAGGGAGGAGAGGGTCAAAATAAGGAAAACAGGTTTAATTCATAGTGCCTCTTAACCCAGAGTTTACTGTGCCAGCCAAGCTCATTAAATGCTGGGGAAAGTTATAAAGTTTATAGGTTCCTACTTAAAAGTGAAGCTGTGGGACAAAAATGTTCCTGTGGCCAGTCCTCCTCATTGCAAATCTCAGTTGGACACACCCATTTCACAGGCTTGAAGGCAGCAGGGAATTCTTAGTGCTATCAGGGAATCCTGCTACCTTCAGCACCTAAAAATCAACCTCTAAATGACAGGCAGGTATTTTGGGTGGTTTTTGCTATTGTTGGGCTTTGTTTTTTATTTTGGTTTGGGATTTTTGGGGGGTTTAGAGGTGTTTTTGTGCATTTTGTTGTGGTTTAGGGTTTTTGTTGTGGATTTGTGGGTTTTTTTAAAGGTTCAGGCACTTCCCCCCCCCTTTTTTAATTATTTATTTATTGAACATGCCACTTGATCACCAAGTTTGTAGCTATTGAAGCATGAAGGCTTTGGGACTAATTTGAATTAAAATGAAACATTGTGGATAATATTTGTTTGCTTCCAGGCCTTCACAATGGAACCTTCAGAAAAAAAAAAAAAAAATAAGCAAAATAAAATATGAATTGGACTTCAAAGCTGTTAAAAACAGGCTCTGGCTAGAGCCCTTACCTGGGGGTGGCTGTTTTTTCAAATGCAAATATCTAAGACATTTAACTATGCATGAAGCAGATCTCAAGTGCTTTCTATTGCTTCAAATGTTCTCTCCCCAAATCCCATTTCCTAAATGCTTGTGCCTTTCAGGTGGCAGCTGATTTAGCAGCTCCAGCTTGGGTTTTCTTGGAGATAAGTGATGCTGGGCCCGGGAGCTGCAGCAGCACAGCTGGGAACCAGCCCTGGTTGCTCTTCACCCTCATCCCTGGCTGGTCCACAAAGCCCAGGGAGGTGAATCCTCCCCAGCCCTGCTCCTGCAGCTCTGTACCAGGTGTCAGGGTAATAAATATGGCTTTCAATTAAAGTTATTTCAGCAGAGCTACATAACACAAGAGCGGAAACACAGGAAGCAGCAGAGCAAGAAATCTGCCAGTTTGGGCATTTTTAAAGGAAAACAGTGCAGTTAATGAAAATCTCCACGTGCAGCCCAAAGGAGGGAAGCAGAACTGACAGCTCAGAATCAACTCTTGCTCTGTTTTCTTCGGGACATCAGCAAAGGTTACAACCTGCTGCCTGGCAGCTGTGGACACAGCTGTCATTTCACATTTGATTTCATAGGATCTGCTTTGGAATTAGGCAGACTTCAACCCTGATTAGGAACAGGCTTTTCTTCTGCAAAGGCTTGTAACTAGAAATGCTTTCTCACAAGTCATGCAGCCTTGCAACCCCTTGGCTTGCTCCAGAGATACATCAAAAATATCCACCCCCATAATCACGGCCTTTTTATCTTGGCAGGTCCTTCCAAGTGCTCAGTACTCTGAATTTTCCACCACCATCAACAGTGTTAACAACTAATACTCGGTAATTTTTCAGAACTCCTTTCAAGCCTTTCAGGAACTTACTTGTATGAAATATTAACAAGAAAAACGTTCTGAAGTACTAATAAATTTGTCTCTCTCCAGCCTCTAACAGAGATGAAGAGCTGTACAGAGAATTTTCCAGTTCTCTTTAGGCCCTATGGGTCTTTGAGGTGTTGGTTGGTGGCAGCATCCCACGAACCAGCAGCCCAACTGGGAATAGGAGCCCCAGGACAGCCCTGCAGCCACCACAGGTCCTGGACATCCTCCATCCCAACACCCAGGGACATCCTAGCTCTGTGTCTAAGCACTCAGCCACTTCTCCAAGCAAGCAGCCAGGCTGGTAAATGTATTTAGCTGCCTAAAGATGCAGAAAGGCACCCAGGGAGAGCTGCTGAAACCCTTTAAGTGAGCAGCTCCAATTTGCTCTTGTCTGTGTGCAGAAGCTGCCCCTGAATCCCACAATCTGGCAGCGAAACTGGCCTGGAACTGAGCAAACCAGAACATTTCTGCTCGTGCCAAGTGTTGCCTTTCCATGCAATGCACCTTTTCCCAAGGTTAGAAAAGCAGTCAGCAGCTCCATATGCAGGTGATGCACTTCCAGCCATCAGCCTGCCAAAACAGGGGCCATCCATTTCCCATCAACAGGAGCACAGAAATGAGGGGCCTGCACATTTAATTGTGATTAACAATTAATTACAAGATTAACCATCTCCAAAAGTGATGTGACAGAGCAATACCCATAAGTGCAGTGGAGCTTTGAGAGGACTGTAAGAGCATAAAAAAAGTGCTATTGGAAAGAAAACGGCACGTGGCACTCCTGGTATGAGATGGTCAAAGTACCTTTTTATGGCCCAAAAATTTCTTGTAAAGTTTGAAAAAGTGTGAGACATTCAAAATGTGTACAAAAAATAAAAATAAAAAGGAGAGTGAGATTAATCCCAAGCAGGCAGAACCAAGGGAAGGGAAGGAGTCATCAGGTGTGTGAAGAGCTAATCCCACAGGAACAGCCACAGAAGATGGAAAGTTAACAAGGCAAATTGCTCATTGTTTGTGCAGGTTGCCTCTTGTAATTCAGTGGGAGTTACCCTACTGCAAAATCTGAGGGGATAAAAGTCCTTTACAGCTCTTCTCTATACCCTGCTCCGAGGATTCTTTGTCTCAAAGAACCACATTTTAATCTCTTTGCCAAATGTCTTCAGTCTAGACCTTTAATACAACCTTGTGTTGAGAATTTCAGGCTAAAAGGAAGGTTTGGTGCATTATTTCTGCTGTTCAGTTCTTCACCTCTTGCACCTACCCAGACATAACACCACAGCTCAGGAAGATCCCCCTTCCACATGAAGTGTTAATAAACTTCTAATCATGAAACATTTCTCCAGGCATCAAATCCTATCCCTGCTGAGGACAATGGATTTTTTACCATTCACTTCAGGGGAGCCCAGACATAGTTTCCAGCTATACATTTCATATAAATTACATTGCTATTAGACTCAATTCCCAACAGAAATCACATTCATACAAGCTCCAATACCCATGACCTCCAAAACACATCCAAATATTTTCCTGTTGCTTCAACTCACACGCACAGGTATTTTTTTTCTCTTTCACTGCTACAGCGATTAAGACAAATTATTGAGGTTCATTTTTCTTCTCTTAGGCTTCCATCAGGAGTTGCTCACAGAGGGTTGGTTCCACAGTGAAACCAGCCACACACAGGCTTTGGGAGCCCAAAGAGCATGTTTAGCCTCTCCTGACTGAGCTTCAAAGCTGAAGGATGTTTTTAATTGCGTGGAAGGGTAGGTCCATCCAACAGAGCAAGCCAGGAGCCATAACCAGGGTGCTCCAGGACCATCTCCCATCTCCCTGATGCTGCCTGGTGAGGCACCAGCCCATCCACCTCGCAGCAGGGAGCAGGCAGTGTTGGGTGAGGTATTTTTTTTTAACTGAGTTTTTCTCATGAATTGTTGCTTGGAGGTGAACCCTGCTGCCTGACAAGCTCCACTTGCTTCTTTGACCATAAAAAACCCCCTCTGGTCTGTTACAAACTATTCACTGTTTATATCCAACACATTTTATGATAATTAGATCTGGAAAGGAGTGAAAAATCAGCTGCCCAGCAACACAGAATTCAGCAGTTTGCATACGAAATTAACTTTTAATTTTCATATGAAATCAAGTTTTATTTTTAATTTCTAAATCCCACTTCCCCCAGCCTCCCTCCTCCCAAAGTCAGCCAAGGCCACGTGCCAGACCCCCACAGTGCTGAGTGATCATTCACCAAGTAGCCCAGGGGAATGAGGGAGCCTGGAAGGGCTGCAGGGCATCGACAGCAGCTTTAAACAAGATACCAAGTGCTAAAAATGGTGAATTAATCTACATTAGTCTCCCTGTTTTAGCAGGGAGACAGGTCATTTGAAGCTGTTGTATGTTCACACTGCACTGCCGACAGCACTGGAGACGTTTTCACAATTCATCCTGCAAAGCAGTACCTTCTAATTATTATTTCTTTGTCTTCTGCTTAGAGCTTTACCCATTAAGTGGTGGAAAATCAAAAGGATATATGCAATAGTTATTCTTTCGTCTTCACAGCTCTTAAACTACTTCTCCAGCTTGTGTCAACGTGTGATTGTGCCAACACGCAAGTATTTATGTGCCTAACTAAAAAGAACATTAAAAAAAAAGAGAATGCTTGTTGTTTACATGCCAACTAGAGGCACTGTGGGCTGCAGACATTTTCCTCTTATTGCCAAGGAAAGGGGGGGATCTCATTTCTTCTGCTCTTTAGACAACCTGCCCCCCTCACCCATCCCCTGCGCTCCCACAGCTGCCATCCCTCGTGGCTTCTGGCACCTTAGAGCTTTCTGTCACCCAGCAAATCCACCTTTATTCCGTGTCAGGGACCTGTGCTAAGGTGCACACCTCATGCAGATGGACCCAGAGTGACAGAACAGCCTTTTCCTCCCTCTGGGACCAGCAGGACATCTCTGCTCTCACAACACACAGCAAACAACAGCACAGATTGGCTCGGGAAGCTTCCTGCCTACACAGCTCAAAGACACCAACCGGGGCAACCTGCAGACTCCACCAGCAGCCGAATCCTTGTTTTCCCTCTCAGGCTGCTTTGCTCTCTCATGCGGGACACACCTTTTGTGCAATGTGCCCCTGGGGGCTGCAGTGATGGCTTAGCCAATTACACAGAGAGAAGAGGAATTTGATGAATGGATCGTTTTTGGTGCACTCTGCACTTTTGACTCATAAATTCCACGGAAAACAAGGTAAATGGAGCATAACTTATTAATGAACAGAGCCCTAAATATCAAATGATCTGCTGTGAATCATCAGCAGGAATTGCAGAACCTTCCCATCACGCTGGTTATCTCATGCTGCAGCAGTTCAGCCATGGACAAACTCTGCAGCCCAGTTAAGTTTTACAAGATAATCTAGGAAATAAACGTGGTGCTTTCTATAAAGCACATTACAGAGGTGCTCACCCAGCCTTCAGACTGCGACCTCCAGAGAGGGTGATCTTGAAAGCCTCACCTTGCACTGCAAGGCTGAAAGCACCATTAAGCCCATGATGAATTGTGAGCCTTGGGAAAGGCACATGAACCCTAAATCTCACCAGAAAGCTGGGGGAAATTCAGACAGCTCTGAAGAGGGAGGCCAGTGAAGCTTCTGTGCAGTGAGGTAAGTTGGGAGCACCAGCTTTTCATCCTGCATCACTTCTACCCCTTCAGGGATGGCTGAAAGTGGACAAGCCCAGCAGGTCTGAAAGTCTGCCAAGGTCCAGATTAAACCTGAAGCACCACATTGAGTGTTCTGAGAGCACCTCAGGGCAAGGTAAAGAATGTGAAGGACCTCCAATTTCCATCTTTATAAGTTTATAAAGGTGTTTGTTTTTGGGTTTTTTTTAAGAGTTGAGAAAAAAATGAAAGAATGAAAGAACAAGGAAACCCATGCATCCAGGTACCCCTGCTCAACTTACCCCTATCAGCCCTGTAGGGATATTATCATATTATCCCCATTATTCCTACCTAATTTTTCCCTGAAGTGTTTTCAAGCATTTGGCTGCAACTCTGCCTCCTGGTGCTGGGCTGCAGTTACCTCTGTGCTGTGGAAGTATCTTTGAAGATAGTTTCTTTCACCTATATTGACAGAAGCAACAATAATAACAGAGAGTGCCCACTACCTTCCAAAGGCCATTCCTTCCTATATCTGTACAAATCTGTCATCTTTCAACTGTCAGCCCTCTAAATGGACTTGCAGTGAGTTTCTCCTGCAAATGCATCTCTTTTTGCAGGGATGACCCATCTGTATTCTCCTTTCTTTCCTGAGCTTGTGCACGTCATCTTGTTCAAATAACCTGCCAAAATACCAACCAGCAGATAGCAATTAGTGCATAAAAGCAAAATGAACCACCAAGCACTTCTTGATGCTGTGCCATAGGCAGGAAATGCAATAGGAAATTACTTAAGCTGAAGCTGATATTTTAAATATTTCTATAAGAAGGCTACAAACCCACCCTCTGTTTGACTACCCACAGGGCTTCAGCTGCACCTGCCAGGTAGAGAAAGCTTCTAGATACCATTAGGCAAAGAAAAATAGCTACACAGATTATTGCAATCTGACTGGAAAAGCAGTAAACTGGAAAAAAAAGTCAACAGAAGTAAAAACTTTCTGCCTGCAAGATGTGAACTCCTGTCAGAGGCAGCTGGGAAACAACTTCCCAAGTCAGCACAGAGGGGGAACACAGTTACTCAAACCTACCTATCCCCCCTACTGATGTAAAGGCACATTAGCAACTAATAATAAAAAAAATGCAAAACAGAGACCAGCAGAAGGAACCCAGAAATCAGCAGCGATGAACTCAGTCTAAGGAGCCTTTACTGCCCAGCTGGGTGATTTTTATACAACACTGGCCTCAGGTAGATCTTCCTGGAGCCACTGTCACCCCTAAAAGGAAAAAGGTCTCAACCATTTTGTCATCATCAAGTGAATTCCTCACAGGTGGCCGGAGATAATCCAGGGTGTTTCCTTAGCTTGGCAGATGAGCAAGATTTACTGCTAATTCCCAATACTGATGTGCTGAAAGTGTTTTCTGCTGGAAACATAAAGGAGGAGGGTAAGGCTAAAGTTACCCATCTACGTGAGTAATGTGTCCTGTTTACTCTGGTTTCCCCTTCCACGCTGTCCCTGCCTTGGGCAGCATCGCCCTGACAGAGAGGAAAATGCTGTTAATGCATTAAATCCAACAGTGAGATTACAAGGGTATTAACTACTGATAAATTCCACGTCCCTTCACAATTAGAATGGAAAAGTCACTACCCAATGTTTACAGGAAACAAATGACCCCCCCAGAGCCACCCAGTACCTGTGCTTTGTCCACAGAGGCCGCTGAGACCAAAGCCATGAGCAAGAATTTGGATGGCATGAACAGCCACTTGACTTACAGAGGGGAAACAGAACTGGGGAGAGAAACTACTCCCAACCCCAGCCAAAAAAAACTCCCTTCACATTCCCTGTTTCCCTCAAATACATCCCTCTTTTCACACCTAAAGGAAAAATACACTTGTTCAAGGGTAAAAAAGAACAAAAAAGAAAAAAGCCAGAATATCAATAAGAAGAAAAAAACCCAAACAAAACCAACCCCCCAAAAACACCACTGATATTATCACAAGCAATCTATCATCTTAAAGATCTCTTCAGAGGTGCTAAATTATCAGAGATGGCACCAGGGACAATTTACCATTTCTGCTCATGTATATTTTGGTGATTTCAGGAGCAGTCAGGTATGCCAAGACACATCTCTCTGGTCCGCTCTGAGGATCACCTTCATTCTTCATTTGCCACATCACGTCTGAAATCCAGGAAAATGCTGATTTCCATGGCAGCAGGAAATACTACCTGCATAGATGTGGGCTGCTGAGAGCACTCCCAGCACAGGAACGTGGCATTCCTCCCCACTTCCCTTCCATATTGTCAAGGGCTTCAAACAGCACCACTCAACACAACAAGCAAGCTTCGAAAAACAATATTTTTTTCTTCCCTTTTTGTGTTTAGAATAGTGTCTTTTCCACAAGCCAAATGGGAGGCTGTGTTAATGTGTTTCCATGGGCAAAGCTGGAGAACACCGTAAATTGCCTTGCTTAATGGACTCAGGAATTCAGCTGTCCCCTGAGAAATCCCAGGCCAGGGCAGTGGTCCAGGCCTCAGGAAGGGCACACCCCAGGTTCTGCAGCTCTGTGGGCAGCATCATTTATGTGTGTTGGATGTGATGGAGTAAATGTGTTTGGGAAGGGAGAAGGACCTGCACCCACTGTCCCCCTGGCACTGACAGCCCCTTCTCCCCCACGGGGGGGGCCCTGCAGACTCCCCGTCCTTCAGGACTCCAAACACAAACACCAGCCATCAAAAGGACCTGCAGGCACCCACATCTGGCCCTCAGTGCACTGCAGTGACCAACAGCTGGAGAGCTTTTTAAGCTGTTCAGGAGAAAAGCAACTCATGTTTCCCTTGCCATGGGCAGCGAGTGCCCAGGAGGAGGTGGAGGAGGGCCAGGGTTGTCCCCACCATGTCCCCATGCCATGCCACCAGCTGCCACCTGCAGAGCCCCTGCTGAGCCAAGGAGCCTGAGGAGAGCAGACACTGGGCTGGGCTGGGGATGGAACCTTGGCAGAGGAGCAGTCCCTGGTGCTGCCACGAACAGTGCAGGAAAAACAAGGATATTTTGATCTGCACGCACGAATCCCACGAGGAAAGGAATATAAATAAAGGAGGAAAGAAATAGATGAGTTAATGTCCTCTGCAGTTTATGTAAAGTACAAAATACATCAGAGAGTACAGGCTCCAGGTCTGATTACTCCTAATTTACAGAAATGTGCAAACATGGGGACACACATATTATGCTGATAATCAAACATACACACCCACAGCTGGGACCAAAAGCAGAACTACAGCATCCTGAAAATACTCAATTCTTTTCCCTCCTGTGTACCTTTACCCCTCAGAGGGAATTTTTTTTCCCCACTCAAAATTGAAATGAAAGGGAGGGAAAAAAAAAAAAACAAACAAACACTTCTAGGATTAGATCCTGAAAACCAAATTCCAGCTGGGAACTCAGGCACCTGCAGAGCAGTGTTTATAAATGAAAGCACTGACATGACTTTAAATACAGTGTCATCAGAAACTTAATTATACAGCAGCAAGTCTCTAATTGGAAGTCACAGAGCAATATATTGGCTTTGTCATGTGATTTGACACTCTCCAAACTGCTTTCCCAGGGTTGTTTGTGTTATCTGTCTGGGGTTTGAACAGTAGTGTTTGTTTGCAGGCTGTGGTGGGATTAGCCCTATTTATCTTCATGGGCTTTGTTTCCTTGAACACAGATTCAATTCACATGGATTTGTTTCAGTGCTCCAGGAAAAGCCCTGGCTTTGCTTCCTCCCAGTCCAGGCCTCATTTATGTTGGCCGAAGCTGGGTACCCTGGGCACCCAAAAAACCCCGCAGTGTTCAAGGCAACATGATGAGCTCAGAAAGACCACCCACCTGTGGTAAATCAATCTGAAAGTTCTAGAACCAGTGTAGTTTCCCACTGAAACATTGAATTAGTTTCTGTAAGTTATTTCAAACTTAAATGTTTTTAGAGAAAAGCTCTAAAGACATTACTTAAAGAACTAAAAGTCCATCCTTAGTGCCCTTTGTTCTCCATATAGTCATGTTTTCATTTGAGTGAATTTTGTAGATACAGTCATGCCACCTCCCTCTCCTCCCTGGGATGCTGAACTCTGTCTAAAAATACCAGCACATGTTCAGTTATTTCAGTTTCCACATCTAATTCTTACTTTAACCTGAATGTATATGATTTAAACATCAGTCGTGTTTCCCCAGCTTGTGTTTTCTTAATCCAGGTATAATCCTGGTGTCACTGACAGTAGATACAAATATTCCAGGTTGGGATCCTCACATTTGAAAACAGTTTATGGTATCCCCCATCACTTCCCCAGTCACACCATTTGTCTGCAGGGCCTCCCAGTTACCAGTCATAGATGGTTTGGAGTAGGAGGGGACCCTAAAGACATCCAGTGCCACCTCCTGCCATGGGCAGGGACACCTTCAATTAATCCAGGTTGCTCCAAGCCCCATCCAACCTGGCCTTGAATACTTGCAGGGTTGGGACATCCACAACCTCTCTGGGTAACAATTAACTGAAGGAGAGTCAAAATAAGGCCTAAACGTTTTTCTTGCATCTCATGCTCTGGTCACTCAGCCTGATGCACCTCCTGCCTAGGAAGTCTTTCCACTGCTCCTCCCTTTTCCCCATCCTTGCCCTGCCCACCCCACAGCAGAGGTGCCCCATGGTCCCCCCAGTCAGGACCCAGCTGTGCCAGCTCAGCCCCTGGGGCTGGTGTTTGTAACACCCCCTTCGAAGCAGGGGATTACAGACCCGAAATTACTTGAGCTGGAAGCTTCCAGCCCAGCTGATTTGTCCTGTTATTTCAAAATCTCCCTGTTTCCAAACACACAGCCCCCTGGCACGGGGCCAGGCAGCGTCTGGGCACTGTGCTGCTCACAGCACCACCACTGGGATTCACCACTGCTAAAAGAAGATAACAGTGACACTGATGTTACATCTTAACCCAGGTGTGATGAAAAGCCAGGGCAATAAATCCACTCCACGTAGCCCAGAGGAACGTGACCTTCTCCCCCTCATTTATAACCCAGGGGGCTGAAACGAGCACCCAATCCAATTATGGTGTATTTTTATTTACCTAATCTACCAGCAGATGGCCTTTGATTTTAAATTTTCTTAAATTTGGAGATCTGCTCAGGCAGAACCAGCAGCACGAGTCACATCCCCCCCACAGGGAAGGGTTTGATGAGAGCCCCATGCAAACCATCACTTGGTTATTGCTCCTCTCATCAGACCCTTCCCTTGTAATTAGATACATATATTTTCTTTGTATTCCTATTGCATTATGAGGTATTTAAGGCAGGTATCATCTTTTTGAGCTATGATTGTACAGTATCTAACACAGGCAGAGGCTAACCCTTGGCTGGAGCTCCTAATCACCACAGTAATGAAAGAATTTCATTTTCAGACGTAAATTGAAGACTCAGTTCTCAAGTACCTGGGATAACCAAAGGACAAATACCCCAAGAGTAGCAAAAATCGAGTTAAAAAGGCATGTAATTTAAGCTGAACACAATATGAAGGGCCCTCACAAGTAAAACACACAGACTCCAACAAGTCCACATTTGCATAAACCTGTGGTTTTGCTAAGCACAAAGTGTAATATCAATTACTGGGGGACACTTCCCCCTCTCCTCGCAGCAAACCACGATTTACATTCCGTTTGAGGGCGAATCGAGTGAAATGCTTAATTATAAACAGCACTTGTAAATATAATCCTTTCAGCTGGAATATTTGTACAGTGAAAACGAGCAAGACCTTAATAATGATTTCAGTTACAAAACTTAATTAGGCCTGTTTCTCATTCTGGCTCAGGCCCTGTGTGCTGATGGGGTGTAAATGTGCATTTCCTCTACAGAGCTACACCCAAGAACAATCCCTCGGTGGGTGTGAGGCATCCAAACTCCACCAGCTGCAGCAATGCTGTGACAACCTGCACCAGCTCAGGGTCTACCCCCAGATAGGCACAAGTGGTCCCTAGCAAATATAAAAATTAGCCATACTCCTTTCGTTTCTGGAGAGGTAAAATGCACACTTTGTAAAGCCAAGGCTGCATTCTGCAGATGAATATTTTAGACTCGTACCTAAAGACCTGAGGTGTGCAGACCTAAAGCCATAACACTAAATAGGATATAAAGGAGTATTAAAGATGCACTGAGTCAGAGATACCTCATGATTTCACAAGATCCAGGGCCACTTAAACCAAAGAAACCAAAACACAGCCAATGTTTACAGCAATGCAGATTAACTCAGGGTCAGCTCCAGGCTCAGGTATCCCAACTAATCCATGAGGGTTTTCTCCCCAAAAAGCAGCACCTTTGCCCAGATTTTCACCTCCAGCCCCTGGTTATAAAAAAAATGGAATGCTGTACTATCTTAAAGCCAAACCAAAGTGAGTCTGAGGAAAGAAAACAGGTATTGGGGCTTGGGAGCTTTGCAGAAGCAGGGACTAACACCTGTCAGCTTGGACAAGCTTTAACCACCTCACAAAACAGCCAACAGCTTCAGGCACACAGTTGTGCTTTAGGAAACGGAAAGTACTGGAGACAGATACTATTAGAAAAAAAATACTGTTTCTCTTTATTAAAGCAATGTATTTGTTAAACAGTCAGATGAGGACTGCAAAGGTAAACAAACAGAGAGACATTTTGATGTGCTGATTTGTAAGGTAGGAAAGAATCTACCATGTAGCAATTACACAGCTGGTTAACTTTAGGGAGAAACTTCATCTTTTTATTAAGAAAAAGGAATGCAATTATAACTTTGACATGAAACAATTTATCCCATACTTGGTATTTCTTTCTCTTTGTTGGTTTAATGCCTCAAAATTATTTATCTTATTATTTATCTCTGTGTTAATTTTTGAAGAACAGCTTTTTTGTGCCTTCAAGCCACTTTACTCATTAGTTCTCGGGAGTTCGTGTCCTATTTCATTATGCTTTAATCTTTACAGTTGTTAATTTGCATTTCATTTCCTGTTGTAGCCAAAAAAAAAAAAAATTTACTAACAAAAAAGTTATTGTAAATATTAATACAAGTCAACCGATAATCAGCCAAGAAGGCATTTTGCAGCGTTAACAATTACTGATGTCTGAGGCAGAAAGCAGCAGTTCAAGTAGCTCCAGAGACACAGCACTTCAAGTGGAGGGCTCACCACCTTCTTAGAAGTGGAGACCAGGCCATCAGAGAACAGCATTTACAATTAACAACAACTTGCTTAAAAGAGAAACTGCCCAGGGCAAAACCAAGACCTGTTCAGTAACCAGGAGTCTAAAGCACATCAGAAGCTGGGCCACATTATCCTCTCCACAGCATCTGTTAAGCGCAAGCAACTGCTTAATCCCACAGCCCTGACCCACAAGGACCTGGACAACAGCAAACAGAGCTCCCAAAAAATCCTACACCACAAAAACCAACAAAGCAGGCAGGCCAGGCTCCCCCTTCCACACTCCACCTTCTGCACCGGCTCCTGGCACTGCACCCACAGCAGCTTCAGCTCTCAGTCTGGGAGAGACACACTCAGCTCATAATAAAGAGAATTCATTCCACTTACTCAGATCTGGGCCATCCTTCTGCAGGCTTTGGGCTTTGCTGTTGCTCCCCAGGGAGAGTCCAGAAGAACCCAGCAGTAACAATCCTGTCCCTCTCCAGAGGAGAAGCCTGAGCACCAACAGATCATGTGGTTATGGAGGTGGCTAATTAACCTCATTAAATAAATACAAGTCAGGTGTGTAAATGCCCCTTGGTTTAACACAGCAGAAAGCACTTAAGTGCCTCCAAAGGTGTGGGCAGAGCCCCAGCTTGGTTACTTTGACGTGTCCCCAGCACAGGGTGATGGCACCAGCGAGGACACAGTCACCCTGCAGCGACAACAGCTGGCTTTTGAGCAGAGCCTTAGAGAATCCTGGTGCAGGCTTTCATCTCCCCAGTGTTTGCAGGAGGATTGCCTCTAATTCCTTACACTTGTGAGTTTGTGAAAGCTCCAGCAACTCGCACCAAATTGCCCATCCAAAGCCACTTCCCCGAGCAGCTCCAGCTCCTGTCCATCTGTCACAGCAACCTGCCCTCCCAGACTCGCTGCCTGCAGGCAAAGCATGACAGCTACATGGGCTTAACACTCATAAAAAAGTAAATGAGGCTCTTTCCTTTATTGTTTTCCTCCCCAGTTCCTCAGCTTTTCCGTGTTTCCACAACTGTGTTGGTGGGAACCAAAGAACTGGAAAAAACAGGGTTGACCCAATAGTGACAAGAAGAACCCATCAGAAAAACACTTTATAGCTTTAAAGGGGGGATGATTGACAGCCATGCAGGAAAAAGTGGTGCTAATGTATTCAAATCATGAGGCACCCAGGAATTATCTGGAATTTTGCAGCTGCAGATTTCCTGCTGAGCAAAGTCAGTCTCACATCTGCCACCTTCCTACAGTTAATATTCCCTTCCCCCAAAAAAGGATCTCTACCCAGCACATCTTCGGGGTGATCTGACTTCCCCCAGAGCTTGTTAGGTGCTACAGCCTGTCCCCAGGGTTGTCACCCAGCTTCACTCCCACCAGCTTTGTCCTGGGGGTGCCCATGAGTGGGAAGAATCTCAGCAGCTTTAATGAACTTTTACACCCTCTAAAACAAATCCTCTGCTTCCCTCCTTTCCAGAGGAACTGGACAAACCCTCCTCTTGCAGGGTAAAGTCTACAGCACCCTCTTTACAGTCACTGGAGCTTTGCTGGGGTTCACGGTGTAGCTGAGGCAGGGAGGCTTTAGCTGACAGATAAAGTTTGGCAGAGCCATCCCAGATTCTGCAGCAGCTGCTCTGATTCACATGTGAGAAAAACACACAAGAGAAGCTGAATCACAAAGGTAAATGCATCAAACAAGACGAAACAAGAACTAAACAAAAGCACCCATCCAAGGTTTAGGCAGCAAACAGTCCCATCCCTGCTTTGTGATCTCTAATCCGAGATGTGTTCATTCCTCTTCTCCCTCTTCCCGAGCTCATTGAAGAAAATCTGGCACAGGGGACGATGTGGCAGTGCCTGCACAGACACAGCACTGAGCAGGAAGCCAAGGCCCCCCCTCTGACCAGCTTAAATTCTAAGCAAATGCACAATACCCATCTTAATCACCCTCCTTTTTCCTTTCTTCCTGCCTTCCTCTCTTTTTTCCTCCCTATCAAATCTATTTCCATGGATCCAGAAAACCTTGGAAACAGCTTGGGTCTTTAAGCTGTTCAGACCACTCCCAATCCTTCTTACCCCCATCCTCCCTTTGTTTCCTGCTGGACCCAAATCCATCCCTGCCTGGCTGTTGTCACTTGTCTTGTTTTTAACTGCAGGCTCTCCAAAATTACTTTCCTGGGCTTGTACCGGGCTTAGTGAAGTCCAGGGCTCGAAACACTACGGGAATCTCAACTAGAACAGATTCCTTCAATCATAACTTGGGTGATAAAAAGCACCTATTTTGTAACCACCAAGAAATTCTCCTTTTTCCCCCTTCACTGCCACGACACTCTCACAGTGCAGAATTGCACCTCAGCAGGATTTTCACTACTCAGGGTTAAACTGAGTGGGGCAGGAAGATGAATTCCCTTTGAACCACCTTCCCTGGAAGCTGGTGGAATGATGGCCCTGATCTCCAGCAGGCAGGGTGGTCACCAAGGTGGTGGTGGGAGCAGCAGGTCCCTCCCATCAGTAACAGCCTCACCTGGCTCGACTTTGGCTCCCGAGACGATCATCAGTAATGATGCATCCAAAAGTTTTTGATGAGTGAGTGATAAAAGTAAACAGGACGTGGTAATAATCAGGCTTTATTTATAGCCAGGTAAACCAGCGCTGTTGTCAATTTTACAAAGTGACTTTGAAGGAACTTTTTAAAGGGGACGTTGAGAACGTTTCCCCCTCCCACCTGCAAACAACCGTAACCATTATTGATAGCATTTCTAGAATGGCAGGTACAGACAAACACAGACTGTTATTTTGTGTCAAAATTGGTTTATGGAGCCGTATTTTCCCCTTGTTTAAGGCAGCACCGCTCATTCCCAGCATTAAACAACGTGATTTATGGACTTCAGCAGAGCTTACTACATTTAAATGTTTCAGGCATTTCATTTTTACAACATACCTTGTTCCAATATAATCAATGCGCTTTTTTTTTCCTCGGGCTGTGATAGGAATGCAGTTTGTGCTTTATAGCAAAATCGATGTAAGAATTAATGGGTGACGAAGAAAGTAAATCGTGAGCAGCACGGCGAGGTTGGGAGCTCTCCCTCGCTGCATCGATCCCATTAGCATGAGGGTGCCTGGCTGGGCACACTTTCATATTTGATAAGCAAGCAAGCAGCCTTCATATTCTGTGGGAGGCAAAAGGGGCCAAGCTCAGCCCTGGAATAACTCTGCCAAAGTCACTGAGGTTAAAGCAAAGAGTGGAGAGGAGCCAAGGTGGGCACTGAAACACCACGAACTTCAGAGGCAGCAGCCGGAAACATCAGATGGTCACAAACGGTGCCACTGCCTTTTATTAAGGGCTGTGAGACGTGAGAGATGACATTGCTGGCTGGTTTATACTGCTGGCTTGTATGTCTTTAATTAATTCCAAAAAATGATGACAAGAGAACGCTACTCCCAAGGTTTTTTTGCCAGTAGATGAAAAGCAACCTTTTTTCTTTTCTTTTATTTTTTTTTAAAATACATGCAACCCAGATTTCTTGTTCAGGGGGAGGAGCTCCAGCAAACTACAAGCAGTGTAGTCTGAAACACTTTTTTTTCTTTCCTTTGACGTCTCTTCACTCCTGAATTTTACTCCTACTCTTGACAAGGGTGCATGTGCTAGGGCCTGAAGAGCCTCCAAAAATGTTTGTGGAGTCTCTCTCCCCACTGGGCACTCGTGGCAAAGTTAATGCCACACTCTCCCAGGGGATTCTGATCAAACATCTTTCCAAGTGTGCAGCTGTCCTGGTTTCAGCTGGAGGAGGATCAGCTCTAGGACACCAGTTCACTCTAATTATTCCTTCGCACCCTGACTCATATTTCTGTTTCACAGCCTGGATCGACAAACTGCAGTGATGACCTTCCACCCTGAGAAGCACCACCATCATCCTTATTCCAAATAACACATTAGATGCATCTGTTCATGTTGCTACAGTGCTTTTCAAAGCTATGACCAAATAAAGCAATTACTGTTCAAATCAGGCTCTGGGTACCTTCCCCAGCCAACACTAAAGCATTCTGGGGTGCTGTAGCATCTGTTCCTGTTCTCATCTTCTCCCTTTCCTTTGGGAACATCCTTTTCATTTCCATAACCAACAACAGGTTTTAACAGAACCCAGCAAACAGGTCCAAGAATGGTAGCCATGACACAAGATTTTCTGAAGGAATCACCCTTACACAGCACCTTTTGTTCACTCTTTGTTGTGAAAGTCTGAAAGTTTATTGCTCTTCGGGATGCACTTGGAGCAAAAGAAGTTAATTATATTCTATTTCAAAACAAATTGTTGATACAGACTCCAAGTGTCAGTAATTGGATAATTTCAGAGTGCACATTCCATTATCACTGTCATACTTAATGACTGTTTATTTGAAGAGTCCTTCCAGCATTGCAGCTACCCCAGTACTAAATATAATAATGGATGGTGTGACTGGGAAGGTTCACCCATTGCTCTCATATTTAAAGTAATGAGCTCTCCTACTCAAACGTGGAGATTTAGATGGCCAGGAATAAAATGCTGGCCTTAATGAAATTGGTAATAAAATACTCATTGACTTCCCAGGGTTTAAATATAATCAGTTCCTTGCAAGTAAAGATGATTAGTGACATAAATATTAAATAAACAACTATGAAGAGTTCTACCCTGACTTGGAGTGTCAGAAGGGCTAATGTAGGAAGACCCTGTTTATTCACTCATGGGCCCCTTAACCTGCATCACAGCCCCCAGCATAAAGTTTCAAAAGGGGTTGGGCAGGAGCTGATGAAGGAAGGGAAAAGACACACAACTCTCATTTGTTTAGAAAAGCAGGCCTGTGAGGAAAGAGGAACTGAAATATGAAATGCACAGAGGAAGGTTACAATAACAGCTACCTGAACATGCAGGGTGGCTCTGCAGCCTCCTTTTCCTTTAAAGTAAATAAAGAATCTGTCAGGGAATGGCCAAATCAATCAGTCAGTGCTGCTGCCCATGCCTGGGAAGTGCAGCAGAAGCTCTGCTCCAAGACTTAGGAAGAATCCAACATTCAGGTTGTTCTCCACGAGGCACGCTGAGATCTGGATATCATCTTTCAACTTTTAATTAAAATATATTTTTCGCTCCCGATCTACAGAAGGCAAAACAACATAAAAGTAATTGAGACTTCACATTTCACATGTCAAATCACGATAGCTTTTCTTATTCACTTGGCATGCCAAATAAGTACTTATAACAAGATTCACCATCAAAAGCAAGCACCCTCCTTTCCAAGGATGACGGAATCAGGCTCAGATAAAATAGGAACCAGCTCATGCTCAAAATGAATCCTGGTGTCAGGCTGCTGCACCTTTGCAAAGTCCTTCATCTCTCTAAAACCTGCCATACTTCATTATAATATATGGGGAAATGCACCAGCTTCTCCAGGCATTTCACAAAAATTACCTACTAAAGCAGACAGTATTCAGAAATTAATGCCTTTAGTACCCATGAGCAGCACTGAGTCAGATATTGCAGGCTGTAATTTCAAGGGCTCATTTTTCCCTCCCTGGTATCAAGAATTTTGTTGGAGCTTTTTGTGGCAAGCTTTTATTCCCACAGGCTTCTCTGCCACTAATACCCAGTTAAAAGGGAAAGCATTAATGGAAAAGTGGGAAAGGGAAAAGGGAGGATTCAATTTCCTGCACTTGGAAGGCACTGCAGGTTGGCAGGAATATGAAACCATGGGACAGGCTGGGAGAGCTGGGGGGGTTCACCTGGAGAAAAGAAGGCTCCAGAGAGACCTGAGAGCCCCTTGCAGGGTCTAAAGTCCCCCAGGAGAGGGACTGGACACAAGGGATGGGGGGACAGGACACAGGGAATGGCTTCCCAGTGCCAGAGGGCAGGGAGAGATGGGATATTGGAAGTAATTTTTGGCTGTGAGGATGGTGAGACCCTGGCACAGGTTGCCCAGAGAAGCTGTGGCTGCCCCTGGATCCCTGGAAGTGTCCAAGGCCAGGTTGGACGGGGCTTGGAGCAACCTGGAACCCATGGAAGGTGTCCCTGCCCATGGCAGGGGGGTTGGAACTGGATGAGATGATCTTTAAGGTCCCTTCCAACCCAAAATATTCCGTGATGATTCTGTGATGACATCACCAGTGCCGCAGAGCTGAGAGGGCTCGACAGCCCAGGAGGGTTGTGGTGCTCAGAGGGGGGGATTTCCCAGGGCACTGGCCAGAAAAAAAGCTTCCCTTTTACACACACAAACATAAACAATATTAAAAATGAAGATTCACCACGTGTTTTTTTGTTCTCAGGGGATTTTTAAGAACCCCCGTGCTGGAGGGTGGAGACTCTGGTGCCCTGGGACAATGATCTCTCTTAAAGCAGGCAGTGCAGAACTTGCTGTGATTTAAAACGTGCCTGCCTCTGTCATGGTGCCTTGTCATCTGCAGAGGCAATTTGGCAATCTATGCTGTGAAACTCAGAACGGTGCAGAAATCATGATTAGTGTAGGAAGATTTGGAAGGAGCCCGAGCTCACTGTTGAGGAATGCCGGATTTGCCCATTACCTCAGCTTAATGGGGCGCTTTCAAGTCTAAACAATTAATTTTCGGGAGATTTTCCACAGCTTCCTGAAGATCAGAGCACAAGCATGAGCTCCCCACACCAACCCAATTTCCTCTCTGCAACAGCTTTTCAATTAGTTTGGGTAGAGTGGGTGGAGAAAATGCAGCACTTATATCAATCCATATACCTTTACAAAACTTTTCAAAAGCAAATAACTGGTGTCAAGGCTGGATAAATCATAAAGGAGAATTATTGCACCGCATCTAAGACATTAGAAACCTTTTCAATTACTGGCATTTAATTTCCTTATTATTTTCATTTGTTAGTTCCACCTCATTTTGGATCCATTCTTTTATTTCAGCATTAAATCTGTTTAGTTCAGAGCCATGATCTGCTCATGCTTAAGGTCCGTGGATAGCCAGGGCATCAGAGACAAAAGAAAAGTGATTAGAAACCCCACACTTAGCATGCTCTGTCTCATATCTTCTGAAAGGTTGTTACAGCAAATGCAAAACCAATGTGGCCTGACACTGGTGAAAGTTAGAAGACTCTGAGACATAAAATGCATGAGTTATTTTTTACATTAGGTAGCAAACTGAGTTCTTCTTTAACCACTTAATTACCTTTGCCTGTCAGGGCAAAACATTGCTATGAAAATTAGTATTATCTTTATTATGGATGTGTCCCTGAAGATGCTGATGCACTGACTTATATCTCCATGTATGGGGCCTGCAAGCAATGAAATAATTCTACCTTGTGAGCAGATGCAGAGGGTTTGCACCATCACCAAGGATTTATGACGCAGTTTAATGGTCGTTACTTAGCATCATCTGCTCTTCTTATACATCCTCTATCAGCAGACCCATTTTCCTCTTTCAGCCTTATTATCTCGTGTATATGAACAAAGAATATAAAAAGGTGATGGGTAGTGGAAATATAAACCAGACTTAACTGGCCACAGGCAAGTCAAGCTCAGCTTCACTGAGCTCAAGCAGAACAGGCTCAGCACAAGGTGTGGTGGGGACATGACACGATTTTAGCCCAGTGCCCAAGGCAAGGACAACCTGAGATGTAGAACAGAGCAGATCTGCCTTGCCTTACCAATTTGTGGGTACTTTCAGACACCTACATGTGTTTTCCAATGCCTCAGTTCTCCACCCAAGGACAGAATCCTGGAATGCTTTGGTTGGAAGGGACCTTATAGATCATCTTGTCCCCTGCTTCCCCTGCCATGGGCAGGGATATCTCCCACTATCCCATCCAACCTGGCCTTGGACACTTCCAGGGATCCAGGGGCAGCCACAGCCTCTCTGGGTAACCTGTGCCAGGGCCTGCCCATCCTCACAGGGAAGGATTTCTTCCTGATTTCCAATTTCAATCTCCCCTCTTCAACTTAAAGCCATTCCCATATTCCCATCACTACATGCCCTTGCAAAAAGTTCCTCTCCAGCCTTCCTGTCTGCCCCCTGAAGTACTGGAAGGTTGCTAAGATGCTAAGAAGGTCTCCTTGGAGCCTCCTCTTCTCCAGGCTGACAATGTTTGCTTTCATTCTGCCCAGACCAAGCTCAGGATTATGATATATGGAATAAATCACTGATATTTCAGAGAGCAGTCTGGGTATTACAGCATTAGCAGTTACCTGCACATACACAGGACCTCCTCTTTCAGTACTTGTTTTTCCAGCATCCCTCTCCATCCAAACCCACTTAGTTCTAAAAGATCTGTTGCATTTCTCAGTGAATTTCCAGCCCCTGCTTCAGATGGACTACGATATTTCCTTTGCACAGGTCAGAAGCACAAAGATCCAGACTGGCTTTTTAAAAAAAGCTTTGAGATTTGGGACAGCAGAAATAAAGACCCCTTGTGAATTCTCTCTTATGTCACCATGAGAGATAAAACACAGAGCAGAGCTCTTGGACAGAGAGCTGCTGAAGGAATCTCCATCTTCCTCTGCTTTTTGGGCTCAGGTTCTCCAAGTCTGACCTTCCTGTACTCCTTAAATTCATCTTAAAACCCACCTTGCATCACATGGAGCAGCAATAGCCCTGCAGTGGTGCAGTATCAGCCTGAGAGTCCTTACATCACCCTTCCTCTAAAAACCACGTGGCTGGGCACAGGACACCTCTTCCTTCTGCAATCCATTGGAATTCTTGAAGCAGGTGCTGCTGTGGAAAGGCAAATGTTACCTGTGCTGGGGTTCCCCCACTGCTTGTAGGACCCCTGTGACCTCTGACTTTGGTTCTTAGTTATCACCACGTGCTGGTGCTCCTGTGAGCTGGTTGTTTCCCTGGCTCTGCCAAGCATCCTTCTCCCCAGAACCTGCAGGACCAGTCCCAGCTGAAGTTCAGCCTGTGACAGTTCTCACACTGTGACCTGGGTCACTTTTGAGCCTGTTGCACTAGAGCTGAAATAAAAAAATGGGAAAAAAAGCAGAGATTAATCTGAAATAAAAGCATAACTAAATGGTGTGTGAAAACTAAATTGCCATATCACAGCTTAGTGCCCAGCCCAGATCTGGGTGTTATTGGCACTTATGATACAACAAGCCATTGACTCATCAGCAGCATGACAGTTAACTGCTCTGCTGATGAGCATAAATCTCCCCCACCACTATTTTGTATTATTAATTAGGAAAGGGGGGGGCTGTGTTTGTAGCATATACAAGTGGCTCATCTGCTGCCTAATGTGAAAGGTTTTATTTGGCTCCAAAAATCATCCATTTAAATTGTGCATCAAGGTCGTAACACATGGGCAGCTTCACTCACCGTGGCATTTTGATGGTGGCTGTGCAAGTCAGGAGCTTACAGGCAATATCATTATTTCCCACACATCAACCAGGGAAGCAAATAAACTTTTGATTAATAATGGGAACACAATGGAAGCAAGCTGAAAGCCTGCCCTGAACAGCTCCAATTAAAGGGATTAGGAGTTAAGGTACAAGCTTGCAGAAGGATAACAACATAAATCTACTCAGACTCTCCAAAAATATTTATCACTATCCCCCAATATTGCTACCTGTGTATGGATCTGATCAATATTCAGTATGGCCTCCACTTCCCCCAAGTCTGTGCAATATGTTAAATTAGCTTTTTCTATTACCATATCAAAGGGATGCTGGAAATTGAACATCACTGTAATTTAGCTGAAATTACAGGCAGACCAGGTCTGTCTTGATCAGTTTGCAAACCCCTCCACATTAATCATATTAAAGACACTGCAGATGAACAAATCAGCAATGCAGGCAGAAGAGTGGCTGCCTTGGAGAAAGTCCTCACGTGCCCCTGGGGACACAGGGATGCCCAAATGCCACTGCAGGTGCCAAGGGCAGTGCCAGCAGCTCAGCCACCACGCCAGTCCCCTCCCCCAGTGTCCCATCACCCACCAGTGTCCCACCAACACGATTCACCATCACCAAAGCACCCCCAGACGCCAAAGGCTGCTGCAGTTACACCCACTCAGGACGTGCTGGGCTGATTTGAGAACACCACCATCCCCCCCAGGTGACACAGCAATTCCCTTTCCCAGCCAGCTGCCCACAGCTGGAGAGGCTGGCACTGCCAGGAGGTTTAAGCCATGCAGAGGGACTGGCTGGCTCACAGCATGCCCTGCTGTCCCAGCACAGGAGCTCCCATGCATCCATGCATCCAACTCAGGCAGCACCTTCCCCTGCAGGATGAGTTAGATACACCCAGTGTCCTTCCAACACGTGTTTGGCTCCTGGTTCTATTCTTTCCCAAGAACAGGAGCTCCTGCTTTTGGTTTCCCCAACCTTTGGTGCCCATCTCCTGCTCAGCCTCACACATATATTGGTCAGCACTTCCTCCTTTTTCTTTCAGTGACTCTTTTGCTTGGGATCTCTCCGATTTTGACAATCTCCAAATTACATCCTTAAAATAAACCTGACAATCAGCAATATATAAATTATAATTTCCTTCTCCACATGCTTCAACTATTATTTTAATCAAGCAATCGTGTCACTTCACATATAGCCCCTAATTATCCAAGTCGTGCCCTGTTTGTATTATATCATCCTTATCTGATGCACACCAAACCCTCTGGCAAATCCTCAGGGCTAATGTGATCCTGAGCCCTTAAATATTTTCCAGTTCCTTGGTGCTGCAAGAACTGATTTATATGTAAAGCAATGCCTGTGAGATGACATCCAGGTGATGGGAGGGTTTTCTTTACACGTCCACCACATTATCTGACTTGTTAAAAAAGGGGAAGTATCACTCTGCTAAATGCCAGTGACCCAGGGTATCACTTTATCTGGGAAAGGGAACTCTCCAGACTCAAAAGGTCTTTGAGGGAATTACTTGCACAAGTGAAGCTGGCAGCAGCTGGACTGCTTTTGGAGGCATTTTAAAAACCCTGGGACTCTTCCACACAATCACAGCCCAGGAAGAACATTTCCAACCTGGAAACCCCCCATTTGTATGCTCAGAGCCAGCCCACCTGCTCACCCAGCACCCCTCTGTGCATTATTAATGAGCAATATCGGGCTCCAGCTCTCAGCGAGCTAATTTGTTCTCACAATCATGATTCCAAATATCACACGAGTAATTCATCAAGTTATTTTAACTGGAGTTAGATAAGCCCGTTAGCCATCATAAATTTAAATAAATTATCCTCTTGTCAGCCACGGAGGGGCAGAGGCAGAGCACCTTGTCAGGTGGGATGTCCCTCTCTCCATATGGAACTGAGTGACTCAAATCTGCCTGGAAGGGTGTCCTAAAGAGCCCCTCTCTGCTCTGCAGCAGGGAATGGGGGAGCCAGCCCTGGCCACCAGCCCTGGGTCACCATGAGCCCCTCAGCTCTGAGATCACAGCGTCACCAACACCCTGAGTTCAGTGATGGACACACCTCAAAGAGGGAGAGGTTTGGCTTGCTCCTACCCCTCAGGAACTCTGGGTTTTTGCTCAGACACCTTATTTCATTTACAGAAGCCAAACACTCTCTTCCCTCCCTTTTTGCTCTCCTTTGAAAGAGTGAGTTTACAGTAACTCAAGGTTTTCAGGTGTACATCCCCCCCTCAGGCTTCGCATTGCAGGATCCCACTGGGTGCTTTGAGAGTCTTTCTTTCTGCTGCCTGTTTGTGAAACAAGATATGTTATCATCGGTGCCAGAGCCCCGGGGCTACGCAGGGAGAGGCACAGCCAGGCAGTGTCTGTCACTGCCACCACTTGCTTTGATCACGGGGACTCACCTCGCTCTGGAAAAGAGGAATCGCTCAGTGTGACCCCAAACTGCCCTGAGGTTCAGCCTCCCCCAGAAGAAACCAACACAAGAGGATGAGGTGTGCAAAACAACCCCAAAAACTGCACAAGCAACCCCTGAGAGCAGCTGTTATGGGCGCTGGTTTCCATAAAAGGACTCTCAGTGGGAAGTGAGTGGCTCTCTGCGGGTGTAAATCATTGCTGGCTGTCACCACCCCGTGTGAGGAGCACCCCTGTGCTGCCCCACAGAGCCCTGAGAGGGGATGCCACGACAAACCAGCAACTGATTCCTGCAGAAAAGCCACAAACTTGGCTTTATTGCAGCAGGATGGCAGTAAACACCTGTATATAACATACAGGGAATCTAATTTTAGTAGGTGGAGGGGAGAAACGACACCAGCCTTCAGTTAAATTGCTGGAGTGAGGGTTTTTTCCAAGGATTTCAGCTGAAGGTTCAGACAATCAACAGAACTGACTGAGACTTATAATTAAAAACAGGAGGAAACGTTACAAAGAATATCAAACTTAGGGACTAAGACACTGGCTGATTATCAGGGGTTAGGATCAGCTATTGAGAGGTAGAGGCAGATTATCTCACATCAGCCTGTGATGAGGCTCTTTCAGCAACTGGTATCCACCACCAGATGAGAGAGAATCAACACAGGCTGGAGAGGAGTCAATCAGGCACTTTTTACCATCTTTGTCTCTGCACAGATGCCACTTCCTACGTGTGAAAGATGTTTAGTTCCTTAATATCACAGATCTACAGAAAACAGTTTTAAATTAAATTGGTACAAGTACAGACGGTGCAGAGTACAACTAAAGAAGGAGAAGGAATAAAAGGTAATTTTCAGTCTAATTGTTCCATTTATTTAAAGAAAAAGAAGAAAGCAACAAATAATACGAAATCTCTGTGAAAGGGAGTCCAGTTGGACTCAGGTCCAACTCAGGTCACTCAGGTCTGTCCTTCTCTAAACTCTCCTGCTGGATCTCCTGCCCTTTCTCATCCATAACTTTCTGCACTGAGATACTTCAGTTCCCTCCATCTGTCCTGGGAGAGCTGAGAAGTGGGACATCGTTTTTGACCCTGCCCTCCACTTCAGCCCCCGTTTTATCCTTCCACTGCACTGATCTCCACTCACAAATGTGTTTGTTATTGCTGAGCTCCCTTGTTTTCCTCCTCCTTAGGCACTGGACCCAAAGCTTTCCTTTCACTCCCACAGTGCTGAAGGCACCCCAGGGTGCTGGGAGCTCTGTCAGCAAACCCCATAGCACCCTGGGGAGAGAAGTGGGGGTGAGGATCCACAAAGGGTCCCTGTGTCCTCACACAGCAACTGTGGAAGCAGGAGTTCAGGTTTTAGGCCAACCCTGCCAAACTCACTGCACAGAGAGAGTCCCTTGGATCTCAGATGAATCCAGACCCTGCTGGACTGTCACAAGACTCAGTTAATAAATATTAGTGAAATGCAGAGATCCCTGGATGAAAACTGGAGTGGAGGTGTAGACTGCCACGTTTCATTAATTTCTTATTATCTTATAAGGGCTTCACTGGAGCCTAGAGGACTGCATGAATAGTGCATGAATCTGAAGAGCTTGGCTGTCACCCTCACCTTCAGCTGGAAAATGTGGCTTGGGGGAACCCAGACCTGAAGGATCCCGTGGCTGAGGATGGAAAACATGCTCAGGAGCTGATCCTGGTGTTGGGAGGGGGTTCAACAAGCAAGCCTTTTCAAGTTCAGCACTATGTAAATAAATAACATTTAAATAAGGGGGAAACCCATCCTGAAGCTGGAGTGAGGATGCTGGAGTGGAGCAGGAAAGGGATGGAATGTGCAGGTAAAGCAGGAATGGTCACAGGCAAGGTAGGAAGTGGTGGGAGAGGAATAATTCCATAGAATCATGGAACTATTAAGGTTGGAAAAGCCATTGCCCAGCACCTCCAGTCATCCAGCTCCAGAAAAGATTTCTTCTATCTTCTCACTGAGAAAGACAAGGCTTGCAGCCACCACAGGAAAGCCCTGAGCTTGGGGTTTGCCTCTTCTAGGAAATCTGCTCTGCCTGCAGATCAGATGGAATCTGGCAGGAAAACAACACCAGCACAGCCCGTGATGCATCACACTCTGAGCAATTAAGTCATCTCTGTTATTGCTTTACAGGGGCTTCCCAACTACTCCTCTAATCAGCACAAGGTAACTCTCATTCATTTATGAGCACTTCCCCATGTTGTTTTAGAGGAAAATTATCTCTCTCCTGTTTAGCTCAGCAGTCTGAAAGTTCATTTGGCTGAAACATGGGAACATCTCTCACCAGGAGAGAGAGCAGCAACAGGGTTCTGGAAACAACATTTTAAATCACCACTGGTGTTTATTTTATAAGGATAATAGTAGTGGTATCAGCTCATCTGCTACGAAATACACAGTTATTGCAACATGCACATGGAGAGCATGAGGGGACCTGTGTGTCACCCACTGAACCTCACTATCCCACCAACTCCAGCATCCCTCTGGTGCCCAAATCCACACCTGCACACACCCTGTACCTTCTGTGATTTACAGCTGAAGTCCAACCACCTGGAGAGTGCTGGGCTCCAGCTGATCCAAGCAGGAATGCTGGGCAGAGTGAAAACACCAAATCACAGATCCTGGCTTTGGCTGTTCTTGGCACTGCACACTCTCTCACCTGTAATTTTAAAATGTATGGTGTCAGGGATACTCTGATACTTATTCATAAATGCAATTTGATTCTTTCCCCTCTCTGTTCTCAGTCACTGATCTCAGAATCACAGGATCACAGAATGGCTTGGGTTGGAAGGGACCTTAAAGTTCATCTCATTCCAACCCCCTGGGCAGGGACACCTTCCACTATCCCACATTGGGCCCAGCCCTGTCCAACCTGGCCTTGAACACTTCCAGGAATGGGTTTTTGGGGTGATGGTGGCACTGGTGGCACACAGTGCCACTGACATCTGGGTCTGGGGCTCAGAGAGGGACCTGGGTGCAAGGGCACAGCTGGAGGAGGAGGAGGTGTTGCCTCCTTGGCAGACATCAATACAGCTCTCCTTGTGTTCCATGTGCTAAATCCAGGCAGAATTGTGTGTGTATCCCTCTACACAAAGCCCTTTCAGATGTTAATGACTATCACAGGGCTGGGCTTGGCTAAAACTCTTTTGATGCTGCTTTCCCTCACTTCACTGCTGCTCCCGCTCAGCCTCGGGTTTTGTTTTGGTCCCGGATTTCAGGACAAAGCTTTAGCATTTTAATAAATCCAGAGGCATCTCAGACCACAGCAATCTGTGAAATACAGGCATCTGTGAACTCTGCATTAGGGACAAGGATAAACCTTTCATTTTCCTACAAGACCCACAGGATCTTACAACCCCAAAAGAAGATCCGCTGGGTGTGAGCAGTGCAGGGCCAACAGCCCTGCTCTTCTTCCAGCTGGCAGAGAGCACTGACCCCAAGAGAAAGCACCCCCTGATGGCACTCCCCAGCCTGTCTCCAGTGCCAGGCAGAGCCCTGGAGCCACCCCAGCGACTTTACATCGACTTTGGCACTTGGTGCCGTTTGCTTTCCCAGCCGACATTGAAATAACTTTGCAGCGAGCGACTCACAGACAGCCCGTGCTCCATTTACCTCCCCCGAAACAGAAAGACTGTGCAAAGCACTTTTCTCCATCCAAACATATCATGGAGATGCAGTAAGCATCTTTGCTTCCTAATTGAAATCATACATCACTTACTTAAGTGATACTAAATCAGAGGCAAACACCACCGGCAATTCAAGCATTAATAACCAGCTCCCCGCTCCAAAGACAACAGGTCCTCTGCCAGCAGAACCCTCACGGCTTCCCAGGGAGCCAGACCCAACCCTGCTCCTGCCACCCTGTCCCACACCCCTGCTGTGGGTCCCACGGAGGGGTCTGTGCTTCAGCTTGTCGAGCATTTTAATTTTGGGTGCTGGGCAATGGCTGCAGCTGAGCCCCCCGTGGGAGCAGGGGATGGGGCACTGGCACATCCCTGACTGCCCTGCCCTGGGGCTGGGGGCTGTGACACCTCCTCCTGGCAGTCCCAGGGCAGGCTGAGGCCACCCTGACCCATCATTTCATAGAGGCAAAGCACGGCCTGCCCCAAAAACATCTCCCATGGGGCACAGAGCCACCCCAGCTCCTGTGCAACCCCCAGCCCTGCCTGTCATTGAATCACAGAATGGCTTGGATTGGCATCTTCAAGTTCATCCAGCTCCAACCCCCCTGCCATGGACAGGGACACCTTCCACCTTCACATCACCTCTAAGGCCACTCTGACCTGTGGGAGCCGTCCAAGAGATTTTTATCCAGGCTGATCTGACCCACAGCACTTACAAGCAACAAATCCAAAGAGATTTTACAGTGGACTTGTAATCTCACTGGTGGTGAAAATACTCTTGTAAGAAACAAAAACAAGTTCTAACTCAGCTTTTAACGAGCTGCTTTCGTGCATCTCCTGTCCTGTACTGATTCTCCCTCTGGAAGAGCTGCCAGTGGGAAATAGAGGGCTGACATCACTGAGCTCTCTCCTCTCTCTCTCTGCTAAGAGAGATGCCTATTTAGTTTACCTGTCCTGTGTGGTTCTCCTCTGCTCGAGCCTCATGTCAATAATAATAATGGCTATTATGAATAATCTCTGTCAATTAACTAATTTACAAGACTACTCAAATGGTCTTACAAGCTGAAATGTAATTTGCTCATTACCAAGCCCACTCAACTGTCCTGCCCCTGTGCCAGAGGAAAACTGCTGCTGAACTCCATCCCTGCTGCAGAAACCAAGCGGTTTTCCCCTCACTTTGATTTTCACTTCTCATTCACCTATTAGCAGAAACCCATTCATCAAAGCTATAGGTGTTCCCACTGAAAACTTTCAGCATTTAAAAGCTTTTGACTGAAATATAACGTATTAATGGAAGCCGTGATTGCACAGCCCTCTGCTGACCTTCCATGGGCTGAAATTGCTTATTTTGCCAAATTTATTTGCTTCCCATTTATCAATCTAAATCTAAGGTGGCTTTAAAGGTCATAAACCAAACAGCCACTGAAATATGATTAAAGAATATGGAAATAAATTACAAACTCATAATGTTATCCCTTCCTGTGACTTAGTGGCAGAATCTTGGATGAAGTATGGGAACTTTTTTAACATCTTAATGTGTTTGGGGATTCATCTGCCTCCAGGGGGTTGCTGGATCTCCGTTAATTCACAATGTGCTGCTTTGTGCCTGCTGAAAGGAGGATTAGAAGGGGCAAACTCTGGATCAGCAGAAGACTAAGAAAAGGCTTTAACTTTCCTTAGAGGGAAAGTCTCTCCTTGATGACCAGACACATTGTGCTGAGAACTCACCTCCCACTGACAGCACAGTCCTTGCCATGCACGGTTCCCAGATTGCCTCCAAAATAATTAACAGAGCATTAAACTGCCTTAACACTGCAGGATTAGCATGGAACCCGCTGAAGGTTATAGAAAAAAAATGAGCAAATCTTTGTATTTTCTTGTCTGGAGGACAGCAGGGAAGGTGAACCTTCACATGAAGCTTTGAGTGTAGAGCAAAGTCAGTTATGGAAAAATAACCAGAATAATTCAGTGCTGAGCATGGCTGAAGCTGGGGAGAAGCATCATCATCAAACTGCCCTGCAGGAGCTGGGAGGAGCACTGGAGGCACCACTTGGATATTTGGAGAGCAGGGGTTGGAATTGGATCATTTTTAAGGTCCCTTCCAACCCAAACCATCCCATGATTCTTCAGAGCAAGTCAGACCAAGGAAGAACCTCAGGGCCACACACGGGCAGAGCCAAAACCTCCCTCTCCAACATATATTTCAGTAACTGGCAAATGATACTGGCTAAAAAAACAAGCTGCCTGCTCAGAATTAGGCATTAATTCCTACATGTCATCGAAACAATTCTGACTTTATTACCAGAAGCTTCAGTGAAATGACTGTGCAGTCACTGGTGAGTTTTAAATCTTGATGAACCTGTGATTGCTTTGCCCAGCAGACTGGGGTGAGCACACACCAGTCTCTGCACCCCTGCAAAAATCAAACACCAGCTCCACAAACACGGGGCCATTTTTGCTCACTATCAATTGATTTCCCAGGCAGCATTTTTCCATGTAGCATGAAAGAACTTTTGGGGTTTTTTTTTAAAGCAGATCTACAAAGACAGAGCTCCAGTGCTCTCTGGCAGGAGTACTGCAGGTAGTACTCGTGAATGATGCAGCCTGAGGTGCAAAATATGCACAGTGCCATTCCCAAGCTGTGATCACCTCTGGCTGTTGGTTTTGGTGCCTGTTTTTTTGGTCTCTGGTCTAAATTGATTAATGAATTATTAATAATGGAGAGACATGCATAGCAGATAGACACTGTTTCATAAAAACCTCTTTGGAGAACAACAGGATGAAGAGAAAAACAAGCAAGGCAGCAAAAAGGCAAGATGAAAGCAAGGAGCAGCCTTGAGACTGTGTTATAAGTAACAATGAACCCAACAGAGGGGCAGGAGAGGGCAAGTACTGCCTGGAACAGCCCCTGCAAAGGGATTGTTGAAAAAAATTGATGCACCAAAACACACTCTACTGCAGCCAGAAACACGACCTTGCACATCAGAGCAGCAGTGTTAAAATGTGCACACATGGAAGTTTCAGATTGCTTTATCTCTGGATTGACTCCAAGGCAAAGACTCCAAAGATGAAACAGAGGGTGTGAAAGATGTCTTATAGCAATCAGGAAAAAACAGGGCTTGTGACTCGCTTAACAAATCCAGCTCTTCTCCTCCTGATCTGAACGGGCAGCTCTGCAGGAGCCCTGCTTGCCTCCAAGAGCTGAGCTTTGGGGCAGCTTTGTGCCCACCTGCAGCATCCCTGGAGAGGATCCCCCTCCTCTGCTGCTGCCCAGCTGCTCAGCAAGGACTCAGGTAATGCCTCAGCCTTTCCACAGCCTGAAGCTGTGGGAAGGGTCTCCTCTGCTGCCCCTCTGTTTTCACTACATTTATAGGAAGATCATCTCTTCAGAGCCTCCACTGTCAGAAAATGGGGTTACAGGTTCCAAAGCAGCCAGGAGGAAGGATAGAGCCCCACCCAGCCACGTCCCCTGGAGGCTGAAACCACGGGTGTCACCTCTCCAGGACACCAGGCTGAAGAACCGCCCTGGTGCACGCTGTGACCTGGAGCACTCCTGTCCCTCCCAGCCAGCTTTTCATTCCGCTCTCTATAAATCCAAACCAGGCAGAGGCTCTTCCAGGCTTAAGGAACTGGAAAGGGACCAGATGTCAGGCAGTGGATTGCACTGACACGGGTCCAGAGGAAATGCTGCCGTGGATCAGACCCAACTTCCAGAAGATATTTCAGCAATTTCTCCAAGTCCAATTAGCGACTGATGTGTGATGCATTGAGAAAGCCTGTGGTTACAGAGTGCTCTCCCATTAACACTCTTGTTACCTGCAGGGTTTGACATGTTGTCAGCTTAAAATGAATTGTAAAAAACCTACATTTTAAATAAGGGTCAAGAGAAGGAATGAATAGGCATAAACAGAATTTTACAGCTACCCGTAACAGAGCTGCAGCAATAAAAAAATAAGTGAGTTAGGAAGAATACACAGCCATTCTGAATTATATGATCACAGAATTATGTCTTGATTGACTCTTTGCCTTAATGCTTGCATTGGCTGGCACAGTTGGATCACAGAATTTCCTTTGAATATATTAACATTTATTAATAAAATGATCAATTTTGAAGTTATGAAATGCCTTTCTAATTTACTACACTGCCATTTACTGCTAGGGAGCCAACCATTTTTCCAGACAGACACGCTGGGAGTTCATTCTGGAGCGTTATTTATGTCAATAAAACAAGTTGTTTGAGTTTTAGAGTAATGCTTCTGGGGGGCAGCTGGGGGAGATGGTGCAAGCTGGGCAGAAGGAGCAGAGTGGCTGTAAGAATTTCTTTGTTTCTTAATCCCAGCTCTGTAACTAAAATGAAAAGAGATTATTCTACTGTGAAAGTTCATACCAGAGAGAACTTGTTGCCCAGAGAAATTGTGGATACCCTGTCCCTGGAAGTGTCCAAGGCCAAGCTGATGGAGCCTGGGGCAACCTGGTCTAGTGGAAGGTGTCCCTGCCCATGGCTGGAGGTGGAACTGGGTGAGATTTAAGGTCCCTTCCAACCCAAAGCTTCTGTGATTCTGTGAAATCAGAGTGCAAGAATTTTAAGTCATTTTGGATGCCAGCAGCCAGAGACTAAGGGCTGATCCTGACCTCACAGACCCCTGTCAGGGAGACACCCAAAATGAGGAGGTTTTCTTTCTGCTGAGCACCTGTAACACTCATGAACTGCACTGGACTCACATGGAACATGCTGTGCCTCCAAGCCCTGTCCAAAATACAATAAAACCCCTATAACTCTCCACCCTACCAGCCACCTGAGCCTCATCCTGTCCCCAAGGGAATAAAGATCTGGACTCCCATGCAAGGCACCACCAGGTGAACTATCAGTCTCTTAGCCCATAATGGTCCAGGAAAAATGGTTCCTATCCCCTGAGAGGCTGATGGACATGGATTAATCATCATCACCATGAGCAGGTGCAGACCCAGCTCTGCCCTCCACCACAGGCACTTTGGGAAGAGCTTCCCTCCAGCTCCAGAAGAAACTCAGGTTTGATGCAGCTGGACCTGAAGCCAAAGGCACTGCCTCACCTGGCTCTTCTCCACCCAAAGCCTGCACACAGGCAGGTAGCTGGTCTGCAGAGAAAAAACAGCCCCCAGAATGTGTTTTTGGGGCTCAGCTAAATGGATGATGGCTGTAGGTCAAGATCCTCCCTGGTACCAGTTTTTCTCTGGTTTGTGTAAGACTGGAGCTACAGGAATTCATAAGGCTCCTGACTAAAGGGTGTTTATTTGCTAACACACCTTCTCCCAGCTGAAATAACAGCCACATCAATTAAACATACAACTTCAGAAAATACAAGGTTCCAAGACAAAAGATCTTCCCCCTCGCTGCTGAGATTTTCCAGGCTGCCAGCGATTTGATTGCCCAGATCTCCGCAGGACTCGAAAAAAATCAATTATTGATGTTGCAGTGCAGCGCTTCCAGCAACACTGCTCACCTTGCTGGAGATCTGGCAGCAAGGGAAAGCACTCACCAGCTCTGTGAGACATCTGGGCAGGGAGCTGTGCCCACAGCACCCCAATTCCAGCAGCTGCTGACTCGGGAGGCACCACCCAGCAACAGTTATAGGGGAGATGCTCCAAACCACGTGTTTTCAGCTTAATAGCAGCAAACAACTTGCAACACATTTGGCTCCCAATCAGTTGTGTCCCGGTTGTCTCGTTAAACATTTTGTGTGAGTTTGGAGGCTCAGCTTTAGTGTGTGTTACTACTAATTGCCTCACTCCTCAGCTGTGCAACCACAAACCACCCTGAAATACAGTTTTCCATTAGCACCAGACAGGGATTAACTAATCAGCCAAAAAGTAAGATTTTCTTGAGATAGCATTATGTAGATAATTAAAACTCAAACGCTACGGCCAGGAAGGACAACCTTTTCCTTAGCTGAGCTCCAGCTCTTGGCGTGGGTATTCCCCAGTCACGTCTTGTCTTTTCCTCTGCCGTGCCTGAGGCATAATAAATCATGAAAACTGGACGTGTGTCCAATTAATTAATGAGAGATTATTTAGTCTCATCTTCAGGGGTCAGAAAGAAAACTTAGCTACTTCATTTACCTGTTAACAAATGACTGACCTGAAACAGCACTGCAACTGCTCTGTGCTCACACAAAGCCATTTCTGTACCTGCTGGTTCAGGCCCACAAACCCCTTTGGGTTTTAAAGCAAAGAGGGAGGGGACAGAGGCCTTTTCCTGGGAAGGATAACAATAGTTTGTCTAACAATAATTCCACAGTGCAATAACTCAGAGGTGAGAAGCGGGAAGGGAAAGGCAAAAGTGCAGAAAGTTAGAGAGAAAGTAGAGAAGAACAGTAGGAGAAGTGTTTGAACTGTCTCTGAAACTCTCATGCTACCAACTTAGGAACTTCCTACAGATGTAAGAGCATCCTCTTGCACAGCTGGAGTTTCCAGAGCAGCCCTGGATAGGGCAGAGTGGCAGAGAGAGGTGCAAAAGCATCTGACAAAAAACATTGTTGGTGCCAGCAAGGCAGGGATTTCTATGAGATCCTGGTGTCTGACAAAGGCTCTCCTGGAGCAGAGCTACAGATGGAAGCATTACAAACACCAGCAGCCGTCCCCACTGCCACAGCCACACGACTTCCCCTTTGAACACACCTGGAAGTTTTTACACACAATCCTTCTTGTCCTTCGAGCAAGCAACGAGCGTGGGTTGCACCAGGCACAGGATATGGTCACTTGTTTTCACAAGGCATTAAGTAATAGGAGCATCTCTCTAATTGCAAGCAGAATGAAGAGAGGAGAAGATGACACTGGCTGTAGGTGGTGGTGTGGTCTGTACAGACACACACACCCTGAAGGAGGCAGCAGGGTGGTTTGGGAAGGCAGGAAGGCATCCCTCCAAAGCTGGGAGTAAAAGGAGCAATTAAAAGCTGAGGAGTTATGCTCTAAGCTAATGGGGATTACCCCAAAGTGAACGAGAAGATGATTGAGTTGGACCACTAATCAGCACCAGTGAGTCTGGAACGGACTGACTGCGAAGCCTGAAATCCAGGAGCGACTGTTCCCCAGCTCCGAGAGCATTTGGGATTAGGCACGGCCTCCTCATGCATCCACTCACATTGTTGAGCTGTGAATCCAATTTCACAGACCACACTGACTCTTTGAAAGGATCTTGTCCATATTTTCTTTGCACCAGCCTCTGCTCTGATCCATTTGCCACAGCTCGCATTTTGTTTCCCAGATTCACGAGGTTCAGAAATTGGAGCTGGGGAAAGGCAGTAATTCAAACCAAGTGGACCTAAAATGCCCTCCCAAACAGCAAATTAGCATCTTATTCCATCATGGAAGTCACTAGCACACATCTGTAAGGTATCAGCACCTGTCCACAAGACAGGTGTGAGCATCAGGCTTCCTTCATACAGTCAGAAAGTTCTCCTGGCTCACAGCAAAGCCCCCTCTGTGCTGGATTTGATAATACTTGTTCTTTATGCACAGACAGGAGAAGGGGAAAGAATGGTATTATCTCATTACTCACACTGATCACAGTTCAGGCACCAAATCCTGCCTAATGTGCCTCAAAATATTCATAACTTGTTTGCATGAAATGAAACTATGATCAGTGTGCAGCACTGACATCCTCTGTCCTGTGACATTCTGGAGAAGACCAGAGCACCATCCCCTTCTAGTTTCATGGCTGAGACTAAAACTTTCCAGCATTTCATTATGATCTTATTAACACTATGAGATCACTGGCAGCATATGGCAACAGGCAAAACAGAATTATTATTATTGTTATTATTATTATTATTATTCAGCAATGTACCCATTAAAAAATCAGCTCTATTGCATCCCAGGTTTTAAATCTGACTGCCACGTGCCACTTTCCTATTTAAACCTCCTTGCTCTTTTATCAGCTTCATTTTTTAAGTATATAATTTACATTCTATTCCCAGTAGCTGTAATAAAATATCCAAGTGAAGTTAATTAGCTGCACACCCTGGAGTCCTGCTCTTCAGGGAAAAGCACCAAACCAGTAGAACACACAGAGCTGTGAACTGGAACCAGCAGCCAACGCAGCAGCCTCTGTGGGACACGTGTTCCAGAGATTCCTAACGCTTGGAAATCTGAAAGCTTGGGTTTTGTTGGGTTTTTTTCCCCTCCCCTGGGATTTAATTCTTTATTTCTCTGTGCAGCAATTTACATACATGTCAAACACATGCAAGACAGACAGGAGGACTCGCTGCTGCAGCTGCAAAGCCCCACCATGGATCCAACCATTTGCAAGTTCCAGTATCTGACCCCTGGGTTTTGTTAAGTTTTCTGATAGCGTGGCTTTTGAAACTCTATTACTGCATGCTGGGGTATGATTAAAGTGTTTGGCTTTCCATGGTAACATTACCCATCTATAATCTCGTTTCTTAGTGAATCTGAGCCAACCCCACCAGTAATTTCCTTTAATAATCAGTCTTCAGGAATAACTCTGCCCTTTAAACCCAAAATCTGAGGCGACCCGCGACTGGCAGATACCGTGGCTGTCAGCTAGTTAAATATTCCGAATACTCAGCCGTGGGAGACTTCTTTAAAGGAAAGAATTCCAGGTGCCAGGCTCCCTGTGGCAGCTCTGCCATCTCCAAAAGCTCTGGCACAGCCCCCGGGGTGATGCTGGGGAGCTCCCTCCACCTAACTGGAGGTAAATGGAACTCCACCCTCAATTGCACAAAGCACTTAAGCATGCTGTGTTAATTAGTTACAGCAAGGATGATCTTCTAGACAAGCAACGTGCTGTTCCCTGTAAATGATGCTGCCACTGAAGTGTTAATTCCCTTTGAAGATTAAGCTGCCTGGGTATAAATGAGATGCTGCAACCACCCCAAAATACCAATTGCTGTGCAAAGTCAGAAGCAGGAGAGTGAAGTGCTGAATATTTTGCACAGCCTGAATAGGTTTGGAATTGCTCATGAGATGCATCACATGGATGTGCTGTGTTGTGTCAGCTTAGCCTCCCCTTTCTGGTGGTGTGACAGCATGTTCAGCACATCACAGAGAGGGGTCTGGGCCTTCAGACAGCACTGTGATAAAATTATTTGCAGGAAATTATAGAAGTGCCCAGGCAAGGCACAAATGGCCCCTTTGCAGGTGCCAGGGAGGATGAGCTGTGCTGCAGTTTGTCACAGGATCAGCCCCACTGCTGCTCTGCCACAGCAAACACCTTTGTCAGGCCTCTCACATACCTGTGTGCTTGAAAGCCCAGCTCCAGCAGAGATGGTTTGCTCTGCTAAATCTCAACCAAATCAAGCCTTTTGCCAGCAGCAGTTGGAAGGTGTCCACGCTTTTATTGCATGCACATTCTGCACATCCCACAGCTCCTGTTCAGCAGTGAATGTATTCACAGCTCACACCAGCTTCCTGCCGCAGATCCAGAGAGCGTTACAGCTGGAGAAGACACCTGGGTGGACTGGAAAACACATCCCTAATTTAACAGCCTCTCTCCTCCTCACAGCACAGAGCCAGTCAGGTGTTGTGCACAGTTGTGTTGCAGAGCACCTTGTCTGCTCTGGAGCCTCCAGGTCAGCCGTAACCTCAGGGCTCTGCAAATCCTTGGGCTGAGCTTTGAACAACAGGCTGCCTGGAAAGAGGAGTGAGCAAAAGGCAAAAAAGAAAAGGAAAGGAAAAACAAAAAAAAAAGGGCAAAAGCTATATATTCTGGGGGGGAAAAAAGAGCTTTAAAACATTTGCAAAACTAAAACTGTTCACTTGGCAATTGAGCCTTGGGAAAGTTCTCGCCGCTCTGCGCAGAAGGAAGTATTTACATCTTTTAGTCACAGGATGCAGGTGGTGATATTCTGGAGATTACAAACAGACTGTAGGCATCTTGCAGTTTTATTGCTGTGTTATTGTAAGGAGATGGAGGAACGTGGCAGCACAGCCGAGCCCAGCTGGGGCACAATCACAAGGAACCCCTGAAGGCAGCGGTGCCAGGATGGAGCTGTGGTCCAGCCCCCGACCCTCCCAGGATCACACCGGGCTATGGCACGTGCAGGGTTGGGATCCTGCTGCTTAATGAGGAGCTGGATCAGCTGCACAGGCAAGGGAAGGCTCCTCGTGCAGTTTGGCATCAAACAAAACACGTGGCATCACGCTGGTGATGAACACACATCACTGGCAGGGCTGCTGCATAATTTATCACCACCAAACCCGCCTTTCTGCGGGCTTTTCAGAATTCTCATGTCTTTATTTCTAAAGAGCTCATCTGCCCAAAAGGAAAGGAAAGGTAAAATTTCAAATGTAAGCCCTAAAATGCGGTGAAATAATGGGAAACTGCACGTGGAGAGGAAGGGATTCAACTCCATAATTTTGCAACTTTCAGATGCCACACGTTCCTGAAATTCTGAATTTTGAGGCAGTTACACTCAGCACATGAGGTCTGATCGATGCCCTGAGCTGCAGCACTGCAAAAGAGGAGAAGGCTCTGCTAGAAGCAACAGGCTTTTGTGTGTCTTCAGTAGAGGAAAATATTTCAGGGTTTGGCTTTTCCTTTTCCTTTTTTTTTTTTTAAGAGGTTTGATGGTAAAAGGACATACATTATGTAGATCATTTCTGTTGTGAAGATCTCTATCCAAACAGCGTTTCCACTACAAATGGTAAATGCTTGCACAGAAACCTGTAAATGCCCCATGCAGTAAACAGAAGAAGTTGTGATATTCAGATATCTTCATCCAAAAGCAAAAAGACAGTCTTTAGCAGACCAGAAATGAAACAAGCAGATTATGTCCCCAGAGATGGGAGAATACCTTTGGAAAAGCTTTTAAGTATCTCAAGAGCAAAGGGCTATTTGAGAACCACCATGTCAGTCAGACGTTTTGACATGAACATGCTGGTTCCATCAGCACCTCTACAGTAAATATTTCAAGATAATCTTGTCCCAAACTAGAAAAGCTGCTTGGTTTGAATGCTGTCATTGCTGTTGGGCTCCTCACAGAGAACCAAGGCTCAGCCTGGCCAAGCTGAGCATTGCTGGGACTGGGGAGAACACAACTGGGCTGGGGTTGGCAGTGTGGGGGTTTGCTGGTTCTCCCCAAAACCCCTCAGACCCAGAGGCTGGTCGAGTGTTTATGGAAGAGCCACCTGCCCTGAACACTCCTGGGGCTCCACCTTCCCAAGAAGGCTTTGCAGGGGAACACAGCCCACCCCTTCCCTCAGTCAGTGGGGCATTTTGAGCCATGCTCTGCAGCAAATGCCACAAATAGAATGGAAAGATTTTAAATTACTTTTAGAGAAGTGGCATCTTTTCCTCCTTTCATAGTTGGCAGCTCCCACCCTCACCCCCAACAAGGTCCTGGTGTCAGCAGAGAGGGGAGACCACATTCCCCCTGCTCTCAACCCAGGGCCAACAGCCAAACCTCCCCCTGATTCTCTGCATTTGCTTTCCTTTCCTCCCTCAGACAGAACATTCCCCCCCTGCTCCTCGCCCTCAGCGGAGCCTCCTGCAGAAAGCGCTGACATCAACCCCAGAAGCGATTCCGACAGAGGGGGGAGAGCTCTGTGAACCCAAACAGGAACGAGACCATCTGGCAAAAAGAAGCAAAGCCTGTTAAGAGCCCACTTTGTCCTTCCTGCAACTTCAGCACAAGCTGTCAGTGGTGGCTCCCTGGGAACAGGTTTCCTTTGCAGTGCTGCACACAGGGCTCAGTTTAGTTTGGGCTTTTCCTCCCCCTCCCCTTCAAAATTGTTTGGTTTATTGCACCAAAGCTGGTGGGATTGCTTGTGAAGTGTAATCCAGCCTGAGTAACAGCATCAGAGCCTGGACCATCATCTCTAAAGCCTCAGCCCTCAATTACCCAAGCATCTGTTTGCAATTCGGTGTCGGGAGGGAATTAAACAGCACTCAGTGCAACAAGAAACTGGTCAGAAATGCACTGACTTGTTCAGTCTGTGTCCATGGCACTAACACTTCCTGCAGCAGTCACTCACCCTCCTCTCCTGACTTTTGAACACGTTCTCTCTGGGGTGAGCTGTGGGTACCAGGGAGCCTTGCAGGGCCCCTCATGAACACCATTAACAGCAGGACCTGAGAAGCTTTACATGACTGTACCATCATAGAATATCTCAGGCTGGAAGGGACCTGCTCAAAAACATCAGCAGCCCTGCCATGAGCAAGAGGTACCACATCCCTCCTTCATCCATCACTGGATGGAAACCAGTGGAGCCTAAAGGACCTGCAGGGCTTTAATTAAATGAATAATATAAATGAATTACTTTGATTTTCTTCAGCCCAAAATTTCTAAGGATATTCAGCTTATGCAGAGCAAATTCAGATATTGAAGACAAGCACTAGAATAATCCTGAGTCACCATCCAGTATTTCCTTGCTGCTGCTGAACCATCACTGCTTAAATGCCATATCATGTCCAAACTATCCCAAAGTCTCACTGCCTTGTTTTTCATAAGAAACCACCTCTGCTGCTGCTATTTCCACCTCTGGATCCTGCTTTGTGTTCTTGCTCTAGGACTGGCACATTACAGAGAAATAAAGCAGGAAGTCAACCAGAAGGCCTGGTGGGTGCCATGAGGGTAGTTTTGCTTTCCTTTTAGTAATTATGATTAACATTTGCTAGGAAATCAATCACCTTAATCTAGGGGGAAAGAAATTGGTACAGTTAATGACTGTACCAATCTAGTGACTGTTTTAACTTTTATATTCTATTTTATGTTTTGCATGGAGAGTAGAGAGGAATAAAAGGACTGCAAGGCTTTGGAGGGACATCAGAGCCCTCTGAACATCAGCAGAGCTCTGCTCTGAGTACTCCCTGTTGGGAGCTACAGTCGACTTTAAGAGAAGTTAATTGCTGCTTTAAACATGAAAATGAATCACCAGGACAGGACTGACTTGAGTCTCTCTGGGACTGGCGTTTCTGAGGCCAGGGGTGGGAGTCCCTCTCCTCTCTCAGCTGTCATGCACTGGATAAATCACCTGTGCATCTTCCCCAGCCCTCACAGGGGTTCTCTTGGCCTTTGGTGGCTCAACAGCCATTGGAGGACCCACATTGTCAAGAGTCAAAGAAGAAGGATGACAAATGGATACTGAGGGTGATGTTCAGTTCCCAGAGTTGCTTGTTGGTCTGGACTCCTTTCCAGCACTGGGCACTGCTTTTCCTTTAGCCCTGGGGAAGGAAGGAGGCCCCAAGTGGAGATCCCCCCACATAATTTTTGTCTCTCTCCCAAATGGAGAAATCTCTTCCCTGTCTGAGCCTCTCAGACATCTTAGCCCTACCCTGCAGCTCCACAAGCGTCAGCAATTCCCACACGGCGACTGCACGTGTGTGTAATCGGAAGGAGAAATGGCCAAGCAAGTGATTAGGCAGGGAAACTATTTACAGATATGAAATAACCCCTCTTCAGTCACCAAGTTCAACAAAGAAATGGGTATTAGCATGTATGAATCTATTAACTGGTGTTTTGGTGGTGTATTTTCAAGTCTGCATTTACTCAAGCACATAGCAATCATTTGTGTATTGCTCTGGGAAAGGTTAGACACTGTCAGGTTAAATTCATCATAGAACTAGTTTTTTCTCTGTATTAATTTCTCTTCCCATGCAATAGCATTTAGGGAGATTGGTGTATTTGTTTTCCAACGTTTTCCCCTTGCACAATAATAGAAATACATGTTAGGTTGAGGAAACAGATTTATTTTCCTCAGGGTTGGAGAAGAACTCTTGTGATTTCAAAGCTGGAGGTTATTTTGCCGAGCCCCTCAAGAGTAAAGACAATTTTTATTCCTATGAACTTGTCATTACAGCTCAGATGGATTAATACATAAGAGCTCATGAAGTTAGGGACACACATTTTTCAGGAGAAACATCAGAAATAAAAGCCTGGGGATGCAGTGTAAGAAGGAGAGAGAATTATTTAGGTTGGGAAAGACCCTTAAGATCATCGAGGTCATTACTCCAAAGTAAAAAAATCCATTTCTTAAGGGTTTTTTAATAAAATAATTAAAAAAAAAATTAGATAAACACCCCTTAACAGCCCTCCACATCTCGGCTGCTTTAGGGGCTCATTCTGTCCGCCTCGCCGTGTCAGTTTTGTCCAAAGGGATCCCTCCTAACCCTCGTTTTTGGACTCGTTTTGCGCTTTCCCAGCTCTCTGCTGGCTGGCAGGTGCCTTCCATGGCGCAGCCACACTCCCCCCTGCTGGCTGCTCCACGAGCTGGCCGGCAGCAGGTAAAGCTGGGGAAAATAAAGTGTTTGGAAATCCAAACTGATTATTATTATTATTATTATTTGCTTATGAGTAGTGCTTAAAGAAAAGTTGTCCTCAGCAGCGATGGTTTCACAGCACCAGCAAGGGAGGTTTGCTTGCCAGTTAAAATACCTTCCTCTGCCTCACCAGTGAATTGTTTCTGTAATACAACTCTTATTTAGTGCTTTATCTGCTTGCCCAGGCCCAGGCAGGAGCAGGCAGCACTCTGGGCAAGTGCCAGGGGTGACAGCAGGACCCTTTTGTCCCCACAGTTTTCCTTCCCTAGGGATCACCTACTGAAATGCCGAGGATCTTTCCCAGAAATCATACTGAAGATGTGGCATTGCTGCTTGGAAGGTTGTGGTTTCATTTCTGCATGATGTCGTTATGCCCTTCACTCCCACCTTCTGTCCCTCCCCAAACAACGTGGAATATAATTCTCCTTTTCTGAACATCTGGCATTCCAGCTGTTGGGATCCACAGTCAGCACGCATTAGAAATTAAAACCTATTCCAGATTAACTGGTAGAATTTGTCAGCTAATACTAAAAGGGCTATTTTTAGGTGTAGAAAACACTTTGCACCTTTATAAAGGATAATCAGCTGTTCCTTGCCTCAGTGACTGCAGCTCGAGAACAGTCACCCTGTTACAATTTAATTTGGAAATGTAACTATTAACAACAGGCATGAGTTAACCTTAAAAGATGCATCCTAAACTGAGTCATTAGGGCTTGTAATGCAAAAGCTGGGCCACGTGGGTACTTCTGAATGTTTTATTCACTGTCCCCCCCTTGCAGAGCAGGAACAGGTTCTGTGGAGAGCATGAAGACGTTCCCCAGGGACAAACTGAACTTCCATCAGTCACAAACCTCACTGCAAAATGAAAGGCAGGAGGGGGCCAACAAAAATACACAACAGAATGCCACTGCCTCACAAAGCCAGCTGATAAAGAGGGTCAGCTTTGTGATCAACAAACACCAGGGTCTCCCACTTCATGTAATCTGAATTTAAACTATTTCAGCAGCCTGGGTGTACACCTGTGAGCCTCAACCTCAGTTCTTAACCCCACCAGCTTCCTTAAATAGCAACATTTCAGCATTGTTTACAGAACAGTACAAAGGGATTAAATCCAGCTTCACTTAATCTTTAATAAAACCTCCATGGATGCACCTCGGTAAGGATAACATGACCTTTGTATTTTATTTTTAATAAAGATAGGAAATTGCCAAGATTAGTGATTTTCAGTGCTAATAACAAGGCAATAGACCTTGTAATTAAAAATAACTTTTAGGAGGCTGCTAAATGATTTTGATAATGATTTAAGGACCAATTACAGAAGAGGTGTCATTCTTCCCCTTTTAATTAGATCTATTGGAAACAGTGAAGCTGAGAAGTTCTCATATGAACCATTTTTTATTACACTGAGGGTACTCATATGCTCTGGATCAGAAAAGTTTAACCAAAACCAGTACAGGGACTCCTCTTTAAAGGACACTCAATGGTAAAGGGGGTAAGAATGATGGAGTTAGTCCTGCTGCTTTGTGGTGGCTGGGATATATGGCCGTGAAGATTACTGCTCTATCAGCCTCACAGGAGGATTTAGCACTCCCATAAAGCTACTCAGCCTTGCAGGAGCACAAAATGCAGCTTTGGGTTGGATTTGGGACAGGAGGGGGGAAGCTACATGGCCATGCAGGTGCTGTGGTGTTGGGGACCATGCACACACCAGCACTACCATGGGGCAGCACCACCCTCAGCATCCCCACTGAATCCACCCAGGGATTGCCCTGCAGGAAAATTACCACCAAACCACCCAAAACCAAAAGAGACTCCAAATCCTCAGTGTGGCTTGGCCTCTCAGCAACAAAAACCATTATGCTGAGCCTACAGAAACCATTGCTCACAGTGTAAAAACCTTCTTGTTTTGGGCTTAGCTCTGTGAGACAACTTAGAACCAGCTATAGAATTAGAGAATCCCGGTATGGTTTGGGTTGGGTTGGAAGGGGCCTTAAAGATCATCTCATTCCAATCTCCCTGCTGTGGGCAGGGCCACCTTCCACAACATTTTGAGAAACCAAAATAAGAGTTGGCTGCTCCCGCACAGGAACCAGCCCCACCTCTGCCCTCAACATTCCCACCTCTCCCCTTGGGCCAGCCCTGGCACTGCTCTGTGAACCCTAAAACGGCTGAAACTCAGCCCAGGAATAAGATTAAAATAGAAAGAGGAATGGTTTCACTGGGTCAGGAACCCCCTTACCTTCCAGAGCAGCGGGGAGCAGCAGCCTCCTCTGGGGTGTGGGGCTCTCAGTCACCCAGCCCCTGGTGCCAGCACAGCACCTCCAGCACAGCCTGCAGCCTCCACCTCCCCAGGGCAGCCCAGCTGAAAGCTCTGCTGGGAGAAGCTGCAGAGCAAGAACAGCTGCCCCATCACAAATCCCCCCAGCCCCAGGAGGCATCACTGCCTCCAAATTTAGGCAGATAATTGAGACCCAAGCCAGTACCAGCTGCCAGCCAGGTTTCTCTGCTTATCATGCCATCTTTCCACCACCAATAGAAACAAGTGAAGTATCCCCCACTGTAGCTCATCACAGGTTTCCTAAACTGGCCATGACTTGGAAAATCCCTGACTGATGTTCATTTTGTTCATTGCAATCCATGTCAGAGCCACAGAACTCTCTCTTTTCCCTTCCTATTATTTTTGCAGCACTGAAATTTATATAAGGTATCACATTTTTCATCTCCACCTTGCAAATTAATTTCTCGTAACTCAAAGCTCCCTGCTCAGATAAACCCTTCTCTATTCACCCTGTACACAACTGAGCAGCAGCCAAGGACAGTTGACTTAGAGCTGAATAATATGCACTGGTGCTAAATGAAAATTAAACCATAAATATTTTAAAATACCTGATTTCCTGGATAGTAAAAATGAAATGTATCATTTGTTTAAACTATCCTATTCATTATTTCTTTCCTCATTTCATAAAACCCAACCACTAACGAGAACCTACATAAATAGAGTTTCAACTTTCATCTTGAGAAGTTTAATCAGAAAGCTCTTCAGGAATATTTTATTCCTTTTATCAGAATATTGATGGAAGTCGTAATTCACCTTAATGTGAGAAAGTTTCCTTTCTTCACTAAAGAAATTCATCAAGACATTTCGTGTTGGTAAGATCTGACATAAATCTGCTTGCTTTTTCCTCTGTTTGATCTCAGCACTTTATGAATTTTTGATTGCCTGCCTTTAATTCTCCACAAGCAAATTCAATTAAAGAAATTAAAACCCAGTAGTTCAACCCTGATTACCTCATCAGCAAATGGCTCTTTTATTGCACAGTGGCTGACATATGCTGCACCCTCCTGGAGCTGCTGGAGCCCTTGTAAAACCGGATCAGAACACACCTCTCCCTCTTTATTGGTGCTCTTAGGGAGCAGCTATGACTGCCCAAGCCAATTCAGCAACACTGCCCCTGCTCAGGCAACAGTCCAAGGGCTGTTCAGAATGGAAAAGTATCCTTGGGGAAACAAAAATGTCCAAGTCATTGTGTGCATGTCAAACATCTGTCTCGATGGCACTACACTTTGTGAATGTTATTCAAGGAGAAAGCTCCTGAACTTCTTGGGTGTAAAAACATTAGCCATCTCCTACAATTCCAGTATTTAAACATCCTAAAGAAGCTTTGCAAAGTAACCTTTCCCTCTGGATCTTGACCCACAGCATTACTTCAATGCAGGTGTGTTCAGGTAAGAATTGCAAGTATCTTCCACGAGAATTATTAATTACACAACTTAGGTTAAAAAATTGCATGTTAAAGAACTTATTAACTCTTATAGCTTCAAAGATTTCATTTAAGCCTTGCTATCTCCCCTTCCACCCCATTTAACAGCTGCATAAAACAAACCTGCATACACCCATTATGGGTAACAGGAAAGATGGTTTTGAACTGGTTTCCAATCCAAGCATAAGTTCTTTATCACAAGGTACTGTACAAAGGGAGTGAAATAGTTAAGATAAAAAACACAAGCTCATTATTGTCATTTATTTTAAAAACCTTATTCAAAATATTAAGTGATACAAGGTCCAAGTATGATAAAAATTACTGCGAGAAAAGAGTTTGGGGGATGTTTTGGTTGTGCTTTACTTCCCGTGGTTATGAAAAGAATGCATTTAACAGCAGGATTTAGAACCTTTAGCACTTCATTCCTAAGATAGTATCATGCCTTCAGACTCCTCATGCCATCAGCTGTGAAGTTGATTTTTTCCCAAATCTTACACAACTATTTGAATACCGAGTCATTAATTACGGGGTTCTGATTCACCGTTATTTACACATTTCTCAGTTTGAAAACTAAATCACAAACAGAATGTACAGAAAAACTAAGATTTTATATTTTACAACCCATAAAAACATAAATAATGGAAGTACAAAAGACAAAGTAAAAAATAAAAAATCAAAAAAAACTACTGTACCAGTAAGTTGATTTACACTAATGCATAAATGTTTGTCAAAAATGAGAGTGCACTGGCAGCCCCCACACCTTTACTCTCACCTGTCTGTTACCTGGGTCAGAAGAACAACCAAATAAATTATTCTTACAGTTTCAGGCCTCTCCCATTTATAATATAAGCACACAACCATTTCCCAACTGTCTTAAAATTCAACAGAAGGCTTTGATGTATAGAAAGCCTGTCAACTATCTATATTTTAGTAAGATTATTCAACAAGGCTTATTTTCCACTCATTAATTACAAAGACAATGAAATAGTCATAAATATCATTAGAGGAAAAAAATGGACAGTCAGGAAGCTTCATACCTTCACAAACACCTTGAACATTTTAAGGAAATATATGGTATAAAATTTCTGAATAAAATGGGTTATACATTATTTTTAAATTATTTACTGCATGAACACATACAGAAATCATTAAATTGCCACTCTAGCTATTTTGCCTAAAATAGGATCAAATTATGCAACAAGAAAACAGAAACAGAAAAAAACCAAGATGACAGATTTGCAGCATCAGGATTTAAGCATAGAAAAAAGTAATTATATTTTAAGTTTGCAATAGAGTGAGATTTATGAGCCATATAAGTGAAGAGCAAAGAGATCATTAATTTGATTTAGTGATGCCAAAGTTATTAATTTATTAGACCTAAAATATTTTATGCTTATTTTTTTGTAATGCGACTATTAAGACTGCTCTCCAGACAGAAGGGATGATGCTTAATGAATGGAAAGAGCACTAATTTATTAAACTCTGCATCTTTATAGTTGATATAAAACCCGACCAAAGTAGCAAACAGATGTGTCATGCCCTTGATCTTCCATGAGATTTAATCTCCAAAACATCCAGGTCACAGAGAGTACATCTCATTTCTGTACAAGCAGCTTATTTCGGATACCTGAATATCATTACATGACCGGGCAGGCAAAGAGTGATAAGTTCAGCAAACTCAAAGCACGGTGCTCTCAAAACACGTAGTCATTGGTTATCTTCAGGGAGGGCATGGCTTCGTTCACGTTCTGATCCAAGCGATGATACTCCACTGTCCGAGAGCACAGCCCGTCCCTCCAGCGCCGGCTCTGCACCAGCAGGAAGATCTGCAACACAACCACACCGTCAGATGTGCCCTCAGAAACACGAGTCACACCGTCAGATGTGCCCTCAGAAACACGAGTCACACCGTCAGATGTGCCCTCAGAAACACGAGGGCACCAACAGCACTGTGTTCAACCAGGCCAAGGGTCGGGTCCTGCACTGTGCCCACAACAACCCCCGGCAGCCCCACGGGCTGGCACAGAGTGGGGGACAGGCCCAGGCAGGAGGGGACCTGGGGGGACTGACTGACTGACAGCAGCTCAACGTGAGCCAGAGAGTGCCCAGGTGGGCAAGAGGGGCAATGGATCCTGGCCTGGCTCAGAGCAGGGAAGTGATTCTGCCCCTGGACTGGGCACTGGTGAGGCCACCCCTTGAGGCTCTTCTCCCAGGAACCAGCAGCAGGACAACAGGGTGCAGTCCCAAACTGTGCCAGGGGAGGTTTAGGTTGGACATTAGGAAGAAATTCTTTACAGAGGGTGACTGGGCATTGGAATGGGCTGCCCAGGGAGGTGGTAGAGTCACCATCTCTGGAGGTGTTTAAGAAGAGACTGGAGGGGGCACTCAGTGCCATGGTCTGGGTGACAAGGTGGGGTTGGGTCAAAGGTTGGACTCGATGATCTCAGAGGTCTTTTCCAACCTCAATGATTCTGTGATTCTGGGTCTGATAGACAGCTCCACAGTCCTACTGACATCACAGTTCTCCCCCCTGGTGCTGGCAGTGGCACTGCTGTTGTTATAAACCTTGGCACTGGTAGTCAGACACTTGCACACTGTCCTTGCCACCCTCAGTGGCAGTTTGCATTCCACCTGGAAATCTTTTAGTAAAGGTACATGTGTAGCTCCAGAAGCACTGCATCTACAGCCTATTAAACTATCCCCATGCGGTGCCATTTGTTACTTTATCCATCTTATCTATCCTGGCATTTCACCCTTGTTAAAAATAATTGTATTGCTGGTGCAACAGAGGCGACAGAAGCAGCAATGGTGTGATGTGACAAACTGTTTCTGCATCACAGCTGAGCAGTTAAAGGAGACAGACAATAAAGCAATCAGATGTTTAAATGTCCATTATCTTCACCCTATGTAGCCTTGTTTCTTACCAACTCTTCTAAGAATCCACTTTACTACACAAATTTTCCTATCCAATACAGCCTTCAACATTTTCCCCTATAAAGCCTTGGCATTGCACAGGAAGGCAGGAGGTTTTGGGGTTTTAGCTCTGTTCAGAGCCCCCCACATCCTCACCCAAATCAGTGCTCTCCACAAGGATAAACCCTTAATTTTCCTCATATCTAAAAACTAAGCTATGGTGGAATTGCAAATTTGTGCATGTACCTGTACTGGGTCTGGTTGGGCTGGAGTTAATTTTTTTATGCTAGCAATGTATTTTGAACTAACACCAATCAGGCTACTTTTGAGATACAGACAATTAGTTTGCACTGAAGAAACAGTTAACTGAAAACAGTATTTCTGAGCTTCTCTATGTAAAACTGGAAGCAGTGTTAAAACATTTCCTAGAAGTCTGCAGTTAAGCCCTCATAATATTTATGATATAAAGACCACCTTAAAGTGAACAATTATTAGAAGGATTATCACAGTCATAACATGAACATTCCCACACCATTAGGGATTAAACCTTCCTTAATTTGCTGTTTATAATCCTGTGCAGAAACAAAATCAGTTAATTGTTCACCTTCACTTGACTTGGCTCAGGTCTCCTTTACAGAACTCATGTTGTGCACTGCCAGTGTCCATTACTGGCTGACTGAACTGACTGATTACTGATATTATCAATTAACTCATTTCTTAATCGAAAATGTTTTGAGTTCCTTTTCACTGTGCAGATAAAATGACAGTAACAATATGCATGTTAGTGTCACCACAAGAGTAAGTGGACAGGTTTCATTCTCCAAAAAGAAAAGTTCCTCTTATTAAAAAAGTGTACCAGGCAATGCAAGCTCATTTGAAACCCTCCAGCTGTTTCTCTGAACCTTTCAGAGCACACCTACCTTCCTCTTATTGTGATAGGTGACATAAACAACAGCTACTAAGAAGGCAACTACAACCAGATGAAAAAAGAAATGGCTGTCTTCTTCTTCTTCCAACCCTGAGACAGAAACCCCTTTTATCTTCTCATCCAGGCTCTTGATCTCCTCGTTGTAATTACTGATGGTGTCAGAGTCATCGTCTTCCGGTATCTCCAGGTCTGGGTTGTACCTGGAAATCGGTGTCATTTCGTAAGGGCCATAATCATCTCCATCTGACTCCAGAGTTTCTTTTATGATGGGTGGGGAACTATTTAGTGTATCTTTCAAATCTGTTAGAAGATCCTCTTCCTCAATTTTAGTGTCTTCAGAAGCATCAATTGGAGATACCGGACTAGCAGGGAGAACAGATGAGAAAGAGTCACCTTTTGCTGTAGGTGCCCTTCCTGCAGTCACTGAATGGATTTTGGCTGTTGTTGGGATTGCCTTTTTTGTTGAGGCTAGGCTCTGCAAGCTGTCTGTCAAATTTTGGGATCTACTCAATGTTTCATTCTCACTTTTAGAAGAAGTATTTTTCATAGGCATCTCCGTGTTCACAGGATCTGAGAAAAGGATGAGAAACAGTCAGTATGAAGCACCAGGCAGTAACTTCTGTGACACCTCAGCTGTAATGGGACACCAGTGCCACAGATTTCCTTTACAGACAAGAAATCATATGTCACATTGCAGCCTTTTTAACAGTCATATGCAGAAATACATTTCCTGTACTTTGGCAGCTTCCTAAGTCTGGAGCAGGACAGGAGTTAAAGCTTGGAAGCACATGCTTTCTAGATCAGTATGCCAAAGCGTCCCTAAAAAATTCAGCATGCATGTTTTGCAGGCATAAGAACTTCAAAGACTTGTCATCCCTCCCTCTGAGGATTTATGATGTCTTGTAAAGTCACACACAATTAGTATTTACTCCATCGTCAAACTTCCTCTCCCACAGAATAAGCTGAGCTCTACAGAGGAAGATTTTCTCAGCAAAGCTTTTCCTGCAGTTAAAAGTTTTTAATCTTTCACCAGTGCATATTTTACCAACAAAAATGAGAACATGCTGGGAAGTTCCCTTCGGTCAGGACACAGGGTCACAGCACCTCTTCCCAGGCACTAATTTTTATTGAATTTACAGCTACTGAGGAAGATTTGCAACCTTTTGTTAACTGAAATGGAACCACTGGACCACAGGCTAAAAACAAAGCCAGAGAAAGGACAATCTGACTGCCCATGCTCCTGGAGGAAAGGCTTTTGTTGGCAGCAAATTATTCTCATGAAATAAGTCAGCAAGAGTAACAATCACCCTCAGGCAAATTCAGCATCTCTCCAATGCTGGGACGGCTCTGCAGAACTCCCTAAGAAACAAGGTGAGCAATAAAACCACACACAGAGCCCACCCTCCCTCCTCTCTCTCCAAAGGAAGGTAAAAACACATGCAGGGGGAGTTTATAAAGAGCCAGTGTTTTTTTTAAACCTAAAAAGTAGCAAACCGGTCATGTTTGCAGCACGTCACCTCCAGAGGCACCTTGAAAAATGCAACCACATTTCAGACTCTGAGCACACATCATCACTGACACAGGGGAACCACACCTGCCCTGTACCTTGGCATGCCAAACAATTTCTTCATTTTAAAAAAAGTAACAGTACTTCCATTAAGCACTCCCAAGGCCCACTGGGAACTTAGGGCCTCTAAAAATGAAGCATTCAACCAACTGCTTGGGTCGGGTTACTCCCAAGTAAAATATTCCAGGGGGGACACTGAATCACGTTATTCATGAAATGTGTATTTACTGAGGATCAGTTACAACAGGGCTCTTGTTTACAGGGCACACCTTTGCAGTGGGAATTACTCTTTAACCAACTAAACCACAGCAGGCCCAACTCATCTCACGTGAACTGGACATCTGCTGAGGTCCAAAGGGCGCTGTTCTACACTTAACACACTTCTTGTTTCATTGAAAAAACTACTGCTCTGATGATTGCATTAACGTGAACTGGTTCAGATCTGGTACAGGATAAGTTTAGGGAATTCTGCTCTCCCCTCAGGAGTCAGGTCAGCTAAGTGCATACATGGAGATAAATACGAGGAGAGGCAGCTGCAAGAGTTATATTCATTTTTATTTATAACTTGTTGGCATGCTATGAGGGAGGCAGGTCAACCTCACTGCTACCCTCAGACAGGCAAAAAGTATTAGAGAGCTAAATAATAACAATAGCTAAACTGTTTGAAATGCAAACAGGCATATTTTTCCTATAAAATTATGCTGCTTACACTTCCAATTATTCTTCAACTCATTGTGACATTAAGATTTTAGAAGGATATATGCTTCAAGGCAAGGGACCCCCACCAGCTAATGCTGAGGCTTCAGACTGGGAAAGAATACTTTCCTATTGTTCCTAAAACACGGGGGATTTTATTTTAATTGCAGCAGGAAGTTTAGCAACTCAACCACAGCTGATTTCTGATATCCACCCAAAAGTATTTGGCATTATAAACGGTGGCTGCACTGTTTGCAGTTACACAACACTGTCAGGTGATGTTGCAGCAGTGTCTGGAGTCCAGGGACGCCTCAGCTTCAGCAACAGATATTAATGTTCAATCCTGGGGCCGGAATTATTAACACAGCCCTCTTAGCAAACACCACACACAGAAAACATGGGAGAGTTAAAATGCCCTTCCAGCACAACTGCTTTTAGAAAGCAAGTTATTTCAAGGTCTCTGAAGTTGAAGATTCTCGTTTTCCTACAGGTTTCTGTCCCAAATTCTTCCTGCCCACCCGTCAGACCAGGTGAGGGGCAGCACAGATAGAGCCGGGGGGATATCCCCACTGACAGGCACAGAGGGAACTGAGGGCTCAAACAAATCCCTTAATTTCCTTCAGTAATTCCTTTCCCGTCGCTGCCCAGCCAATACTCCACCTAAAACAAAGAGAAACTCGCTGCACGTGAAATGTGCATTTCTTGTCAGCCTTGGGGTAGAGCTGGTCTGAAGGGGGAGGAAGGAAACAGCCTGAACTTGGAGCCGACTTGTAAAGTAACATAAGCTTAACTCCTTGGGAAGAAGGCTAAACCCAGACCCAGAACTGGAGTATTTACAGCACAGTACGAAGTCTGATGAGTGAAGTCACCACTGCTCCAACCACCCAAACCGCTCTCGCCGCACCAGGACCGGAGCACACCCGGCCGGGCCTGCCGACCCCGCCCGGGCACTGCCCGTCCCCAGCGCACCCTCAGCGCCCGCCGCCCCCGCCGAGGCCCGCCCCGGGGCTGGGTCCCACGGCACGACCCGCGCAGGCCGAGGCCCAACCGGAGAGCCCGGTGAGAGCCGGGCAGGGCAGCCCCCCAGCCCCAAAGCCCCCCAGCCCCTCCTCTGGTGCTCACCGCGAGGGTCCTGCCCGCGGGCCGCCAGGGCCCAGCCGAGCAGCAGCGCCAGCCCCAGGGCGCGGCCCGCCCGCTCCCGCCGCTCGCCGCCCGCCGCCATCTCGGGCCGCTCCGCGGACGTGGCGGAGGCACCGCCCACGGGGAGGGGCCGCGCGTGCGCACGGGAGGGGGGGGATGAGGGAAGGGAGGGGTGTGAGGGGAGGGGAGGGAGTGAGGGAATGAGGGAATATGGAATGGGGGGATATGGAGTGGTGGTGTCAGGGAATGGTGGGGTCGTGGAACCGCCGGGTTGTGGAATGGCGGGGTGACACATACGGTGGGAGACACCGTTGAGATCGCCCAGTCCAACCATCCACCCGGCACCGCCACCGTCAGCCCTAAGGCACCGAACCACAATCGCCCAGCGCCGCCTCTCAAACACCTCCAGGGAATGGTGACCCCACCGCCTCCCTGGGCTGCCCCTCCAATATCTGACACCCCCCAACAGGTTGAACGTTCCAATATTTAATCTGACTCTCCCCTGTCTCAGTTTAAGGCCATTCCTCTGGTGCTCTCACTGCAGCAGGCCCGTCCCATTCCCTCACCCTCTGGGCAGGGGGTCGCTGGAGCTGCCTGGGCCCTCCAGGCTGTGAGTGAGACAAATCCACGACAGAAAATGGGGAATTTCCTTCGCCTTCCTTCCGATGGAGGTTGACGTGAGGGGTTGGACACCCACACACACCCAGGAAAGTGCCCACCAGCCTCCTGTCCAGGCTTTGTGCTATGGCGCTCATGGAATGCTTTTTGCACAATTGGATAGAGCTATTAAAAAAATAAAGCTTTCCTGTTCTCATCCCAGGTCGGGTATTCCATGCCCTGAGAGAAGGCTTGAAGCTGGTCACAGGACAAAAAAAAATACCAAAGCAGACACCTCAAGCACGAGAAAATCAAGACGAAGGAGCCCAAAGGCTTAGGGTGATGCTGAGAGAACACGGGACATGCACAGCACGCAGGAATGTAAATAAATATTGAGCTGTTTGCCATGGTGACGTCTGGAAGAGGACCACTTCTCCCAGGAGTGCTGGGAAAAGCATGTGTGATAGGAAATGCTTGGGAACGGCTCGTGGTTAGAGGGAAGACAGGCAGTGTTGCCCAGTCTGTGGCTCTGCAGCCTCTCACTGTCGCAATGCCATTGCCTCACCAGGCACATCCTCCCGTACTGCAGCTCTTACCATCTGCAGCCACCCACAGCAACGGCTTACCCATGAAAAAACACAAAGTATTACTGAAAAGCCACTGAAGTTAACCCCAACTGATAAATGTTCATTGCTCACACTTACTTGTTTATAGAAAGGTAATTCAACTTACTGGATTCCACAATGGAAGACAAGTCACGTTATCTTCTTTTATCCATGCATATGTGCAGTTGACAGAGCTTAGTGAGCAGTAAGAACAGGGCCATGTCTGGAACTTAAATCTACTAAGTATTTCTGGTTTGTGTGGTACAAAATATGCACCAAGACGTTGCCAGTCTGCTTCTGGAGCACAAATTTAGATGAACCTGTTTTCACAATTAATATAAAGACAAAGTAAAAGGTGACATTTCAATATTTTATTCAAGTCGGGTTTGGGTTTTTTTATCCATTTTTAGTAGTGTCAAGTACAGCGTTTTGGGGTCTAGTTCCACACAAAATGGAAGACTCTCTAAAAAGGTACCCATTTAGTTGCTAAAAAAAAGTGGTAATAAAACAAAACTTCCCGTTTTAGATTCAGTGATGCAACCATGTGATTGCAGTTGCAAAGACTCTTCCCTGATTCTGTCTGTTTTTACAAGCTTTCCGGTCAGTGCATGGGGAAGGAACCACAACACAGGACAGGCAGTATTGGCTGAGTCACATCAAACCTCCTCTGAGACGCACTTGGACAAGGTGGACAACCTAAAGTGTTCTGGAGACAGCTGGAGGGGTGGGAGGGAGGGGTATAACCAAATGAGACAAACCATTCATGGAATACAGAGCTAAAAAAAAAAAAAAAAAAAAGAAAATAGTTTAAAATCCCTTTTTCAGACAAGTTTGCACATTCCCTCGTCAGCTGAAACCTCGAGTGTCGGAATGTTTTGCTCACGGAATTAACAGTACAATGGAGTGTAGGGTCTGCACCCAAATCCTCGGGTCTGAGACCACATCAACACGTCCCTTGTGCCATCAACACGTTAGCAGAGGTAATCAACGCCTTCCTCCTTCCTAGCACGTGGCAGTTGACAGATGTGATGAGCAGTTACATAAAGAAAAAAAGCCTGGCATTAGGATTTTTTTTTTTTTATGCTTTTGTCTCCACTTCTTTAACAACATCATTTTTAAAGCTTAGCTGTCTTTAACCAGGACTAGCAGGACTGATACGTAGCAGTACTCGCACCCCAGACAAAACATTGAAAGGTACACTATATTCTGAAGGTAGCTATGCTGTATTTTCAGATTAGCAATCGGGAAATCACTCCTTATGCTTCGAATTCCAGTCCTAGACCAAGTTTGTGACCACCCGCGTTGACGTTCTTGCCATCCAGCAAAGCTGACAATGTCAGTTTGATACCTGCAAAACAGAGAAAAGTTAGAGAAAAGTCCACTTAAAACTTGGAATAAGCTTTACATTGAGTGTCTGTGCCACTGCTTTAATTTACTGGGGAGCCAGGATAACGGGACTTGGCAGCTGGCCTTGTAAGGACTGGGCATTTTACAGCAACTTGCAGATAAGAAATCTTTCTGAGTTATGAAATTTATAATAAACCATGATGATGGATTCTGCTTTTTATCACTCCGGGTAATTAAAGCTCTGAGTCAATTCACTGCTGCAGGTCTACTGATTAATCTAATTTCAGAGTCTAGTATTATGAAAAATTGGGACCTTGATACATACCCACCTTCCTAAACCACTTTAAAATCTAGGTATGAAAAAGCCCAAGCCCTGTCTGCTGTAATATCTCATGTCAATCTGCTCAGTATTCTGGCAGCAGATTTATTAGCCTACATTAAAACCAATTTCACAGCAGTAAGATCGTCCTCTTCCTGGGCCAGGGGACCTTGAGAAAGTCACATTTTCAAGCCAAATAAACTCAGTAATAAGAAGCCTCTGAAAGTATTAAAAATGTGTTTACTTATCTGTGACACAACTAATTATGGATATATTTTGTATCAACATAAGAGAGTATCTGATTGGGCAGTGGACCATGGTCTCTAATAATTCTGCTTCCCACAGGCATCCAGAATTAACAGAGCAGTCCCTAGGAAGGTTCATCAGGGGCTTGCCAAGCACAACAGCAATCTTACAAAACCCATCGTATTTTGTCACCAAAAAAACTTCTGCTATTTCAAGATTAAAATATCATTTTATTGATTCAGATTTTTTTTCTGCCTAGACCTACCTGGCTTTAAAGTCTGAGTGTATCCTAACCCGATCAGACTGGAGTTGTTCACTTTAGCCTTCGAGGGGAAAAACAAAAAATACAGCATTATTTAGTAGTAAGTAATAAATTTAGAAAATAATTTAGTATCTTTCTTCAAAGTCCTTCACACTTGAAAATTAAGCTACAGCTTTTAAGCAGGTAAAGGATTTCAAGTTTTAAATCCCCAAAAATCTAGAGATAATTTTGCCATAACTTAAGCCCCCAGTCTCAAAGTATCTACAGTAGATAACAGTGTAGAAAACACTGGTTTTATTGACATAGCTTTTAATTTTTCCCAGACTGACAAGAAAACATTCTCAAAATAGTGCCCAGTAACACGATAAAACACTCTGTGTGTCTTTAAGGAAAATCCAATAGCTGTGCTCTGAGGCTGCCAAACCCAAGGCAAACAGACCCGTGTGCCAACTCCACAGCACAGAACTGCATCCCCACCGTGCCTTGCTGATGGAAAGGTTGCTTTCCATTTCCATCACCGGCACTGACTTCCAAATGCTTCTGAATGTGCATGCACAGGACTCACAGAAAAAGAGGCATCTGGGTCAATCTGATACTTGGCTGCTATTCCAAAGCGAGTGTTGCTATTTCCAGCTGTCCAGGCAAGATTCACGGCTGTTTCCAGTTTATCATTCACCTTCTGGTAAATGGAGCCGCCAAACTCCGTTCCGTCGTTCCTGGAAGGAATGATTGGTGTGGTTTTGAACAGCAATGCAAAACAATCATCTTTTATTTTTCCAGTAAGATCTCTATTTGCACAACATCCACCTCACTGAATGTCCCCACGACAGCTACGATAGAGACATTAGGCCAGATTGGTTATGAAGTTATTTTTAGATGCTTTAATTCAGTGAAGATTACTGTATTTGAGCAACTTTTGAAACTGAAAAAATAACCAGGACAAACTATCAAAAATTAAACCAATGATGACAGCTTCCAATTTTCCCTTCCCTGTAGATGGGAGTCTTTGTAGTAAAGAGATTTATTTTTCCCTGCACATGTCTGAAATAATTACTTTCCCTGTGAATGTCTCCCTCGTGTCCTGAGAGGGAGTCACAGAGCCTGAGTCATCCCCAAACTGCCGTGTCAGCACTTTGACCAGACACAGAGGAACTGGATCAGAAGTGAAGATGCCAATTTAGCGTCCGACTCTGCTGGCTCTTGCAAATCAATTCCATTTGCAACATTCCTGATGGTACATCTGTGCTACAGTCCCTGGACTAGAAATGGAAATGGAACTAATTTTGCTTTGCAGAGAGCACTGGCCCAGAGCTGAATGATTAGCAGCATAACTTCCAATTACTACTGCCACTGTGGTAAATAAAAGGCAAAACGTTAGAGCATGCAGAGCATAAAAACAAGAGTAAAAGGCTCTTTGTAAACCAGTGAGCATCTGAATTTCCATTCTCACTCGTTTTCTGAGGAGAGGATACAAACATATTGCAGAGAACGGGCTTTAAACCCCAGGAAGACCTCTGCAAATAAAACAATTATGATTATTTCTAACTGTGAAATAGTCTGGTTCCGAGTATTACAGTATACCAGACCTTTAGGGATTAAAAATGGGGTAGATTTAGAATCTTTTCCCTTTTGCCCCTTTGGCCTGACATTCCTTAGCTTGTATCAGTTGCCCAAACAGTCACGATACACCTATTCAAAAGTTCAAGCAATAGCAGCAGCCTTTTGTTAGAGCAATTCTTCCAGAAAAACACTACAATACTTACTTCAGATAAGACTGAAGCTCACATTAACTGCATGTGCTTGGCTCTCAAGAAAAGGAGGGATTAAAAAGGACTGAGGAGAGCTGGTTACACAGGCAGATTTTCTGCAAGGTTCCCACACAGCTCTGTCTTGACCTGCAACATTAGGGGGGGGCGGTCTGAGCTATGCTTAAAAAACGAGGAAAGTCATTTAAAACTAGAAATTATCCAGCCCTACCTCCTTTTAGTTATTATTATTAATAAACTCAAACCTCCTTTTAACACTGATAGTAATAATAGCACATTTGAGATGTAGATTTAAAAAAAAAAACACATTAGCCCCCTATGAAAATTAATATATTAAGGCACCCTTAAGGAAAGTAACTTGCTGAAGTCCCCATCTGGTCTGTGTAATGGCAGGAACAAAAAACAATGCTTCAAGACCCACCTCATTAAATTATCAGCTCTGCCACAGCATCCCTGTGAAACACTGACCTGTGCAGATATAACAACCGAGCAGGGGACTGAGGGGAGTCCCACACACAGCTCTTGCTGGGATTATATAAAAGCCCCGACACGTTTCAAAGCTGAAACACATCAAACACCTAACTAACCTATTATTAACAATAAATAGGATTTCTACTCGTATCACACATCTGTGGCTTTGTACAGTAACAGCAACCTGAGAAACAGACCCTCAGGAATCCAAGCAGCAGTCAGATCTGAGCCCCTGCTGGTGTTATAAAGTGATTTTCTGCTGTTGCTCTAATTAATTGTAATAATAATCACAGCATTTTATAGCAAAAGCCAATAATACAATGTTTTGAACTCCTACAGCATAACAGAGTCGAGAGTCGTTGTGCTTGAAGGAATAACTCCTGACTCCTGAGTGAAGGGGACCCCACGGCTCGTTCTGATGGAAGTTCTGTGCCCACATCCCATTTCTGTGCTCTGGCAACCCTTCAAACACGCTGTCTGGGCTGGGGGGGGTCGAGTGTTCTGAGAGGCAGCGGGAGCTTCCTCAGCCACAGCTCTGCAAACCAGCAGGAGACACAACACAAGGCCTTTGAAGAGGCAGCTCCAGGAAGGCAGAACAGTTGTTCAGCCCCCAGATGGAAACAGCCTGGAATAGCTCTGCTACATGCAAAATATCCAATTACCCAAGGGCACGGAAAGGGGGGGCTGGGGGAATGGATTAGGGATTGCCTAATCTTAAAAAACTGTCTTCCCCAAAGTCAAAATTGCTTTTTTAAGAGGAACAGGAGACAGAGAAATTAAGGTTTTCATGGAATTTGGTTCTGGTTTCCCACTGTTGATACATTCCAAAAGAACAAATGCCTCAGTAAATAGATTATTACCAAATAATACCAAAAAAACTTTTACACCATATTGCTTCCAGTACTAAAACAAACCCAGTCCATGTCTCTTCCAGTAACTCCCTTTCCCTTGCTCATCCTGTGATTAACCCTTTCAGCTACAGATCAAGCCACCATTTTTTTTGATGCTGACAGGTGCAAAAGGAAAGCATTGCTTTTATTTCAGCTTTCACAAAGAGTATTTTTATAACTACTTGTTTTATTATTCTGCTGACAGGTTCGAATAATCCTTATCTGTTAGACAGACAGATACTGGACTCTACAGTGCTCAGTGAGTCCCAGTTCCTTCCATCATGCACTCCCTCACCCACACAACTCAAAGAATAGTTAATGCAGCCAAAAAAATGCAGCTTGACATCCTTAAGGAAGTCTCAGATCCACCATCCCCTGGTTCTCCACTGCTGAACCTCCCTCCCCTCCCTTTCACCGTTCTGGGAAGCAGCAGAATCCCTCCAAATTCCTTTCTAGTGCCTGTCTGCCAGTACTTACACATTAGTGTGAAGCTGGAACTCATCAGTCTTATAGCCAACAGCAAAGTTGCTCTGGGTTACCCTGGACTTGGCTGTCTCAAAGGTCATTTGGTAGCCCGCCAGCCACCCCTCGTAGCCCAGCACGAGGGCCCCGCGTATCGAGGGCCCCGCGATATCGAAGTCCATGTCACAGCCGAGGTTGATGTGGTCCCTCTTGTACCCTGACTTTATTTTAGCACTCTTTTTCCTGCAGAGAAGAGAGAGGATCTCTTATTTTTGAACAGGTATGCTTGTAGGCAGCAATTCCATCAAATCACTCACTTTAACTCAGGGATACAGTTTCTGAGGACAGCATACACACCCCTGGAGAGCCACGGCAGGATCAGAACTAGAGTGCAGGAGTGCCAAAAGCCCTCATCTGCACCTTCTGTAAGAGTCAGTGGTACCTGTCCCACCAGTGTCAGCAGGGACAGAGGCAAGAACACGGAGCACTCCTAAAAATGACTTTCCCTGTTGGAAGACTCATCACAGTCAGTGAGCAACAAGGGAAGGGGAGAAGAGGTCTCATATTCAGACATGATGCATCCCTATCAACTAAACCAGGTCACATCAGGACTCAATCTCACTCCATTTACTCAAATTTTAGTCCTCTAAGGCAATTCTAACTCAGATACTGCAGTGTCTGTGAAGTGCCCAAAAAAGTTATAGAGCTGTAACATCAATGGTTGTTTTTTGTTTCCTATTTCTTTAAGAATCCTACAGCTAAGTAACTGTAAACAAACAAGATTATTCAGGTTAACAAAAATACCTCGTTAATCTAGAATTAGGAGTGGACTGGAAGCAGGTGACAATGCAGGACACTAAATCTAAAGGACAGGGTGAATTCCCCTGGGACTATAACCCCCCGTGGCCTGGAGTGCAGAGTGCAGCCCTGGGAAGCTGATGTGCAGAGTATTTCAACTCAGTGGCAGCACTGCCTGCACCAAGATAATCAGGGGAAAAAAAATAAACCAACATGTAGACCTACAGCTGCTGCTTAATCCCTCTGGCCCACATAAAACATGGCATCCAATCGCCGTGCCAGGAACACCCACCCACCACCACGGCCCAGCAAGAATTCCCGGGATAAATTCAGCTCGGGAGAGGAGCCCAGTGCTGTGCCACCCTGTTAGAGCTGTGGCCAACTGGCTCCCAGAGCTCGTTAAGCTCTGCATTACAGCTGACTTGGTCGGTGCTTTTACTCAGGCAGCAGCTCATCCCCTGACACGGCCACAGATACACGACGGGAGCACAAGGACAATCTTTTCTTCACTCCTGAATTCTGACTATAAATTTCAAGTTACTGTAGGCAAAAGTTTGCATTCTATAGCTGAGGATTAAAAGGGGATAATTAATTCTAAGATTTAAGAGATGTGCACCATTTCATTATTCACTGGCTGATTATGAGCTGTCTCAGTATGCCAGGACAGAGAAATTAAAAATGCCTTTTTGTCACTTGAGCTTACTCACTTCTTACCCAGTGTTAGGAGAGAAGGTGGAGTCAAAGGTCAGCTTCAGGCCCCGTGCAAGCTGAACAGAAAAGAAATTCACTGGTTGGATTTCTAATTAGAGATTGGCATAAGTGAATTTGCAAACTGTACTTTTGGAGCCAAAGCTTACCTGATCTTCCAGAGTGATCTCAGTGCCTAGTGTGTTGTCAGTGTTCCACTTTTCTGTGAACATCAATCCATATTCCACCCATTTGTATTTTGTTTCCAAACTACCACTAACTTTGCTTGTTTCTGAGTTTGCTGAACCTGAGCTTGTAAATTCCTAGAAGAAAAGAAAAAAGAAAGATCATAGATATAAAATATTTATTTGCCACTAATACACTCAGGTAAATACTTATACATGTAGAATATACTAGACATTATAATTTGTTAAATATTGGTTCGGATAAATACAAAGTAACTTGCAAAGTTATTTGTGAAAAAGGGTAAAGGGACAGAGTATGGGATGTATATTTGTTTTAAAAAGAAATATACAGTAAACACAACACCGTTTCAATGTTTGGGATTTCAGTCTGTTTCCAAACTCACCAGTCCATTTTCAGATCTCGTTTTCAAGTCAAGCTTTATTAACCCAAAACCTAGAAGGTGAGTAAAAAATATGAATCATATATATGTTGATTTGAAAAGCGTTTCTCATTTATTTCTTAAAACTCCCCTCCAAACCCCCTGTGAACTACTGAAGAGTTAACCCAAGGGTACAGTTATCAAACCATGTGTTTTTATGAAGCAGCTTGTACTCACTTCAGACAGCACTTGACTCACAATCCTACTGACCTCACCAATGTAAGTGGGACCAAATTGGGTAATAATGAATTTATTCATAGTGAGCAGCATTCTGTTCATAATCAAACAGCAATGATCCTACTCATCAATACAAGGGAACAGCCAAAATACAGCACACGATTTTCTCTCAAAACAGACAACAGCCCTATGGGGGACAGGAGGAATTTTGTCAAAAGAAAAGAGAGTTACCCTCCCTTTCTAGACAGCAAAGGCAGTGTGAGGCTGTGATATAAAACTCTGTGGATTCTAATGGAAATTATTGGAATACTTCTCAGGGAAAAATAATAAAAGCCTAACATTTCCTGGAATCAGGGAGACAGTAAAGGACCAAAGTCATTTTGGCTTTATTTACCGTATCCCTTGGTGAAAACATCTCTGGCAGCTTTGCCCAGATCAGCATAAACAGGTGGAACAGCCATTTTCTGGAAGGGAAAAGTGAAGAAATCAAAAAAAAAAAAAAAGGAAATTACAGTGTACAGAAACTTCCTCAATCCATTTAAGTAACAAGAAACTTTAGCCCATTTTAGCCACTTTTGTTTTGTATCCCCCACCCAACACTTCAGCACAGCCTGAGGAGCGCAGCCCTAGCAAACAGTGTGAGTTCAGCCTGCCAGCAGCAGCAGCATTTGCCACTGAGGGTGGGAAACAGGCTGCAGAACAAATATATATTGGAAGAAAAGGAGCTGTCTGTGCCTTCCCAAAGAGTTAACTGTTGTTCTCTTATCAGTGTAACTGCGTGAATGAACAACTTATGGGGTTTTTAAACCATTTCTTGGAAACCTTTCTCCAGTTTCTCCAGTTTCTCGTAATGGATCTGTGCATTCTGATGTAAAGCAGTAGGGCCCCAGCTCATTCACTCAGGGAATGTAACCAGGACAAGCATCTACCAGCAGGAGCATCTCTCTCCCCCTAATGCAGAACAGCAAATGGGCAACATTTATGTCAGCAGAATCAATAAATGGTCATTCTTCAGTTTTCTCTGACTTTGCTGTTGCTGTTAATGGGTTAAGATGTCTCCTTAGACACTGACCTTTAAGTGGTTTTCTGTGCATCATCTGAAGAAAAATGAGCTTGCTGTGAATAACTGAGCCTGAGGGGAGGCCACACTGTGAAGTCAGGCTGGGAGGGCAACCACAACCCCATTTCTGCAGCCAAGTGCAGAGTGGAGCTCCCTGCCAAGGCCCAGCCCAGGCATGGGGACACGGCAGGGGCAGCTTTCTCCTGTGTTTGGTTTGTTAGGGATGCCCACAGTGCCATGGAGATCCACTTTCCATCTTCAGCAGGCCCTGACACTCCTAATTCACCGGCCTCCTGCAGGTGAGATGAATGCATCCCATTTTCTCAGCCAGTGGGAAAACCATTGCATCATACACAGAGGAGGAAACAGGACCCTTAGAGAAACCAACCACCCAAATCTCCTTTTTTATCCAAGCACAGTAATTTCTACTCCCTTATTTAAGTACAGTCATTCCTTCAGGGGAAACAAAAGTCAAGCAATCCGAAATGGTGAACACCTTCCGTGTTCATAGACAGGATTTCCTAATTTTAAAAAGCAAAGGAGATAAATCATATTTAGGAGGCTAATCCTCTCGACACCAGCTGTTGCACTGAAGTTCCACTTTCCCAAACTTTTTGGCTATGCAAAAGCAATAAGCAGTTTACTACATATGCTTAAAAAACTGCCTGCCAGTTCTTACTCCAGATTATTCAGTGTTAGCAGAAAACCAGTCCTTTAAACCCCAAACAAAGCACAGAGAGGTGCTTTGACAGTCTCCCTGGCTGCAGACTGGGAGGCTGTTCTTGGGAACACATCACCCCAGGAAGATCAGAGAGGGACCTGGAGCAGCCACTCAGCGCCTCAAGCACTCCAGACAAGTTGTTGCCTGTTAAAGCAGGATATTGCTATTGCATAAAGGAGGAATCCCTGTCCTGGAGGGAACAAAACAGATCTGGTGGCTAAATAAAAGCAGTGTTCTCAGAAAATAAATAAAACTGGATACAAGGGCAAATACTGTGATGGAGCTTCAGCTGCATGGACTACTTGGGTGCATGGCATCTCTTTCCATTTATAGTTCAGTAGTAAGGTGCAGCCCCAAATACCTAAGCAGCTAAAGAGTTAAAGTAATTTTTTAAGAATGTAATTTTAAAAAAAAAATATTATTCCAAAGCAGTTTTAGCTGCTTATTTTGGACCTAAACTTTGTGAAAAAATGAAATTGGGGATCTAATGTTTATACACAAAGCTAGCTTTGAAAACAAAAGGGGGGAAAGTTAAAAAAAAACATAGGCACCAAAAAACCTGAAAAGACGTACTACCAGATTTCTCAGAGCAATTCCTCTGCTCCTCATTCAAGTCACTAGAAGCAGATCCAATGCCCTGCTTGGAGATCACAGCCCCAAGCCAGGCAGCACTCAGAGGGCTGGCAGCAGTCACTCAGGGCTGTTATGTGTGCAGGAAATGCTCCTGCCCTGCCAGAGCAGCCCAGCCCCGGGAGAACCCTCTGATGGCAGTGCCATTTAGCATCATCAAAAATTCAAAATGGTACAAATCCCCCCACTTGAAAAAATCAAATAAGCATTGCTCTGAAAGATAATGCACTGCTCTCTGGAACCTACCAGATCTGATTTCGTCAACAGCCCCTTGGAGTCGCTTCATAAAATCAAAATATTTTCCTGCTGGATTTTCTCGGGTATGTTTTATGAAGCCAAGCTTTGTTCCCTGATGCCTGTGTGTCCCCCCCTGGCTGTGGCCAGGCTGGCTGGGTGATGAGCTGTGGATGAGCTGTGCCAGGCTGCTCCCCTGCTGCACTCTGGGCCCAGAACAGTGGGAGACATGGAGAGCTCCACTTAGACAATTACTATAATTAGGGGACAATGCTGAAAGCCAAATCCCTGCCGCTCGTAAGGCAAACCCTGGAACACACACAGAGCAAGGTGTTTCAAACTGCTGAGTGTGGGGCACACTCCGAGCTGGGGACCTGCTGCTTAACCTTGCTGTTGTCAGCGAGAACAAAACAAAAATAACGACTCCCCTTTGCAGTGGCTAATCAGAAGCCTCTTGTTTAACAGATGGGAAACAAAACTGATCACATCCTGTGCGAGTGCAGGTTGTAAGACAAGCATGCTTAGCAGGGATTCAGACTCTTAAAGGATCAAGGAATGGCCGTGGCCGAGTGCCCTTGCTTTTCACCAGTGCGATCTCTGCACATTAACTCAGATTAGGTTTGCACTGAAATGAATTCATTGCTTTTATCCTTGTCCAACTGTGCAAATAGCTCAGCGTGACGAGGTACCTCGACTCCCCCACAGAGCAGACCAAGCACACCATCTATAAAGTGCTCTAAGTAGGAAAATATTTTGGTTTTCTTGAGTAAGAAACACCAAAGCACAAGCGATGACTGAAGAAAACCTGAAGTGAGGAGTCAGCTCCAAGTGCTGCTGCGAGCACACCTCCAGGAACGCCTGATTTATAGCAGCCCCAGGGAGAAAACCAGGAGCTCCCCTTGGAGCTGCAGGACCCAAGAGCCAGGCCCAGGGAAGATTTCATTACGGCAGGCCAAATGTGAATATCTTCCAGTGTCACAGATGGCAAAGTTTTCACTCTATGAGGCAGTTCTGGGCAATTAAATCAAATTCAGTCCAACAAGCAGCAAACCCCCAGGGTGCCCTTGGCAAACATAAGGACTGGCTGCAACCAAAGGAAAGCTCATCTCTGCTTGGTAACTCTTGTGCATGCCCAACTTAAAGTTTCCCTGCACAGGCTTATCAGCTTTGTGATATTTACATGGGGGAAGGAGCAATCTAAAAATTTAGGATAAGAATAAAATCCATTATAAGGATAAAATTCCCACAAGGACAATGGAAGTCTATCAGACTCAAGGCCAAGAAAATAAAAAGGTTGCATTTAACCCTACTGCAGCCACGTTTTTTCCCCAGTAAGTCTGAACTCATGTTCCATTTCTCGATGGCAACAGCAGTTCTGAGCAATCCATCTCCCTGTCTCCATGAGCATTATCCCTGGAAAGATGTGAACTGCAGAGAAGACACGTAACAGCTGCTGGGGACAGCTGGGAGGGACCAACAGCACTGGGTTAAAGACCAGGTATAGTCTGTCTGCATGGGGAAAAATGCTCATGAAGGTCTCTTACCTCAAGATTAAAAAAATAAAGAACATTAGTCATTTATGTCCTTCGTGAAAGGAAAAATTTGTCCTTGAAATGAAGCGACTTTTAAGCGCCTTTCTGGCCCTGCAGCCTGTGCAGCGTCACTCCCCAACCTGTTGTATCAACAGACCGTGAAGGACGGTGCTTTTTGCTCTCAGACAGAACAGGGCCCAGCTCTCCCCACGTCCCAGAGCAGGCTGGAGCCACCGGCTCCACACGGCCCCGGTGTCCCTGTCCCGCCACGCCACATCCCGCTCTGCCGGCAGAGCTCGGCGCGGGCTCCGCCGTTTGGGGTTTACGACCCACGTCCCAAATCCCTTCAAGCCATGCCCACAGTGTGCTCCAGAGCAGGTTCAGCAGCCTCACAGGGCAGAGATTTAAGCGCACGCTCACCCGTAAATGCATGCACAGTCATGCTGAGGTCAACCCTCAAGTTGGGCACATTCACGAGGCTTTTGAGGAGCACGTGGTTTGTAAATACTCGGCACTACGAGACTCGATATTTAACAACACTTTTTGCCCCAGCTTGCTACTGTGCCGACGTCACATAATCCGTGCACCATTATGACTCAAAAGTTAAGACCTGGGAGTCCACAATTTCTTTTGTGCCGGCGCTGTAAAGCCATGCAGCCTCCCTGTGACACTCCCAGGATCCCAGCCTTCCTGCTGCAGCTCTGCTTTGGAACTTCATGCATGAAGGAGCAGATTTAAAGCTTGGTTTATGCAGTATGTCTGCAGCCCAATAAACACGGGAGCATAAAGGAGATAAAACCCTTAAAAGCAAATGTAAATATTATTATTTAGGCTATACTAATTACGGAATTACAGAAAGAGACAGCCTGCTCTTAATTGTCTGGGTATAAATTAAGAATTGCAATGTTATATGGCAACCCCTTATTAAACTATCACATAAAAGTATCAATTAAATGAAACTGGGGGATGTTGCAGCCTGTTGTAGCTACTGTAGTTACTGAACTGCAAGGGAAGAACACAGGACCACATACCCTACGTGTTGAATTAATTCATGTTAACTGTCTCCATGAAATACCTGCAGAGGAGGAGAGGAGCAGTGCTGCTGTCCCAGCCCTGTCCCACCCCCTGCATTCAGGAAGGGACATGTCCCTCACTCCCGCCCCACTGCAGGAACACCCAGTGCCAGATCAATGGGGGTGACTAATTAAAATGGAATTTTGTCTTCCAGCACAATTTGACAGCTCACACAGAAGAGGAGCATCCACCACACCAGTGGATGGGTTTGTTCCCTGCCTGCAGCAGAGGCCAAACTCAGGAGGGCCTGAGCTGTGTGTCCTGCCTGCATCCCAACACTGTCAGGGCTGGGGACATCCTCCTGCTGCTACAGCAACCAACAGTGATGTCCCCCGCACCTTCACACCCCCAAACTCACCCCAAAATGTGGGCAGGAAGAAGAGGAGCAGGCTGTGGATCAGCATCAGCCTTTGATGGAGAGTGCTAGGGGAAAGGATTATTCCAGAATGTCATCTTAATAGTGCAAAAGCCCATTTTGGAAGGAATTTTGACAAAATTTCATAGGTGAAATGTCACGAGACAGGTGATTATTCAACCATCCAGTGCACCCAACAACACAAACTACAACACACACCTCTGACCCTCGCTAAACCATCTGAGAAACAAGCTGGGATCTGTTTCTGCTGGAATCGCTATAAATATTCCCCAGAGACACAACCCTGCCTTGGTCACCAAGATGAGTCAGCCCCGCTTCATTTTCAGAAAACTCTGTTACTTTTTATTATTATTATTATTATTTGCAAATACCCAAAGCCTGGAGGAGCCTTTCCCCCTCCAGCAGGAGTTGTTCCCAGCGAGGGCTGTGACGAGGCAGAATGGAGGCAGCGGCTGCTGCGGCCGCTCCGTGCTCCGTGCGGGAGGGGAGAACCCAGCCCTGGAGAGCTCCGCTCCGGGAACGAGCGGGATAAAACGGATGGAAATAAAAATCAGCGCGGGTGCTCGGCGTGGGGTGCGGGCTCCCGGGGCCCCGCAGGAGGAGGCGGGAGGGATGTCAGACGGTGCCGGCGACCTTTGCTCCGCGGGAGCGGGAGGAGCGGCAGCGCCGGGCAGGACCCGCACGCCGTGCCCGGAGCCCTCCCCGCTCCCCGCACGGCCCCGCCGCTGCCCCCGGGCCGCCATGCCCGGCCTTACGTAAGGAACCATCCCCGTCCCGCCGCGGCTCCCCCGCTCCGCTCCGGCCCCCGCACCGCAGCCGGGACGGGGCCTCACCGCACCGCGGGCAGCGCTCGGGACCCCCCGCCCCAGGCAGCCCTACCTGCCCCCGCCGCGGCCCCGCCGCGCTCCCGCTCCGCCTCGGCCTCCTCCGGCCCCGCTGCCCCTGCCCGGCGCCTCCCCGGGCTCTGCGGCGGCGGCTGCTGCGTGACGGCGGGCGGGACCCGCGGGGCGGGGCGGCAGCGCCGGGCGGGGCGGCAGCGACACCGGCACCGAGCCCTGCGGGGCACGGCCGGGACCCGCCGGGACACGGGGACAGCACCGCGCAGGGACACCGCACCCGCCGGGACACCGGGACACCGGGACACCGGGACATCGCACCCGCCGGGACACCGGGACACGGGGACACCGCACCCGCCGGGACACCGCACCCGCTGGGACACCGCACCCACCGGGACACCGGGACACCGGGACACCGCACCCGCCGGGACACGGGGACAATGCACCCGCTGGAACACCGCACCCACCGGGACACCGCACCCGCCGGGACACCGGGACACCGGGACACCGCACCCGCCGGGACACCGCGCAGCATCCCCGAGGCGCACCGATCCCAGCCCCTGGGTACCAGGATTCCCAGCCGTGCTGGAAACGAGACTAAATGACCTCTAGAGGTCCCTTCCAACCCAAATGATTCCCATTCCATGACCCCTTCCCCCCGCCCTCCCCATTTAGTTAGGGTTAGTTAAATTAGAATTAGCTAGAATTAGATCAAGTCCAACGCCCCATTTTGTTAAAATTCCCATTCCCCATATCCTTGCTGAGGGTCTGTGGGTCGCTTCCAGCTCACGGCATTTTGCGATTTTGTGATTTATGGTTCTCTCTCTGCGATGAATTTGTCAAGCTTGCAAACACAGGTGAGGGATTGCCATGCCATATTTAGTAAACAACTCTTATAATTCCATATCATCCTACTGGGTTCAAATGGACTGACAGAGGAATGCAACTTCCAGAGCAATTCTCATCTTTTCTCTCCAAGCTTACTACACTGCACCCCAAATCCCACCTAACTCTGCTCCCAGCAAAGCAAGAAGAAGGGTTCTGTTGATTTATTCCTCAAGGTACTGAGGCAAGAGTGGTGAGAGAGCAGGAAGGGAGAGTTTGAGAGGTCTGTCAGCAGGCAAGGCTGTGTATGATGGCTGGTCACGTCCAAAGGAGCTGTTGGAGGGACAGGGGGCAGGGAGGAAGCAAATTTCCCCAGTGGGGACTGTCTGCAGGGCATGATGTTCCCATGGATTAGAGAGTTGACATCTTTCTTAACTCCCTCTCAGACACATGAATCAGCCCTCACAGCTCCCAGGGAACTGGGGCTGGGTCCAGAACAGAACTCCCCTGGTGTCAAAAGGCCAGGCGGGGAGCGCTCTGCTATCAGAGAGGAACAGAGCTGAAGCCAGGCTGCTTTCAGGATGAGATACAAACCCAGAACTGCACTGTTGGAGGCCCCTGGGGAGCTCAGAGCATCACCCACAAGATAAACAGCAGAATCATCCCAGCCAGGAAACTGCTTCTGGTCTGGATAGTCACCCTTCTGCCCCCACCACCCAGGGGAGATTTGTCTCGGATAAAGAACCATTGCTAAGAGTTCACATCCCACTCACAGGAGCTCTTACTCAATTTTTTTGTTTGTTTTTCAACAATTAATTCTTTCCCACTCTTTCTCTCTCGCACAGTGAAAATGGGTGGCAAGAGAAAGCAGTTTCCCTGCTTGTGCTCTTGCCTGGCTTGTGCCTTTGCTTTCCCAACAGCATCTCTCCGAAGGGCACTGCTCCCACAGCCATCCCAGGTCTGTACCCCAAGCAGATGACTGGTACTTGCCCCAGCACAGCCCAGGTGCAAGGTCAGAGTCATCCTGCTCACACACACTGAGCACACCCAGCACTCGTGAACTTTGGTCAGGGTTCAAACTTAACAAACCCTGCAAGGGACTTAACGCAGAACTGAAACGTGTAAATGAAGTGGCTCCTGGAATTCAGGGAGATCTCAGGAATTTCTTGGCATTATGGCAGGTTAGTAGAGGGGAAAGGGTTGTGTGTAGCCACACATCAACTTTGGAAATGCAGATGTGGCAGCAAAGGCTGAAGGAATTGTGCCTGATACCAAATCCACATTACAATAAAGTGCACAGCCTGCCACTAGGGTAGGAATCCACAAGAGGGCTCTTTCAAATTTGGAAAGTTCTTCTAACCACAGTTATTTTGTTGATCCAGACACCCCTACAAGCATGGGTTTCGTAAGCAGAGCATGGGGTTGCAATCAGGGGGAAGTGTTGGCTCTGGGCAGCCTCTCGGTTCTCCCTCTGGCAGTGGCTGGTGCCTTCCCTCTTTCCCTGCATCCTGGGGCCTGTTGGAGCCTGCCCTGGGCTGACTTCACTCACTATCCCATGAAAAAAACCTAGTCCAGCAGAAACAGCGGGCAGATTTCTACTGGGGTGCAGATTTCTACTGGGGTGCATTGAACCTCCTCGTCCGGGAGTCAGAGCAGCAAGGGAGGCGAGGGGGCTGCTGGTGCCCTGGTGGGACTTCAGAGGTGAGGAGAGGAATAGGACATCCCCCATCACCCCTTTGGCTCAGCCACAGGGCGCATTTTCCTCCCCACCAGCAACTCCTCAACCTGCCCCTGCCAAAGTGCAGCCTCAGCTCTTTGCCCTCAGCGAAGGTAAATCTCCCCACGAGGAGTGTGATTTGTAGAGCCTTGTTCCCTCCCCTCACATCGTCCTGCTGCTGCTGCCCAGGCTTATCAGTTATATTCTTTTATAACCTCCAGGCATAAAAACCTCTTTTATTGCTTGCAGACGTGCAGAGGTAGCACCTGTTCCCTACAGCTTTTCCTTATCTCAGGGGGTGTTTGTACCACGGTGTAGTGGCAGGGGCAGGACATGAGATTCATCACAGCCAGTGAGGGGCACAGACACAACCACGGGGCCAGCCTGGTGCTGCCCCTTGCTGTGGCAGGTGCTGATGGAGCTGGGGGGGTCTGATAGTTCACAAGTGTCCCCTCTGAGGTGGGCACAGGGAAACGTTCTGCTGGCACCTGCAGCAGCAGTAACGAGGCAGCAGTTGAGCCCTCACCATTTTATTGCAAATATCCATTTTGCACGCGTGCTGTTTAACCTGCTTTTGAGTTTTTGTTTTTCCTCCCTCTGGGATTTCACCACTGCAATCTCTGCCTGAGCCTTTTCACTTGAACAGCAAGGCCACAAAGAAACCAGCCCGGCCCCTGCCCTGCATTAAACCTTCCAGCCCTGCATTAACCCTTCCAGCCCTGCAGGTTCTCGAGGGCTCATTGGGGTGTCAGTGGCTGAGATTAATTTTCACAGGCTGCCTCTGCAACAGAGGCTGAGAGCACAGAATCTAGAACCATGGAACTGTTTGGGTTGGAAAAAACCTTGGGTATCATCCAGTCCAGCTGTTAACCCAGCCCTGCCAAGTCCACTACTAAACCATCCCTCCAGGGGTGGATGCTGCAGGGGGGGCTAAGAACGAGCAGAGGGAGAAAATGTTTCGTATCTGTGCACAGATAATTTTTCATTACTTTCTGGAATGTGCATCTACCAAAAGATGGCAGCAAATCTCCTCGGATGGAGCTGGGCAACTGTGTCGTCTGCTCTCCTGGGCTCTATTTTTCAGACAGACTGTGAACTGTAGATTATCCTGGTGAGTGCCAGATGAACTGGAAGGATTTGTTCTCAAGGGAGAAAGTCTGTACTTGTGACTTAAATTTTAAGAAACTCCTTCTACAGTGTAAGAAATCACCAAAATGCTCTAAATATCAGTTCCCTCTTATTTTGGCAGTCCGTGGTTTTTGGGAATGCCACATCTGAATTTATCAGGTTAAAAGGGAAGAGAAGGGAATCCATAGCAATGGATTTGACTGATAATAATGCCACAAATGGTTTAGATATAGGGTCTGTGTAAATGTTCCTTGCCATCACAAGCTTTGGGTCTCGAGCACTCAGAGGAGCTTGTTAAACATCAATTTGCTGGAAAAATGTGGACCTGCCCCATCCTTGATTACATAAATCTGTGTGTCAGCCAAAGGATTGCTTTTAAGCTCAGTCCCATATCAGTAATGGATATAGCCATGACCTTGGTTCTGATACTATTTCATACCAAATTAACTGGGAATAAATCAAAGTCAGTAGAGCCACTGCAGGTACCAATGACAGCAGATGATGGTCCTGGGGCTCCCACCAGCTCTGCCCTGTGCTCCCTGGCAGGGCACAGCTTTACAAAGCAAAACACAAAACAAGTGTTTTGTACAGTGGTGAAAAGGTGGGAGGCATGGGAGCATCAGCCCTTCTGCATTTCAAAGTGTGCTTCTGATTCAATTCCTTCCTAAAATGCGACCAGTAAATACTATTTTCATTAATCACTTTTGTATAGCTAAACAGTGCCAAACTGTCATTTCCTCCCAAAAGAATCTAGCTGCCTCAAATGAAGCTGTGTGAAAAAACTGCAGCTTGTGAATTCAACATGAACAGCTAGGTCTAATTCAACTGCAGCTTCATTCATATCACATAACATGTTTGAACAGCTGAAAAACTCAATAGCCAGACATCCAAGCTGTATTGGTTCGGTAGAGTTTGATTTGGCCCTCTTCAATAACATGATTGGTTTCAGCTTGTTAACTTGCAAGGAATCCATTCATTATCAGTCAAGAACATGCTGATGGAATGATAAAATAAGCAAGGAAGCCTCACTGCTGGGTATCACGCTGTCTAAACACATCTTCATGGCTCTTACACGTAAAAACTCAACCCAGGTTGTGTTGCTCAGAGCCAAGCCCTCACTCCTGCTGTGGCCATGTCAGAGGACAGGTTGTTTCCACTGCAGAAAACCCTGTGCTGGGGATGCTTACACAGCTCTGCTCCCTGAACATCTCTGCTAGAACAAACAATTCCTACCTGGGCTGGTGTAACTGGACTGCTGCTGGTCCCTACAAACCAGCACAGGCAGGATTTGCCACCAGCAGCACAGCCCTTCACACCCATTCCCATTCCCAGTTTCCAGGCACCACTCAGCTGATGCCTCAAAATGTAGGTTATATAGATTTTAGTATAACTCTTTTGGCAGCACTTTAGCTAAGCACCTTTGTCTTAGATTCCTGAAATGTTGTTTAATATTTCTTGTCAAGAATTCCAATGGACAAAGATTGTAGCGAACATTTTATCTGTATAAAATGTTCTTTGATTAAGACACAACAGGCACATCGCTTGATATAAGAGAGTCTAAACTATCAGAGAAGGACCAGAATCCTGGAAAATGTTGATGAAGACTTTCATGGAAAGAAGATATGGAGTCTTGGGACCACCAACCTGATTCTGGGAGGTGTGCCTGTGGGAGGACCTGGGGGACAGACAATTTTTGGGCTGGGTGTATCCCCATGAGGTAATAGTTAGATATTATAGCTAGGTGATACTATAAATGATAATATTTGTGAAACCTGTGTATGTGGGTGTGCATAGGCCATCTTTGTGCACCTGAGATGTCTTATTAAAGAGCTTCTCTCACCTTTCTATACTAGCACTGTCCAGAGAATTATTTCCTCAATTTTAGGCAACACAGCTATTTAATCAAGATGTAGCCCAGCAGAAGGTTGTGCTCTGCCCTGGCCAGACACACCAGCCCAGAGCCTGACCTGCTCCATCTCAGGCTCAGTGCTTGATGATGCTGACAAAACCACTGGAGATGTTATTAATGGAATTCTGGGGATGGATGCTCATCAAGGCATTTTTAGGCTTTTCTCCTGGCTGCACCCAAGCACCCTTCATCAGCACAGCGGGGTGAGCTCTGCCAGGAGAGTAAACCCCAGGCCAAAACACAGAAGAAAGGATTATTTCAGTATTTCTACTGAAGTAGCACCCAGCAGGCTGGCCAGCTGTGGGCACCCCTGCTCGGAGTGTTCCCCAGCACTGTGCCACACCATCTGCAGCGGGCTTGGGCTTGGCAGGGCTGGGGGCATGGGGTGTTAGAACCTAGAGAGGGCTGCATTGATTTTTAAGCGAGGCAAAAAGCAGCAAACAAAAGGGGAAGGCAATAAAAGCTGAACTCCCCCAGGTTCTTTTGATCTCAGAGGATAACAAAGAGGTTGACCTGACATTATTAAGCCCCTCGCTCGCTCCCTTTGGGTTATGTTTTTATTTCCTCTGACCAGCAATGATCAAAGCCCAGAGCCTCTCCATGGCTGGATATTTTCCCTATCCCTCTGAACAAAAGTTGCAAAGGCTGCAATGCTTCCCCTCACCCTGTCCTGGGCCAGTGGTCTGCTTCAAACAGAGCTGTTCGCAGGGAGCACCAACTCCCGTGGTCTCAGTAACCTCATCTGCACACCAGGGAAGCAAAGTGCCCCTCCCAGGCAGGGGAGAGGAAGGTGACACCCACCCTCAGCCTGGGCTGAGGCTGCCAAAACAGATGACACAGCTTTTACAACTTGAATTGCTTGGGAAGAGGTGGAGTAGATGTCTCTTGAGGACAGAGCTGATGGTGACAGGGCAAGGGAGAATGGTTTTAAACTGAAAAAGGAGAGATGCAGATTAAACATTAGGGAGAAATTCTTGGCTGGGAGGGTGGGCAGGCCCTGGCACAGGTTGCCCAGAGGAGCTGTGGCTGCTCCTGGATCCCTGGAAGTGTCCAAGGCCAGGTTGGACGGGGCTTGGAGCAACCTGGGCTGGTGGAAGGTGTCCCTGCCCATGGCAGGGGGTTGGAATGAGATGAGCTTTAAAGTCTCTTCCAACCCAAACGTTCTGTAATTCTATGGTATCAGTAACCACAGGGAAGTGGTGAGTGACCCTGAGGCATCAGGTGTGCCATCACTGCAAGGAGCTGTGCCTGCAGGTGCCAAAGGGATCTCAGAATCACAGAACCACTTAGGCTGGAAAAGACCCTTAAGATCACCACATCCAACCATTAACACAGAAATTCCATGAAGACTTTAGGGAAGAAAAGAAGCAGTTGAAGTGGTGCCCTCCTGGCATACATTTTTTCTGCAGATGTTGAAGGCAGCCCTCTTCACTCCTCAGAAAAAAAAAAATCAAACCCAAAGTTTTCACAAGCCACAGTATTTCCTAAATACACATGATTATCTTGATTTGAAAGCAGTGCTAGAGAAGCAGTGAAGATATGGTATGTCAGATAAATAGGTGATAAATGCATGCCAAGCAAAATGTTATTTGTAGGCTATTTAAATTCAGGAAGCATTGGTATTAATTTGGCAGATAAGTTTTCTACATTGTGGTTACAGAGCTGCAAACATGATTATTAGCTATTACACAGTATAACACTTCTTTGGCTTGTCCAGGAGCAGAATGATGAATAGAATTGGAAAAAAAAAATCCCTCTATTCATTGTGTAAGGGTCAAGCAGTGGAAGCTGCAGTGATGGGCAGGAGGATTCAGGGGAGGAAGAAGCTGCCAGGGCTCAGTGCTGACTGCCAGCACAGGCATGGCAGGAGCTGTCACAGACCTGTAAAACGTTCAAGGAAAATTCACCTTGGCAAACAAGCTGCTGGAGCTGAGGGGCTGCTTGTTTCTGCCATCTTCACAAATGAAGTTTAAGCACTGGAACAGTGCTGGAAACAAACAGGGGCTTGGCAGCAAAATATTCACATTGGATTGATATTTGCCAAAAATAAAAAAAAAGAATGCTTCATCTCTATTTAAGTGATTATTTAATAAGGTCATGTTTTGGTTGCCTGACCAAATAATCCTGCAAATACAGATATGTAACACTGTTTGTTTAAAAAACAAAACTGTGAACATCTGTTCATCAGCTGCAGTATTCATTCTGTGCAGTTGAACCAAAGGCATGAGATCAAATCCTTCACTACCCAATAAAACAGGACATGTAGGTTTAGGCTACAAATCTTAAAAATCCTTCAGGTAAAACTGATTATACTGGAGATCTTCTCTAAGGACTGTGACAACTTGTTTCTGCTGTTGCTGAGTGGATACAACTATAATCAGCACCAAAGGAGACGGTGGAAACTGCCACTGGACTTGGGAAATGGAATAATTTTACCTATTTAGTGTAATAAATAGGACTCACTGAATTATTGGATGTCCTCAATAGGATAGGCACGCTCCTGCAGAAGGGTGTGCACAGGCTGTCTGTTGGAGTGTGTATTATCTGATATACAGCTTTGCCACTGGAGCTTGCTCTTCCCATGGCACAAAGGGGCATCTTTGTTCAGGGAAGAAGAGCCCATGCCAATGAGCTGCATTTTTCAGCCTCCTGCCCACAGAGTCCTGCAGAGAAGCAAAGGGTCCTTCCCACCTCACTGAGGGTTTACACCCACCCTTGGTGTCACACAGAAGTAGCCAGAGTTCTCCCCTCCATTCCACACACAACACACGGGTTTTACTCTTCAAAAAAACTCAAAATATTAGGACTGGCCAACAGCTGACTGGCAAGAAGAGCAGGGATGTGATACCAGAAACTCGAGAGGAGGGATGACATGGGCAGAGAAAAGACCCCTCACAGCCCTCCAGGCAAGTCCTGGCATCAAATTAAAGCTGGGTATCAAGTGCACTTGTAATCCTACCCCTGGCAGGGATGGGAGGGCTGCTTAGCACAAGACAAATTGCTGGTTGCAACAGAAGCTGGGGCTGCTCTGGGAAAGAGGGGTTGTTTTTTCTGGAAGATGAAAGGGGATGGCTCAGCTGCGGAGGATGTTCCTGAGGGGACACGGGTCCTGCTGCTGAGAACGGCTGTCACCACATCTGCCCCAGGCCCCTCAGAAAGGGGCTCTTTATGGTCCTTACAATTCACACTTCCCAGCCAAGGATCTCATGGAAGGTGCTGCCTGGGAGCTCTCCTTTCCAGCCTGCTTTACACTTACAGAAAAGGTTGAAAAGAGATTTATTCCTAAAGAAATGTTTTCTACAGCTGGTGACGAGCATTGCTGGTGGCCCTGAGGTCACCTTGCAGGGAGGAGCAGTGGGTGTGATTTGAGCCAAAAATCCTTAAAATTTCTGGTTTGGTTTTGTACAGAAATGAAGGCAGGTGCAGGGTGCAAATGCTGCAAAATGATGGTGCAAAAGATTTTACAAATGAAGCCCATGTGGGAGAGGTGAGGAGGCCTCCCCTTCCACCTTGGAGGGAAAATCAGGGCAAAACCTCCACCTACTTGGAGGTGAGAGAACAGTTCAGGTGCTTCACTGCACTCAGCTGAGCTCAGGGCAGCCTGTCCGTGGATCCCAAAGGAGTTTGGAGCAGATATTTTGTCCTGAGCAGGAGCCAAAGCATTACCCAACGTCTGGCACTTCTGGGAGCAGCCCATCTCCCGGGAATGTCAGCCTGGGAGCTCAGCAGGTATTTGCCTTCCTTGCTGCATCCAGCCTGGCTGAGGTCCAGAGAGCAGGACTCTGACAGCAGCTTGCAGAGCATCCTGCAAGGATGGGGGTTTCCTCTTTTGGAAGAAATTCTGCTCAGGGATCTACTCCACCTTAGAGAAGGAAAAGGCAGTTTTCCTCTTAGCTTGAGATGCATCAGTCCCAGCATGGAAATGCAGTTAATTATGAAATAATAAGGTAGAAGTTGACAATAAACCCCAACTCCCTACACACACACGTACACACATCAGTCTCTATTTCACTGATTGGCATTAGTGCCACCATTTTCTATTCTCTTTTGACCAAAGTGTGTTATTTCTGTCCAAAAGCCTCTCTTTGAACTTTGATCCTATACTTTGAAAGCTTTGGCAAAGGAAATTCCTCCACAGGTTGAACACTTGGTACACCAAACCCTGAACAAGGCACCCAATAAACAGGATAATTCCTTGTAGTGGATGTGACAAAGGTCCCATTAAACAGCAGATGTTAACACAAGCCCAGGGCCCTTCAGGAGCACGTTTGTCACTTGGTTTCAGCCACTTTGGGCCATAACTTTGAGCTGTGTCACCCCTGTAGTGACAGCAGGGGGACAGACATCCCAGAGGAAGGGCACCAGCTGCTCAGGGCCACGTGGTGGGACAGCCACCACCCTGTCCCCTGCCAGCACAGACCATTAGACCACTGTCATCCTGTATTTTTAGGATTTCACTGCCAATTGGCAGTTACACAAAGAAGGACTTCAAATTCATAAAATACGATAACAGCAATTATTTGTAGAAAGTCAGAATTCATAAAATATGGTGAAAGACCATCTTTATAAAGTGTGTGTGGGGGGGTTAATTAATTTTATGATATTTCTTGGGTCTGTATTTCACTCTCCTGAAGGCTGGCAGAGGAACAGCTCTATCCTGAGGCACCCCTGGGATGGAGAGGGCAGGAACAGGGAGGTGGCAGAGCTCCAGTGTGTAACAGGACAGTATTTAACAGGGCTGGAGGACAAGTCTGGATGCATTAGATGCATCCTGCTGGCAGAAGCAGCCACAGAAGTATTTAAAAGAAAACAGCAGCGAGGGAAGAAACCTCACTGCCTGGCTTATCCTCTGCTAGTCGGACAAGAACAGCTCACATGTGCCATCTAGTGATGCGATGTTTCATATATTGGGAGTTCTCTGCACAGGAGCAAAACTATTCCAAAATGTTTGAGCCACAAGGGTTACAGGCAGCCCTGTCTGACAGCCCCAGGCTGCTGGGGCAGCCCCTCTGTGCACAGGCTTAGGAGTGAGATGAACCCAGAGCCAAAAAAACCCCCAAAACCAACAAATCAAATTTCCCAAATACAGTAACAAGGCTTATGTTCAAATCCATGAACTCCTTCATGCACATGTACAGAAGATACACCTGGCAGAAGTAGTATAACTAAATAGCTAAGAATTAAATAATAACCACTCTATAACTGGATTAACTAATAACTTGGAACTAAATAGCACAACCAGTGCTTAAATCTGAAGAAAACCCAAGATTTTAAAAAACATGTTAATTGAAGATGTCCTGGGACCACAATCCCAGTGTGGAGCAGATGGGCAGATCAAAGCCCTGGGGTTGTGTAGGATTTATAAGGGCAAAGTAGCAGAGGCAGCAAATGAAGGGCAGACAGTTACCATTTTAATTACTGGAAGTGGGTTTGAAAGGCACTGACTGAAGGAGGATGTGGGAATAAGCATTAAATTAAAAATGGAAATGCCTTGTGCCGGTTCACTTAGTGCTGCATTTGTCACTGGGATGGAGAACGAGTTGTGTGGAGTTTCCCATCGGGGCTGGGGAGGAGATGGGCCAGGAGAGGCCTCAGAGCCAAGAGCTCATGCCCACAGGCTCAAGAGCCTTCCATGCTGCTGTGGGGAGGGATGGAGAGCCAGGAGAGCCACAGTACTCTCTGCTAAGGGCTGGGGAAGAAGCATTTCCCCAAGAGCCTATTAAAGATCAGTGGGGCTCACAGCGTGGTCCAGAGGGGCTCCCAGCAGAAGAAGTGAGCTGAAAGGTGAGGGCAGAGTGCCCAACCCGGAGCACAAGGGCTGCAAATCCAGCTGCCAGCTCGGGAGGTCTGCTCAGACTCCAGGGCTGGGCTGGGGGTGTCACTGGGAGCAGTAACACGCCAGGGGCAGAGGGACTGACAGGCTGCAGCCAAGGCTCTGCCAGTCCCAGGAATTCCTTAAAGCTGTGACACAGGTATTTGATGTCCAGTCTGTCCAAGCAAGTTTCCATATTTGCCTGTAACCTCTCTGTCTTTCGTGCTCCCACGTACCCTCCTTGATTGCAGGGCATTTTCAGCACTTGTCAAGGCAATTGCATCTCACACAGAGTTGGAGCCACCTACAACTCCCAAGAAGTACCCTGAGAGGCAGGGAGAGAAAGGGATCAGTGTTTGCCTTCAGTGCAGGCAGTACCCCGTTGGAATCTGCTCTCTCACACCAAGGGCTTGGCTCTTGGGGACAGTGGCTCTCAGGGGGGTGACCTGACTTTTCTCCTGGCTGTTTCAAGTTCTGCACTGTGCCAAGAACCTTCCCTGGGATGTGGAAGGCACCCCAAGATCCTCCCCAAACTGTTTAATCCCCTACTCCTTCAGTAATAAGATGAATGGTTCAGCTCACTTTCAACGCCCAAGTGATTGCCCTTTTCCCTGAAATAACTGCAGATTTTATCTCTCATTTCCCTATACACCTACTCCCATATTTCTTTAAGTTTATCCCTGAAAGCCCTGAGTTTCTCTTGCTCACTTTTCATGGCCTGCAGCTTTTCTTTTAACATTAAGAGCATTGTTTCTGGCAAGACATTAAGGTGCTCATCAGATGCCAACATGAAAGCCATAAATACCCCATTTGCATTCATATTTTGATAGTCCCTCCATGTCTGCTGTGATGGTGTCTCTCCCTCTCTGGAAAGCCTGTCTGTCTCCAGCCTTTTGGCCCAGGCTGGGATCCTTCACCCAGGCTGGGATCACACAATTTCAGGACTTCAGCAAGAAGGTTTGAACTCTGAAGTGCAGGAAGGGGATTAAGGGCAGCCATGAAAATGAGCAAAGCCCTCAAAAGTTCTGGCCAGCACCACATCTCCTGCCAATTAACAGCTCCTTATGCAGGGAGGAGACATCACTCAGCTTTAGCTTTCCTGCATCCCTTGGAGGGACTGGCTGTCATAGCTCTCCTTCAGCTCATTCTTAGTAAATAGAGACACGAGTTAAAGAAGTGAATTCATTCCCATTTTAGGACCAGTAAGATTTGCACTGCCAGCTGCCCACATTTAATGGGTATCCCTGTAGCTGCTCTAAACTTAACCTCGTAATTCAGGCATTACAAGTTAGAAATTCCTCAAAGAGTAAAATTCCCATTCATCACTTCCAAAGCCATGGATGGCATTTCCCAGGTTGTGAACTCTTCCTTCTCGGAGTCTGCAGCATGCAGGGGAATGAGGGAGAAGAAAGACTAAATTAGCTTTTTTTTTTTTTCCTTAATTTTACTGTGGAAAAGGCACTTTCTGAGACCCGTTTTGGAGATGGTACCAACACCGACCCTCGTGCCCCTGCCCTCCTGGAAGGTCTCCTGTTCACAGGCTCTCTCAAACCACCTGTGGCAGCAGCTTGGCCATGAACATGTGCCATGCACAGACGTTGTTGTCTGAACCCCAGAGTGGAAACAGGCTGTGAACCCAGCACAGATCACACACGTGGCATTCACAGGGCACTGCTCTGCAGGGAGCCTCTCACACCCAAGTAGGTCACAGGAGACAGAACAGAAGGTTTTCCCCTTGGTGAAAGAAGTGTGCTCTTTATGTGGGCAAGGAGCTCGCAGTGGGGGTGGCTCTTGCAGCCCTGCCGTGCAAAGTCACACTCAACAACCTTTTTCGGAAACAGCGTCACGTGAAAACAAAGAGGCTAAAACCTTTCAGCTTTATGGAGAGGAGTTGGGGGGTTTTATGGGGGTTGTTTTATGTTGGGTTTTTGGGAGTTTTTTTAAGTCAGACTAAGAAAAAAAATAATTCATTGTAACGACTGGTTGAGCTGGGCTGGGATGGAGAAGGTTTGGGAGGATGGCACTGACAGCACCACATGGAGGGCTCTCCAAACCAGGGACATCAACAAGCTCTAACAAGGTGCCCCTATATTACCTAGCAGCACCAAAGTGTGTTTTTCTTTTCTTTCCTCTAATAAAACCAAAATTAATTCTATACCAACAGCCAGACTGCAGGCAGCTACTTCTGACACTGGTAAAAACCAACCTCGCAGTTCTTTGAACATCTGCTTGGCATCTTCCTGAAGCACTTGACCTATATCTTCCTCCTACTCTTCCTTTTGCTTCTGTATATTCAAATTAACTACTTAAAGGAGTTATCTGTTTTTCTGTGCTTAGCAGTAACACCAGCTCTAATGATGTGGAGAAAAAGCTCATGGAACAGTCATGTGGTCAGCCCGTGGCATCTGCCCCACACCTCATTTGTAAAGCAAATCCCCCTCTGCCTTTAAGCTTGCTCATGGATTGCTGAGGCCCTTTGGCAGTGCTCTGGTCAGACTGCAGCTCCAGTGATGGGTGTGGGTACAGGACAGCCCTCAGCAGCAGCTCATGGGACGCTGTCCATCGTGATCTCCTGCCACTGCTCTTCTGTCAGCCACTGCACATCAGTAGAATACACAACTGCACCGTGGCAAGACCTGCTTCCCACGTGCTCTGGGCAGCCCTGGACAGACTCCCAGCCAGGAGCCAGCTGGTGCTCACACTGGGGCCTGTCCAGTGCTGGTTTCTCCGTTACAAACAAGTATTTTGGCACTAATGGTGTGTGTGGCCTTAAACAGCCATTAAGGGTTATAGAAGCATTCGGGCTAATTAGCAAAATCCACATCAGAAAGTGCAAGTTCCTGCTATTCCTCCAGTTTCATTATGAATACAAGATCAAGAGGTTAAAGACCAGTCCTTCAAAGCTGACCAACACCTAAACACCTTGGCAGTCTGGCCCCAAGCGGTTTGCATGGGGCTGTGCAGCACCAGGGTCAGAGCCAGGATCCCCTTGGAAAGACATCTGCTGCAAATTCTGGGTTTGTTCTTGCAGACACAAAGCCTCCCGTGCCTTCAGAGGCAGCCCCGTTTGCAGAACAGGGCCACAGAGTCCAAGAAAATCAGATTTGATCTTCTGAACGTGCCTGACAAGTCCAGCTCATTTCCACTGCTCAGCCCGATTGGAAGCTCAGCCAGGGTGGCCGGGGGGTGGGATTTAGAAAAAGAAGGGTATGATCTTTTTAGGTATTTCTCCCAAGCTACTTCCACAAGATGGAATTGCAGGATCCCACAAAAGCCATCAGGAGCCCTTCCATCCGGAGGGAGAACCGTTCCCACGAGAAGATCGTAGGTGTGCGCATCGCCCGGCCCAGACACGTCTGCCAGGTCAAGCAGGGGATGTCACTCCCTGGCCAGGAAAGGTTTCCCATATTCCCACTGGCCTGCAACTTGTGGTGATGATCTCCTCGCCAGCTTCCTTGGTATTCAGGGTCTTGGAGAGAGGAGCAAAGCTACCCACCATCTCCTAAAGAAAAGTGTAAAAGTGCCATTTCATCTTGATGTTTCGGTGTTCTTTTATTTCAAGAGAGATTAATTTGGAAATGCAAACCCCTCAGAGTTCTCTTTATACTTTGCAATTTGCCCTTTTGTGAAAGGGTTTTGGATCTGTTTCCCAGCAAAACAGATCAGCTTCCTTGGCCATCTCGATCACCTCCAGAGCGTGGGAGCTTCCATGGCCACTGGCACAGAATCACAGAATCAGCATCCCTTGTAGGTTCTTCCAGAGATCCCGACACTTTTGATGCCAGTTTGATCCTTTTTTGATCCTCTTTAATCAGTTTGATATGCTTATTAAAGCTTGTAAGTGCAGCAGAACGCTGGATAAAGCACAGGAGTGGACACTGTTGTCATTTTAAGTCATTTTTCTTATGGAAGATTCTTTCACAGGTATCCTTAAAAATGGCATTTGGGTAATTCTCAGTAAGACCTCTATAAATCCCCTGATTACTTGCTCTTGGCTGACTTTCTCACTGCCAATAATTATCGTGGTTTGCCTGTCTCCCAGCAGAACCTTTCTGACTTTCCTAATTAAAATTCCTTTGTGGGCATCATCTAAGAACTCGTAATCCAAAAAACTCAAGCCATTGCACAAACCAGGTCCAACTCATAGCTAATGTGAGCCCATTGCAACGGAGTCAACAGTTACACCCAAAACCAAAGAACCAAAGCCTGTGAAGAGCTCCTGGGCTCCTCCAGCCTGCCTTTCTCCCACTGGGATTGCTCTCTACCAAACCCTCCTGAGGTTTGGAGCGAGGGAGTTTTCAAGGGGCTTTAAAGATCTCATTTTGAAGGGCACATCCTGGTACCTCACCTGCATTTTGCTTCTCCCCAGCCTTGACTGCCACTGCACTAATGAATGGTGGCCTCCCCAACCCTGAGTCCCCCAGGAATCACGAGCCGTGACCACCTCAAGCGTCTCTAGGCTAAGCTTGCCACATTTTGCTGGTTTAACCTTTATTCTCCAACACCCCAAGTATTTTTGCCCTTCTCACAAGTCTTAATTAGCTGAGGAAAAGCTCCAAACCCCAGTGATGCCCAAACCTGAGCACAGCCACTGGGGAGCAATATCATGTGGTAGTGGGTAATACCATGAAAATGCCCATTTGTCTGGATAACCGAGATTCATTCCAAAACCATGCCTAACATGGAAACTAACACACCACCCCAATGCCAATTAATAGCTTCAAAGGCAGCAGCACAGACTAATGCTGTAGACAGATAATATCAGACATCCCTATATTAAAGCAAACACAAATTATTTAATTTCGTTTCGGATTCACCTGGAGAATTCTGACTCTCCCATTTCTTGTGCCAGTCCCCCTGTGTCATGGGAATGGCATCAGCTGTGTTCACCCATCCTTGTTCCATCCCAGATGCCATTGCTGCCCGTTTGGGAACCTGGGCTGGTGGCACCACACCTTGGCCAACAGTCAAGGCCATCACTGCAACACATTCTAACAGCAGGTCCTGCCTTTACTGAGGTGAAAAGAAGACTCTTGGAGTAGAGTTAATGATTAACTTCAGATATTAAAACCCCCAAACCAGTCTCTCACCCAAGTTACAACGGGGTTCTCATCTGATTTTGAATTACTAAAATGAGCATCAAAAGAAGTCTGAAGTGATTTGGGCTGTGCAGTAAAGTTGCAAAGTATCTTCTGGTTCAATCCATTTTTAACAAGGCATTTCATTTTGCAGTTTAGGAGCGTTTTGGTAGCTCTCAGAGGGTTTTAACTAGCTTGCTTCGTGGAATAACATGTTGCAACATATGCTGGTTGCCTGGTGGATGACAGGCAGTCTGTACTGACTAATCCATGTGGGTCCTGTTGGAGAAACCACTCAGGTCAGTGGGAATTGTCCAAACTGAAACCAGCTGTTTGTGCAAGCTTTTATATGGGCCTGGCCCATTTCAAGCTTTAACTGGCGTTTGCTCTCCCTACTGTCAGAAGATCTGGTCTTCCCAACTACTTGTGTTTCTGGATCTTTCTGTTCTGTGAACAGAACATGCCAGGGAGCCTCTCCCAGCCCTGCTCCAGCCACTGTCCCATCCTGAGCTACACAGGATGATGAGGGGCAGTGCTGGAGTCCCACATGAAGTCCTGCACCATGGGCATTGTGTGCAAATGTATAGTGCAGTTAAAAGAGAATATCTGCATAATGCATATTTACCTTTAATTGCCAAGAGTAAATTCCAAGAATGTTTTTAGGTGCCTTTTCCAAGGTTTCTGGTTTGAGTTCTTTTACAAAGTGTCTGTAGGCCTTTCAACACAATCTTGTGCATCTGGTTTCATTCATTAAAGAGTTTGTTTCCTCATATGATAAAAACAAACCTGGCAGTTGACATATCTGTGCAGAGCAAGAGCAGTGCCAAGGCTACTGCAGTTTGAGGCTGGATCCAGACCTCACAAAGTACTCCACAAGCTTTTCTCCTCCTTCTCAGCTAAGAATTCATTGCAGCAGCCATAGCAGTGCCTCCAGCATGCAAAGTCTGAGAGGAAAGTGCAAATGTCCCTTAAACTGTGGGGGGGGAAAGGATATTTCTTGTGACTTTGACAAAACAGCATTTTCCCACTGACAGAAGTAAAACCAACAGCTAAAGGTATGTGCAACACATCACCTAGACCAGCCCATGGAATAACTGAACTGGTATTTCCATCATTAACCTGATGCCTTTCCAGCAGTTTCACAGCCATTTGCACTGGGTTTGTCCAAATATTTTGCTTAGAGTTTTCAGCAGACCCTCAAGGATTTACTCAGCCTTATCCCTCAGACTCATTCGAGAAAGGGTGGGTAAGGGGAATATTTCCATCATGGGGAGCTTGCTCCAAGACCCCACCACTGGGAATAGTCACCAAGACAACATATTGTAATCCTTCATTTCAGGAGAAGAGCAAAATGCACCTTTTGCAGCTCATCAAGTTGAACTTTATAGCAGACACTGAAACCTGGAAATACCTGCTGCTGAAGAGGGAGCAGAAGCACATTGTGCAACACGTCCACCCAGTGGGAAACAACGTGGATTTACAGTCCAGAAACACCCATAAATTGCTCAGAAATAAATCACTCACAGAATTGATTTAGTGGCCAGGATGGAATAAGGAACCCCCTAGAGATAAGTGGGTTGGGCTCCTGCCTGTGCCCCCTCCTAGAGATGGAGGAGAGAGCACGCCGTGGATCTGCTGGCCAGGGCAGCATCTCCTGGCCGTGGCACCACAGCACAGGGCATGCTGGACCACTTCCCTGGAGCAAGAACAACCAGAGGAGACAGCTGCCCATTTGCAGACAGGCTGAGGTGTCAGCACAGTCATGCCTGAGCCCTGCAGGGCTGTGCCTGGTCTTGCAGCAGCCCGGGTGGTGATCCTGCCCAGGACTGCAGCCCACTACCGTTCCTCCCTCCTGCCGTTTTTAATTGCCCAGTAAATTGCTGGGAAGTCTTTACATTAGATCAAGTCCATGCAGATTATTTTTAAACAAACATTTGGCAAAAAGCTGGACTGCAGCTTAATTGATGGGCCAGGATTGGTCAGTTTGAAATCCTATCTCCAAGTGCTGGGAGTAAAGAGTCTTTCCCCCCTTAATTTCACAAGCACTGTGGCAAGAAAGCTTTCTAAAATCAGCTTTGGAAGAGACCTTTAAAGGTTTTCTAGTTCAACTCCCCTGTCATAGGCAGGGTTACCTTGCAGGTTGCTCCAAGCCCCATCCAACCTGGCCTTGTGGGTGCCCCATCCTTCCAGGTCTGGGGCAGCCACAGCTGCTCTGGGCAACCTGTGCCAGGGCCTCCCCACCCTCTCAGGGAAGAATTTCTCCCCAGTATCCCATCTAACCCTGCCCTCTGGCAGTGGGAAGCCATTCCCCCTTGTCCTGGCATTCCAGGCCCTTGTCCAAAGTCCCTCTCCAGCTCTCTTGGAGCTCTGCCAGTCCCAAAAAGCAGCCCCTTATAACCCTCAGCTGCCAGCTGAAAGCATGTCATGGCAAAACACATCCCTTAACACATCTTTTGACAGAAGGGTTTGTTGCTTGAACTCCCAAGCACATGAAAATGTTTTGCCTCCGCAGATCTCAGCAGGAATCGCCTTATTTTTGTTTCCACATCATAAAATTCTGCCAATTATTTTTAAACCGAAAATGAGCCCAATTAGGAGAATGAGAAAGGAGGAACCCAAAGACTGACACATTGGGGTTTGACCCACGCTGTCAGAACTTGCATCTCATGGTTGAGGTCCATTACCCATCTGTGCAAGTCCTGACCGAGCCCTTCGAGCTCCAGCTCTCCAGGAGATGTACCCTGGCTCTGTGGTAATAAGATCTCAACTGAAACCAAGCCAAAGCCCCAAACTTCCTTTCACAAAAGATATAAAACCAGATTCTACAGAGCACCTGTGTAAGATATTACACCCCTTTCACTTTGCTGTTCTCACGGGGCACGAGGGCGAAATTTAAGTCTTTGTTTCATTATAAATGGATTTAAGGCACATCAGTGGGAAGAATCACAAGCTCAGAAGCAAGTATCAGAGCATTCCTCTTTCAGACAAAGTCAGCAGAAGAGGTAAGTGGATTTTTCCCTGTGCACTAGACATGGTTTATTAACACTGGGTGTAAAGGGTGGCTGAGGAGAGAGATCAAAGCCCGACACATTACACAGAGACATTAGCTGAAGGTTTACCATACCTGTCATGAGATGCAAACCCAAGTTCCTGTGGTCACTGAAGACCTTGTAACCTCTCACAGGAGCTGACCACAGCATCCTGGTCAAATACCAATCAGTTAATTACATTTTGGCTTGAAGAATCCACTGCTGTGGATCTGACCGAGGGAACCTCTCCTGCCGGGTCCAGAGAGCCCCACCAACCCCCTCTGCACTTGGCTTTCAGGGAGGAACAGTGCAAGGTATTGCAATTTAGCTGATTAGCAGCTATTTAGGTATTCAAGGCAACCTGTAGGTAGATTTGGATCCCACAGGAACAAAGCTGCAATGGAGGATGAACATTCCTCTGTTGCTGGGTGAGCACAAATTCCCTGTCTGTGCCACTATACCCACAGGGCTGGGGATCATTCCTGGACATAAACTGACCTCCATTTACTGCTTTTAAATCAGGACTGAGCTCCCCAAATATTTTGATTGGCAATACCCCAGAAGCAGGTTTCCTGAATGCAGCCACTTTCTTTTTTTTTTAAAGTGTGTCAATAAAGGGAAAATGAACAGCGAGCTCTTCCTTTGAAGCTGAGATTTCGAGGTGAATAAATACGAACGTGCTATCAGGGCTGTTACCACACACATTCCTCCCAAATACCACGGCTACATAATAAAAAATGCCATTTTCAGGGTCCCTGCACCCTACCCAAGCACAGGTCTTGTCCCCTCCCCAGATGGATACACAGCCCCTCTCCCAGGGGAGAGGAGGTGACAGCCAACAGCTTTACCACTGATTTCCACCAGGCTGTACTTCCACCTCACACGGTGCAAAGCCTCAGCATTACCACCACAACAGAAAATCAGTTGACACCAAAACTTTTCCTATGAAAAAGAACTGGCATTTAGTGCTTTGGGCCATCCTTAAGACAAACTCCCAGCAGCTTGTCCAACCCTGGCCCCAGGGAGACACCAGTAACACTATGAAAGGTCTTCATAGAATTATTTACCCTCCCCACTAACAGTTTCATTTATTTATTTCCTTCCTCCACATTAAAAATATGCTCATGCCAGAAATGTACAGCTGCTCCATGGAAAGATGTGTGTTGCTCTATATATATTTATATTTATATATGTGTGTATATATATTTATATATAAATATATATATTTATATATAAATATATATATTTATATATATATTTAATAAATAAATAAATCATAGATTCCAGCTCTTGACCCTATAAATCATATATACAATATCAGTTAAAACCTAATTCCTCAGCTCTTATAACTTCATTCAAATTTTGACCAGAGCTCACACAATCCTTACAGTACTTTGTATCAGATGGTCATAGAAGGAGCTAGGAGGTGTCTCCAAGGAAAGTATCTGCTGTTTCACTGTGCTTCATTAGCATCAAGGAAAAAAAATACAAAAGAGCCCCACCAGTTAGCTTAATTGGTTTAAAAGCAGTCATTTTCATTTTCTGTTCTTTGTGAGGGTTATGCTCCTGTGTTTTCAGATGTGGTTACCTTCATTTTTCTTAGACCAGCTCCTGGTTTGCTCTCCCCTGCTCACAGGGCACTGGTGAACTGGAGAGGCAGAGGGGTAGGGAAAGGCATCCTTTCAGTTTAAAAATAAAGAGCTGGAAAACCACATGAAGTTCTGTTCAGTGCTGTGGGTGAGGCAGGAGCAGGGGCAGCATCTGAGGTTTGCAGGGCTGTTCTGAGCTGAGCCAGGGCAGCCCACGGGCCCCTCCGTGGCAGCTCGGGGGGGGATGAGGCTCTCCCCGAGGTGACCCAACCACACCACCTTTGCCTGCCTAAAGCCAAGAGCTTTGTCCTTCAGCTGCACAGGTGCTGGGAGTAGGAAACGTTACAGAGTGAGGCTCAAGTGCCACCCAGTTTTCTGAAGGTCTCTCCTACACCAAGCTGTGCACCCAAGGGTGCACGTCCAGGGCTGCTGCAGAGCAGGGGTGGCTGGGGGGTCTGCTGAGGCTGCCAGCTAAGCCAGACTGTGTTAAAGAGTCCAGTTTGGCCTTTTTCCTCGCTGCTTTTATGACTCCTTCCTCTCTTCAGCAAAGAAGAGAGGGCCTTGCAAGCAGCTCAGCTCCCCGGGGCTTTGCATGGTGCCTGTGGGAAAGGCAGAGCCAGGGGGATCCACCAGCTCAGGCTGTGCTTTCACGACACAGCTGATGGGTGGATTCCTTGCTGATGCACGTGCTGTGGGCCACCAGTGACTTGCAGCCAAGAAAAACTCAAACCAAAGCTGCACAGGGGGAAGAAGTGCCTGATAGTTGCATCGTGTAAGGTGAGCGGGTCTGTAGCGCTGAAAATCATTTCTGAGGAACCCACGGTGCCAGGCTGAGTGCCACAACCCTCCTCCTGCCCAGGATGCCTTCCCAGCCTCAGCAAGGGGAAATTTCTGCTGTCAGGAACAGGTCCATGGCTTGCTTTTCTGCATGGAAACAACTCCTGTAAAACTCAAGGCACCATCACACACCAAGCGGTGTCACTGTCCAGCTCTTGCACAGGAGCAGCTGTGAACACATCACCCACCCGTGGGACACCACAGAAACCCACTGAGGCCTTCAGGGACACAGCAAGGGAGAGGAAATCCAGCATAAACACTCACTACTGCTCATCTCAAATGTTTTAACACTAGGCAGAAAAGTGAGAGCTGGGCTTTGATCCTGACAAGTGACTGTTTCACACTGGAGGGGGTGTCACAGAGAGCTGATGACCTCTATAAACCAAATCAAAACACTAAATAACATAATCATGGCTCTGTGATTAATGTACACACCCCCACACCCATCCACTGTTACTGCCAGTGATTATTTCATCTAGTCACAACTCACAGCATTTCCACCGAGCGTTCAAGGGCACAAAACTCTCCCCCAAGCTTTTCCTCCTGCACTCAAACACCTTCAAACACAACCCTCCAGTCTTCCAGAGCCACCTCGCCACGTTCAACCAGGCTGAGCCGCTCCCCGACAGGAGCAGAGGGAAAATCTGATGGATAAAGAGCTGCCATCCCACCCGAAGGCTTTTAACTTGCAAATTGGTAAAGCCATAATGATAAGGGGGTGAAATGAGCGACCAGAGGGCAAACCCCGCGGGAGGATAACGCAGCAGCTGCCCCTGCAAACCAAGAGTGAGGTGCCACTAGATGGTGACAGTGCTCACCGAAATTCAACCACCCAGGAGAGAACCCCACCTCCAGTGCCAGGGCACTGCGAGCACGAGTTGGAAATAAATGGTTAGCGCTTCTTGTTCGTAAGGAATTAGAATTTTTGTCATCGTGGTCAAGAGGACCAGGAGGTGTTGGCTTAGTGATAAACAGAAAAGTGGGTGAATTCACCTGTTTGGTGCAAGTGTGAAATGAGCCTTTTCTACATCATCATCAGTAGATAAACTCTGTTTATGCCTGCTGCCCTGCACCTCCAGCACTCTCGGGCTGGGATTAAGTGTAATCTGGACTGAGGGATTCACCCACCATTCCCAAATGGAGCTGATCATCTTCCATGGGGTGACTTCAGTTGCTTTGCCCCTTGCCCAGCGCAGGAGGAGCCCATGCTGGTGACCTGCCTGGACACTGCCCTTTGTGCTGCTTTTCCAACACATTTCTGTCCCAAGTTCTTGGGTGACAGCACAGTCAAAGTAACACCTCTAACAGCATTTTTCCAGTCCACTATATAATTTTGGATTCAGTAAAAATGGGTGGTTACAGATAATCCAGAAGATCTACAAGCACTGGTAAGCAGGAATTCGACTGTACCTGGTTACCTTGGCTGTTTCCTGTGCAAACAGTTGTGTAAGGGATGTTTTATACCTGCAAAAGGCTCCTCCATCACTTTCCTGAAGTCAGAGCTGTGTGAAAATGAACTATTTCATCTGCAGGTGTGACACATCAGAAGATACTGGATTTGGCTTTCATTTTTTATTAATCCCCTGAATTACGCATTCACGGAAACTTTCAATAAATGGGTGGCAGAGGAGAAACTTCTTCCTGGCATTTAATTATCTTTGTCATCTCTGATGAAATGAAATCAAGAGCTCATTTACGTTTGGCTGGTTATCTTGTTACTGTAACACTCCCATCCAAAACACAGCTAAAACGTCAGAAGGGGCCAAACTTGAAAAAACCCTACAATATTCAGATTCTTAGAAAATCCACGTGCATGTTGTGACCTGCTGTTTATTAGACTTGTGCTGAGCAGCACTGAGCAAAGCTAAAGTGATCCCACAGCAGACAACAAATCCACTATTTTTAATTCTGTTAAATAAATCCACAGCACGATGGGAAGAGGGTGAGAAGGTCTAAGACTCTACAAGTGCCTTTCCTGTAGTCAGGGCCCCAACTGCCCAAAGCAAAAACACGTACAAAGCTGCAATTTAAGTGTCTAGAAAGGAGAAGAAATCTTCTCTAACTTGGCAAACAGCTGGTAAGTTTATCTGCAGAGTATCTGTACCATCCCTTCATGACTGATGCTCAAACACCATTGCCCAGCCCTGACTGTGTGTTTTGTCAAGCCAGGTTCTCCCATGGGAACGTGCACATGTATGTCACAGCACCAGCTGAGATATCCCCATTGCAAATCCCCTTTGCTTAATGGTAGGACCAATTTTACTCACTTATAAACAAAGCCTCACCTCTTTATTCAAAAATCACTCATTTCTAAATGGGAAGGGAAAAAAAAAAAAAAAGCTAGTGAATTTTTTTAATCAGGTTTCAATTTTACAGTGAATGTGAAATACCCAGTTCTGCCAGTTTTCACTTTTATTAGACATGGCATTAATTCACACAGCTCTTCTCTTACCCAGGCCAGTGAGTGACTGGAAAATCAAGGTTTCACCTCTTCCAAGGCCATATAACCCCTGAGAGCAGACACTGCCAATGCCCCAGTTCAGCACTGGGTGCCCTCCCTTGGAATGAGGTGGGATGCCCTGAACTCTCCTGAGGGAACAGACACCAAGGGGACACCTGGCATGGGTGGGTCCCTGTGCAGGGGTAGAGGGTGCTCCAGGGGAGTCTCTGAGGATGGACAGTGTCCTCAGCTGCCAACAGTTCCTCTGGTGGAACACAGACCTGGCTGTGACAGGATGGCTATGGAAAAAACAACTGTGCTATGAGGTGCAAATAAAAAGTATTCCTTTCCAAAGCAATGCTCTGGCTTTTTCTCAGCTGTTTTTTTGTGAAAACCGGAGACCAAAAGTCCAATCATGTGTGGAGCCACCTTGGAAACAAAGGTAGCAAAGAAACTCAGACAGAAAAGCAAATTGCTTTCTGTTCCCATCATGGGGCCTTGGCAGGGGAGATGGGGGGTTCCCTTGCTATAATATTCCTTTTGTGGTCCCCAGCTGGTGCCAGCCACGGTGCCATGGGCTGGGAACTGAGAGCCAACATGATCCCAAACCATGGGATTCTCCAAATCACCCCTGACTCCTGCTGTGCTGCTTCTGCAGCTCATAAACCTCAGCAAACGGCCTGATTGCTGGAGGTGACACCCAACCTTGTCCTCTGTCACAGCAAACACTGCAGTGGCTTTAAAACCTGATGGGAAAATACTATTAGTGCTAATTTACAGGTGGGTAATCAGTGCTGGGGGCCAAGGCTGCATCATCCTCCCTGGGAAAACTGGGGTGGGAAGGAGCTGGTGACCCCAGGGGGGCAGCCAAGCTTGGGGCCAAGCAAACACCTCGTGGAGGCAACCAGAGGTTCAGGGGGAGTTCCTTCAGTCTTGCAAGATTAAAGGCAGGCTGTCAGGCAGGGCAAGCAGGTGCTCTGAGCATCTGCAGCTCCTGGCCTGCCTCCCCGGGCTCCCTCAGCCCCCGAGCCTGTGGTGTCAGCTGGGGAGGGCCGGGGCCGTGCAGCCCATTCCTCCCGCAGCACAGCCACCCAGCTGCTTGAAAACAAACTGCCTGTGGTTAGTTGGATGGAAAATACTCAAGAACGTTCCCTTCCCCCTGCACAGTCACCCTGAGCCCCCTCCACAGCCAGGGCTGAGCTGCTCCCGCTCCACCGGGTCCCCACGCTCCCCGTCAGCCGCCCGTGCACAGTCATTGTGGGGCTTTTATTCCAACTATCAATCCACATTGCCTACATCATGGCATCCTCCAAACCTCGCTGCAGGACTGCCTGGGTGCTGAGCTGGGTAGGAGAAGCCTTGTTCCCACACCAGTGAGTGCAAACACATCTCTGTTTTGGAGAAACCTGCTTTCCGCAGCGGCCCGGGCTCAGCCGCGACAGCGAGAGGGCTCCAGCGCTACCACCAGTGGTACCGAGATGACAGCACTTTTCCAGCCTCGTGAAAACCAAAAAATCATTTCAATATTGCATCATATAAACAACCTGATTCTCAAGCGTGGGCTCGCTTATTCCATCCCAAACCAGATGGGCAGAGGAAGATGACAAAGCAGAGCGACCACCAAACAAATGTTTTCTGCAGGCAGAGAGTTTATCTGACCTTCCCTGAAATTATCTGCTCTATCCCAGCAGTGAATGCTGCAAACTGTCAATGATTTCCATGCTTCCCCGACTTTCTGGCATGCATATGGAAGTGTGTTGCTATAAAACATAATCAAGAATTTCAGACTAATTAAAGGGGTTTTATCTGGTTAAAATCATATCTTTTTTTTAGCAGACATCTCCTTGCCGGGTGTTCCAAATAGCATCTTAGATTATTAAAGTTTTGCAGAGCTAATTTACATCACGCTGTTTATTGTCTTCTGTGTGTTTTTGCATGTCTCCCTGTACAGTCTAGTCAGCCCTACCTTTCTTCCCCAGCACCAGAAAGTGCAAATCAATGGCATTTTCAGACTCTCTCGCCCGAAAGCAGGAGACAGGACGGATCAGTGGTTTAGGGCACTAGACAGAAATACAACTCCCTGCTGCCAGCATCCCGTGGGATCCCGGGCAAGGCGCTCACCCTCCCTCTGTCTCTCTTCCCCATCTGTAAAACACACCATTTTCCCAACTCACAGGGCTGTCCCAGAGCGCACAGCATCTCATTTGAGGGAGGTAATGAGGTGCAGACGTAGCTCGTAGCCACCTCTGTGCCTGCCACCACTGTTTATCAAAAGGAAAAAAAAAAAAAGCTACAAAAGGACTGATGGGAGCTGCCTGGTGTAATTGCAGGCAGGAATGAGGCTGTAGGTGAAACATATGACTTGGAAGAAAGGAGATACATGAAAGTGTGCAAGGGCGCTTCAGTCCCTGGGGTGGAATGTAAATACAGCTTTCCCGGCAAACACCCTGCTCCAAAATTGGAGGAACTTCATTCAGGCATAAATGCTGTGCTTTAAATAGCACAGCAGTGCCTTGTCTGCCTATCTCGACTATTAAGGAACCCTTTGTTTTTCAGCAGACTGCCAGTGGCCTGAGTGACGAGTTTGTGACTGCTGTGGTGGATTGAGCTGCCGTAGGATCTGGCACAGCAGCCAGGGATGCTCATTTTTCCTGGTGAAATCCTCACACCTTGCACACAGCCTGTCCAGGCGTGGCACCTGCTGATCTCCAGCCAGGGAAACCATTGGTTTTCTAAATGTGACAGAGTGATCAGGTCTCCTGTTTGCAACAGAACCCTTCAAAAAGCAGCAGAATTATCAGTTTTCTCCCAGATACACAGGATCCCTTATTCCATTACTAGTCAGCTTTCACAGCCATGAAAACACACACTGCTGTTCACACACTGGTAACAGCAATGCCTACAATTACTGGGCAAAGCCCAGTTTGCCCTAAAACAGTAGTCGACTGTAATTACTTGTATTTACCTAATTGCAGCTCATCACACCCCAGACTAAGCAGGGATCAGCAGCACTTTCATGAAGAGCCCTCTGAACATGGTGGTGCCCACGGAGCCTGGAGTTGCCTTTGGGGAATGGGAGCTCTGGGAACTCACCCATCCCAGCAGTAGCTCGGATGACACAGGCTGGCTCCCAGGGTCAGCCCCTCTCCTGCCACCCTGCAGCAAGGGAAGCCCAGCCAGTCTGCAGAGCCACGTTCATGCAGCAGCATCCTCAGACAGCAGCTCAGCCCCGGGGAATCTCAGGCAGGGGGTGCAGATCCCACGGATTACGTGGGGCATCAACCGAGTTGACACACACAGGTATTTTGTACAGCAGAAGGCAAACAGTTAAAAGCCTGTAAATGCTCTAATACTCATTTCTGGTAGCAGTTGCTGATCTGAACCATGGGCACCTATTTATTCAGCAGGATGTTTGTTTCAGCATGAACCTGACTTTAGCCGTGTGCCCTACGTGCGTTTTCTTCTCTGAATCAGCCTTCTAAGCAGCCCATGCTTTTTTTCACTGAAGTTTCGTGAAATATTAAGAGTTAAAAAGAAAATTAGAAAGCAAGTGTTTCCTTTACTGGATACAAATAACTCCTTTCTTCTTGCCACTGGTTTATAAGCATTTGAGGCAGAGATGGGTGGAGGGAGCAAGGGGTGAAGGACTTTTCCAGGCCTGCAGTTGCTCAGTGGGAGCACACAGAGTACCAGCACCGAGTTTCACAAGCACCACGACAGTGCCATTTTTGACAGCACATTTTATATAAAATGCTTTGGCTCCTGAAACAGCTACTGGAAAAAAAAAAAAAACAAAACCCGATGGAAGTAAAGCAACTCAATCATTTGGGCAGAAATCCTACTGGAAATGTAGAAATAAAGAGCAAATAAAACAAAATACTGGAATGGTCTGTGTGATTTCAAGGCTGGCTGGTGGTTCCCCAAAGGCTGTTTTACCTGGTGTTCTGCAGGGCAGGTCAGAGGTTCCCAATGCCACGCACTCACTGCCCCAGCTCATCACCAAGAAATTCCATGACGCCTCTTTGCCTCGTCATCTTGTGAGCCTGTAACCAACATTTCAGCATGTGTCACTCACAGGGAATATTATCACTATTATATTATCCAGCTGTTTGTTTTGAGAAGTTTTATTTAGGGGGAAAAAAAAAAAAAAAAGAACTCAAAAACCAAAACCAAGAAGAAAAGTATCACATGTAACTTTATGGACACTTCGCTGTAACAAGACTTTTCCAGATGTTCTGCCCCTTGATGATGCAAAAGCCACAGAAGCATGTTTTGTCATGACATAAATACAAAGCCAGATGAAAGTCATGGAAATGCCTGTGTGTTCTTTTCTTAACACAGCTGTATCTGAGATGGTTTTTTGCATCTGTCAAGCATAAATCAAACGGGAGGGAAAACAATCCTCAGAAGTCACCTGTTCCTTGACAGAGTCAGTGTTTTCTGTCACAAACATTATCTGTGTCAAAGATTATTCTCTGTTATAAGCTTCCACTTCCCACATTCAAAGGGAGAAATAAATGAAATTAAGTGAAATAGGAGAAATTAAGTGAAATGGTATTAAAGCATTTCCAACCCCGGACTGGAAAGTTCTGAAAGTTGCTACATTTCTTGGTCAGCATTATGAAAGAGAAGTCATGAGTACTGCTTAAAAGGGGGACATATGTCAGCTATAATTCCTAATTTCTATTCTCAGCAGCACCAAAACATTCACAAGTGGCCAAATCTCTGACCTGGGCACGAGGGTTTTCTCATTCTTTTTGGAGACTTGATAATTAATGAATAGCTGAGATGTTCAGCTGAAAATTCCTCATCGCTAAATGCGGGTATTTCTTCGGTTTAAACTTTCCAGATGACACGGTTGGGGCACTGGCAAGCAGGATATCATAGGCACGACAAACAGGCTGAAGTGATAGAAGGTGTTACTGTGTAAGCACAAAACGCAGTGGGACCGGGACGAAGAGCAGCTGGGTTTGTCTGACGTTTCCCAAGCGCAGCAGCACTGGCAGCGAGCCCCGGGCTGCGCATCACCTATACCCTGTACGAACGGATCCCTTTCCCGTGTGTGGCTCTTCAAAGCCAGCCTGTCCGTTTCTACAGAAGCACCCACAGGATCACCGAAAACCACACAGTCAGTTCTTGTTAATGTCAGCAGTGACGTACCAGAGCAAGGGCTTGTTTGTCCCGCAGAAATGCAGGACCTGCAGCGCCCGGCGCCAGCCCCGCTGCCGAACGCCTGTTCGGAGAGAGAGAGGGCAGAAAAAAGGGTTGTTGACATGAGAGGAAAAACCAGGTTTCCTGTTTGAACTCTGACAGGTACTGGAAGATATGAGTAACATCAAATCTTGGTCTGCTCTAAAGGCAGTCTGTGGTCAGGGGGTTCTCACATTTGTTTGTGTGGAACAGCTTTGAATTGTTTGCAGATACCGCGCACAAGAAACTCAGAGATCCTTATCGGGGCGCAGGGCCTGTTATGAAATGTGTGCGTTTGTGAGCAGGTTACAGGAGATCAAAACGGCTCCAGATGAGATGCCTCACATGCTGTAAATGTGGTAGATGCTCCCAAGATACCTCCGAAAATATCACACCTCGAGTGTTGTCGAGTACAGGCAGTGCTCACCCCTATTTCCATTTCTCACTGCGTGGCAGGCGAAAGGAGTTTGGGGGATTTTTTTTTTCCAGATCATTCTTTGGTTTTGTGTGTGTGTGTCTGTTTGTTTGGATTAAAAACTTCCCTTGGTTATGATTTTCACTGGCAGAACTACCCAAATGATTCCTGAAGGGGAAACCTGCAGCAAGGACAGCCAGGAGGAATCCTGTGTGAGCGGTATGGACTGTTCTGCAGGAGAAAGGAAAGGGAATAGACTTGGATGGGGACGCTGCAGCAGAGCCCTTGGTGTGCCAGTGGGACAGGAATGGACCACAGAGTCCCCAGAGCGTCCTGCCAAGGAGATCAACCAAAATTGCAGCCGAAACCTCACATCTCTCACGGCACAGCCAATGACACGGTGCTTCCTCCCATCTCAAAGATCAACCCCTGCAAATCCCTCTTTCCTCAGCCCTTTGGAGAAAGTCCAGCTGGTTAAACCAAACACTTTGCCAGGAGCTCAGCCATCCCTGGAGCAGCAGCTCACCCTCCAGCCCAGGTGTGAAGAGCTCCGAGGGCCCTGCTTGATCCCATCCCTGTGACAAGCAGCTCTCCCAGTCCAGCATCCACATCCACGCTTGCTGTGCCTCCTCCTTTTGACCACCCCTAACACCACAGCACAGAGTCTTTGTGTACAGAAAACAGCCTGATTTCCCCCACATTCTGGTGCAAAACATCTCTTTGAAAAACTCTGTTAAAAGGCCTCCCAGGGCCCTGGACATAGAGCCCAGCCACAGCTGCACGTCACACTTTAGGGAATGAGTAACTCAGAGCTGCTTGGGCTCAGTCATCGAGGCAAAACCCTCCTCAAAAACTGTGGATCACAAACTCATGGCATCAGAGCTCTTGCAGCCCAAGCTGAGTCCACACAGGGAGCTCCCACCAAAACCAGAGGCAGATGTGCTTACACCCCCATCCAAGGGAACACAGTCCTGCCGGAGGGGAGCTCTGCTTGGGGATCATCAGCACCTTGATCCACTACCAGGAAACCACCCTGTCCCTTCCAACCCAAACCATCCTGTGATTCTATGATTTATAATTTATTTTTAGTTTTCCTACTCAGATATATGAACCTCTCCTACTACAGTGGATGCCCCCAGAAGGCCAGGTTTCATTTTGCAGGCTGTAATACACACGGTAAACTGAAAATTAAAACCATTGACTCGAGGAATGAAATGATTCCCTGAAACAGCACCGGTCAATTGCAGCTAAGTAAGAGCTGGGATTTTGTATCTGGGCTAGACATAAATTCACTTAGCTGGCAAAAGACTTTCTTGAGCTACTTGTAGCAATGAGTAAATTTGAAGCAGAAAAAAAGCTGTGAGTTCCTGAAACACCTGATGCCTCACTCAGCCCCTCAGAGCACACAGCTGGAGGATCAAAACCTCAGCAAGTAATTCTCCCCTTAAAACATTGAATAGTGTGTTTGTCTTCATTTCCAAGTCAGAACCCTTTCAGATGAATTCACGATTTTCTATATTAATTTTTGTAAACTCAGTGAAGTGGGGTTTTTTCCCCCCTGAGCCTGGATGGACTTTGCCAACTGGGTTTGAATTTGCTGTTCTGGTTCAGTAGACACAAGTGCAATATTAACAACATGTTCCCAGCAGTCTGATACTGAAATCCCTCTGAAATCACTGGACACTAAGTGGTTAACTTGATACCTGTGCTTAAGAGCTTTCATGAGTCATGGCTATAAATCCTCCTGGTACCAAAATCAGTGACCATTTACTATTTATTTGAAGATATCAGGATTAAGCCATTAATTTTTTTTGTAGTAACTCATACCAGTGTCATTCCAAATGGACTTATATCATTAAAAAGTGCATAAGATAAAACCCAACAGTATCAAGAACAAGAAAATCCAGGAGAATCATAATCAGAAATAATACTACATGACAGCAGTAAAAATATTTTAAAAATGGGAACCCTGGTTCTTCCTCTACAGCACTTCAGCATTATAAATTTACAAGAGTGAAGAGTTTGTTTTAAGTGAATGCTAACCTATGGCAATTTTTTAATAGTTTTCAAAGTGAAAATGTTTAAAATAACACATTACAGATCTTTGTTCCATTGACTCTCCCAGTACTGATGTGAATTACAACATTCAAAGCGCTGTTCCCATCAACTCAGTCTTGGTTTAGCAAATTATAAGGCCAGGTGTGCTCATAATCTTTGTATATTTTGAATATTACTGGGCAATCAGGAAGATAATCAAATTTACCCCAGAGAGAAGATTCATTCAATTATTAATATTACTTCTGTTCATTACATTCTGTTTCAATAAGGAATGTTCCCTTTTTATTTAACTCTTTATGCTTAAGTGCTGCTACCAAATGTTTCCTTATTTGAATAAAATAATTACGGGAGTTCTCTAAATCTTATTTAAATTTCTTCCTTTCAACCTCTCCCTTTAGTCTGGATTTTGAGGCAGTCGATAAGATGCTTGAGGATTCTGTGTGCCCTGAGCAGAAACTTTATTTCTTATATTCAGACTTTCCTGATAACAAACACATGATCCAGGCCTGCTCTGAAAATCCCGCCATACCACTCAAATTCCAGCCATCAAATGCCACACAAACTGTTCATTCCTGCAGCTCTGAATTAATATTTATCAGTAATTTTACCTGATTTTATGTTATCAAATACGGCACTCTGAGAAACCAAACAGTTTGTCGGCCTATTAAAATATTTTTCAAGGAAAAAAAAAAGTGTATTTTTAACAAAGCAGCTCTTTCAAAGCGCCGAAATCTTTTCGCCTTTTTCTCTCTTTTTCTTTTTTTTTTTTCTTTTTAAATTCTATACTTTCAGAATATCTAACCACAAAGCATTTGAGCAAACTAGAGAAAAGAAACTGTTGGTGATGTTCTGTGCCTTTCAAAAGGCAGCAGGATATACACAGCAGTTTATGTTTCTATAGATAGAGACCTGCAGGCAAACGTACAGTGGAACAAAGATAGACAGCGAGATATATTTGTACCTGCCTCTCGTGTGCCTGCATGGAGATAGATTCTTAATGAGATAAGTAAACAATGGAAACTTTTAAAATTCATATTTTGAGTGTACTCAGCTCTGTGTTTCTCTCTTGCCTCCTTCAATAATAAAGTTTTTACGCCCTTTCCGTGAGTTGTGGGTGATCCAAACACATCCAGCACTGCTCTGGGTCTGGCTTTGACTGGCACCAAAGCACAACCAAACACATAAAAGTGAAATAATTATCTTTAAGTCGAACATTTCTCTGGTGTTTAGCACACAATTAATCACTTCTGAGCCCCTGAGAGAGGCAATTGCAAGGAGGAAGATCTTTAGCAGAACCCACTGGTAGCCTTCACATTCCAAGTTTTTTATTCCCCTTTACTGGCAAGGCTTTGAGGAAAGCCAAAGATAAATATAAATATAAAACCCCCAAATATTTAAGAGACCATGCATTCATTTGCAAGAGCTATGACATCAGGTGTGTCAAAACCCCATCTCTCTGGGAGCCCTGTGTTAAATATTCACCCCAACACTTCAGCAGTTCCAAAGAGGACACACATTCCTCTGCAAACAAACTTTAAAAATCAGTGAAGTGAAATAAAAAATCCAATAAAATCTAGATGACTATAGTTTTGCTTTCTTAAAGAAATCCCATATAAAGCACGAATGAAAAAAATAAAACAATTATTAATTAAAAAAACACAAACAAACAAACAAAACAAAAAAAACCAAAACACAACTTGCTCTTAAAAGGCAAAAGGTTCCTCTGAGGTTGCAGATGTCATTTTTCAGTTGATGAATTTCTCATTCCTAGTAAATGTTTCTGTGATTCTTTTTCACTTTCGGGGTCTACGTTGTGTAAATATTTTATTTTTGGCCACAACAGAGACTGCTCATAACCCCTTGTTGTGTTCCTGGGGCTACTTTTGATGCCATTTCCAGATTCTCTATAGTGACACACTTCTTGCTAATTTTACCAGTATCAGTTTTATCCAGCCTGTGTGTGGCTGCTAAACTTTAAAGCACTGGGAAATAACCGTGGCATTTGCTTCCAGATTTCCACACCAGCTCTTCAGTAGCTCTGGAAATCCAGGCCAAGAGCAGTAATTCTATCCCTGCAACACAACACAGATCTGTAAGTGGTTGTAAAGTACCACTATTTTTAGCCAGGACAAACCTTCCACTTCCCCAAACCGAAAATAACAGCCATAAACTCAGAATCATCTGCAAAGTGGGATCCTGCTCTGAGTGCTTTGTGAGTGTCAGGGGGATTCCAGCTTTTTGGTTAAAATGCACACACCACCTTCATGCTCCAGGGTGGAACAACTTCCCCTTTTTATCTTTCTGCTCACCATCCAGCTCCCAGCTGTGCTTCTTTCTTGGCACATCTGGAGCTATGCTGACTTTCTGCTTTCCATCCCAGTCCTCAGCTGGCCACAAGCCCTGAGCCCGGTGCCCAAACCCAACCCATGCCTTAGCCACGAGCTGCTCTCTCCAGCACAGCATTTCCCAGACAGCAGTGTGCCCATGTACTTGTGCATTAGTGAATAAAAAAACCTACTCTGAATGCAAACTTTCCTAAACCCTTTGATGACAGCAATAGAAAGTGGGACTGCAAGTGCTGATGTGATGCTCCTTTACTTGCATTTCTCATTATTGTAACGAGCAGTCGGTCTACACGCTCTGGAAACCAAACCAGGGGCTTATTCTCCTGCAATTGCTGCTGCTAAAACGTTCCAGCACAGACAGATTCTGCCCTCAGCCTTTGTATAAACACACACAGGCACTTGCAGGCTCACAAAAGGCACCAACAGCACTGCTTTTAACAGCAATTAGAAGGACAAGGCGGAAGGCAGGGTGATTATCTGTCTGGGGAAAATGCTGCATGCAACCTGCAGCACCACAGCACCTTTAACTGAACGGGAGGGAAAGGCACAGGGAAAGAGAACGGGAAAGGACCTGCATGGCATGGGTGCCAGGGACACCCAGAGCCCGAGGTGCCATCACCCCCAGTGCCCCTGGAGCTGCTGCTCCTGCACTGACAGCAGTTTGCCCCGTGGCACCCACGACGTGCTCACCACCCAAGACAAGGAGAAAGTCACTTTTCAAAACAGAAACCCTGGAAGGTGGGCAGGGTGGCACACAGCACCCGGAGTTTCAGAAAGCTACCAGTTTGTTTGGTTTAATTTCTCTAAATTTGTTGTATTTCTGTTTTGGTTTTATTCTGTTCCACCTCCTCTCTCTCTCTCTCTTTCAAGTCCTGTGTTTTCATTATTGTTTAACTCAAAAGGGCTTTCTCTAAACGTTTCCAGGCAGCCTTTGGAAGGCTGTCTTTCCACAGCCCTCAAAGTTTCGACAGAAATGTATTTTCTTCTCCTATCTCAATCATCTTTTTGCTTCAAGAGTGCAGTTTTTCTTTCTATGCTCCCCTTTCCCAGCCCCCCACATGGCCATGAGCTACCAGAGAGTTTCCATTGACTTCACCAAGCTTTGGTTCACAATTTGTTTGAAAGTTTTCTGTCCTTTCTTATCTTCAGATCCCTTCACCACAACGCTTCCTACCCACACGGAAGCTGGTTGGTACGAGCTGGAAATCTCGTGAGGCCGTGGCTCTCAGGCTGCTTCCAGTTCCCAAAGAAGGCAATGCTTTAGCCCTCAGCAGGGTTCAGTAGTTCCTGATCTGAACTGTCTACAAACATAATTTTTCAGCCATAAAAAAGCACCTCAGATTCAATCATATTTAGATAAAACAGTAGGTGGAAAGACAAGAGGAAAATAAGTAGGAAAAATAAGTGACAGTAATTGCCCACCAGGCAGCAGAATTGGACATTCTTTGAGCAAAAGTCACTACTGTTCCAGGAGCTCCTGCCTTCCACCCAGATCCTTCCCTTATTCTTCTCAGTATTGGTGAAGGCAAAGGTAAACTCAACAGAACATCCTGCACTTCAATCAGGAGCAGGGCATTGTAATCATAAACCCTGGGCCAAATCCACACATCACACTGATGATTTATCCCAAAGGAAGGTCTGGCCACCCATTCCAGTCACAGTCTGGCTTATTGTTCACACACACAGTGTGCACGAGGTTCACCCAGGTTTGCTCCCTTAATTAGCTTGATATTTACTTCCACAATCATTCCTTGTAGACTTGCTGTTCAAGCCTTTTCTTTTGTTCTTGTAAAGATTAACTTCCTAGAAAGATGTTCAGTTGACAAAACACTTCAATATACAGTTCTCTAGGGTCTATTTTCAGAAATATAGTGGCCACTACATATCCCTGCTAGCACTTAGTGGTTTTAAAAGTTGTTTTCTGTTCTACATACCAACATTGTTTATTATAAAAAGACTCCTAAACATATACTTCTCCAAACTTCCTTGTCCATTACAGAATGAAACCTGACTGTTATATCAGAGGCTAAGGCTGAGTCAAGTCCCAAAATGTTCTTACCCCAAACCAATTTCTCTTGCAGACTCTAACTGTTTATTTTCCAGATAAGCATAAAAGCCCTTAAAACAACAACACTGGCACATGTACCACACCCAGTCAGAAATCACAGAATCATGGAATAGTTTGGCTTGGAAAGGACCTTAAAGCCCATCCAGTGCCACCCCCTGCCATGGGCAGGGACACCTTCCACCAGCCCAGGTTGCTCCAAGCCCCATCCAGCCTGGCCTTGGACACTTCCAGGGATGGGGCAGCCACAGCTTCTCTGGGCAACCTGTGCCAGGGCCTGCCCACCCTCCCAGGGGAGAAGGAACACCATGGCTGCAGGAATCCCAGCACTCAGGAGACAGACACAGTGCAAGCACAGACTCTGGTCTTCTGCACTCAGCAGATGATATGGATGGAGGATAAATAGTGCTTTAAAGAACAAGTTACATGACCTGTAGCTGTGTCTCAATGATTGCTCCTGCCTGCAAAAAAAAAAAAAACTCAGGCAAGCAAAGATCTCAGACACTACAGGAGTCATCAGAAAAGGATTTTGAAGTCATCAGAAAAAAAATAACCCTGTCCTCTTTCCCTCATCAGTCAAGCTTGCCATTAATGCTTTATCCCAGGTAGATATTTAACTGCAAGCAGCACTTGATGAGCCACACTCCTGTTTGCAGAGCAGATGCAAACGTGGTGGGACAGGGTGTTCTCTGGCTGTGAAAGCTTCCTTAGCTGAGAGAGAGTGGGGTCAGCCAGGTCTGTCCCCAAAACGTGAGCTCAGTGGGTTGCAGGGACAGGGGCAGGGAGGGAACGATGGCAGGATGAGCAGTTCCCAACCCATCATAAAGTAATATCGACAAATGGGAAGCAGTTCAGAGCAGGGCTCGGAAAATAACGAAGAGCCTGAGGGAACAGGTGGCAGAGGGAAGATTAGAGGAGCTGCATATGTATATCTTTGACCAAAGGAAACGGTCCAGGGATGTCTGACAGGGACCCAGCTCACAGAGGGGAGGGCAGCAGGTGGGGTGGGATAGGATGGATAGCTGGGGGCAATTATAGCAAACTGAATAAAAAGAAATTTAGGCTCAAGATGAGGAGAGAAAAATCAAAGAAGAGAATTGTAATATGAAATAGTTCCGTGGTAAAGGGGTCATTTGTAGAAACTTCTGCACTGAAGAATTCAAAAGCCAGCACCATAAAGCCCTAATAATTATTCAGCAGGGAGAATCATCCTTTGTGAAGGAGGGAAATTGTGTAGGTGACCCACTAATGCTTTGCCAGCTCTGAGACCCAGTGCTCTATTTATACCTGACCACATCACGGGATACAATGAGGTAAAGCCCAACACACTCCCTTTTCGGGGAGGCTTTTCTTGATATCTCTGCTTCCACACAAGCAGTGTTTGCTGCAGCTGGAGCTATTGTTGTGCTCCAGGACATCAGACCACTACTACCAGTGCCAGCAGGAGCCGAGTGTTACTGTGAATGGCACCCAGAGAGCAGGGAGAGCTGCCAAGCGCTGCCCTCTCCCTGGAAGGGTAGAACTCTGGAGCAGTGCATGCCGTGAGGTTACTCCCCTTGTGCCAGAGTTTACATCCATGACACAAACACAATAGTCTCACCCTGACATTTATTTCAATAAACACTGGGACACCTTCCAAAAGCCTGTTACAGCCAGTTATGAAAACTAACTATTGAACCATTATATAAATGATCTTCCAGGCTTTCATTATTATGGTTACTGTTGGAAAATAACAAGACTTTGAGGGGCTTCCACAATAGCAGAGTCTTGTTTGTGATCCCAGAGGCTTCTGGCTCCATCTCCTCTATTCAAACACATCAGAACTAGTCTAAGCTCTGACTGGATTGCAAGACACTGTGGGGTTAAAACCAAGCATTGCATCAAGATTAAATACATCTGTTATGAAAACCTCCTCTGCTTTGCATACATGATTCAATAAAGACTCTTAGAAGGATAATTGTTTTGCCCAGGTTATTAACTAGGGTTTTTTTTATTATTACTCCTCAGAATAATGTTTAAGGTAAGCAACTCATAATTGTGCAAGAATTACATTAAGTGGAGTGCTCTATCCTGAGTGTCCATTCCTGGATATTATATCCTATTACCAAAAGTCATCCTTGTATTGGGAAGTTAATTTTCTATTTCAATAAACTGAAGCTGACAGTGCATCCATGAAAAACATTAAAAGAAAAAAAAAACAGCAAACACTGGAAATTAAGTTCACAGAATCCCAGAATATGCTGATTTGGAAGGGACCCACAAGGGTCATCGAGTCCAACCCTTAGCCCTGCACAGAACCATCCCAAGAGTCCACCCTGTGCCCCAGAGGATCATCCAAACCCTCCTGGAGCTCTGGCAGCCTTGGGGCTGTGCCCACTGCCCTGGGGAGCCTGTTCAGTGCCCAACCACCCTCTGGGAGAAGAACCTATTTCTAATATCCAACCTAACCCTGCCCTGATACAACTCCAGCCGTTCCCTGGGGGCTGTCCCTGGTCCCCCCAGAGCAGAGCTCAGTCCTGCCCCTCCTCTGCCCCTGCCCAGGCAGTTGGGACTGAGGGGACACCTCAGTGCAGTCTCCTCCAGGCTGAGCTGTGCCCATCAGACATTGTGTCAAAGCGCGAATTAGGTTTGTACAAGCTCAGAACTCATTGAAAGCATCGTCAGACGCTCCCCTCCCGCACCCGCTGGGCAGAGCCAGGGCTGGAGCCCCGAGCCGTGCCCAGCGAGCCGTCACACGAGTGGCCCTGGGGAGCCGTGGGGAACGGAGCGATCGCGATCGCCGCCCTCGAGCATCTCCATCCCCTCCTCCTGCCCCAGCTCCCTGCGCAGCGCCCGCCGCCGCCGCCAGAGGGCTGGATCCAGGAGAGCAGCTGGAATACACTCTCCAGGTGGGATACTGGCAGCGTTCCTCTCTCTTCCACAGGAGAATTTGGGGTTAGGACACTGGCTCGGGATGCCAGGAGCGTGGGGCCGTGCCTGTCCCCTCCACAGGCAGCATCCTGGCTCCGTGACTGCAGCCTGTGGGCAAGAAAAGGCTGCGCATAAATCCTCCTCCCTCCTGATGTTTCTGCCTCGTAGGGAACATTTCCTGCCCCCTCCTGATGTTTTTCCCCAGTATGGAACATTTCCACCTGATTGGGCTGGAGAAACGGAGCAAGCCTAGGATAAGACTCTTTCTTAATCCTTTTCATTCATCTTGGAGCTTTAAAGAGAGAACATCTCTCCCGTGGGAGGATCGTTCCAAGGTGATTAAACCTCTGAACGACTCCCAGCCCAAGGGCTCCAGGACCCTTCCCCCCGTGCTTGGGGAAAACTGCTATTTTGCAAAAAGCCCAGGCGTTGCTGGAGAAGTCCTACAAGTTTCGGCCCTTCCACCCAGACAGGCAGAGCTTTGCCTACTCGGCAGATCCAGCCGGGGCAGAGGTGTTAAATAACCACCTCAAACCCCAGTGTCGCAACACTCCCGTCCTTGCTCAGCTGTCACCCGAGACTCCCGCAGCCTTGCTGATGTCAAACCCAGCCTGTCCCAGACCTCGAGTGACACAGGGAAGCGTCCTGCAGTGCTCCCCAGAGTCCCATCCCTGAATGTTGAGGGTCACTGTTTGAGCAGCCACAAGGGGCGAGGTCGGATAACTGGGAATGCCGGGCTGGAAGCTCAGTGACCACTCGTCAGCATTGCAGCCTCCGACAGAAAACACATTGTTTTCTGCTATGTGGACAAACAGGTTGGACTAATTACCACATATAATCATTATTATTTATGCTCTACAGACATCAGAGTTTTGTCTTTAAATGAATTTATGGGGGGGGAGGGAGGGGGAATCACAAAGCTGAATAATCCCTATAATTATATGCTTCAAAATCCTGAATGGAAGAAATTAAGAGACACAAAGGAACAAACATAAACTAATTATTCCTTGTTTTGCAGCTAACGTATTTCTATGGTAACCACTACGGTCTTCGAAGAAATTCAATGATTTTTTTAAAGCCAGTTCATCAGAAAAGTCACCCAGTAAAGCCACAAAACAAAAATCTCTCAAATAAGTCTTGAGATGAAGGAGGAAAGCATCTATTTTCCCAGCTGTTGATTATTAAAGCTATGAAACTGCATTTTTATTAAAGCCACTAAATAGATCCTCCCTTACATGCTGTTTGGGAGCTTGGTGAGTATGAGCAAGGGCACACGTGTGTGGGTATAGAAGAAAGAACTTTCAGCTCCCCTGTACACCATGGCCAGGTGAACAGCACCCAAAAATGTATGGTTTGGAATAGCTGCATTTTCTGCTCACACTCAAGGGGTTTTTGACATTGAAAGCTTCCAGCCTAACCCTTACAGAACCTCAGTTTCCTCCTCATTTTTTGGTTAAGTATTTAAATAAATGTGGAGTGGCCCAGCTCTGTCTCTCCCATCAGGTAAAAAAGGTGTGCAATTTTAATAGATCCAGAGCAGTGTAGTATTCAGTAAAGACCAAGTTTGCATGTTTTTGCTCTTGAAATGTAGCAAATTAATCAAAACCACGCACTTTAAACCTAAACCAGCCTGTCACCAGCTTTACATTATACACTTTAGCTCAGGGGGTGCATTGCCAGAGGGATAATTCAACCAGAATGGCCCACGAAGCAGGCAGGCTCTGGCTCTGTGGGAGGTTCACTTCTTCAGGCTGTGCAGAGCTTGGAGCCAAAAGAGACAGTTCATGCACACACATCTCACTCTTCTTTTGACCACACCACCAAAACCAGTGGCTTCCCCTATCGCATCTGTGGCCTTGCTGGTAGCTACAGATAAAGGAGTTAACTGAACAGGCTGCTCTGAAGGGATCCTCAGGGTTCAGTTAAGAGGAAAGTCCCTGCAGTTGAAGCTGCAGAGCAGGGTTCAAGCTTTTTTCACAGAGTTCAGAATTTTTTTCCATCCCTTTCAGCTTTGCTTGGCACTTTTGCTGCCACCCTCTCAGGTGCCTGCCCTCCCTCACTGCTGTGACCAAAACAGGAACTTTACTGCAGAAAACTGAATGCTGCACAAAATCTGCCTCTCTGCTGGGATGAGCTGGCACAAATAGAAGAAAAAACGAGAAACTTCAGTGTCTCAGGGACTAAAAGGTTGCCCAGTTCCCTGCTTCCTATGGAAGAGTCATCAGCAGCTTTACCATTTCTCTGGGATGGTTTTTGCCACAGCTTTGCAAGGATATAAAGACACAGCACAGATCCCAGGCACAGCCCAGCAAGAGATTCACCCCTGCCTCTGGTTAACAGAAGATTATTACTATTCTTAATAACAGCAGTAACAGTTCCTATTAAAACATCCTGCTGGCTTCGGAGAACAGGTTTCTATTTTCCTCAGGTTCTAATTTTAGAAGCTTCTGGGGACTATGTAAACATGTGAGCTGGAAACAAGAACCCTATAGATTATTTGCTGAAAGCTTGGGGTGGGTGATCAGATCCAAAGATCCTGAAGTCACTGCCCTGGACTTTTACAGAGTAGTGCAGCAGGGGATTATCGTGGGTCTGGCTGGGCCCACTGTCAGAAAAGAGGAGCTTTCCCTTCTGCTTCACTGGGAAATGGCAAATTTGGGACAGAGATATACTCAGAGCAACCAACACCAGGCAAACGCTCTCAGGACTGGGGAAAGGCAAGGGGAATATGCACAGCCCTGTCTGGAAGCTCATCCCAGTAAGAGAAACCCACTCCTGTTTGAGGCAGAGCTCCTCAGCTCTCTCTGCCGAGCTGGTTGTGGCCCCATTCTGCATCTGCTCTGCCAAATCTTCGTGCCCACTGCTATGTTTAGAAAAAACTGTAGTGGTGAAATGCTAATTCTACATTTGTAGTAACAGTTTTCTTCAAAAGATAAAGCAGCTTTTCACACACTGAAGTGAATCTCTAAATTCAAGCTTGTTCACATCCCATTCTGTCTCATTAATCCAGAGAAAAAAATAATCAAAAACTACATGACAATTTTCATCACACTTCTAACAGAAAAAAAAAGAGTTGAAAAAGCTTCACAAGTGGGGTTTTTTGGCTCTTGATCTTACAAAGCACTTAAGCAGGAGCTTAATTGACTGTGTGTAAGTAGTACGTGGCTCCAGTGGGACTATGTATCTGATTAAAGAATAAATGTAATTGTCTCTACAGATCAATGCCATCATTTATTCCTCATTGAGTATCAGATGCATCCTTATAGTCTCTTTGATAAACTCATGCAGTGCAAAACAGTAAGTGATTCAGCTTATGAAACCAAGCACACACTGCTGGAAATCTGCACCCAGATGCATATTAACACCATTGTTTAAGTGTTTAATTCTTATTACATTTCCCAGTTAAATAAATAAAGTCCTTGCTTTTTTCAGAGCTCTATATAAAGAGCTCATAAAAGCGAGCCCTCACCTCGTTCAACAATGCCTTAACAAATTTTAAACCCCAAAAAAATAATTAACAAAAATCCCACTAATCAGGGCAGGCCCTACAACAGGGACAGGCTTTCAAGACCCCAGAAAAACAACTCCAGGTGTTTAAAAGAACACAAGGATTTCGTAAGCCAGCTAGAGGGCATAAAACCAGATACTGGAGGTGGTTTTGTTGGTAGCTGGGGCTTTGGACACGTGTTCCTTCATCTGCACTCGAGGGACCCTCATTCTCTCGGCTCCCAGAGTTAACACATCCATCAGAGGGATGATTTAATGGCCTTCACAGCCAACAGTGACCCTACAGGAAGAATAAATGAGTATGTGTTGTTAGCTGAAGGCGAAGGCATGTTTTGCACACATGATGTCACTCTTGCAACTCAGGAAGAGCTAATTGCTCGGCTTGTTGTAAAGTCTCCTCCTCGTTGGGTTCACTCGCAAATTACAGTCGTCTGGAGAGCTCCAGCATGTCATCAGCACACAACAATGTTGTCTGAAGCGTAATTAATATCTGCCTTTCTTTTCAAGTTCCTTATTTACCCTCTTTCCCCCATGACAAATATGTTAATGGCCTCTCCAAAACCCGCAAGTTGTCATTTTCAAAGAGCCCCCGTCTTTCTGCCTTGAGCTGAACCCTCGAGATTAAATCACGGGGAGCCTGTTCTTGCCCCCATTAAAGCTGGTGAGGGTTTTGTCAGTGACTTCAGTGTAAGCAAACTCTCACAGCCTGTAATGGCAGAGGGACCACAGACCTATTTTGCTTTGCACCTTCAGCTAGAGGGAAAAAAAAAAAAAAAAAACAAACAATCAACACCCCAAACAAACAAAAGGCGGGGATTGCCTTACAATTTTGCAGGATTTGGAGTTGAATCAGGTGCCCAGAGCAAAGTAAGGATCATTAGAACATCCAGTCTCGTGGGCTGAAAAGTCTGTGTTGGGTGACAGGGTCTTAAGGCCACTTGTTTTGCCTTTCCTTCTGATTTTATATATTTGAGGTTATTTTCAGCAATATTATCTGCTTGCCTCCTTCTCTTTAAATAGTTACCTGCAACAGGTAAAATGCTGCCCAGAGTCTAATACTGTTACACATGAAAATAAATATACAGAAGATGTAGTCAGTGACAGCCAGAAATGTACTGGTAGCCCAGACCATGAGTGAGGGACATTTTGATATCAGCTTATGAAGCACAGCTCCCACTCATAAGGGACTTGGATAATTCTGAACGTGTGCCCATTTTTTTCAGTGTGTGTCTTCACAAATGAGTCAGGTTTACAAATAACAAATGCATTTACACTAAAACCAGAAACAGGATCTCCTGTATTTAATTACCCACACCTATATTCTACTTTTCATTTTTATTAAAAAAAAATCCCCTGATTAAATCATCTGCCATACAGCAGAAAACTCCATACAACACACAAAGAAAGTCCTATTTCCACTAGTGCATAGCTGCTGGTTTCAGATGTGAATAAAGCATTTCCCTTTCCAAGATTTAAGCCCATGGCAAGTCCCCATCCTGCATTTATCAAGTTTTCACATGTTTCTATCCTTCCACAATTAGCAAGGTGGAACTTCTGGAATTCTTACTGTATTACTAATATGAATGTTCCTGAAGGTAGGAACCACAAGATACTTCATAAATTTCTTCTTTTGCACATAGAGCTGGAAAATAGATGTTGAGACAACCTTTTTTGGTTTTTTTTCCCCAAAACACCTGGCTGTCTTGTAAGTATAAAACACCCACAGAGCCCACAGCTCCCCCTTATACTTCAGACTGGGGTAGAGTCTCAGTCCTGCTGACCATAAGAAGGAAGCCCACGGTGTGTGAGCACTAAAGCACAGTATTTTACAAGCCTCCTACCATTTACATTTAAAAAAAAAAATTCTTTTATATTACACAGGTAGAGCAGCATAAAGGGAGCACGGTGTATAAACACTGCTGAATGACAGGCAAATTCTGTTTCAGCAGAATTGTTTTTAATGACCTATATTGATTCTCATTCCATCATGGTTTAATGTGTTTCTTCAGCATTATGTTAAAACCCTCCTACATTCATCATTTAATAACGATAACCCCACTGCATTTAACAGCATGCATAAGTTTACAAAGTCTGCCAGACCAGCCCTGTGGATTTTAATGATCTCCTCTCCTAGCAATAAATGAGCAGCTCGCAGAGTAGGGGCTGTGATTCAGGATTCTTGGGTTCTGGTCCTCATTGTGCAATACCAGTGCTGCCAAACTACACTTGACACCTCTGTGCCTCGGCTTGCCTGGTTCATAAATGGGCCCAGCAACACCTGTCACATGGTGTTAAAAGGCTGAGTTAATTGCTGCTCATAAATCACATTGAGAGCCTTGAAAAAGAGAAATATATATATATATATGCAAAGCAGGTGCAATGTTGTAATAGAGCTGCATTGCTCTCAGATACGCTGGGTAAAATTAAATTCTTGGAGATTCACAGCTCTGGTATCGCTGTGCTCCCCATTAGCATCAGGAATTGCTTCCAGGACATTCAAAACCTGCCCACGAGATTTGTGCAATTCCAGCCAATGCTGCCACAGCACTCACAGGGGAAGACACTGGAACAGGAACAACTTTCCCCTGTCCATCTCCTATTGGAGTGAGTTTTGCATTCATTTCAAGGGCTGTGGGACCCAAATCTGGCCACTATTTCTAATCAGCCTGGAAAAGCAACGCTGCCTCTTCACAAGACACAAATCCTACATTTAATAGCTCTGCCACAAGCAAATGCTTCTCCTCCCTCCTCTTAACAAGCACACTGGGTGGTTGAAGGATTTAAAATTAGGCACCTTCACTTTGGGAAGTGTTTTGAGATCTGCCAAGTACAAAGTAGAGTGTTAAGATTACCACTTTCACTTTGATTTCCCCCCCCTCCCCTCTCCATGAATTACTTGCCATCAACCCCAGCTACTTTGTGGACAAGAAGCAGATCAGGGGGTTAGAAATGAATACTGCACCTTTCAGGGTATCATACACAGAAAAGGAGTTTGCAGAAGCAGAAATAGGGTCAAGTTGTGAAATTCAGATTAGAGGAGAAATTCCCTAGTTAGACTTCAGTGATTTTCTAAGCATCAGTTTTCCTTCTTCCCTCTAGAAAGACAAGGGAACATTTCAATCCACATCCAGAATCCTACAGAATCCAACAAAGAGCTCTGAGATGGAGCCACAGTCAGTCATTTCTGTGCCCTTTCCATGTTGCAGTGGCACAAAAAGCAATAAGGACTCGGGGATGGAGGTGCCTGTAGCAACATGACTGCACTCCTATCCCTCTGTCCCTCTGCTCCCGGGGCTTGGACACTCCCTGTGCTCCGGGCAGTGCTCCTGACCACAGCTGGACCTTTGGAGGAGAGAGGACTCCAATCCCTGCTGAGCTGTTCCCTCCTGGTGTGATTCCCAACCACACAGCTATGACAGAATCCCAGACGGTGAGACCTTCACAGACTCATCCTTCACCCTACCCGGGGCTCCAGGGATCTCCAGCTCCTTCCCAGAGCAGCTCGTTCGCTCTGTCCTTCAACTCACAGTCAACAAGCAGGTGACAGAGTCATCTTTTCTTTAACCCTTTCAAATTGAACTATTTCTGGTTCTTTCTCGCTTGGTCAAGGAAACAGGAGGTTTGCTCTGGTGTTCCTGCCCATGGCAGGGGGGTTGGAACAAAATCACCTTTAAGGTTCCTTCCAACCCAAAGCATTCTGTGATTCTGTGCCTTTATTTTTTTTTCTTAAACCTTATATGTGGGAAAATAAAAAAAGAATTACTGTCAAGGTGGAAATACTTAGTGAGTTTCCCAAAATGAACCTGATGTCTTGGTGCTGGCATGGCAACTTGCCCCTGGTGCTAAATTTCAGTTTAACAGAAAAAAAGCAAGTGAGGGCATCTTCACATTTTAGCAGCCACCTACCACAATATTAACAAATCAAGCTACAAGAACTCACTGTAATTTAGTTCTTGCTTGAAATCAAAAGGAGCAGCAGTTACTCAGATTGCCCAAATTCTGACCCGAATCTGAAGCACCCAGATTTTACAGGAAGTGGCCTGGATGCTGAATAGAGCAATCAGTGAGCTCGGGAATGTAAACAGGGAGCCAGGTAATATAAATAATCCATGACTGCAGGATTCGGCCCTCGTTTGGGGGCAGAGCACTGAAGCTGTAATTGTTCTTACAATGAATAGCTGATGAATGAAAACAATTAGTCATTTTATTTAAGCTGTTGTTAGTTCTGCCAACACAAGTTTACAGAAGTCATTAGTCAGACTGCACACAGAAATATAGAGATTTGATTTGAAAAAATCATGAGATTAAAAGAAGCCCCACAACTGATTGAGATGTTGGGGCATTCTCCTCCTCTCTGGTTGAGACAACAGGGACGTTTTTTCCAAGCTTTTCTTCAGAATTGTGAAAAGCAGAGTTTTTTGTATGATTTTTTAATGAGATAGAGAGCAAGCCAAGCCTTGGGACTGCAGGAGCAAGGGTTTCATGGATTCTCACAAGGATATGGGTAAAATTTGGGACATTTTATGCCCTAAACACTCGGTGCCTGAGCAGAGGAACAGGAGCAGGTCACAGATTGAGTCCAGAGAAACAATTAAACAGGAGCTTGGCAAAATGGCAGTGACATTAACCCCTGTGAGCATCTGAGCTCTCCACAGCAGGGACATGTTTGAATGTGGCAGATGCCAGGCAGAAAGGGGGCTGATTTGTTGAGCAGATCAAAAATTGTACTGATAAACAGATGTTAAATAATATGGGGAAAAAATGACCTGTTGAAGGGGAAAATTTAACTCAAGCTAAATTCTTTCTTCAGTTCATAAGTTAGAATATTATTGCACCTCAAATGCTACTCCATATGAACAAAAATACATTGTACAGAACCCAGGAAGGTTCACATTGAGCTCAGGAAACACTGTGCCATTAGCAATGGACAAACTCAACTTGCTCTTGCTTTACAGTGGTGTAATCCAGTGTTAATATTGAAAGAGAGACTAAAAAGCTCAGTTTCTGCCTAAATTTATACAAGCAATGTCTAAACTTCACTTTTCCAATACGTAAAATGAAAGTTCTTCCTAAAGAGCAGTGGGTGTAAAGACCATAACCTCAAACCCCCGTAACCTAGACATTTTTAATTCTTTTTAAGCAAAAGTTACAGTTCAATAGAAATTAATAGCACAGGAAATTTAATGTGTTTAATGGCTGTAAAGAGAAGTCTTTGACAGAGTCTAAGCAAGACTAAGTAATAAGTAAAAATGCAACTCATGAGTCTTTGCTTCAGCTGAGATCATCTCAGATACCACAACAAATATTTTTCTTAAAGATGCTCCATATTGTTCCAGCATCTCTAAATGCTGGGTAGAGCTCAGGAAAGTCACTCCACAGGTAACTTCTCTGGCTGGATTTCTGTATGCTTAGAAGCAGAGAGGAGCATTTCTGCCATCCCTCTGTTGGAGTAAATCCCTGTGAACCTCTTTTGTCTGCTTGGATTGCCAGGAAGAAGCGCTGAATCTTCCTCGGCAGTGTTTTAATTGGCACTGTGAGGACATGCTCTCATCACTCCCCTTCATTTTCTAATGTATCTTTCCAAAATCATAATGCCTATTTCTCTAATTACTTTATTTGGCAGCCTGAAAATAAGGGTAATTACAGTGTTCACTGTTAGCTTGTGAGGAGGACAGAGGAGTAAATCGTTTGGAGCAAGGGAAAAAAAAATAATCAGACCAGTAGGTCCTGGTTGTACTCAAATAGGGATCTCCAGAGGAAATGTGTGGCTGTCCATGAAGTGTTGCTGGCAACTTTGAGAGCAATTTTCCTGAAACCAATACTGAACCAATATTCCAGCAGAGGCACAGAGACAGTGCCACATTCCCACATGAGATGCTGAACAAATGTCTTTACCACATGTGGTCATTAAAGATTTGAAGTCAAGATGAAAGGTGTTAACCTGGGAAGCCTGGCCAGACTCCAGCATGGGTAATTACATTCTGCCTCCCTAAGCAGTTCTCTGGGGAGTTTCAGCTGGACATTTTGGATCTGGAACCGTTATGTAGCCCTGCTCTGAGTGGCTCAAGGAAAGGGTTGTGACAACTCAACAAAATCCTGGGTCAGCAACTCAAATTATGGAGCTGCAAACCTGGGAGCAGTTACAAATGGTGGCACAGAAAGGCTGTTCAGGTCACTGTGCATCACATTTTACACCTGAGTAGCTGCAGGAATGCCATGAAACCTACTGAGCAGATAAGTCCTGTGGGACATGGACCTTTGGAAAAGGAGAAAACAAAATGTGTGTTGTCTGCCTTGGGAGAAGCTCATAGGTACAGACCTACAGACATAGGCACAGTTGCTGTTCCAGTGGAATTAATAGTTAAAGTTTGCATTGTGTCATAGTTTCTCATGGAATCAGTCCTGCTGGGATCTGTGAGTGCTGGGAGAATTCAGCACCACTACCAAGTGTGAGCATGGCATTTGCAGCCTGGCCACTGGACGCACCAGCACAAGTGCTGTGGCACCAAGCCCTGCTGTGCAAGCAGAGCATTTACAACACCAGACACTTCTGTGGGAGGGTTCCCAAGAGGAAGGATCCACTTGGCTGGGCAGATGCTCCCTGCAATCCGTGTCCCTGGGTACATTTGCCCTGCACTGTCTCCATGTCAGGAGGGATCTGCAAGCACAGCCAACCCCACAGGCATTAGGTCCCTTTGGAAGGATGACAGGGCATGGCTAGGGATGGGAACTGAGCTCACTCCAAGAGGTGCCAGTGTGTTCAGACTGGAACCAGAGCAGCAATGAACTGCAGCCACTGACACCATCACCTGCACTCAGAGGGGAAGCAGAAAGCAGCACTGAGGGTATTTTGCACAAGTTTCCCAAGTGTTAACAAGACTGTTGTTATTACCATCCTTGTTATTACCAGATGCACCTTTTCCTTACAAAAGGGAATCATATTTCTGGCTCGAGCAGACACAATTCCTGTGAGTCCCATCCCAAAAAACATGGGCTCCATGCAAAACCCTAACACACAGAGACTCACTGGAGTCTTTCAGACTGATTTAAATGCAAGGGACTTCAAGGACTGCAGACTCAGACATATCAGGGGAAATGGCTGTAAAAGGGAAATTATTGACCATCTTACAAACACAAGAGCAAGAAATAAATCCTTATTTATGTAAAAGAACCCAGGCCTGTCTGATCTCACATTGCTTACCATTCTATCTTAGATAGATTCATTTCATAAGACCTTTAATATAACTGTGCAATAACCAGAGCCAGGGATGATATCCTTCCTATGTTAAGTTTGTGACACCGCAAAGAACAACGTGGATCACAGTCAGAAATTTTCCCAGTGCTCAACATGCCACTTATCAAATTCCCTTCAAGCACTCATCACACCCATGCAAATAATTTATTCTTCCCCACAGAAGCTTTGTGTTTGATCACAATGACAACTTGCTGCTGCTCCGTATCTCAGACACTGTGGAGCTCCAAACCCCAGAGCAAGAGCAAAATCACACCGAGGAAACCCAGGGAGGAGACTGCCCTATTCCTGCAGCCCTTGCACAGTCACACCTCAGGAGCCCACAAAGATTTGGTTGTGTCAACAGGATCTGCAGAACCAAAGACCAGGCTTTTGAAAAAAATCAGCTGTTAATCCTGGGAAGGATTAACACGTTGGGAGATAAGCAAATGCCTCGCTCAAGATGATTGTTACAAGAAGGGCACTTAGATTATAAACTACGTTTTTATCATTTAGGAGTCACCTGTCCTGCAAATACACACACACTAATAATTTGTCTACGAAATCCCTGGGAAGCCACAAACAGGTTTTAGAATCTGCTGATCAGGGTAAGCAGTCTGTCAGAATAGCTGTAGCAAATAAAAGAAATGCAAAGCACCGAAACGTACCTAGAGGACAGAGCCTCCTGGCTGAGCAGGACTGCAGGCTGAGACCCACAGAGCTGGTAATTTGGGATGGAGCGGCTCTACAAATCAATCACTACAGAAAGCCAACATCACACAAGCTACACATTTACCAGGCAGTGTTTGACAGCAAGAAACAAGCTACAGCATAGAAAATTTCTGTGTATTTTAAGCCTCCATCCCAAAATGACTCCTCATACAATTCATCTGCAGGCTGTAATTTACTAAATCCATCTGTTGTTCCTACAGCTTGCTTTCTGGAAATGCTGCATTTCAAGGGTCTGCTTGTTAGAGAAGGTCAAAGAGTAAAGCAGGCCCTTTCATTTTAAGTGACTTGAAAGAAAAGGAAAGGAAATTTATATTTAGAAATAGCAATGATTAACTAGGGGAAATATATTAGAGTATTAAAATAAACGACATAGAATAGCTTTTACTTCCAATTAGGCTGACTTTACTTCAAGAAAAATATTTATATACAAATATAAAAAGCTAGGGAATGCTAACCTATACTAAGATGAAAGCATCTCATAACATAATTCATGTTTAGCCATTAAAATGGGTGATCACATTTTTACATACTTTTTCTTCTTATCCTTCTAAAGTCTCTGCTTCTGTGCTTTCTTCTCTAATCACCAAAACTTTTCACAGCTTCTCTTTGTCTGTTACCAGACTGCCTATGGCAACTGCACACCTTCCACATCTCCATAGCCTTCAGAAATGCATCATCTGCTGCTACTGCATCACTCTAGATCAGAATGGACTCACCTCAGAGTTAAGGACATAAAATCTCATACAGTTCAAAACTGGGGGCCTTAAGAGCTTAAATCTGGACCAGGGTCCACCAAGATGCACCCTGACTGCATTCAGGGCTTCTGTTATCAGCCCACTCACTGGGCAAGATAAAGAGCACCAAAGTCACTTAAGAAAAACAGAGGAGAGCTGTAGAGAACTCCTGAGTGTGCCCTGTGGACAGAGAAGTGCTGATGGGACAATAAAGAGCCACACAAGCCACCTCTAGTCACCCCAGGAGCCCCAGAGTGTATCCAGCCCCCATGGACACACACAAGCTTGTTCCAACAAGTGGGCTCACTTACCACCAGTGCTGCAGCCTCCTCAGGGGGAGGAGAGGGCTCTGAGCCCCCTGCTTAAATACTGAAACACTGAGCAGCTGATGCTGGGGTCACCCAGGTGTTCCCTTTCAGCTGATGAGTTAAAGGATCAGCACAATCAGCTCCAAAGACACTTCAGGGCTGTGGCATTGACCACAGTCACAGCCTTAAAGGGGGCAATAATTAACACCAGGCAAAGTAGATACAGGGGGGAAACACAATTAATACAGCTGGACATTACCCAGGAGACTAAAATCACCATCTGCATGAGTGCAGAAGTCTCCAGGACCCTTACTGGCATGAGTAGTCAGGCTATCAGTCTAAAACACATCCTAAGCTTGGGTGTGCTAACGTCAGGAGAGAGCACTGGTTCAGTCCTGACTCAGAAGAACCCGTGTCACCTACTGAGTCACCAAAACCATCCCTTGCAGCGTGGGTTTCCTTGGAGTCCCCTTTGTAAGGCCTGCTTAGCCCTGACCCTGCTTTGCCTATAAGATTCAACACGATGGGAGCCAAAAGTCATATGATGCAATGAGCTGCAGTTTGTTTTCTTAGGGGCTCTCCCTCCCTCCCTCTGACTGCAACCCTACCAAAAGGCCTTTGTCTAAGGAGCATAACACAGTGTTTGCATTTACTTATGGAAGAGCTACTCCAGCAACTCCTCTCAAGCCTCTGAAGTCAGCTCCAGTACAGTTACTTGGCCTAAGTTCATCCAAACTAAATGGGCTGACTTGGTTCAAATGTGTTGCACAACCAAATGATAAAATTGGAGGGGGGGGGATGACTAGTGATGACACATGTATTTAACACTGCATGTCTCCTCTTTCCAGATTAGGAGGAGCTGGCAAGCTCCGCTCTGTCCACATGCCAGCAGCGGATGTCGGCACATATACAACACTTTTCAGAGCAACATACTGTTGAAACATGTAGTTCAACTCCAAGGCACCCCTTCTGTTCAGCTGGCCCAGAAAGAGCTATTAGATTTGTCTTGCTTAATATGGTGGGATTTGTAACACAGCTTTTAATGCTGCTTTAATCTGGTTTCTTCATGGCCATTTCAGCAGCACAGGGAACAGGTAAGAGCAGCCCTGCCGTGCTCTGCACGAGGACCCCCACATCCATTTGGACTGGGGGGAAGGGATGAAGCTGTTGGCAAGAGGGAAGTGGCAAGGATAGAGGGGATGGCATAAATGATCCAGGAATACAATCCTTCCTTCCGCTCGCTTCCCTTTCATTTTGTAGGTGCAGAGGAGCAGGATGCTGACAGGCTCACCCTGGCTTCTTGTCAGTGTGTCTCGAGAAAGTCATCAGTAAAGATCTGAAGGAAAAAATGTCTGCAAAATAAATAAAAATATATTCCAAGCAGGAAAGGAAGTGTTCTGCATTCAGTAGCAGAAAGCTCTGCCTTGTTGGATTCAGATTTTTAAATAAGTTCAGTTCTTACCTCCTTTTCCTTTCACTAATTTTGGTATGAACATTTATAACCTCAGCATCCCCCCTAACCCGATATTCTTTTCTGTGTTTCATTTTCCTCCTCATCCTTTCAATCACTTTATTCTTTCTCACAACAGGTAAAAATCATTAGGAAAAAAATGCAAAACAATGCAGGAACAAACCCCTAATAAGTGCACAGAAAGGCATCTTTTGCCGTGGTGAGTGGTGCAGGATGTACCCAGAGTGATCAATACTTTCCACGTCACATGGGTGGCTTTTAGGCACTGGGATAATTTTCCTTTGGTTTCTGATCTGGCCACTGTGTCCCATCAGTATTATCCTGACCATCCCCCTTTAGTCTCACTTCCTACCAGCTGTTTCCATTTCATCCCCCCTTTCCTCCTGCATGGCTCCAGCACTGGGAAGGAGTTGATCCGACTGCAAGGACTCAGGGAGGGCTTCCTGCCATGGGACCCAACTGGGTGTTGGTGCAAGGCAGGAGCCTGCCAAAGCCTCCAGCTCTGCTCTGCACAAGTTTGATGTGCTAATGTGGGGATCACAGGGAGAGCTGCAGCCAAGGCTGTCGTAACAACCCTAAACTCTTTTCCCTTTTCCTCAGCAGCACCTGCAGGTACCTCTCAGTGCAGCAGCCTCTAGTTTGGGTCTTGTTCCTTTCACTGCCCTCTCAAGCATCCAGAGGCAGCATTCAGATGTCCCAGGTCCCCACAGCCCAAACCAGTTTCACTGTCTGCCACTCAGTTCAGCAGTTCATTGCTGCATCCAGCCCCACTGTCAGCAGTGGTCCTCATTCAGAACTGCATAAACCCAGATTTTTCAAGATGCTTCTTAGAATCACAGAACCACAGAACCAGCAAGGTTGGAAAAGACTTCCAAGATTGTCAAGTACAACTTTCAGCTGAATATCCCCATGCCCACTAAATCATATCTCAAAGTGCCATGTGAACTTGATTTTTTTAAAACCCTTCCAGGAATGGCAACTCCACCATTTCCCTCCCTACTAACTTCTTGTTAATTCCCTTTTAGCAGTAGGGCTGTCCTTTAGAAATGAGCTTGTTCAGACAGAGGCAGATTGGGGAATGCCTACATGTGAAATGATGCTGCCCTGTCTGGTGGAATACAATCACCTTCAGTGGGAGATAACACACGGGAAGAAGCAGTTGGAAGCTGGGTCTGGATCACAACCTCACAGCCAGGCTCAGCTGCAGCCTGGACAGCATGTCTGAGCAGAGCCTGAGCTAAAAGAACAATATTTGGATTTCTCCTGTACTTTGTTCCATTCAGTGTTCAAACAGGAATCCCAGGACAAAGTGTACTTTATGTGAATTGTACCAAATGTGCAGCAAGAGGCACCCAGCTGGTAAGGATTGGGTTAAAATGTCAAGGGCACTGTCAGGGGAAAAAAGGAACCCTGTACTTTGGTTTGGTAAAAAATAAAGTTTTACAGACCCAAAAATCAACAGACTTTTCCCTGTAGTTTAGGGGGAAATGGTTGTGGAAGCAGTGAGTGTGATTCTGCAAATCCATCTTCATGGATCCTTTTAATTTGGAGACATGAGTCATCAGAGCAGGGACTCCTTGGATGGCTGTGTGACCACAGGATGCAGCCCTGGAAAAGTGTTTTTGTAAACAAATAAACATACTCCTTCCTGTTGGAAACTCAGATCTTTCAGCGTTGGGGAAGTGCCTGAGAACCCGACAGTGAGAGTAATAAGAAATATTAAATGTGATGCCAGTTGCTTGGTCCAGTTCCAACAGCAAGAGGTGAACAAAACACACAGAGTGAAAAACAGATTAGTCTTTTAAAGTCCTTTAATAATCTGAAGTGTTATTGGTATCAGGAACAAAGAAAAGACTTGTTAAGTGAAAATTGCTTGAAGAGATGGTCTTACAACCTGACAAAAACAAAACAGAGGGGGAAAAAAACACCCAAAATTGGGAGATTTGATGATGGCTCGTGCCATGTTGTGCCGTACACGCAGGGCGAGATCCAAAGATCACAGGCTCCAAAATGGATTTCACACTGTGGCTTTTGACATCTGATGAAGTCTTTTGAGAGAGATTATCCTCTTTTCCTGGAGAAAGCAGGATGCTGGCCCCAGCCAGCCGACTTTGCTGCTTGACTCCCAGAGAGGAAAAGCAGAGTCTCCATTCCCAACAGCTGGAAACATTTCCAGAAAAGCACGTAGATATTCGAAAGCAACCTAAATGTTGCAATGTCAGGGAGTCAATTTTCTGTTGGTAGTTTAAAAGCAAACTGCTTTTGGCAGCTGTCAGGGAACCCTCTAAGTACATTTAGATCAATGCATGAAGTCAAATAAACACTTAAAACCCTGCAGGACTAAGATGGGCAGAGTGAATCCAGTCAGGAAACGGCTGAGTGGCTGCTTGACCCTTTTTGCTGTCGCAGACCCACAAAACCCGAGGATGCTCCAACCCAACCCCAAATCCTGCTGGGCCTGGGCACACACCAGGACAGGAAGGGTGGCATGGGAAGGAGAACACGAGGCTTCACTCCTGCCTCAGCTGGGTCGAGGTGTTTCAGTTGCAAACGATAGATCTATTTTACGTATTTGAGCTTGTCTAGACTAAGGAAATGTTCCTGCTATGACTATGCTGAGGTAATTACACCAGTGTAAACCCCTTTGGGCAAAACAGAGCTTTCAGTGGCCTGATTTACGCTGGTCACTTGCCAGGATTAGTTCAGCTGGTACCAGCCTGTCCTCCAGGAGCTCCTGCTCCCAGCTGGAATCCTGCACAGGAGTTTTCATCCGTCTCATCTGAAACGCTGGCACTGCCAATCTATCAGTCAAACCGTCCTTGTGGGATGGCTGTGCAAATGTTTTTCTCCAAAAGAATGGGGAGTATTTAGAAGACTCCTCTGTTAGTAGGTAATTGATTAATAGGCTACAAAATCTGGGTTCAAATTAAAGCATGTTTGGATTTGTATATGGATACCAGGGAAACATATTTGCTGCAAATACAGTGGAAAAATGGAATAGGAAGGCTGATGTAGGATGTTCAGCCTGCCAGGGATAGATGTGTCCCTTACCCACATTAAATGAAAAAATGTGTCCAAAGAGAGTTAAATGGGAGCCACTCCAAATAGATTAACATAAATGAACAAAAAAAAAAAAAAAGGAAAAAAAATTAAACTAAATGAAATAACTCCAAGGAAGCCCCTTTTAAAGCACGGGAGGAGGAACACTTGTCTAGGAGAAATTAGTGGCAACATTTACATTGAATTTAAAGAAGAGGCTTCACTCACTGTAACGTGTAAAGCCTGTGCTGTGCACAGCACGGTGTGAAATCCATGTGCTGAGTTTCACACACAGCATTCAGGGAACATGTTGATAAATGCAGGATGAGGTACAGGCAGACTGATAGACAGACTTGGTTATATTTTAATCTGGTTTACTGTTACCTGCAGGTGTTACAGTTAAAATGTTCTAAAAAGTTACTATACACCTTTAATTCTAAGCAGTTACTGGAAGGACAGCTAGAAACTCTAATAGTAAAGCAAACATGCTCTTTAAAAGTTGCCTTATTAAAATTTTAAAAAAAAATAAAATAAAATGGAGGGGGGAAAAGTATGTCTGAAGCACAAAGATGACATCAGAAAAGTTCCTCAGTTCACAGATGGCTGCACCTTTCAAAAAAAATTAAAACAGGAACCCTAGATTGATTTAATCACCCATACAAGCGAAAAAACGTAATGAAGATATTTAGTGCCAAATTGGTTTCTTGGGACCTTTTCCATGTAAATAATACAAATCAAACCTTGAAGTTCAGTGCAGATATGATCTGACAAGTAAGCCAGGCTTTTTGTTTCCCTTTGATCCAGCTCCAGAAATATTTTATCCAAGGTAAAGTTGTTTTTAAGTGTTTTCCATTTCAGTTTTTAATTTCGGATATTCATCATATAGGAAACTTGCTTATAATGCTTCAAACATCAGTCTGGCTGCACGGACTCAGGGCACCAAGCAGAAAGATTTCCTTGTATTTGCCCCTCAGAGTGGGAATATCAAGAGTTCCCAATGTGATGATTTCCACTGCTCTGTTGTTTTTAGGGGCGCAGGGAACATGAACAACCCCAGCTGAACGTTTCCAGTATTTTTTGCGCTGTTCCACTTCTCACAGGTGTGTTGGGGAATGATACTTTTGAAAACAATAAGATACCCAGGCCTTTGCTTTCGAAGAGATTCCCCAAATTCCCCACATGATGCCATTCCCTCAGGATGCGTGGGAGCAACAGTGCCTTCTCTCGGAAGAAAATCTCCATGTTAGGTTTACATTTGATTTTTTATTATTATTATTATTATTTTACTTTTATATTTCTGTTAAAAATAAAATTTAATTTTTTTTAAAAAGCTTTTTCTACCCCATTCTAAAACCAGGATGAAGATTCTGCAGTTCAGAAAACTAGATATATATATATATATATATAAACCTGACCTTGTTCACAATTTTCAGTGCTGTGTGCTTAAATACAGAGTTAGGCACCTTGCTGTAGGCACCCAGTTTTCAAAAATTCAGCTCTTGTGAATAATGTAAAATCCTCTGGATTCTCTTCCTTCCACAAATTGGTATGTAGTATATTTAGAATTAACAGGGCCCGTTTTCTCTTCTGACTGGAATATGTGGTGTAAGGTTAATGAAAATAAGATGGATCTTTTATTTTGGGTCTTAAATATAATATTATTAAATGTGCCCACCAGAAATGTAGGATAAAATATTTGCTCTGCTTGAAGATTATGTGATATTTGTATTCTAAGCCTCACCACAGTGGGTTTCTTTAAATAGAAGCTATACTTTACTCCTAAATTGCTTAAGGCAAAGGAAGCAGAGATGATGTTTTTATGAATGTTTAAATGCAAATGGAACTGAGAGTGAATGCTATGCTAGCTAACATCAAAGGCTCACCAAAGTCTCTGCATTAATGAGGCTCTTTGTTTCCTGGATCACAGATTACAACAGGTTTCCAACTCATTGCCAAGGCTTTATCTCCATTTGGGAGGGCTGTAAATCTCAGACGATTTTTTTCACATGCAAAACAAGAGGATCATCTGAAAGAAGAAGGGGGAAAAAAAAATCTTAAAGTAGCAAATATTTCATTCAAATGATTTTTCCTCAAAGTGGCTGCATCTTGTTTTATTTTGGGGATGTTTAAAAGAATGGAAATTTGCAGACGGAGTTTCCTATGGGGCAGCTCATTCATTTGGAGGGGAAAACTGAGCAGCAAAAAAGCAAACAGCATCCTTCTCCCCTCCCATCTCCTTCGGCCCTGCATCAACTGTGCCCCCGAAATCAGAACAATAATTCTATGTCATGCAAAATCAGCAATTAGCAGAAAGACGGATTTTGCTTCATTTAAATACATTCAAGTACTTTTCAAAGTGGCTCCAACTAGTTCTTCTCCTCCCCAAAAAGTAATGAGATTATATCCCTAGTAATAATACCCTAATTAACAAGAAAAATAGGGACCGAGATTTTTAGCTTCCTATTCAAGGGCTGAATGTGACAATATGTTGTATATTGGGTCATAAAAAACAATTTACATGGCGTCATTACAGTCTGTAGCAAAGTCTCCAGGACCCAGGGCTATCTTATGCAATCTTAATTAAGGAAAATAAATATCGGTGTGTTGTTTTAAGCTACCGGAGACATGCACAGGACCTGTCGTGTGTGATCAGAAGAGATGGGGAGTTTCCTTTTCCATGGGAACTGCTTGAAAAGCCCTCCGACGCCGACACACAAGTGTCTAGTGCCTCCGAAATTGGCTGCGAAGATGGTAATTTCGTGTTTCCTGACCCTCGGGGCCAGTCAGGAAAACTAATAATTTTCTGCAGCCCCACGTCACGTCTGTGCTGCGGAGGGGCCGGGGAGCGATGGGGGAGCGTCACTTGTGTGATCCTGTGTGTGCACACGTGTGATCTGTGTGTGCACACGTGTGATCTGTGTGTGTCCAAACATGTGATCTCGTGTGTGCACACGTGTGATCTATGTGTGTGCACATGTGTGATCTGTGTGTGTGCACATGTGTGATCTGTGTGCACACATGTGATCCGTGTGTGTGCACACGTGTGATCTGTGTGTGAACACGTGTGATCTGTGTGTGAACACGTGTGATCTGTGTGTGCACACGTGTGATCTATGTGCACCCGTGTGATCTGTGTGTGCACACGTGTGATCTGTGTGTGCTCCCATGTGTGCTCTGTGTGTGTGTGTGTACACACGTGCTGTGTGTGCCTGTGTCATATGTGCATGTCCTGATGTGTCTCAACATGTGCACACATATGTCCTGATGCCACACTGTGTGCTCATGTGTGTCTATCTGTGCAGACATACGTGTCCTGATGTCTCTGTGTGTGTACAGGTGTGTCTCAGTGCACACATGTTCGTGCTGATGTGTATCTGTGTGCGCACACATACATGATGATGTGTATCTGTATGTGCCCAGCTATGTGTTAATGTGTGCATGTGTGTATATGTGTGTTCACCCGTGTCTGTGTGCACACGGCCTGATGTCTTACTGTGTACATATGTATATGTGTTCATGCATGTCTATCTGTGCACACACACGTGTCCTGACATCTGTGTGGGAATGTGCACGCACCCTGATGTCTCAGTGTGCACACACGTAGGTGCTGATGTCTGTGTGCACACATACACGTCCTGACGTGTCTCAGTGTGCACACACGTGTGTGCTGATGTCTGTGTGCACACATACACGTCCTGACGTGTCTCAGTGTGCACACACGTGTGTGCTGATGTCTGTGTGCACACATACATGTCCTGACGTGTCTCAGTGTGCACATATGTATGTGCTGATGTGTGCCTGCAGCTCCATGTAGGGCCTCCTGCCCTCTCTATTTGCCTATGTGCTGCTGATCTGTGCTTGCAGACCCACAGGCAAACGAGAGCGTGCAGATGTGTCCGTGTGTGCAGCCGTGTGCGTGCCAGATGTGCAGCTGTGCACCCCGACGGGTGCAGTTGTGTGTTCATCAGCGCTGGTGTGTTGGGGCTGCGTGTGGATCCCAGCGCTGCGCGCACGCGTGTGGGAGTGCTCCCGTGAGCCAGCTGTGCTCCTGTGCGTGCTGATGTGTGTGCACAGCTGTCTGACTGCACACAGGCACCTGCAGAGCCGTGTGTGGGCACGAGCGGCGTGTGCAGGTTGAGTGTGCACGTGCACAGATGTGCGGGCAAGCGCAGAGGTGTGCTCAGGTGTGTGGGCACAGGTGCACATACAGGTGTAAGCACACAGAGACGTGTGGCAGGCACATGTGTGCGCAGAGGTGCATGTGTGTGCACAGATGCATGTGAGGGCCTGTCTGTGTGTGCACAGACGTGTGTTCAGGCGTGTTCACGTGCTGAGGTGCGCGTGCAGCACATGCACATGCACAGATGCGTGTGCAGGCCCCTGTGTGCGTGGGCTCCTGAGCACACGCGGGCACAGGTGCGTGTGCACATGTGCGAGCAGGCACGCGTGTGCACACCTGTGCGTGCAACAGATGTCACACACACCCGGGGGGGCTGCACCAGGCCCCCAGTGCTGCCCGCCCCGCACCCCAGAACCCCGGGGAGGAAGGAAGGGGCTCACCCCTCCGCAGCATCCCTTTAAGGCAGGGACTTGGCGCTGCGTGTGCGGCGCGTGTGCGCGCCCGCGTCTGTGTGTCTGTGTGTCCGTGTGTCCCTGTGTGTGTGTCCCCGGCTGTGCCCGCCCCCGGCCCCTCCCCGGCGCTGCCAATCACCCGGCGGCCGCTTTGATGTCGCAGCGCTCGCCGGCCGCGCCGCCGCGCTCGCAGTCGGACCGGGCGCTCCGTGCTCCGCCAGCCGCCGGCGCCCGCTGCTCCAGCCAAACTTCCCGGGGCTCGGAGGGCGGGGGGGGCGGCGGCGGCACGGGGCGGGGGCCCCCGGAGCCCGGCATCCCGCGACGCCTGCCCGCCCGCAGCCTGCCGAGCCCCCCGAGAGCCGCCGGAGCGGGGAGGGGAGCGGGGAGAGCGGGAGGGAGGGGGGAGGAAAAGATTGAAGAGGGGGAAAAGCGATTCTGATTTTTTTTTTTTTTTTCCTAAAGAAAGAGTTTCGAGGGAATTCGGAAAGCGGGGAGCGAAATTAAAGGAAAAAGTTTAGAAGTTAAGAGGTAGGGAGGAAAAAACTTTTAGGAGAACAAAATTCAAAAGGGAGCAAGTTTTTTTTACATATATATTTTTTTTCCAAGAGGAGGAAAAAAAAAATTGAGGGAGGGCAAAAAATAATAATAATAATTGCGGAGGGCTTGATCCGGGAGAACAATACTCGCCGGGAAAGTTGCTGAGCGGCGGGGAGGGAGCGGCGGGAGGAAAATGCCGCAGCTGGGCAGCGGCGGCGGGGACGACCTGGGCGCCACGGACGAGATGCTGGCCTTCAAGGACGAGGGCGAGCAGGAGGAGAAGATCCCCGAGAACGCCTTCACCGAGCGCGACCTGGCCGACCTCAAGTCCTCGCTGGTGAACGAGTCCGAGGGCAGCGGCAGCCCGGCCGCCGCCGCCGCAGACCCCGAGGTGGGTGAGCCCGGCCCGATCCGCGCCCCCCGCCCGGCCCCGCGCCCCTCCCCACCGCCCCCGCGCTGCCCCTCTCTCTCCTCCCCATGCAGGCCCTCCGGCGAGTGCAGGATCCGCAGAGAGTTTACCAGGAGAAGCTCCCGGACCACATGGATGATGGTTAGTCACGGCAGGCCTCGCGTGTTTCCGTGTGTCCCCCTCTCCTCGTTCCCGGTTCCCACTGGTCTTCCCCGGTGTGCCCTGCCCAGTGCTCGCCCTCCCCGGGGTGGTGATCCCCCGGTCCCCCAACCCATCACCCTGTCGGCCCCGGGAGGGAGGGATGTCAGCCTGGCCATCACAGCCCCCCGTGGGAAAGCTGCGTTTGTCAGCACCGAGGCTTCCCGGTGTCCCCAATGTGGGATCCCACACCCATGGGGGATCCTGGCACCCCCCAACGCTTTCTCCAGGGAATACAGGACAAAAAGACTCCCACAACACAGTGCAACCTCTTTGAGGACCCCCGACAGGCAGGGGAATCACCTGTCAAAAGGCCAATTTTGACAGGGCACGTTGATTTCAGCAGGTATGAAACATCAGGACCCAGGGATGTATAAAGGATCTGCATACTCCGGCTACCCTTTCCTGATGCTCTCAGATCCGTATCTGCCAAATGGATCTATGTCACCTCTGGTGAGTTCCTCGTCTCCTCATGGAGAAGTTTCCTGGCCTCTCTCACTGCTGAAGTATGTTGTGGGTATTGTGCAGGCACCTCCGTGTGCTTTTTTTCCTGACAAACTGGAGCCTGGTTTCGGGAATACCCAGGCACTGTTCTGTCCGAGCCGAAGGGAGAAGCCACGGGAAGGGGCAGAGATGCTCGGCAGGAAGCGCCTCCTTGGCTCTGAATTTGCTGGAGGAGCTGCCTTCCCCATCTCCCCATCCTCTAGGTTTGCCTTTACTCTTCCAGCAGTCAAACCCTAATATCCAATGGAAGAATGTGCCTTCGTTTTTCTGGGTCACAGGCTCTGGAAGGAGCAGCCCCTGGTGTTTGTGTCCAGGGACATGTCCCACAGCCAAAGTTGAGCTCGATGTGTCTGCTTGTAAAACAGCCAGGTTCTGGTGTGCTGTGGGTTAGGGCTGTGTGGTGGATGATGGCCCAGAAGGTGGGTCTTGTGCTTCTAAAATGGCAATAGAGGTTTTTAGGAAAAGGCTTCACACTGCTGGAGGACTGTTCCCGTCTTCTTGCTGTAAAGTTTTTCCCTCTTGGTTTAAATCAGCTTCAGTAATTCTGTATGTTGTAATATTTCTAAGTTTTGCTATGTGAATGATTGAACTAAAGGCTTCTCTACAAAAGCTGTCTTTTCCCATCCCCATCTCTATCAGAACTGCAGCAGTGTCCCGACTTTGCAGCAGTCAGTTGGTGCCCGTGTGGCTCCTGGGGAGCCGGCACTGCTGCGTTTGTCTCAGACGTTGTTCTGCATCAGCCATCAGCAAAGGAGGATGGAACATAATTTGGTTTATTTCAGGCTTAGTTTTTAACCTTTAAAGGGGTGAGGTTTAAAAGGACCTATAAAACCGTCCTCAATTCCGGTCGTTTGTTCACAAGAGGGGTAGGATGTTAAACTGGTGTTATGAAAAGTTGGTGGGTTGTGGGGTGTGGAACTCAGTGTTATTTGTGGGAATCAGTGCCGGACCCTCACGCCCGACCCAGCTGGCCTGGGCAGCAGGAGACAGGTCCCACAAATGCATTTCTTCTGGTGCTTCCCACCTTGTGCCCCTTCATCCAGGTATCAGCTATCCCCCCCATCCCCTTAGATACGAAGCTGTTCACTTCCTGATAAATTTTAAATTATATTAAATTTGTCTTATTGAAACACATTTAGTAAGCTCCTTGGGATACAATCTGGGTGAGTTCAGAGTTATGTTGGTCCAGCTGCTATTTGTTGTAGTGGAACATTTCTTTTAATCTTAAACTCTTCCTAGATGGGCAGCAAAGTGCAATAGCCTATTTATTAGCAGTTGGGCTAAAAAGCAGATTGTGGTTTGGGAATCACCTCTCCCCTTGATAATGGAATGAAATCCAAGTGGTTACTGTCAGAGCAGCAGACAGGAGTAAACAGACTGTGCAGAACTCGAAGGGGAGAAAACTTAAGTAGCAGAGGAGGAATGATCCAGTGCCCGTGAGAGCCACCAAAATCATCCAGTGCCTCAGCCAGCTTCCCTTAGGCCTGCTCAGGTCCTGCCGTGGCTGATGTTGTGTGACTTTAAAGAGCTGATTTGATGTTTTCAGCTAAAAATCTTGTTACCTAACAGACAGGGGAAGATTTATTCCTCAGATCAAGGCTGGTCTTGTGGTTTTCCAATTTGTTGCAATAGTTATTCCAGTATATTATTCTGGGCAATTTTGTCTTGTGTTTCTATTGACTGTGCAAAGGTTATCATGGTAAATTATGGATTGCTCTCATATAGATTTATTGCTGCTGTGTACATTATGTGAAGTGTGGGCTATAATCTGGTGGCTGCTTCCAATAATTGGGGAGGTCAGATCTGTGACCGAAGATTGCAGATATTTAACCATCCATAAAAGTGTGTTTAATTAACACTTTAGCACAAGTAGAGTCGGGGAGGAAGGTTGTGTGAGTGAATGGGATTACGTATCACAGCCATGCGTGCTCTTGATAGTGGAGATTGTATTTTGGTTAATGAGGCTTCCTGGAAACGGTTGTTTGCAGCCGGGATTAATTTTAGAATCTTCAAAAAAAAAAAAATATAAATTAAAAGATTAACCCAGGAGTACTCTGGCAAACTTTCAGGGCTTTGCATCGAAAATAGTAATTTACCTGATTGAGAACAGAGTATAACTCCCTGAAAGACGAGGGGCAGCCGAGGCTGGGGCTGAGCCCCTGCCCTGCAGTACTCTGTAAAACCACATTTTTTTCGGTGGGCTCCCCACGAACCCCGTCAGGGCCCTGCAAGCACCGCTGGAGCGGCCCCGGCGCCTGCCTGGGTGGGTGTGTTGCTACCGGCACTGCTGCTTTCCTATTTTCTTTCTGATTTTCTCAGCAGCAGCATCACTTCTGCTTTGTTTCCCTCGAGGTGGTTGTAGCCACTAACTGTTAGGCTGCTCGCCCCAGCATCCTGCTCGGCTCCCCGCATCTCCCGGCCCAAATTGCCTCTTTTTACCAAAACACACCCACTCGTGTTATTTCCGAGCTTCTGATGCCGCTCCAGAGCGATGCTCTGAAGGTGTCTGGGCACCTGCCACCAGCAGCAAGGCCAAGCCCAGCTGGTGGTCCCTAGAGGGCCAGCAGCAGCAGGAGGGTGGCCGGGGCTCCCACAGCAGGGTGGCCCATCTCGGCTGCAGGTGGCAAATGCCAGTGTGGGATAATTCAGCAGGAGTGATGCTGCTTTGAGCAGGCCCAGGTTTCCTGGGCTGGCAGTAGGGCTGTGTCAGGGGTGCAGCCAGGGTGGAAGTGCTTCTGGAGCTGCGTTCCAGGCATGGGCTGAGCCTGGGTTTTGGGAGCGAGCCGTGAACCCCATCAGCTGCTGGGCTGGGGAGGTGAAGGGTGTCAGGAGCCCCTCAGCATAGCCCGTGTGCACCTGAAATCCCAGCGTTCTGCCAGCCCCCAGCAGAGCTGGCTCTCACCTGGCTCCCAGGTGCTGTGTGCCTGGTGCTTCAGGGCTCCACTCTCCCGTCTCATGCAGAGCCCAGTTTTTCCCAGAGTGAAATATATGGGATTTATGGGTTAAAAACCTGCAAGAAACTTCCAAAGAATATGAGCAAGTTGAGGAACTGTTTTTCTAAATTAAATATAAAATCATAAAACTATATCCTTTTTTAAATAGTACAAATGACTTTAAATCAAATTAAGGTACATCCTTAGTAAGAACATCAGCCTTTTAGGTGGTTACAAACATTAGAGGTCAGACATGGTCAAACATGTTAACACTTTGATCAGATTAAAATATTTTTCTTGCTACAGTTGTATAATTGAGTTTAGACCTGAGGGGGTTTTCTGAACATTGTTATATCTTGTACCATGTGGTAGTTAAATGGTAGAAGGAGCACTTATAAGTTCCTTTAAGTTCCTTTTGTAAATAGGTTTATAAAATAGGGGAATGAGCCGTGCTGTCCTGTACGTAGGGCACAAGTTCTCCCCACTTCCATTGATGGAGGAGATCCCAGGGGTGCTCCTCACACCTTCTGTGCCCCTCAGGTGTGTGTGCCGAGCATGCGAGGTGAAGGCAGGATTAAAATGTTCCATATGTAAAGCTGAGGCACTGGGCTTTCTGTCTGTAGGAAAACCAGAAGTCCAAGAGCTTCCATTTTTTTGGGAAAACAGACACTACCTCATTTTCTTAATTATTAAGTTGTCTAACCAGAGCTTACGTGGGAGCAGAAGGGTGGGGGTACCTCCCCAGCCCTGCACAGCCGAAGTCCCCAGATTAGGCAGCAGGACTCACAAATAATGCCCCTGGTCAGAGCCTGGTCCCCATGGTCTGCTGGGCTCCCGGAGCTCCTTCAGAGGGTTTGAAATGTCCCCTTGGGCAGGGCAAGATGAAAGTGCAGTTACTGCTGGCCTGGGGCCACGGGGCCCAAATGTCTAACACGAGGTCAGAAAGCACAGAGCTGCAGTCTGGGGCTGCTCTTTGCTGGACAGAAGCTGAGGCAGCAGCCGCTGAGCCCCAGGACACGGCTGGTCCTGCTGCATCCCCTTCCCCGGGGCTGCTCCATCCCTGTGCAGGAGGAGGCCGTGGCCCCCGCAGCAGCTGGCGGAAGGAAATCTGCAGCTCAGCTGCTTCTCTGCGAGGTCTGTCTGTCCTGACTTGCACTGTCAGGGCAATAGTTTAGTACTGCTTTTTCCTGTGTTGAGTTCTGATCTTGTTGGAACCGGTGGGAAAGCTCCCCGGAGTCGCCGTGCGGCAGGGATTTGTCGCTGGGAGAGGATTGCCGCGTCCCGCTCCAGATGCTGTGTGTGGAGGGAGGCAGGGAAGGCAGCTGGAGGCCAGCAGGAGCTCCGTGTGTTCCCAGCAGTGCCTGTTGCTGTGGGAGAGCAGCAGCCCAGCCGGGTTCCCTGGCAGCAGGGGTTGCACCGCGGGACCTCGCCGGGATGGTGCTCTGTCCCCATAAATCCTCCTATTCCCGGCAGAAAGCGTTAGGAGTGCGGTGGCTGCTGATGGACCTCCTGGCAGACAGACAGATGAGTAATTTGTTCCCTCCTGACCAAAGCAAATCCACTTCTTTCAGCTCCTCTACCTAGCTTGGAATAAGATAATGGTGAAAATCATTTTTTACGTTAAAGCGTAATGTTGGATAGGTGGATGTACCAAGGCACGGGGCTTCCGAGGTCATTTATTGCATGTCTGATTCAGTCTTGGTTCCCCCCAAGGAAAATTCTTGTGTTAATTTCTGAGTTCATATCACACCCTCAATTTTGAAGCAGAACTTCCCTTTGAAATAAATTAGAGAGTTCTGCTTAAGAAGCAGTGACATGATACAGCACTGCCTGTGTGTGGTCTAATATAACCTTATTTTTAAAATTGTTTGGAATGAAAAAAAGAGAAAGAGAAATGTCACAGGGAAACAAAAGCAAGTTTTATGTAAATCTGTGCATGTGAATAAGTGGGCACGTGATTCAGACAGTTCAACAATATCTGCTCTCCCACTGGGATTCCTTCACAGGCTACCCTGGAACTGACTTCCCAGGCATGGGATGCTTTGGGGAGGGGGGAGTTGCTATGAGATGTGTATGGTAAAGGCACTGTTCCTGCAAGCTTCCAACTGTTGCTGTTTGTGAAGTGTTATGAGCTCAACCGGTCGAGAATTTAGAGAGAAAAGCGAAAGCTTCACATCAACCCAAGTTCCCAAAGCTCATCCATGTTAATGATGAGTATTTTTGAAATTTTAACTGCGAAGAACAAAGCGGTTTGGGTTTGAGTGGCGTGTCCGAGATGAAAGTGCAGGGCTGGTCTGGTTTGTGGAGCTGTAACCCAGAGAAGGGAGAGCAGGAGGAGCTCTGCAGTGCACTCACTGTTTGCCTCACTCCTGCCATGGCTCTGCAGACACCGCTGAATTCCTGTCCTGGGGTGAAGCCCCTGAGCAGTCCCTGTGGTGGGATGTGCTGTTCCGAGGCACCCGGCCCGGTAACCCTGGTGTGCTCCTGTGACTAAACACACATCGCTGGCTCCCTAGGAATGACTCCCTTGCCTGCTATCAAAGATCATCTGCAAAGGGCCAGATCCTAATCACAGGCTGAACCCTCTCTATCTGCGGCGTGATCTGCAAGGGAAGCAGGATTTCGGGGTACGGGTGGTGTGAGCTGCACACCTAAGATCCCAATCTGTGTGTGTCTGTGTGTGCATGGCATGGTGCTTATTGGGAGGGCAAAGTCTAGTGCTGAGAAACACCAGCAGTTTTGGGGAAGCTCGCCATTAAATTCTGCCTTTTGGCTGTGATTCATCAAGACCAAATTCAGTCTTTGTTTCATCGGGGCTGGCCTTTGAGCCCCCTTGGCAATTCACCACAGAGGAGGTGAGGAGGGACCCGAGCACCTGTGAGCACAGGGAGGCTCTGCTGGACTGGGTGGGCTTGGGTGAACAACAGTCAGGCACATGCTGCTCTTCAGTTGCTAAAATCTCCTGCACCACCTGTGAGTCACGAGAAAATTTCCTCAGTAAATCCTCATGGATTGCCTTGTGCTCTCTGTTCTGTTGATTTGAAGAGGGACTAGGTGCCAGACATCCCCAGCACTGTCTTCTTGAAGGCACTGCCACTGTGGGAGCTTCTCTTCATCCCACCCCTCCAGGGTTTTGGGCTGGCCACAGCCACTGCAGCTCCCTCTGCTTTCGTTTGCTGCTCATTTCACAGAATCACAGAATGGTTTGGGTTGGAAGAGACCTTAAAGCTCATCCTGTTCCAACTCCCTACCATGGGCAGGGATGCCACCCACTGGGTTGCTCAGGGCCCCTGGTTTCCCATGCCTTTGCCACTCCACCTCACTGCTCTGGGAGCCAGGAGATGGCTTAGGTCAGCATCTCTCCCCGCCTGATGTACACATGCTCTTACCTCACCCTTTACCAATGGTGGGTGGAGGGCACAGCAATAGGAGAGTAGGTACAAGTTGCTTCCTGAACTCTTTGCAGATCCACTGTGGCGGGGAAAGCTGCTCAGCCCGATCAAACCCCAGGCTGGTGCCGAGCTGGGACGTGTGAGTCCCCTGCTCCAGGCTCTTTCATGTGCTATTCTTCGAATTTCTCTTTAAGAAATAGGCTAGAACTATAATGATCCTTGTTCATTAGGCTCTGTGTCTGGAGGATGAAACAAAGGTTTGGTAGGAGGACGGGTGACTCAGAGGGTTGGTAACAGGATACAGAGCTGTTCTCTTCCTACCTTCCAGTTTTAATCCAGCTGAATCAGTGGAGACTGTTCCTCCTGCTGGCTTGTCCAGCGGTCTGTCCAGGAGGGCATGGCTCCCTCAGCCCCCGGGCACTGCGGGCATTTCATGGTGTGAACGATGAGGTGTCCTAAGAACCTGCAGAGTCTGGACCAAACCCTCTGTGAACGTCACCCAAGGTCCTGTTCTCACCCTGAGCCTGCCAGTTCAGCACATGCTGGTGGCTCACAAACCCACCCCCTCCATCTCTTAAAGGGATTGTAACCTCGTACTCCTCTGAGGCTTGATTGCAGTGGGAAGTGTTCCCTGGTTAATGATCTTGGACAAGGAGCTCTCACCTTCACCTCCTTGTGGAGCAACTTAGTGCTGCTATGTCACTGCTGGTTTTTGCCTTGGGTCTTTATGATTTAGGATCACAGAGTCATTTATGCTGGAAAAGCCCTGTAAGATCATTGAGTCCAGCTGTTAACCCAGCACTGCCAAGCTCACCACTAAACCACTGTCCCCAGGTGCCACATCTACATGTCTTTTAAATCCCTCTGGGGATGATGACTTCTCAGGACAGCCTGTGCCAGGGCTTGTCAACTTTCTCAGTGAATAAACTTTCCCTGATATCCAATCTGAGCCTCCTCTGGTGCAGTCTGAGGCCATGTTCTCTTATCCTATCACCTATTACTTGTGGGAAGAGCCTGACCCCCACGTGGCTTCACCTTCCTGTCAGGAGGGAGCAAGAAGGTGTCCCCTGAGCCTCCTTTTCTCTAGGCTGAGCCCCCCCTGCTCCCTCAACTGCTCCTCATCAGACTTGTGCTCCAGACCCTTCCCCAGCTCCACTGGTCTTCTCTGGACACACCATTTATGACCATTCCAAAGTTATAAAGGACTATTCCACCACCAGTGCCTCTGGGATTTCATGGAGGAAGTGGGACACTTGTTCAGTCCCGAGGATGACGAGGGTTAGCAAAACCTGGCAAAATCTGCTGTCCCCATCCAGAGCATCCTGCTGGCTGGAAGTGCTGGGGAAGAGGTCACCAAAGTGGCTTTAAACCACTGCTCCTCTCCCGTCCACCGCCTCTGTGCTAAACACAGCTCAGCTGCCACGAAAGGAATCCACTTCATTGTGTTTCACGGGGTCCCAAAATTAGTATTTTGTGAAAGAAAACAATAAACTCAACAATGCTGTGGTAAGTTTCTGAAACCAAAGTAAAACTGGATACTAGAATCTGGAGCACTTTTCCCCTCCGGTTATAACAACTTTGCATTTGATTAAATGATAGGCAAAAAAACCGTCTCAACAGTATCTCCTTTGTTCCATTGAAGAATCTGGAACTATATAATATACAAAGTACACGTCTGCCTTAAAGAGCTACACAGTAATCATGGACTGACCAAAAAAAGACCTTTTTTTTTAAGTGATTCAACTTGTCTGCTCTGTGCCGAGTTTGTTTTCTGCTGTGGTTTGCTCCGAGGAGTAGCGTAAACTGAGGTTCTGCCCTGATGGCACTCACACAAAAGTAAAATGTGAAGGCCCAAGGGTCATAAAAGTGTGTTGGAGTGAGCACAAGGGAGATGTGATTATAAAGGCACTCGTGGAAGAAGTGCTGGGGAGAGGCTCTTTGCAGGAAAACGCTCAGAGAGGATCAGAAATGTGGAATTCTCATTCTGAGGCCGAGGAGATGGCACTGCGGAGGCTGCATTCATGCTTGGGAAATAAACCATCCTAAGATCTACCACATGAAAATTTGTTGTTCTTAGCTTGAGAGGCTGATGAGGTGGCTCCTGTTATGAGCTGCTGCCCTGGAATTGCTGGTGCAGGAGTGGAGATAGTGGAGAGGAGTCGTTGTCTTTGGATTCTGACACGGCAGACACAGCACAGCCCCCGACACCACCATACCCCGGGTTCAAAACTGGCCCTTGAGCTTTGGCTTCCTGCTACAGCTTACACACTGTGGCACTGCTAGTTTGGGAATCTCACCATCCAAGGGAATATGTGGATTCCAAAAGTGACGTTTTGCAAGATCACACCGTGCTGCGCTGAGTATTCCTTGGCAGTGCTTAGGTAAATTAAATGAATAGATAAATTAAAATATCTGTATTACCCAAAATCAAAGCTAGAAGCAATAATATAAAATAAGAATTAAAAATTTAAAAAAAAATTAAATAAACACCCAAACCTTTTTGTTTGACTTTCTCTGATATAAAGCAATTTCTCCAGGACTCTGCACCATATGAAACACATTATAAATGCTCTTGTAAAATCCACATCATTATACCACATGAAAGGCCGGGTCCTAAAAATAGCCATTCAGAGAGGATGCAGGCTAGTAGCAATTTCGGTGATCATGAAATAGTTGTGTTGACATCTCTGTGCATGCACACCCACAGAAAGCTTTGACTTTTGAATATTCTTAGCAACATTGGTGCTTTATGGAATTTTCCATGTTCTCGTCCCATGAACAGTCCTTTACCCAGTGGCATTCCTTTCTGATCTTATCCCTTATTTCTAACTCTGATTTTATTCAGAAAATGGGCAGATTACTTTTTTTTTTTTTAATTTTACATGAAACTCTTTCCTTGCTATCAGTTTGGCAGGGAAATATTTTTATTTTTCCTTTAATAGGCACACACATCCCTGGTATTTTGGGGAACTAAGTCTTAGAATGTAAACCTAGAGCATGAGGTGATAACACAAGAAGCTGCCACATCTACCCAGCCTTTGTATCTGCTGTAGTATTCAAAAGAAAGTAAATGAAATCTGCAGTAATTACACAGCAGTGTATCACAACAAAAAAAAAAAATTTCTTCCTCGTCCCAGCGATCAGAACTTGGATTTGGTTTGGGAATATGAAAGGCTGCAGCCTCCTGGCTCTGGTGTGTTCGCAGCCAAGCCCTGGCTGGGATCAGCTGCCGTAGCTCTGGGACAGACAACAGAGTCCTGCCAGCTGATATCGCCCGAGATCTTTTTGAAGAGCTCATCAGATTTGATTTTACTGCCGTTGTGTTTCGGTTTTAGCTTACTATTTGTTTGAAAGCATTACTATAGGGATGGTTTTCTGAAGAAAGAAAAAACGTTGGAATCTTCGGCGCTGATCTCTTGTTTGCATTTTTCTTTTATAAGTAAGGTGGTGATGATGGAGATGTGCACCTTCACATGAGGGTGGCTGAAGGCTGTGGTTTAAGCCTGTCCTTGATTTTTAAGTGTGTGGCCCTTCTAAAACCAGTTGGAAACAGTCTGTATCCTCAAAATAAGTTTGCTTGTGGAATTGGAGCAAAATTCTGTGGAGATGGTGAGTGAAATAACAGGGTGTTGCAGAAAATTACATTGCTTCTGAAAGAGCTGGCATGAAAATCATGAAGTCTGAGGTTTCATTCAAATCAGATGTATCTCTGGTTGTCGTGGGGCAGGATACAAACTCTCCAAGGGATTTACAGGGAGCCATACAGTTGTTCCAGGTTGTTTTAACTTCAGGGCAGCTCTGTTCCCTTGTCCAGGTCTGGAGTCCTGTTCCAGTGCAAACAGACTCTCCAGATTTTAGCCTGATGCGTTGATTTTCTTGCAGGCTGTTGGAAACTCTGAAGAATCAAATGCTGTAAAATGACATCACAGAAGTGGGTTTGCTGTTGCTGATTTAGCTCCCTGGAACAGCCTGGACTAGGGGACATGGGAACACTTTGACAAGGCAATAGTTTTATAGAGTAAATGCATTAATTTCCACACTGTCAGTAATTTAAGGATCTGTTTGCAACTAAGTGGCTCCTATTGGCATCCTGCTCTGTATAATGCAACAGACAGTGGTGTTTGGAAAAAGCTAAAAAGTTTTTAATGCTTCTGGCTTGAAGTTGACATTGTGCCTAAGCCCTTTTCTCTTTTCTATAATTAATTTGGTGGCTGAACCTAAGGTTATATCTGGCAAGTTAAGTTTTTACTACCCAGGTAAAAGCACTGGATATCCCTCACTGGGACTTAGGACAGCACTTGAATACAGGAGTATTTTCCTACAATAGTAGGGAAAATTTATTTTCTTGAGTCAAGAGGACAGAAAATTACCTGATATGTCAGTGCCAGTTGTTTGGTTAATGACATTTACTGGAAATAGTCTATAACTACATGCATGTATTCAAACTTCACAAAATAAGATGTTTTCAAATTATAATGTACTATTTGTACTGAGGTGAGTTCGGTTGGTTGGAGCACGGTGCTAATGCCAGGGTCACGGGTTTGATCCCTGCACAGGCCATTCAGTTAAGAGTTGGACTCGGTGATCCTTCTGGGTCCCTTCCAACTCAGAATATTCTGTGATTCTGCTCGCCTTGCACACGGATCTGCATATGAATGCCCAGTGATGGATGAGGCAGGCTGCAGTGAATCCCCAAAAGATCGGTTCCCATATCAAAAAGGAATCACTGTTGATCCAAATTTCCTTCTGAAGCCAGTGGCAGATGCCTGGGTGCTGGGTGGGTGCGTGGCTGTGCCCGTGGGCGGGAGCTGCCTGTCTCCTGCGCCCAGGGGTTTGTTTGATCCGGGATCCTCTTCCCGGAGAGCACCAGGTGCCGTGGCAGGCGGGGTGAGCAGCCAGAGAAACAGACACGGGCAGCACCAGTTGTTTATGTGCTAACACAGGATGTTCTCAAAATCAGGTAAGAAGTGAGGCATGTTACCAAGTTTTATAGCAGAGGAACCGGATAGTCTTGTAACTGCCGTGCAGGGCTGTGGCGGGCGAAGCGTGGTGTTATCCCGGCTCCTGCTCCCTGTCCCGCAGGAGCTTGTTTGGCCGTGACTCAGTTTCCCCCAGGAGCATTCTGGAGCTTTATCATTTCATGTGTAAGAGATGTTTGGAGAGCACTGCAGGGACAGTCACATGGATACTGAAAAAAAAAACCATAAAATCCCACCCAGGGGTCTGCGAGAGGGGATGTTTCAGAAGTGATCAGAGAAGGACTAGCCAAAAAAGTAATCTGTGCTGCTTCTTAGACCATTTACTTCAAGATATTAAAGAAATTGCAATTTCATAATCTTCTAGGGAGTTGCAGGTGGCCCTAAGACCACAGCTCCTTCAAGGCAATTGGCATCTTTTCTTGCTTTAAAAACAATCACCTTTTCAGCCTAAGCAGTAATTTCATAGAGTGGCATTAGTTGGATGGGAACAGTGATGCGATGGTCCAGCATGTTGTCTGAAATACACAAGCTGCACAAATCCTCCTTATTAAACCAGGGACAAAATGTCATTTATTTACCCACTTGTAATATGGTGATGAGAAAAACCTCCAGGATCACACGGCATAGCTTTTGGACACATGTACCGAACCTCTGGATGCATAATTCAAATTCCTTGTCATGAAGAATGAGTCTATTTATCTTGGAACCTTTTTTACTTAAACAGTAATCTCTAGGAAATCATTTGTTAACAGTACTTCCCTGCCAGTTTGTCAGTTAATGGCTTGAGGCACAGTCTGAAGTGGATGAAATCTTTTCCAGGGAGATGCTGCTGTCGCATGGGGTGCAGAAAGCTTTATAGCAGACACAGCAGTAGTGGAGGCGGTCAGATGAGTTCAGTCCAACTCCCAGAATCCCAAGGAGACATGGCACGATGGGGTGAAGCTGACTGTTCTAGCAGGGCATCATTTGTGAAATATTAAGGCCACCAGCTGTGCCTGTGTCAGCTTCGACCCCTGAATTTTCCTTACTGGCAGCTCCAGGTGTGAGAGTGGGGAGGCCAAAACCAGTGTTTGTGGTGGCTGAGGCTCTGCCTCGTACCCTGGGCATTTCTGCATCTGTATCCTGGGCATCTCTGCATCCCAGGCATCTCACCATCCTGGGCATTTCCATCTCTGCATCCCAAGGCATCTCCCCGTGCCGGGTGGGGAGGCAGCCGGGTGGGCGAGCCGGGGTGCAGCCCCCCCAGCTCTGTTGGGGTGCCCATGATGTCTGCCAGGGCAGCAGAGTCCTCCAGCTCGGAGATGTTATCGCTCTCTCCAGCAGTCTAGCAGCGAGTTTCAGTTAGGTAATGAGTTATCTGATTTCCCTTTAATCTAGGCAGCATCACTGCAGCGCGACAGCCTCGCATCGCTGTTTATCTCACGCTCAGGGCTGCAGGGAGACAACTGGCAAGAATGGGTGAAAATTCACTGGGAAAGGAGCTAGGAAAAGCCACCCTGGCCTGCACCAAATCCCTCCTTTCTGCAGCGGGAGCGGGTGAGAAATAACTGCCCCGAGCCGAAACTCTCCCGAAAGGCCACAAAATCCAGCTGAAGTAAATACCACTTCCCTGCAGCATTATCTCCCACTCGGTGCTGTCTGCCCACAGAGGATGGTAGGGTGTAGGAACTGGCAGGGGATTAATGGCAGCCTGGTTCATAAAAAACTCCGCTGCCAGAAGGACGTGGGACCCAGACAGAAGTAAAGAGGGGCTGGTTCTCTCTGCAGATGCCCCCAAGTGCTATTTGTCTGAGAGCAGATTTTCCCACAGATCTTTGGCCTTCATATTATTTGAAGAACCCCCTCTGCAGCTGCAATCCTTCCCTCCCCCGAGGGAAAAACAGGGTGGTAACTTTGTGAACTGAATGGTGTGGAGGTTTAGGAGTACTGCCATGGGAGGGGAAGATTTGGCTCATTAGCGTGGAACATTGTGTTGCCAGGAACAGAGTTTTGGGGCAGAACTAATAACATGGAAGCAGATGCAGTCAGCTTTTATTAAACTGGTTTGTAGATGACTCTAAATAGGCAACAGTTGTATCTGGGGCTTTCCTTGAGAAAGGCAGAATGGCAGACCCCAGCAGCAGCAGAGCCTGGCTTAGATGCTGGATAAAAAGTACAGAGAAGCTGACCAAATCCCTGGATGTTAGGAAAAATTTCTGTCAAATGTATTTGGAAAAAAAAACCCCAAAACCCACCAACAGAAGTCTTTGTGATTGTGTTATAATCTTTAAACTTTTAGAGTCCACATATCTACCTCACTTTGAGCAAGGAGCAGCTGTACAGCAATGGAGTTCATAGTCTGAAGGACCAAACACTGTATCATCTTTGCTTTACCATGGTGGATCATCTCCTCTAGGTCACTCAGTTACCCCATAGCTGGACATACATTAACTGCTTGACAGTGCATTACAGGTAGGGATGGATAAATTAGTTCCCAAGCCAAGTTTTGAAGCACTTCTCCCTTGAACCTCCCCTTCCGTGGCACCAATTAACTCCATAGCTCTTATCAAGCATCACTGATGGTTGGGTGCCATTTCCTGACACAGGGCATTCCATGGCCACCAGTAATGATGGGTTGAACTCGCTCTGCAATTGCCTTACACGAGTACACAGGTTGGAATGACCACCAGCCAACTACAAACTGCCCATCTCAGCCGCCTCCCAGGATCCAGAGAGACCATTGATACCTCTGAGGAGTCCCCACACAGACCATCCATCCTCTGCCAGGCCCAGCAGTGGCCATTGCTGTGTGCCCTTAGAGCGTCCTCCTGGTCCTGCAGCACCTCTGTGCAGCCTGGATGAACCCTCTGGCTTCCATGAGGCTGTCAGGAATGATCAGTCTCCATCAACACAGCTGAGCTACAAAGCTCTGTAGAGGTGCCTGTTGGATTGCTGACATCTCCATGATGTCTCTTAGTTGTCCCCTCCTTCCGTGCCAGCTCCAAACTCCATTTCCTAGAGCAAAGAGACCCTTTCCCTGCTCCATGTGTGCCAGCCTGGCATCCACCTTGTGTTCCCTGCTGTGCTCCTTGCAGCCTCATCCTCCCGCTCTGGCTGAATGAGGCAGGAGGAATCCCGCTTGGATGCTCAACTCCATCCTGCCTTGGTTGTGCAATACTTTTTTTCTCAGGCAGTTTCTAATCTGGAGATTTTCTGGGATCTGTGCACGGCAGAGAGGGAAGTCTCCTCGTCACCTCAGGTTCTGTCTTTCGGTACCAAGTGTTTAAGACATAATTCCAGGCGTCCAGGGCTTGCTTTCTCTTTGTGTCTCCTTTGCTGTTGCTTTCATTTGCTAACATGTTGAACTTCAAAGTCTATTCTTTCTCCTTCCTAATTTTTATGGAAAAAATGGTCTAAACCCCATTTGCATTTCCTCCCTGAGGATACTGGCAATCCTTAATCCTATATATTAAAGAATCTCAGTTTTCCCAGCAGCCTTTTATTCTGGGACTACTCTTCCACTCTGTTTTCTCCTTGAAATCCTCTCCTGTGGTTCAAAATTGCTCTTCACGGTGCCCCTGACCACTGTCACTTGCTGTTATGAGCTATTTGCACGGATGTTTGATCACTTTCTAAGCCCTTTTCCCTTCCCAGCCTGTCCCTTGCAGGTAATTTGTGAAGGTTTCATGCCCGTGGCAGTAGGTGCCTGTTTGCCCTCGGAGGTTGCAGCGTGGGGCCATGTGCTGTGCAACCAGCAATCTCCAGGACCTGCTGGAGTAACTATTTACAGAGCCAAGAGATAGCAGGATGAAAGGGTGAATAACTGGGTGCTGGTTTATTCAGGGTGATTTGAATTTCACACCGATGGTCTCCATGTTCCAGTCGAGGACGCGGCTCCCAGTGACCGCTTGAGAGGTGATTGTCATCCCTCCTTCCCCAGCTGTGATGTGGGATGGCACAGGGACCCTCTGCCTGTCCCTTGTCCCTCTCCCAGCTTCCCCACAGGGCGATTCCCTGCGTTCCCCAGCCCGTGGGAGCTGTGGGAAGCAGGTAGGATGCTTGGCCAGGCCTGGGCTGGCCGTGTGGATCCGGGGATTTAGATCATGGTGTTCTCTCCTACGAGCCATTCTCAGCGATGTGCTCGGGTAATTAGCATGTGCATAAACACTTGGTAATCTTGTGATCATGGCTTGCAGATTAGCTCTTTTGCCAGCTTTGCGATTTCTTTGCCAGTTTTAGTTTTAATTGCAAATCCATTACTGCCAGCTCCCTTGCATATTGTAGCAATAGGCAAATTAAAACACTTGGACACAGTTGGGCGGGTTTCAGTTAAGAAATTAATTGTTACTGCCAACCAGTGCTTTTTAATGTGAGGGTGGCATTTGAGTTTGTTTTTGAGGGCATAATCTCCAAGACTTGCTTTTTTCCCTTCTCCTCCCCCCTCCCCAGACTGCGTTGCCCTGTCGAGCAGCTCCCCAGATGGCACGAAGCAAATGCTTGCCTCTTTGATCTCCTAGTCAAGAAATTTGGAAGTCGTTCTGAATTTATGAGAATCCTGTCTGAAATAAATCTGTCTGTGCACAGGGCCACACTAAGGCAACCCGGGGCTGCAGGCACAGCTCACCTGAACCTCCCGGGGAGGCACAGGATTACACCCCACAGGAGCATCGTGTGATGCTGCAGCGATAAAGAGAAACTTCATGCATATTGTTGAACATGAAAAAGTCTAGACAATCTACAATTTACCAGTCGGGGTAATTGGCTAAAGGCTTAATCCGCCCTGATAATCCAGTAATGGTATTGTTGGCAGGACATTGATGTAAATATCACTCAGCAGCGCTGGCAGCCGCTGTCTGCTCTGATTGCTGCCGTTCCCAATTCCTTTTCCACAGTCGTTGGGGAATTTTCGGAGTTCTGCAAACTTCTTGTCTTCGGTGTTTTTGAAGAACTGTCTGTGCTCAGTGTTTGTTTTTCACTCGGTTTGCTGATTAAGTAACATTTTCCAGCAGGTCAGAACTTTCACAGAACCATTCATCAAGAACATTTTTTTTTCCCTGGATGTACCTTTTTTCCCCGGTGTATTTTTCACATGGCTCTCTCCAGCCTCCTGCTGCTGCTGTGGCACAGTTTGCCGTGGCACTTCAACACAAACAACATCTGGTTCTGCAGTGGAGCTGTGCCAGCACTGTGAGCCACCTGCCACCTGCGTGTCACCACCAGACCTGGTGGCATTCACTGAGGCTTTGGTGGCATCACTCTGCTCAAGCCCAAGCCCTGACGTGCCACCGGCTTGGCTGGGGCTGCAAACACCGTTGGGGCACTTTGGAGGTCAGTGAGCTGAGCAGGGTTTTATAGATACATCAAGCTCCCCATTTTGCAGGGGTGTTTTTAATGCATGTCCGTGTGCCCCGTGGGGACAAAGGAGGGGGTTGTGGCACCACAGATGCAGGGGAAGGTGGACAGACTAGTCCCTCCTCCAAACATGAGTCTCCCACCAATGCAGTGCTTGTCCCCACGTGCTGCCTCCCAAGGCCTGTTGATGTGTCAGGGCATGGCTGGGCTTAAAGTGCACACTCAAATTATTGTCTAATTGTGCATGAAGCCAGTGGGTAGAACTCCTGTCCCGTTCTTGTTACTTTATTCTCTTTAACTCATTCCCCTCGTTTGCCTCGGTAAACAGGGTTGTTCTCAGCTGCCTTTACAGCTGAAGGACCCTGCTGCAAATCCACACAGCACCAAGCACAAGTGGATCCTGCTGGGTACTGGAATCAGAGAGTCTCAGAATCACAGAGTGATTTGGGTCAGAAGGCACCTTAAAGACCATCTTGTGGGATGCCACCCACTAGATCAGGTTGTTCAGGGCCCCATCCAACCTGGCCTTGAGTCCCCAGGTTTTAATTTGTAATAGAGTCATATTTGTTAACTGAAAAGCCACTTGGTTGTTCCTGGTCACTGGCCTTGCATGGTCAGTCCAGGGACTAAGATCCAAGTTACTTTTCTTCTTTCTGTGCATCACCACCAAATCACACCCTGAGTATTCTCTGTACAAATTCCCTGCCTTCAGAGAGGTTGTGAGTGTGTAATGGATTGAAGCTCAGCAGAGGATTCCCCTGATGACCGAAGCAGAACCACCCTGGGAATTCCTTTTCTGCAGGAGGGTTGACTCTGTGCTGCCAGCCAAAGTATTAAAAACCCTGCACCTAATAACATATAAACTTATTTTGATCACTAAACCCAGCTGAGATAGAGGGCTGTGAATCCTTGACAGCATTTTTAAGGCAGCCTGGAAGGGTTTTTTTTTTGAACATAGCCTTTTTTTTTTTCTGCTCAGAAAACAATAGAAGCAGCAGAGTTCCGCTGCAAACAAAACCTGAACATGCTCTAACTTACATGTGAAATATCAAAGAGCCCTCATTCAGTACACATCACCGCCCTTCCGTTTCACAGCAAACACCTTGTCACGGCCCAGAGACTTTGGGAAAACTACATGTAGTGTGTTGGGGAGAATGTCACCCTGCTAATTATCCCCTAGCTCTGGCTCCACGATGTTGTGGCTAACAAATCCAGCTTTAATTGTTCGTGATCTCTATCGGGGCAGACATCGGGTTTAAGTTCAGTCAGTACAGAGTCAGGAGAAATAAACACAAACCTACAGTAAGATCAAAGCAGCAGAGAGGTGCACATGTGCTAATAATAATAGCTTATGAAAGCTCATATTTTCCTTCAACAACATCCTGTCATTTGTGTATCAGCTTTGAAAAGGGTAAAAAAAAAAAAAAAAAAAAATACAGTGTAATTTACTTCAGCAAAAAAATGAGATAAGGCAGATATTTGATTGCAGCAGCTCGTGTGTGGTTTGCTGCGAGGACTGTACATGCATCACGGCCTCCAGTGCATGTGTGAGGGGAGGGTGCAGAGGCTGAGCTGGCTGTGACCGAAGTACCATCGTTATCTGATTTTTATGTACAGCTGGTGACAATGTGATGCAGAAGGGAGGATGAGGTAAACGGTCTCAAAGTCGGTAACCGCATCCACACCTGGTGCACCTCGATAAAATGTCTGTAAACAGTCTGGATAGATGAGGTTACGGCGAGGCTGAGGACGTCTAACGGCTCCTGGAGACGCAGGGAGAGGCACACGGAGGTTTGGGGATGGTGTTTTGGCCGGGCTGGAATTGCCCAGGGGATTAAGATGGGGATTTTGCCGTTATGGGGCCGTAAGCAGGGCTGCAGCTCGGCTTTCCCGGCACGAGCGGAGCGTGGTCGGGGTGACCGTACCCGGGAGGCCCTGCCTGAGCTCAGGGGTCAGGCAGCCGTGATTTCCCTCCACGGGACGTGACCTACTTAGGGAGGTCAGCCCTCAAAGCTGGGCACGGTGCTGACCATTTCCTCTCTCCTCTTACATCGAATTTTTGCTATCAGCTGCTTAATCTGGCACAGCGGCTTTAACTTCCGCCGGGGTTCTGCCCTGCCTGGCTCCGGGATGCCTGGTGGGCTGGGGGGGGACCAGGAGCTGAGGAGCTGTGGGAGCAGAGCCGTGGTGGTGATGCTGCCACCAGGAAGGAGACACAGGGTGCTGCCAGTCCATCTTTCCCTTTGCTGTGGTCGTTGACGTTCGGCTGTGCCCGCAGTTCACTCTGCAGGCAGGAACGTGTTTGGGGTTTTGGTGAAGGGAGGAAGGCTGACAATAAGAGGTGACAGAGTATTGAAGATGGGCTGGCTGAGGAGAGAGAAGGTTGTTTAGAAAGAAAACAGAGGAGAAGAGGACAAAGAGGAGCAGGCACAGGGACAGTCACACCTTCTGAGCTGTGTCTTTGGGTACCGCCAGCTCCTCGGGCAGGGCGTGGTGGTGGCCACGGGGTGACAGTAACAGAGAGCAATCCCTGCACTGGGAAGCTGTTTCTCAGGGCTGAGAGTCTGTGCAGAGTCTGCAGCGGCTGAATTGCAGCAAACAGGGACTCGTTAAGAAAGTGGAGCAAATAATAATGATCCATATGTTTAATGCAGCTGAAAGGCGTACTTCAAAGATTGTGTTATCCTAAAAAAGCCCGAGTATAGAGGGGAATATACTTGATCACGGCTTCCAAGTTTTGATGGTAGCGTTGTAAGTAGGTCAGCAAACGGTGATATTTAAATTAACTCCTCTTTCTGGCAACTAGATGGGAATGTAGGTCTGGAAATGGGTAGATGTAGATTCTCTTCCCAGCTCTGCCACTCTGACAAGTCACTTCACCTCCTCGTGCCTAAGGGAAAAATACACCTTTGGGCTCTGCCCAGTAATCATCAGCCAAATGCTTCCCCACCTATCTAAAGGGTTTTAGAATATGTGATTGAAAAGTGCAAAGTGTTATTAACATTGAATTAATGTCTGCCATTACAATATGTAATGGAGTATTTCTGCACACACCCCACTTCCTCCTGCTCGAATGTTTTGTCAGACGAGTCCAAGTGTTTACCAGCTTTACAGCTGGCCTGCAAAGAGCCAGCCAGAGCTGGAGCTGCTGGTCGCCCGTGTTGCTGCTGGGCTGGTTTGGTGGAAGGATGGTTGTGGTGCAGGAGCTGGCAGCAGAGCCCAGCTGGGGGCACACAGATTTTGGCAGATGGTGGCCGGGGTGCCCCATCAGCAGCCAGCCCGGAGCTGTGGGCACGCTCTTGTGAAGCCCGTGGCACCCTACCCACGCTTCCTGCCAGGGGTGGAGAGGGCCAGGCTGGTCTGAGGGCAGGGGGGATGTGCTGCTGGAGCACCTCCCTTGTCCTGTTTTCTGGGAGCTGAGAGTCACAGCCTTCCCACTGCACATGCCATCGACTGCTGGCTGCGTTTGCACTTCCCCGGGCAGCACTGATGGCTTCAGTTTCTACCTCCTCTAAATATATTGATTTTCTCTGTGCAAATAACAGCTGCATGTTTGTTGACCCACAGCGCTATTTAAGGATTCCCATTCCTGGAAGTGTCCAAGGCCAGGCTGGACGGGGTTTGGAGCAACCTGGTATAGTGGAAGGTGTCCCTGCACATAGCAGGGGGGTTGGAACAAGATGAGCTTTAAGGTCCCTTCCAGCTCAACCCATTATGTCATTCTGTGATATCAGCCCAGACGTTTCGAAGCAGCATTCCTCCTTTTTGGTTGTCTGCTCATCCCAAGACAGGCTTTCCCTGCCTGCCTTGCACACACAGCCCTGCCTTCTTTCTCATTATCACACCCTGCACAGACATTTCCCTTCTTTTCTAAAATATCTCAGCACATGGTGTGGGTTACTGTCTAGACTGCATCACTTGAACCAAATGTATTCACTAATATAATGTATTATTAGAGCTCACTAAGAGTAACAAACAAAGTACATTTCTTTGTTCACTCTTTAATTGTTTGTTCATTAGCTCGCTTGCTGATTCATAAAATATGAAAACCTCCAATAGGGTATCTAGTCACTAGTGCAAATTAGCTAGTTTCTAATGTACATAAATAAATTATAACCCTGCATTTACAGTTTGCCTTTAGTGTAAGGGCTGTGCAGAAGTGCTTTATCTCTGCACACAAAATGACAAGTAAAGGCAGAAGCTGGGAGTGCTGTATCCTACACTTGCAGAACACGCTAGTGGCAAGAATTATCTCTTTGCTGGTGGGTAATTTGTTTTCTTTAGCTCTGAAGGTGGAATATGACATCCTTGGGTAGCTACCTTTGTAGCTAGGGCTGGGTGTTCTGCTGGTGTGAGTTGGCAGGGGCATGCTCTGTGTGCTCTCAGCAGCTGGGAAAGCCCTGGAGCTTTTGTTATCCCGAGGCTCTGCGTTTTCCCTGGTTTATCTGATCCACTGCTCTGCTCTCTCTCCAGCAGCAACTCTTTCTACTTTTTGGCTATTCTTGCTGCTTGTGAATTATTCCCAAAAAAAAGAACCATGTTATTCCCAAAAATGTCCTGAGACACTTCCTTCCAGGTGGTATGTGCCCATGGGTAAGGCTCCCAGAGGGTCTAAGACCATCTTTTTATGGTGCTTGTTTCTAGCCTGCAGATTTCTGTGGCAGGGAGGGTAATTCTCTAATACAACTCAGAGATAGAATTCTTCACTCCCTTCCACACCATGATCAACATGCTCATGAAAAAAGGAATCTTGTTCCAACCCCCTGCCATGGGCAGGGACACCTTCCACCAGCCCAGGTTCCTCCAAGCCCCATCCAACCTGGCCTTGGACACTTCCAGGGATCCAGGGGCAGCCACAGCTTCTCTGGGCACCCTGTGCCATTGTATTAATTATTACAAGCTTGGGTCTCGTCTGATTTGTGTGGACACCAGAGATTTACAGCTGTAAATGCCTTCTGTTGCCAAATTGATGGTTACTGCCTCTTCCATGGGCAGCGTTCCCAAAGTGTTCTCTGGGTGTAAGGCTCGGACCTGCAGATGCTCACGTAGGTAAATGATTTCACATTTATGGATGGTCTTGTTGAAACCAGCCCAACAATTGGTGCATAAAATTATTTGTATGTATTTGTATTTGCAAGTGTTGGATCTATATGTGCAAGATCAAGGACTTAATTTGTAAACTTTTTTGTTTTGCTGCATAAGAGCTTTGCTGACTGGGTACCTACAGGTCTTTGCAGTGTAAGTTCTGTTACATTTCATAAACAACCACTTATATGCATTTCTTGAGCAGACATGGGTATTGATAAAATTTTAAAATTTGTGATAAATTGTAGGATATTGCAGCAGGTCAGCTCCCTGTAGGATGCAACATTTCCAGTGATGTATTTCTAACAATCAAGACCCAAAAATGTCTGGTTTTGACAGAATGAAATACACCCTTTTTTCTCAACCTCCTTCAATGGTATTGATTAAACAGAGATTAGTGGATGTGGGATTTGTATCTTCAGTTATTTTACCTCAGTGCTACACCATTGCTTTAACTGACTTTACCACAAAGCCTCTCAAACTTCCTTTTCTTTGCTAAATTACCTTGTGAATTCTCCACTTCCTCACATGCCCAACACCTCCACCTCTGAGGAGGTGGGAAAAGCCTTTTATCATCACATGTCCAGGCCATTCCCAGGCAGTGACCCTGGTGCACCCCAGCTCTGGGACAGGCCGTGGCTTTTCCAGACGTTGCAGACTGGCTCTTGGGAGGGGACTTCATCCACAGACACAGCGGTGAAAGCTGAATCCCCATCCCGGAGACATTTTAGGACCTTTGTGGTATCAGAGGGGATCATTTGTCTTGCATGTTTTGAATTTGAGAATCCTGAGGCATGATTCATGTGGTCTGGGAGCTGGCAGGGCTCGTGGTGCGTTCTCCAGATGTACCAGGAGCCTGCAATCTGCTGTGCTCCCGGTGTGGGCACTTGGGCTGTCACACTAAGCCAAATCTTGCTTTGGAAAGTCGGGGGCACCTTTGCCCCCCCCCCAGTTTGGCTCTGTCTGCATCTCACATGAGGTTTCTCTTGCTTGATCGGTCGTGGATTTCTGTCACTTTGTCCGTATTGAGCCTCAACAATAAAAGAGAATTAGTTCTGCTTAATTAACCCACAAGTCCATAATCTCTAGTTCATGAAGGAAAAATACAGAAGTGGTAAAATCTCGTGTCCTGCTGCTGGAGCCAACCAGGCCGTGATGCTGTGCCGGCCTGCAAGCAACTCCAAACGGCGTCACTCGGAAACTCTCTTTCATCTTCATCTCATTCTGCTTGAATTTCTGCATTTACTTGTTGGAATCGTTGGCTGCACTCTCCTTCTTGCATTTTTTGGTTTGCCATGTGTGTAATGCTACCCAGTTCTCTTTGCAGATGACCAGATTAGGCGAAAGAAAATGAATTATGCTTATTTCTGCGCTTTAGGTGGTTTTTCATGTGCACTGCCCTATGCAAAACAAGGAATATGATTCTTTAATGTTTTCTTTAGATCCTGACTCTAATCCAGCCTCTCCAGCTCTACCTGAGTTCCATGTGAACATAGCTTTCTTTGCTGGACATCTTTTCTAGCTAAAAGGGTAGAAAGCTCTAGATCAACATCTCTTTAGGTTGCAAACATCAGGACTTTTCCTGACCATTCAGTTCTTTGCCTTCCCCTTGTTAGGAGCAGCTGTGGTGCTGAGATTTTCTGAATCTCTGTGACCACCAGAATTTGATTCCAAAGACCACCACACAGTTCCCTGAAGAAGACAACTTTCACTCTCTGCTGGTCCTGTCTGGTTTCAGGACAACAACTGTAAAACAAAATATTTTACTGCAGATACTGAGGGTTTTAAAGTCCTGAAGCAAGCTTGCATTTAAAAGGAAGAGTTGCTAAATTCAACGTACATAATTGACGTATAATTTGAAGTAATGGCTTTGCAGGAGTGTCTGCATAGAATCTGACCTATATATTCCTTAGAATTGGTGACCGTGTGGAGGAAGGAGAGGGCCTGACCCAGCTTGACATCCAGATCCCAGGGAAAGGTTGCATGACTAATAGTGAGAAAACAGCCTTGGATTGCATCATGTAATCACAGGCTGACAACCTTGGAACCCAATATGGGCATTTTCCGGAGTCATTTCCTGATGCTCATCCACCTGAATTAAGACAAAATAGTTAATTACTTTCTTTTGGAAAGCAGCTGCAAGTTTATCTCCTTTCAAGCACTTTGGTGTGTTAAGAGCACCTCTTCTGCCATTGAGGAGGATTTCAGATGTATCTTTGACTCACACTGTTGCCAGGTGGTGGTGATCCAGCCTTTTCAAAATGCCTCTACATAAAATTATCCCAATCCCGCAAACCACTCAGTATTATTTCATTGATGTTCTGCTGGCAAAGAGGCCTCTAAGGCTTTAGAGACTTGAATGGAGGCAGGTGCCTTTTTTATCCTCCAGCCTTCCCAGAAAATCTACTGATGCTGTGGGATTTCCCCAGTCCTCAAAAGAATTCCCTCCTTGGGGGAAGATGGAGGTTAGAGTGGCAGTGGGGGTATTATTTGCATCTTGCTGGGGCAGAGGACTGTCTGCAGTGCATCCCTGGTGCTGAGCCCTCGCTCCCCGGGTGCATCCCTGGGCCACTCTGCCCTCTCCCTGTTCCCATTCCTGGCGTGGTCACAGCAGACAGCTCACACATGAAGGGAGGAGGTGCAGCAGCGCAGCGAGTGCTTGTGAAACAGGGAATTACTCCAGTGGCAGCAGTGTCCCAGGGGCCAAGCTCCCAGGGGAGCACACGAGGCTGGAGCCTGAGGACAGCGGCACCCCCGCATCCCTGGCTGGGGTTCCGTTATTCCCACAGCCCTGCGCTGGGGCACAGCCCATTCCCGATCAGCTTCATGGAAAGGGCTCTTCCATATCACCTCTGTCAATCTGGGTGCTTCACATGTGTGGAATGTCCTGACTTCCATGCGCAGCACAATCCACTGCCAGGTTTGTCACTTGGGCTGTGGGACGTGGGTGCTGTTTAGGGTGAGTCACTGGGGTGCTTTGCTCTGCCCCTTGGGGCGTTGGGTTAAGACAGAACACGTTCTGTGAGCTTTGGATCGGGAGGGAGCAGAAAAGGAGCAAAATGTTGCTACTTGGGTGCGTTTTTTACCGCTCAGCTTCTTCAGTGATGAGCGCAGCAGCTGAGAGCTGCTGGGTGTTGGTCTCTGCTTTCCCGCTCCCTTCACAGCAGTTTCACAGAGATTTGAATTTTCCCTTGCAAAGAGGTGGGTGGAATCAGCTGGAAAGGAGGGAGTCAGCTCTGCTGCCTGATGGAGAGAGCACGGGTGAAGTGTTCTCCTCCACCAGATGTGGAAATCCAAGCAACTGCTGGGTCACTCAAAAAAAAAAGCCCCGAGAGAGGGAGGGGAAAAGCTTGAGCTGCTGTAATCACAGGTAGGAGTGGAAATGCCTGGAAATGATCCATCAGCAAAGAGTGGGCCGCTCCTTGGAAACTCTGGGAATGACTCCTGTGCCCTCCCAGCAAGTGTATGCTAACCTGGCCTTGCACAGTACTTTCCTTTTCAGTCTAGCTAATACTCTCAGCAACACATTCAGGTAGATATTTCTATAAAAATCTCTCTTTATGTTTCATTTCCAAGCCACCACACGTGGATTTATTGGTGAGTAATGGGTGAGTCGACAGGGTATAATGCTCATTACTCACAGGGAGCACGCAGGGAGGTACTTGGAGCGGTGGTGAGGGCCGGGTGTATCCCAAATTCATCCTGTCCCCAGACGCTGGGCATTGTTGCCCGGAGCTGCCACACTGCTGAGGCTGCAGAAGCTGGAATGAGGAATTCAGCTCATTTTTTCCTACATTTTTTAGTTCACTTCTGTCGAGGCAAACGAAGCCTGTACCATGTCACAGAGTGCAGGGCAATGATAAAGTCTTAATTTCTGCATCTCCTGCCTTCCACTGCTGTTTGTGGAAGGGAGGTAACAAGTGAGGTTGGACAGCCACAGCTCTCTTTTAAATGAGGATTACATTACCTACAAAGAATGTAGGCAAGCCAGATTCAGTGGTGCAACTTTCTGAAGAAAAGCCTGTCAGCCAGTGCTAATGAGAGTATCTGGTCATTCACAACTGGATTAATCTTCTTTTCCCTCAGTCAAATGTTTCTGTTTAAAGCACCTGCTGAAAAGGGAGCGATATAATGAAGTGTCTGGGTGGTATAAAGTGTTTTTAGAGCCCTGGGTTTGCTTCCCATTCTTCAGGCAATGTATAGAGCAAAGAAAAGGCTCCCATAGCATGGGAGGCCAGGAGCAGAAATGGGGAATTAGGATCTGGAGAGCCTGAAATACCCAGCCTGCAAAATCTCATGCTGCGGGTTGGGTGGAAGAGAAGAGTGGTAATTGAGGCAGAGAGACTGAATTTAGGAATAGAGCAAATTAATGTGTGGTCCTGGAGGGTGATTATTCCTACTCCTGTGCCTGAGAACTCCTGGGCTCATCCCATAGCACAGGGATGCACAGGGGGAGGGTGCTGAAGGATTAGCTGCTCCTTCTGCTCAGAATACAGTCTAGACCAACCCTAGCCAGACCAGAAAGACAACATGGCATGGAAATCAAAACACAGGCTCCTATTTCTCTGATGGTGCACAGGATACAGTGGGGCCAGTGTGAGGTTTTTTTGCTTGTGGTCGAGAATTTAACTTTCTTTTTTCTAACGTCAGACACTTTGGGGCTGAGGGTTTCAAACGAAACAGGATCCGGCGCATGCAGAAGTTGCATGTTTGCAAATACAGTGATGTGAGCTTGAACCCTGTGTGGTTTACCATGGAAAATACAGACATGGTGTTTTTCACCTGAATTTGGCTACACACAGACCAAAGAGGACAACGTGCATGTAGCTCAAGCAGTGAAGAATTTCAGAGGTGAAACTAAAATTAACTTCCTCGGTGTGCACACAGACAAATACAGATAAACACACACCCTCCCTGGCTGCTGCAGGGTGATGTCCTCCTACCATTTTGGCTCGCAGAGCAGTTGGGTTGTAGTGAGCAGCAGTTTGTGTCTGTCTTGGGGCAGTGGGTGAGCAGAGCTCCAGCGCCCTGAGCCATGGAGAGAAGGTTCTGCACGGCCAGAGCTCACTGCCATGGTGGGAGAGACTCAACACTCATGGAGGTGACTTCAGCCATATTCCATACATACCTGGACACACATTTAACCTCTGTTTAGCCCTGAGGGTGCTCAGGCCCTGGCACAGGTTTCCCAGAGAAGCTGCAGATGCCCCATCCTGGAAGTGTCCAAGGCCAGGTTGGACGGGGTTTGGAGCAGCCTGGGATGGTGGAAGGTGTCCCTGCCCATGGCAGGGTGTTGGAACAAGATGAGCTTTAGTGCCTCTTCCAACCCAAACCATTCTGGGATTCTACAAATCTTAGTAGGCAAGTTCAAGTCTTTCTAATTCTTTAATTTGTAAGTGTGTGAAAATCTTCCTTTGCTTTTGCTTGTACAAGGCCTATTCAGTTCAGCATCCCACTGTCTTTCCAGCTTGGAGGGAGCAGGGTATGGCCCTTCTGCAGGACCTAAGGGAGACAAGAAAAATGACTGGTGCACAGAACTCATTTAGGCTGCCTCTACTCTGCTTCCAAACACGCTGAGGATCAAGATCCAGATTATGATGCCCAAAAATGCAAGAGTCCTTTCATGCATTTTCCTTAGCAGCACAGTTACAGCTGCTGCCTGTTTTCCAGTGACTTGTGCCTGTGAAAGGAAGGCCAGGGTGTGAATCTCAGTGGTGGTTTTATTTGTTTGTTACTCAGAAAGTCAGGGGGAAAAGGATGGTTGACCACATTTGCAATGTATCATCTGAAATGGAAAGTTTCCACCTTGGGAACTGGGAAAGGAAAAGAGAGACCTCCCAGTACAGAGCTGTGCAAAGCACACTTGTGTGTGTTTATCACCATGCATTAGTGGGGTGGGTGAGGGAACTGCCTTCCCCCATAATTGCTTTTACTTTTGATTCCTCCCGCAGTGTTGAGGGTTTACAGTGTGTGACACAACACGTGTGGGTTTCACAGGTCACTCAGCCTGCCCTGGAGGAAAACAGGTTCCCTGGGGAGTTCTCTCGTTCTCGTTTGCTCCTCGTGTTCTTCATTAGCACAAAGAGCCATAATGAGATGGCTACAGAAAATCAGCTGGGACAGCCAAGACATCATCTTTCACATGGCAGCAATTTGGTGAGGATTTGGCTTGGAGGAATGTACAGTTTAGCGAAAAAATGAAATCTGGGGTTTTTTGAGTTAGGATGTGTTTTAAGATGAAGGCTTGGGCTGATAGAGACCTAAAGCTGGAAGGGAGCCTGGGAACCAGGACAGAGCAATGACCTGCATGGGGTTCTGGGCTGCTGGGAGACACTGGATAGGAGGGGAAAACTTTAATATTCAGATTTGGCTGAGAAAAGCCATGAGACAGTATAGGTGCTTCTAGATTCCCATGAGACACCATTCAATTGGCACTTTCTCTCTGAGCCTTACCTACTGCCTTGAGCCTTGGCCATCAGTGCCGTGCTGGCTGTGGTTGGAAGCGTGGCCCAGGGGCACTCAGCAGTTCTCAGGTTGCTTCAGTGGTGCCTGTAGTACAATCTCTGTGGTTTCTCCTCATTCAAGCCCTTAATCCTACACTCAATGTCAGCCCCAGAAACCTCCTCAGTTCCCAAACTAAATACAATGGCTCTAGATGTGGCAGCACATTCAGAGTCCACCATGTGATCTGCTGGATTCAGACTCTAACCCTGACCTCAACTTCAACCTGTTCACTGCTCCAGTGACTCCTGGTGACCCCAGATTTCAAAGGAGTCACAGATTGACTCAACCAGAGCTTTCAGTTTTGATGCTGTCTCCCCCAAATCCCTTTACTATCCTAGCCCATCAGTTCCTTCTGGACCTTCCCAAACTCATGCAGCCATCACCAGTGCCAGAGGAAAATGCTCTCAAAGAGCTCCATGTCCTCTCCCTGTACTTTGTTCATCCTCCTCCACTGAACCTTCTCATGACCCGACTTCATCTGTTCTTCCTGACCTGAATTATAACCCCAACACCTACTCCAGCCTCAACACCATCGCTTACCCCTTGACAAATGCTAATCCTAACCAAAACTCTCACGCCAGCCATGAAGGTGGAAGCTGTATACAGCCTGCCTTAAATCCAGGGCAGTCCAGGTGGATCTGCTAGAATGCTTTTTTCTGGGTAGAAACTCCACTAAGATCCAGAGTGCCACGAGCTGGGACTGGGGTTGGGTCTGGGGTTAATGTTGTTCTCCATATTAAGTTCAGGATTTAGTTTAGGCATCATGTTTCACAGGAGCCATGGGCTAGGAAAAATGGGAAAGTGCTGACAGTATGGCATGTCTCCAGTCAGTAGTGCTGGTTTCCCAAGCGAGTGGGTTGTGAGTGTCCTGTCCCAGATTTCCCTGCCAGCTCTCACATGGATAAAATAAACATTGGTACCGTAGGTGCACAGGCTGACAAAAGTCTTCCTTGAAGAAAACAGGCTTCAAGGAAGACTATCTGATGTCATCACTGTGAGATGACTGGGCTAGAACAGTTTCCTTAATTAACCTGTAAATAAGATGTTTGATGGACTGCAGCTCCGCAGTGGGGCAAGGATCTATTTCTGAGGAAATTCTTCTGAATTCCAGAAAAGATAAAGATGCTTTGACTAAGAAGGGACTGTATCCAATAATAGCTCTCAAGTTTGCAAATAAGTCTTTGATCTCTTCTGTTTCATGACTCCTCATTGCTTTTGAAAGACAGCTGAATCTTCAACCCCCACAGAAAATTTCAACTTTTTTATGTTGTTTTATCCTGCTTACAACAAACACAGGCAGGTGGCAGGTCCTGGTGTGTGACGAGTGGGAGGGGATGACCTTCCCTTCCTTGCAGCTCAGTGACAAATGCTCGAGAGAGAGGGATAGGATAGGATAGGATAGGATAGGATAGGATAGGATAGGATAGGATAGGATAGGATAGGGTAGGGTAGAGTAGAATAGAATAGAATAGAATTAGAATTGAATGGAATGGAATAGAATAGAATAGAATAGAATAGAATAGAATAGAATAGAATAGAATAGAATAGAATAGAATAGAATAGAATAGAATAGAATAGAATAGAATATTTCAGTTGGAAGGAGTATGACAGCTACTCCCGTTTTACGTATTAAAAGAGGGGTTTGGATTTATGTTACCAACAGTTTGAAAACTCTCTAAAGCTGTTTTCATGCTTGCTCACAACTGAATGCAAAGCAGCTTGAGGCCCAGGTCCCTCCCCAGTGCATCCCCCCGTGCTGCAGAGCTGTGAGGATGCAGAGCTCCACTCCAGCCCTGTGCCGAGTGACAGTCACACGGTGGCCGGCCATCTGCACACCTCTGCGGGGAGGAGCACATAGCTGTGAGCACATCCCTTCTCATTTGATGCATCACCTGTGAAAGGAGGGGGCTGCCACTCCAAGCTGGCCCCGCTGTGCCCGTGGCCGTGGGGGACCAAAGCCGGGTACCCGAGGGTTGGCAGCGCTCGCAGCTTTTCCCGTGGATTTCCATTCAGACTTCCAAAGGTGCTTTTTTCCTCGTCTCCGTGTTTCATAAAGCGCTGCATACACCTACTTTCAGCTATAAATAAGAAATAATCATGTGCATTTAACACTTATTAAAATTCTTTTTAAATTTATATGCAAACGAGGAGCAGCCACAGGCTCCTGGCAGGTTGCCGATAAAGCCCTTTGTTCTGCAAAGATTCTACACCACTGATGAGGCAGATAAATTTGTCTTCAGTGCCATAGCCTTGTCTTTGCTCTGAATCTTTTTTATAACTACTGGAAGGTGTAGGTTGAGAAATGCTGGTTTGATTAGCTGGGCTTGTGGTTGGTCCCTTTTCATGCCAAAATCATTTAAGTGTTCCAGACATGGCATACACCCATGGAATCTACAAATATATCTCTCCCAGTGCGTCATAATTCCTGGGGTAGTAAGTGATGAATCATCAGGATCTAATGTGAAGATAAGCTAATTAGCATTAATCAGAGCTCCTGCCCGAGGTGGGAAAATGCTAGGTGAGCAGTCTGTTGGCTGCCATCTGACTTATTTAATTATTTTATTTTAATTTCTTTCGATTTTACAAATCGGACTCTTCGAATCTTCCAAGCTCACAGACTGGTAGCCTTTTGTGCCATGCAAAATGGAACAACCTTTTGGTGTCCCCCAGTCTCCATCCTACCCTGGCCTCACTTCTTGCATTGCCTGGAAGTCCACAGGCTGTGGCTGGGTCACACTGTGGTGTGGGATGGCTGCTGGGCTTAGAGGTTTCTCCCTGCAAGGAATCTGCCTGCAGTCCCCTCCTGTTGAAAATGTCAAGTGCCTATCTCCAGAATTTAAATTAACTCTTACCTTATTGCAGTACAACAGAAGAGAGAAGCCCCATCATGTGTAGTAGGGGGTGATGAGAAGTGTTTCCCTTACGCTGTGCTATCAGACAATGTTCCTTTCTCCGTAACTTTTTGTTAGAAATACTTAAAATTATATTACAGCATTTTTTCTTGTAGTAACATCCCTTCTAGCAAAAAATCCCATCGGCAGGGCTGGCTGTAAATACTTCCTTAGGTGTCCTTACCCTGGCCAGGGCAGGGCTGTTGCAATCAGCGTTCAGGTCCGTGGAGCAGGAGCACGAGAAGTTCAGTCTCAGCAGAAAGATGCCATCAGGCCTCACCCTCCACGAGTGCTGGCCCGTTTGGAGGATGGTTTGTGACCAATTCCTTTAGGTACTGGCATCTGCAGCATGGCTGTGCATTCTGACATGTGCCAGTTTGGGTGGTGTGTCTCCGCGCTCCTCGGGTTTGGTAGCAGGAATCCCGGCACAAAGGGAACCAGGATTCAGACTAATTCAGCCATTAGCATAAAGATAATTAGCTTTCAGTGAGACCCAAATCCTGTGAGGAAGTTCTTTTTAAGATGCTTGGGTGCTCAATACACAGTGTGGCACCTCAGGGAAGTCGGGACTGTCCTGTGGCCCCACAGCCCTGGCAGCACATGGTGCATCCCGATCATAAAACCACAGAATTGTTTGGGTTGGAAGGGACCTCAAAGATCATCTTGTTCCAACCCCCTGCCATGGGAAGGGACACTTTCCACTAGACCAGATTGCTCAAAGCCCTGTCCAACCTGGCCTTGACATCCACCTGATGTGGCACGGCCTCTCCTCCATGGAACAGCTCGTGGGCTCTGTGGGAAGCAGCCCCCAGCACAGGGGCAGCCTTGCTGGAAGATAGGGAATGTGTGTCAGCAGACCCCCAGGGCAGGGAAAAGGGAGTTTGCCAGTCTGTGGGCTCAGAGTCTTCCATTCTGGTGAAACCCACCCCTTCCTTTTTTTACCCGTGGCACACGAGATTTTTGGAGAAACCCAATGAGATTTTTCAGGGCAGTGCTGTGCTCCGTGGACTGCTGGGGTGGGTGGGACAGCTTCACCTCTTGAGCTCGCTCAGGTGTAGCAGAATTACTCCTTTTCACATAAATACTGTTCCACAGCTCTGTACAGAGCTGGAGGAAAAAAAAAAAAATACCACAACAAACCCAAAAGTGCAGGAGCAACAACAGAGTGCTGCCTCTTTTACTCCGGTGAATAAAATTACCTGGGCCGGCTGAGGAGGTTTGTAGCCACCAGCAGATGTCATTGCAGCCAGCACAGCAAAGTACACGTCAGGTGAGAACAGAGGCACTGCAGGTGTTCAGATAATGCCCAGTGGAGAATGAAAATTTAAAAAAATAAATCGTGTAATCGCTGATTGCCAGGTAGCTCTTGCTTAGATCACTGGTAGCTCATTTGTAGTAGATAGAGTAGATATGAGGGAATAAATTCCGCACTACAATTTGTTTTCTGCTGAATAATTAAGATTTATTAGTCCCTAGCACAAATTATAGTAATTTAAAATATTAACACTTTCTCGCAAAAGGAACATGCCAGTGGATTTTGTTTGATGGGAATTGTTGGGTCCTGATAACCTAACGAGCCTGAGGACTGGTGAGGGGGGCTGGTCAGTGGATGTCCCTGCCCATGGAAGGGAGGTTGAAACTGGAGGAGCTTGGAGGCCCCTTCCCACCCAAACCATTCCATGATCCTGTGATTCCTTGGAGCAGGAGGAGAGCCTTGGCCTGCGTGTTTGTGCACGTGTTTGCCTTGGCATTTCTGTACCTGCACGTATTTATGCTCTTGCTAATCAGTTTCTGATCCTCACAGATTTTTATACCGGTGGCTGTGGAGAGGCAGACAATACATTCCTGTGGAAATCAGCGGCAAAATTTGCTGTCATAAAAGACAAAATAAGGAAAAGTGCTCATTTGCCTCGGTTCCTGGGTAATTTCCCCACTCCTTTTTCTGGGGTCAGCAAGCAAACAGGCAGAGAAATGTCTCTGAGCTGCCTGTCAGACCTTGATCAGTGACTGGTAGCTGTTCTTAACACTATTGTATCAAATGTATGGAAATACCTTATGTAAAATCTCCTGTTACCAGCAATATTTACTGTTTGCTTGGGGAAGATCACAAGCAGAAGTGAGCCTGCTGAGCTCCATGTTGCTCAGATGCAGGAGATAACAAGTCCCCACCCTCAAAATAACACTTTACAGTTAAGAAATGCAATTTCTGTTGAACTCGTGGTTTGAATATAGGCCCGTAGACATAAAAACAGTCACGCTGAGGCAAGAGAGATGTGATGATAAGAGGGATGGACTAAAGGCAATGCTTTTATAGCCATGTCACCAGTCTCCCTGCAACACAACAAACAAGCATTCATCTTGGGGGAAACTCCGGCTCTTCCCACTTCTATAGTCACTGGTGAGGAGGCATCTGGAATTCTGTGTGGAATTTTGGGCCCCTCACTCCAGGAAAGACAGTGAGGTGCTGGAGCTTGTCCAGAAAGGCCAACAGAGCTGGAGAAGGGTCTGGAAGACATGTCTGATGAGGATCAGCTGAGGGAGCTGGAGGGGCTCAGCCTGGGGAAAAGGAGGCTCAAGGGGGACTTTATTGCTCCACAAAGCCCTGGAAGGAGGTTGTAGCCAGCTGTGGGTTGGCCTCTTCTGCCAGGTGACAAGTGATGGTACAAGAGGAAACAGCCTCAAGTTTCACCAGGGGAGGTTTAGATTTAATACTGGGCAAAAATCTCTTTACCAAAAGGATTGTCAAGCCCAGGCACAGGTTGCCTGGGGCAGTGGTAGAGTCACCATCCCTGGAGGGATTGAAAAGACATGTGGCACTTGGGGACATGGTTTAGTGGTGGCCTTGGCAGTGCTGTGTTAATGGTTGGACTCATGATCTGTGAGGGCTTTTCCAGCCTGAATGATTCTGTGATTCAAGACCTGAATGAACACCTGCCAGCACTGGAGGTAGTGACGTGCCCTTGGCCTCAGATGAGATAAATCAGTGGCAAGGCTTTTATTGACTTTGGCATGGATTGTATCTTATTTTCAATCCTATGCATCTAATTGTTGCTCTTCTGGTCAAAGGGTCTGGGGATGCCCCAAACACTTCAGCCTGGGAGTTAAATGGGGTCACCTGTTCTGAGATGGGGTTTCCTTCTGAAGTCCCAGGTTGCTTTATGTCCTGAAATAGTGGAGAGAGCCAGCCAAAAAAATTAAAGGGAAGATACTATATTAAGAATGTCTTTTAAGAAGAAATTGCTTTCCCTGTGTAGCACCTCACTTAAAACAGAGAGGTGTAAAAAGGTGTAATCCTCTGTAATCTATATGCTTTTTACCTTTTGCATTCTAAGGAGCTTAGATGATGGCCAGAAGATAGCTGGGTTTAGTTTTTTAATTGCAAACTTTGCTGGAAAGAACATAAATCCTAACCCAAGTGCAGTAGTGTTTTAATTGGATTTTCCAGCAAATGTAGAGTTCATAGGTAATGGAGAGAACTTTTGCTGTAAAAAAAAATATGCAGTACTAGTATAGGATTTAATCATGTACCAAAGTCCTGAAGCAAGGATTTCTTCTGCCTGTGAATCAGATAAGTTTTTCATTCCTAGATTGTCAGAAGGAGCTCGGGCCCTAAATAATACCTAAGCTTAAAAATGTCACTGTAGGCATGTGGAGGTTGTATCCACACAGGTGTTTGGGGTTTTTTTTTACTATAATCTATGTTCTGTGTAATCCCAGTTTCATCATTCAGCAAATACAGCTGTCATTTATTGTAGTAGATCAGAGGCTGTGGCAAGTAAGTTTAAAAAAAGTCTGTGTTACAAAATGACCTGCAGTTAAAATACCTGATCCCTGGTGGTGGGTTGAATTGGTTAATTATCTGGTTAGGGAAAAAATCTCTGCCAGAAGCTTCATATTATCATTTGTTCTTCTTTCTTCTTGAATTTTTTTCCTCCTTCTATTCATCTGAAGGGGTGTAAATGCCGGGGCAGCTGATGTGAATCAGTTTGTATTCCATGGGAGCTGCTGGCACAGAACAGGCCCCAAATCAGTGAGTTCATCAAACTCCTCCATGAAAACCTCGAGGTTTCTCTTGGGTCACAGAGGGCTGAAACCCCCACATTCTTCTATGGTGACCCCAGGAGCTCAGAAACCCCCTCCACTTCCCAACAAATCCCCAAAGTGAGCTGCCTCAAGGAAACAGTCCCCTGCCCTGGGGACACTGCTGGTGGCACCAGTGCCCTGTTTGGTGGCATCACTGAGGGCTCCCAGTGCAGGCAGACCTGGCAGAGACACCAGGGCAGCACTGACCTGCTTGCACATCAGCCACCCCAGTCCCTTCCCCCCCTGGGACCGACTCCACACACACCCTTCTGTTTGCTCAGTTCTGCTTTGTTTGGCTTTTCTGGAAAGCCTTTTCCACGGAGTGCCACGAACCGCGGGGCAGGGCGAGCTCCCAGGGCGAGCTGTTTTGGAAAGCAGGTCTGACCTCAGCCAGAAAAGTTGGTATTTTAACATTTTCCCCTTCGCTGCCTACGTGAAGTGGTGACACCTCCCGCCTGGGGTGATGGGAACAGACTCCAACCACCACCTCGGGCTGCTCTCCCCAGTCGGGCTCTGGCCACTGGGACCCTCTGCATGGTCAGGGGTACAGCCCAGCAGAAGATTGCTCTTGCAAATCTCACCAGAGATGAGAATCAGAGCGTGAAAATACAAAGAAAGGTTTGGGATGAGCGTGGCTTGTGTCTTGGATTTCAGCCCTCACGGGTTTTTGCGCCCGTTGCTTCTTGTATTCCGATGAACCCCCAGCTCAAAGCAAAACCAAATTGAAAGAGGAAAGTTTCATCAATTATTTTTCTCATCAAAACCATATGAAATTGTGACTTTCTCGTTTTTTTCAGTGTGAAGCCTTTGATCAGTCCTGCCCTGTGAACTTTTGATTAGCCTGGGTTAAGATGAAATCACATTTCGTGAGGTCTCTGGTTTCGAGGTGAAAATTTTGTGTATCTGTCCTAACCAGGTTATTCCTGGGCTGTTGTTCACAGTCACTTTCATAAGGCCATAGCCAAAAAATGATGGGAGCTCTTGGTAAAAAACATGCTGAGAAGGCAACCCAGCCATAGCAGGATTCATTTGTTATTTATTATTTAACATAAAGTTTGCTGCATTCATTACTAGGCCAAGTTTTAATCGCCCGTTATGGCATCTCCTGGCACTGTGTTTAGCTATATTTGGAAAATGAGACTTTCATCCAGGCTCTGAAGTTTGGAAACCAGCTCTCTCCAACCTACTTTCCATACTGAGACACAAAGATGAAAATAATCTCATGACCATCCACTCCCGTAGTAAAATCTTACGCAATTAAATCTGCGAATCTCAATACCTGAAAAACAGGATTTGATGACACATGACAAGAGCTGAGTTAAAATATGTATGACCTAATACCAAGCATGGTGGGTAATCTTTATCATCACGAGTGTGGAGCAGATGAAATCGAGGCATGGGGTGGGGATGCACAGCCCTGGAGTTACCTCATTTATTCCCCCCCCCCTCCTCACCTGGAGTCCCATTCAGAAAATGAGCCCCAGAAGTGTTGCTAAATAGACAGTATTGATAAAAGCCATTGGAAATGGATCTGGAAAGATGCTTGTGTGGAGTGGGGGGTTGCTGTGGTGCTGGTGCATCCCATCTCTCTTGGTTTGCTCTCTCACTGCCTACTTCATCGTGAGGAATTAGGAGTCTGAGGCAGCAGAGTTCTGTGTTCCCCCTTAGTCTGAGTCCAGCTCACAGGATCAGACCTCTCCATCCTAAATCTCATCCAGGAGCCTTCACCCCACGCTGCTGAGGCCGCCAGGATTAGCTGTCAAGCCTTTAAACTGCTCCTTGTTTTACATCTCATAGGAGGTAACATTTAAGGAACTTCTAGAAGTCAAGTGGCAGGACAAGATTAATTAGGATTCCTTTCTAATCCTAATTACAATGATATTTGCTTCCCACGATAGGAGGTGTTCATTATCATATGTATAAGTTTGTTTCTTTAGTCTGTCTGCTTCCCTCCCCCCAACAAAACAAAACAAAAAAAAAGTTTAAATAATATTTAATACATTTTTACAGTCATTAAAAAAAATCAACTCTTTTTAATCTGGTAAAAACATCAGATGGGCAGAGGAGAAACCCATTCAATTCCCTATTAATTTCCCTTGCTCTCTAATTATATGCAAATCCACCAAGCCCAGGTTTTAATTCAGCTGCTGGCATTAAGAGATCAGAGGAAGATTCAAAATGGGAAAGCAGAGTTTGACGTGTCGTCGGGGGCTCATTCGAATTCGACTGGAAGATAAATTCCACGTTTTAATTAAAATGTTTATTCCGCTCTGCACAATGATGCTTGCTTGCTTTCAGAGGAAAAAAAAAAAAGGGTATTAGGCATTAAAGGAACTAATTCCTCCTATCGAGAAAATTAGGATTTCTCCCAGGCAGACACAGGGTATCATCCAGGATTAGCGGCTGTAGCGTTCTTTGTAAACATGTCACCCTTGAAAGTGAGCAGCAAGGGAAGCTGCTATCGCCCTACTGCTGCAGGGTGTCCAGAGAGCATCCCTGGGGCTCCACAGGGGATTATCTTCCCTCCATGGCCCCCAGAGAGCCGTTTATCGTGGAAGTTGGGAAGTAAATGTGAGCGAGATGTGGATAACTTGGGGGCGGCAGTGGCGGTTCCAGCCCGGGGGTCCTGCCCTGTGGGGAGGGGTGCCCGTCACCCCAGCCCTCACCCCTTGGGCTTCACCGGTTGGCAGAACCAGTGCTGGGGTGGGAATGACGTCTGTGCCCCCACGGGGCTGGCAGGGGTGCTGTGGAGGGTCTGGGGCAGAGCCCAGGAGTGCCCGGAGCAGCCGTGGCTCGCTCGTTCCTGGCCGTGCGCGGTGGATGCATCGACACCTTCAGGAATGGCCAAGGACTTCCCCGAGGAGGGCAGTGCCCACCCAGGGAGCACAGTGACATCACAAACTATCATCCCCCCTGGTTTGGGCTTACCTGTTACTGAGCTGTGGCATGGCCGCCTCCCACAAGGTAAAACACCTTCTCTTGGTGTCATCTGATGCCTCTGAACCAGTCAGCAGAATTACAGGAATCTTATTATTGCTGTTATTTTGCACAGCACAGTCCCCAAGGTGGGGATTTACTCTCAGATGGGGTGAGGTGCTTGGGTTTGTTCTCCGTTTCTTTCAGCCAGTGATGTTGTCAGATAGTGGGATCTCCTCTGAAGCTGAGCTTTGAGGCTGGGAGATTTAAAAGGAACAGAGCAGAATAGAATAGGAAAGAAAAGAAGAGGAAAAGGAAAGGAAAGAAAAAGAAGTAAAAGGAAAGAAGAAAGAAAAGAGAAAAGAAAAGAAAAGAAAAGAAAGAAAAAGAAAAGAAAGAAAAAAGAAAAGGGAAGAGAAAAGAAAAGGGGAAAAGAAAGAAAAAGAAAAGAAAGAGAAAAGAAAAGAAAAGAAAAGAAAAAAGAAAAGAAAAAGAAGGGAAAAAGAAAAAGAAAAATAGGGAGTAATGTGCCTGCCAGGAGGGGCCAGTGACTGTCCCTCCCCAAGCTTAGAGATGGACAGAAGTCCTGGGATGTGTCTCCTGCCCATGTCCCAGTGTGACAGAGGTGACAGCAGCAGGATGGTGTCACCCCCGGTGGCCGTGCACTCTGGCACTGTGATGTGGAGGGGCAGGTTTCACCCCCTCTGATGTTTGGTGAATCGAAACGCCTTAAGTCACATCAGAGTTTTTTGGGGGGTTGTGTTGTGTAAACTCCCCCGCGCTCTTTCAAGTGCCTGGGCTGGTTTTGTTTTTGTTTTACATGGAAAGAAAAAAATGCAGGCAGAAGCCCTCTGCTCGTGCCCAGGGATTCTGTAAGCAAACATTTGCCTCCACAAGACTGCACAGCACTGGCACCTGGAGGGTTCCTGCTGGGCTCACCGGCTGGCACACGGACCCGGAGATCTCACAGGTTTTTCCATCTGCTGCTGCAGAGCGTCCTTGGAGAGGAGGGGTGTTTTGGGTTGGAAGGGACCTTAAAGCTCATCTCGTTCCGCCCCCTGACATGGGCAGGGACACCTTCCACTAGGTTTCTCCAATCCCCATCCAACCTGGCCTGGAACACTTCCAGGGATGGGGCATCCACAGCTTCTCTGTGTCAGGGCCTCACCACCCTCACGGGGAAGAATTTCTTCCTCATACCTAAGGATGTGACAACCAGATGCCAAAGCCATCTGGGTCCAGATCCAAGACCCAGCTAGAGCTGGGATTTGCAAATTTGGCTTCTCCAAGCAGGTGAAAATCCTCCAAACCACCAGCCCCTGGGACTGGGGCACAGCTCTCACAGTGCAGACCCTCAGCCTTGGCACCCTGAGGTTTGGCTTTGTGCCCTGGGCACATGGAGGGAATGGCCCTGGCCCTTCAGGAAGTGGTGTCTCAAGCCTGACCCCAGGGCAAGCCTTGCCTCTGTGACACACTTTTGTTTTGCTTTCCTGCCTTGCCCTCTTGGACATTTTCCTGATTAATTCTGGGTACTGGAGAGAAGTGCAGTAAAGGAGGTCAGATGCTATCAGCCTCGCAGGTCAAGTGAGAGCCCTGGCAGTCACAGCCTCTGTTACCGGTAACTCCAGCGTTTGCAGCTTTTGATTCAAATTCTCAGAACCACAGAGCACGATGGGGGCAGAAATGTTTTTTTCTCCATGGCCCAGAACATGAGAGAGCCAATAACCAGGGGTGGGGTTTGCAGAACAGGGGGTGGTGCAGCCCCTGGCATCCTATTGCCCTGGTTTTGGGGAGGAACTAGCTGGGGTTGGGTGCTGTGGGGCAGCCCCTGGGCTGTATCTGTTTCCATGAAGCCACATGTCACCGCTGCCCTGTGTGGCAGTTGGGACTGGGGGGCGTTTCTGTCCCCTCCTGAGCAGGGGCTTTGGGACTCGCAGCAGCAGCACTTCCAAAGCGAGGAGAGCCGTGCACAAGGGAACTTTCTGCAGGGTTGAGGAAGCTTCTGGTTCTTCTGCTGAATGGGACTGTAAACACTGGGTGGTGATGCCTAAATTTCATTTTTCTGGGGGTACCACCTCTCTGGTATGGGGTGTACCTGCCCCCGTCACCCTAAGGCAGCAGCCTCTGGGAGGGACTTTTGATCTTTATTTTTCCATGCCTTTTTTTTTTTTTTGTTTTTGTAATTTTCACGAAGAACCACCTACATCTTTCTCTTAGAACATAAATACTTGAGAAGTGAAACAGCTCTTCCTGTGCCCGTGAAAAACTCATCTTATTTCCCCTGCAGAGTGTAACTTAAAAATAATAATCATTATTGCTTAAAACCAGAAACCAGCAGCAGCACAGAAGGTCGCTGAAAACTTTTAGGAGGGTTTTAGGTTCTTTCCCTGTGTTTGTCTCATCTCTGGAAGTGTCCAAGGCCAGGTTGGATGGGGCTTGGAACAACCTGGTCTAGTGGGAGGTGTCCCTGGCCATGGCAGGGAGCTGGAACAAGATGAGCTTTGAGCTCCCTTCCAACCCAAACCATTCCATGATTCTGTGATTTGTCTCAATCGTGTGACAGGGAAATGACAGGGAACTTGTCCCCTGATGCACATCCCAGTCCCAGGGGAGTCAACATCAGGGGAGCTGAGTTTGGCCTAAGGCAAGCACATCCCCTTGAGTGTGCAGAGAAGAGCAGGGCTGCCCAGGTGCCCCATCAGCATTTTCAAAGCAGAGCTGCATTTTCATGAAGCTGAAAGAAATCAGGGGGAGAGGGAAGAGTTGAGGGAATTAATGCCCCATCAACCACAAAATGTGGAGTGCAGGGATAAAAACCTGAGTGAGGACAATATTTGGATAAAAACCTGAGCAAAGACAATACCTGCCTGCGTGTGAGATGTGTCTCTTAAACCAGTTGGCTCCTTGCTGCGATTCCTACGCAGAGTTAATGCAGGAATAAGCACTTCAGGGCCACCAGAGATGGGGTGCACGGGGCTCTTTTGGCCACGGGGCATGTGGTGTGTGGTCCCTGGAGGAGCCCTCGGTGGTGCTGAGGGTGAGGAGCAGGTCCAGCCCTCGTGCCGCAGCCTGGCCGGGTGAGCCGGGCAGGGGAGATGCTGATGCTGCAGCTGCAGCCAAAGCTTGGCTTTGCTGGAGGGGTGCATGGCTGGGTGAGGGTGTGGGTGGCTTTAACTTTCCCTGTTTCCTCTGCGCTGCGGCAGCGGGCTGGGGCGCTGGGACTGCAGCAAAAGTGAGAAAGGAGAAAAGAGCGAGCTGAGGCGAGAAATGAGTCGGTGCTGCCGTCGCCCGCGGCTGCCGAGGGCTCCGGCCCAGGGGGTGCAGGCAGAGCCACACATGGCCTGCAGTGGGTGTTTGGGGTGAGCTGTCACAGCATCTCCCGCTGTGACACCCTGGGGCAGCCAGGGGGGAATGTGTCTGAGGGGCTGGGGCTCTGAGCTGGGAGGTGTTACCAGAACCCCAAAACTCTGCAGAGCTGGGTGGAAGGCATGAGCTCTGGGTCCCTGAGCGCCCCAAATGGCAGTGTTCCCCTGGGAGCCCTCCTGTGAGCCCTCCTGGGACCAGATGTACCTAATAATGTCCTTAATAATAGCACAGAATCACAGACTGCTCTGGGTTGGAAGGAACCTTAGAGATCATCCAGTTCCAAACCCCTTTGCCATGGGCAGAGACATCTTCCACTAGACCAGGTTGCCCAGGGGTTCATCCAGCCTGGCCTAATGTCCCTGATATGTCCCTAACCCCTTGCTGGTTTGGGTTGATTGATGGGTAAAGAGCACAAGGCACAGTCCCACCGGTCACAGGTACCTTCCCCAGCAGCAGTGAGTGCTCAGTGCAGCCTGACCTTCTACCTTTCATTCTGTGGCACGATGACTAATTTTGCAGTGAAGAGGAATTAATCCCTCATTGAATCAGCAACAGCAAAACTTGGTAGGTTTTGTTTCTCGTAGCCGACCCGTCGACTCATCTCATCTCACCCCTCTGAGAAGTGATGTCAGAGCAAACACTCATGGGGCAGCTTGGGGCTGGACTGCAGGACTTTTCCTAAAGTGATCCAAGCAGAATAAAAATAATAAAACTTTAAATTTTTTTCTAATATTATCACAGAGTTAAAAACTGAAGAGTTTTGCTGACCATGGAAATTTTCTGGTTTGATCATTTCTCTCAAATTTTGACTTTTGACCTTCTGTGCTACATTTTGCTGAGATTGGTTTGTAAGTTTAAAAGAAAAGTCTTTAAAAGAAAAACCCTCCATCAAGCCAGCAAAGTAAAGCTTCTCATTTTTAGCACGTCATGACTAAATACATCAGTCTTTAAAAAATGAATCAAAATGATTGCTAACACGAGGTGCTTTCCAGGTGATGTTTGATTATAATCTCACACGGTTTTCTATTGAAAAACCCACATTCTGACCAAAACCCCCTCATTTATAGTTCTGGTCAACCAGCAGCTGATACAACCCCACTGCTGCCCACGGCCAGAGTATGTGTGACGTGGGATGGGAGTAAAGGCGAAGCTGTTGAGCCTGATCAGGCACCTTGGAGTCAAAAACCACTGGAGTTCTGATGGTGAGGGTGATCCTCATGTGAAACACCTGCTGGGTTTGTGTGTGCTCAGCAAAAGGAGATGTTTCTAGCTAGCCTGGAGCTCCCATGGCAGTCAGACACCCATGCGTGAGCGGTGTCTCCTAATTTTTCCTTTCTGCCAACAATTAGTCTTTCTTAATAATTAATGCAACTGTGTTTTCTCTCTGCTCCTCCAATTACCTCTGGTTGTTAAAGTCACTTCTTGGCTTCGAAGTGGGATATCCTTCCCTCACAGCAGTGCTGGGGGTTTTTGGTTATTTTTGGGGAGGCCGGTGGGGGAGGTTGGCCCTCTTGTTAAATCTCCACTCGGAAGAAAAACATTTACATCAGGTTATTTTTGTGGCATAAAACACTGGCAGCTGCTAAGTCCTGGCTTTGAAAAGCCTCTTCAAGGCTCATGTGCTGCAGCTGATTTGCAGGAACACAGTCTAGACCTTGCAGAAAGGAGGAATTGATCCCATTTCTCTGACATACGGATTTCTGTAAGCCAGGGGTGGTTTCGCAGCACAACTGTGGGGAGAGAAGGAGCTGCAGTTCTGACCAGGGGATAAATAGCCTCTTGCAGAAATGTTTCTGGCCTCCTTTCTGAGCATCCTTCCCCACCAGATCTTTGTGGCTTTAAAGAGTAGAAGAGTTTTTGAGTGAGGCCAGGGCAAATGCCTTTCTTGCTGGTGTAGCATCTTGTTTGCCATCTGAACCGATGGAAAATCTGAGTAGCCGAGCTGCAATCTTCTTGTAACACCAGGTTACCATAAAATCATAGAATAACAGAATGATTTGAGCTGGAAGAGACCTTAAAGCTCATCTCATTCCAGCCCCCCTTGCCATGGGCAGGGACACCTTGCACTGGCCCTGTCTAACCTGGCCTCGAACACCTCCGTGTTCTGCTCTGGTGGGAAGCAGGACAGTCCATGCCTTTGCTGTGAGGAGCTTTGCTCTCTGCTTTTCCCTGGGGATGTATCCTGTGGATCAGCATCAGGACAGTTCATCTGCAGTTGTAGTGGTGTCTCCTGTCACTGCTCTGAAAGCTGTTCTCAGTCATCAGGCAGCAAGGCTGGCTGGTGGCTGGTGCTGTGCTTTGGATCAGGCATGAGGCAAACGGGAAGGAAAGATCTGCCCTACTTTGAACAGCAGAAATGCTTAAGTTTAGTTTTCAAAACTAAAGCTCATTCTGCTCCAGTGTCATGTTCAAATGTACACGTAGAACAGCACATCCCTCACTTGGGCTTTGTGGCTCCTAAATAAGCTAAGCCATAGCTAATTTTAGAAATATCACTGAAAAGCTATTCTTTGTCTCATTTCATGGCTAAGAATAGAAAAGGCTCAGAGCTCCAAACATGTGTTTAAGTGAGCAGGAGCCAGCCCAGCACTGCTTTTGATGGGAAAACCACACAACCCATGGCCCTGCTGCAGGACAGGAACGCCTGCACCACACCAGTTTGTGCTGGGAAGGGGGCTTGCATTCCCACTATCCCACTGTGCCCAGTAAATCTATTACCCCTGTTAAGCATCAGGAATTAGGGTATTCATTCATTCTCAGATGCAAACCTGCATGCCTCTTGGTTTTGATTTGCATGGGCAAACCTTTGTGGGAAGGGCAGATGTAAAGTGGCTTCTCCATCGGGCTGTTTTCCTTTCCGCTTCATGGCTTTCCTCCTTGGAGCAGGGATGCAAAACACAGGAGTTGCCCAGGACTCCCAGTCTGCTGTGCAAGCAGCTGGGAGAGGTCCAGGACAAGTCAACCAGAGCCCTGTCTCCATCTGTGCCACCTCCACCAAAGCCAACTGGAGCTTACTGCTCATTCTGCCTGAGCAAAATCATTACCAAAGTGAAAGGCACTGGTGAATTGAGTCCAGGGATCCTAAATGACATGTCACAAGTCACACAGCAAATCATCTGCAGTCTCTGGTGGAACCAAAGAGGTCTGGCTGGCAATGCCCACAGCTCTTAGCCCCTGCAGAGCTGTCTGACCTGCTGTGTTGCCATTTTCTCCCCGTTTCAGGGTCTGTCTGTCCTGTTTCTCTTTTCTGGATTTATCCTGGGACAAATCCTGACATTCCACCACCAAGGCTTTGCCCTGTCAGTTTGGGTTTAAAGGCAACCCTGGGCGAAACCAGGCATGTAGGGAGCAGCACGAGACGCTCGGGGCAGGAGGCTGGTGTAGATGGCAGTGTGAGTGTGTGTGTGTTCCTTACAGCTGTGCAGCTCTTTGGAATAGGTTCCCCTCTCTCTGCTCCAACACACAGAAGCACTTCCCATTATGTTCACCAAGAAGAGCCTTTCACAAGGTGCTGGGCTCCCACAGCCACACCGTGTGTAACCAGGGGCAGCTGCCAGAGGAGACAGGTTTTTCTTTGCTTAGTTTTCCTGGGTTTGATGCATTCCCAGTGCTGCCTCAGCTCCCCCTGCTCCTTTTCCCAGCACTGGACGTCAGTCCAAGGGGGATTTCAGCCCAAGGGCTCACTGGTGACCATGTCATGTTTTCAAAGGCATTGCCCTCAGTGTTTAGTGGTGGCCTTGGCAGAGCTGGGTTAATGGCTGGACTTGGTCTTTAGAGGGTCTTTTCCAACCTAAATGATTCTGGGATTCTGGGACCCTGTGTCTGTCCCTGAGTGAGAGCCCTGGTTAGGAAAGCCCAAGAGTGGCTTTCAGAGTGAATCTGAAAGATGTGAGAGCTGTTGTCCCTGCTTTGTTGATGGGTTTTTCTTGCAGGGTGCTGTAATGTTTGTTTAGTAATTTGTTCAGTGCTTTTAGTCATCCCCAGCCTCGCCTCCAACCACAGGACTGCAAAAGGGCACTGGCCCTTTCTGCTGATGGATCCCGATGACTTCTGAGTGCCCTCCCTCCTTGTGTCTTGCAGTCCAACAAAGTTCCCGTTGTGCAGCCGTCCCACGGAGTCCACCCGCTCACCCCGCTCATCCCGTACAGCAACGACCACTTCAGCCACGGCTCCCACTCGCCCCACCTGCCCGCTGACATCAACCAGAAACAAGGTAGTGGCAGCGCTGGGGACCTGTGTGCTGGGGGGGGGACAGGGCTGGACACCACTGAGATGAAGGCTGTCACCTTCCCGCTCCCAGATCAACGAGAAAAGTCCAGAGCTTTGGCCAGCTGGGGCATTGCTTTGCAGTAGGAGGTTATTGAGCTTATTGGCAATGCTTTGTGAACCTGGGCAAGGGCTGTTTGATATCCAGAGTGCCAGCCCTGCTGGTGGGGTGAGCTCAGTTCTCTGTACAGGCTGTCCTGTACCTTGAGACCAGACCAGAGGCTGCGCGATGATGTGCAAGAGTCAACCAGAAAATGGAAAGTAATCTTTCCTTTGACTCATACCCAAACTGTTGTCAGGTTGTCGTTTTGAGAAAATAAATGCTTGAAACAGGAAATATTTTGACTAAACAGGATCAGTGTCTGATAGCTGACTGGATTGTGACATGTGTGTCCCCATAGCCACACGCTGTGTGGTTGTCACTCGGTTCTTCGGGTTCCTGTGTGAGCTCAGGCCACGTCAGCTGGCTCTTGAGGCTACAGGGGAAAGTACAGTAGGCAGAGGTTAAACCCTGAACTGTAAAATATACCCTGAACTGTGAAAGACAGGTATGTGCAGAGGAATTCACCCCAGTCCATCATTCCGTCGTTCTTCATGGGTTACTGGCAAACTGAGTGTAAAATCAATCATTTCTCAACTTTACATTGGTGAAGAACTTCTCTTCAGGTTATCCAGGCTTTTACATGAACATGATGTTGATTTCATGGCAAAGCAAGCAGATTCACAGTTTTGTGTCAGACTAAATTCGGGAAGGATTTCAGGGTCCATCAGAGCCCAGAAATCAGCGCCAAAACAGAGGCACAAAACCAATTGTTGTGATTTGGGCAAAGGCCTCCACCCAGGAGTGATCCAAACTATCCTGGAGGCACCAGCTTCACCAAGTTAACATTGTTGATAAAACAGTGGGTTATCAAGGATGCTCTTGGCTGGAGAAGCCACTGAGTGATCCCTGGTCTGAACCCCCAGGCCACGTTCTGGACTCAGCAGGGATGGTAATGGGCAGGATTCAGGTCTGGTGTAAGAGGTACCCAGGCACATCCTGGTTGTCTTCCGGGCAGCACTTTGCTTGTCAGCCACCAGAGCATAATAAACTCAACAGAAGAATGAGAAGAGTTAACAAAATAAACCTGTTAAAGCTCAGCTAACTGCAGAGTTTGAGTCTGGAGAGGCAGCCTGCAGATTCCTGAGTCTGCAGGGAAGGTGACCCGACACACCCTCCTTCCCTGTTCCTTGGCAGTGGCTGGCAGAGCCCTGCCCCTCCCTGTGAGCTGCCTGCTGGGACTCACTGCCAGCTGGAAGCTTTAAGCAATACAGGGGACAGCCTTAAGCACCCAAGGGATGAGCTGGTTGTGTCCCTCTGTGGAGGCTGCAGTTGGCACTGGGGCAGTCCCTGAGTGTTCTGTGGTGGGTCAGTAATTCTGGGAAGCTGTCCTTGGGCTGCCCACCCACGTGTGCCCTCTGTCCCATGTATGCTGTGCATTTACAGACACAGGGAGTTGTCCCTCCCAGACACCCCCAGGTCCCTCAGCTGGGACCTGCCTCTGTGGTGCAGCTGTGATCATGCCCCATGCCTGTATTGCTGGGTGAGGGTTTCCTTCCCTGTTCCTCCTGGATGTGTCCCATCTCTGTTTGCATCACTGAAATAGCTCCCATTATCACCCAGTGCAAGCGCTTAAGAGTCACCATCACACTCATTCTCCCAGCATCCCTTTAAAGTATCTCACAGTAGCCCAAGGACACGCAGACAAGGAAATACAAGCAGGAATTCTGAGTCAGTGGTTGGTGCCCCAACCACTGGGCCAGCAAGAATAACTTGTGCTCTGGCTTATGCAACTCGTATTGTTGGAGGTGCAAATCTCAGGATATTCCAGCAGCTGCCTGGCATGGGTGCTGGTTTTGTTTGACCCTCCAGTGGGCTGCTTGAAGCAAATCTCAAACTGAGTTATATATTCCTTTCAGGTCAGTGATGCATTTATTTTAGCCTAATAAGATGCTTGGAGTCTGTTGGTGTTGTTCCTGATTAATAATTTATCATTGATACACCTAAAAAAAAAAAATCCAGAGTTCCGAGTTTGCAACTGCTTGCAACTCACCACCAATTTATTCCATGTGTTTATCACCCAGGACAGCCAGTGGCAATCCCTGTCCCCAGCTTTTGTCTGAGGTAGCAGCCAGCGTTACCCCCCTGTGCCTCAGAGCTCAGCCCCAGTGCCCCTCCAGCCTCCCAGGGCAGGGGTCAGCTGGAGGCTGTTTTTGGCAGCAGCTCCGTGGTTGTCTGAGTCCCACCCGCAGCCTCAGGCCCTGCAGGATGTTTTCCAGTCCAGGTGGAAGGGAGTGATGCTGGGCTGTGTCCCCTGGCCATGCTGCCCGTGCCAGCAGCTTTGAAGATCTCCCAGGGATTCCCCGTGCGAAGGGTGAATTCCCAGCTGGCACCATACCCACCTCCACAGTTCCCTGGCACCCACAGAGCCCGCAGAACAATTGTTTTGAACTCAAATTGTTTAAAATGGAGATAGAAGCGGTGCCTGCTGGAGCATCCCCACTGCCAGCTCACGGGGGGTCCTGCCGGTGGCTGCTGCAGAGGGGGCATAGGAACGGCTTGGACCATCCATGGAGCACCTCAGGAGACTCCCTGGGAAGGGCAGAGGGATACCTGGAGTCGACCAAATCCTTAGCAAAGCAAGTTGCTGCTTGGCCTCAGGGTGGCATGGAGCAGGGATGGTGCTTGTGCAAGAACAAGCTGCCCTCCCCACCACCTTACACGAGTGTCGGTGATTCTGCAGCCACGTGGCTGACCCACCACATCCCCACAGAGGCAACCACAGCAAATAAAGGGGAATTGCAATATCCTGCCACTTGCAGGCAGATATTTCACATGCATTGCCTCCTGGACAAGTGTCCATAGATGAAGCAGCCAGGGGACTGGGTTGGGAGTGGTCCGTGTCAGGTGGGGGATGCGGTGCTGGGTCCAACTGATCTCCTTCTCCCTTCTCCCAGGAGTGCACCGTCCTTCCCAGACGTCAGACATCCCTGGTTTCTACCCCCTGCCCCCCGGAGGAGTGGGACAGATCACGCCGTCGATGGGATGGTGAGTGAGGAGGGCTCTGCCCACGGACGCTCCACCCGGGCTCCCGTGCTTCATCCCGGCATCCCTGGAGAGGTGTTACAGCCTGCCTGATCCAAAACTGTCTCCTGCCGTACCTCCTCTGCCTGTGTGGGTTAGGGAACCCAGGGAGAGCTTCCTACCTATCCCTCCTAATCCCAGCAAAAGTCTCTCTTTTGAGTGGGGGGTAATTTTCTCCCTTGCTGGAGTTTGCAGCACAAACAGTGCTTTTCCTCAGCGTGCCACCAGCACAGTGTAATCCTGTGGGATGATCCATCTGCCAGGCCATGGTGTTTCTTAGGGTCTGACACACAAGGAAGAAGTTCTCCATGGCAGAGACCTGCCCTGCAAACGACCCCAGTCCCCACAGCCTGGGCACAGCACAGCAGGCTCAGTGGGAACTGCTGTCCCAGTGGGGACGGGGAAGGAGGGACCATGAACTGGAGCACTCCCAAAATGTCCCCCCTGCGTGGGCCAGCCCTGAGGAGCATCCTGCAGAGCAGAGCCTGTTGAGAAACCTGCCCCAGGCACACAGGTTAAAAATCCACCAGCGTGTGCTCTGTGGTGGTGTCCCTGGCTGTGTCCCCGTGACCGGGAGCGCAGCGGGGGAGCAGGGCTGGCTGGGGCTGCCGGGTGGGCACCCTCACTGCCCTGATTAATTTTTAATCCCTGCTGAGGACATGGGGCATGGCAGAGGCTGACAGAAAGGGTGGTGGCTGCAGGTGGCAGTTCAGGGTGGCCAGGACAGGGAGAGAGTGCAGGGAGGGTGATGTGACCAGATTCCCCCAGTGCTGAGGGATTTTTATCAGCAAAGCCCCACAGAGACCTTCAGGTACGAGAACCAATTGCATAGTTGGGATAGAGGGGCTTTGGACTTCGTTTTGTTTATGAATTTCATGTTCCAGATATTTAACCACAAGGAAACAGAAGCTGAAGCCTTTGATACACAGTTTGGCTTCAAAGAGATTAACATTTTACCTTCTGTGCTAAATCTGCTACTCTTGGGTGATGATTTAACTCCTCAGATGATGTGATTCATCCTCAGGGAAAACAAGGACTGGGGTGACTGTGCTGTAACATGAAAGAAATAGTTGGGAGCTGGAGAGAAACGAGCCTGTTTGTCAAATGGAAGGTCCACTCCTGGGATGGGATGGGATGGGATGGGATGGTGCTGCTCAGGCAGCCCTGGGTGAATGGAGTGAGAGCAGCCTGGCTTTTGTGGAGGTTTTGTGGGGCAGTTGGTGGTGGAGGAAGTTTGCATGGATGAGAGCTTCTTCATCATCCACAGGGTTTGGCATCCTCAGATGCCTTCATTAGTGACTAACAGAGCAGATATGGTAAAGCAACAAACAGCCTGACGTGCAGGGAGCAGCACCTTGAGGCACATGTGCCTAATAGTGCTTTTGCTCATTCTTCTCCTTGCCCAAAATTTATGGAAGGAACCCCAAACCCACTCCTGGAGTGCCCAGTCTTCAGCTGAGGCTCAGCACACCAGTGTGGGGGATGCAGAAGCACCAAATCCCATCAGGTTCATGGCAGCATCCCTTGTGCCATGGCACAGGCTGTGTGCCAGGGATGGTCATGCCAGGGATGCATCCCAGAGAAGCTGTGGCTGCCCCATCCCTGGAAGTGCCCAAGGCCAGGTTGGACTGGGGCTTGGAGCAACCTGGGATAGTGAAAGGTGTCCCTGCCCATGGCTGGGGAGTTGAAACTTGAGATGATCTTTAGGGTCCCTTCAGCCCAATCATTCCATGACTCTGGGCCTGTGCCAGTGCCACCAGGTCAGCTGCTGAGCCAGGATGGCCACACAGGAAGCAGCTTTTCCTGGAGCTGGCAGCAGGAGCTGGGCAGAAACGGGTCTTGTTCTCACCGAGCGCTTCGGGAGGAGGAGCTGCAATCACTGTCTCTGTAATTAGCTGGGATGACAGTCGGATAAAAGCCTCCAAGAGTCCAGTCCAGTGAGTTTTGCTCCTGGGAGCCTGGCAGTTCACCTTGGCCAGGAGCCTGCACATGGTGTCGCTCCCCTGTGCCACGGCAGCCCCTGCACTGCTGTCCCACTGCTGTCTGAGCTGCCCCCTCAGCATCTGGTGATACTCTGGAGATACTGAGGGAGCTGGAGTTGTTCAGCCCAGAGAAGAGAAGACTCTGGGCAGACCTCAGAGCCCCTTCCTGTATGCAAAGGGAGCTTACAAAAAAGGAGATGAACTTTTTATGTGGGCAGATAGTGATAGGACAAGGGGAATGGTGTTAAACTGAAAGAGGAAAGAGTTAGATTAGATACTAGGAAGAGGTTCTTTACTTGGAGAGTGGTGAGGTCTTGGCACAGGTTGCTTAGAAAGGCTATGGATGTCCCATCCCTGGAAGTGTCCAGGGCCAGGTTGGACGGGGCTTGGAGCAGCCTGGGCTGGTGGAAGGTGTCCCTGCCCATGGCAGGGGGTGGAACTGGATGGGCTTTAAGGTCCCTTCCAACCCAAGCCAGTCTGTAATTCCATGATATGATAGGCTGGAAGCAATTGTGCATTCCCAACCATCAGGGGCTGATTTTGCAGCTGCACTAACTTCACGTCAGGGGGACTTCGGATGAAGCTGCGAGTGCCTGACCCCGTTCCTATCCCGGTGTCCCAGACTCTGGAGGAACCCAGGTCGCTTCTGGATTAGCTCTGAGTGTTTTCTCAGCCCTGGGGCAGCCGCCTCCAACTTCAAAGGCTGTTTGGGTTTCCCGGTGTGGCAGCACTTGGCTGTTTGTTGGTGTGTTTATACCCGCCGACATCTAAGGGGTGGGAGAGGGCTCCTGCCTGGCAGGGTGTAAACACCTTCCCTGCACACAGATCCTGCAGATTTCGGTCAAGCCGAGACACAGCAGCTCCCTCAGCAACAGAAACAGGAACCTTCTTCCTGCCCCACTGTCACTGTCCCTCTGCAGGGCAGAACCTTGTCCTTGGCCCTGAAAAATCCCAGGCATCCAAGAGCTCAGGCCTTCCCGGGGCACCACACTTGATGAGAGTGGACTTTTGGTGGGGTTTTTGGTTATTAGAGCTGAAAACAGCTGGTGCTGGGTTTGGGCACAGCTCTGTGCAGCCTGGCCAGAGGAGCATGAGCACCAGTGCAGGTGTAAGGACCCCATCGTGCCCCATCCCTGGAAGTGTCCAAGGCCAGGTTGGACGGGGCTTGGAGCAACCTGGGCTAGAGGAAGGTGTCCCTGCTCATGGCAGGGGGTGGAACAAGATGGGCTTTAAGGTCTCTTCCAACCCAAACCACTCTGTGATTCTATAATCTCAGTTTCCATGTGCAGTCTTAGGCTGGAAGCATCTCTTGGTGGGTTTGCAGAACAAGCCAAGGTATTTTTGAGCTATTTCCATATGAAAATGTGGGGGTTCCCTTGCTGGGAACAACAAGGAACTTCCTGCATAGTTATTTTACTATCTCAAAAATAATTTCCAGCTCCAGGTCTGGTACATGCCCAGTCCCCAGTACGAAAACACTTTGAAAAGGAATGAGCTTCTGGCTGTTTAAAACTGATGGGCACCCTTGAAATGATATGCTGGGGAAATCAGAGTATTCCTGAATACAAGGGCAGAGTAGGTACTTTCTCTCCAGACACCAGGAAGTTCCTGTGCTTGGGCATCACAGAATCACAGAATGGGTCAAGTTGGAAGGGACCACAGAGGGTCATCTGATCCAACCTCTCTGCCCAAGTAGGATCATCCTAGAGCACATGGCAAAGGATTGCATCCAGATGGTTCTGGAATATCCTCAGTGAGGGACACTGCACACCCTCTCTGGGCAGTCTGTTCCAGTGCTCAGTCACCCACACAGTAAAGTTCTTCCTCATATTCATCCTCCTGGTGCAGCCTCTTGTGCACTGCACAGAGGCTCTGACCAGGCTTTAGTTTTCTGGTCAAGCTGTGCTCTTTTAAGCAACTTCTTCTGTTGCTGCAACAGCAGCTGATTTTTCAGCACACACCTCTGCATTTTGCATTTTTTAATCAGATGAACTCAAAGATGCACCAGGAGCTGCTCAGCACTAGGGTTGGAGTGGGGTCAGAATCGAATCCAACCTTTGTAGGAAGTCCCAGGTTCTCTCAAAATAAAGTCCAAGTCCTGCAGTGCCCCTTGAATCCAAAGGACAGGCTGAGTGTCCTGCCAGCCAGGGGCGTCGGTGCCCCGCGTCCCCTTAGCAAAGGGTATCTTTAGGAAACACCCCGTGGCTGTGGATACTTTATAGCCTCTTTCTTCCCGATCCCAGGCAGAGCCAGTCTGTCTATCCGCTCCCGTCATGTGGATTTAGACAGCCGTACTCGTCAGCGCTTTCTGCTGGGGCTTCTTTCTCCAGGTGAGTACGGGCTGTGTGACACAGGGCAGCAGCTCAGCCGGTCTCGCAGCTTGCAGTGTGTGCAGCAGGAGCTTGCAGCAGACCAGAGCCACCAGGGACAGCCACACACCCACCCTGGGGCAGCCACGGGGAGAGAAGGCGCTTGGAGGCAGTGTCTGGTCCAGAGGGTGCCCGGGGGAATATCGAGGATGAAGGATGCTCAGCTGTTGGGTTGTCATAGAGCAGAAGTCTAAACAGAGCCAGAAACCCCAGCCCTCAGCTCAGCACTGGGAAAACGGGCTGGAAGCCACTGCTCAGGATTTTGTTCCGTGTCACTGGCCCTAATCCTGGATGTCTCCCTGCTGCCACCACCACTGAGCTTTGCTCTGCAGGGACCCGTCTGTGTTCCTGGTCTCAGCTTTAAAAGCAGGACAGGCAGTGGGCAGTGATCTGCTGCCCTGCCATCGGGCACAGGTCAGTTCTGTGAGACAAAATCACAGCTTCTGTCTTCAGGGGAGCACAGTACATCACTGTGGGTGGGCATCACAGAGCCCAGCCCCTCCAGGTGTGCTGCTGGGCAAAGCCCCCGTGGCTGCGTGGGGGTGTCTGGGCTCATGCACCGGCTTTTGCTTCTGCTTCATGTTGTCCTGAAGAGCTGTTAGTGGAGATTTCCCACAGGAAAACCAGGCAAACCCTTGCTCATGAGAGCCCTTAGCCATGCAGGAACCTGGATCCCTGCAGCCCTCGATCCAGGCCATTCATCCCTCCATCCATGGAGCCCTTAGTCCTGCAGAAGAGGGGAGAGGGTGCTGCCAGCCCTCCTTGCTCACGAGGCATCACCCTTGCACAGCCTGGAGGATGAAGGCAGGAGGAGCTAACGGTTCCCCACGGAGCCCCAGCAGCCTCCCCGAGCTCCTGCTTGCAGGATTTTGGGGTGGATTTTGCAGCAGTGCTGCAGCCGAGAAAGTACACCTGGTCAGATAAGGATCAGACTGTGCTGGTGGATTAAATTAAACAGCTTTTCTTTTCGTGCCAGCATATCTAATGAACAGTTCATCTCCCATGGGCAATTCTGCCATCTCAAGCTGCAGTCATAAAGTGGCAAGCTTGGCAAAGCTGACTGTGCTGGCTTTACCCTCCAAAGCTCCAGAGAGAGCTAATGAAGCCTGAGAGCTAGCGAGACCTCTCATGATCTCAGCCCGTGCTGTGGAGAGCATTGCTCAGGCAAGGTGCACCTCCTAGAGTTGCAGTTGGGTTCGTGTTCAGACTCAGGCTGTTTCTGTTAAAAGGAAGGTGCGGGGTGGTCCTAATCTCTCCCATCCAAAGCCCTGGTTGAGTTTGTTGTTTCTTTGTGCAGTGCTAATGAGATATTGCAGCAACAGAGATCTGAGTGGCTGAAGCTGCTGGTTGGAAGTGCCCTGGCCCTCGGCCAGGCCGGCTCTGGCTGCAGGCGGTTCCCTCGCCATGGCACCGGACCCTTTCCAGCCGTGTGCCCGCGGGGGTGACCCGGGGTGGTGGGCACTGCCTGCCCCCTCCAGCCTGGCAGCACCCACCTGCTTTCCGTGTCCTCCGCTTCCCGTCCGCTTCTGCCACGTCCAAGCGCCGTCCCCGTGAGACGCTGCCCGGCGTCCCCACAGCCCCGGCACGGCACGGCCTGCCTGGCACGGCTCACCCGCTCTCTGTTGCAGGTTCACTCACCCACTGATGCTGGGCTCCGGCATGCACACCACCGGCATCCCGCACCCCGCCATCGTGCCCCACTCCGGCAAGCAGGACATGGAGCACTATGACCGCAACATGTGAGTTGGAAGCGCGGGCAGGGCTCGTGAAACGGCACCTCGGCACCCGTTTCATTTATCGCCCTTAACGCCCCTTCTGGGGGCAGGATGGGTGAGCCCCGAGCTCTGTCTGCACCTGAGGTGCAGTTGGGGTGGTTTGGGGGGGAGTTTTCTGCTGAGCCAGGCTGGAGGGTGGCTCTGGTGCTGACAGCTCCTCCTTTGGTCCCACCAAGGAAACCTCAACCAGAACCAAAGAGAGAGAAGGAAGCCAAGAAGCCCACTATCAAGAAGCCCCTGAACGCTTTCATGTTGTATATGAAAGAAATGCGGGCGAAAGTCATCGCCGAGTGCACCCTGAAGGAGAGCGCTGCCATCAACCAGATCTTGGGAAGGCGGGTAAGAGCTCGTGGGCCCAGCACCATCGCCCCAGTGCCCCATCCCCGTGCCCTTGCAGCTGCTCTCCAGCACGTTACGAGCATCTGCTTCAAGACTGGGTGCTCTTATCCCTGTCAGATGTGCCCCGGGGCAGGCTGGCCGTGGTGGGGCGGGCTGGGAGGGCGGCGGGGCCGTGTCTCGTGTCTCACTGCCCTGTGTGTCCCTGCAGTGGCACGCGCTGTCCCGGGAGGAGCAGGCCAAGTACTACGAACTGGCTCGCAAGGAACGGCAGCTCCACATGCAGCTCTACCCTGGCTGGTCTGCCAGAGACAACTACGTGAGTGCCCGCCCTGCTCGGCCCCCCTTCCCTTGGCGTGGCCCGAGGTAACCCAGCTGGTGTTTGCCAAACAGCCCGCCTGGCCCTGGCACTGCCACTCCTGGTGGCACCAGCGCTGTGGGAATTCACATTTCAGGAGTATTTTGAGCACCCTCCCGGCTTATTGCCTGTCTGTAGGATGGGTGGTACAGCCCCAGCTACCACAGGTGTTTGTTTGCTTATTGTCCAGACAAATAGAAGTAGTAAGGAAGAGGAGCTTTGAGGTGATGGGGATGGTCTTTGGAAATCCAGTTTTATGGAAACATACTGCTTTGTGCATCTTGGGCAGCAGCTGAGATAGCTGGGAGGGTGGGCAGGCCCTGGCACAGGTTGCCCAGAGAAGCTGTGGCTGCCCCTGATCTCTGGAAGTGTCCAAGGCCAGGCTGGACAGGGCTTGGAGCAACCTGGGATAGTGGAAGGTGTCCCTGCCCAGGGCAGGCGTTTGAAACAGCATATGTTTAAGGCCCCCTCCAACCCAAACCATTTTAGTATTCTGTGATTTAAAATAGTGGCTCTTTTTGAAGAAGGTTTTTCCTTGTGACTTTCTTGACTGTTCTGATATCACATGCCCAATGAGCTCGTTAAGAGACCCGAAGCAAAGCACACATTAAGTCTTCAGATATCTGTCCATCCACTCAAGGACTCTGTCCCTTTGATCTAAGCCTCCATCATTTCCCTCACAGACACTTTCTTTCCCCTGGAAGCTGCCCAGTGAGCTTCCATCCATCCATCCCACACTGCCCACAGCCCTCCTTCCAGAAATCCCAAACTCCACCAAGGGCAAGAAAACACCCTTAAAGAGCCCAGAGCACCCCAAAGCCCCCTAAAAAACAGAGGGCAGAGATGATGCAGAAAAAGCAGAGGTGAGGGGAAACCCCCAGCCCACATTTTGATGGGCACACATCTGGAGGGCCTTTAACACCTGAAGGACATGGTACCAAGACCAAGCACACCCTCCGTGGAGATCTCAATCTGTATCATCATTCATCTGGTTCCTTGGGGAATCACGGGCTGGTTCCTCGCTCCAGAAGGTGGATATTGGTCCTGCCAGCATTGCAAACCAGCTGTTTTGGGTGCTGTGGTTGTTGAAGAGATGCTGTTCTCTGCGGAGCCTGAGCAGGGAGGAGGAGGAGGAGGAGGAGGAGGAGCAGGAATGTAGGTCACTTCTGCAGCACGTGATGCGGATATCGGGCAGGAAATACAGTTGCTCCCCCAGTGAAGAAACAGCTCACCACAGCTCAGAGCTTTCCACCTTCACTCAAACCACAAGAAGTCATATAAAAAGTCACGGGTCAGAGGCAGCCCTGTGAGCTGCTGCTCCTCACAGCCAGATTTGCTGCTGCGCTGCTGTGCCCTCATTAGCGGCTCATTAGGGCAGGAGGGGACTTGCTGCATCTTGTGAATCAAGAGAGGCAGTTTGGGGATGAAATAGGGCTTGCTTGTTAGTGAAAGAAGAGTGAGAGATGGGTCCAGAGCTGCCAAAGCACTGAAATAGGTCAGTGTTATTTGAAAATAAATTTCTGGGGATTTCCTTAAACTTTCTTTCCCGTTTGAAATCAGGGAACGTTAAGGAGCAGTTTGGGTATAAGGCACCACATTAAAGCGTGTTTTGGAAACAGGGAAGGTGCTAAAATGGGCCAAGGGCTTTTCAGAAACATAAAGAGGGAAGAGGAATATGGCAGGAGCATCAGCTGTTGATAGATAAGGCTGAGCAGTCCCTTTGCAGCCCTTCCCTCTTCATCTCTCCCTGGAATGGGCTGAGCCAGCAGCACTGTGGCTCTTAACCACCAGATCTGGTCACCTGTGGGGCAGCTGCCACCCCAGCACCCAGCCCAGCCCCAAACACCCTGCACAGCACCCTCGTTCTCCTGGAGCAGGGATAACAGCCTTTCCTTTGGTTTCCCAGGGGAAAAAGAAGAGACGGACACGGGAAAAGCAGCAAGATTCCAACTCAGGTAAAGGCGTGCGTGCGGTGCCTGTCCCCGTGTTCCCGCTCAGAGGGGACAATCCAAAGCAGTTGTTGTGTTTTATCATGTTTTCCTTCATTCTCCTGAGCTTAACCAAAGAAACACACATTTGTTATTTTTTTTAAGGCACGGCAAATTAACATTTCTGCGACTTTTTCATAGACGTGTTCGAATTAGAACATGGGGAGTGGGTGAAAACTGAACAAATTAGATTTTGGCAACTGTTTATAACTTCGTATAAACTGTCACTAAATTTATTGAAAACATTCAGGGTGCATGTTCCCATCAGACCTGCAGGTGTCATTAATTAAAGAAAACTCTCAAATGCACCAGCAGCACTGTGGGTGGGATGAAATGCAGTGACAGGATTGAAGATCACCCATGGGGCTACCCCAGGTTTGGATTTCATTTCAAAATAACCAAGAGTTTCTGAAGCAAAGTCACACTAAAACCCAGTACCAGCTGCCTCCCTGCACCCCACTGCTGACGAGGAAAGGCCCTTTTGACAGATTTGAGACTGTATCCCCATCATCCAAGGCTATTCCTGTTCTAAAGCATTTCTGCCATATCAGAAACAAACAATATCTGTACCAATGAATATTCATCATAAACCATCAAGAGAACTGTCCTTGCCCACTGTGGCATCACATCTACAGGAAGTTAGACAGCCTGTTTTTCCCTGTGTGTCCATTCTGGGATTGCCTACAGGGTCACAAAGAGCTTTTCCCACTCTCCAGCTCACCATTACTGCTCACTGCTCTTACTTGTGGATGAAACTATTGTCATCCATAAGATAAGCCATTGGCTTTCTAAGCAAAACACTGGTTGTCTGTCTCTCCAGAAATGCCCCCTGGGGAGGGTGCCAGGTCAGCCTGTTGCTCTCCCAGCCTGGCACAGCCACTCCAAGGCCTGGCACCCTGAGCTGGGGACCCCATGGTGCACAGCTGGCTGCATCTGGGCAGTTCAGTAGTTGGTTAAGACATTGGGGGCCCAGCTCTGGTGTTATTGCTGTGGTTTACACATCCATGCAACCAGAATCCTGCAGCCTGCAAAAATTCATAACGTTCAGATTATCTCATTAATTGCATGAATCACCATTGGATGACGTCTTTGAATTGTCCAGAAAAAGCAATTCCATGACTCTGTCGCAGTTATGTCTTCACTTTAATTAACACTACTGATCCTGCTCAGTGTCTAGACTGATAAGGGGAATACAAGCTTTTAGGCCTATATGTAGTGTGTATATATATTTATATATATATCCCTATATATGTCCTGTCTGTGTGATATAAAAATGATAATGGATTGAAACCAACTGCTGGTCACACACAACAGCCTGAGAGAGGGAGGCTGAATCCAGCACAGAAATGTGCTGTTCAACTCCCATTTACAGCACTAGAGAAAAACAGGATGTGCCTGAAAGCAAATCGGGCTTCACCCTAATGAGTCCCATAATTAAACAGTAACACTGCAACGTTTTAGGGAAGGCCATGGAACAGCTTTTCCATTAAAACTGGAAGGGGGATGGTGGGGGGCAGAGTGCAATAACCTGGCCTAGGTCTCCTCGGTGCTAACTCTGCTTTCAGCTGCTTCTGCAACGTTTCCTCTTCTTTCTTCCGTGCGCAGTCCGAGCTCACTGGCAGCCCTGGCAGTCGCTGCTGGGAGGGCAGGGAGCAGGTAAGGATGCAGACACAGGAGCCAGGTAGTGCCTCTGGAACTTGGCAGCCTCTCCAAACTTAAGAAATTTGAAGAGCCTTGAATTTCCCCGTAATTGCCCAGGTTTCCTGGAGCTGCTTCCCAAACCTCCTCCTCCTCCAGCTGCCAGCAGCGATCACCGATATTTGCCTAACGATCACTTTTTTCCAGGAGAGGTGGTGCCAGCAGGAAAAAAAAAAAAAAAAAATTTTGGGATTGTAGTCTGTTAGTCGTGTGTTCAAGTGGCTAAAATGATGTTGCCTCTTTTCTTCCTCCTGCTCCTCCTCCTCTTTGTGCCTCTGCCTTGCCCATTCTCGCCGCGCATGCTTCTGTGTTCAGATCCTGCCTCTCCTAAGAAATGCAGAGCTCGCTTTGGCCTCAACCAACAAACGGACTGGTGCGGCCCGTGCAGGTGTGTATCGGCATCTCCTCGCTGCTGGGGCGCTGCGGGGACAGCGGGAGCAGCTGCGGTGCCCTCCCGGTGCCCGCGGGGATGGCTGTGCCCTGGGCATCCCCCGCAGCTGCTGCCTGAGCCGGAGGGTCACGCTGGGTTTCTCACACCCCGGGGCAGGGTTGGTGTAACGCTGTACATACTCCTCAGCTGGTGGAATTCCCTGGTCTTAAAAGCTAATTTCCAGGGTGGAGACCTCTGTGACCCTGCTGTGGGGCTTTTTTCCCCCCCGTTAGCGATTTCCAATCACATAAACAGCACCCTAGGGCCAGCAGTGAGGAGTTAGTGGGTTTCTTTTTCCCATTTATACTGGGCTAACCATGTATTTCAGGATCCAGCTCTTCCCGACCCTTAAATTTCACAGTACCCACCACGGGTGGGGTGGGACAGCCTCGAGCAGCAAAACAGTGCAGTGCCCTGCCCCTCAGGCTTCCAGGGAAGGGACATGGCCAGGACATAGGAAAGTTCAGGGCATCAACCAAGTGCTGCCTGGCTCAGGGGGGCTGCAAAGGCAGCCAGGCAGGAAAAGCTCCGTGGGGGCTTCTGGGCCTGGGCACTGGAGCACAGGGAGGCCCCAGCTCAGACAGAGGTCTGTGATTCCAGCACATGTTCACAGCAATGTGTTAAGGACTGTAGGAAAAGCTGGGAGTAAAGTACTGCTTGAAGTGATTAAAATCATTCAGTGCACCCAAATCTGGCCCAGACCTTGCTGCACCCCAAATTCTGGTCCCTGTGGCTGAGCCCCAGCTCCCCTGAGCTCCCCTCCTGCACCTTGGGGTGCCACAAGAGCTCCCTGCTCACCTTTTACACCCCAGGTGGTGTCATCAAGCACCGTTTTTTAACAACTAAGAATCTGGACAGAGCTCCCTTAGTGTCTCAGTAATATCTGAGTGTTCAGAGGGGGCTGATGGAGGCCCCATCCCTCCTGCAGCCAGGGTGGGTGCCCTGTGCCTTCCTCCACCTTTGCTCTGCCTCCACTCCAACTCTGAATTCAGCTTCTCCTCTGCACGGCTTCCCAATTAACACAGGCTGCTGGAGTGCTCAGAGACCTTGGCATGCTCTTCCTGTGTCCCCTGTGTAACCAAACCCTGGTCAGCCAGAGCTGCTCTGCAATTCCTGCACTAACACTCCAGGGCTCCTGTGCTGCCTGCTCTGGTCACCTGCAGAGAACAACTTCCCCAGGAGGATTTCCATCCACAGGAGAGGTGACCTGGTTAAGATTCATGTTGCTGCTTTGGAGCTTTCACCCTGTAGTTCCTACGGGGAGAGGGATAAGTTCCTAAAAGGAGGGAGATAAACCCCTTTAGCTGTGTAACATCCCCCTCAGCAGATCCCACGGACCGGTCCGTACCAGCAGTCTGTAGTGTCACACCTGCTTTTTTCTGCCCATCACTGTAAATCAGACCAGTGAACCCATGGGCAGATCCGTGTCACCTTAACACAGGTCACTGAAACTCCATCCTGCAGCTACTCCCGAGAGGTCTGTGGGGAACACAGCTCCTCCTCAGGCCCGTCTGCTCCGGGGAATTGCCACCCGTGGAAAATACCCTGCGAGTTAACGCGGGGCTGTCGTGTTCCCTGTCGCATCAGTTGGGTCAGCATGGCTGACGGTGGCACTGACAGCAGTAACAGCACTGCTCTCGTTCACATCCAGTGCAAGTCATGTTTCATACTGGCCTAGCTAATGCACGTTCTCACAGTGTCTGGGTTTTCATTAGGAAGATCAAAGAGAGGTGTGTGCCCGCATTAGCGAGGTCTCATTTCATCTGTTTTCCTCAAATGAGGCAGCCAGGGCAGGGAGCTGGGTGGGAGGAAGATGTTCTTCTACCTGTTTTAGCAGTAAAGTCATTAATGCCATCTCCAGCAGAGGAACTGTCCCCTTGCTACTGTTAAGGGCTCTTTCGTTTGAGATCTCTGTAGAGGTGCTCGAGGACCCACAGCAAGTGACACGAGGGATCTGTCACATGGAGAGAAGGAAAAGCAGCTCAACAGAGTGTGTAAAGACAAAACAGTGTGAGGGACTGACTCTGGACAGCCAGGGGCAGTTAAAACAATCAGGTGCATGAGATGACACCTGGAGTCCAGGGTAAATACTGAACAGAACTGCCCAGGGATCTGGAGGAATCATGTGCCAAACCAGCTGCAGCAAAAGTGGTGTGTGACTGGTATTTTTGAGACCCCCAAATCATTGACATCCAAACAAGTGGGAAGCCTGAGTGTCTTCTCCAGGAGGGATGAGGGGAGGCTGGTCCTGCTGCCAAATCTTTCTCCCCAGTTGGTGTCTGTGTACTGTCATTCTGTACCTGGACTGCTCCAGCATCCAAAGTGACACCTCAGACAACCTTCAACCATCTCCAGCCAGTCCCAGGCCAATTCCTTCCCTCTTCCTGATCTCTGTTGGGCATTTTGCACTCAGCTGCATCACTGAGCTGTTCTTGGAGATGGGAAATATGTTGAGATGCACAAATAGCTGAGAGCAGGGGCTCCTGCTGCCAAAAGAAGAACTGAGAGCTCAGACCAGGTTAGACAAGGCTTGGAGCAACCTGGTCTAGTGGAAAGTGTCCCTGCCTGTGGCGTGAGGTTGAAACAGGATGAGCTTTAAGGTCCCTTCCAACCCAAACCACTCTGTGGTTCTAAGTAGGTGATTCTGTGCACAGGTCTAGGAAGGTGCTGGGAAATGGGCTCTTGGGACCTTCGGATTTGGGATGAGAAAAGCCAGGACTGTTGTGAAGGGCAGTGTCCCAGCAGTGTCCCACTCACACTGCTGACTACAGCGGTGTGGCTGCCCGTGACACCAGCACACGTGTGTCCCGTGGGCCCCGCTGGGCTCTGTGGGGAGGGTGACCCCAGGGGGTCCTGAACTCATGAGATGATCACCCCACACAGCCTCCCAGAATCTGGTGGCTGGTGAGGAGTGACCTCCTGGGTTGATTTTAATTATTGTTTGGGGGGGGTTATTATTTTTATCGTGTTTAGTATTATTATTTATATTCTTATTATTTTATACTGCTCCGCTTTTATTATTTTCATTTTACAGTTTCCAATTTTATTTGGTTTATTATTTTTCTCTTTTTTTTCTATTCTCCTTTTTTCTATTTTCATTTTTATTACTTTTTTTTTTTTTTTAATTTTTATTCCTGGTTTCATTACCTCCTCCTCTTCCTCCTCCTCTTCCCGTGTTGCGGGCAAACCCCTTTCCGTTGGAACTCTTTCCCTACAAACCCTTTCCCTTGGAACCCTGTCCCTTGGAACCCTTTCCTACGAACCCTTTCCCTGGAGCTCTTTTCCCTTCGAACCCCTTTTTTTTGGGAACCCTTTCCCTTCCCCTTGGATCTCTCCCGGCGCCCCCTGGCGGTGTCCCCGCAGCGCTGCAGCTGCCGGTGCCCCCCCCGTCACTGACCGAGCCCTCTCTGCGCGCTGTTCCAGGAGGAAAAAGAAGTGCATTCGGTACCTACAAGGAGAAGGACGCTGTACCAGCCCAGTTTCTTCCGATGGAAGTGCTATAGACTCGCCTCCATCCCCTCCGGACGCACTCCGATGCCTCCCCTCCGCCTTCCCGTCAGAGCAGCTCGCAGCCCCCGCCGACCCCGCGCTCCGCCACCAGCCCGACCCCCGCCCGGTGTCCGCGCAGCTCCCGCCCGACTCCGGCCCCTCCAGACCCGGCCCCTCCGGACCCGGCCCCTCCAAACCCGGCCCCTCCAGGCCCGGCTCCTCCAGGCCCGGCTCCCGGCGCTCCGCGGCCGCGTCCCCCGCGCACAGCCGCGCCCCCGCGGGCACATAGTGCCCACCCGAACGGGGACCGGGCACCGGCCAGACCCCCAGCACACCGCCAAACACGCAGCGGGATGACTCGAGGATGATGGAAAACTCCTCCGGTTGGGGTTGGTTTGGTGTTTTTTTTTTTTTGGAGGGGACGGGTGATAAAGGTAGAAAAGCAATTTCAAAAAAAAAAAAAATTCAAAGATAAGTACTTGCCAAAATTTAAAGTGCTGATGAGTAAACAAGCCTTTTGTCCCTGCCCTGTGCTGCTTTTTTTGTTTTGTTTTGGGTTTTGTTTTTTTTTTTTAATTGCATTATCTCCCAGCGTGGCAGAGAGCAGAGCCCAGTCCCCAGCTTGCTGCTGTAGGTGGTAGGTGCTGTCCATCTAACCCTGGCTTCCACCCCCTGCCCTCTGAGCTGCTTGAAAGTGTAGTCACTCACAGATCTCCCACAGCCATTCCACCATGGAGCTGGAAAAGCTGGAATAGGAGCGTTTTTTAAAAGCCCTCATGTCTGAAAAGTAACCGTAGCGGTGCCAGCGCTCTGATCTGAGCGGGTCACAGAGAAATGAAATGCTTCAACCAGCCAGGTGAATTTTGTACACTCCTTGTTTGAGAACAGGAAGGTGTTCACAGGCAACACAGACGTGTCTGTGCAGCACCAGCCAGTGAAGGAGCGTGGACTGAGCCCAGGAAGGGCTGATGGTCACTGGGGCACCGGTCAGGTGCAGGGTCTCCCTGGCTGTTGGGGATTGTCCTCTGCAGATGAGGACGGTCAGAAATCCCACCGGACAGGCTGGGCAAAGCCTCAGAAATGCCTGTGTTGCTCTGTGGGCCTTGCCCTGGCTGTGCCCTGGCAGGGGCGGGCAGGGAGCCAGCAGCCCTGGCAGGGTGGGCCGTGGGCGAGGCCCTGAGGATCCCACCGGCCAAGCAGCCCCTTCTCCTCTCAGCCGGGGAGCGGTGTGAGCTGTGCCCCAGCACAGCTCTGCCAGCCCCAGCAGAGCAGCGCTGCCCTGCTCTGGGCTGCAGGTGTCCCTCTGGCCGTGCCCTGGTGAGATCAGAACCCTGTTTCTCGTGATTCAGTGTGTAACTTTTTAAAACACCTTATTCTGGCTTTTTCTGATTCTCCCCCCACCCCCTTGCCGACACCAAATGTTGATGTGTTCTCTCCAGCCTGAAAGCGTTTACCGGTTTCTGGTGTTGTATTTATACTTTGAGTTTGACAAACAAAAAACACTGTGGACAGATTATGATCTCCCTGAACTGGTGTAAATCCCAAATAATTCCAAGTTCTGGATTTACTTCAGGTTGACAGACTTCTCACAGAGATCACAATCTAGTCCAGTGCAATTTTCTCCCTGCTTGAAAGAAACATATTCCAGACTGCTGAAGAGAAAAATGACACCACACACAGGGAGAGGGGGTCTATTTTTTTCCTATTTGATAGATAGGTTCTGGAGTACTGAATACAAATTATGTAGTAATATTATTGTAGAACTGCGAGAAATTTAAGATGAACCTTTATAATGTACAAAATATTTTTATATTTTTTTTTCTTAACGCAAAAACACAAACCCTAATTTTTTACATTGGACTAAACATAACTTTTTAAACAAGTTTATGCCTCAAAGATTTAAAATTTTAAAAAAATAAAAAAAAAAAATTTAAGAAAAGCCAAACCTGATTAGTCTGTAGAGCAGCTTTGGGTTTATTCCCTTTATTTAGGTAGTTTTGCTTGTAGCCGTGTAGATGTTTTTATTTCTGGTTTTAGTTTAGAAGATCTAAACCTATTGCTTTATTCCTCTCCTGTGTAAATGTAACTTCAGAAGCACTGACTGAAAGCTACGTGCACAAACCTGACAAGTTTGCAAAGAGTCATTTTAAAGTCTGAACCACTTTAACCCTCGGAGAAGTAGCATTTCCTGACCCAGTGCCACCTGTACTGACTGCACTCACAGGGTCAATTACACAGCACTAGATCAATATGCAATCTGCTCATTTTAAGTTATTTTAGCAAGCTTAGCCAACAGCAGGTTCCAGTGCTGAACACAGGAACTCAGCAGACTGACTCTTGCCAGATCTGACATGGTCTCTCCAGTCACTTGATTTAAAAACAAAACAAAACGAAATGTTGTTAAAAAAGTGGCCATGTGTCAGCTCAGCATGTGCTGCTGTGAGAGCCTCTGCTGCAAGGTGCTGTCCAAGTGTCACCCACTGGGGACACCAGAGAGGACAGCCCAGCCCCCTGGCCTGGTGTACCCCCCTGGGTGTACAGCTGGTGTAACCCAACACCCGACGGGTACCTCGTGGTGGGATGGAAGATGGAACAGCAGCAAAGCAAGGCAGGTACAAAGCAAAAAGCAGATGTGTGTGGGGGTAAGAGCAGGGGAAGCTGAGGGGAAGGCCCTGACCAGTACGAATGTGGCCAAGCAGGAGGCAGTGCGAGCACCCAGAGCAGCCCTCACTCATTTCACACTCAGGGCCTTTCTCCCATTATTTCAAGGCTCCTCTGGCCCTTTCTCAGTGTTGTGGTCCCTGCCCTGACCAGCAAGAGGCCCATCTGCACTACAGCCTCCTCTCATCATTGTTATTCCACCCACCTGCCCTGTCCAGCATTCCCTGCTCGTGCCCTCGTGGCACAGCAGCATTTCCAGAGCCGGAGCACTCGCACCCATCTCTGCCCCGGCCTGCCCGTGCTCCTCTCTGCATACAGGTTAGAAACAACACCCCCTTGGGATATGCTCTAATCACTTCACAGAAAATTTACTTATTTTTATTCCAAAACACAGAAGAGATATCTTTAAGCTGCCCCTTTCCAAGACAAAACAGCACAACTGACTTCTGTTCCTTGCCCCACAGCTGATAACTGATGCCAAAACAAAGCTACTCTTATTAATACCAAAAAAAGTGTCTTTAGAACTGCTATATGAAGTGTTGCTATTTTGTGTTAATATTCTTTTTTAATAGAAGGAAAACTTTGCCCTTACATTTTTATCTCAATGAGAATTTTTTTTTTTAGTTATTTTACAGCAATTTTAACTCTTCCTGAAATACACATTTGAATTCCTGAAATCAGTTTGAATGTAGAAGTCATGGAAGTACCACTTAATTAAACCAAGTAAAACCACTGTATGTATGTAGCAGGGATAAATGTTTTGCAGCTGTACTTTCATTTGTCCAATGAGTATCCATCATTTGTTGTAATTTTTTTACTTCACTGAGTTTGTATTTTTTGGCTTTTATGTTCAAAATATGTTTATAGCTTTATAAATAAAGTAATTGCCAGACTGGCTGTTCAAAAGAGGCCACTGGAAATTATAATCCTATCCAACTCTCAAATAACTATTTCTTAGCATTCAAGAGGATTTCTGCTTGCCTTTTTTTTTTCCCCTTCAACATTTGCATGTATGAATAGTTTTTAGAATAACTGCCAGTTGTCTTCAAAGGGTAAGACTGAAGTAGTTAAGCAAGAGTAAGAAGAAATACACCTTCTTCTACAATCCCTCTTGATACAGCCAGCCTCTCCCTGCCCCCACACATAATCCCTTCAGCCAGGAGGAGCCTGATCCCTCAGCATGCCATGACTTAAACGAAAATAAAGTTAAGGAAGCACCATGCAAGTTAAACAGCAACAGAAAGTTTAACAGTGGGCAATCAGTGTGTTCCCCTGTCTGGAATGTCAGAGTTCCCAGTGTCTGTTGGAGCAGCAGGCAGGGAACAGGCTGAGCTGGAGCAGGAAACACATGGCAGCCCAAGCTGTCTCAGCAGAGTGTCCTTCTCTAGAGCACATCATAATGTCACTGCAGTGGGTGAGACAACTGAGAGATTTAAAAAAAAAACCCCAAGTTCTCCTGCTGCCATCCAGGCCAGGCAGCTCCAGACTGTGAATCTGGCTGAAGCCTGAGTCACTACCACAGGGGAATTTCAATTAGTGAAAATAACCAGGAAGGAATCCTAACTACCTACTAAGAGTATTAAAAATCTGTCAAAGCTGCAGAATGCCCTGAGCACAGAGCAGCCCTACCCTGCAGCTCCACAGCTGCCCCAGGGTCACCAGCACCGTGTCACAGCCTGGAAGCAGCAGCTCCTCGGCTGCAGCGTTGGAGCAGCCCGGGCTGGGCTGCAGGAACAGGGGCTCCAACCACTGCCAGGCCTTCCCCAGGTGTGCTCATGGCATGGCAAACAAAGGACAGGCCACGCAATGAGGAACAAAACTCTCTTCCTTGTCCTGCAGCACCGTGAGGCCTCGTGCACGGCGGTGGCTGCTGACACACACACACACACAGTCTCATGACAAACCACCTGCAGGAGTTTATACAGCTTCCTACCAAACACAATTCCAGCACAGGCTTCTGCATGAGCCACACAGCACTCTGAGGGTGAACTGGAATGTTCTGGAACACTACACACACAGATGGATTTGTTTCTTACAAGAATCCAGGACAAACTGAATATTCAACAACAACTGCAGCCGCAGAAACGTCACGCGAAGGTTTTTCTCCGGGAGCACTTCTAAACTGAGGTGCATTGTTTGCAATACTGGCTGCTGGAAAGCCTTCAGCATGTCCAGGAGCAGCAGTGGAGTATTTTCTGCCCACTGACAATATCTAAGACACCCGTGCAACACACAGCAGCACAAAGGCAGGCCCAGCAGCTCAGGAGTGAGCAGATGGGAGCACAGCAGCTGCAGCCAAAGCTTGGGTTTGAATGCTCCTTTAGAGAAAGTTATTCATGCTTTCAGAACAGTCACATCAAGGACTACCTAAAAGTTAGCAAGCATCAAAAAACATCCACCTGGATGTTTAACCATCACCCAAATTCATTTGAAAGTTGCCCACTGTCCTGCATTAGTCATTTAACAAAATCTTGACATCTGCTTTGTTCCAATTACCCACTGCCTCAGTGCTGTTATTTGTACACTCAGAAATAAGTGACAGCAAGATTGTCTAGCTCCAAATAACTAGAACCATTTGCAAAGGAAAGTTTAAAAGCCCTTTATTAATCCAGAAGTGAAACACCGATATTTAAAGTGAGATAAGTATGTTTATTAAGGTTCATTCTACTCTAAGGTTTATACAGAGAATGGAATGCAATACAAGCTAAGAGCACACCTCAAAGATCTACCACACAACCATCCCCTACTCCCTATAAGGGAACTGTAAAAAAAAAAAAAATAAAAATCAGAAAACCAGTTACTGTTTAACTAGTTGCAAGTGGCTTTGTCCAAAGAAGTTAAGCTTGATATTGCATTAGCTTTGTATGCAATAATTAAGTCTCTACAAGCTGAAGTATCACAAACAGAGGCAGAAGATTTCCTGTGGACACATGAAACCATGTTTTCAAGAGCTACATCACAAGGGTTCTTTAAAACTGCCTAAAAACCAGCCACTAATGGCATGCACAGGTCAATAATATTAACTTTGGTAATGTCAGTCATTTTTGGTCAAATCTGGGTTCCACTTTTAACAGTAACATGTATAAAAACACACCCATCCTGTGCATAAAGCAACACACTTTATTTGCTACCAGCTAGAGGCAGGTCTTCAAGACATGGCTGAAGTATTCAAATTTAGCTGTCAGGAGTTTGCTTAGTTCTAGATCACATTTTCACTAGTCTATAAGGCAAGACTAACAGGACAAGCAAGTGGTCAAATATTTAATTTTTTTTTTTTTTTAAATGCAGGACAAGAACCATCTTGAAAATTATATAGCTTTAAGTGACACTAATTTTTCCACAATGTTTTTGGAAGAAATCCAGTAACTTTTTTTTACATTACCTAGTTCCCCAAGACACACTCAAGTTTGTTTGTCTTTCTGAAACTATCAATACCCTGTAAATACAAGTGTTTTGCTCTTCTTGAGGAAGAAGTCACTGATGTTTTTATTTACAATCCTCAGCACTGTAACTGGACTTGAATAGTTTAAAAGTGTAATGAAAATGATAACCTTAAGTGCTACTTCCCATACAGAATCCACACTTAATTCAATTTTATTCTTTGCAAAGTAAAAAGACATCCAATTACACTAGTAAAAACTCAGAAGATTTAGATTTGTACTCAAAAAACCACTACACATGCAAAGGGAACAATATCCTGCTAACACAACTTCATTTGCTGCTGCATTTGTCTAATATTAACAATTATGAACAGGGCAGTGCAACTAGTATTTGGAACAATCCTTACAGTGTTCGAGTGTCAGGCACAAATACTTCACTTCTCTTCACACCACTGGTTCTCTTTACGTACCTGAAAGAAGAGTTTCACTGTTAATACATTGCTGGAAATTCCCATGAGCATCCAGCATTATTTCCTGCAGGGAGGCATCAGCCTGGAGCAGCTTTAACTCTTCATGCAGGGCTTGCAATTAGAAAAAGTCAAGTCTTCCAAACTGACCTTTTCATCAGTATAAGCCAAGAAACTTATTTCTCGTGCCCAGATTTGAGCAAAACTGGGAAATTTTCCACCAAGTAAAGCAAGTGGATTACTTTAAGTCCAAGTTGCTCATTTCATGACATGGCACTGAAGACAAATCCCAGTGTCCAGACCCTGCCTGGGTGTTTAACCAAGGCATCTTGTTCTGCTCTTTCCCAGCTCTGCCATTTTGCAGTTGGTTGCTGTTCAAGTTTTAAGATCAGTGAGTTCTTTAATGATGAGAACCCAAACATCTTACCTTTGCAGCCACACACAGCAGTGTATCTTCAGCACTACAGCTCCCAAACAGCAAACTAGGACACCACAAATAATCCTACACGCTGTCTTACCAGACATGTGTTGGAGCTAGAAAAATCAATATGCTCTCTTTTGACCTTTCCAGGCAATGGGCTGCAACTGCTGCAGACACCAAAAAGTTTTCTACCAGTAGCAACCCAGTCATGAGGATTTTATGCATTAGTTTACATTTATTAACAAGTCAGTTGCATTAGATTAAATTCTGAAGCACCACACACTAATCCAGCACAAAAAGCCAGCCAAATTATAATTAAACCCAGATCAAGTACCTGTGCTTCTTCCTCTTCAGTGAAGTCATTCTTAATATTGAATGTCTTGCGAATTTCTTCTGGAGTTTTCCCCTTGATCATGTTTGCAACTGTCTTGCACGTGACATCAAGCAAACCTTTGATGTCCAAGTAATTTGCAGCCTGTAGAAGAGTTTCCAAATTTAAAGCCTCCATATCAATATTCTGCCTCTGCAGATGTCCTACCAAAGTCATGCTTACAGTGAAACTGTAGAACACTGTAACTGCAAACAGATCATCTCCACTTGGAGAAGCTTCTAGCTGGAACCTTCCAGTGACAGTACCTACAGCTTGTTTGCCAAACGAAGGGGAAAGTCATCTGTACCATGAAAAATACACACTCCTGCTGCTCCTTTTGCAGAGGGCTTTCAGGAGTCTGCAAACATCCCACATCTTCAGTGCTGCAGTCCTGGTAACCAGCCAAGGCAGGTAATGTGGGCTCACAGGACCATACAAGGTACAGATTTGAAGTCAAAGCTGTATTTTAATTTGTGTGCAGATCTCCAGAACTCCATTACTAGAAATAAGCCCTCATCAGCTCAGACTCAAGAGCCACAAGAATAAAAGACAGCAATATTCAGCAAATTGATTGACTGATGAGTATAATTAATGCCAGCATTACACTAACAGCCAGTGCCAGCCAGGAGTTACCAGAACCACCTGCCCTCCCCACATCCCCCTCCCAAGGAAGTTACTCAGGAAGCACAAAGGCTGTTTCTCAAGTGCACGAACAGAGCTCACTTCACAGGCACAGCCTTTGCACTCTCTGAACACACTCACCAGGATAAGTTCAAAGAGGGTTCCTTGGTCTACTTTCAGAAACTCTTGATCCCACACAGGGATGTCATCTGTTCTTTTTTCTTTGTTCTCATCATCCTCAGGAGGAGGTGGATCATCCTTGTGATGGGTGCACCACTGAATCACCTAATTTTTGATATTAGAGTTTTGATATTAGAGTTCTATCCAAGCAATTCTCCTATGAGGCCCTAAATATAACTTAACTTCATTTAGGAAGAAATGTACATTTTTTTCTAGATTACTGTTAGAATCCTGTATGAACATGCTCAAATCAACAATATTTTCATTGTAGAACAACTGATCCCCAATCCCAGAGCAGAAATCCCAGCCTTAAGAAATCTCAATGAGTCAGCAGCACACCAGTTACTTAATCTTAAAAGCCAGCTGCTGGTGCTGTAAAGTTATTACACCCTGTGCTAACACACACAGGACTGTACCAAGAAAACTAAGCCTCATTTTGCAGTGTTCAACCTGTTTGCAGAAATGTAATTTTTATTAAGCAGGATACTCCACAGGGGAAGAGTACAGAGTGGTAACAGCTACCAGCAGGTCATGCTCACCCCAGAACAAAGTCCACCTGGCAAGTTTGCCTTGAAAAAACAACCAAGCCACACAAGCTTGGGAACATGCAATCTCACCACCAGACAATTAAAAGGAGCAGGGATCTACAGCAAGCAAAATCCTGCTGCATTTCACCAACCTGAGAGACTCCACAAGTGTGAAGTTATTTGTGTGTCTGCTCACTAGGAAAGAGTTCCCAACCCTGTATTTACCCCAAAACAGGCACAACAGTCCAGTGCTTATTTTGGCCCCACACTTTCTATTTCAAAGCAAGAAGCATCTTAGCCAAACACACACTACCACACTTCTCTCACGTGACTCAGTCACCATGGCCTGGGAGTGAATTTAATGCCACCAAGTGCACAAATGTCCCTTAAGCGCTGTCACTGCCACTGCCTGGCCTTAACCCTCTCTCTGAACACCTGCATCTACAGAACAGCCACCTCAGTGCACAGAATTCAGTTAAAATCAGTGCTTTAACAGCATGAAATGCCTGTGTGCACACATGTCCAGCACCACCCCAGCACTTCAGGAAGCCCACCTGGCCTCCAGCTGACTGTTCCAGGTCACCCCTGTGTCCTCCTGCCAGCCTCCCCCCACTTCCCAAATACCCCAGATGCCATGTTCATGCACACGGATTAGGTTAAGCTTGTAGCCAGCACATGAAAAGCAATTTTTATCCCATAGTTCACCTTTCACTGCTGCCATACAGCACAACCACTCCCAGCATCTTACCTTTTTTAAGATAGCTGCATTCACATTTGGAAGAGGGACTGGGTCATCATCACCTTCATCATCCATTCCCAAATCTAAAAATGGAAATATGACTTAGCAATTGGCAGACAAGACCACTGGGATGCTTCCCCAATTCTCCACTGTTTTCACAGCGCTGAGGCTGAATGACTGGCAGCAAAGGATCTCCAAAGTGTGAAGTCAGGAGCTTTTAGACAGCTTTGTGGAGCTCTGGTTGCATTATACATCAAGATTAGGCCAATGGCTAATAAAGCTGCCTCATCACACAGAGCATCAACAAACCATCACCTATAGGCAGTCAGGTACTTGTTAGAGCAGAACTTGCTAGTTCAGTGGTCTGGGAATAGGGGATGTTCAACGGTCTGACAAATATTTACACATTTTTACCACTTACACAGGTCAATCCACAAGCTCCAAGTGAGAGCTCCCATTCCAGTGATCTTTAAATAAGAATTCAGATCTACTGTGACAAAGACAGTGCCTTGAGCTCTGTATGAGCAGTAAATACTGGAGCCACAGAGATGCCATTCTCTGGCTCTGCAGCCTTGTACTGATCCTTCCCAGCTGAAACAGCTCACATGATAACACAGCAGCACCAACCCTTTCATCAAAAAAGCATTTCTACACACACTCCTGAGACTCCTTGTTTTAAAAGCTTGTCAGCATGCTCCAGGCAGTTCTGGATAGTTTGTCACTCTACCCTCCTGCTGTAATTAAGGAATCAAAGTAAAAATTGAGAGAAAAACATAATTAAAGTTTGGACTTGATACACAGAACAAATAGCACATTATCCATCTTTGGTTAGAGAATATGCTTTTTTTATTATCCAAATGCCAACAGTTGGATAACACCCTGGTTGTCAAAGACATCTTGTAATTAGTTATGTAATGAACTGCACAGACCTTCACTCATTACATGCACAGATGAGCCAGTTCTACATCCCCAAGGAACTTCATTTTTAAGACCTTATGACCATTGTCACTGATCAAATTTGAACATTATAAAAAAAAACATGTATTGTTTCTGTATTTAGACAAGTCAGTTGTTCTTACCAGTGGGATATTAACACAACTTTTTGTCTGAAATAACCAACCTCCTTAATTCAAATGGAAGAGTTCAGTGCCTGATGTATCTCAGCCCTGTTCTTATAAGGTGTCACAACCAAACATCATTTTAACTACATCTACAGAAATATTTTTTTCCTCAGTTAATTCAGGAATACATCAAAAAACTTGAAAAAAACCAACCCAGTAAACAATGAGGATTTGCACTGGAGGGATTAGACACAGTTTGCTCTGTATCTCAGCCATCTGGCACATTTCCCCTCCCCCGCCACAAGTTCTTTTGTTTCAAATTTATGTCAGCAGGAGATCAGAACTTAAGTATTTACCCCAAATAATTTAACTGCATCCACCAGCTCACAATATAGGTTTCACTTCAGCTCTCTATTGCATTATTTATGATCTCCCACTCCCTTTAAGTGATATTTACATTATGAGATTGGTTTGGGTGATTAAATAAACCGAAGTTGTTAATGTTATTAATGTTCTGTTTGCTCAGCTTTCACAAAACCGTAGGCAGGGTGCTTATATTTCACTAGCATCCCTGTAAGTGCTCTTAACAAGATCTTTTTGCACCCAGAACAGCTTCAGCTACAGCAGCCACTGTTCCAGCTGTTCTGGCAGGGCACACTGAGCTGCTCCAGAGCAGGAATCCTTTTCCAGCACAGTGCCAGTTTGTCTGCTCCATCACAGTTCCTGCTCGAGAGCCCTCCTTGAACACCCTGTGACCCCCCAGGGTCCCACACTTACCTTCCAGCATAGTCTTTATGGTCACAGACTGTTTTGCAATTTCAACATCAACTTCGAAGATCTCTCCATCTGAACTCTGCAGTTTAATTGAAGGCATCTGCAAGAGAATTTGACAGTTATTTCCACCCAGCATTCAGCAGATGTTACAAGTTTAGCTGACCCAAAGATGTCCATCACCTCTACTGTTTCTATTGCTCCTTCCCAACAGCAGAGCCTGGTGCCACTTGGAGCACACTCGGATTATTCACTGCTTGAATCAACAGCCCTAAACTCATTAATCCTCATGATTAAGAAACAAGGACTGAGCAAAGCCTACCACTAATTTAAGAGCTTTTTTTTCTAACGTGAAAGCATAAAATACATAGAATGCATCTGTCAATAGTGCTTGTATTTTTATTTTTTTTTCCACTGCAACACTGGAGCTATTTTCTCTTGAATTAATTTTCAACACTTGCCAAACACTACTTATCTCCAAATCCAAACAACTGCTACTCGCTTTGCTCAAGTGCTGTCAGATCTCAAAAGCAGTTTCAAATGAGAGCCTCTGGAACAGAATGACAACACTGAGGGTGGAAGGAATTACTCTAGACAATCTAGTCCAGCCTCCCCTGCTCCAAACACAGTTAAACAAACCAGGTTACTCAGGATCAAAGGCTTTCCTTCAGAACAGTGTTTGGTTTTCTCAAGAGATTAAAAAGCAATACACCCCTAGGAGGAAGGTTTCAGCACTCACTGCTGCTCTTGCAAAGCAGGAAGTTAGATCAGCACTTCGTTAGTACCTGACATGACCATGCACTTTAACGAAGTTTCTCAAACAAACTGTGATCCTACCTACAACAAAAAGGAGCAGGCTCCAAAGATGCCATCAGCAGAAACACAAATTTTACAGGGAAACATCTTTCTGGATGTTTAACAACTCAAGCCCAGAAGTAAAGCACATGACACAGCAGACAGAACACTGCACTGGAACCATCTGAGGGACACAATAAACACGGCTGTCTGCCCATACAAATTCCATACATTGGTTCTCAACCAGCTAGTAGGATGTGCTGTAAGCTCCTTTACTTTGTTAGCAGCAAACCACTGCAACAGTTTCATTTTTTCCCTGGAGTTACCTGCTTCAAGATCACTGAAGCGTGTGTTTGTACAGCCTGCAAGGCACCCAACAGCTCTGGGAACAAAGAATTTCAAATCAATCTCAGTTTTCCAGTGTCCTTCCCCCACCAAACTTAGGAGCCTTGCACACCAGTTCCTGGCAGCAGCACCTGAGCTACCAACAGTGAATTAGCTGGGCCACTTGCAGCAAACTTGCATTACCTCTTTTTGAAAGCTCATCAGTGTGGCTGAGCCTGACGGAGCTGCTGCAAAGCCAGGCCAAGGGAGGCTTGGCCAACACACGTTATTAAGCAGCTCACACCAGCCTGGAGCCCTCATTGCTTTAATTTCCACTTGGCAGCGAGCAGCCAGTTAATGTTTACACAGCAGTGAAACCCTATATGACAGTGCTACTTCTAATTAAGATGGGTGTTCTGGAGGGGCACGGTCATGATTGTTCCAAAGGTACAAATACATAAATACACGCGTGTGCGCAGAAATAAAACTTGCATAATCAATAAAATAAAATCCTGGGTTAGCAGTCTGAGTGATGATGCTCTGGAAAAGAAAAAGTGCTGTGGGCACACATTTCAAATTTGATGCATCTGTTCTTGCAGTGGCTGCCTGGGAGCTCTCCAGAACAAACCCAGCCTCCTGAGCCCGGCTTACATAATCCTGCTCAGCAGAGCCGGCTGGGGGGGATGCTGCCCGGGGATTGCCAGCGAGACCCTCTTGTCACCCAAATCTGCTCCTAAACGAGCCCTTCAGCTGCTGCTGAGGGTCTCAGACAGGGAACATGAAGTTAATCTGCTGCCTCATCACTGATAACGACTCGGGGTTTCGCCCACATTTCGTTATTTTTACACCGCAGAGCTCAGTTGCCTGGAAAATATATTAAAGAAAAAACCAAAAAAAATTAATTTTCAGCAGATGGAGCAGAGCTGTGGCAGGTGCCGGTCCCTGGGCAGCAGCACCAAGGGGTGACTAAGCAGGCGAGCCCCAAAAGCTTTATTCGACAGCAACACAACAGAACAGGCTGGGGGGAGGAAAGGGGGGCGGTCAGAGCCCACCTTGAACCACAGCGACCACTTCACAGGGATAATCCCGGGAGGCCGCGCTCAGCCCCATCCCGGAGGGTCACCCGGTGAGACCAACCCGCCCCTGAGAATCCCGGGGGGGCTCCCTCGGCCTCCCTGCCCACACCCCCGGAGGCTCCAACCCCCCGGGGGCTGCCCACACCTCGGGGAGCTCCAACAGGGGACCCTCAAGAGCTTCGTCCCCTCAGAGCGCGGGCGGGCTCAGCCCTTCAACCCCCTCACCCCCTCAGGGCCCGGCGGCACCCAACGCCCCGCCGCGGCCCCCGCAGCGACCACACGGGCTCCAGGCCGCTCCTACCGCTCCCTCATAGCGCCCTCCCCCTCCCCTGGCCCCGCTCGGGCCTCACCTTGAACGGGAGGAGGCGGCGGGAGCTCCGTTCGCACCGTGAGGGGGAGGAGGCGGCGACGCTCGGGGCCCGACTGCGGCGGCGCCTTTTATAGCGGGGGGGGCGGGGGAAGAAAGGCAAGGACCCGCCGCCTCGCAACCGACGGGCTGCCCTCGGCGGGCGCCTGAGAGGAAAGCCCCGGAGGGGAGCTTGGAGTGGCGCGGAGAGGGGCGGAGGGGGGGAAAATGGGAAGCGGCGATGCCTCTCGCGGGGTGTGGAGCGGGGAGAGGAGCTGGGGAAAGGGCGGGGAGCGGAGCGGGGGGTGATGGGGTTGTCAGGCAGCGGGCGGGGAGCAGGGGGCCTCCGTGAGGGCTGAGGCGGCGGCTCCGCGGGGGTCCCCGGGCGGGCCGTGAGGGGGATCGGGTCGGACCGGCCCCGATCCCCCTCACGGCCCGCCCGGGGATCCCTCCGGCAGCGTGGGCGGTGAAACCTTCTGGAAACAATCCTAATTGTGCTCTGGGATGGCCCTGCTGGAGCAGGGAGGCCTCTTTGGCCGCCCTCCGTGGTTGCGTGAGGCGCCCGCCTTGTGCTGGCGGGGCGGCACTGGCTCCGCACCCCCCCCCCCCGGTGTGGCCTTTAAGGAGGGAAAATATTTACACAGTGACAACCTCACATAGAGTGTGGAGCCTCCAAACTACGCCTGCTGAGAGTTTGTGATTGTACCTTCGTCGTGTTTACGTCTTGCCCCCCCTCAAATCACTCCCGTCTCCAGTGCTGAGAACCACATTCACTCCCTATAAAAACAGCATTGTCCCTGTACCCTCTTGGAATGAACAAACCAACATTTTGTCTAAATTTCGAGCCATTAGGTGAAAAAAAGACGTGTTTCTGGGCTTGGATTTTATATATTTTTTTAAATGATTGTTTCATGCCTTTCGAAAGTTATTAAGGGGAATCTTGCATTGAGTGATTCCTCTCTCATTTAAGATGCAAACTGCAATAAAATACGTAATTACCACAAATCGGTGATGCCTATTTCTTCCATTCTTTTTTATGGCATCTTATCTCTGTCTCACTGACACATTTCACCTGAGGAAGAATGGAAGTGTCTGAGTGCACTAAGGTAGCTGAGGTCCACCGCTGGTTTCCTGAAAGGACCTGAAAAACATCCACCAGTAGTTTCCTTTACTGAAAGCTTACACTGCACCTCATGCGTTACTCCTGTCCGAAAAGGTCAGAATAAACCCTGCTTAATCATAGCTGGGGGTGAATTCAATTCAAAATCATACTCCCGATGAGATTTATGCTTGGTACGGTTCTGAACAGCTTTCCAAAGGAGAGAGTCCCGTCCTGGGGGGGATTTCGCTGTTGAATTCGAAGCCTGGGGAAGTCCAAGCAGCACAAACAGCGCCCAGCCCCAGGAGAGGCTGGCACAGACCGGCCCAGTGCCCCACATATCGTACCGAGAACCCCCCGGCGCTCCAGATGCCTCCGGTTATCTGCCCTGCAGGAGCAGCTGCCGCGGCGCCGATATCCCAGCCCCGCCTCTGGTGGCCCAAAAAAACCCCTCACGATCCTCGGCTAAGGCTGCGAGGCGATGGACAGCACCGTTCCGAAAAGGGGTGGCCCGGTTTCAATCGTTCCGCGCGTAGGTAACGATTGCAACGCAAAATAATCCTCGATCCCCCCGAGCGCAGAGAACCGCGCCGTGTCTCGGCCGCGGGGACACCGCCGCTGAGGCAAACACCGCTGCGAGCCAGGGGGAGGACGGGGGAGCTTTAACACCAAAGCAAATAGCTGAAAAGATTGGAGCAACTGAGCTTGGTTTAACGCTTAATCAGATCCAGAAGAGCCCTGACCTACATACTCGCAGCATCTGAGCTGGGGCTCAGCCGGCTGAGCGGGGGAAGCAGCTCCTGGGCACAGCCCCGCATCCCCTCCCGGGCTGCTTCTCTCAGGCACAAATCACGGAGCCTCCTGCCCCTCAGAACACCTCACATTCCACTTCGACTGAGAAATTGCCTTTTTTTTTTCCTTCTTTTTGCTGCTGCTGGTGATTTAGAGACTGTGAAGATAACACACTGATTATTTTTCAGTACCACAAGCGGGACATGGGATTGTCAAGGTCTAATGACAATCGGGCTTGAAAGGGCTCAGCTTTGCTCCATGAAACCCCACAGAACTCAGCCTGGATTTCCTGAACCAGAGAGAGCCAAGTACAACCATGGAATCTGAACAAGAACCTCATCTCCATCTAGGAGAGAATGCTGCAAAAATCCTCCTCTTTTTTTTCCCCCCTCAGGAATAAAAAAAGATAAAGAACATTTTTTAAAACAAGCAGCCACAACAACAAGTTAGAAAAGAATTGAAGCGACTGGTTCAGTGTAAAACCAGCAAACATCAGAATTATTCATGTGGCAGAGATGGCAGGAAGACACTGCTGAGCTCAAAGGCCTGTGCCACTGTTGTTTAGAGCAGTCTTGCAACAGTGCAGCAGCACAAGAAGAAAATTCTTGTTCTCAGTACAAATCTGAAGGAGCTAATTATATGAAAAGCTGATTATTGCATTTCCACTTCATCAAAACTTGTATTGCAGCAGCATCCTTGAGAAGGAGCCACTTCATTCCAGTTGTACCCCAGCAGCAGGAGATGGTCGGTGGCAGAGCCCAGCACTTGGGAGAGAGTCCAGGCCATAGAATCAATCACAGAAAGGCTGGGGTTGGAAGGGACCTTAAAGCCCATCCAGTCCCACCCCACTGCCATGGGCAGGGACACCTTCCACCAGCTCCAAGCCCTGTCCAACCTGGCCCTGGACACTTCCAGGGATGGGGCAGCCACAGCTCTGGGCAACCTGTGCCAGGGCCTGCCCACCCTCACAGGCAGGAATTCCTTCCCAATATCCCATCTAACCCTGCCCTCTGCCAGTGGGATGCCATTTCCCCTTGTCCCCAGTCCCTCTCCAGTTCTCCTGGAGCCCCTTTAGGCTCTAGAAGGGGCTCCAAGGTCTCCCTGGAGCCTTCTCTTCTCCAGGTGAATCCCTCCAGCTGTCCCAGCCTGGCTCCAGAGCAGAGGGGCTCCAGCTCTGGGAGCAGCTCCAGGGCCTCCTCTGGACTCACTCCAGCAGCTCCACATCCTCCTGCTGTTGGGGGTCCCAGAGCTGGACCAAATCCAACCACCAAATTCTGCCAAGCAGAGACCAACTGGCTTTTTTTCATGCTCAGCTTCTATTTCTTCCTCTCCCTCCGCTCACATTCCCCTTACATAACTGCAGGGATTCGAGAGAGTTTAAAAACTAAAGATGAAGGAGGAGGGGGGAAAGACTAAAAATAGAAACACCTACCTCAAACCTATTTGCAGCATCTACTTCCTAACCTCATCCTCCCTCCACCTCCACACACTTTAACCAGTGATTTTTGTACCAGCTGTGGCTTTGGCACCCCCTGAGAGCAGCTGGAGCGTTCGGAGGAGCCAGGCCCGGAGCCAGGGTGTGTGTGAGCCTCGCCTGAGCACAGGCAGGGCAGGCCGGGCAGTGCCACGCGGTGGCGCCGGGGCTCGCTCCCGGGGAGCTCATCCCGGGAGATGCTCCCGAGCATTCCAGGAACTCCCGGGGAAGCGCAGACTCGCTGTGCGTGGCCTTAAGAACGACGTTAAGTGGTAACGCATAAAATTGTGAATATCCTTGATGTATCCTTGCTACCAGCACGAGGGGAAGGGAGCTGTGCTGGCTCTACGGGGCTGCCTGGCTCTGGCGGTTCTGACGCCACGGATGAGAACGAGCAGTCGCTTTGAGGTTTCAAAGTCCACGGGAATAAAGAGTGTGTGTTTCAGGAGTCAGGCTAATTGAAAGCATTTTTAAAGGAGATTCCAGGGAAAAAGGGACGGTCCTGTAGCATTTTGAGATGGCTGAGCTAAAGCTAAAGCTGGATAAACTCATGACCAGACAATGAGAGAATCCATCCCCAGCCTCTCTCTCTCTCTCCGGGGGGTGGCACCCCCTCCTTCCCCCGGGCACGGTCCCGCTCCAGCAGCAGCCGGCTGTGCTCCTCTTCCCCCGGGACAAACGCGGCGCTGCGAAAGGAGCAGAGCTGCCTGGAAAGTGGGTCAAGCGTGGAATGAAACACCACAGCCAGCGCTCCTCCAGGGCCCCTCCTTTTTCCTTATAAAACAAGGAAAAGAGCAGCAGTCACTGCCCACTCCTGCACCGACTGCCGCCAGAAAGGGTTTCCCACAAGATTTATGGTTAGGCTGGGTGCAGGGGGGTGTTTTTTTTCAAACTCCTGAAAAATAAAGGCAGTTGGGAGCCAGCCTAAAGCCTTTCATCCCAATCGATCATGCAATTAGCAATGTACACAGCACACATTCCTCTTCGACAGTTCAGCACTTTCGAGTTTAAATGCATAATCCAGAAAACTGGTTATAGATTTAATGAAATAAATAATTAAAAAAAAAAATATAAAGAAACCACCAAGCACCCACGTCCAAAAATCCAGATGTGGTTGGGGGAAATGTGACGAGGAAGATGAACACAAAAGTCAAGACAACCAGATAGCAAAGGTTTAGTTTGATTTATACAACCCTGGGCAATGGTATCAGTAGCTGCAAAAAGGAAAGGTTTCTCCTCACAATCACCTTCCTGCAAGTTTTCATCCAGGATGCTCCATCACCAGTCCCAGGTACTATTAACAAGTAATGTTTTATACACCAGCAGCAATCAGTTTAATTTCCACCCCAAAGCAGTTCTGTTCACCAGAGAGTAATTAAGAGATCAGTAGTTCAACCCATCTTAGGGAATAAAGCTTTTAAGCTGCAGCACAGGTTTTAAAAGGCTAAAACATGCAGCCCTGCTTAATTTCAAACCAAAAGTGTTGTTTCAGCCTTTTTTTCCTGTCCATATGCCAGAGCACTCTGGTCCCTTGCTCAAGAGAGCAGCCTGCCTTTATTCCCATCCAAAAAGGAGCACAGCCAAATGAATTAGAGCACTGAAATAACTTTTTGTAAAACCACAGAAGGCTGACTCATGAACTGCTGACTCTGCAGGGCTTTGCTGGTGTGTTCAGGGTACTGAAAGATTTCTACACAGTCCAGTGTGATTTTCACTTGGCTCTTTACCTGTTTCCAACCTCCTCCTGAACTTGCAGAGCACCAATACGCTGTCTTGAGATTGCTGTAGCACACACAGTGGGCACCCAATGCCTTCTCCAGGGCTTCAAAAATCATGGCTTGCATTTGGCTCCAAAATCCAAGCTCACGAAAAACCCTGGAACACTAAAAAGCCATCCCTCTTGGGTAAAATTTGCTTTAACTTACGCAACAGCCCCTAAAACACACCTCGAGTTTCACTGAGTGCTCTGCCTTGAGAGCAAACAGGCAGCAACTGCAGAGTGATAAATGAGTGTGTGACAGGTGCAAAAGGGGGTGGGGAGTGGGGCCACACCTTCAACTCACTGAACTTGGAGCAGTGTTTAATTTGAAATTCAGAGCTGTGATCACACTTGCCTCTTCTTACACACCATTTCTCCTGAGTGAACACTTATCCTTCAGCCCCCTCCTGAGGTCACAGCTTCTCCAACAGCAGGAACTGCACTCCAGTATTACTAAGGAAACAAAGGGGTGAGAGGGGAAAAACAGAGGAATGTGTTTATTGAACTATGAAAAAAGGCCCCAAATAAAGCCAGCCCTTGCATAACGGGGTTGGTTTTGTCTTGTACAGGACGAAAATTCTTTAAGATTCAGGCTGAATTTTTAAGTTGTCCAAGACTTTGTCCCAGGCTCTTAACCCACAACTGCTTTACAAAAATGCCTTTCAGTATTTGACTACTAAAAAAATAAAACTCCCCTCCTATGGACCATGGATTGGCAGGTATTGGCAGCTCTCAGTAGTTTTTTCTCTATTTCCAGAGGGATTTTGACAGTAACCAGACTAAGATACAGAAGAGGCAGAAGAAATGAGCAGATAGATGATGAAGGGGGAAAATCCCTGGCAAATCTATTCACTTCAAATCTGTCTCATTTTTCCTTTCAAAACTGAAGTTAATTAAATGTTTTCCTGTGTAGGAGGGGGATTTGGTCTCTTGATTTAATGGCCCCTTAGTTCAGGACAGGCCTAACTTCCAGCTGATATGGCCAAACACGACAGGGAAAACTCAAACCCCACCCCCCTCTGTCCACGACGATTCTCCTGGCTCTGTCCAAGTTCTGGGAAAGAAGAAGGAGAAAGTCTTTAAAGTGGTTCATAGGAAAGTAATTTCATTCTTGAATCTAAACCCCTGTCAGCCCTCCCCACTAAGAACTGGGTGTAACATTCCTGCTTGAACACTGAACTATCACGACATGGGATTGATTCTCAGCTACTCTTGTGCCTTTCTTGGAATTCATCAGTCCCTGTAGTGAAGAGGAAACATCACCAGTGATCTCCACAACAAGGCCAAGCCCTAATCATGCCCTTTGCTCTGCAGCCAGTGTCCCCACAGGCTGAAGGTCAACTAATGGATCAGCTACCAAGAAATCAAACACCACTTATTGACATTTGAAGTTTTCTTTGTCCTCCTGAATCTTCCAAACAGGCTTTTAGCTGGTTAGGGCTCCAGCAGGGTAAGCAGTTTTTGCTCACAGTGTGGTTTTCTCAATGGAATCTTCACACAGACCATCCCAGCAAAATTTGGGGAAAGCACAAAACACTGGAGTGACTCCAACATTGTCCACGGATTTTACTAACAAGCACTTGGATTTGTGTACAGAAACTGAAGCAAGGAAGGGACTCAGAGCAGATGAGTCACGCCAATTAAAGCAACAAGGGAAACAGAAAATAGGGCAAAGTCATTCCTCTTGAAGGAATGGTGTCAATGAAAGCACAAAGTTCCATCTACACAAACACGGGGAATGGCAAGCGACAGGAATGGAACATGAGCTGCTCTCCACAGCACAGGACTGTTTTTCAACAGAGATCAAAGCAAAAGCTCCCAATATACTAAAAAAAACCACTTCAGATGCACTTATTTTGAGCATGCACTTCGTGTAAGAGCTTAAACTGCAGCAGACTGAGCTCCCCAGCAGCCTTTTGGAACCCGACCTATGAAATTCTGAGATTTCAACAACAGCCAAAATTCTGCTGAAGCAAAAGCAACCCCCTGAGCCTTTCTGAAAGGGGATGAAGTAACACTGTGAAACACAGCACCTTTTTTGCCAGGTAAAGAATTAAGTGGGCCTTCAGCTTTTCAGAAAAGCAAGAAAGCCCCAAAAAAGCATGTCTAGCACCAGGCCTCCAGGTGAGTTGGAAATCTGCAAGATTTCTGTGCATTACCTTAGAAACAAGAAGAAGAAAACCAACCTCCATGTTGTTGCAAATGCACATTGTGCCCAAAAAATTTGAAGTCTCTAACAATATAAATATTAAGAGTCCTCTATAAAGCCAACAGCCCACTCTGTCTTTTAGACGTGCCCAAGAAGTTTCAAGCACAAGCTTTAAGAAGGCATAAGATTTGAATTTCTGTTTTGAACAAAATTATCAAATTGGGATTCTAATTCTGAAACAAGTCAGTAGAAAGGAAATATTTGAACAGAAGTTAACATAAACCACATACCACTGTTTTCCAGAATAGAAGCTTGGGCAATACACGTAGGACTAAACTTCACGTTGTTTCCTTTAATATTTAGAAAACCGGTTTTATTCTTAGTTTTTCAGAAAAATGATTTTAAGTATTAGCACCTACATCGTAAATGACTCAAACTTCAGATTTACACTTGAGAAAAAGCCACACAATCAATTAAGTGATCCTATATTCTTCCATTTTTGAGTATTTCAGTAGAGCACCGAGAGGGAAAGAGCAACATGTGAGTAACCAGTGAGCTGTTCTCAGCTGCAAGACACAGGCCCAGGCACCTCCCTGGGACTGCATTCAAAAGGTCAGAGCTTTCCAGCACACACCAGATCACCTCAGTTTTAGTTACTTAACGTGGAAATTTCTATGCAAGTTTATAAAACCCATCCAGCTACATGTTAGTTTATTAAACCACAGTTGACCTGAGATGCAATTAGGATTTTGACATTTTTCCATACTTAGTTCACAAGTTTATTATGAAAAACACTGCAGCTCTGTCCTGCAGTAACAATTGTTTTACAGAAAAAAACAGTTCTGTTCAAAGTAATTCACTATCCTTGGACAATTACAAGGGACAATATGGTAGGGCAGAGTGGAAAAGGGAACTGAGTGCAGACAAAAAAAAAAAATAAAATCAATACAATTAAATTAAACAGTATTCCCTGAAAATAAAACAAACAAACAGTTTCAGAACAAATATGAGGCCTTGGTACTTATTTTAAAAATGTTCTTTAAGCTTCAATGATTGTTTGCTGCTACCCTTATCTACAGTCATGCTGAATAAAGCTATAGCTAAATGGAAAGTTAAATGTATTCACGAGGTGTTAATGTCTACATCTTATTATTTGCAGTCTCTCAGAGAAAGCAAAAGTAACTACAAATAGCGCTATGCCAGAAACTGGTTTCTTGACCAACAATGTTGCTTCAGCATGCAATGAACTGGTTCATTCTAAAGTGGTCACAGTTGTTGACGACAAGAGGCTTTGTATTTGAATATGGCACGTCTTTTGGTCCATGTGAAAACAAAGTTTGAATGTTAAATATTTTTCTGACACTTTGGAGTTACTGTTGCTCTTCCCGTTTTCTTTAGGTCAACATATGGTTCATGGCAATACTGTACAGGTGTAAAATCTCTTTACAGGAAGTAGTCCGGGGTGCGGCGGGTGACGTGCGGCTCCCCTCGGCGCGGCGCGGGGTCGAACTGCAAGCTGAGAGCACACACAGTGAGCACGCACAGCGAGCACAGCACAGCCCTCCAGCCCCACTGCTCCACCCCAGCTACCTCCTGCCAAGCTTCACCAACCAACTGCAGTGCTCCACACCAAGCCTTCAGCCTCTCCCACTGGTTAAACATTAATATATATTTAGAAAGTTGAAGTCTCCAGGAACTGTCAAAGAGGTCAGTTTACATTAAGCTCTTTCCTCATTTACTAGTAAAGTTGTTGCTGGGGTAGTTAATTAGAAACCTCATTTAAAAAGCTGACAACCCAACATCTGAAGAATTCAAAGATTCCAAAAGTCTCTTGCTTTAGACCTCAGGAGGGCGTTACCTCAGATGTGACAGACTACTCCTACTCTCAAATCACATGCCTCCACAGTAACTCATTAAACCCCAATTAGTTACATGAAACAAAAATGAGGAGTCTCTCTTTAATCTGACAGAGAAGATCTCGACAACTGTCCCAGATATTCGACTCCAAGACTTTAAATGTGACTAACCCAACAATTCCACACTCACTCTACCTCCAAAAACCATAGAGGAGGAAAAAAAAACCCCATACCTTAACACAATAATTAAACGATATGTTGCTACAACAACTATGTTAAAACCAAGAGCAATATAATTCTCAATTTTAAACATACTTACAAGGAGTATTTTAGAGTATCATCAAGTTCCATAATTGCAGCCTGGTTGCCACAACGGTAACAATAGTTTGGAGCACTGAAAATTGTTACTACATTCCGATCATGGCACCAGTTATACCCCTGGAGAGGGAGAAAGAGGAGTTATGACAGTCAAGTTCACTTCCTGTACACCATATATAACCACCTGACTACTCATCAAATTTTTAATGTGCAAAGCCCTAAGTGGCACTTGTAGGGTCATTTTAAATAAGATTAAGGCCATGCCTTTATTTCACTTCTGGAGAGAAGAAGGAATTTTGGCCTTCATAGGTTGCTACTTACTAGTAAGTATGAGCTAACATTAAAAAAAGGCAAAACAAAACAAACCAGCGAGAATTTGCCATTGCATTACTGTTAAAAAGTTAAAACAGCAATTCTGAAGCACACAATCTACTCTGAACCTTCAGCTGTGATCACCAAAACCAGAATGCAGAGATACATTTAAGGATCTGAACTGCCAGGGATAACTACAGACTGACAACAAAAGCACACATGCAGGACAGAAAGAAAAAACACATCTTTTTTCAAGGAACACATATTTTAAGAACCTTTTTATCTACACAGAAAGCAATGCCACATCTAGTACTGAAGCCTGGTTTGGGACATTACTGTAAATTTGCAGAAGAAAAGGCCAAAATAAAGGTTATCCCACTGTCAAACTGAGCAGCTCTTTCAGCAGCACATCAGTACTGTCAGGGTCAGGTTCCTGGCAGACTCTCAGCTGGACCATCAGGTGTCACAGGAGCACATGCAAACACCTCTGGCCCCCCCAGAATGAATGGACCTAGCACAGAATCCAAGGTCTGAACACACAGCATGTCCTGCTCACCTCCATTACCAACTGATGAGCTCTGGAAACCAACGTAAGGCCATTGGCATGGTTAAAGGTTTCTGAGATATCCTGTCCAAAGGTGTAACCTGCACCTCGGGGAGAAATTCCCCAGCCACCACGATCATCTGGATCTGACCATAGCAAGTCACACATCGGACCCTGGAAGAGATGCAGAAGATGTTTCAGAGGTGAAGTACAAAATACCAAACAAAACCACAAAAAACTTGCACACACTCCCCTCCCACACAACTTGTTGCAACATTTTGAGACTTAATGTATTTCTTTCTTTAGATAAGTGTCCCTCACCTTTCCTTCAAAAACCCAGAACAGGCAGACAGGCACATTCTTATTGCTCATTTTCAGCCTGTGAACCCAAGCCCCCAATACGTGCTGAATCATGAAACTCATTGGTTTAGAAAATGACTTTTCAGTACCTCGTGGGGAACTTCCTGCAAGCGATCAAGTGCTCTGATGTGATCCAGTGTATCTATCGATGGGGAGAGGCCACCATGTAGACAGAAAATCTGCAAGAGGTCAGATACATGAAGTTTATTTATTTCATCAGTGCAATTATAACGGTTTAGAATAAACCAATCAGGAGCAAATCTGCACGAGACTCCTTTAAAACTGAGAGCTGACAGAATGCAGCGTTAAGAGCTCCCTTTACAACCAACAACACTGAACTCTGTCAAATGTCAACATACCTGGCCATCCACCAAGGCAGTTAGAGGCAGGTAATCAAAAAGGTCTGTGAAGTATTTCCAAACATTTGCATTTCCATATTTTCTTAAACATTCATCATAGAAACCATATACTTGTGTGATTTGCCTGCTTTCATGGTTCCCTCGGAGAATTGTGATACGTTCACGGTAACGGACCTGAAACAACAGTTCATGGGAGAGCCATCAAAACAGGTGTGTCTTCCCAAAACCAGAATCTGCACCCCTAATCCCATCATACATCAATAAAGCAATTAAAACCAAGCCCTTCTTAAGATTCACCTATAGCCTTTGGGAAAAAAAGGAATCATTTTTAACTTCCAAGTACTTTTGGGATTAATTACAAATTGTATTTACTATTACTAGTGGACTTCACTGCAACTGTGCATTAAGCTGATCTCTCCCAGCAAATTCTTAAAGATTGCTACTTAGGCAAGTTAAAAGTAAAATGCTCTATTTTAGACAGAGCTCAGGCTTGCATTGAACATTTATTTATTTTAAAAAGTGACTTGGAAAACTAAGACAGCCAACATGTCAGTTTGTGTACCTCCATTACCAGTGTAATGAAAATCATAAGAGATTGGTGCAGTCAGCAGAGTAATTTTTATACAGAACTGTACAGCTGAGAAGAAAAGTTACCTTAAGAGCTACAAGCAATGTGACTGTTTCCACTGAATAATAGCCTCTGTCAACATAGTCCCCCATAAACAAATAGTTTGTGTCTGGTGATTTGCCTCCAATTCTGAACAGTTCCATGAGGTCGTGAAATTGCCCGTGGACATCTCCACAGACTGTGACTGGACATCGCACTTCTTGTACATTAGATTCTTTTGTCAGAATTTCTTTAGCCTACAAAACAAAAAACACATTCATTGTGAGTTTGTCTATGAACAGTTGTTTCATTCTACCGCTTCCAGCTCTCTACTACCTGCTCTCTTAGGAACTCTCGTCCCTTCCTTGTCTGAGGCATCTGAGAGAAGAGTTTCCCTTTACTTAAAATAATATTTTGCTTTATGCAGCCCTGTATTAGGAACAGAAATTTGGTTTGGTGAGGGGTTTCCCTCCTTGAGAATGGTATTTCAGAGTTAATTTCCAACTTCAGTAAAACTTCAGACTGTATATAAGAACAGTTCTGCAAAGCATAAAACAACGATCATCACTGCTGGAACAGACACCTTCACCTCACCCACAAAGGCAGTCAGTCCCACACAAGCAGAATGAGAACAAAAGCACCCATTGGTACCAGCAATTACAGAGCAGGCAATTACCTGCACAAGCTCTCTCCACAAGTTTTGTGTTTAAACACAGACTACTACCATCAAGCTGTGTCCTTATAAACCAAAACTGAGAAACATCTTTGTCATCACCATTTTTTCCCCACAAAATTTTGTACATAAAAGTTGCAGACAAAGGCAATCTGTATGAAGCAGCACGGGCTAAATATAACACCAGAAAGGTAATTTTAAAATAGCGCAAGACAGTTGTTACAGTTTGTTCTCAGAGCAGTCACCAGACACATGCCACAATAATTTTCTAAATCAAGAAGGTATTAGAAATATAAATAGTAACAAGTTTACAAGTTACCATCTACAAAGATTTCCCAGCTTTTCAACCGTCAGTGCTCCTACTGAGAATGATAAACAACTATATTCTGTTCTATAACCCAAAGTGACTACAGGACATGGCTGACTCTCCCACCCAAAAGTGGTCTCACTGTCCCCTCCCATCGTCCTGGTTGACCACCATGGTCACCACTTCAACCAGAAGCACCACACAGTTTAATGGTGGAGGTTTATGAGATGAAACATGAAATGCAGGAGTGCAGTGTGGTCCAGCAGCCTGCACAGCACAGAGCTTCAGCTGTTCCAGCCCCAGCCCAGGCTGGAACCACTGCAGACGTATTTACAGACCAATTTACATCACAAGTCAACCTCCTATGACAGTTTCCACTCGTGCTGTGCCTCGTACTAAAGATAGGTCATTGCTGGCTTGTGGTAGATGCTAAAAGTGTAGATTTATTTTAAGATAGCCTGAGTTAAGTTCATTTTAATGCAGTGACACTCACCGGATGTTTTGAAGGTGTTTTAACAGCTTTAGCCTCTTCTAATATGCTCTTACATTGAGAAGCTTTAGCCAGCTTAACTATCCTTTTGACAGAAACTGTTACAGATGCTTATAGCACCTCAATATAAACCCCCTACTCATCAATTAGACTGCTTCTACCACCGTGTTTTCTTAACACACTTGAAGCCCTGCACAAAGAATGAAGCATTCATTTTTCATCAAAGGTAGGCAGCGTTTGTGCTGACTGAGATGAGAATGGCAGAGCTTCTCAGCCATGGAGTTGTTGCTTCCTTGGTTTCTGAAATATTAAATCACTCAGATACCCACATGACCAAACACGCAGATAAGTCAGACAGCTACTCTGATGGAAAAAGACTGTTCCAGGTCAACTTGCAGAACAGCAATCTCTGTTTAAATCCTGCAGTGGAGGAATGCTGGTGCAGGGATTCCAACATCTCCACGTTCTAAAGCCAGTTTCATGCAATGCTGTGTTACGAACTGCTCAGTCCATTTACAGCCTCATGTCCTACAGCACTAAGAGTGGCACACACTGAAGTGGTTAAGCACTCCACAAAAGAACTTCAGCAGAGCTGAACATGGGAAAAATAACATCCTGAAAACAAGCCACTCAACAAGCAGTCCAGCAACCAGACCCCAAATTTCCACATTCATCCCTATGGAAGGAACACCAGCTGGTAAGACAGCAGCACATTAATACTCCAGTTTCCCAAAGGGAAGGGATCACTGACAATACTACTGCACTCTGTGCCCCTGACCTTGGACTGGAGCACACACCACCCTGTGCAACCTCACCCACTTCCACTCCCTCTTTATTGATCCTTCTGCCAGACCCATGATGATGCTACTTACTCAGCCACATCACACAACTGTCATCATCCCCTGCCCATCCTCCCCTCCAACAAATGGACTTCCACCAGCAGCTCTCCTGCACTTCCTCATGGAGAGGAAGCAGCAGAGCAACCTTCAGCATCCTTCAGCACAAGGCAGAAAACAACTGATCCAACCAGCCCACAAAGGAGAACTAAGAAAGAAGCAAACCCACAACCCTCTGAACTTCAAAGCCCCGTGACCTATTGCCACAAAGGCTAACAGTGCAACACACTGCGGGATTTTGACATCAACATTTTGAAACGTCCAGGTTTCATTGCCTATCACCAGGATAAACAACTACACAATTCTGAAACAGATTTCTCTTGGACACTTATTCTTTTGTATTTCAGCCTTTTTTGAGTTAATAGTCCTTAGAATTATTTCTATAAACCTTCAACCCTTTTAAGTACCCCACACCACAGAAGTTTGACTTGTGGTGATATTCTACAACTTAAAGATTCATTAACTTAGGCAAAAACTTCAAGCTGGTAAATGCTGATTTTACATCCAAGCATCAATAAAGTCTAATGCAGAAAAACCATGTAGCTGTTCAACACAGTTGCACAAGGAGAGCATAAGAACAAATGCAATGCTGTCACAAACACTACTGCTGAGGTGGAAAGTCACATTGTTCTAAGTAAACTATCTCAAAGTTCAAATAATAAGCACGTATCAAATACACTTCAGCTTAGTCACAGTGACTGGAGTTCATTCAGATTTGATACTGGCTTGCTCAGCCATTTTGCTGACAATGAAACAAGACAACTTGTATGATCCCAAAGCACAACAGGAATAAAACCAATATTGGTTTAAACACACGAGAAAACAGCAAATTTTCACTTTATTGTAAAGCAAGTAGCAGTGCATAAAACCACCTAAAACCTGGTGTTTTAGAATTAAACTGTTCCTGGCCTGCTGCACAGCATCTAAAGGGCCAGTGGAACAGTACCACACTGTTTGGGTGCCTCTGTTTACAAAGCACATCTATGCAAAGCACTGTTCTTAAAACACAAAGATCAGCTTCATTGTTTTGAGACAATGCAAGATCCAAGTGAATGAACAGCCATGGATAGCATTTAAAAAAAATGTATGACTACTAAAGTTACAGTATGATTTTCAGACCCCCACAACATATTTAATGAGATGCAGGGGGTGTGTGTATGCAGACAGCTCTCTTATTTCCCCTGTTCCCTGTATATAAAATTTTATCCTATATGCCACGAATTAAGGCTCAGAGTCATAAGTGCCATACAAGCCCTAATCCATCCATTTTCTTTCTTTCTCAACTCCCACTACGCTGAGGATAAGTGAGTTTCCCTCATGAGCAGAGTACATCAGCCTTGTCTCACAGAATTAATTTCAAGTGATCTATTTCTGCAAAATCCTCTGAATTAATCTGCAACCAAATTCCTCTGTGTTTCCAGAATATACCAGATATTTCTTATTACTCCAACCCCTTCTTAGGTCCCTACATTGTAGCAGGAGCTCTGACAACTCAGCCCAATTACCTACCCTGAAAAACTCTGGGGCACATTAAAGAAAATAATGAGACCCAAATCAGCGAACACCAGAGTGTAGAATTGTAAATCAATGCTTGAAGCAGCACTGTGAGGCACTTACCAAAGATCACCACTCACTCGGAAAGGGAAATACAACCATCATTTTAATTAGACAACACAGTTCCAAAGCCATGGCTGCAGATGGGGACGTGTCACTCCTGGCAGACCAGAATTCACACCTGCAGCCCACCACGCTGTCTAGTGAAGTGTGTGATGAGAGGCATCCACAGCCACCCAGAGAAATAGTTATGGGGAGTTACCATTGAAGCCTTTGCCCACACCCATAATTTCCTGTCACCAAGGTGCACAGGATGTGACTAAAGGCACAGTGATCAGCTAATTGGGATGAATACTGGTCTTAGCTGGGCAGACATCATGACCTGGAAGAGATTCCAGTTCCAAGCAAAGTCATCCATTACAGTCAGCAAGTTCTTCTGCAGAGTCCATGCTTTTCAATTTAAAGGTTTCTCCCCCTCACTCCTTTACTTGAGGAGGAAAGAGAACGTGTTCCAACAAAAAGTGAGCTCATTTTTAAAACAAAGGGTATTTTCATTCATTGTCTGACATTTTAAACAAAACTAGGTAAATGAAGCCTCCAATATCACCCTTCTGTGAAGAAGCCGTGGCAGCAGATTACATATGACACAAATGGAAAACTGATTTATGCTGAACTTGGCAATCCACTAAGGAGTTCAATGTGAATGTATAAGTAGGAACAAAATTAAAATACAAAGCTCCCCACTGACATTTAATTATTTAGTATTCCAAAGTAAGTAAAACCAGGATTTCCATCCACAGAGAAGTCATGGCAGCAAAATACTCTTTTGCCAGGACTGAAACAGAGGATGACAGAGCTGCTTTCTCTCTGGTTTTGACCAGCACCTGAACATTCAATTCTTATCTCTTCTGTTTGGTTCAAAGAGAGACCAGTTTAAATACAAAAGGGTAGCCAGCCAAAAGAGCAATCCCGAAGGCAGTACTGCAGCTAAGACTGACACAACCACCTTCCTTTATCTCCTGTCAATTCTAGCACACAAGCAGTGAACTTCTGCCAAATAACCCTGCATTCCTTTGTGTTACAACACAATGACTGACACCACTGCAGCCCTGATAGTCCCCTCAGCACTTCCATCTGGGAAAATCAGCAGCAGTCTTACAAACTCAGTCTAACTGATGGAATGTTCTTTCCCTCAGATGCAGATACAGGAGAAGGGGAACTGCTATTTAACAATCAGTAATTGGTAAGACCAGGTGGAAAACTGGAATAGGAAGGAGCTTCTCTGAAAGAATTCAATATCATTGTTTTGATTTGTATAAAAGATCTTAGTATATTCAAATTTTTAAAAAAGGTCTAGAAAAGTTTTTTTAAAATATTTTAAAATATAGGAGGCCACATAGCTCAGGAAATCCAGCTGACTTCCAAGAAACACAGCCAGGGCAGTAATGCAGAAGCTGACCACTTACAGACTGTTCTCAGTCCCATCTGTAGGACAAGCTGGATTCATTTTGAATCACAGCCCTTTGTTGGAGGCCTCCTGAACTCCTGCAGCACCAGTGACAGGCTGGGTTATTGCACTGGGCAAGAACCAGGACTAGGTGAGAAGACTGGCAAGGCTGACACTTCAAATGCCTTCTGTTTAAAGAAAGAATTTCCATTTTACATTATCAAACATCACAAAACAAACAAAAAAAACCAACAAACCAGAACACTGGGAGTAAAAGGATGGACTTCTATGGTGCAAATGTTCCAGAATAATCTAAAGCCCAGTTATTAAAATGTTCCAAGAGGCTCTGTACACCACACTTGTAACTCTTCAGAGGTGGAAGGCACAGTGCAGGAGCACAGCAGAAGTGCAGAGCTGCACCTTCCTCTTGTGCCAGGGCCAGGGGGGGAGGGACACACAACTTGCCCAAGGCACAGCCCACCACACAGAGACTCTCACTACCAGGGAATTCTGCTGGCACAAGGTTGTTTGGCTGATCTACAGCAAGTTCAGACAGGAACAATAATTTTCACAACCATCTTAGCCTGAAGAACAGTTATAGGGGATGGATATGGGAAGCTAACTAATGGAAAAGCCCTTGTGAATGCAGCTGGGGACAGTTTTAAACATGCACTTCTGGCCAAAAACAATCAGCTCAGAAAGGGGACTCCTGAACAGCAGAGGAGGCATTGGGGAACATGTGCCTCTGTCTGAAAAAGAAGTTGGGCAGAAAACTCAGCTTAAAACAGGAGTGAGATCCACAAAACATGCCAGTCACTAGAGGGAACTGAATTTTGCTTGCAGAGGCTTTTCTTGACCCAAAAGAAAGCTTCCTCAGTAAAATACATGCCTTCTGAGAACTAAGGCACTCAAGCTTCAGGAGTTGGAGCAGCTTACACAGCTGCAGTAGTACGAGCCTGTTTGGTTAGAGAAAATCTAACTTGGAGTATCACGTGTTAAACAAACTGAAAATTCTGCAACAGGAAAAAAATTAGAAAAATACACCATGAACAAGGTACACACCAGAGAACAGTATGGCCCAGAAATGTATTTGTGCTATGAAAATTAGCACTGATGACAAATCAAGAAGCAAATGTAACCAAGATCATTGTTGCAGTTTTTGATCTGCAGGAGACAAAGCCTGAATCAAGGTTTCTTGAATGCCTTTACCAGTACCAGCCCTTCATTTAGTTTATAAAGTATTTTGGCTAGCAGCACTGTCCATTCAGAGGTATTTCAGCAGTAATTCAAGAGCCCTGAACACTCTACACAGATATATGACCAAACTGTCCCCTCTCTCTAAAAACCTGATGCTGTGCTCAAAGCCAGTTAATCACAAACTAGTGTTTCCAGGGGAGAGACTCTGACACCTCTGCCTCCACCTGCACTAGATCCCCTCTGCAATAACCAAAGGAAACTCTACCCACAAATTCAACTCGTTCCTTTGTGCTTTTTGAGACTGTCATCCCACCTTCCTGAGCAATGCACCACACCCCCACCTCCTGTCATAAAGGCCATTTATACACCAGTGATGAGACAACACCATTTCCCTCTACACTCACAATGTATGGAAAAGAAATCCCAAACCAGCATCCTTTCATTCAAAATGGCATGTGGAAAAACCCTCACCTGGCAATAAAGGACTTCCTTTCTCCTCTGTCAATAAACAACTCAGTGTTAACAGGACAAACACTGCTGACATGTAACACTGAACTACACTGGGCATATTTTGACCACTTTTTCAGAACTTGCACTTAAATGCTGAAGCAAAGCACACACAGGTAGTCACTCAACTGATGTAACATTAAGCTCACAGCATGTGTTAAGCCTAGAATAATTTAGCTGCCACTCAGAGGTTGATATTATTTCAAATCATCTGTGAATGTATTATGTATTATTCATGGTTACAAATTACTCCCAGATTTCAAAGCCATTTCTGCCCAGTTCCCACCACCACCAGGTAACCATGGTTGATGTAAGATGCACCAAGACAGTAACTGGGATGGACAAAAGGCCACACTTCATTATCATGTCCATAAAATGCTGTTATGTTCTTCAGGTATCAATACTGAAATACAAGAGAGCCCTTAGGCTTGTTCTCATTACACAGGCACATGAAGCCCCAGCAGATCAAGAAATACTCGTCAGGGAGATCATCCCATCAACGGTGTTAAAGGGGAAAGGCTCTCACAAAGATTTTTTATTTGTTTATTTGAACTAGCCCTAGCTACAGTGAAATGTGGTGAAGAACAAGGGTTCATACCTAGCAGGGTCTTTACTGTCCTTTGGAACACCAGCTATATTTGGCACTGCCCTTAAGACATGAAGCAACTCATGGAAAAACAACCTTTTGGAGTGATTACATTCATGAAAGTACCTAAATAGTCCAAGTGAAGCACAACTCGGTGAGGTTTCTGAGAGCCAGTGCTGGAGACATGGAAACACGTTAAAGCAGGTGCTGTCCCTCAGCAGGAAGGTGCAGAACTCAGCTCATGCCCTGCTTCCACAGTCACAGCTTCCCACTTGAGGGGCAAACACGATGGAAAACTCAGACACCAAGGGCCTGCTTCCAATTCCCTGATCAGCAACCATGGAGAAACTGAGCATTCTGAGCAGAGTCCCAGTAAATCCATCTGTAGTTACCAGCAGCAAACCATGGTTCTGTACCCCAGGCTGTGGCTGTTCTCTGCACAGTGCTGAGTCCACACCCAGCACACACAGGGAATTCCAGCCCACCACCCCTTTGGACTGGAGCTGCTCACAGACACCCAACCTGAGATAACCTGAAGGTTGCTACCAAATGATATTCTTCAGGTAGATTTCTCTCAAACATTCTCCTGGTCTCTCATGTCAACACCCAGCAGGTAGACACACAACTTTTACCATTACCTTGGTGATGAGCATTGCACATTTATCCACAGATACAGCTCATTTCCATTCTTCACTGGGAAAAAATGAAAGCATCATCTCGTGCAACAATGATGACTGGGACTCCTGTGTCCTCTGTGAGGAATTCCTAGTGGTATGCCTGCTCCTCACTGAACCAAAACCCCCGTGAACTGAAGGATTCTTGCATATCCCTCATGGTCCTGCAAGTCACCATCCAGCCCCCCAAAACACACTCATTCCTGCGGGATTCAGGACTCTGTTCCCAGCAGTTTACAGATGAAACACTCGCCTCTCACACAAAGCAATACAAGGAAGAAGCTGGACCACTGTCATTGGAGAAGCACATGGAAATAGCCAGGCAGTGACACTGGCACTTGCTTGCAGCACCGTTTAAAATACACAGCCTGGATCAAACGGAAAAAATGTTGAGTTGCTGGAATACAAGTGAACTAAAATCTGTACCGGAGCAAGGACCCGTCTGGCCAAAAGTTCTTTATTAGGTTCATAGACAGTCCTCTGGAAACAATTTGCTTCCAAAACAACATGGTGTAGTATTTGAAGGCACGATTCCAAATTTAAAATATTTTAACCACTTTCTGTGGTAAGCATGGAGGCTTCTTTAGAACTCAGTGCACTGATAACTCCCCGTATTCCTTACTGTCCAGTTCCCATAAAATTCATAAATATTCCATCCTTCAGTCTAGGAATGTAAGGATACACAAAACCCTCAATTAAAAAAAAAAAAAAAACGACCTCAGCTACTAAGTTACATCCAGAATTAGAATCCAGCTGGAAAATGCATATGGATGCTACCAGAACAAAATTTTTCTTCAATTTCCAAAAGGCAACCAACGAATCCTCAGCTGGCTTTACCACCTTTCTATGCCACAAATGCCTAAATCTACACAGTGCTCTGTAACATCCGAGACCCAACGTTCCCCATCCATCACCTTAGAAATACACAGTTATAGAGGATCTCAAACGTTTATTCTGCGAATTCCATGAAATCCAGAGCCTCATTCAGAGAAACCAAAACCCTGACGCCAGCCTGCCTTTCAATGAGCTATAAACGTATCGGTGCTTATTCATATCATGAAAAGCACAGACAAAAAAAATCAAAGCGGCAGCTCTTTAAGGCGTGTGATTCCCACCCGATTAGCGCAGGGTTTTATTTCCACCGTGCCCACGGGCGCTCCGGGGGTGCCTCAGCGCTTCACCCGGGGGGTCTCCCGGGGTCTCTCCCGAGGATCCATCGCGGCCGCGGCGCCATTTTAGGAGGCGCTGAGCGGGCGGGAGGCGGGGCCGCTGCTCCGGCAGCGCCGAGCCCGGATCGGCTCCGAATCGCTGCCGGCCCCGCTCCCCTCCCGGCCCGGCCCGGCCCCCGGATCGCCCCCGGCCCCGCTCCCCTCCCGGCCCGGCCCCCGATCGCCCCCCGGCCTGTCCGGCCACCCCCGCCCGCCGCCTCCCGCCCCAGCTCCCCGCCCGGCCCCGCAGCCCCTCACCTTCTCGCAGAGGCTCTTCACCTGCCCCTCGGAGAGCTGCTTGCACTCGTTGAGCTGCTCCACCCACTGGTCGAGCTCCTTGGTGAAGACCTTCTCCTCCATCCCGCTCTCACCCTCCTCTTCTTCTCCCTCCTCCTCCTCCTCCTCGCCGGCTGCTGCTGCTGCCGCACCGCCCCGCGGGCCCCTGCGATCCGCGCTCCCCACAGCGGCGGCGGCCGCGACGCGTCAGGGCGGTCGGTGGGTCGGGCGGGCGCGCTGGGGACGGGGACAGGGCCGGCCCGGGGCGCTCGGGCTGCGGCAGCGCTGCCGCTCCTGCTCCGCTCCGTGTAATGGCCGCCGCCGCTGACGTCACCGCCGCCCCGCGCGGGGAGGGGGACGCCGCGGGAGAGCACGGCGCGTGCGCAGCGCCCGGGCGGGGCCGCGAGTGCGCGCGGAGGGGCTGAGGGAGCCCGTGAGGGGCTGAGGGAGCCCGTGAGGGGCTGAGGGAGCCCGTGAGGGGCTGAGGGAGCCCGTGAGGGGCTGAGGGAGCCCGTGAGGGGCTGAGGGGAGGCGGCGGCTCTGGCTGCACCCCTGGGGCTGGAGCCCGTGAGGGCTGAGGGGAGGCGGCCGCCGGGGCTGCTCCCCGAGCGCTGGGCTGCTCCCCTCCCTGAGGCGGGAGCGGCGGTGCCGCCGGGAGGGGGTCCGTGCCCGCCCCCCCCTTTCCCCGCGGGCCACAAGGCGGGACGCGGGTCTCCGGTGGCTTTGTGCGGCTCCGCAGTGTTTGTGGTTCTCCCTGTAATTAAATGCACGTAAATATCTCCAGTGGGACGGTGCCAGGCTCTCTTCAGCGGCACGACAAAGAGCAATGGCCATACACTAAAACACAAGAAGCACTTCCTCAACACGAGAGAAGTTCTTCAGGCTGAGGGTGGAACAGCTGCCCAGGGAGGGCGTGGAGTCTTCCCCCACCTCAGGAGGCATCCCAAACCCACCTGGACACATCCCTGTGTCACCCGCTCCAGGTGACCCTGCCCGGGCAGGATCTCCAGAGGTGCCCTCCAACCCATCAATTCCACGATTCTGTAGTCCTGAGCACCGTTACCGTGTCCCACAGGGAACAGGGAAGAGGAGGGTGCATGTTGGTACTTTAGAAATAAAGCTTTTCAGGTTTAAGTCATGAGCCTTAAATATCATCTCGCTTGTACCACCATGTAGTGCTTAGGTTAGAAAGGCCACATCATGTTTCTTTAAGAACAATTTATACTGATCGAGTTCTTGAAAGACCAGGGTTTATTCTGACCTTTTCGGACAGGAGTAATGCATGAGGTGCAGTGTAAGCTTTCAGTAAAGGAAACTACTGGTGGATGTTTTTCAGGTCCTTTCAGGAAACCAGGGGTGGACCTCAGCTACCTTAGTGCACTCAGACACTTCCATTCTTCCTCAGGGGAAATATGTCAGTGAGACAGAGATAAGATGCCATAAAAAAGAATGGAAGAAATAGGCATCACCAATTTGTGATAGATGATGTATCTTATTGCAGTTTGCATCTTAAATGAGAGAGGAATCAGTCAATGCAAGATTCCCCTTAATAACTTTCAAAAGGCATGAAACAATCAGTGAAAAACCAAAACAAAACACATTTTTTCACCTAATGGCTCAAAAGTTAGACAAAATGTTGGTTTGTTCATTTCAAGAGGGTACAGGGACTTTTCCTAGTTAATTTACACTAAATGTGTTGGTCATCATTTGCCTAAACAGAGTCTGACTTGTTAAATTCTTTGCCTACTATTGAAGCAAATTAAGAATTCCATAGTGAGCAAGGGGTAAGGAATGTTTGCTTTCGTAGGTCAGTCTCGGTTTCTTGGTGTCATACTCTCCTGGTAGACATCACTTTGTTTGAATGACCTGACTCAGGTGCTTTGTTTGCCTTCCAGAATGTTTTTGCTCTTTTTAGACAGGTTTTCATCTTCACATGTTCTTAGTTTTGTGCCTAAGTTTGTTGAAGGAAAAGTGTTATTCACTGAGAAGTGATAGGTTTCAAGAATTCACTCTGTAGCACATCTTCCTTAGTAGTCCCAAAATAGTCTTGAACAAATAATATGAAGCAATAACATCAACTCTTGTGTAACTTGCCAAGCAAAAGTTCATTTTCCTTAATAACTGCTGACCTTCTGACGTAGTCAGATGTTTGAAGACCACATTTAGCTCTGTATTTTCCATACAGATAGTGAAATTCTTCATGAAACTTGAGGAGATTACATCTTTGAACTCCTTGAGGTGCCAGTGAGGAGCTGTGTGGATGGTCTGGCCAAGCCTCCAGATATGGTTTGGGTCATCAGCTGTAGCTCTCAGGCTCTCTGTGGTGGGCAGTCCATCCAGCTGAGAAAGAGGGTGCTGGGTACCAACCCTAGTGCTCAGAACAGAGCAGGATTGCATTCCCTGCACCCATCTGTGTTTCTGGAAAAGGGAAGATTGAGCGAGAGAGGAGAAATAAAACCCTCACAGCAGCAGCAAACTATTAACCTGGCTTGTTTGCTGATGAAACTGCGCCTGAAGTCCTGCGATGTTTTATCTGTGTGGTGTGGGGAAAGCACAGCCAGGGCTCCTCACAGGCTGGGTGACAATCACTGCTGCCTTCAGAGCAATGGTGCTGGTTCCCGGGAGCACAGAGTTAGAGGAAGGAACACTTTCTGTTTGAAAAGGCTCAGTCATGGTCCAAAGACTCAGTGGCACAGTCATAGTGACAAATGCCACTCGGGAAAGGGGAGGTGATTCAGCACTCCCTGCTTGCAGCTGAAGCCATGGACTAGAGGAGAACTCAGGACTCAGCAAAGGAAATTCACGAGTTGTTTATCTGGACAGTCACAGAGAAGGGGAAAGCGTTGGTTTCCATCTCCATCCCAAGCATTAGCTCTGTATTTTCTCCTCACACTGTTTCGAAGAGATCAGAAATCAGATCTCTTTCCTCCCACGTGCTTGAGAGTGATAATCAATAGTTTAGAGAATCACAGTTGCTCTTCTCTTCTTAGATAGTTATCTGAGCCTTCAAAGGAGAACACAATAATGAAAGAATACCTGCCCTGTTGCGTAAGCTGGGGGTTTGTCAGTGCCTCAGATACACGGCAAGATTAAATTGTGAACTGTGAGATGGCAGTAATAAGTCATATTCAGTATGTGAATAGATGCCAGGCCTGTGTGTGTGTGTGGTTTGTAACCAGGGAGCTGCTGGGTGTGGCTGCCCTGATGACTCAGGGGTAGTGAGGCCACAGTGCTGTGCTGACACCTGAGTCAAACCTGTGTGTCACACGTGTGGCATTCCTGAGAGAGGTGAGCTGGGCACTCACTGCACTGCTGTTTGCACACAGCCAGCTGTAGGTTATTCAGCTTTTTGCAAAGCCACCTGTAGTGCCAACTACTTCTGAAATTAATCCCAAACTCATTGAGGAGTGTGTTAGAACTGCAATAATCCTATCAGTTAATGCAGTAACACCAACATTTCCATTGCACTATGAGACATCAGTGTTTAAACTATGCAGATTTGTATCACATTGTCCAACTATGCAATGTAGTGCCAATTAAGTGTTGTAGAGTAAGGAACACGTAAATTACTTTTCTTCACACTTGTCTCCCTCTGAATATTTTACAGATTCTAAATTATCCATCAATGCATGTCCAAAGTGTCTGTTGCTATGGTGTTTTAATACTAAATGCAGAATTAAAAGGCAATACAATACAAAGACTATACTATACAATTAAAAGGCTATGCAATATTGTAATAATGAGCTGCCACCTTTTGCCATAGGGCTGCCCTCTTTGATTATTATGGGTATTTTTGCAAGCAAAGAGTATGGGCACTCATCCATCAGTATGGAAGTCAGTTGCCTCTGTGGGGAACGGGACTCTTCCTGGTCAAATGGAGTCAGAAGGATATGTCATGTAATCTCTTGCATATTCAGATCCTGGCCACTTACTGAGATTAAGTCAGACAAATCCTGCCATCTTTAGTAGAATGACTGCAAAAGATTGGGAGAAGAACACAACTTATATCATGTGTTTGTTACATCACCATGAACAAATACTATTTCTGTATATTCGACTGAGTCCAGATAGTACGTGACAGAATCAGTGACATCAGTAGTACCACTGTCAACAGAGGCCCACTCACTTCAGCTGAGCAGCTTCTGTAAAGGATGGAATCTCATTATTAATCACCTCATATACCACAAAACATATTACTGAGATCTGCTAGTTCATCCTCCCTGGTGTTGCAGATAAAGCAGGAAGAGCAGTGTCTTACTGAAAGAAGAAATTACAAAGTAACCATGAAAATCACATTTTCAAATCACTATGGTTACAGATATTTCACAGTCAAGAATCTTTAAAAGGCTGAGAACGGAGTGCTCATTCTCAAATGTTAGGGTCTTAATATTTTGCTAATATTTCATGCCCTGCTCTCTCCCCAGGAGGGTGGTGCTTTCACCTTCGTGTCCAGCCTGGCTGGCTGGAAGGAGCCCTGGGGCAGCAGGTACATCCCTGTGCACCTGAGCACATGGTTCCTCCTACCCATCACCTCACAGTTCTCATCCACAGACACCTGACAATACTGTCACTTTGTGGCCAGGTGGACAAACACGTGGCCTCAGCCCCGGGAGGAAACAGACACTGAAGTTAATTCACTTTCCAAAGGTGACAGAAACATTTAGAGTCGGGAGTACAGACCTCAGTTCGACAGATACTTAGGCCCATCCTTAAATTCCTTCCTCTTCCACAGATAAGCACCTGCGAAATGTGCTGGGAGGCTTTAGATCGCTGCTGTGCCTCTGATCAGCACAGCTTGTGTTACAACTGCTTTCTTTGGAAGAACTCCTATTATTCAGTCCTTTCCATAAGCTCTGTTTAAGCACACAACAAATTATTAATACACACAAGCAGTTGTCATGGAGATAATATGATCCAAAGTGGGGTTTTTTTGTAAGTGGTACAAACTTGGCACGTCCCACATGCCTTGTGCAGACAATTCCTACATAAAGCTTCCTGTGTCAGATAGATAGATATAGCTTTGCTTTTTGTGCCAGCACCCCATGGAGAAACCAGTTTCTGGCTTTCAGATGGTTGGCTTTAGGAACCTGAAAAACGTAGGACTGGTAAGAGGTGGGTTTTTTAAGCTGCAACATCTGAACAAGGGGCTGCTCTGCTCCCTCCTGTGAAATCTCAAACACAATGAGACAGGCAAATTCTGGCTAAAACCTCTGCAGGATGCATTTTCTCTCCTCCTCTTGGTACACAGACTTAGGCCAAAATGCAGTAATTAATCCAAAAGAAGGCAGCTGGCTAATGTAGCTGGGGAGGCTTCGGGGCCATAATGAGGATCGTTTTGCTTGGAATGAGACTGCTATCCTATTAAATGTCTATAAATCCGGGTGACGTTTTGCCTGTGATTATCATAACATTTCTGCTCTTTAACTGTGCCCTTGCAAAGTAGTTCCCTGTACACTTAACCATTCTTACTTTTATTCTGTGCCTCTTGTCTGGCCCTAGAGATCCTGTTACACCTCAGCCAGGCAACTGCTGGAGCCATTCTGGACCCTGTTTATTGGGGTGAATGAAGAAGATTCTCTGCATATTAAAGCTTTTTTCTTTTTTCCAGATATTTACTCATCAGTTCATATTACATCACAGTTACTGTCTTCATGACCTTGATGTGGGCCAAGCAGTTAAACTACAGAAACAGTGCAAAAAAGAACTGCAGCAAGAAAATGTGAATTATTCCTCCCTCACTTCCCTGCCTGATAACTGTGTGTTTCCTTCAAAGCACTGCCACCACCTTGAAGTGAAGGAAGCATGAACCCAGCTGGGCAGAACCCATGGCTTCTCCTGCATGTTAATATAACATCCACGCTGGTTTGGAGATGTCCCAGGTGCCTCGTGTGACTCAGGAGGCACCCAGGACCTGCTGAAGATGGCCTGGCTAAACTGCTGCCTTGCCATCCAGCTCTGAGCTCAGTTCTAAGCAGTGCTGTGTCCTGGCTGCTGCTTAAATGCTTCCCCTGACTGGAGAGCCTGGGGAGGGCTATTTTCTTTTGCAGTCTCTTTGTGTGTGTGCTAAAGGACAAAGGAGAAATGCACTGCACAGGCACACTTCATCTTAGATCCTGATTTTGCTTCACTGTGGTTAACAAGTGCATTATTAGTAATAGCTACTTACAAATGAGAACCTGGCCTTATTTTTCACCTAATACCGAATCAAATCTCATTGTAATAGGAGGGTTCACTGCTGTGCTTTGCTCTTTGAATATTCTCATTCAGAATCTCTGTGCCTTCCATCTTAGGTATTAAAAATAGGTGGCAAGTTGTATAATTATTATTATTGTTCCAAATCTCGTTTGCAGCCTTACATAACAGTGTTCTCACCAAAAGCCTTATTTTAAGGGTGGAGTGGAAGAATATGCTGTAGCAACCTGAAATTATTTGCACTACTGTAACTGGGTTATATAGAGTCTAGATAGAACTGTCTCTTCTTTTTTTTTTTTTTTTGAGATATCATTTGAATATTAATCAAAATAAAGATATTAATTAAAATCAAAACGTGTGGACTGCCTCAGCTTTGGAGTTACAATGTCCCTGTGTTGCCAGCACACCTCAGTCCTGAGTGTGAGCATCCTTGGAAATCCTGCCTTGCCTAAGCAGAAACTACGAGTCATTCCAGCTCAATGACAGTCAAAACATTTGTGAGGGTAAGAACAGTAAATATATAAACATGCAAAGTGAAATAACAGATGGTAAATTGCACAGAATAACCCCAGGTGGATAGAGCTGCACTTGATAAACCTGAGCTTCCTCATCAGTGACACTGTGCTCATACACAGAGTACTGTCTCCATTTTTTGTAGCTGAGACCATTCACCCTTCCAGCCCTGAGCTGTGTCACCATTCCCCACCTTTCCTCATCACATCCACCAACCACACGTGACTTGGGAGGGATGAAGAATGTTGGGAAGAGGTAGTGATCAATCCTGTGAATAGTAGATGTAATATTACATGTGATTAATATTACAATTAGATGGATTAGATCTATTAGATGTAATATTCAGCTGTAACAAGCTACCCTGCTCTCCTTGTGATCACAATAAGAACAAATCCTAAACTCTTCTATTTGAACAGCAGATTTTATTTTTTCATGTCCTATTTCATTGCATGCTGTGACCTCTCTCCTTGATCAATGCCTTTTTCACAGCAAAGCTGGCACCCTTTCTTCCTGATTGCCATTCTTCTCCTCTATCCCTTTCCCTGTCCACAACTTCCTTTTTCTCCCCCCTTTCCAGCCTCACTGAACTAGATTTACTCAAATGATCCACAACACCTCATGAGCTCTGGAAATGTCATTCTACACTGGCTTTTCTCCCTGGAGTTGTGCACGAGACAAATATCCTGAAAGTAAAAAAATACACTGTTATGAATTTGACCGATAAAAATCTCACACTTGGCAAAAGGATGAGAAATGGCCACGAAGGGTGACACGTTAATCTGATCAGTCTCTCTGCTCAGAGGCAGGAGCTGGCACTAACCTTGCTGCCCAGCTCCACACAGATGCACTCCCAGGTGTGCATCCCTAGCATGATGTTCATTTGTACACTTCACCAGCGTGCTTTTCCTCCTCAGAGTGGAAACCCAGAAGATCAGTGAAATTACGACTGTTGTTTTCATTGGGTGAATAATCACTCCACAGCCAAATAATGTTATCAGGTGGATTATCAGGGAGAAGAACTGGTTTCGGAGAACTGTCATTAACTTGAGCAATTAGAACTTTTCAATCCCATAGTGAATGCATATTTATCAGGGCTGAGGGAGTGAGAGGCAGTGGTGGGTCCCTCACAGCAATGCTTGGTCTCAGCCGTGCAGAACAAGAGGGAGGAGTTCCATCTTCACAGGGGAGGCTCCCTGGTACAGAATCAAGTTTAGTTTTGATTCACACTTTACTATCCAAAAAATCTTAAAAAAAATCCGTCTGAACTTCCTCAGAAGAATGTTTATTTCGGAAACATCACCTTCCAGGCATCAGAGCTGTAACACAATTTATTCTCAACAGCCTAAGTGTTCAACCACCCATTCTTGTGATGCAGCTGTTCCAACATGAAGTCCCTCAATGTACCTTTTCATAAATTTCCCTCTCTATATTTACACTCCCCTTAACAAATGTTATCTGTTACCCCAGAAAGTCATTCATATTTATTCTTTCAGTAGTCAGAAAATCTTCTGGTATCTCTATTACAGCTCCATTTTTTTGACAGTGTCCAACTGGAGAGTCAGGAAATGCACCAAAATCTATCAAGAATTACTCATGTAGATAATACAGCAAGTGAAAGAATTTCCATAATAAAGGTGTGTACATTACAGTAGCCTTGAGATAGGGCTGACTTCTTCCAAAACGAGTTCTTCTGGTTTTATGTGACTATTTAATGCAGTTCTGTGTTGAAGAAAATAACTCTTGTTCTCACTCTGTACTATGAAACCAGTATAGCAGGAGGCACCACGGGCTGGTGAGCAGATCAGGAGACAGGAGATGTCTCTTGTATCTGTTTAAAATCTTCAGGGCCATTCCAACTCCCACTTCCCCTTCTGTGAAGTGTTACAGCTACTACTGCTTTTGCTACTTACATGAGCAGATTTTTTTAAACTTTCTTAAAAGTATGAGGTGTCTTTAGCAGAGAAGTCATACCTATCAGTAGAACAAACTCATTATTATGTCTGTGAAGAAGCCTCTGGGCAGTGTCACTGAATGCAAATACTTGCATTTTGTTCATCTGTTTTAAATGTTAATGCTCTCTGCGTATCATCCAGAAGGAATACACATATGTACATGTATACAGCCCTTTCAGAGAGGGCAGCCTCTCTAAAAAAGGACTGACAGAGGGGTGTGTTGCTTTTCACTCACCCCAAAAGATTCTGCAGCGTTCAGTGGCTTGCAGACACAATGGTGGTTTCACTTATCCTGAGAAGCAGCTCTGTCCAAGGTAAAGCCAGAGCCACAGCACTGGACAATAAGATTTCTAGGTGAGGGAATGACTAAATTTATCCACTTGAAACTACTAATATGTATTTTTAAAGCAGGGGTGTTACCAGCAAAGCACAGCTTATTGTCAAGTGAGATGAAGCATGCAGCAGATGCTGGTAGTCCCTGTGCATCCAAATCTCTTCTACTTCCCTTTTTTTTATCATGGAATTGTGAATTGTGCTTTTTTGGGGTTGTAATTAAAGGCTAGAACAGATGGTGAGAACTTGAAGAGCTGCATCCATTAAATTAATGTAGAGAATGTCTCCACGTTATAATTTAATATAATGGGATTTTACTTGAGTGAAATAAAACTCCAGTCTAGTGCTTGGGAATGTTTACTATTTGAGAAGCTTCACTGTTGAAAAGATTTCACTGAGTCATGCTATGACTCTCTGCCAAATACCAATCATATGACCAACCCAGCTAGAAAAGGGTGTTTCTTCATGCCCCTGTAGTTCACAGGCCACCCGACAGAGAATCTGTTTTCTACTGTTCACCTGGGGATTTTATGTGACAGGAAAGGGGGACGGTGTAATCTGACTGCCTGTGCTTAAAAAAAGAGTAGGTATTCAGAGGCACAAGCTTGCCTGTCCAGTATGAAGGCTGGTTTAACGAGAGGGGTCGGGTTTGACACGGTTTCAGAGGGAGGTTTAAGGCAGACAATCCAAACCAAACACTGATACTGGTGAAAATCAGGGAGTGTTTTGCTAATCCCAGGAATCAAGATGCTACTCTTGAGACTTCAGAAGTTCAGAGAGCAAACTGTCTTACTTCTGTTGAGACAGGGTTTTTAATCACTAGAGTTAAGGCAGAAAAACAAAACCCAAAAGTAGATCAATGAATTTTATAAACAGCAGTGGACACTGCTGGGTTTTCCTAAATCTCAGAAAATATTTATACTTAACTGTAAATATTTGAGTGAGAGCTGTCTAAGCTACACTTTGGGAATCCTCTGTTTTATGGCTGAAATGTTTTTATCTGTGGAAAGCTACAGCAAATGTCTTGTGCTAGTGATTCTTTCCTCAGCAATCTCCAGCTGTAGACACATAATACCCGTCTCCCACACAGCCCCACCATGGCCTGCAATCAATACATTGTCTCCTGCATACAAAGGCTGTTCCCCTGATAATCAGACACTGGGACAGGGATGAAATCATCAGGGAAAATAGTACTAGAAAGAACACAAAGGCTCACAATGGGCCCAAGTGTCTCTGCTGCAACCCTTGCTGCAGCTAAAATACTCTACAGATTAACTTGCCTCGCTGACTACTGAGCAAGAAAGTTACAGGGACGAGCACACACAGCACAGAAAGTTTAAATTACACTTCCCCTCAGTGTGAAATCACTGTCACACTGCGTGGGAATAATTGAGAGGTCACAGGGGATTATGTGAGCATTTATGTTTCATTCTGGCTTAAGTGGTATCAACCAAATTGTTTCCGTCTTCAGTAAGGCTGCATTTGCTCCTAGGCCTTGAGAGAACAATACATTTATTAACTGCACACATTTATCTGTCACAGAGATCTCAGGTTTTCAGATACTCAGCATTCAACTCGTGAACATACTGAAGCTCCTCTACCTGGTGTAAGGAAATGAAAATCAGGATGGTGAATGGTTTCAGAGCATAACACATCCCACCTCCCTCAGAGCGAGGCAGAGCATTGCTGTAATGGCAGCAGGTTTTGCCAGGGAACCTGATATGTGGTGCCCAAGTCTTCGCCCACCCCTGCGTGAGATGTGTCACTCCCTTTTCCCTGTTTTCCTTTGCCTCCCCTGTGCTTCCCCTGGAGCTCTCAGCTGAGGAGTGGCTCCTGCACTGCCTGTTTCTCACTCTTCTACTTTAACTATCAGCTTGTCCTTCCTTCCCTTCAAAAGGCAGGGACTTCTGTTTGGAGAAACATGGACAGCACTGAAGTAAAGCCTCTGGTTTTCCTGAGCAGTGTCTCCTTTGGCTTCACTCTGCAGCACAGCCCATTCCATGAGGGAATTAGCAGCTGTATTCAGGGGACTGCAGGCAAGATTCCAGTGCTGAATTTTGAGAGGATGGTTGTATATCTGATGTAATTTTGTCTCATCACAGCCTGTGTGAGCTCCCTCTGCAACAGAACAAAGGAAAGAATTAACCAATGAGCCCAAAATACACTATGAAAATGACTATTTTCTTTCCAACAGCTGGAGCAACTCTTCCTCTGTTAGATGCAAGGAATGCTGCTCATCAGAGGTGTAAGAAGTACATCTCTTACCATCAGTCACACCCCACAACCAACAAGAGGGGAAATCTGTTTGAAGCCCTTCAAAGTGTAAATAAGGTGCTCTGTCTGACACACTCCCTGAAAATCAGGCTTTTCACCTGGAAAATACTCTTCTGCAGTCAAGCAACTGTGACCTGTTTCTTAAACATTTATCCACATTTACCCACTAAAATACTTAACAATAATAATATTAGTTCCTCTGCAGAAAATAAACCCAAGTAGGTGGAAAGTGGTGGCAAAGAGGAGAACTGCCAGAGCTGTGACTGTGCAAAGCTTCCTGCCCAGCCCGTGGTGGGCGATGCTGCGACCTGCAAGTGCCCTCACAGAATCACTGAGTGCAACAGATGCTTCTGCACTGGGTAGTTATTTCCATTTTCCTCACAAAAACACCTTTCCCCCCCCCGCCACCCAGTTTTCTTCCAGCAAGGAGGTTCCTGCTTGTGTTTGGATTTCCTCTTTCCATGGTGTTCTCCTTGCAAGCTCTGCAGGGTGGCTGGAGGAACAGAGCACGCAGGCAGAGAATTACTCATTTCCCAGGGCCAAAGCATTTAACACCAGAGATTAGTTGATTATCTGGTCTCCTCTGACCACCCTTTTAAACCTCATAATTGCTTTTACCTGAACGCACTGAGCACATTTCTAAAATAATTTAAATACTGGTCTTTTATAGGGAAAGTGTCACATGTTATTAGCAACTCCAGAATAGCATTTTCCATCAGTAGCTCTCAGTGGGCTTTGCAAAGTCAATACCACTTCACAGGTGGGGAATCTGACATGTTCAGCAGTGAGTTTATTTACCCCAAGCCATCTCAGCTAGCAGCACAACAAGGAAGGAACATGATCCAGAGAGCCAGAAGAGTGTCAGATCCAGCTGGCCATTTAAAATGGAAAATATTTCATTATTTATTCTGGGAGGATTTGCTAGCTTAGCCTCCCTTTCACACCTTTTTTTTTTTTTGAGCCTCATAGATACTCTTTCTGGGACCCTCAAGGTATGCTCTTCCTTCTCCTCAGCTGGGATGCAGTGAATGAAATCTGCTTTTCTGAGCTCTAAGCCCGAGCCCACACAAGCTTTTTCAGGATTTGGTGACTTTAAGCCCCCAGTTCCCTACTTACCCCAAGCCCTCAAAATAAATTTTTAGATGGGATTATGTGGGAAAACTCATTAAGAGAGGAAGAGGTTTTTAAAAATAGCCTAGCAGCTAAATGTGGATGTAATCTGCTCTAATTCCCCCAGTATCTGACACAGGGCATGGGGCTGGACCAGCCTGGTGTTGGTAAATCTGAGCCACGTGCAGGACACACACTTAACAAATAGTAACAGCTGGCAGCAAACCACAGGCCAGAGAGCAAAAAGGAAAGGGCAGCACTACCCTAGTACTTAAGTTTAATCAAGGATAAAGAGGAAGAAATTAAGATGTGCCCAAATTGTCCTAATTTTGGTGGTGTGACTTTTAGTTGCCACGAGACGTTGTACGAAACTGCTCGTATTTCAAGATTTTAGACTGTAATTGCTGAATTTAAGTACTTACCATGCTAGAAACCCCCCAAATAAAAGAAATATTTATTTTAAATATCACAATAGGGCTCTTTATTTTTTAACATTGCTTATTTTTATCACATTCCATAGCTTTTTACTGTGTCCTACTATTAGGCTGTCTGTACTTTTTTTTTTCCCAGGAACATCAGTGACCACCTGGGAAAAGCCCAGGGGACAGCTAATGAAAAATTTTAAATATATGACAATAAATAGGAAATATGATTTCACTAAGAATTGGAATTGGCAGTCCTAACTGCTGTGATCAACAAAGACTTGTGGACTTCACAACTCATTAACTCTTCCAGTTTCCCGACTGCACAAGCTTTGCAGCTCAGCAACATTCTTTAAATACTTTACAGACACCTCCTGATAGCAGACTGTGTCACGATCAAGCAGAAATCGCTGCTCCCAAAAATCCAGGATGGACAAGAGATCCCCAGGGACGATTTCCATGCAGCCCCAATAGCACATTTTATGTATCACCCAAACTCCTTCCAGTTTCAGTTGAACATGTGGAACAGCAGTTTAACTCGCCTCCACTGAGTACTTTTCTAGTTCCAGCCTCTTTTGCCGCCTCTGCAGGTAAATTATCCTCAGTTACACTCCTGAATCATGCTGTGGTTACCTGGCTGTTGATGTGTAACTGCTTATCTTGCTCAGACCCACCATCAATTGAGGCTGGAGACTGAAAACACTAAGATAACTATAAAATATGTATTAATTTTCTGCTAGGTTTTTTTTTTGTTTGCAATTTATGTTCTGTAAGTCGATCTCCCTCCCAGCAGTGCATGTTTTCCCTCACTTTTTGTGCAGATTCCTCATGTGTTATCTGCGTGTACTAATCCCTGCAACGTGCCATTAATTCCCAGTACACTCAGTTGTTTTAGGCATGGATACTGGAGGAACATAATTAAAGCAAGAGTGCAGTATCAGAGCTATGCAATTACTTTTTGTTTCTTTTTTTTTTTCCTTTGGATGCTGAATGGGCCAAAGTCACTGCAGGGGTGTCAGTGTGTGAGGCCAGGCCTGTGGCTCCATGGGAAGCTGCCCCTCTTTTCCCTGTGTCCCTCCCCAGGCTGTCTCAGCGGTGCCACAGCATCTCTGCGAGGCTGCTCTGCAGGAAAACCATCCAAGTTCAAAACACCCATCTTTGGTCAGGGTATTTTGGGTCCAGATCAGGCCCTTGAGGGGGTTCACTGCACGATCCCCCAGTGCAATGAGGCCAGCACAGCTCAGGGAGAGATGTGGGACTGCAAACAAACAACACTGGCCAGAGCTGCTGCCAAGAGAAACACTGATCAGGCTGGACCGAATATTTGTTTGGAAACAATTCTGAAATAAAGTTTCAGAACACTTGTAGGTGAAGTATGTTTATCTGGGATAAAAGGCTATAGCCAAAGCTAAATCTGGCTCCTAATTATACAGAATAAACAGATACAAAATTAGACTGTGGAGCCTAAATAGGTAATTTCACCGTGCATATTTAAATACTAGCTATTTAACAAGATAAAAAATTAAATGATTATTTTAAATCCCTCGTGCCTGTCATCCTTCTTCCCAAACCACAGCCTCTAATCAGTGTTTAGGAGTAAAGGGGATTCCTGGGCAATGCTGGACCCCTCACCAAAGCATCTCACATCACTGTAAAAGTACACCAAAAGTAGCTTTTGGCTAAAATGTCCCTTCTCACGTTTTCACATCACCTTTATTTTTGTTAATGATGCTGGGGCTGGAAAGCTTAAGAAACAGCTGTAGTTGAGAAACCATGCCTGTAAAAATGTGTTGTTTAAAGCTTAGCATGGTAAGGAAATACCTTTTGTTCAATCTATACGTAATGTTTTTCATCTGGCAACTGTTTTCCCATTAAATGATAAAACATTAAAACCTGAACTAAAAATAATCCTGTTGACTGTTCCAGTTCAGGAAATTTCTATGAGCCAAGTTTTGTTGTTTTTTTCACTGGCTGTTATTCCAAGTTAAGTCAGCTCAGCAATTGCTGACTCCACAATCACAACTGCTTTTGTACAGTCTTCATTTACTTCCCTTTATTTTTGGAAACTATGACCAGAACATCAGCTGGAACACTCAGCCTGGTGTTTTCTTAACTTACCTGGAATAAGCCAGCAGATGATCATCTGCAAGGGAAACATTCTGTAAGAGTGAACAGCCCCCTAAAGGGTGTCTCAGATCCCTACCTGGCAGCTCCTTTAACAAGTGAGGACGTTTCTGCTGCCGGTGTTTAAAATCACCAGCGGGCTGTAAAAATCCCGAGGCTCCACCTGCACAAAGGACACAGGGGTGGGATGTCCCAGGGTGAAGGAACACCCGTGTCAGAGGGGTGGGAAGGATGGCGTGGGTTTCCCGAGGCTCCACAGCCACACCTGCTGGCACAGCGCGGGCTGTGCTGGCACACCGGGCACTCCAAAAACAGAGATCGCCTTTCCTAAGCTCCCACTTTATGAGAAAGTATCTGCTGTTCGACTGGGGGGGGTTTGCTTTGCTCACCCTCTGTCTGGGTGGCAATGAAATGGTTTTTCTTCAGTGTTCCCTGCATGATTTCTCCTCTCTCTGCAAAGGACAGATCTGATGCTTTTCCAGGACACATTTACGCCTTTGAAGGAGCAGGCTCAGCACACTGAAGACGTGGCCAGTGTCTCTGAGTCTACTCTTGTGCAGGAGAACACGTAATTAATGCTTTGTGAAAGACTTTATGGAACTTTAGGGAGATACTTTAGGCTTTTGGGGACCCTTTGGGGCATTCCTGGGCTCCTCTGACCATCTGTGCTGCACACACACACAAACCAAGGACAGTTTGTTCCACAGCAGCAGTTTACCATTGTGTACATAGCTATGAACTGGTAACTGTTCATATAATTAGATAATCCATGAATTATTATCATTAGGCTATTAAGAATCTTCTCATCTAGTGCTACCCAGTGTCCGTTCTCTGCTTAAATCATCCCATCATTTTTTTGTCACTGCACCTGCTTCAGGAACACCTGGGATGTCTGGGCCTTGTTCTGCTGCTCTGTAACCTAGTTCATGGTTTTTGGCTCGTCACTCTGAATTGGTACAGCGGGTGGGTGGAAGGTGAGTTATTATTTTAGCTCCCAGTTCTAGGGTAGGTAAGGGCCCCAGAGTTTTACCTAAATTATACTGGAGAAAATGTTCCCTCCAGGGCACTTTTCTGGCTGAGGACTGTCCCAAAATACTCCTCTAATTTGTTAGATAGGGGTTATGAATGGACTGTCAGGGTAGACTGAAGGCCATCTCACCTCTCCTTCTCTCTATAAACAAGGATCTGGCTCCTACCAGCAGTGTTTCCAGAGCTGATCCACATTACCACCTTCCTCTTCTGCATTTCTGAAGGATTCCACCCAGCTAAGACTACCAGCCTGGAGCTTCCTAAAGGGTCCATGTGGCAGAAGTAGAATCCCTGTTCCAATAAACAGAAGTATTCTTCCATAAACAGCTTGGGACATCTGATTTAATAGTTTTATTATTGCCTAACTGGGGTCATATGAAGCATTTTCTGAGGATTTCTGCTTCTCTCCCTTGGCTGTTGGGATAAAAAACAGATGCTTCCAACCTAAACAAATACATCACATCTGAAATGATGGACTGATACCCCTCTAAATGCAGAGGAAGAGACCAACTTCTGCCTCATGTCCTCATTCTGAAAGAACATCCTCCATTCCTCCACTTCCATTTATCTTCCAGCTACCACAGCTGGGTGGTTGTGGCCATTTCCAAAGTGGGGCACTTTATAATGTCCCTTTATGCTGTCTCTGTGGGATTCATTTACAGGGAAAACCTAAAAGAAACCCAAATAAACACATTGAGATAAAATAAAACAAATCCTCCTGCAATCTCTCAAAATGTTTGAGAGATATTTCTCAAAATGGGGAAGGATTTTGAAGGGTTACAAAACCTTCTGAGGAACCCAAGCAGCCTCGTGGATAAACTGCTTTCCCTTTCCTCTCTCATGCATTTCAAAGCTCCGTTTCATTTTAAGGGTTAAACTTAGTTGTTACTCAACACCTTCTGAAAATATATCTGAAAATATATCTGGAGCACAGAGTCATCAACAAATCCAGTGACCCTGGAGACGCCAACAATTTCCCTTGTAGAGATTTCCCTCTCTAAGTGTCAGAGGTGTGGAAGGGCAGAAGAGAAGCAGGGAAGGAAGGAGTAACCCCTCTCAGTGCTCTGATCCAGCCAGGGGAGGAAACTCAGCCTCTGGCTTTCCCTTTTCCCCGTCCCCCAGCAGTGACTGAGATCCTTCATTCCCCTGCAGCAACTGCCTTTGCCATTGCAAGAGAAAGAATGAGTCAGAAGAGCCTGCTGCTGGTGAAAGCTTGGCTGGTCTGTCAGCAAGAGGGTGCTTCATCACTCTGTGTTTGAGTTTTCAGGGTGTTAATCAGTTATTAGAAATGCCTGCAATCACCAATTGGAATTTCTAAAAGAGCTTTTTGCTTGCCATTTATTTTAAGGCTTAATGAACAAGCTCTCTTTGGGGAAGGAGACATTTTAGGTACGCTCTTAAAGATGAAAGAGAGCAAGCTAGTAAAAAAGAAAATGCATCTCAATTAGATTATTCTTCCTCCATCTGTCCCCTCAGATCTTTTTATGGCAGGAAATTGCCTATTGGATTTTTGATTTTGCTTAATGGAAATGGCAAAACTTAAATCCATTCCCATTCCCACTGACATCAGGGGAAGCAAGATTCAATGCCTGAACAGAACACATTTTTTTTTTTTAAACCATTAGTGCCTGCAACTGCATCTCAGTGAACACAGTAATTATAACATCAGTGAATTTAAATTAAATGCAATGCTTAGAAAACTGTGGATGGCACTTGCACTTCTGAATCTCCTTGGCATTTCCGAAAACCCCAACTTCTCTAATTAACAGTTACTGATGTGCCACTTTCCTCCTGTGTGGACACCCCAATTAAACCCTCTGAACTCCCCATAAGAGTTAGGGCAACAGACTGTAACTGGGAAGGGTTTCTAACAGGAAATGGGGTTTCTGATAAAAAATAGCATCTCCAGTAAGGCAGGGAGCTGGGGAAACCTTTCCCCTGCATTTTCAGGATTCTGGACTTCAGGAAGCAACATTCCTGAAAATCCTGGGCTCTGTAAAAAAAGAACTCTGCAGAAGTGTCCAGCTGCTTGACAAACAGGACGCTGTGAACTGATAATAAATCAGCTGCTTAAAAGAGATGTAAAGATTGTATACCAGTCTTCCAAACTGAGGTGAATCCAACTGGCCTGCTGTGTTCCTCCCTGTGCTTCCCCTCGGAGAAGAGAGATGTGCAAGAGCAGCTCCTTCCCGCTGACTCACTCTGCTCTATGAACCTCCTCCAAGGTTTGAGACTGAGGGAATTACCCTGGCTTGTTAAGCAGCTGTTTACCTCAATATTTACAGTTCAGCACTGCCACAATAACTGCTGCAGGGCACTGTTGTTGTTGTTATTGCTAAGAATAATAGTAATCAATACGTAACAGCATGAACGAGAGCATGGCTTGTAACAGGAGTTATCCCTCCTCTCCACAATTCCAAACCTCCACAGAATTCCTTAGCAGCAGGTGGGCAATAACAGATTTTATGAAATACAGAATGAAATCTGTAGTGGGAATTAAGTACACCCTTGGAAGAACTTCCAAGTCACCCTGCTGTTAGCCCTGTGTGCTGTGCCTCCGCAGTTCCACGCTGCTCCTTCCTCACTTTTCCAGCATTTTCTCTTGCATTCTCCACAGGGCTCTCCAGGCAGCCCTTGCCACTGATCACCACAGGGGCTGGGTGGTTTTGATATGGACAATATGGAAAACCACCTGCTGGGCAAACAGGCACAGGATACCTGGGAATAACAGATTACCATCTTCTAGAGATTTATGAAACAACTCTGCTGCTTGGTTGGTACAACAACAGTGCTGTATTCAGAGATAAACCTTGTACTGCTTTCCATCTGCAACCAGAGCATAATGGTAGCTCTGACCTCATATGTAGGCATATTATATGTCACCATTTTAATTTAGCTTTTAGGTGATTATTTTCCTTTTGCTAACTTGACATTGTATCCAGAACTTCATGTGCAGGAAACACCTTCTTCTGTGCCAGCTGAATTAGAGGTGCCATCCCCCTCCCAAAAAACCCTCAAATATATTTTCCATGCCTTTTGAAGCCAGTTCAGGAGCCCTGTACCATCATGCAACCACACCATCTGTATAAACATCACCAGGGGCAGCTCATGTTTAAGCAAAACCTAAATCAGAAAGTTCAGTAATTCCACTTTGTGTTAACCAAATATTCTTGGGTGAGATCGTGGTGTATGACAAAGGAGGGGATAAAAAATAAAATAAACCACCAAAAATAACCCCCAAAAGAGTTTAATAAGAATCAGCTTCTGTTTGTTTTAAAAGTTCTGGGACTGAAAAAAGCCCTCCTGCTACATCAGAACTGGCTCTGAGGCACACAGTGCCCTCATTTCCCAAAGTCATCGATGCCCTGATCCCACTGCAATTAGCAACTGCTAATGTAGGTGATGAGCAAAGGAGAGCAGGGCTCTGGCACAGTACCCAACCTACCAACAGCACAAACCAGAAGAGATTAAAAGAGATGAGGCAGCACGAAGGAGAAGGACAAGGTGGGGAGGCAAAGCACTGAACACTTGGAACTCTTCCAAATTTCAGAGGAGGGTCCAAATTCTCTGCAGTGGCACCACTGCTACCCCAAGTCCTCCTCCCATCACCCATCCAAGGTCTCTTTACTGTGTTGTTCCAATCCTGCAGGTCATTCACACCAGTTGGAGGCCTCAAACTGTGAAACAAACCCTTGTTCTTAATAAAGAATTATCACTTTTGATATCTGCATGACAAATCACTACCATAAAGAAAAGGTGTGATCTAGAAGCAACAATATTTTATTTGTGATCAATCTTTCCCTGAGTTCTTACATTATTGTTGTGAAGGTACTCAGATGCTTTTTCCAATTGGAAAAGGTATTTTTAAGCCCTTTGTTATCCAATCCGTGGAAATGATGCTGAAGCTCCTCTGGAACTGTATGATGGATAAATCCCAACACTGAGTCTTTTTTTCCTGCCTAAATATTCGAATCAGGGTGACAATATTCTTATGATGAAATCCTTGTTGGTAAAAGAAGAAAAACAGTTTTACCATGGCTTTTTATTCCCATTCACAGAGACCTCCTCTTTAAAAGGCTGATAACAGGAACTATAATTTGCTTAATTAAAGATTGTCATTAATTTGGAAACATGCTAAAAGTCTTTGTTTCTGCTCCCTCAGCCTTCTTCCAATGTTCACACACATTTACCACATTATTTTTCACAGTTCATCTCCAGTCTCTGAACTAGCACAGCTATGCCAGGCATAGAGCAAAGAAGGGAGCAGCTCCTTTCATTGGCTTAAAATGCCCTCTTGACTGTGTTTTATTTACACTAATAAATCATAGATAGGAACTCCTGTGCTAAAAGAATCACAGTAAAAATGTACTTTTTCGCACTGAGGGCCATTTACCATTTCATTTTTACGTTACTTTCTGTTGATATTTTGAAGCAGGTTTAGGTTAAACCCAAAGCTAGTTTTAACTCAATATAAAAGTATCTGTCATTTTAATTACCCTTTTTTTTTAAACTATTTTAATTGAGGGCTCTGTGGTGCCACCTTTCCTTCATGCCACCAAGAGGCAGGACATCAGTCTGCATTTAGAGGGAACCTTCAGAGAAGCTGAGGGACCCATATGGCAAAATGTGCCATTATCCCTCATCAAAAATTGATAAGAACTAAATTTTTAAAACATCCAGCTACTGCAAAGGGTGGAAGTGGGCTGAACATACAGCACAGAAGCAAGAACCCAACTTTATACCCTTATAATCTGACTGCAAGTTATTGTTCCTGTACTTTGCAGAAGTTCAGTTAAATCAGAGTGAGCTGGCGTGTCTGGCAAGGAGAAAATCCAACCTTTATTATAATGGCAGTGATGCATTTAAATTCATTAAGCAAGGTAGTACTGGAAATAATTACCATCAGCTTTAAATCTGAAGTGGTTATTTAGTGAAGATTTCATGTTGAGACATTTTAAACCACCTCTGCAAGGCCAGAGCCTCCCTCTAATTGTTAGTTGGGACTGACAATATATATATATTAATTTTAAAACATACATGTGCCATGCAATCAACAGAGCAGAAATTGCAGGTGGTTCTTCAGAGTTAAAAAAAAAAAGCCTTCAATTTATTAATAAAACTGCAAGCCACACATGTTACTGCCAGGCAGGATTAAAAAGAAAATGTTCCATTAGATAATGTCAACACACTGTTCCCCAGCGGTGTCAGAGAAGAAGAAATATTGTCACTGATGAGATATTGCTGACAAGATTCCCAAGCCAGGTGGGAACAACAAAGGATTTCGGGTTTAACTCCAGTTTGGGGCTGGTGTTTGGGTTTTGTTTATTTTGCTGGGCAGGCTGAGGGTGACTCGAGCTTCAAAGGGCAGAGAGCTGCCCTTGGGGCAGGGGATGCCCTGCCTGGGCACTGCCTGTTAATGATGAATTAATTAATGTTCTTAAATGACACTAATTATGGGTACAGGTCCAAGCTTGCACTTGTTTTTTTTACAGTCTGCTTTGGCAGGAGCTAAATATAAGCTGTGGAAAGGCAAAGGAGCAGCAGTGGAACGTGAAGTGAAAATGTCTGTGTGATGGGAGGAGGAGGGGAGTCCAGAGGGGGGGATTGCTTGGCAGGGACCATTCCTCAGTAGTGTGGAGAGTGATGTCTTAGTGCCTGGGGAATGGTAGTTTCCTATTACCAAACCTTTGGAAAAGGTTTCTCCCTGCAGTACCAGGCTCTGGGTGAATCCCTTCGCTTCCATCTCACTGCTGGCAGCTGAAGGGTTTCGTGAGGGGCGTGTTGGGCCTGGCCCAAGCTTTGTTAAAAACCAGAACTGAGCTTTGTGCTCTGTTAAACCCTGTGCTGGTGCTGCTCCAGCACCTGGATGGCTGGAGGTGAAGGGCAGGGGCAGAGGATGCAGACAGTGTTTATTCCTGTCACTTCGTTACGAGTCCCACGATGCTTTGACCTCCTTAAAATCACCTGGAAGAACAGCAGAGGCACATGTAACCACCCCAACCCCAGCTCAGGGATAACTTCCAAGGCTCCAGGAAGAACTGGGTCACGAATCCAAAGAGACCTGCTCTGTCTGCTGGAGTAATGGGATTAAAAGAAGGCTCCGGGAGCCAGGACATCCGCCTGCCTTCAGAGGGAACCTCGGGAGAAGCTGGGGGACCCATATGGCAAAATGTGCCATTACCCCTAATTAAAAATTGATACAAAACTTGAGTTTTTAAGCCACCCTGTTACTGCGAAGAGTGGAAGTGGGCTGAGCAGACAGCACAGCACAGAAGCAGCCAACTTTATAACCTTTACAACCCTGCAATGTGACTGCAAGTGCTTGGCAGAGGCTCCGTTACACCAGGCTGAGCTGGCGTGCGTGGCGCGGACAAAACGCAGCCCGCTCAAGGCCCAGACTGGGATGTTCTCAGCGCAGGGCCCGGCTGGCCGCACATCACCCCCTTCTTTTCCCGGACCCTTTTCCCGGTGGTTCTTCCCGAGCTCCTCCCGGGCGGAGCTGCGCAGGCTCCCCCCACCCCCCTCCCGGAGGGGCCATGGGCCGGCCCGGCCCCCCCCGCGCCTCCCGCACATGGGCCGGCCCGGCGGTGGCCCCGCCCCGCGCGGAGGGAGCCGCCATTGCGGGTTGTTTGTGCGGCCGGGCGGGCGCGGAGGGAGCGCGGGCCGAGGCGGCGCGGCGGCCGCGGACTCTTTGCCCGCCATGTCCACCCCGGCCCGGCGGCGCCTGATGCGGGACTTCAAGAGGTGAGCGGGGCACGGCACCGCGACCTGCCGCCCTCCCGCGCCTCACTGCCCAGCGCGGGGTGGCGCCGAGCCCCCCTCGGGGCAGGGGCGGTGCGGGGGACCCTCATGGGGGCGGGGGTCCCGCTGAGGGAGCGGGGCTGGGTTGAGGGCAGGGGGTCTCTCTGAGGGGAGCGGGGCTTTGTTCGGGCCGCCGAGCTCCGGCGCCGACGGCTGGGGGCGTGTGAGGATTAAAGTTGGAGCGGTGGCTGCGAAGGAGGGCACCCCGGGAATGCCCCGGGAGGGACGGGGAGTCGGGATGTCACCCTGGGCATCCCGGCGCTTCCAGGTGTCCCGACCCCCCCATCCCGCCAAACACCCCCGGTATCCAAAGGCTCCAGCTTTTGGGGTGGCTCGGGCAGAATTGAGGAGCGTGCCAGGCTTGCGGCGTCCCCCTGAAAAATTAAGATTTTTTTTTTTGGGATGGGCTCCTAAAAAACGAAGCGCAGGCAAACCGAAGCGCCCTTTTGGTTTGTACGCAGCAAAAGCCAAAGTCGGTGTTTTTAATCAGTGTTTTTAAGCACACGCTGCCCTCTCTGAAGTTGCGTGGGGAATCTTTTGTGTAACGCAGGCGGACTCCTGAAGGAGCAGTTGTTGGCTGCACTCTTTTAAATGTTAATGGCCGAACCACTGACTCGGGGATAAATTGTTTCCAGTCTGACACGTAAAGGCACTTGGAGAGCGCGGGGGAGGGTGGGGGTTCCTCTGTAGGATTTACAGGACGTCCCGGGGTTTCTCCGGGCTGGACTTGCCCGGGAGGAGCTGGAGGTGAGTCAGCTTTGATAGTGTCTCTTTTTTTAGCGTAGCGATGTTATCCCGGGCCCTGAAAACACATCAGTAAACAGTTGACGTGTATTGTAGCCGCACGCAAGGCTGCAGCAGGAAAAGCCCGGGTTGTGGAGTTCCAAGAAGTAGGAGGTTTTTGGGACGTGGAGCCCTCCCCTGCTGTTGTGTGCGAGTGTTGGTGTTTGCTAAGAGGGTGTTTCTTGGTTCCTGTTCAAATCAAAACAGGATATTCAGACATTTTATTGTATTTGGTTACACAGATGACATGAACCAGTGATTTTTTTTGCAGGCTGAGTGTCTTAAGTAATTTTTCAAGATTGCAATCAAATGTGGGTTTTATGCCTTTATAATCCTAGAACGACTGGTTTAATAATTTTGCAGTTAAGGCTGGAGAGAAGACTTTAAAACTGTGGAAAAGTATAACCAAGTAAACACAAAGTAAATCAAATTTATTTTTCGCATATATATGACCCCCCAGACTTTATGTGGCTTTTTCATGTCACTTTTTGTTTTGCTCTGCTCTTTCCTAGTTATGTATTTGTTTAGCCTCATGTTACTTCACACTGAAACAACAGATCGTGTGCTGTGAGCTCTGATGCACATCATCAAACATAAACTGCTTTCAGATACTGTGATTGTCAGGAGCAGCCAAGGGAGAACAGTTCAGCAGATTCTGTAATTCCTCTCATTTGTTGGACTAAACCAAAAGGAAAAACAAACAAACACAGTTTGCTTGTTTATTTATTTATTTATTTATTTATTTATTTATTTATTTATGCTGATAAAAAGGGATTACAAACGCCACATTTTCCTGAGGTGTTTCAGACCGCCAGGTCCCGTTTGCAGCCCTTGCCAGGCCCTGTGTGCAGTTAGCCCCTGTGACAGTAGGGTGCACGTGTGCTTTATGAAGTTGATTTAACCTTCCTGATGCGTTTGTGAGGCCAGTGCTCAGGCACTGCTGCTGGCAGACAGCCCGGCTGTCACGGAGCAGGGAGTGCTGGTCCTGCTTTCCCTGACCAAAATAGTAGGTGGTTTGTGCTGTTGACCCTGAGCTGCCTGAACTGCATGTGCTCAGAGAGCAGGGATGTAAACACGGAGTTCAGAGGGGCTCTGGGCATCCATGGACACGTGGGGGGTATCCCAGGTGAGGCAGTGCTGGTGCAGGAGCATTGCCTGCCTCTGCTTTTTGTCAGCCCTCAATAAATCTGCCTTTGCACATCCACACTGAGTTAAAATATGTCCCTTGGTCTGCAGAGCTTTTTGTGGCAGCTTGTTCATAAGGTCCTGTGATGTGATCAAACTTCCTGGTGACACTCCAGAATTCCTGTGAGGCAAAGGCAGTCACTGCATTTTCCTTATTCTTGCATAACTGAGCGGGTTTGATCAGGCAAGTTGTTTGGGACTCGCTGATTTATGTTGTTCAGGGTCTCATGTGATGCTGAAGCAGAAACCCTGATATGCAGAGGGGAGTGTTTGAATCCTGTTCTTTGGCTGCAGTACATGTTTCTGTCTGCTCCGAGTTTATGAGGCTTTCAGTAAGTAACGTGCTTTAGGATTAGGGAACTAAAAATAATTTGAAATGCTCCCGTGATTGCTGTAGAGATAAACACATCGTTGAACTGGTAGGAGGGAGCAGTCCACAGGTTTTCCCCTTGCTCCCTTCTGAAGCAATCAGCTTGCCAGTCAAAATAGGCTTCTACCAAAGTTAACCATCTTGCACACACAGACCTGGGAATGCAGGAAAAGCTCCACTGACAGCCCCTCGTGCTGAGTCCCAGCAAGTGTGTGCTCTGTGAGTGTCACTGCCTGGATCTGTGTGAGTGTCACTGCCTGGATCTCGGTGTGTTCTCTGAGTGTCACTGCTTGGATCTCAGCTCCTGGTTGTGGCTGCAGCTTGCTCTCCTCTTCCTGGTGGCAGCCAGCAGCAATTGCTCTTTCATAGTTCACCATGCAGCTCTGTAAATCCCAGCTGTCCATGGTGCTTTAAGTTATTTTGCAGTTAATCCTTTGCTCCCTGAACACTTAATCAGGCCTGTTGGGCTCTTGGAGTGTCCCAGAGTAAAACATGAGGAAACTTTTATGTGCATTGCCTTGTAGGTTTGTCTTTCAGAGTATCCATAATCTGCTTGTAATGCTTTGTGTATTCTCTGATTTGGAAGGAGAAAATATTTACAGAATGTGGATATTGCTGTTAAATTATACTTGCAGATGGAAGTGTTTCATTTATATAAGACTTGCCATTCTGTGTTTGTGATTTTTAGATTGCAAGAGGACCCTCCTGTGGGTGTCAGTGGTGCACCATCCGAGAATAATATAATGCAATGGAATGCAGTTATATTTGGGTAAGAGTTTTTGGACACTAAGAAATTCTATACCAGAGGGCTAAATATATTAATCTGCTGTTTGTTTTAACAATTATTCTCTCTTTTTCTGTACATAAAGTCAGCAAACTTAGAAGAGTGACTAAGGGTGCTGTTGTGGTAACAATCTGTTTCTAGGAATAAAGCAGAATGCATAGGGAAGAAAAAGTTTAAATTTTTGATTTGTTCAACTTTTTGTGTTGAATAAAGCTTGCACGTGGCTTAATGAAGGGGTCAGACTGTGTAGGAGTTGGGTTATGAAAATGCAGGATTCCTCTTTAAAGTACATAAGCACTGCATGTTCCTGGCCATTAAATCCAGATGTATTGGCAGTGATTGGATTGATTCCCAGTGGGACGAGGTGCAGGTTCTGTCTGGGAAGCTACATTATGTATCCTACAGAAGGGGAGCTGGCTTGGTGTCCTTTCATAAAGCTGCAGTGTGCTTGCTAGTAATTCCAATGCTCATTAATTCCAATCTGGTCACATAATGGCACGTGTATTGTTTGGGATGATGATAAAGTAGATATCCCAAATAGCAGAGTGACTGTGGAGGAGCGTCTCAGATGCAGCAAAGCTGCCTGAGATTGCTTCTGCCTGCTTCTCTAAATATTTAGATTATTGCCTCTATCTATATCTCGTGGAGGATGAAGAAGATACAAATTTGCTGAGTTTATTTATTGCCTGTGTGGAAGTAGGTAATGATCACTTTTAACTGGAGTTTCTTTTCAAAACCTTTCAGGCCAGAGGGGACACCTTTTGAAGATGGTAAGCCACTAACTTTTGTATCCTTTGTCATTCTTATAAATATTGCCATATTAACATTGTTCTGCTTTGGAAAAATAATAGATGTTATCTGTTTATAATTTGAAACAAACCAAGCAAGGGAAGGTTTGTTGGCCATAAAAGTATGCACCTTGATCTAAGCAGTGTCTTGTCTCAGTGGCTGGTGGTTAGTTAGGAAGCTGCGAAGCAGTGCTGCTATCAAGCCTTGTTTATACATGTACACCAGAGCTTTCAGCAGGGGATGTTGGCCTGGTGCTGCCAGATGTGTTTCCACATCTCCAGAGCTGAGCTCAACAAGACTCTGCTTTTCTCGTTTCATCTTCCTGGCATGTTTGATTCATTGCTGTGCTCCTAATGAAGAACAGGTGAAAAACCTTGAATTGTTCTGAATATAGAACTCAGTGAGGGCGAGGGAATCCCAAATTTGTACATAAACATGAAAGTTGGTGTGTAATGAACCTCCCTTAGGCATATGAGGAATAATGAGTTTAATAATTATAGTATTATTGCAGTAATTGGCAGCAGATGGGTTTTTCTCTGTGTTGGGTTGGAGGAGTTACAGTAAATTATTCACTGATCCATAATAAAGGTTTTCAGTGAATCAGTTATGAGCTCCAAAGACTGAGATTGCTGCTGATGAAATTCCAGTGTTTTTTTGCTGGCACCACAGTGCCTTCTTAATGAAACGCCTCCAAGTCACCCAAGTCCACGGGACCAGCATGTTGGGTCACAGAAAAAGGGGAGGGCAGTGGGAGAATGTTGGCTCAAGCTGCCTTTGCCATGCATACAGTGAGACTCCAAACTTCTGCCCAGCTTCTGCTGCTGGCTTTATTACTCCTAAATTTCATTATCACTTGAAATACGTGAAAAGAAATCAGACTCTGGGTTGTTTGTTTATATAATGGTGAGAAGAAATATTGATCATGGGGCACATAAATTTATTTCTTGTCTGTGTTCCTGGAAATGTTCTTTTTGTTGATCTGATTGTCCTTATCTTTGTTTGGACAGGTACTTTTAAACTAGTAATAGAATTCTCCGAAGAATATCCAAATAAACCTCCAACTGTTAGGTTTCTATCCAAAATGTTCCATCCAAATGGTGAGTGAATCATCTTTATTTAGCTGTAATACCCATTAAATATTATGGTGTGGTCATGTATTCTCCAAACGTCCAGAATGCTTAACAGCTCTTCATTTCTCTTCATTGCCATCTCCTAAGTAGACGTCTAGGACAGCAACTGCTTGATGAAAAATTAAGAGTTATGATGCTATTAAGAAGCAGCTATCTGCCTTTTTCTAATCAATATGTACCCTCAGTAGCAAAGCCTGGGAGTATTTTCAGCAGCAGCTGCACTTAGGTTGGTTTCAAGAGGCAATTCTGGTTGCAGCTTCCTGCCCCTTCCATTTAACAGCAGTTGTGTCTGTGCAGCCACATCGTGACTGCAGGGACCTGATGGAGCCAAATGTTATTTATTTCTGCTGGGCAGGGTTTCAAGTCCCTGCTTTTGTCCTGTGCTCTGGACCAAGCTGGACTAGCACAGGGGGAACATGGGGATGCTCAGTCCCAGAGGAGGCAGCTGACCTGAACTCAGTGATGAGGGCAGCACTGTCAGGGTGTGCACTGTGGTTCCTCCCCAGCTCTTGGTAGGTTTGGCTCAGCTATCCCTGCCTGCATTCAGGTTTTATTGAGGAAAAATCCAAACCCTGCCTCTTGCCCTTCTGTAGCAACCACACATCACGTCCTGTGCAGGCCAGTGGGTCTGCCAGGGGGTTGTACTTTGTTTTATTGGCATGAACACCTGGAGCACAAGGCTGTAGGACTTGGAGTGCTGAGGCTCAGGTTCACACAGGCTCCATTAATCCAGACAGAAGCAGGATTTCAGGCACACTTTCCCATGTTTTCTGTTGTCTGCCTTGGTGCATCTCACAGTGAGCGCAGGGTACGTGAAAACAGGGCAGGAACTCCCCCTCCAGTGTGTGGTGGCCTGAGTGGGTTCCACTCCTGCAGTCAGTGCCTTGCTGCTCTCGGGGAGGCCTCTCTGTGTGGCAGTGTGGATCAGTCACACTGCAGGAGCAGCAAACCCAGCGTGCCCATTCCTGTGCTAGTGCCAAAATCTGCAGACCTTCCTTCTTTTCCTCTTAAGTGTTCTGTTAATTTCAGTAATAAATCTTCAAAACACAACATGTCAAACTACAGAAGCTTGTGAGACATAACTGCTGTCCTCTTTCCTAAAGCATTAATTTAAGCGCAGACTGCTTTGGAACAATAAGTCTGCCTTGAAGAGAGTGTAATGAACCATAAATCTGCCAGGTTCTGAATGCTCTCTGTTGTGCTTGCAGTGTATGCGGATGGCAGCATATGTTTAGATATCCTTCAGAACCGCTGGAGTCCAACATACGATGTTTCCTCTATTTTAACTTCAATTCAGGTAACTTTTGCATCTGCTTTACTAAACAGTGATGATGTTGTTTGTCCCTGTTCCAGAATACGCAGCTCTGTGATGGGCATAACCAGGTATCTGTATCCAGGGGAACTTCAAACCCCTGTGAACTGAGCAGTAGCTTTTTAGATCCAATAAAGGCAGAGATGCTGATCTAGATAATTACTGATTCTGAGCTACAAAACTGCCATTATGCATTTCTGTGCAGGAAAGCAGTTACTGGTTTGGGTTCATTTTTAACTGCTTTTAGTCAAGATGGGCCGTCAGCTGCAGAAACTTGCCTCGTGTTTCAAGCACAAACCTTTATCATGAAGCTCTGCCCTTTGAAGTCCTCGAAGGGACAATACTGCTGGAACCTACTACTTGGAATAAGTGAAAATGTGCTGGCACAGCAGAAAAGCATACTTCCTCTTCTCCTCTGTGATTCTTTGTATTTGTCTACAGTGAAGTTTTCTAAGAGACATCTTAAGCCCCTCTTCAGTCCTGGATCACAATAGCAGTGTAATTATCTAATAGTCAATTAGCTTCATAGTGCTGACTGGCACAAAGGGCCCTGTCCCTCTTAGGCTTGTGAACCTACAAGTGTGTGCAGCACTAGTGCTTAAGCAGGGTGTAATTTGAGGTTCATCAGTGTAATTAGGGGTGCCCTACCATGAGTTTAACCAGGTTTTATTCATCTGACCCTTCTGAGTCACGTCTGCCCTGTGAAACACATTCGACTTGGAAGTTATAACTTGATTTTCCCCTATTTAAATGTGTTGGTTTGTCTCACATTATGTTTTCCCCTCTTTGCAGTCTCTGCTTGATGAACCCAATCCAAACAGTCCAGCAAACAGTCAGGCAGCACAGCTTTACCAGGAGAACAAACGGGAATATGAGAAAAGAGTTTCAGCCATTGTGGAACAAAGTTGGAATGATTCGTAACAGCTGCTGTGTTACTCTCCATCCTCATAATCCTTATGTACAATTTAACTCTCAGTAGAAAGGCTACCAGAAATTTCAAGTGCCACACTTCTATGAATTTGCATAAAACCTCATTTGCAAACAAAATTAAGCCCTCCAGTTTAGGAAAAGCTAAAAGCTTGTGTATCTCGATTAACGTCCTTTTTATTGCATGGTATGAACTAAGTTATTGCTACATAAATTTGTAATATATCCTGTTTGTATTTTTTTTCCAAGTGTATAATGTTGGTGTGGAGTTTTCATGACGGAATATACACATTTTGTAAATCTGTACTTTTTCAAATATTGAATGCCTTATTTTTGAATTCTTTAGATTTTTAAATTGGAGAAAAGCACTTAACAAAGTTTTTATATATGAATATTTCATGTAAAACTGTTAAATACATAACCTTAGCGCAAGACATTCTGCTCTCACTCTCTATCTGTTTCCAAGGGCTCATTTTTTAGGCCTTGTTTTCCTTTTGGTCTCTGCTGACGATACCATGCACTTTACAAACAGTTACTCCATGGTATAACTGTCTCCACAGGATGTCTCTGCTTCTGCACCAACTCTATTCTGTGTGTCCTCAGTTGTATGAGGAAGAGTTTTGGTAGCTGCCAATTACAAATGGGGAAACAGATGTAACTATTTTGCTAAAAGTCCCTCTTTAAACCAGCAGGGGAGTTGGAAACACCACCTGGATGAACCAGGCTTGGTGCTGATGTATCCTAATAACTCTTATTTTTCAGGGAGATTGTATTTTACCGAGTTGTAAAATCTTGTCAACTAAATCTGTCCTATTATATTCACACACTGTAATATAGTTTTGAATACCTTCCCGTAATTAAAGAGGTGTCCCATTAGTTTCCCTTGGGGAAAAAATTAATCACCAACAGAAGGAAACATGCCTGCAGACTTAATGGGGTTATTCTTTGAGGCTTGGCTGTGCACCACCTGAGCAGGTCTCGTGTCTGTAGCACAGAGGTTCCACATACTCCTACACTGCTGCTTTTAAAGGAGTTTGGCTTTGCTTTTGGAAGTGTTGATGTGGTGGTAATTTCTTACCGTGTTCTGCAAATCAGGCTGGATGACTACAGTCAAGAAATAGGCCTTTTTTTTTTTTCTTCCAGCAGCAGAATTGTAACCCCTTTGTCACAATTCCAACCAGCATTACATATGTATTAAAACCTCCAAATCCTGTACCAAAATACAGCTCAGTGTTGCCTGAAAAGCAATGGAAGTTTATTTCAGCTAGAAGAGAAAATGCTGTTTATTTGCAACAGTCATGACTAAAAGCCTCAGTGCACTGAAACAGGAATATCAATTTACACCTCCCACCTTGTGAAGTTCTGTGATCTCTTAGGTTTGAAAGCAGCACTCAGAGTATTGTCAGGACTCTTAGGAGTTGTGGAGTAACACTGCTGTATCTTAGCCAGGAATTGGTGTGCAAAGGCACAGTAACAGAAACATCATTGCTTAGTAATAGCTGAACTACTCCCATTAAGGCAGTTTGCTTTCCTTGAGTTGGTGAATTTGTGTTTAAAAATTCTTCAATCTGCGTCTGATTAACAGAAGCCCCAAAGGATCCAGTTTGCCTTGTGGCTGTGGTGGAGTTTCAGTGACACTGGCAAAATTTTGCCTCCTGTTTCAGTATTTTTGTTCCTCTGACGTGTGCACAGGAGTCATTTGAGTCCACGTTAATTTGATTATTCCTGAACAGCCAGTTTGGCCTAGTTACTGATCGATGATGCTCGGAACGTGTTTGTGAGGGATGGGGCAGTCTGAGAAACATAACTGGAGCAGAAGGAGGTTTATTTGAGTGATCAGGCACTGCAAACTGCCTGAACTGGGACCCACACTATGTCTGAAGGGCTGAGGGCAGAATGCAGAGCCTACACTCAGTACAGTCTCAGTGGAAAATGTCCTGCTGTCCCTCAAAGGGAATGACTGTGAGTTACTGTATTCCCAGTGGATGGAGGGAAGGACTGGTGACTTTGGTGAGCCCTCCACCAGTACATGAAAAATAATCACAGCATGGATCAAAACCTGTTAAAACTTCATGGAGAAACAATTTACTACCAGGAGTCCGATGAAATTTAAGGACCAAAAGGTTCAAGTACATCAGGTCACGAGAGCACAGGCACAGTGAACTTTGTGGCACAGTTGCCTTCTTAAACAGTGCACTGGGATGCTTGATTTTTTAATTAATGGATTGAGAGATACACTAAGCTTGCTAGGACGGTGGGATTAATTAAGGACTGACTGGTACAGGGTTGGGGGTTTATAGCTTCTGACGGGGCTTTGGTTGATTGACGTTAAAGAGCTCATAATCACTTCTTTTCTGTGAGATTCCATATAAAGATTGAAAATCACCGTGGAGACATCTTTAAATTAGTTACCCCAGAGTTTTTGTCCTGTACATCCAAGTGATTCACCTGATTTTACAGGTGGACAGATGGAGACCTCCAGATGTGCAGGGGTTTGGTGTCAGTCAGGAAGCTGCTGGCAGGGCTGTCCCTGTGTGAGCCGTTCCTGGGCATTGCCCACCCGGAGTTCCAGGTCCACCTTTGCCTCCAGGTTTATCACAGTGACATTATTCATGAAGAGGCATCAAACACTGCACTGCTTGTGCTGCTTTCTTCAGATCTCGGTTCCCTGAAGATGTCTCATCCAAATACAGTCCCAAGCCGAAACTGCAGGACTTGGATCTTCACAAATGTGATTAACTTCACCACTGTGAGTCGTCCCGTTGGGATTCTGCACCGTACTACAGATAAATGTGTGTAATTGCAGAGTTGAGGCCTTAGGCTGTGAGAAGGGAAGAAATCACAGCTTGAGGTACTGTATCTGCAGCTTCTTTGTGGGAGGTTTTGTATTAATAGTCAATTAATCCAATGTGTCAAACAAATAAAGCTTTAAATATTTAGAGATTAGGAGGTGCCTAATAAAAAAATTTACAGGGAAAAAGGAAGATTTCCCGATCACTACAGTGGCACTGAGTAATTCAAAATAAAATAGGTAGGATAGCACAGACAGGTAAATACTTCATGTTTGACATGTCATGGTTCTGTAAGAATTTTTGATGTGTATAAAAATGCACCAGGAGAGGAAGAGCCTTCTCATCCGGCCAGTGTTTCTGTTTGAGCTTTTTGCTGTTTGTGGAAGCTGTCCCAGGCAAATACTATGCTTTTATTTGTTTAGAGTTGTTTTTTGGAAGAGGAAAGATGTGATCAGCAGGCAATCTGCTGTAATGTGTGAGTTGGCAAGGCAGGTTCCTCACCTCTCCTTTGGATGGGAATCTGTGGAGAGTGGCTGGTTGGACCGAGAGTGGGAAACAGAGACCAGACTGTGGGTGAGTGGGCAGCGTTTGTGTGTGAGCAGCCCCAGCTCCAGCACTCTGTTTAATTTGTTATTTAAGTATCAGGACAATTATCTGGCCTTCTCTCCCTAATTTTGTTAATCTTGCTGATGGAAGAGCTTCAGGTGAGTCCAGAATTCCTGTGTCCCATCATCGTGGTGCCGATGGCTCGCAGATCCTCCTCAGAGCACCCGCCTTCCTTAGAAGGTGCAGTCTGTTATAAACCCTTGGGTCCAGCCTTGGGCCATACAAACACCGTGCAGCCAGTGGTACATGATTTAGGAGGCATTCTTTTTATTTCACTAAAGTTTTTGGGATAAAACCAGTCCAAAACTGGGAGGCCAACGATGAGCTGTGTATTACTACACAATAATGGACAGATTTGTTGAACACGAGTCTTCTTCACAGGTAGTATCTGGAAATCTCTTCATATCAAGAAGAGTGGTGAAAGAGGTGAAGGGTAAAAGAGCTAAATCTAAAAAAAAAAAATAAATATGTAGAATCCAATAACAAAACTCATTGAGAACCCAATGCTGCTCTGCTGTTGCTGTGCATTCAAAGGGTATGAGTCATTTTAGAAAAGAATGTATTTTGGATTATGTGTGTGTACACAGGAGAGGGCTTTTTGGGCTATTCTGGAAACCTCAGGTAGGAGTGTTTGAAAATAAATGGGATTTAGAGTTTGAGGGGTTTTTTTGCTTAGCATTGTTATTGCACCTTGAGTTCATCTCAAGCCCAGCCACCACGAGCAGAGGACAAAAAAATAGAACTTTTTAGACTCTGTGATAATGACTGTAATTAACATCACAAGCTATGGAAATTGCAGTATTCCCTACAGGTTTCTTGTCATTATCCCATGTTTCTGCGCTGAAAATAAAGATTTTTAGACAGGGTATCTTCTGTGTTTAGCACTGTCCCACTAATGGTAACGTTCCAGCCTCCGTGACTGCGTGAATCCATTCTCAATGCTTGTGTCTGCTGTGGTCTGTGTGAGAGCTGCACCCTGCCAGATAGCAAACATGCTCCTCTCAAACACTGAATGTTGTTCAGCATCCAGAATGAAGCCTTTCTCTTTATGGTGTGCTCAGAGCACGCAGCGTGGGATTTTCTGAGCTAGTGCAAATGTTACTAGAAGAAAGTGTGTTTTAAAGTCCTAGTATGTGAACGTTTTAATTGGAAGTTCACCGGGGTCATAAAATGAATTATTTTTGCCCTTAAACACGTGCCAGGGCTGGGTCAAACTCCTGTGAGAGGGCAGAGTTATGTCTTGGTGGCACTGATGGAGCTGAGACCTGGCTGCAGAGGCTGCTGGTGCTGAAGGCGGGGCAGATTGCCCTGCCCGAGCCTCCACCTGTAGCTCAGGGTGTTAGAACTGAAAAGATCTTGTGTTTCTTCCCTTGTTTTTCAGTTTGGGCCATTTCACTGCCGTGTCTGATGCATTTGTGAGCTGAATAATTTTGACAGCTGCCAATTTGGTACACATACCACAGGCTGAGCTGGGAGCCACCAGGGCTGGCGAGGATTCTGCTCTACCTGGCACGGCAACGACCTCGGGCACAAAGGGGGACCTAAAGATGTATCCATGAGGGAACTACTTGGGCAGGGAAAGGTCACCCCAAGCATCTGAGACCCTCAGTGGTTTTTATCCTGGATAAACCTCTGCTTACAGAATCAGTGAACGCGCCCATGTTGTTTGCAAAGCTGTGCTGAACTTTGAACTGCAGTTCGTTTACGTCCAGTAAATGTAAATATTGTTATTTTATTACTTCACATTAGTGCTGTCTTGACGGGAATAGAAGGATTTAGTTCTGAAATATGGTCCTTCACACAGGCTGAGAGGCAAATTGTCTTCAATGACTGACCAGAGCGGGAAGAAGGCAGAAATGCCATCTCCTCTGAATTAATTATGAACCACACAGCTCTTGCTATTATCTGTTTACACATTATTGGCCTTGTGATGTGCTGGGGAGAGGATTTGCTTTCACTGTCTGGTCCAAACGTACGTTAAGTCCAATTTCATTAAGGAGGCTGCTCGCCTGCCCCGTTGAAAGGGTCATTGTGTTAGTTATTACAGTGTTTTCTTTGTGCTCGCTTCCCCCAAATTCCAGTAACTATTTTGTAGAAAAGTTTGAAAGTGAACTTTTGATGCCTGTGAAAGCTGCTTCATTGACTTTATTGACTCCAGAGCCCGAAGTTCTTTATCCACAGAGATCTTTAAAAGGACACTAAAAAGTTTCAGCCAAAGCTTATAGAATTTGGTACTTATAGTTAAGTATTATAGACCCAGTGCTGTTCCCATGGAGACCTAAAGGAATTTTTCCATTGAATTAAGTGGTAGCAAAGCATACCCTTTATTAAGTGGGAAAAGGAGAAGGCTGGAGAACTCCATTTGTTGTTCCCAGATTTGTTTGTGCGCTTGCTCTGCTGTATAAAGAAACAAACCCAGGGAAATTTGGGGTCTTTTCATTGCGAGTCATCTGCTTCAAGCTCAGTGTCTGTGGGTGAGGGGGTGTGTGGGTCCAGGGAGATGACCCACGAGGCAAAGGCAGAGCTCTCCTTTCGCTCTGGAAGTTTGGGATGTTGCTCAAGGGGTTATTGAAGCCCCTGGTGAGCCCAGCTTCGAGTGGGGGCTCTGCCGCGGGCAGATGGACAGATCCTGCAGCTCTAGGGTAAGAATTTACAGAAAAAGATAAAACTCAGGCCTCAGATTATGCAACGTGATGCCAAAAAATGTTTTTGGTTGAAGCTGTGTCATGAAATCCTGAACTCAACAGATTTATCACTGATTTAACTGGAGTGAGGAGCTGGCCTATAATGAAGTCCTTTCATTTTGTCTCACTGAGATTTCTCTTGTTCTTTCTTGCTGCCTTATGACACATTCACTCCATCCTTGTCCCAAACAAAGAGAAATTATACTATCATGATCGCCCTTTAAATATTTTCTATTTGAGGACCAACTGAGAAGGCTCCAGAGGCGAATTCTTGGTTTAGAAGTTGCTATTTATGTCCAGACACATCTGAATGTTGTTCTGCTTCGAATGCCCCGCATTGCTTGTAGTTTTCTTTGTAGAGATGGAGGAGTCTGGAGAGGGCACACGTTACTTTAAATTAACTTGAAATAAGCTCTAACTAGCTCAGGGTTCTACCTGTTGCAACTTTCTCCCTTGATAAAAATCCGTAACAAAATAAAGCGACACCACAAGGAAAATTCTTATTTATTGGTGTTTTAAAGCAGTGCAGAAACAGGTTCTCAATCCGTGACATTGGATTCTGTTGGCATATTAATATTTGAATTATTGTGGTGTCTCACACTCCTGGTTGTGGCAAGGAGCCTACATGGGCTCTACACAAACAAATCCAGCATTTCGTCTTTCCTCCAAAGGGCTTCCAGCTTGCAGGTGTAAGGCAGGCGATGACAGGAACAGTCAGGCACAGAAGGAAAATAAATAACAAAATTATGAATTAGTGCCAAGAAAGCTGCTGGTCTCCTATTGCTAATCAATTATCAAACATCATAATAAATCAATAGTTAAGTCTGGAAGTTTATACATTTAATAAAAATTATAATTACCGAGTCAGGCACGCCTGAAGTAGGAAGCCAAACCTTCCTTGCTGTTCTGTAGGCAGTCATGTCACAGCATCCCTCTGGGGGTTAAATTATCAAATGCACCATTTTCTAAGGTTTTGATTTTATGAGAAACAGGTCCTCTGGGTCAATCATGAGACTTTTTGTTTCTGAATTTGTTACAGGCAGGGCAGGACTCACGGCAATGTCAGCAGGTGAAATGGGCACGTACAGGTACAGCTCATAGAACAGAACCACAGAACCACTGAGGTTGGAAAAGGCCTTTAGGATCGTTGAGTCAAACTGTTAAAACCTCCTGGATCTCCAGGGTGGAACTGCACAGACACTGAGTGTCTGATGCATCCACACTGAGCTCGAAGGGAATGTTTGTGCAGCGTCTTCGGGGGGGTTTCATCCCTCAGCCTGGCCAAGGAGAGGGCAGGTGTGTGCAGGAGACTCCCTTCTTCTACATCACTTTGAAGCCCACAAAATGCCACCAAACCTCTGTTTATCCAGCTTAATTGTCTCGCTGCTGACTGCACGCTGGTTCCATTCATTTTTAAAGGACGAAGCAAACATTTCAAACGGGTGATCAAAAGAATATTTTACTCTTTTCACATGCCGTGTATGGAGTCTATGAAACATTTATTCAGGAAATGAAGTATTAGGGCCTGACAGATATCTCCAGCATCACTGAATAAGCAGGTTATCTGGAGATTTCTAGTGCAAACAATCCCGTGCTTTGATGAATACACGAGTAATGCCATTACAGGGGGTTGGAAGCAAGATTAGATTGAAGGTACAGTCATTTCAGCAATTATAATAAACTCTGAAAATTAAGTGGATTACAATGAGAAACCCCTTTTTTCCTCTGTGTGTTTCTGAAGCGAAGAATAACAGAGTGTTTTGCTTTACAGAGTAAATAATAATATTTTTGTTGAGCAGGGGGCTGGATGTAATGGAGAGAGATTGATGCCTGGTATCTTAGGGAATTCTGCAGGAGGATCAGTTGCAGTCCTACATGGTCACAGCTTCTGTTTGTCCTTGGTTTTGTGCATGACATTCATCTGGGATGTTGACACTTTATTTTCAGTCAGTGCTGTTGTCAGAACGATGCAGCCCCTCTCTGCTAAACTGAAGTGTTTAGGAGCTCTGAGACCTCAAATTGTAATTACATCGCCTCAAATGTCAGGTTCTTCAACAGCCTATCACTGCTGGTGATAGAAACCTAAGCAGCTTAGGTGATATAAACCTAAGGAGCTTAATAGCTCCACGATGCCATAGAATGTGTGGGGAATCTCCCTGCACAGGGAATCTGATAGGGGAGCTCTGAGTCACGGTGACAGCTTCAACAAGCAGGCAGGCAGGGAAGGCAGGGAGGGTGTGATGAGCTCAGAGGAGGTGAGTTGATGATTTGCTATTTATAGATGCACGGAGAGGCTCAGAGACAGGAACTCCAGGCAGAGCCGCTCTTCGCTCCGCTACGAAAATGATTCCTCGTCAGAGCGGCGAGAGAAACACAATTTGTAGCTGGCAGAGTCTCAGGGTGCCCTGATTGTACGAGCACGTGGGCCTGCCACAGCAGCAGCCTCTGATGAGAGCCTGAAATGCAGCCCATCTGAGCAACTCACTGCTGGATTTTATCTTTCCATTCCTTGGTGAGCGTGTTTTGTTTCCCCAGAGAAAGAAGGCAGTGATGCTGTGTGTCCTTTGCACCAAGAGCAGCCTCCTCTCGTTGTTTTAAACTGAAGGAGGGCCAGTTTGGATTAGGTATAAAGAAGAGGTTTTTTACAATGAGGGTGGTAAAACACTGGCACAGGTTGCCCAGAGAGATGGTGGATTCATCCAGGTTAGACAGGGCTCTGAGCAACCTGCTGTAGTTGAAGATGTCCCTGCTCATTGCAGGGGGTTAGGCTAGGTGACCTTTAAAAGGTCCCTTCCAACTCAAACAATTCTGTGTTCATTATAGGGTGTCAGTCAGGAATTAATTTTTCCCTTTTATTTACTGGAAGATTTTCTCTCTTGTCAACCAGTTCTGGAAACCAGAGTTACAGTACATAAATCCAGTAGTCTTCTCTTCAGAAGAGACATTGATGATTACAAAATCCAGTTTTATCTAACTCATCCCCATCCCCTTCAATTAAAACCAAAGAGATTGTGTTTGTTTCAGTTATTTGGTAAAAGGGAGTCATGTTTTAGTGATTTCCTAAAAGTAAGGGGGGACTCTGAGCTCAGAATTCCAGGTAGAAGCCTCACAATGGAAAACCATGGGCTGAAGGCAGCTGTAGGACAGACCTTTCTCCTGCAGCTGGCGTGGAACCAGCCCTCTGGGTGGGAATCTTAACACAGGGCTCAGCAATCAAATCAAAGGTAGAAAATATCCCAGTGCTGTAAGGTCTCCCCAGAGCCTTCTCCTCCCCAGGCTGAACACCCCCAACTCTCTCAGCTGTCTTTATAGGAGAGGTGCTCCAGCCCTTGAAGCATCTTCACAGCCCTCCTTTGGAGCCTCTCTAATAAGATATTTTCTGCCTTTCTGCTGCAAGACAAAAAAACCACCTTTCTTTCCCCCCCACCCCCCCCTGAGTGAGTGACTGTAGCTGTGCCACTGCTCTGGCTCAGACCCCTCCGAGCCCAGGATCGATGTCCCGCCTGTTCCCCAGGTGCTGAAGCGAGCGCTCGAGGCCCAGCCCAGAGCCTGCACGCTGTGGAACCCCCATGAGCTCAGTGGGCAGGGAAGGAGCTCATCACCTCCCGTGTCACATGCTCAGTGAGGTCAGCCCCATATTTACCAAAGCCCATCAGAGCTGAATTGTGCCCTGATTGAGACTGTGCTGGGAGCGAGCCGTGGCCGCGCTGATGTTGCCGCGATTTCCTGAGGAGGTGGAATTCAGGCACTTATTTCTGATGGCTTTGCAGGGCTCGCAGCCTGATCTGTATTCAGCTGCTGCTCATTGAGGCTGGTCATCGCTCTTGTAAATGGGAGATAGGAAGAATTGCTGGAGAGAGAAATATTTCCTCTGTTTTAGGGTAGATTTTAACTGTCACCCTCTGACTCCCGATAACCAAAGCCAGAGTGATGTGTCTGGTGCTCTCTGCCCCACACTCCCAGTTATTTATTCCCTGATGTGCAGGAAGGAAGGGAGACGTGCGCAATCTCCATTCTTGTTACCAGGAATTGTGCACTTAATTCTCTGTGCATTGTACTGAAAATGAACTAGTAAGATGTGTTCTGCATCAGCAAAAAGGCTCCCTTATTCAGCTGGAATGAGAACATGCACGCTCTAACTTGGGAGTAAAGAAAATCACTGTAAACGATTTCTTTAAACAGAATCTGTTGGGTTTTGCCTTCAATTTTTTGCTGAGAGCGAAGATTCTGCAGAGGTTTTTTTCTCCTTTTTTCCTCCCCAATTGCTAACCTTGCTGTTGCACGCGTTTCTGCTGCTTCTAGCACTTTTCATTCTGATGGCAGTTTTTCATCTCTTCACTAGCTTATGGCTAAAACAGCCCTTGTAACAGGAATTTCAGTTACTCACTCGCCAGAATAATTATTTCCATTTGTTCCCACTCTGGTCCTGGGCACGGGACTTCCTCGTGTCTTACCTTGATGGATCTGTCTTCCAAATTCCTATACTTCTTACAAATGTCTTCTCTGCAGGTGTCAGCACCAGGTGACAGCACGTCCCTGAGACACATTTGAAGTCATTCTGAGCTAATCCATTGCCTTTACCTATTAGGACTTAAAGTTAGGACCAGAATTTTCCCGGTTGGCTCCTCCATTAATAAAAATGCATGAGCACACACGTGCATAATTATGGAAATGCCTATAATTCTGGGACTTACTCTGTCTGAGAACTTTGCAGAACGTTTCCCAGCAGTGCTGTGAAGTCCCGCTGATCACAGCGCAGGCTCCGAGCGAGCCCAGGGAATGGGGCAGGTTCTCCTCGCACTGTTACTCAACCAGTCCCTAAAATAACCAGGAAAGCACACTCAGATTGGAATCTCCTCACCCACTGTTCTCTGTGCTAGCCACTACCTACATCTGAGGTGTTGTTTCTGTAGCAGAAGATAGGATAGGAAATGACAACTCAGAGGTTTTTGCTGAGGCAGAGTCATTTGTTTGCCGTGTGATTGTCTAACAGCACAGACCCACGGTACCCTGAGCTCTTCAAATCACAGTTATGGATGGATCTGAAGGTTCTGAAGCTGATAGACCTCAATGAATGAAAAAATCACGGAAATTAGAGGAAGGGTGGCTGCTTATCTGCTCCATCAGCCCAAGCAGATGAACAGCATCCTGTACAAGGCTTTTCCCCACGGAGGTGAAGGCAAAACCACTGCAGATGTCAGGGTACAGCATGAGCACCTTCACACCAACCAACCAGCCACGTACCAGGGGCAGGACCAATGTTTGGGGCACAAGGCAAGGCGCTGCAGGGACGGCAGGGAATCCCTCTGGGGCTCCCCATGCTCGCCCTGCTGTCCTCACCCACACACCTCAGGGATCATCTGCAGGAGAAAGCCACCTGCTACAGCTGACCTCTAAATTTCAATCAGTACAAGCAATATCAGTTTTTCCTGGCTTGGTTGGGGCCACATTTGACTAACCCATAATAAGCCACTTTATATGGAAATCAGTGTGGGTGCAGCCCTCGCTCCAGACTGTGTCGGTCTGTGGATTCGCGTGAAGTTCTGCAGCAAGACAACTTTATTCTGCAGAAAAGCCCTCAGAGAGTCATCAACCTCCTCTGGCATCAAGGTGTGGAAATGTAAAGTGAAGGCTTAGGACATTTCAACTGTATCAAAGTTATGAATTCTGCCTGAATTCATGAGGCTGTTGTATTATTTAATGCCTCGCTGTATAAAGGCTCAGAGGTTTGTTTCAAAATTTATGTTGTCTGCTTCGGGTCTGAGCTTAAAGTGTTTTGAGAGGAACAACCCAGTGTCATTTATTGCAATAATCTGCTGGAGGGAGGTGAGGATGCTGACCTGGATGAAAGGCAGAGGAAATCTGGGCTCTGCAAGCGACTGACAGCAGTGGAAAGCCCCCAGCAGAAAGGAGGAAAGGCAGATGTGTATTCAGGGCTGTAAAGAGGGGGCTTATCTGGCGATGGGAGGAGTGGAGCAAACACACTGCAGGCAGGAATCATGAAGCAGCCCATGTCCAGGGAGCCCAGGAGGCAAATGACAAAATTAAAGCAGAAGCCAAGTGATGATGTGGGTTCTGAAGGGCTCAGAATTGCCTGGAGATGTTTAATACACCACTTAAATCTGTGTGCACTCAGCCTGTGGGGGAGTAAATGCCTTTCGCCGGCTCCAAGAGCCCGCTCAGCCTTTATTCCTCAAGGGTTAAACTATAAACTGAAGTACCCTTGACTGCAGAGCTCAAGTGAGGGTGGTTTTGAGTATCCAGCAGTCTTACAGGAGCTGGAATGTGGAGTCTCACTCCTGAGTGGTTGTGCCCGTGCACAGAATCCCAGGCTGTGTCTGCACAGACCCCGCTCTCAGCAGCTCCCAGGTTTGTGCCCTCCAGTGTTGAGAGGAGGGGTTTCAAGGGTATAAACCTGCATAAAAGGAGAAGTGGTCTCTAAATACTAAATAAAAGAAGCCATTTAGAGTGTCAGCACTAGGAGGATTTCCTGCTGGCTGGGGGCAGTGCCTCAGCCCTGCTGGACCGTGGAGCTGCTCGGGGAACGAACCACGATGTGATGTGCAGTTCTTGTGTTCCCTCCTGCGGATGAGCCCACACCAACAAAGTACTGACCCCAGTTCAGAGCTCCTAAATTCTGCCACAGTCCCTTTGGCTGGTGTTTCACACTGGCCAGGCATTGCTGGCAGTAGGCACAGGGACCAGAGCAGGTGCAAGAAGTGACCGCGTGAAGCCAGGAGAGCACCCCAAGAGCAGATTCCTCCTTTGGCCATTCCCAACCAGTTAACAGAGTGTGAGACCCAGCTCAGGCATCTCAGCTGGGAGACCTTCCTGGGATGCAGGAGCTGGGCCAGTGACCTGTGCACACCCACCAGGAGCCAGGGCTGCCCCCCAGCCTCAGAGCTCACCCTGCCTGACACCGACTCCTTACATCAGTACAGAGGGACCCATAAAAGCTGACTTTCAGGTTATATTCAATGAAAGGATGGTTTTCCTTACCCTCCAGGGTTTACAGTGGGATTTGCACACCTAGGCTGGAGGACAGCTGGTTGTGTGACCCTGTTCAACAAACCATCCACACACAGGGACCAGTTTTTTCATTTTTGGCTGCCTTGTGGCTTTTTTTTTTTTTGCTTCGGTCTGGTGACTCTGTCCTGCAAAGGAAGTGTATTTAGGGAGGTACCTCTGCAGTTACAGCCTTTTCATCATGCTCACTTTCCCTTGCACAGGATATTTAGCTGCTACTGCTGGAATGACTCTACAGTTGCTATACATTCCTAATTATTGAACACCCATTACAATTAAAGTACTCTCTTCTTTGCAACCCTGGGGATAAATTTTAGAGTATTAGATTTCTTTCCTTTTTTCAAAACCAGTGTAAAGCTAAATTTTCTGTGTTGCCCCTGGGTTTCATGCTGCAGACTTGGTCAGTCAAGCATGCAAAAATCTGGTGAAATAAAGCCTAGAGACCAGGTTTTAAATGGGTCTTTCACCATCCAGAATTCTCTTCTGCTCAAAGTGGTTGCCCAAACTCAGCACACAAGGCTTAATAATAATTAATTACTCTAAGCCAGATAATTAAAAAAGTGGTATGGACAGACTCCATGTAAGCATAGCAGTTAAAACCATTAAATTTATTTTCTTCTGGTGCAAACCATCAGTAATCAAATTTCCATTACCCAGTGATGGGTGTGAAGAGACAAGAAAAATACTGAGTCAACAGAATTCCAATTACAGTTCTGTGAGTATCCTGCTTGAAATATGGCAAAGCAAGGAGCTGTTTTCCCAAGAGGATGGTCTTCTGATGAGTAAGCGTGGCTCTGAGTATTTCACTGTAGGAAGTATTTGGCAGGAACAGGAGCAGTGAAACAAACCTTTCTCAAGTGCCTCTGAAGAGAGGAGGAAAAGTGGTTTCCTTTGTAGATGAGTCAGTCTTGCTCTGGAATTGCTCTAGAAATCGTGGAGAAGCTTAGGAGTGTGATGGGACTGTCTCTGAGGTGTGATTCTCCACGCTGGGTTTCCAGCACAACACCATTTCTTTCATTGGTTCTGTTTTGGAGGTTCTGCTCAGCTTTGGGTGGGTTGGTTGTGCCAGGTGGAGGAGGCCATGAGAAGCTACAGAGCACAGCCATTCCTTGGGAAAAACATGAGCAGCCGTCCTTGCAGCTGGGGAGGAGGCAGGTTTGCTCCCAAAAATGAGGGAGCCAGGAGAGAGGAGGAGCAATGACTTCACCACAACCTTCACACCTTTCACAACCATGGAACTTTCCTGGGTTTTGCCTCGAAACTGTGTGTCTTTGCTACACCACACATGAGTTTGAGGTGTAATTAATATTAAAAAAGCCCATTATGTAAAATTAGCCATAGACAGGAGATTCTTTAAAAGGTGAAATCATAATAGTCATGATCAGGGTGTCTGTGTTGCTTGGAAACTGAGAGCTGTCCTGGGCTGCTCCTCAATATTTGCCTTTCATTACAGATCTTTCCCTCTACTTGTGGAAAAGGAGTTTTAAAGGAGAGAAATGACTAAAAAGAAAAGTCTTTCTCTGAGCTTTGGTGTTTTTTGCTGTTGGTTCCTGGGTCTGGCAGGTGGAGATTCCTCAGCAATGCTGCCCTGCAAGAAGCAACAGCAGCAGCCCAGGGGGATGCAGGGCACTATGCTTGTTTGGTTGGGGAGTATTTTGGGGGATCCTCATTACTCATTTTTCCACTGCCTGCCTTCAGAAATGTTGGGATTGGTTCCCAATCAGATGCTGTGTCTGCCAACCCATCCATTTGCTGCAGAGACTTTGGCCACGGACCTGCAGCCCCCCCCAGCAGCTCTGCCACCAGCATTTAGGCACAGCCTTCACAGAAAGCAGCCCCAGACTTCTGAAAAAAAATGCAGCCAAAGAGCATAAGCTTAAAAATAATCACCCGAGTGGCGCGTTCAGCTAATCAGGAGTTCCGATTGTCTCGGCATTTCTGCTCACAAATCAGTTGTGCTTCGGGGGCTGAAGCAGGGAGTCACCACTGGAGCCTGATTACATATTTGAAGTGCTGCCTGATTAGATTAAACTTGGTGCTGTTTGTGGCTGATTTTGAGCAAATGGGAAAAATCAGAGATGGGATCCAGGAGCTTTAAGCTGATCCAGATTCTGAGAATGAAAAATTCACAACTCAAAACTCAGACCTAGATCCAAGTTTTATCCCGAGGCCCCTGTCTTCAGAGTAGGCTGATTCAAAATCTTGCAAGGAAGGGCTCTGGGTTATTCCCCTGTAGTAAACTTGTATTTGCTTAGAAATAACTGACTTAATTCTTGAGGACTCTGGAGGGCTTGTGTCCTCGGCGCCGAGTTCACCGTAACAAAGATAAAGTGCTAAACCACAGAGGGGTTTACTTAAACACAGAAATATGTATCAGAAGGTATTTCATCAGTTCCTCCAGCCCAATCCAACATCTTTGCAGGTTAGCACACGTATTCTGTTTCAGCCTTTTGATTAATTGCATGGTACCAAAACCATACGTATTTATAGCTTGCAGAATTAGATAAATTCTCCAGATGTGGCTTCCTTTTAGTTATGCTGAGATGAATAGAGATCAAAGCCTTTGATCTTTAGCCTGACTGAAACCTGCTGCTGACACAAGTCTAGAAAATGATGCAGTGAGGGGAACTGGCCACTCTCAGCTTGCTCCAGAAGCGTCTCAAGCAAAATGCACGGGAAGAAACTTGTGGAGGATATTTCTATACACACCATTGAGTCTCTGCTCCTCAAAGCAGGAGACAGTTTTCAATGAACCTTTTACTCTTAACAACATATTTAAATAGATTGATTTTCTGTTCCAGCTCAGAAATGATTTAGGACCTTTCAGTGCATGCATATCCTCTATGATACACAGAACTGGCAGGAAATGTCATCATGAGGTAGTTTATAGCCTCAATTAAGGCTATTTCCATTGCTCCAGATGTGTAAAGCAGACTTATAGCCGAGTTCCTGGTACAGTGAACTCCCTGATGCATCCTAGGCTCAGCACTGCCAGCTCAGTGATATCTTCTTCATGACCCTTGGAAAAAATGATGAATAGCCAGGGAGCTGCAGATTCAGACCGAATTCTGGCAACACGAACACTTTGCACAAGTCTCAGCCAGTTGGGCAGATAGCACAGTCTGAGAGCTCTTATCTGGTCCCACAGCTGTCCCAGCAGCCACAGCTGCAGAGCAGGGCAAGGTGCTGTGTGGCCACTTCTGCCCCTCTCTGCAGCTTCCCGAGCCCCACCCCACGGCCACAACCCCACAGCTCTTCAGGGATATTGCCAAGAGAGTTCTGACTCCTGTGGCCAAAACTCTCATGAACTGTTTTCTGTAGAAGAAGCTGATGCTAAAGAAAACAAAACAAAACAAAAAACAAACACCACCAAAAACCCACAACAAAACAAACCCACAAAAAAATCCCCAACCAACCACCAACAAAAAGGACCCTCAAAAACTTGAGGTTCAAGCTCGCCAACAAAAAACAAATCACTCAAAGACACTGCAGTGCAGATGACCCACAGGAACTTGCAGAAGGGCTGAAAGAATAGGGAGAAAAGGGTTATTGATAATGAAGTGAAATTAAAAGGAGAATGGGCTGCTCACCCTTCAAATACACTCTGAGTGTGCAACAGGGTCAGGAAGGTCAGATGGCTGATGGCTTTTATCAGAGATAGAGGAATCACCCAAGACCAAACAACAGTCAGAGGAGGTTTTGAAATGGGCTGGGACTGACTTAATCCTGCAGTCCTCGAAGAACTGGCTTTAGTAACCTCAGAACTATTAATGGTATCTCTGAATTCATGGATGGGCTGGGGTGATACCAGAAGACTGATGTATTGCCTGCCTTTAAAAGGTGGGAGAGGTGAGAGGAAAAAGAGCAGGGGAATTGAACAGTCAGCTTACCCTCAAAATCCAGAAAAATGCTGGAGCAAATAGACACACACCTGGAAAATAAGATGAGCAACAGCCAATACAGATTTGTCAGGAACAAATCCTGTCACAGTGCTCTAAGTTAATTTTAAAGAGTAACAGGCCATGGGGACAGAAGAAAACCAGGAGATAGCAAATATATTGACTTCAGTAAGGCTTTTGACACTGATAGTATTTCGCTTTTTGTCCCTTGCAGCATTCCCCTTTCTTTTATAATTCCTTTAAAAAACAAACCAGAGGAAAATGAAAATCTATTATTAACCAATTTAAAAGACCCTTTTAAGTTTAATGGTTCAAGATGATAAACCAGAGGATAAGTGTTGGAATTTGTGAAGGGTGCCAGGGCAAACTTCTCCATACCTCTCAAGAACTCACAAGGGGGCTTAGATCCCCTCTCAGGTGATGAGGAACGACCCCTCTTAGGTGACGGGGTGTTTGTGTCTGTCCATCTGTGAACACCAGCCCTGAGGAATGAGATGTCTTCCCATGGCAGGCTCACTAGGGGAGAGGTCAATGTGAAGGTCTCATTTTCCCTGTCCAGCTCAGCCCTGTAGAAGCACAGACCACCCTCAGGGACCTCCCTGTTCAGCCATCTGTTTGGGAGAAAGGAGCTCAGGGAAAGGAATGCAGGCGTTATGCTGCACGGGTAATAACATTTGAGCAGTCCAAAGTGTGATATTTTGAGCAGAATATATTCTGTATTTGGGTGGGAGGTAGGTGCAGTTGTACATATGAGAACGAGGATGTTGGACTGTTGGATTATGCCCCTTTACATTTCCCAGAGAACTGAAAATCTCCCTCCTGTTTGGTTATCTCTGCACGTCAGCACTGTTGTAAAACACATCACACACATTTCTTTCCTTAACAGCAAACTTCTGGCCATGCTTAATTACTGCCATCACCTTTTGCTCTGCTTTGTGATGATTTGATCATTTTACAGTGCAGAAAGATACTCTGCCTTTAGATAGGATGCAAGCTGCAAAATTCCATCTCCCTCTGCCTCTTCCAGAAGTTTCTCGGTCCTGACAGTTTTATTCTGCTGGTGCATCGATATTTGGCTTGTGATAATCCCCCTTTCAAACTTCTTTTTGCCCTCAAATTATGTTCCCACTGCACTGAATGGCCCAGCTTAGGTAAAAGGGCACAGCCACCCTCTTTTCTTTCTTTTTCATTCTTTTTTTTTCTGTAAGTCTGGCATTCTTAACCACTCTGTTACAAACCCACCTAATGGAGACCACTGGAAATAGGGAATGGAAAATGGATGGGACAGTGGAGGATGAACAGTCCTCTTGTTTCTGAGATAGGCACAATGCAATAGAATGGAGGAAGCAAAGATAGGCACAGTAGAAAAAAACCCAGCAGTAAACAGAGATAAATAACCAGTACACAGCTTACAAGCCAAAATCTGGCCCTCTGGAGCTGTACAGGGTGAGCAATGGGCACTTGCACCAGGTGTAATGTGTGGTCTGAGCCCTCTCACCTCTCTGGGCTGCTCAGCTGAACTGAAGCCAAACACCAGAGCAGTTTGTTGTCCTCTGTAGTGCTCAGATATTGCCCTGAGCCTGCTGTTCAGCCAGCACTGTGCCTCTCAGGAGAGCAGATTTTGCCCTTCAGCCCTTGTGTGATGTCCTGCTGTCACACCACACCCAGCAGCTCACAATCACCCTCTGCAATTTTATCTCCCTGTGCATTTTTATGGCATCACCCTCCATCCCACTCCACCTGCCTGTCCTCATCCCTCCTGGCCTGCAGCTCTGGAGCAGGCAGCTGCCTCATCCTCAGCTTTATCTGTAATGAAAAAAGTGTACAGTCTCAAAAAGCCCCAAACCCATATGGTTCAACATCTGATTTGCTTCAAGTCACTTAAGTCACAGGTCAAAAACCCTCCCTTGTGCATATGCCTTGGAGTCAGGGTGTGGATTTCTCTGGGAAAAAAAAGCCTCCTGTCTGCCTTTGAAGGGAGCAGCTTTGCCTTTGATGTAGCCATGAGTGAGGAGATGGCCTCATCTCACGGTGTGTTCCCCTCACAGATACCTTCACTGCTGGGCATCATTTACAGTTCATAGAGAAAACTAAAAGCAGAGTCTTACAAATACACTGCTAACCCTGGCCAGGCTGGATTTAGTAAGATTTGAAGTATGGTGTGGATGCAGGTGTAGGTATTGTCACATGTAAGGAGTAAATATTGTCATTGTTCTTTACTTCCAAGGGGAGGGAGTGCTCTCCAGGGTCAGGTGAGGCCACTAACAGGCATTAGTGTGAGCAGCTGGGGTCCCTCTCAGCTGGGACACACCCTCACCTCTGCCCAGGAGCCCATTTAAGCTCAGCCCAGGACCCTTTTTCTCTATCTGTGCTGATCTCCAGCTCAGCCCCAGCTGTGCCTGTGCTGGCCCTGGACCCCTCAGGCAGGCTCAGCTCCGTGGACTTCCTGCCGTGATGGACCTGCTTGGGAATTGCTGGGTGGTGTCTGACCTGGATTACCCCCTTGCATCTCACCCTGACCTGTGGCTTGTCCTCTGACCTGCCCCATCACCACGAACTTGCCTCTTGCTGTGGACTGAACCTGGCCATGCTCTGCTCACCTTGCTCAGGTACTGAGGGTTTGCTGGCTGTGTGGCTGGGCTGGGCTCCTGCCTTCCAGCCCTGGGAGGACGTTAAAACCTTAAATCTGTTTGTTTTAAATTAAGTTTGGTAAAATGACTCATGGCAGGGGCTGAAGAAGTCAGTAAAATGTGACTCCTCCCCAGGACTGCAGAGCTTGTGCTGGGCAGATGGTGGTGTCCAGGGCTGCCTCCTAGCTGGTAAATGAGGGTTTATTTTTGAGGGGGTGTAAATAGATTAAGACTGCTAATGCAGTGTGGGGTGTGCCAAGTCCTTTTTTGGGTGTAGGAGGATAATGAGGTGCTCAAAGAGGGATGTGGGGTGTTCAGGTGAGCCCAGAGACTCCAGCTGATGCAGAACCACCAGAGCTTTATCCACCTGGAACATTATGAATTACAAAAAAACCAAAAGGATTATAATGATAAGTGATCTGAATGGTTAAAAAGATATTCTGTGTGCCCAGGTTGCCAGTGTAGAATGCTGCCTGGCCCTCTGGCATCCAAGCCAAGGCTGAAACCCAGGGATGTGGGTATTACCAGGGAGTGAGGCAGGGTTAGTACCATCTGTGGAGCATTCTTCTAATGTCTGATGCTCTCCTAAAGAAGTCTATCTGATATGGAAACAAGGCAGTTTTATTCTGGTGTTTAACTGAACTGATCAGTCCAAATAACTGCAGGTTTATCCCTAAGTGAAGATGAATCTAAATTCTCATAGCCACTGGCCCTCATGGCTTGCTTTTATATTTTCAGCCATTTCTGCTGCCTTTGCTCCCCTCTCAGGCTGAGGAGCTCCCTGTGAGCACCACAGACCTGTGCTGTTGTCTCGTGGTTAGTCACCCCAGGCACTGCTCCCATCTTTCTGTACCAGTGTTTTGTTTGGATTAATCACAAGCTGTAAGAAACAGTTTCCTGCATCCTGACATTGGCACTGAGCTCTGTTGGGGGGGGGGGGAAAAAACCCTCTCTTTTCTGGTTATTAAATTGTCTCTCCAAAGTTGAAGAGTGTGTTGCAGCTGAAACGCTGATAAAAGCACTAAATGTGGAGCTGCTAATACAAAGCTATAGCAGCAATTTAGTTTGCTATCAGGCAGTAAATAAGACTTACCTGCTATTCTTTGATCAACCTTTTTTTTCTGTTATGAACTGCATGTGTTGACAAATTATGTCACCAAAAAGAAATTTGAGTCTTTGATGAAATAACAGGAAACATGCATGTGCTGGAAGTTTCAAAATGCATTTTTAAAAAGCTGCTGTAGGATTTTGGAGAGTGGGAGCCTTGACTGAGCTGCACGAGGAAGGGCTGGGTTGGAGATGGGACGGTTGGGGCCAGGAGCAGTCGGAGTGGCCTCAAAGCCACCCTGAGCCCCACACGGGCTTTGAGGGGTGTTTTAACCAGAGCACTGGAGCTGCAGCCACCAGATGTGGCTGGCTCTGCTTTGGGTTGGTAACAATAAACTGGCAGTCCCCGTAAAGGGGTGGAAATGGATGTCTCTTTGGAGGAGAGGCACCTCAGAGAGCAGCACTGTGTGGTAGCACATCGTGACAAGCCACTGTTTAAAGGGTGAGGTTTGGATCCACGGCTCTGAGACGGTGAAAGTTCATTATTAGAATGCTGACAGTGGTGCTTGAAGGGCCCAGTGGAGCTTAGACATGAGGCTCAGTCAAATTCCAGCTCCCTGAACCGTTTCCCAGAATGTTAGACAGGACTGAAACCAAGATGTTTCCACGGCTGCTTCTTGAAAAACACGGCGGGAGAGCCAAGAGAAACGAGATCCCACAACAAGGGAGAAGTGTGAAGCTGGAAAGAGCAGATTTGGACCTGAGCTCCCCCAGAGTCTGGAGGCTTTTTAGGTCCAAATTCTTCACTTGCTCTGTCTCAGAGAGTGGGGCTGCCCCTCTCATCCTCCCTGCTCTGAATTCTTCCCCAGTGCAGGAGGCAGAAAGAGTCCCAGCCTTTCTGAGGTCAGGTTGTGTTTTCTCCTGTAACTAAAGTCTGCAGTCAAAAATCTCTCAAGGCTGGTTCTTTCCTAACTATAGGCATGTGATTGAGGTTGGCTTTTGTTAAGTGTATAAGGTCTCATGCACCCTGCTGGGGTCCAGCTGGCTCCTTACCCTGTCTCCAGCAGTCTCAGCCTCACCCTGTCTCAGAGGCTGCAGAACAGGATCCATGGGAAGTGGGGGCAGGCACATGCACAAAAAGTCTGCTCCCTATGTATTTTTTTTCTCCCCCCAAATATGTTATTCTAACACTTAGGGGGACTGGCTTAAATCTTGATCTTTGCCCAGGCTGTGGCTCTGAATATACAGATGTACTTACCCACACAGGACTCGTGTCTCTCCTTGGCTGTTGCTGATTTATGAGCACCCAGACCTCTTCTAGCAAATCTAACAGCACACTTTATCAGTTCTGAGCTTGCCTCTTCACCTTAATGAACATTAATTGACCACTAGATTAGACACTAGAAAGAAATCCTTCCCTGTGAGGGTGGGAGGCACTGGAACAGGATTCCCAGAGAAGCTGTGGCTGCCCCATCCCTGGAAATGTTCCAGGCCAGGTTGGACGGGGCTGGGAGCAACCTGGGCTGGTGGAAGGTGTCCCTGCCCATGGCAGTGGGTGGAATGAGATGAACTTTAAGGTCCCCTCCTAACCCAAACCATTCTATCATGATTAATTAATATTAGAGTTAAATTATCCTTTATGTAGTAATATATTCAAATGAATAAGAATTAAGCTCAGAGGAATTACATGGGAATCTTTCACGTATCTTTCCAGTGGCTCCAGCACTCACTGATCTGAGTTCTCATCCCCTCCTCCCGAATGTTTCCCATGGGAATGGGAGCTGGGCAGCAGCTCTGCCAGGGTAGCACTTCAAATCGACCTTGTCCAGCACATTTCAACCATGGCTGCTCTTGGAATAAATTCATTTCTCCTTCCCCACTGACTGGCACATGCAGGATGGTCAGGCAGACCCCACAATTAACGGGGAGAGACTCACAATTCATCTTAATCTCTCTCACATAGATGGCTCAATAAATACATTTGATTGCAGCTTTGATGGAGCTCCAGCAGCCACCAGAGAGCTCAGGAAATCAGTGTGTTCAGTCAATTTTTAACCTGCAGAAGCACCCAGCGAAAGGCGCAGATCCATTTGTTGGGAAAACAGCTGAATTGGAGAAATGAAACATCTCACCAGGAACAAATATTGTTTGACAAGGTCGGGGGTAGAAAAATACTTTTCACGGTATTTTTCTGCCTGAGGCACCTCCCTTTTGCTGCCAACATAATATACAGGAGGGATGATGGTAATAGTGGTGAGATGGGATTATTGACAGCTTTCCCCTCTTCTTTCTTCCTGCCTCTCATCACAGCACGGGGAAAAATACCCTGCAAATGAAGTTCCTTTGCTGCCTTTTTGCTAAATTAACCTGCACAGGGATGATTGCCCTGGAGGAGGAAGGGGATCAGCCCTTCAAAATCCTTCTGATCCTCAGATCTGCTGGAGCCTCACAACTCCTCCAGAGACATTTTTCACTTGTGGGAAGTGGAGAAGTGTCCACGTGCTCCTCCCAAAGGTCTGGAAAGGGTAACTAAGGAAAACCAACCTACTGCATGCAGCCCCTTAGGGGAAATTCTGGGGATTCCCAGAGCTGGAGAGGCTTCTGACCAGCCCTTTGGGAGTGGAGGTACAAGCAGGTGGAGCTCTGCCCCTGTCTGAGCTTTCTCCTGGCTCGGGGCTGTGCTGCAGAGCCTTGCCAGCTGTGGCTGCCCACAGAAACGGGCTCTTTAACCTAAAGGGAGGATGGGGATTCCAGACAAGCCTTGCTGCACCACCTGTGCAGGGGCAGGTCTTTCTCCTCCCTTCTCCCTAAAATTAATCCATTTGTTTTGTCTACATCTGCTGGATCTGGCAGGAGAGTTCTCTGTAAGTCCGAGGAGTAGGAGGTCACAGCTATGCAGGAGAGGAGCACCTTTTTAATTTAGAAAAGGACTAGGGCTGCTGTGGGAAGCCTGGGATGGATTCCTTCTGAAGCCTTTTGGGTGATGTGAAGGGGACTTGACACAGCCTGACTTCAGGAGAAAGCCTTGAGTCCAGTCCAAGAGTGGTAAAACATCTGTGGACTCCAAACCTGCCCTAATTTGAACTTGAAAGTGGGCTCCAAAGCCCTCCTGCTTACCTTTGAAACTATAACCTCCTTGTGCAAGTGAAGTTCAGCCAGTCACCAGCTTGCAGGCTCTCAGATCCCCATCCCTGTAAAGAATAAAATTTGCTTTCCCACCTTACTGACGTGCCCTGCACTGCAGGGGAACAGCAGAGCTGTGGAGGAAGGTCTGGGAGGACTTTTTAAATTTTTTTCCAGCTTCCTGTCGTTATCTCGAGCCTTCATCTCCAAAACGCAAAGGCTTTTATAGACTTTGTATTCTATTAGTGTAACACCGAATGCCCTCGTTCTCCAGGTATTTATAGCAGCTTCTGCAGCTCCCATAATAACTCTTGGTGGCTCAGCACCTCCCAACATGAGGTCTTGTTATCCCCATTTCACAGATGTGGAAATAGGGCACACGGAAATTTAAGAGACTTGGGCAGGATTTCCTACAACCAACTGCAGTGCCTGGGCTGTGACACCACTGGCACCCGAGTTTACAGCTCCCACACTGCTCTGGGGGCTTCAACGTTCTCTTGATCTGAGATTATGTACTAAGAGACATAAATATCAAATGGAGAATGGTGCCCTCGTTTTCAGCAGTTCTGAGGCACCTCTGATGTCCTTCTGGACTCGGTGCAGACACTCAGGACCTCAGAAATTTAGGCTGAGGTTTAGTTCCTTAAATGCTGGTGGTGTACTTGCTGGGATTAACAGGGGATGGAGGGTTTGATTGATTCTGAGAGCTACCCTTGGTCTCAACCAGCAGCTGAGCTGCAGAGGAGCCAGAGCCAGGCTCCTGTGAACCAGGGCAGGAGTGGGGTCAGGGCCCCCCAGGAGCTGTGTGGGCACACATGGAATCGTGTTATGGAACAGTAAGGTTCTTCCCCTGGCCTGGTGAGACTGCAGGATCTCTGAGATACTAAACATGCTGCTCTCCTTCCATGCCTCAGTTTCCCCATCCACAAATTGCATGTGGTGATAGTTAAGCACCACACCAAAGTGGCAGACAGCTGGATCTTTTTCCAATGAAATTATTTCCTGCCCCCCTGGACTAGACATGCCCCCGAATGGTACCATGCTGGACATGAGCTGACTCAAACCCAAGGCTGGGTGACAAAATGGTTCCTTCTGGGTGCAAACAGTCCCAGGCTCCACAGCTCTCATTCAGAATCTCTAAGTCTGATTTTCAAACTCAACCCTTTTTATCCTGGTTTGCTCCCAGGGCAGCCTTGCTCTAAGGTGTGAAACTCGTGCTGGCTTCCCCAGCATCACCAGTCCTGGTTTCAGGTCTGACTCTGTGACAGGACTGTGATGTGGGGATGGACTATTTGGATACTTGATCCCTGTGATGTTTTGCAATGTAATATGGTGGTGACACATTATAATTAGGCTTCTTTACTATTGTTTCCTAATGATGGAGCAGCTCTGGGATGCATGGTGTATGCAGGCAGTGAAGGATGACATTTGGGCAAAGGACTGGTGTTGATGCAGGGATCCTTCTGTAAGCTGATGGATATTCTCCTGCTGTGGGATGGTTTTATGCATCCAGAGGTGTTTCCTTCCTTTGTTCTGCACAGCAGGCCATCACAAAGCTTGGGCATCACCAAAGCACCTGCTTTTTTGTGCCACGAGGAGCAACTCTGGCTAATCACAGAATAGAATCACAGAATGGACTGGGTTGGAAGGGACCTAAAAGATCATCCTGTTCCAACTGTTGGAAGGGACACCTTCCAATAGACCAGCTTGTGAATGGTCTAGTGAGTGGCACTGGGCTGAGCTGGATCAGCAGGTGCTCAGCATCAGTTCCCATCCTCCCCAAAAAAACACACAGAGCTGAACAGTTGTAAGCTTTGTTGAGAAGGAGAGCTTGCCTTGTCCTGAACCACACTGCACTTGAGACTGTGTTGGAAACTCCAGGAAAATGGCTTCTCCCAATAAAACTCCATGAAGGCAGCAGTTCATACGGTTCTCATTAACCTTGCTCTGGGAATATCTATTACTTCCAGCCACAGTGTCTGGCACTGCTTGGTACTGAACACACATGCAACAAACCATTCCTGCCCCAGAAGAGCCAGCAGTGCAAAGCTGTGCCTGCTTTTGGGGAGGTTTTGCTGCAGCACATGGGACATCAAAGGTCTGCAGAACCTCCCGTGTCGGTGTGTTACACAGATGGAATCTTGGAAAACTGGTAGGTAGGAACACAGGACGTTTTAAGAAGGATTACATTTAGTGCAGTACAATAGCCCTTTATAGCCAGGGCCCTAATGTGCTGCTGGTGGTGGTGGTAATTAGCTGGATTAAGTTGTACTGATATAACCAAAGTGTTAATGGCAGTTGCAGTGAGTGGAGGGAGCAGCACCCGTCCTGTGCCTGCATTTGGGATGCAGAGCCTCGGCTGTTTGTGCTGCTGGGGAGGGCATTCCCAGCCAGCCCTGAACATCCAGCTGCCTCAGCTGCTAAATAGAGCAGGATGGGGAGCAGGAGCCCTGCTGGCATCCCAGCAGGTACCAAACCCCACACAGGCAATGGCAAATACCTCGTGGTGTGAGACGTGGAGAGCTCAGAGGAAGAGGTGAAGCAGCGAGGCCAAGAAGTAGAACAGAAGATCAGATTACAGCTTTGTTTTAATTGCACTGTTCAATTCCAGTTTCCAGTGCTCTGAGACTAGACATCAAATAGGGTGTTAAAATTATTCGAAGCCAAGCTACAAGTCTCAACATCAGAATGCCTATTACACTTATCTGTGACCTTCTTAACGTTAAACCCACCATATTATTATTATTGTACATTTTCAGATTATTATTAGGCTTCTGAACTCTGCTGCAGCTTGATTTATAGAAACTGCTTAGTCACTGGCAGCAGTGCTGTGCTGGGAGTGGGAGAGATGCTCGCTGGTGTTTCAGCAGAGGCTCCTGCCAAGAAGCAGCCGCTGCCCTTGACAGATCATTGAGAGCTGGTGAGCGTTTCCCTCTCATGTAGAACTTCTGCAAACCAAACCAACCTCCTTCCCCGTGAAGAGCAGAGGGGGGAAAAAACTCAAGGCTCAGTTAAACCCCTCCGGTTGTTTGGGGCACACTTTTGTTGTGTTTTGCATGAAAAGTGATCTTCTGGTTTGCATTGTGTGCGTTGCTGGGAGCACTGCCCCGGATTTTGGGGGGCTTGTGATCCTGTGAAATTGGGATTCAGGCTTTGGAAGGAGCAGCCAGGCAGGGCAGAAGCAGCTGGCAATGTGGGAAGGAGCTGCAGTGCAGCCAGGTCGGGGTGGGAGGTGGAGGGGCTTGGCATGGTCTGGGCACTGGGGCACTGAAGAGCCCTTCCAAAATTCAGTGCAGGGCCAGGATGTCTGTGCTGCACCACACCAACCATGGTGGTGGTTTCTGGGACCCCACCCACAGCAGCAAACGCTCTGAGCTGAAGTTGCAGGACAGGCCCTTACAAGAAGGGTGTTTTCCCCGCTTTGTACATGCACCAGGGCATAGTAAATGCTAATAATTTACAACTGTCTGAACAAACCAATTACAAACCTGTTACTTTCAGTTATTTGCTGAGTAATGACTATGCTGAGCTCTTTCTAAAGCACAGACAAAATCACAGTCCTCAGCCCTGTGTGCTCTGAATGGGTAGGGAGTGATGCTTTGTCCACCACCTCTTCAGTCAAGCTGCATCATCCCCACTGATGCTCCAGCAGCCCTGCAGGTCTGCCACCAGCAGCCCAGAGTCCTTTGAAACCTGCAACAGAATTAAACTTAAAAAAAAAAAAAAGAAAAAAGAGGTATCAAACACTTCCATCCTGGTTTCTTTTGTGGCCATGTTTCAGAACCAGCGAGTGGAGTGTGCCTGTTTGCATGGTGGTGTCCTGGAGATTTAAATGGGATAGTTCAAAGAGCACACATTGGGTAAGTAGCTTAGGCTTTAGTTTTATTCACATTGGAGTAAGCCATTGCCAGACATTTTCAGGGAGCTAACAGGAGAAAAACAATGGCTGTATTTGGCAGAGTCCAGTGGATGAAAAGCACCAAAGGTATAAAGTCCAAAACTGCTGAAAATAGTGGAAAAATAATGGATTGGTTCTTCTCTCCTGACTCAATACCTTTATTCTTTGACATTTATTTTTTTACTGCCTTTGCTCCTGTAATGCATCGTGGTGACTCATGTGGAAGGTCTGTAATAATGTTTCATTGCTGTTGAAGTCACCAGATAACCACTAATCATCCTCTGGTCCTGCAGGGTTGTGAATGTTTAGAGTATGGCCAGGAATGGGCTGATAGAATGGGGTAAAATGAGAGAGAAAGAGCATTACAAAGCAGGTCCTGAGGAGTCGCACAGAGAGAAGACAGTGGTTTATATATCTGCTGGAAATAAGAAAGGGCAGGGGATAGTCTGGTGATGCCCAGAGCTGTTTCATGGGGTAGCTGGTGCCCCAGCAGTGCACTCCTGCCCTTCTGTTCATATAACTGCACCTGCTCACAGACACAATGTTTGGGTCAACCTTTGCAGGAGCTTTGCAACTCTCTCGGCCCCAGACCATTTCTGGCACTTTTTGCTCTTCCAAAGAGCAAGGCTCGTTCCATGTGGTCCTGCAGAAGTGCAGGGCTGAGGCTCTGGAGAAGGGACCTGTTCCAGCCTTGGTTTTGGTGCTGGACGAGGGAGGTGCCACCTCCCTTCAAGTCTTTGTGCCTGGTGAGTTTTCCAGCTCATTCAGTGCTTGGGGATGTTGCTCTGTGGGGCAGAGAGCCTGTTCCCAGGGATTTCACTTGGTTTCCTCTCTTAGAATATGGCCCTCAGATGTCCCTGCTAAGTAGAGACATCATGGCTTGGCCTAATAATAAACCTATTGACTTAAGGCATTTGGGACATAAATACAATAATTTGTATTTTACTGAGCATAGTGTTGGCCAAGTCCCTTCTAGCCAGAGGCCATCTCTTCTGAAGCAACTAGAGCCCCAAATACAGCAAAATGGAGAATTTATAACAAAAAAAAGAAGTGCTGGCTTGACGATGTTGCACAGTCCCATCCCATTCTGCATCCAGTTCTCAGCTATTCTCTGCCTCCAGTCCAATAGTAAAGGCATATTTATTTCCTTGGCTCTGCTGTGTTAATGAAAAAGCCACTTAACAAAACAAATAGAAGGAAGGACATTTGCAACCAATTATGGTATTGCTGATCAGTCACATTGTGCTGGAAATGACCCACTGAAGTTCAGCCCAGGCTGATCAATGACCTGGCAGCTTGGCACTGGTGCACACCATCAACTTAATAAATCAGTGTAGTTTCACTCCCTGTGCCAGAATATATATGTGCAGTCAATGTGACATCAATATTATATAATGATGGTTAAAACTAATTGCCCAGACACCCCGCTCTCCCGCCTGCTGTGCAGCCCCACTGGTGCTCCAGCAGGCTGGCTGGGAATTTGGCTACCTAGGCCTTAAATAAACCCCAGGGCATCATTTAAAATCATGTCTTTAAAGGCTTTTTTTCTCTTTTTTTTTCCAACCACAAGGGAAGTCGGCACTCCAGGATATCATTCAGGGCTGACCAAGTTGCCAGCCAGCTCTCTGCTCCCGGGAGGACGTGGTGTGACGGCGGGCCCTGGCGCGGGCGGCAGGAACCGGAGGGATGGGGTTTCTCCTCGGTGGCAGATGCACATCTTGGCTGGTTTATTCTTGGCTTCCTCTTCCTAATTAGCTCTGACATTTCAGCTGTCGTAATATGGGCTTGGTTTGGAAAGTTAAGGCTGAACACACTGAGTTTTGCTGCAAAGAAGTTTGGTTGAAGTACAGGGGAACCGGGATGCTTCCAGCTGTCTGGAAGTTTGGTGATGGGCTGGACCATGGAAATGCAGGAGCTGCTGGGCAATGCTGGTGGTCACTTGCTCCCACAGCTGATAGCACCACTTTCAGTGCTCTCTGCTCTTGCATTTCACTCTACAAAGAGTCATAGAAACCATGCAGTCTGTATTGATTAAAAAAAAAAAAAAAGGCAATTTATATAACTATTTAGAAACAGCTTTTTTAAGGATATTGAAGACATCCTAACAGGATTTTTGTAAGTGCCTCAGCCTCTCCAGCCAAGTGACACACTCAGCTCCCAACATCTAATATTTTAGACCAGATATTTTACCTGGAACCAAAGCAACATCCACTCTGGCACATACTCCAAGCCTCTTGCTTGGCCATGGCCTCAGCCTTTCTGGGAACATGCCTGGCCCTTTTCCACCTGCTGTTTGTCCCAGATCATGCCAACAGGGGAAGGGACATTTGGGCACTACAGCCCCACCCTGACACAGTCACTTTGGTTGTGTCCTCACACCTCAGCTGCACTTTTCAGATGCATCACGTGCTCCACCCATAGGGAATACTTGCAAGAGATTTCTGTATCATTCCTCAGGGCTTAATTCTCATTAATTCAACCGTATTACTATATAAAGAATATTTTAACTGTAACATTAATTAATCATCAAAGAATCACGATAGAATGCTTTGGGTTGAAAGGGACCTTAAAGTTCATCCGTGGTCTGCAGGTACTTATAACCTTGGGGATACAGCACATGCACACACACAAATATATATATATATATAAAATATGTATATATGAGAATGATCTTTCTTTGGTGGTGATTTGGTTTGGCTAAAAAGGAAGGGAAGAAAATCCTGGCTCATCTGTTGCCCAGCCACAGTCCCAGCCGGGTCTGGCTGTTTTTCTGGCAGAAGTGAGTTGTGAGGATGGTTTTGGAGGAGGAGAAAGGAGTGGCAGTTCAGATTTTATCGGGGAGGTTTTCCCAGACTCGGAAGAAAACTGGGCAGAATGTGAGTCTGTGCTTTGGGAAGGAGCTGACAGATGGGTTATAGAGGCTGGTGGGGCAAAGGTTACGGGCTGGCCGTATGGTAGGTGGGTTGTTGGTTCAGCCAGGTAAGAGGAGATGTGCAAAGGTAACAGGAATAAAGAGGAGAAGGCAAGAAGCTTGTAAATTATGTAAAAGGACTGGCATGGTGGTGGAGTGAATTGTGTGTCTTGAGGGTAGCTGCTAAAACTGAAGATGGCAACAGCTGATATAAGAAGAGGGAGGCTGGGAGGAGAATATTTAAAATGTAATGTTTTAGAGGTGATGAAAAGAGAAACTTTGAGACATGATTCCAAAGAAATCCAGCCTGGTGTATCACCTGGGTGAGAAGGAAAGGGGGAATAGAGGGAGGATGGCAGGAAACCACCTATTCCCAGCTTCCTGGGAGGGGTGGAAAGCAGCTCCACACAAACTTGGGTTTTTTTGCTGCTTCCGGAAGTTCATAGCAGAAAAATACTCTGAGAAAATTCTAACTTGTGGTGGCTTATCCCTTCTAACCCTGGCCATCACTCAAATAAAAAATGGCAGTGGTCTGTGGAAAAAAGAAAAATAATTGAAAAATAGATTCTTATGTCTTTCCAAACCACCAGAACAGTTTACCCATTCCTGGGAAAAGATGCAATCAAGCAACATTTCCCTCAATGTCTGAATGCAGGAGAAGGCTTAGATGAGGCTTTCAACGAAGATAATTTTATATTTGTCCTGTCAAATGCAGAAATAATCAGGTTTTTTTTCTCTTACCCTAAATATTTACATCTAGGTTTGTTTTCCCTCCTTAGTTTGCTTGGCTGGGGAAGAAAAATATTGATTTCTTTTTGTTTGTTTGTTCATGTTGGATTAAAAAACCCAGGATGTAGCTGGATATGGATTGGGGCATTTATCAGTTACACCTGGAAGGCACCAAATCCCAGTATGGTATGATGGGAAGAAGGTACGAAATCCTGGATCCAGCAGCATCAGTGGCAATACTTCCCTTAGTTTTCATGACCTCTATTAGATAGAAATAATAGAATAATTCATCCTTTCAAGGGCAAACAATGATTTCTCCAAATTAAGTGACTCAGTAGTGATCCTCTTCAAACTGGAAGCCACCTTGCTCTGTTTGAGTTCTCAAGCACCCCAGCAGCAAGTGTGGTTCTACCTGGAGAAACCTTCAGCACAGCTCTGGCTGGGAATTCTGGCTCAGGAATTTCCAAGGGGAGATGCCAAACTGCAGCTGGGGTGGGCTGGGGAGGAGCAGCCCTGCTCGTGCCACTGTGCTGGGGAGGATTGGGATGGTGCCTGGGATGGTGCCTGAGCTTGTGGGGCCTGGCTGAGGGCAGGGGGAGCAGCTCTGTGTGCTTGAGGCATCTCCTCCCGAGGGGGCTGTGCAGGCAGGAGCTCCCCTGGGGTCTGCAGAGGTGTTGGTGTCCCTGCAGCCCTGACTGTGCCAGCCAGCGTTTCCTCTCAACAGGTGGCTGCAGGGCAGTGATGATGGAGTGATGCAGCTCAGGCTCTGGTACCCAGCAAGGCGCAGCTCCTGCTGCTCTAACGTGGCGAGTGGACCTGCAGATCTGCAGGACTGCTGAAAACACAGCCCTGAGGGAGCCCTGGGGCTGTCCTTGGCCTCGGGTGGCACACACAGATGGGCACCTCCAGCAGCTCCAGCTCCTCGCTCTGCCATCCCAGCGCCTCTGCATGAGGAGCAACCCGTGAGTAACAGCTGCCTCTGCAGACAGCAAATCCTGCAAGTGTTCTGTGGTAAACCTGCTGCTGCTGCTGTGGGCAGGGAGGATGCACTTTACTCTGAGAGCAGGGGATGAAAAGCCTCTGTGGCAACGGCTGCGCTTTGAGAGCGGCTGAGCCCAATCCTCTGCACAGGCAACTGTTTATTATCAGAATAACTGATCTCCCAGAGCACTTAATGCCCTGCCTGCACGGAAGGAGCCAGCTCACGCTGCAGCATCACAGCCTTTTGCTGAGCATCTGGGTCTTACTCCAGCAGCAGTGCTGTTAATTGCAATACAAGTGCGTTTCAGGGATTTACCTGTTTCAGTTGCTTGTTCAGGGTGGTACACAGTGAGAATAACCTGAAATGGCTGTATTTGCCCAATTGCTAAGCTACAGGTGTGCAGTGGCAGATCTGTGCCTGTCAGCAGAGAACCCAGTCCAGGAATAAGTAGATTTGCACCTTGCCTATCTGTTTGTAGATAAGAGCGTCACCTCAGAGCCAGGCAGTGGATATTGCTGATAGACTGAGCCTGGGTGCTGGCTCGCTCCTGACTTTGACCTTGGCCATTTATATCACTGGAGCAAAATTTTGCGTGCTTCTGTTTGCTCACATGGAGATAAGGGCGCTGGTCTCTGGATTAAAAGTGTCATTAAGGAGGCACATTATGATTATAATTATTATTTTACAAGCTGAGCAGCGTGCAGAAGCTGGCAGTGCTGCTGCTGAGCTTCCTCAAGGAGCGTGTGCCTTTGCAAAAGGGTAGAGGGAAGCGTACGGGAGGATTTTCTCATACATAAGCTGAGGAAACGGATTATCTGTGAAACAGCCAACAGTTTTTATTTACTGTGAAAATCTGAGTCTCACTCTCAATTTCCCATCAAGATAAAATGCAGGCATTTGGTTAAAATGGCAACTTAATGCTCCAGAGGTTTAATTACCAGCACTCTATAATCAGAATCAACACAGAGTGCAGGCTGTAGCTCCCAACTCCAGCAAGAAATGCAGCTCCCCACAAAGCAGTCAATAAAAAGAAGATATATAGCATGTGCTTGGATTTTGTGGTCCTTCCCACAGCTGAACTTGCAAATCTGCTATTGCTAATGGTTTTCTTTCAAAGTTTAGGTTCTCCCTTAGCTTTTAGCAAACTCCAGAACTCCTTATTTCTACATTTCAACTTTCTCTGTGTAATACCTCTATATATAGTACTGAATTAAGGGAGTTCCCAGTGCTGGGAGCTAAATCTCCCATTTTTTTTCCTGTATCAACAGAAAGCACTGAACTAGTCTCAGTAGTGGTGGTTATTGGAACTTTGCAAGGGCCTTGGTTGGAAAGTGCCAAGAAGGCAGGGATGTTTGCTGGGCTGTGGCTGGTGTGATCTCTGGCATGGACCTCCATAGATCAGATGATTGATCCTCCTCCACTGCAGTTCCTGGTGCTTTTCTTTAAGACTTCAGGACTTGTTAGATCACAGGACCAGCTTGGGTCTTGCTTGGTACAGTCTTCCCTCTTCAGGTTCAGATTTCTTTTTTCCAGTGCATCTTCTGAATGGGGCTGTTACGCTGTCCCAGCAGGTGATCCCTGTGACAATTGCACATGCTCTGTTATTTTACCCGTTCTTTTGCAAGTTGGGTTTTTAGGGAGCAAAGCCTTCAGCTGCCCTGCAGCTACACTCCTGTCAGGCACTAAGCAAAGCACTGTTAGCAGCGCAGTCCTCTGCCTTCTGCCAGGGGTTGAGCCCTGCCTTTACATCCCAGGATGCTCCCAGATGCTGCAGTAGCAACCACAGAAGTTGCTCTCAAAAAAAACCCCAAGACCCAACTAACTTTGCTATGGTTTCTGCTCTTTCTAAGAAAGGGTTAATTTTCCTCCTCTCAGCCCCCCATAAAAAGCAGAACATTTTGTATCCTGCCCCTACTGACTTGTGGAAATAAGAGATACCCTATTAGCAGTCCTTGTCCAAACACAGTGTTGGCCTGGTTAGTGCCAGCACTTTCCATCCAGCACTAGTATTTGTTTTTCCATGCTCTTAATCTTAGAAATTGAATCGAGCCTGATAAAAGTGACTTCCTGAATATTGCATAACAGTTTACGTCTGTCAGGAGGGAAGACAAACAGACCTGACCTTGAACTTGGAAAGTTTCCTCCCAGCAGGTAAGAGCTTCCAAAAGTCTGTGCTGGGGCTCCTGGTCTCCTTTCTGTCCAGGGACAGCAGAGAGGCTTCCCTGTCAGCCATCCTCTGCAAAAAAAAAAGAAAAAAAAGCTTTGGAAAATGCTTTGGATCCTCCTCTGGGGACCTGAGAATCCCCCGGAAAGAGCTGCAGCAGGAAGGCAGCTCCATGTTCTTGCTCCGAGAAGAAGGCAGAGCAGAAATCCTGTCCATATCTGGCAGGGTTTAGCCTCCAGGGATTAATTAAAGGCTTTTTCAGTTTTTCTTTCAAACCTCACAACATTCATCCCCGCCTCACTGAATAGGGAAAAGGGAGAGGCATTTTCTCTGGTGAAGCACCAGCCTGTTTCAATTTTCAGTTTTACATTGCAGTAATACGCTTTTCCTAAGGGAACACCACAGGAAGGGCAAACTTTGGCTTCTCACCATTGGAGCATTACATCATTAACATGAGCTGGAAATCTGAGCAGCGGGCAAAACAAATTCCCTACACTTAATTCCCTCTTTCCTTGGTGCTTCTGTCCCTCTTCCTTGCCCATGGGTAAAGCAGGTGGAGGTGTTGGCAGAGCCAGGGGTTGGGCACCAGTGGATTAGGAGTGGGTGGTGATGCTCCAGCAGCAGGGAGGTGTCCTGCATCCTCTGAGCTGCTGGTAGTGCTGGCACTGGAGACCAACAGAGCTCTGGGGCAGCAAAACCCTTTCTTCTGTGGCTCAGGCTTGTGGTGATGGCTGCCAGGGTGGGGAAGGAGAAATGTGAAACATGTGGGGTCTTTTGCACAGGTTTCCCAGTACCAGAAAACTGGAGTTTGGAGGCTCTGGTTTTTGGGCAGCATCCTGAAGCAGCAGCACAGCTCCCAGCTCATCCCACTCTGAGTGTATGTGTGGTGCCCTGCAGCCCCTCTGGCGGTGCCCTGGCTGCAGTGCTTGTTTTCTGACCCCATTACCTATTCCAGTTTGGATTTCAGCTGCTTAGGCTTGATTATTTTAAACCCCCTCTATCTGATTATCAGCAACCCAGCCAGGCCAGATATGAAGCTTCCTGGGGGATCCCCAGCAGTGTTTCAGAAGGATAAACTGCCTCTCATTCATGCTTTTGGGAGTTTGGTCAGCCAAGAGAGGGGGGGAGTTACTGGGATATTCCAAAGAGGGAGGGAGAAAGCTCCCCCTGTATTTCCTGTGCTACAGCCTCACAAATGTCAAACTTTGCCGTGGGATGGAGTCCCTCGCTGCCCTGGCAGTGTGGGGAAATGTGTCCTGGCAAGCACCCCGGGAGGTGTCAGTGATGGGCACACACTAACCAGCACTGGCAGGGAAGGATGCTTCTGGAAGCAGAGCAGCACAGGGACCCGCTGGCATGGCCGGGTGCAGCAGATTGGTACCCAAACCAGACAGCCCTGGGCAACCTCCCCAGAGCTGCCTTGCTCTTGCTTTTCGGTTTTCTATTGTTATCCTAAAGCTGTCTTCCTCCTCCTCCTCCCCCCAGCAGGATGAGGAAGCCTCCAGCTGGCCTAGGAGGCTTATCAGCTCTGTCTGGCTGGGTGTTAACAGTTTATTTGCATAAGTACCTGTCCCCGTCATATGCCGCTTGCCTTTGTGACTCACTGGAGTTGTTTGTTTTTCCTGCGGCAGCCAGGCTTGCGGCTGCTGCTCCCCGAGGGATGCCAGGGCAGATGCCACCACCCCCGGGCACCGCGGGATGCCTGGCACGCTCGGGACAGGGCGCTCACCCTCCCTGGCTCACCCGCTCCTCCTGCCCTGCGGGACCAGCTCGGAAATTAAATGTGTAACTGGCCGGGTCCTCTTTTCTCCTGGCTGTCAAGATAAAATTAAACTGACCCCCCCTCGGCTGTCCCTGCCTGGGGAGAGCAAGGCTTCCCCTGGCACCACAGTGCCAGCTCCTGCTGCAGGGAAGATGCATCTGGGTGGAGGGCTGTGTGATGGGGATGTGTCTCCTCACTGCTGTTAGCACTCACAGAATGTCCTGAGTTGGAAGGACCCACGTGGATCATTGAGTCTGACTCCTGGCCCTGCCCAGGACAACCCCAGATGGTGCTGCCCAAACGTTTCCTCAGCTCTCTTCAGGCTTGGTGCCACGACTGTTTCTCTGGAGAGCCTCTTCCAGTACCTGACCATGCTCTGGGTGAAGAACCTTCATTTTAAGGAGCTGAGACCCTTAAAACCTTTTCTTTTCTGAGCTCAGGTCTCTGCCCCAAAGGCAGTGTGATCTGCCAGACCAACCCCCCTGGCTGTGCTGGAGCACCCACAGTGCAGCTCTGCCCCAAGTGCTGGTGGTGACCGCAGAGTCACCTCCTCAGGTAGGAGCCAAGTGATCTTGTTTCTGCTCATTTGCTCTGAAGGGTTTTTCCATCCATTCATAGGAAGAGAGTCATTAATGTTAAACTTCTGCTGCCAGGTACGATTGATTTGAAGATTATAACCATTCTAAAGGGGGTATGTGTTGCATATACAATGTGTTGAAGTCCTGGCATGCAGGAATTGTTGCTCCAATGGTTGCCTGATCCGTGGAGCTCAAGAGAGAAGGGCTCAGACAACCGTGGGGCTGCTCAGCAGCCTGGCAGGCAGAGCCAGTGAAGAGTGGCCAGTTTCAAAGGGCAAAGGTAAATTCAAATCAGCAGCTGGTACATCCTCTGCACAAGGGCTGTAATCCTGTCCCAGGAGATGACAGACTCATGGTGTAATAAGTCTCCACGCTGTTGTTGCTGTGATATTTTCCTTACATGGTGCACGTCCACGAGGTGCTCGCAGGAGGGCAATGCTCAGTGTGGGATCCTCCCTGCAAGGAGCTACCAGGACTGAAGGATTTCCTTCTAAATGTGACCCAGAAACCTAGGAGTTGTCCTTCCCCTCCATGGCTGACGGGCCAGTGAATCAGGTCTGCACCCAGCCAGCCACTTCTGGTATGTGAAAGTTATTTTAGACACGTTTCTGGTGTTCATCATATCGTTCATCACATAAAGTGCTTTTGCAGTGTACCAGTTGAGCTGTGCCAGTTGTGTTTTGCTCCTCTGACTGGGAAATTGGATGGATGGATGGATGGATGGGGAAGGCTGGTGAGAAGAGCAAGGGATTCAGCTCAGCACACTCAGCCTCAGCTCTGACTGTGATGTTACAGGGCAGGTGGAAGTGTGAGAGCAGTGAGTGTGGAAAGGCAGATAACCAGCAATTTGCTGTGAGTGTGATCATTGAAGGGGATCAGTGCACTTGGTTTGTCCAAAGAAAAATGCAGAGAGAGAAAACAGAGGGAGAAGGAAGCAAAAAATACATCACGTGAACCATCCAAGAAGTGGCTAAAGGAGCAGAACCAGAGAAGGATACATTCATGAAGCCAGGAGAGGGCTGCAGGAATCTCATTATAAATATCATATTAAGTTGTATATCTCAAGAAATCCTTGACTTTTCATCTTTATCTCTTTTCCTCAAGTGCATTAAGAGCTGACTTGTCCTTCTGGCTACTCTCAGGTCTTTCTGAGCTGCTGCTGCCCATCCCATGTGCCTCCCTCTCTTCTGGCTGCACCCAGGCTGAGTTTGCTGCAAGGGAACACTGCTCAGGCGATGGAGTATCCATGTCAGCCCCCCTACGGCTAAAACCAACCTTGTAAGCAAACCCTCATAATTTTATTTATGACTTTTGGATGAGATAATGGTTTTCCACTTTGAAAAGAAAGCTCGCTACTTCAACATTTATTTTCTATAAATGCCTTGGCATTTATATTGCAACAGGAGACTGTTCAGTGACATTATCTGATAAATATCGTGTTATACAGCTGCAATTTACAATGCATATATTTTTAACGGTACTTCTAAGCTAAATTAAATGCTTCTAAAATATGGTACTTATGGAAAACAAATGTCTTTTCTAGCAATTTTGTTTTTCAGGGTACACTATTTTTTTAAAACCAGATACCATCTTTATCCTGTCAGGCAGTAAATTATGCACTTGCACTTTCATAAACTCTCCCCTTGGGAACTTAGTCAATGAAATGGAAATGTCTTTTTCACACCCTCCAACTCCAGAGAAATACAGGGAAATAGCCAACTCGGTTATAAACTGAATCCACACAAAATGTGGATTAATGCAGTCCTGATGCATGTATTGTTTAGCATATGTACCATTCACTCAAATGGAGCTTTGAGCTGTGACTGGGATCATTAATGTCTCTTTTTTTTTTTTTTGTAATTTGGGGAGTAATTGCATGTTCTGTGGTGGGATCTGCAGTAGGAAGATACAGTCTGGTGCCAGGGGGTAACCTCCCTCCCGAGCCAGGACTCCCGTGGGAGGAGGAAAGCTCTGTTGGCCTGCTCAGGGGAGTAAAACACAACAGCTTTTACACCTTGGTGGATCTTTCCTGGGTTGTGGAGTGGGAATGGGCAGGACAAGGTTTAGAATGGCCTGTCCTGCCTTTGGTATAGCCTTTCAGGAGGGAGAGCAGGGGCACTGAGGCAGCTGGACCAGACGCTCCCTGTAGGTCCCTTCCAACTGAGCTCTTATTCTAAACCTACTTCTCTTTTCATCGTCCATCACCCACAACTACCGAGTTTGCCTGTAGCAGTCAAATATCTTCATACAAAACCCCACGTGGTCTGAGGAGCTGTGCTATTCCCTCCCTGCACTGAAGGTGGAAAGTGTGAAATGCCAGCAAAAAGGAAGCAAAGGAATGAAAGCAGGGAAGGGTGGGAGGGTGTTGCAGGGGAGGCTGCTGTGATGGCCAAGGATCCCTCCAAAGCAGGAGGAGCTACAGCAGGTCTGCTGTCACAGGAGGGGCACTGGAGCTGCTCACCTCACTACTGATGGTCCTTATTTTCCCAAATATAACTCACAGGCCCTTTGAAAGCCCCAGTTCTTCCAGTCTGGCGACTGCATGAAATGTGGGATGTATTATATGCACTTGGCAATAGAGGAAAACTTGGAGAAAACAGGAAAAGCAACAACAACAACAACAACAAAAAAGGAATCTTGAAATTTGGCAGAAAAAATGCAGTGCACAAACCCCACAGGAATGTGAGCATCTTTGCACAAAGCCACTTATGGATGCATTCCTTAAAGGTAATCCCTTCAGACAGAGTGAAGCTGCCATTTCTTTGAAAGATATTAAAGCAGCTGTTGCTAGAACATAGAGAATTTCTGAGCTCTCTGTCAAGGGATGGACATTTGTAATGCTATATCTACTTTATTTACAGTTTGATAGCAAATTCCCAGCTACTGAAGGTAATTGAGACTGCAAACAAAATCTCACTATCCACTGATCTGCCAAATCAAATTTTTTCTCCTGTAAGTATAGTGTTTTTCCTTAGCTTCAGAGAGGAAAAGAATTATGCAGAATGAATGAGAAAGAGAAGGGATTAGTTTATATAATGACCACAGCAACCATCTCTCCCTTGATCTGTCTGTCATAGTTTATTCTCAAAGATGGGAATGATTATTATTGTAATTTAGAACAGAGCTTGTTCTCTCTCCTTCTGCTGCCTCTGCTTACTACTCTCCAAATTAACACATATTTTAATAAAAACTAAACATCCTAACTCTAGCTGGGGTATGGGATGACCCCAGCTGGGATATGGGCACAGCAAGATTTTCATCTTCTCTGTGTTCCCCTCCTGGAATGTCTGGGCACTGCTCTGGTCTCTGATAGGAATTAAAGCAGCCATGAGGCTATTCTAATGACTTCTGGCTACCAGAGGCCTCAAAGAGGGTATCTAAGGCAGTAAATCAGCAGCTATGTGTCTCCTCTGCCATTTTCAAGTTGTGTGGTGCTTTTGAGGATCTCCAGGAGCATCTCCCTGCTCTGTGGTGGTCCCCCAGCATCAGAGAAGGAACAGGCTGAGGGAGCTGAGCATCCCTCATGGTCTCTCACTAGCTAATGTCAGAAAATACATTGTTTCTAAAGCTCTTCAAAATTACACCGGATTTTTTTGCTGTATTTGGGGACTACTCGCACTCCCACGGACCTGTCCCACCCGTGTGTCTGGTGCTCGTGTACTGCAGTAATCAACTTTGATGCCAACAAGGCAACTGGGTTTTCCTCCTTCTCTCCCCTGTCTGCACCGAGATTTTCACCAGTCTCAACTCTGACTGAGAAATTTTATTAAACCGAAGCGTTGAGAGACGAACTAATTTATGCACTTCTTCTCCTGAAGTTGCTTTAACACTTACTTTTGTAGTTGTAACTCTAGGGTGAGTAAAGTCACCCCTAAAACCAAGGTATTCATGCCTCATCACCCCAGCAAAGCGCTCCCCCAGGGTGTGAGGCAAGAGCTCTGCAGCATTTTGGGGACTCATGGTTAGTGATGGGATTTAACTCTGCAGAACTCATACAAAACTTAGAAAAGACTCTGCCCTTCACTTCAAAACATCTGTTAATTCTACTTGTGTGCTCATCATCGAAAGGCTGCCTATATTTTTCCTTTCGGGTTTGCAAAAAGAAGCACCGGTGAATGAAGATGAAAGGGAAATGTTGCTGGTTTCTTCCCTGGAGATCGTATTTCTTACTTGTTGCATAACTGCTTATTTTAGCATCAATCAGCCGAGCCTTTGTTGTGCAGACAATTCTGTCCTTTTAGAGGATTTGTGCAGTATTGTTTCTTCCAAAATGCTTTTTTTTTTGGTTTTGTTATTAGATTTATTTCTTCTCTTGGCAAATGCCAACTGACAACACCCTGTCAGAGCTCTTCATAAGTGCTACATAAATGTCATACCATGTAAACTGAGTGTTGTATACATCATATACATGACCTTTCTGCAGAACCATCCATCAGGTACTATCTGAGTGTGTGTGTCACATTTATGTATTTGCACACAAGTTGTGTTTAAGTGTGCATGTGTGGTAGCCAAAGTTCTATTATGGAAAGTGCTCAAAAGGCAGAAGTGTCTGAACTCTTCTTGCCGGTGCAACTTCATCTGCCCCCTTTGGCTGAAGCAGAACAAGACTTCAATTTCATGTTCAGATACTCTTTTCCTTCTGCATCGCTCTGTGTGCAGTGAGATGGTCAGCAAGGGGCTCAGTGATGCCTATTGTTCAGCACATGAGCCTGGGCAGAGTACATTATTCAGCACATTATTCACATGTCTGACCACTTTTGGATTTCACAGCAGTAGAAAACACAGCTCAAATACTTCCCTCTGCAGTTTTCAGAGCAGAGCAAGGTGCTGATGTTCTGGATGGCAGAAAATGCATTGGGGTTTTATCTAGGCACGCTATGGACCTGCCCTGCCTTGCTGTGACCTTCCTCAGAGGTGTTGCCCAGAAATCATGGAGAAATGGCCTCAAAGGGTGGCAAGGCTGTAGTGTGCAGTACAGGACCAGAGCAGGGGGACCTGCAGGTTCCTCAAAAGACACAGTAATTATTGTCCTCATGGTTCTTTCTATAGCACTTTCCACTACACTGCCTCAGTGCTTCAGCACCTTCATCAATCCTCCCCAAACGCCCCTTTTGAAGATGGGTCAGGGTGACACATGGATGGATTAAGGTCAGTTCTGACTAATTCAGGGTACTCCATCTGAAAAGCATAATGCCTGCTTTTTTTCAGAGCATTTAACATGATACAGCACTTCATACATGCAAGCACAGCACCCACTGCTTCCAGCTGCACGAAGATGGATGTCAGCAATTCAGGCTAAAGGTTTCCAGCCAGTGTGGGCACTACAGCCATCAGCAGCCAAAAGTTTGGGTTAATGACTTTGTTAGCATCATATAGCCTGGGGCAAGGGCACCGAGGGAATCTGCTTCTTTGGGAGAGTTTTATCCTATTGTCACAGTCTCTCTGAGTCTCACAGCCCTTGCATTGCTCCTTGGGCAGTTTATGGTTCTGCAGATAAGATGAGAATCTGGCCAAAGCGTTTTCTTTCTGGCTTACACAGCGGGTCCAGGGTGTGCAGGCGTGGTAGGGGAATCAGATTGGGACAGTGTAATTAAGAACTGCATTAGAGGATGTGTGCACAACAAAACTGGTATGGAATGTCTCACGTGGGACACTTCTGATGTTCTGACCAGGTAACACAATGACCTTCACAATATCCCTCAAGGCAGCCTGTGCACAGGGATGAGGTGGGACCCATAGGTGAAGTCCTGGCAGTGAATGTTGCTGGATGCTGGAGCAGTAGGATCAGCACCCACTGAGGTCCCTGGGGCTGACAGGGACTGACAGACGGGGGCTGTGCCCATGTATCCCACTACTTTTGTAATCCACTTTTTAACCAGGGGCTGATGTTGCCTGTTCCCTGTCCCTGGGGGGGTCTGTTGAGAGGATTCTGAGCACCTGGGGCAGCAGGTGCCCCATGAGCAGCATCTTCAGAGATTTCAGCAGCATTGGGCTTCCCCCCACCCCTCCCCTCCCCCGTGTTGTGAGCTGCTCTTCTTCAAAGCCCAGTAATATGACTAATTTGGGTGGGTTTATCTAAAAGACCATAAAAGGCTGCTTCATGCCAAATTTCGAGACCCTATTTCCAGAGTTACAGTCAAAAAAAAAAAAAAAGGCAAGCCTAAGAATGACCAAGATGATGCTCTTCTACTCTGCTTTCATCTTTGGAAGAGGCAAAGGATTTGGAGCGTTCAGAAAACATCCAGCACAGGCTGCCAAGGCAGAAAGTTGCAGCCTAATTCATTCAAGTTTGGCAATTTTTAAGGAGCCACAACAGGGATGTACTGTGGGGAGCATCTGGCCACCGTAGCTGTGGTTCCTAGTGGTTTATAACCGGTAATTCAGCGTTTTAGAGCTCACCGGCTTAACGAACGTAAGAGACGATGGCAGATTGTGACTGAAAGACCGTAAGAGATGATGGCAGATTGTGACTGAAAGACTGTCTTTAACCTGAATTTTAATCTTCTGCAGCAATGGTTTAAAACAGTGCAAGCCAACTTCTGTAGGGTCCCCGGGAGCTGGGGAAGATGCACGGTGTACATCCAGTTATTATTATTTTAATTCAAGAAACCGTTTCTATCCCGACAGCACCGCTGCCGTTGTTTTTAATTCCGGGGAAAACAGCTGGCAACAGGCAGCCCTGAACCACCCAGAGCCCAAAACACTCGTCTGGGGAGCGCGCAGCAGGGTCACCCCGCGGGGAGGCGGCCGCGCCGCTCCGCACCTCTGCGCGGAAACTCTGCGAAGTTTTTTTTGGGGGAACACACGCATGTACAGACACACACGCGGGTCGGGGAGGGGGGCTCTGCTGCCGCAGCCGCATCCCCAGCCCCGCCGCTCCTCGCCCCTCCGGAACGGGCGCGGAGGCTCCGCGTCCCCCCCCACCTCCCACCCTCCCGGGCGGTTCCCACGCCCCGCGGCCGCGCAACTTCGCTACGCGGGTGCGGGAGGGAGGGAAGCGGCTCCGCACCGCGGCCCCCGCCCGCCCCGCGATGGGCAAGAACCGTCTTTTTGACGCAGGAGAAATGGCAAATTTTAAGTACGTCATTAATATGGCGCCAAAAGCTTTTTTTTTTTTTTTTAAGTATAAGCTTATTTTTTTTTCCTTCCCCCCCTTTAAAAAAAAAAAAAAAAAAAGAGGAAAAAAAAAAAAAAAAGAAAGGTTGGCGAAGCCGCCCCGTGTACGCGTGTGCAGGGCGCGGAGAGGGGGAGCGGGCGGGGGGCGGGCGGTGTGTGTGAGTGTGTGTGAGTGTGAGTGCGTGTGCAGGGCCGGGCGGCGGGACGGCTGCGGGGCGCGGGGCTGCGGGGCTCCGGGCAGCGCCATGGGGCCCCGGCGGCCGGCGGGGGTGACGCGGGGCGGGCGGCGGCGGCGGCGGCGCGGCCCGCGATGGGACCCGCGCTGCGACCCGCGCTGCCCGCACCTGGCCCTGCCGCGGCGCCCGGGGAGGAGAAGGAGAGAAATTGAAGATTTGGGGCGGCCGAGGCGGCGGGGGGTGGGTGGGGGTGGAAGCGCCGCCACCATTATCCGTCCCCGCTCCGAAAGTCGCTTCCCCGCCTCCCTGCCGGAGCCGGAGCCGGAGCCCGGGCGGCGGCGGGGCGCGGAGCGCCGGAGGAAGTGCGGGGTGAAAAAGAAAGAGAAACAGGCGGGCAGGGCTCGCCCGGCCGCGGCGGAGCGGCCATCTCGGCTGGGAGCGGGGCCGCATCCATGGAGTTACCGGGCGGGTGCTCCTGAGGAGGGCCCGGGCGGCGCGGCCCCGGCAATGACACCGGATTGAGCCGCCGAGGGGGCTCTCCCGGCCGGGGACTGCGGGAGCATCCCCCGCCCCCGCCTCCTCCCGCCCGTCACCCCAGAGACCGGCGCAACTCCGGGCGGACACTCTCCTGGCCAAGGTAAAGGCTCGGCGGGGTGGCGGCGGGAGCGGGCTGGGTTTGCAGCGGATGGTTATTTTGCAGCTCCCCCTGCTTTTGCTGTATTTCTGTGTTTTTTTTTTAATTTATTTATTTTTCACCCCCCTCCCTCCCCCGGCTGCCGGGCGGGGGATGTGCAGCATTGCCGGGGCGGATGGCGCACGGTGGTCACTCTCCCTTGGAAGTGCGGGAGGGAGGCGGCGGGGACGTAAACAAGAACTTTTCGAGGCTCGGTTCGCCGCTTCGCCCCCTTTATCCCCCCGAATTAATGACTGCGGCAGCGGCCCCGCGCCCTGCCCTGCCCGCCGGGAGGGGAGGGGGCGCCCCGGCGGCCCGGGGGGCTCGGGCGGGCTCCGCACCGGGGGCTGTGCGGGCTCGGCGCGGGGCCGCGGAGCGCGGCGGGGCCGCGGGCGCGGAGCGCAGCGCGGGGCCGGGATGGCGGTGCCCGGGGGCGTGGCGGCTGCCGGCTCCCGCCTGCCCTCCCCTTCCTCCCCCCTTCCCTTCCCTTCCCTCCCCACCGCGGGGCTTTCCCCGCCGCCTTCCCCCGCCGCACCGCGCTGGTGGGTCCCGGCGCTGCCGGGCCCGGGGGGATGGGGGGGCACCCTCCGCTCCCCCCCGCGGCATCACCCGCGCTCGAAAAACATCCCGCGTCCTCCCCCCTCCCCGCGCTGTGGTCCCCGCGGGGCGGCCCCCCCTTCTCCCTCCCTCCCCGGCCACCTGCCCCCTCCCCGGGCGCTCTCCCGCATCCTCCGGGGAAGCAGCGGCGCCCCCGCCGCGCTCCGGCCCCTTCCCCACCTGCCGAGCCGCTTCCCGCTCAGGGTGCGGGGCTGGGAGCCCCCCGCGCCCGGGGTGGGAGCAGCGAGCTGGAAGTTGGGAAGCGCTGCAAAGGCGGGAGGCTGCTGAATTGTCAACCTCGGGAGGGGAAGGAAAAATAATCATGTATTTATCTCTCGCCATACCTGCACATCCTGAGCGCCTTTTGAGTGGGAAGGGAAGGATGGCATGGCACTCGCAGGGAAAATTCCCAGCGCCTTCTCAGCACCCACAGTGAAAATTGTTTACTGGAGGGTTCGAGCCAGGAGCCTCCGACGGCTGGGACATTTTTAGGAGGAGATTTTGCTTGAGGGAAGAAAAATTCAGTGATCTCAGCCTTATCCCCGGGGGTAAGGAGCCCGGCTCTTAGGAATGGTGTTTGACCTTTAAGCATTTATTGGCTACTGGGGTTAAAATAAGCTTTAGATAGAAGTAAAAATAGCTGGCAGAAAGGTTAAATCGAAGGTTAAATTTGTTTTTCCTAGGAAAATTGGGGCTGATGTTCAAAAGTGTAGGCTTGGAGCAAAGGATGGAGGGTACATCTTAGGGGGTCTGTAAGCAGGGAGATGCAATTCCTTTAAAGTATTGATGGTTGCTGATAGTGTTTGACACCCGAGTTCTGAAAGCTGGTGGGTGGGTGGTCCCCACACTATTTAGGTCTGGTCTTTGCCTTTCTATGGGTGTTCCGTACAAAGATCGGAGTGCCCGTAGCTCCTGTTGATTTCCTCGGAGCTGTGGATGCTCAGAGACCTGCAGGATGGGGCAGCCGGCTGTGGGCGTGGAGCCGTGCCCGGTGTCCCTGCCCGGTGTCCCTATCCTCATCCTTCCCCCCAAAGGCAGAGGTGGCTCCAGTGCCCTCAGTAACCTTTCTGACTACCTGTGCTCTGTCCGGGCTTGCTGAAGAAAAAAATAGATAATTAGAGGGTAACGAGTCAGAAGAGGCAAGTGGAGTTATAAATGTGAGTAGTAAAGAAAAAAATCCCCTTATAGATGTGGAGAAGGGCAAAGCACAGGAAGTAAACGAGGGCTTGTTTTGTTTTAAATTGAAATGAGATTAAATTTTGCCCCAGGGAGCCAAGACAGCCAGCAGAGTTGGCGTGGAGGAGAGGAGGGATGGCTCACTCCTCACCTGGGCACCTGAGTTTTTGCTGGAAAGTTGGGGCTGGCAACAACCTGTGGAGGAGGCGAGGGGCAGGCGAGCCCCGGCGGGCAGGGGCAGGCTCCCACTGCCCGGAAAATGGGTGTTCTGGGTCCCAGGATCCTGCCTGTCTGCGTTTACACTTCTGCAGGGTTTCCAGGGGGGTTTAGAGAAGCTTCCTCCCAGACGCGAGGGCTGCGCACCGCGGTGTGCTGAGGGTCTGCCGGCCCAGCCGCGGCGCGTCCTTCGGTCCAAAACTTTGTTCTCCTGTTACTATGAAATTATGGCTCTTCCAATTCGGGGGACGCTGCTGCTCTCTCAGAGCCTCCCGTAGCAGCACTTGGCTCCGGAATTGCTAGTGGGAAAAGGCGATGGGAAGAGAGGACAAGCCTCCCACGGTGTAAAGGCTGGGACGTTCCAGCCCTCCACCCTTCTTATTACACTTTCTAACAACTGCTGTTCCTAGACAGAGGGGGGAAAAAAAAAAAAGCAAAACCGGCTGAGGCAGAGGGGGAAGCGCTGAGGGGATGCGTCGGGAGCATCCCCGCGGCTCCGCATCCCCGCGGGCCGTGGGGCGGGCGCGGGGGGTCCCCGGCGCGGGGTCCGCTGGCCGGAGCGGTGTGCGTGCCGCTGGGGGCACTATGTTCCGCTTGTGTTCCTATTTCTGGGCTGGAGGAACAAACAGGGAAGTGGTTTTTCTGCAGTCTCATTGCAGCTCGCAAACAGAGCACATCATTCAGCCGGTGTTGCTCACAGCGTCAGAGGTGACGGCGCGGGGACCGGCGCGGCGCATCCCTCAGCCTGCTGGGGAGGCTGGGAGAGGTGATGAACAAATACTTTCCCCCCTTTTTGTTTTTTTTTAAATTTTTTTACTGCAACTTACGCAGGTTTCTGTGCCTGTTCCCTGTGGATTTCGGGAGCACAGGCGTGTGTGAATTTCTCTCTTGGCTTTGCCACAGTCCAGAATGGTTCGTTCTTGCAAACAGCCCTTGCACAGGGTGCTGGGGTGCCACTAAAATCTCCAAATCACACGGGGCTTGATGTACAGAAGAGTTTGCAGGGAGCTGGGAAACATCAGGGGGTTCCCCAGAGCACAGGGACGGTGGAGGGGTCCACAGAGGACTGGGGAAGGCAGGATAAGGCATTTTGGTTTAGTGTGGATGGGAGCGGGCACCTGTCCCTGGGCAGCGTGCCCAGAGGGGACAGGAGCTCAGGACCCGGGCACAGGCATCTGTGCCAGGGGTATTGCTGCCTTCACCTCTCCCAGGTTGCATGGGCAAAAATTGCATTCCCAAGAGCTCTTCTCCAGCCCTCCCCTGCTGTGAGGCGGGACCAGCCAGCCTCAGACCATCATCTCAATTTAAACGCCAATCCTGGTGCTAATTTTTCCAAGGCCCCGGTGATTTACATTTGTTTAGGCTGATGGAGGGCCATCATCTTCCTTGGTTTAGCATTTATCTGCCTTTCTCAGCTTGAACAAAGGCAATGCTAAACATGTGTTGGTTTGCAAGCAATTCTGGTCTTTTTTTTTTTTTCTTGGTTTTCAGGCTTTAGCCAGGGCTGTGCCTGTGGATTTGAGTTGCAGACACTTCAGGGGGATGTTCATTTGTTTATAAAAGAAATCCACATCTGTTTCTGTTTGAATTTTTTAAGCAAGCCTACATAGAAACCTTTCACTGGGTTTCTGGCTCCGTAAAAACTAGATTTTGGGCCAAGTTTGACCTAACAGTGACCTTTTCAAAGTATTACAAATTTTTTTGGTATTTGTTTATGACTTTATTAATGATGCCATGCGGGGAATGGGTCAGTTAAAGGTGAAATTAACTTCTAATGTAAACAAAAGATTAATTTTGGAGCAGAGAATGTATTTTGTGGAGACTTAAGTTGCTCAGTAGTTCACCAACTGAATTGCTCCTGAGAGCTTGTGGGAGCTGGAGCTCCATCCCTGGGCGGGATGTGGGCAGTGGGTCCCCCCCGCGGTGCCAAAGGGGTGGTGGAAGCCCAGCCACCATCAGACTTTATAACTCTATGATTCAGATGGGGAAATGGCCAAATTACCCTTCTTCTACAGTAAATTCCTCGGTTAAGTGCCCTCTTTTACTACTGTTGGGCTGCTCCTGATGAGTCCCTCGGAAAACACCATCTTCTTAGCACGGCCTGGAACTTAATCATTGCCTGGAATGGGCTGGTTTTGGCCACAAATTTTGCTCCTTTCAGGCACACAGTGCCTTGTGTGCCATCCCCTGCCCGGGGGGTGCTGCTGTTCAGAGGTGTCCCTACTTTGCTCAAGCCAGAATTTCATTCAGAAATTCAGTGCAGTTTGGTTCTGAGGATGCTGTCCTGGATCCTGCCAAACAGTGGCAAAATGATTTACTGAAGTAGAGCCACTGTTTTACCTGCAGTGTGAACCCCTTCTGTATGTGATTATCAATCCCTGCTGTTATGTTATCCATATGTTATATGCAGTGAGCATGTAAAGGTGTGTTCTGGAGGTGAATGTGGGACAGATGCAGGATGCAGGGACCAAGTGCAATTAGAGGGATGATCAGTGCATCTCCTCACGTGTGTATCAGAGCCAAAACCAGTCCCAGCATCTGATAGCTGTGCTGAGCATTGACTGTAAACCTTTTCCCTGCCTTGGAAGGAGAGTGATGTCAGTGACACTGTGTTGCTGTAAAGGCAAAGATGGGGAACCTGGGAAATCTCACTGGCTATCAGTAGCATTCCTTTGCTTCAGCTCAGGTGGTTATTTTCCCTCCGTTGGCTTTGGTTTATTTAATCTCTGTGATTAGGAACTCCAGAATCAATAAAAGCATTGCTCTGTCTTTGTGTTCCAAATGCCTGTTTGCCACTTCAGACCAGTAGAAACCAGTTTAAAAGGTTCAAGTAGAATTTCCACTAAAAGTAAGTAAGCTGCAGTTAAAAGTATCTTCAGTTTTATTTTCCCCAAGCAAAACCTAATGGCTACTTGGAACCAGGCTGTTTTAATAACATCTGTTTCCCCTTGAATCACTAGGGGAAAAGTATTGATCTTACCATATTCTCAAGGAGTGTTTTAAGTCACGTTTTGACAGGGCAATGCCTTACCACAACACTGATAGTTAAAATGTTTAGGATACTTTGTAGTATTTTCCCTGATAATGCTGTGATAACACAGAGGACATATATTGTAAAATACAGATATTGCATGGGTTTTATACGCTTATGTGGAACATTTCCTGATGTTTGGGGGGGAATGTCATGCTCCAGCTTGCTATCCAGTGTGTGTGCTGCTTGTACCTGCTGCGACCAAACCACACAAAACCAGTGTTTAATATCATTCCCACTCATCATTTGTGGAAGCAGTAGTGTGCATGACATGTCAACACCTTTAGATTCTTACAGAATATCTCAGAAAGTACTGGGAAGATGTCCATGAGATTAACATGGTTTTCCTGTGGATGTGTTTTGGCTCACAGCCTGTTGGGTATTGTCCGCTCCGTGGGTATCCCTTTCCCTCCAGAGCTCCCCAAGCCCTGTGTTGGGGGCCACGTTGATCAGTCACCAGGCACATTGGTAAACTGGGGTCTTCAAAAGCTAGAATACCTTTGTAATTCTGTTCTTTTTTAAAAGCACCTACCCGTACAGATACTTGACTTCCAGTTCCGAGCGCTCAGTTCCCGAGGGGCGAGTTCAGGAGAACCTGCTGATTTCAAGCGCTTCTGTGGCTCGTTCAAAGTCACAAAGCAGATCAGCTGAGCTTGAAACGGGGTCTCCTAATCGGTGTGGTGGTACCTGCTGCTGTGATTTCGACTCTGAGAGGATGGAGAAGTCACAGCAGCCGTGCAGAAGCCACTTGCTGACCCCGTGGGAGCTGCCTGGCTGTGCTGGAGCGGGCAGGGCGGTGCAGGGTGATGGGAAGTGTGCTTGGGGCTGGGCTGGTGTGTGTTGCCTGTGTGACAGACACCCCAGAAGTCTTTAAAAGAAGGAGATACTGGCTCCACATACATGGGAAGATGAGTCAGAGGGTAAAACCCCGGGCTTGTGGTATGCAGGGGTTCTCTTCGGGTCCGGGGTGCTCGTACTTCCCCCTGCAGACATACCGAGAGCGTGCACAGTTTCCATTCTTCTGTCTTCACATTTCTCAACCTTGCAGCCCAGGAGTTTGGCTCACAGGACATCTTCTGGTCCGTGGTGGAGCACCCTGCCATGGCAATGCTCTTTTCAGAGGAACAGCCGTTTGGTTGCAAATCCTGCCTGGACGATTTGCCATGCAAAGCTGAGTGATCCAGGTGTACCCTCTGTGACTCCTGGGAGTGGGGAAGGCTGGTAAAACACCTTAAAGTTTTAAAAAGCCCTTTGAGGATTGTTTTCTTCCTTTTTTTTTCAGCCTCTGAGTAGTTTTCTGTCTTGAGGGAAAGGACTGACTGGTGCTGGGTTAACACGGTGTGCAGATATTCAGAGATAACAGTGATTTGGTGCTGAGATGAGTTTTCTGCACATTAAGTGTAATGTTCAATTTCTTTTGTTACAGATGGAAGAAAAACGACGCAAGTACTCCATCAGCAGTGATAACTCAGACACCACTGACAGTAAGACCTTTAATTCAAAGCTTTGAACAAGATTCACCTCCAGCCGGGAAAATGCTTAAATAATTACTTTGCAAAGATTGGAGGAAACTGCATTTACTGGGAAGTCCCTGCACAATGAATTGTGTGCAGGGCTGGGTTTGTCAGAAACGCAGCAACAAGCTGATACCAATTTATTTAAACACTTGGCTGTGGCTCCTCTTAACTGATGAGAGTGTCTCCCTCGTGTGAGGAGTCTGGGCGAGGAGAGCTGCTGATTGCAGATCTGCTAACAAAGCAGCAAACACCCTTTGTAGATGAGTTGTCCTTTCCTGTGAGCTGCAGCCTGAGACTAGTTTGCTCTTGATTTGGGTCGTACGGGGGAAAGGGAAGTTTTTATTGGAGCCAGGGTAAAACTGGAGCCGCTTTGTTCCCTCCTTGCAAGCTGAAGAGTGATGTGGGAAAAGGGATAAAGCTCAAGCCAGCAAAACTTGCAAGCCCACGCTTGCTTTTCAACATCTACCTCACTTCATCCTCGTTCAGGAAAGCACAGGAGCATGTGCTCAACAATAAACATGTGCAAATGTGCTGAATTTTGGCTATAAATAGAGCACTTTCCTCTCCCACTTATCCCAGGGTTTCACCCACTGCAGACATACCGCAGTGCCTCGGTGTTCAGAACCCTTGAGGCACCAGCCTAATCCCTTGTCTGGGCTCCAGAGTTTCTTACTGGTTGCTCTTGGTCTTTTACAAATGTCACAGTAATTTCATCTGGGCCGTGCTGGGAATTTGCTCTCCACACTTTACAGGATCTGGCTGCTGGATACCCGAGAACGAAAGGGACTTTGCTAAAGACACTAAACTTCTGGGCCTTTTCCTAACCGGATGATGGGGAGATTACAGGGGGTTATGGAAAGGCTGATCTTGCTGGGTTTGGCTGCCGTTCCCACAGCTTCAGCCAAAAAAACTGTCAGCGTGAGAGGAGTTTGCACCAGCAGTGCCGACGGGAACCTGCTGTCGGGCTGCTGGCGGGGACCCCCGTCCTGCTGCAGCCCTGGGGGGGCCTGGGAGCTGAGCTGTGCCCACAGAAAGTGTTTCAGGCTCTGTCAACACCGCTGGCTTCTCGTAAAACGAAACATCTCTATCTCAGAAAGGGGTTTGTTTTGGAAGCTGCGCTCCCAACTTCCCGTCTCCTTAATCCCCAGATGCTCAAGGGCTTACGGAGCAGCTCGTGGGCTCCGCTGCCTTTCGGGGGTAAGGCATCTTTAATCATGGTGTTAAACTACATGGCCTTATCTCTGCTGGGCTTGGATATTTATGCTGCAGGTGATATCTAAGCTGTTGACAAATGCTCTCCTGCAGGATAATTGTAAACAGAGTGGTGACCATCTTTTTTTCGTGCTCTGCCAGGAAAGGGTGGTAGTGGTGTGTTATCCAGATTTGAGTAGTTGTAGCATCACACTGTAGCTTGAGAGGAGGGGGCAAGGTGGAAATTAGTGGCTCAATCTCTCCATAAAAGCTGTGGAGCTGCTGCTGCCCTCCTTTGAGCAGCTCACTGAGTAAAGCAGCATGTCCATGTGGCTGCAGCATAGGGATGTCTGCTGTGGGCTTTGCCCACACAGTCCTGTTATGCACTGAAATGCTGTAGAAAAGTTATTTAAATGGAGCTGTCTTTAGTGACATCTAGCCTGACACTGCAGTCAAAAAACCAGCTGCCTTTTGAGAACAGGTGATGCCCCCACATTTGGTCTTCATTTTATGAAGAACGAGAAAGTGCTCTGCAAGTAAAGAGTGCAAGGTGAGCTGGTGCCTCTTCCCCTGCCAGCAAAAATAGGCATGTGAGATTTATCTGGGCTCAACTGCCTGAGCTGGTGGAGGAACAGACATTTCCCATTGCAGTGGTACTGCACCCTGATCCCTTGGGTCAGCTCAGCTCCTGACCAGATCCCTTCCTCTTTACAGGGCTCCATCCCTTATGTGCACAGTCAGCCATACAAGGATAAAATCAGTGATAAATAGGGCTATTGATGGTTAATTTGTTGCACCCTCACAGAAACGTTTTTATATGGTGGAATCTGGAGGGGTCCTGCTATAGGGAAGACTGAACTATCATCATTATTATACAAAAAATCCAGTAACTAGTTTGTTATTTATTATTAACAAATATGGCAGTTTTCTACGTGCCAATGACACAAATAGATTGGAAATAAAGATCAGTAATGTAATGGTCCCAGAACATTTCAGGCTTTAGCTACCCTTGCCTTACAGAGGTGGTAGCAGTGGTGATGATACCACTGCAGTCAGGATGATGAGAGACCATTCATAATGCTCCCTGAGGAAAGTATTCCCAAATCTCAAAGCAAATACTCTCTTACTACTGGAAAGTGTAAAGTGCCTTTGCCTGATGTGTTCTGCTGTGTGGTTCCCAGTGGATGCTGAACTGCACACAGCTGTGGGAATTCTCAGTCCTGGTGTGGGCAGAGGAGTTTGCCCCAATTTTGTCAATAGTTTTGACCATGAGGTCTGAAGTCCATGAGCTGTTCAGATACCTGTCTTTAAGCATCCTTGCTAGAAAACTTTTACCTCCTAAATTCCTAATCCCAAGAGACTCCTGATTCCAGGAATGAGCCCTGACTCATTCCCTCTTAGAAGCCAGCCTCACTTGTGACTTTGGGTTTTTCATTTCTGATGTCTGCATTTGAAAACAGTGTTTTTAAATTTCAGGGGCCTCTATTTCATCATCTGCGTCATCATCAGTAGCAGGAAAGTGATGTTAGTGTGTTCTGGTGAGGTGCCCTGGGGTGTGCACAAAAATAATGCCACATCAAGGTATTATTGCCTCTCAGTGCTGGCCCAGAGTGTTGAGGCTGTAGCAGCAGGGCTGGTGGCAAAGATGTGGAAAAAACTTTTGACTCTTTTCCAGGTAACCTGTCTCTGTTGCCTCGTTACAGGTCACACCACATCCACCTCCAGATGCTCCAAAATTCCGAATACCAAATCCCCCTGGTCACGGCAGAAGGAGAAGAAGCCCTCTGAGGTATGTGGGCTTTCAGGCTTTTGCCAGAGGGGGGTTTCTCATGGCACCGTGCTTGCCCAGATGTGGAAACCAGCGTGTCCCTGTCTGGCTGTGGGCAGTGGGTGCCAGGACAAGGCATCTCCAGGAAGGCAAAGCCACAGCTCCTGACAGTGGTGCCAACCCCAGCTCTGCTCAGAGGGAGCAGGAGGGGAAACATGATGGGCATCTCTGATGAAGGGTGAGGGGTCCTTGTGCCCAAAATCCTTGTGCCCACCTGTTGATGCAAGTGAAGAGAGGTTGAGTTTGGTGGGACTGGGAGGCCCTGCAGTTTTGGGGTGTCTTTGTGCCAAGGTTTCCCGTTTTGGGTGCCCGCTGGGTGCCCTTTCGTCGGTGGCACAGGTCACAGCACTGATGGCAGGGGACGGTGACGTGGAGGCTCCTCCCCGTGAGCAAGTGGGAGGCAGGGAGAGCTGTGAAATGAGAGACAGCACAGCTGAGTTGCAGATCATGTTGTGTTGGTTTCCTCCTGTCACGGGGCTCAAGGGCATTAAGCCGAGGCCGTCGGTGTCTGACCTTGCCCGCGGGGTTTTCCCTGGCTGGGACGGGCAGTGCTGCCCACCCTGGGGACACTGCCCAGGTTCCCCTGGCAGCTCTGCAGTGCAGGCCCTGGGACTGGGGTGGGAGCAGCTGTGTGTCCCCGGGACTGTGCTGGAGGGGACAGTGCTGTGCCCTGTTTTCCTCCGTGCGCCTCGGATACATTTCCACGAGCCATGGAAACTATACCAGGCATGAGCTGCTGTTGTAGCAACCACAGTGTTTGGCAGTGGTCATCTTCATGTCAGCAGCAGCGTGAGCAAAGCCAGAGGGACATTGTTCTCACATTCCCTTCCCTCTGGACCAGGGTCTGGAGTCAGGCAGAGCTAAGTTTAGAAGCAGGTGAAGCTGGCATGGCTGATGTGAACTCCTGCCCAAGCTCCCCCCGTTTCACCTCTCCTGATGCTGTGGCCTGCTGAGCACAAACCTCTGTAACATCTTCCTTTTGCATCAAGCTGAGTAGAGATTTTGAGGTTTTCCTGTGGTCACTGCCTGAATTACAGCTGCACTTGGTTTTTACTGCTCTGACAGGTTTACATTGATATATCTTAAGTGTTGGTGAAGGACAGAGACTGAAAAAGTCCAAGTTGTTTGTGCCGTGGGAAAAGAGAGGGACTGAAAAGCTGTTAGTACCAGCTGAGGTAGTTGGAAGCACTCCAGAGAGCAAGAACCAGGGGTGCAGATGTCACTGGCTGCTGACAAGGCTGTTAGAAAGTTGAACATTAGCACTGGTTATAGATGTGTCTCGATACGGGTCAGGGGGTGATTTCTGTGAGCTGAATCCTTCCTAGGAAAATGAAGGATTTAGGGGATCTTCTCCTCCTCCTATGGCACCGTTATCCCCTTCTGAAAAAATGCTTATCCTTGTGCCCAGTGTGTCCAGAAAGGCCTGGGGTGAGCCCTTCAGGTGCTGTCAGGTGGAGATGCCCAGTCGTTGGACCTGGTTAGATGTGACAGCATGTGACTCATGCATCAGGGCAGTGTGATGTGTGCCACCCTGCTGCTGCCCAGTAAAACTTTCCTCCCAAGTGTTGCTGCATCTCTTTACTGCATCAGTGGTACAGACAGGCTTTTGTCTGTAATATGAATTAGTTTAATCAGCCATTTAGGATTTTACCCAGCTGCTGATGAAGTTACTGGATATAAAAGTCCAAGACTCCAAGCAAAAATGCTTCTGGACTTGCTGAAGGGTGGTCAGACCTGGATCCAAGTTGCTGCTGTACAACAGCTGGAGTGAAAACTAGATCTTAGTCCCTGGCACCCGGGGAGATGTCAGATGTGGTGCCTGTGGAGGGCCAGGCTCATCCCTCTGCTTCATGCTCTGTTATGCCCTGAGGAGGATTCTCAGTGAAATGTAGCTCTGGAACAAATAAAGTGGAGCAAAAGCTGAACAGTGCCCAACTTAGCAACAGTTGGGACAGAAAGTGAACCTCTGTGGCTTATCTGAGCTGAAACTCCAGGGGAATTCGGGGAGGCGATGTGTGATTGCTCAAGCTGGAGCTTGGCCAGGATGCTCAGGCTGACAAACCATCTTTTGCAAAAGCGTGGTGGGAACGCAGGCAGATGGAGCAGCCCAGGTCTGGGCCGTGCTCCCCTTTCCCTCCATCGCCCCTGCGGCTGCCGTGTCCGGGACTGCTGGAAATCAGCTCCAGGGGGAACCCAGGGATCCAGAGACAGTGTGTGAGGTCGGACATAGGATTGCCCCAAGATCTGCAGCAGTGCTGGTTAGTGGTTACTCCAGTATGGATTTCCTCTACAACAGCATCTTCCAAAATCTTCCACGAGTGACCCAGCGCCTTCCCTTCCTGTGATCACCCCTGAACCCCTCAGGTCCACGTGTGGGATCTGCTGTCTGTCATCTGTGACACACTGCAGGGTTTGGCAGGTCCCTGAGGATTTCTTGTAGGAACCCTGGAGGATTTCAGGCACAGACTGGGATGGGCACCATGTCCTGCTGGAGCGAGTACTGAGAAATGGAAAACATAAACCACACCACTGCCAAACTGCTTCACGTGAAATGGCGAGGTACCTTGCTCTTGTCCATCCTGCTGAGGATGGAAACCACAGGAGGGTGACAGGGAGAGCAGGATGAATGTGTTATCAGATTTGAACCCCCAGACATTTGGGCCTGGACAAATCTTTTCAAACAATAACTCAAACTCCAGTTTTACAGGTGGCTTTTAGATTTGTCAGGAGCTGCAGTGGGTGCAGGCATGTCCTGAGGGATGGCGATGCTGGAGGATGGGCTGGTGGAGCAGGACCCACTGGCCTCTCCTACCCCTCTCCAAGTCATGTCCCCATTTCTCTGGGAGCTGGAGAAACCATGCATTCCCCCTGACAACCCTGGGCAGGACATAAAAAAAAAAAAAAATCAAAAGCATTAGTGTTACATAGTTATTAGTCAGGTCAGGGGGTGATGTTTATTATGAAAGGCTCTGTGAGAAGGGATTAACTATACACATTAAAAACCACCCGATACGAGGCATCTGGAAAAACAAGCTTCTTACCATGGAAAAGTACTGAGCTGTTTGTAAACATCCTCCAAGGGGCCATTGCCAGGGAGGGTGATTATATTTATCTGTGCCTGTCACGGGGCTCTGCCCGGGCTCTTTCCTGATGTGTCCCAGGCACCAGGCCTCTGTCTTGGCTGTCTCCCTTGCAGAGGTGGCAGCTGCCCTCCCCTACCCCTTCCTGGGCAGCAGAGCCGTGCCCGGGGCACCACCAGGCTTAGCCCCAAAGGCTCTGCAAGAGCCTTTGGGGCTAAGCCTGGTGGTGCCCCGGGCACGGCTCTGCTGCCCTGCTTCTGCCTGAAGGCACAGGGAGGACGTGGGCAGCTGCCAGCAGCTTCTTGCATCTGCACTGATATAGCAGTCTACCAATCTGGTGATTTTAATTAATCTCGTTAGAGCTTGGAGTTCGGTGGCTGGTACCCCATCCCCGTGTCCCTGCGAGGTCGTGCTCCCTTTCCCACGGGGGGCTGGAAGGAGGGGATGCTCCCTCAGGCCCTACCTGTCCCTACCTGTCAGTGGCTCTGAGGCTGCAGCAGGGAGTGAGACATGCCTGAAGGAGGGATTTCTGCTCTGAAGGAGGGATTTCTGCTCCTGTTGGTGGCACATCAGCACAGCCCTGCCCCCGGGCTGCTGGGGACAGAGAGCACACGAGCCTCGCTGGTTTGACTGCAGTCATCAAACCTCTCTGCTGTTCCTGACAGGGAACAGTTGTCAGTGTCTAAGGAGAGAATATAAGAACAAGGCAAGTGTTGTAATGATAGTAGCCGGTTCTATCTGCCAGCTCCCAGCCATCAGCGGCCCGGGGACTCCCTGGGATGCCTCATCTGAGTCACTGCTGTGTTAGTCATTAGCTCCAGAGCTGTTTGAGATCCAAAATGCTCACCTGCGCTGCTGGAATACATTGTGGAGGGACTAAAGGCTGCTTTTTTTGTGCAAACCACCTGCCTGACAGCGCCCCAGCCGTCCCCCTTTCCCAGCTGGAGAGCCCTGCCCAGCCTCAGCTCCGCTGCTCATCCCGCCGGACATCCTCACGGCCCTTCTCCTTCAGGAGGCGAGGGGACCACAGCTGCAGGCAGGGCTCAGGATGAAGGGGAAACCACAAATTTATACAATTTACGTTATTTTCTGCTTGCCTTGTTTAGATGTTACTTCCGTGTTTTGAAAGATGCCTTTTTATATCTCTTTGCAAGGTTTTAACTCATTTAACAAACATCCTCATGGTTTCCCTTCTACAAAGTAATTCTTCATGCACTGGATAATATTTTTTTCCCCCTGCAATAGGTATATAATGGCTCCTTGCAATGTGAATTTAGCCCTCCTTGCTTGGAGAAGAGCTTTTATGGGTATGGCCGAGCAAGACTGGACAAGCTTTTATTGGGCTGGATGAGAAGATCTGTCTCTGTTGAAAGGTTTGACTGCAGTGGCTTTGTCAGTTTTCCCATGCTGGCACGGGGATAACAGATTAATACCATTGTCTTCTGAATGCTGAGAAGGGACAGACAAAAATGCTTCTTGTTCCTATTTTAAGTCCTGTTGTTCACTGAATTTTTAACATCCAGCATTTAGAGAGGAAACAAGACTAAATGAAGAGATGGGAGGCTGGCTCCCAAATGGACACAGGAGTTCAGGATTTTTCTCCCCACAGGCAAATATTATTGCTGGTTGCACACACACTCCAGGCATTGCCACATTTCAGAGCCTTGCTACCCAGCATCAACGCTCTTCTCATTTCAGAAGGGACTGGAGAAGTGTGATATAACAGCAGGGAAACAGGGCTAGGAGTCTAGAGGGGAGTGGGGCACGGAGGTGCCGTCTCAGGCTGATCTGAAGACAGTTTGTACGACCAAAAACTATTCCCAGGGCTCCCATTGTTCCCGTTGTTTTCTCTTTCTCTGAAAATCCTTGTGACTCATGAGCTACAACAAACAACTTTGTGCTTCAAGGAGTGAAGGGCTAACAGAGCCCACTGGAAGTGAGGAGGGAGCCCTGTGAGCGAGGCAGCTGAGACTGCCCCGGTGCGGGTATGAGGGTGGGTATGGCAGGGAGGGTAGGACACAGCTGCCAGGGCTGCAGTCAGGGAGGAAGAAGAGTGTTGAGCCAAAACCTGAAGACAACCTGTCATCTCACTGTCAGAAAGCACTCCCACACGTGGTGACCTGCTGCTGCCTGTCCTTTGGAGCACCCACGGCCGGCGCCTGCTATGGCGAGGTCACCACGGAGGGATCCCACACAGGTACTGTGTGTGTGAGGGAATCGGGGGAGGATTGCAGGTCTCTTGGGTGATGGAGGGAATGGATCAAATGTGAGATCTCGAATGCAGACTGTGATCAGTCCCTTCCCACCTTTCCCATCCGCCCTCTCTCTAATGACCATGGCATGTATTCCTGCATGGGCTTCGTTTTGAACAACCAGCTTTGCTTCTCTTACATTTTGTACCCACTGCCTTGCAGCGTGGAGTACTTTGGAAAGGTTTCTTTTTGCTAAAACTTCTTAGCAGACCCAAAAAAAAGAGATGTCAGTGCATATTTTATAAAATGCCATCCTATCCTGGGGCTGGGAGGAGGGACAGAGCTTGTCCCTCTGTCCCAGAGAGCAAGGCCTGAAAGCTCCGAGGTCAGCTGGGTGCAGATGGCAGGGGAGAATGTGTAATGGAATTCCTGCCAGCCCGGGAAGCGCCGTGTGCAGGGACACGGCTTGGCAGGCTCGGACCTACAGAACAGTCACTGGGAAAGAGTCCTTGACAGAGCACATGGAGTGGGAGCTGAATGATGGGGAGATTGTCAGCCACTTCACTGAGAGGGGTCTGTGAGTGAATCAGAGAGCCTGGAAATCGATGCAAGGATTGCGTGGAAAGGTGATGGAGAGGCTCTGAGAGGGGCTGGATGGTGATGGGGGAGAGGCAGAGGAGGAGGAGAAGGATGCTGGAAAGCAGCACAGCCTGGGAGCCCTTTGCTAGGAGAGGGATGGAGTTTCCAATGCCCATCATTCCTTCCTGTCATGGCAAGACACTGTGTGCCTGGGCATCTCCTCCCAGGAGCACATGTTTGTCTCTGAGGTTGTCCAAGTGTTGGACAAATGGAAGCAGGTCCGTGGAGAGCTCCTGGAGGTGCCTCACAGCTGTTGCAGGGCACAGGGAGAGGCTGCAGGGCTGTCAGTCCAGCACCACAAACTGGTGGGCTCAAAGGTTGGGGAAGTAGCAAAGATGGGTAATCCAAATGCCTGGCCTGTGAGATATGAGGGAGAGGGAAGTTTTCCCCATATGCTTTTTTTTGCCTGGGGTCTGAGGCTGCACAACCACGCTGACCCTGACTCTGTGTCCCTCTCATTTGGCAATATGAAGGCAAAAATACCTTGGGATTTTGCAGTTTTGTTTTCTTTTTCCCCATCTTTAAAGCTGACACTAGGAAAAGGGGAGGCTGGCCCTGGGCATGGGTGTGATGCATCTCCGAGCATCACTAAGCCTGCCTGAGGTTCCTGAGCAAGCAGAGGCAATAAAGGAACATCTTAGTTTGGCCTTTCCCATTGCTGGCAGATCGATAGGCAATAACCTGGATCCTGCTGCTGGGCTGGAAGGGGAGGACAGAGCCTGGCCAGGGCTGTGGTGGTGGCAGGGGGAGCAGGGTGCAGGGCAGCAGACAATTCGTCAGCTCCCACGGCCGGGGAGAAACAGTAAACACTCCTATTGAGGGAAAATTGCTTGTTTTCTGGTACCCAACTTTTTCTTCACCGCCAGGTCCTCGGTTCATCAGTGCCCAATTTATCCTTTATTTGGTTTTCATAAATAATTCAGAAGAGTTTGAGTAGAATAATTGAGTCTTTTCCCAACCCTAATCCCAGACAATTCAAAACAAAAAGACATTTAGATTACAATTTGAGCGTATTAGCTGTTGGGAGATTTCCAGACAACTGATCTGCTTTCCTTTACAATTTCTGTGCTGTTCTATCATTTCTAAAGTGTTTCTGCTTTGATAGTTAATAATTTGAGCATATCCAGTTCCTCATGAAAAGACAGAGGCGTCGCTGTGATAAAGTGCGGGCGCGCGCGCTGCCGTCGGATGGGCGAGCTTATCTGTTTTCCAAGAAGGACTAAATAAATGAAGTAGTGAGATTGCAAATCCAGCCTGCGATGCTCCTTATCTTCAGGGAGATAGATACAATCGTGCTTATTTGGCTTAAAATTAAAACTAAGCTGCCTGCGCCGATGAGAGCTGAAAAGCCAGAAGGGATGAATTTGGGGGAGGACTTAATGCAGGAAAACAGGAGCCTGGGATCTGCACCGTGCACAGGGGAGGAATTACACCCAGGGCTGGTCCCATTGTGGTGTTTTCCAGTGCCCAGGCTCTTGAGGTTGTGGAGGGGTTTGTGTCTGCTGAGGGTGTTGGGAAGCATTGGTAAGGCTGATCCTTGTCCAGAGCAGCAGGACACGGGCTGCTGGAGACATGACCCCAGCAAAGAGCTGAGAGCACTAAAGAAGTTTCCTGATAGCTGTAAGCAAAGGAAAATGAGTGAAGCTTGTGACACGAGGTTTGTATGGAGCTGTTGTGTTTCCTACCCATGGATGGCAGCCCCGGGGATGGCCAGGCCTCCCCAGTGGTGCTGCCAGCTCCTCCCTGGGTTGGTTGCATGACACGTTGCAGGCTTCTCCACCTCCCTCTTCATCAGTAGGAGGAGGGTGATGGGCCAGGATTTTGGTTTAGAAAAGCTGTTGGGTGCCCTGCACCTTTGGAAACCATTCCTACCTGGCTTTGCCCACAAATCCCAGGAGCACGTGTCTCCAGAACGGTGTTTTGTGTAACATCATTGTGCTGGTGCCAGGGGAAGTTTAGATGGGAATTAAGACAAATTTCTTCACTGAAAGGATGGTTAAGCCCAGGGTTCTGGTGGAATCACCACCCCTGGAGGTATTCAGAGGCCATGTAGATGTGGCACCTGGGGACATGGGTTAGTGGGGGCCTTGGCAGTGCTGGGTTAATGGTTGGACTTGATGATCTTAGAGAGCTTTTCCAACCTTAGTGATTCTGTGGTTCAGTGGGTTCTGTGGTGCTGGTGGCCAGGACAGGGAGGTGGCACTGGTCCCCATGCTGCCCTCAGCCTGTGTGGTTCAGGGGAGCATCTCATCCCCCAAAGCCAGGTGATCCAAGGAAGGACACTTAACTGGGGTTTGCATTGTCCTCATTGGAACTGGGCACCAAAACTGGGTTATGGAGGTGCTGTTTGCCCAAGCTGTGACCTGTCAGTGCAGGGCTGGCAAGAACAGGGTGTATTTCTGTGCTGTGTTGTAGAAAATGAGCTACAGCAGGGTTCCTGTGCTTGTTTGGATACACAGGCACAGCGCTGGAAGGACTATGATATATCCCATATCCATTCTCATGTTTAATTAATGCCTATTTTAATACTTTTTAAAAAATCTCTCACTCTGGCAGTGTATTAAAAGGTTACTCTGGTATCTCTAGCGCTGCTTTTGTAGCACATAGAGACTTAAAGGACCATGATCTTTCCCAAACTGAGCCTAATCCTGCCTGTAGTATATAGGCAGTTAATTATGTTTGTTGAAGGATGCAGTGAGACTGTCTGACCAATTCAAATCAGGTTTATATAGACACAGTCAAAAATGTCTCCAAGCAGCTGCATCAGGAGGAAAGCACCAGGAAAAATCAAAGAGGTCCCAACATAGCAAAGGTTGTTTATATATTGTATTTAACTCTAATTGGGTTAGCAGCTGAGACTCTGAGGATTAAACAAACTGACCTAAATACTGGTCTCAGTGGTCTTAGTTAGTGTCTAGTTTCCTGCCTCTCAGCCGATTTGGGTTCCCAAATACTCTCCAAAGCATGTTATTTTTGTATCAAAAAATGTGAAACTATGTTGTATTATTTCTTGTGGTTCTGACACAGCAATACTCTTTTGGAGAATAGACTCTGTGAAGAGATTAAACAACATCTGAAGAAAACATCTGATCCATCCTGGCCTCGTGGAAGGAATGCAGAAGTAGCAGGGATGGAGTGGATGGAGCGAGATGGTGTCCAGGCAGGATTGCTGGCACTGGCAGTTATTATTCCAGCTAATAGCAGATGGTAGAGAGGAGAAATCATCCATTTTCATTTACAATTTATTTTTATGCTGCAAGAAGCAGGATTGCTCTAGTCATTGCTGTCAGGCAGCCCTCTGGAAGGAAAACCTTATTTACCGTGAGCGATATTTTTGGAATGAGTTTTTCATCCTAGTATATTGGGAGAAGATGCTGCAGGGCCAGCAGTGAGATGGAAAATGAGCCCATTTACTGACTGAAGGGCTGGAGGATGTTCCTGAAGGAGGGGTCCGGTGTCGATCTCACAAGGGGTTTGTTGGGTCAGGACACATCTCGGTGTGTTTGGCTGTGGATGGGTGAGCAGCACTTAGGTCACCTTTTAGCCAGTTATTTTCCACCTTCAGCTGTTGGCTGTCCCTGCTTGGGACGATGAGGGGACATGATGGGGAGCTTGAGGCAGTGAGGTGACGGGACATGAGGTTCTCAGGGTGATGAGGTAACCACAGTGGGGACACGAAGGTGCTCAGCGCAGCGAGGTGACATGAAGAGGACACAAAGATGCTCAGGGTCACGAGGTGATGTGGTGGGGACATGAAGGTGATTGGGATGGTGTGCTCTTTGTCCCCTGCAGCTTTTCATGTCAAGAACGTCATTTCCCTTCCCTCAGGAGGGCTGAGTGCGGAGAAGCCCAGTTGCAAAATGACACGCTGGAGCCGTAGCAGTGGTGATGCAAACCCCCACTGCGCTGTCCCCCAGCCCCTGCCAGACCCCTTCACTCAGGGTGGGTTTTCCTCTGGTGCAGGTTTTCCGCACGGATCTGATAACGGCCATGAAGATCCCTGACTCCTTCCAGCTGAGCCCTGACGAGTACTACGTCCTGGCTGATCCCTGGAGGCAGGAGTGGGAGAAGGGTGTCCAGGTGCCGGCAAGTGCCGAGGCCATCCCTGAGCCTGTGGTCAGGTAAGTGAGCACGGTCCCCTCTGTGGGATCCCCTCTGCCTTGGTGGGGTGCACACACTCAGGGGGCATGCAGAGGTGATGCATGGGAACTGGGCTTGCACAGGGACGTGCAGGGACCTCCCACTGCACCCTGAAAAGTCCCTCTCGTGTGCCTGGCTTTTTTTGGGCAGTAGCCAGGCGGGCCAGCTCCTTGCTTCCTCTTGGTGGGGGAATTTTCGAAAAGATCCGATAAAATCAAGGGGAGGATAAAAAAGTACCAGCAGAAAACCACCCAGAACTCCAGCCTCTGCCTGGCTGGCTGATGCCTCTCTGCCTAGAAACACGTGGCTGTACCGCTGGTATTTCACGGCAGGGGAGCAGGAGTTGGCCCTTAAATTAAAAACTTCCCTCTTTACTATGTTTGTGTGGATTGGAAACGTGCTGGGCATGCTGAGATTCGGGGCTTGGGAAAAGGAGCCCAGCGAATAGAGAAGCATCTCCCAGACCTTGTAGAGACGACGTCTGTCAGCCGAGATCGGGGGCTCATTAGCTATTTTAAAATAGGGAACTGGGTTCTAAAATAGACACTTAAACAGCTGCTCAGGCAAAAGAGAAACGTGGGGGAGCTGCTACCCGCTCGATGTGTATGTGGGATTATCCCAGGGCAGTGGCCAAAGCTGTGGGGGAGAGGCTGGTGCTGCTGCTGGGGTGAACTGGGCAGGTTGGGAAGGGACCCTGAAACTCTCAGGGTGGGATCCAAAACTCCCTGCAGGGTTTGCAGGAGCTTTGGAGCTGCGGTGTGTGCCTTGGTGAGGTGTGAACACTGCTGGAGCAGGGTGCCTGGGTGGTGCTGGGGCTGCTCTGGGAGCGGGGAGGCTGCAGGGGGGGGTGTTTTGCCCGGGGATTGGGGCAGGGAGCAGAGGCCGGCGGAGGCTCCGCTTGTCCCACAGCAACAGCAGCTGCTGCTGCAGCTGCCGACCCCGCTTCTGAAGTAAACTTTTGTGTACGCTCCCCTTCCTCCCCCGGGGAAAACAGAGAAAGAAATGAAACTTTAATGAGTCTGAACACATCAAAAGGGAAGTTGTAAAGGGGGCTGTTGAGTTGATTTAATCCTTGGGAAAGAAAAAAAAACCAACCCCAAACCAGAAAATAAAAAAAAAAAAAAAAAAAAAAAAAAAAAGAGAGGGGGAAAAAAACACCCTGTGTGTGGAATATCTTTTTTTAGTTGTCTTAGATAGCTAACCACAGGCTGGCCTTGCCAGTGCTCTGCTCCCCAGCTGAGGGCTCGTGCCAGGGCTGTTTCCAGCCAAAAAGTGGTCTTGGTGCTGCCTGGGCTGGCAGTGCCCATTTAGGTCCAGCCTGGCAGTGGCTGTCTGTAGGGTGGGGTTTGGCAGACCTCACAACCAGGAGCTGCCAGGGCACAGGACAGGCTGAAAATGTGCCCTGCTGCTTGTCTGCAAGCTCTTAATTTTGGGGGTCCTGGGGCAGCTCTGCTAGTGCCGTGTGTTGCCAAGCATGGATATTCCTACAGTCACTCCTGGCGCAGGTCATCCCTCCCACGTCCCCATCTCACTCTGTCTCGCTCTGGCACCAGCCCTTTCCTGATATCTTTCGCGTTTTTCAGGCCACTCTTGTGTCTTCTCTCAGTCCTCTCCTCAAGACAAAGCATTATTATTTTGAGCTTCCATCCAAGGCTGTGTTTGCTGGAGTTGTGAACACGTTTGTCAGTCCTCAGGCTTCCCCTGGTTTCACCCACGTCGCCACAGGGACGTGCCCACATCTTCTGGAGGGGACATCCTGGTGCTGCCCACTCACCTTGAGTGTGAGGTTTCACTTCCACCATCAGATTCTTCTCTGAAGAATTTCCTAATTCTTGGGGTTATTTTGCTTATGTGGTTATTCTCAATCTCAGCACGATTCCAGAATCCTTGATGCGTTGCCTCCTGCAATGGTTCCACCTCTTTCTTCAGTTCCTCAATACCATTTGGTGTTTAAGCCTTTCTCTCCAAAGAGTTTGTTTTATTTTTGAAGTCTGATAATGTGTATCATGGATATTAGAAAGAAACTCTTCCCCTTGAGGGTGCTGAGGCCCTGGCACAGGTTGCCCAGAGCAGCTGTGGCTGCCCCATCCCTGGGAGTGTCCAAGGCCAGGCTGGACAGGGCTTGGAGCAACCTGGGCTGGTGGAAGGTGTCCCTGCCCATGGCAGGGGGTAGAACTGGGTGATCTTTAAGGTCCCTTCCATCCCAAACCATTCTATGCTTCTCAAATCTGACCCATTCTCTGTGACCTCTCGAAGATACTTATTGCTGGCTCCATCACTCCCAGCTAATCTCAGGTGGATTTCTGCAGCCCCTCTGGTTTGCACCATGCCCTGCTCATCCCAGGTTGCTCCAGGGATGCTCTGGGATTGTGCTGCTTACCCAAAGCCTTAGCTTCCTTGGAGTTCTTTCCTCTCCCGTTGCTCTGTCTGTCTGTCCTGCACCATGTCCCATCTGCCTGGAACCATCTCTCTTTGCTGACAGGACATCAAGCAATCCTGAAGGACTTTTTCCTCAGACTGATGCCTGTTTGGGATATTTTACCTTCACTAGTGTGATGTGAGTGGAATGAAGAGCTCATTTCACAGCAGCATCCCAGGGGGACAGGCAGTGACACTGCCAGATTTGTTTTGGTCAGGACAGCATCTCTCCACATGCTGCTCTCCCTCCCAAAGCATCCCTGCCCTCAGTGTTTTCCCACTTGTGTCATGATGTGAGAGTTGCAGGTGGAGAGGGCAGCGTTGGACTGCCAGGGACAGTGCAGACTGCAGTTGCTTTCCTATCTCCAGGGTTAGACAACTCCCTCTTGCAGCTTGCCCTGCGTTGGAGAAGTGTCAAGTGTTTTTTTCACAAGAGATGACTGTATTTCATCTGCCTAAAGAGAGCAGCCTTAAAAGGCCTTACAACTCCATTTACCTCTCTAGTTTAATTGCTTTAATTCACCCCAGTCTCCATCCCAGGTGATGGATGAGCAGGTACCTCTCTGGTCCCACCTGAGCTGCTGTTTTCACTCCCACCCTGTGGCTGCTGCCCCATGGCCTGAGCATCACTTCCCCCCTTTGCTTCCTTAACTTTCCATTTTCCCTATTCAAACCAACAAAAAATACACATAAACCCAGCAGATCCTCTCTGTGTCACATATGGACCATCCAAATTCCTTTACTCTGCTGAAAAAAAATCCCAGCACTGATGTTTTCTGTAGACTGGAGATGCTGAGCCCAGCAGTCGCCTCTCTTCCTCACTTTGCTTTCCCCCCACCTCAGAGGTGTGACAGAGCATCCTGCCCTTAGAGAGGGATGCCCTTGGTAATCCAGTCCTGATGTTGCCAATTCTGACAGCCGCTTCCATGGGAAATTCCTAGAGGGAGGCAGCAGGGGGGAGAAGCCACCAGAGCCCCAGGAGCTGGCGAGCAGGCAAGCACTGCCTGCAAAATGATACCCAGCCCATCATCCCGGAGCCCAGGGCTCTGATTCCTGGGCTGAGCCATCGCCAGCCAGCGGATTGTGCTGTGGAGTGTGCGGGAATTGCTTCCTGCTCCAGAGGAGGGGTCTTGTTCTCCGAAAGGTGCTGCCGTTTACGCAGCCGCTGCTGCTCTTTTCATCTCCCGCCTGGGCGCTTGGAAACCAGCTCTCCCTGCCCGCACCCTGCCTCGAGGTTTTGTGCCTCCAAAGCTGAAAATTAGATTTTTGAAACGTCTTGTTTTTACTGGAGCTCTAAAATGTCAAAAGCTGGGGGTGAGGCAGAAGGGAAAGAGCTGTATTTTAAGGAATGCTTTCCCCAGAAAGCAGCTGTCTCAAAATGCCTCTGCTAAGAGCCACCTTAAACTCAAGGGTCCTTTCTAGGTTAGCACAAATCACAGTGCAGTTGTGAGGAAAACGGTGGGGGAAGAGGTGCAGCATCTCTTGGTGTGGTGTCCCGGGAGGCAGAGATGCTGCCGGTGGCCACCTGCCTGCCAGGGTGTTTAGGCAGTGCAGGAGATGAGCTGTTTCCTCTCCGTGATCATTTCTGGCTCATTGCTGCTGAAAAGGGTTTTGTTTTGTATGGTGACATGTCTGAGAATTGCCCAAAGCTTGAAGGGCTCCAGTGTGGTGATAAAAGCTGCTTGCAGTCAGATGGGAGCAGAGGAGGGAGTAGTGGAGGAGTTTCCCTCCCAGCAGGCAGGCTGGCATCCTCTGCCCATGGGTCTCCCGGTCACCCACCTGGGATGTGGGTGGTGGTGACGCTCCACCCCAGGGGTAACAGGACATACCTGTGCTAGACCCCATCACCAGAGGATCCCCACTGGCTTTCTGGGACCAGAGATGAGCCTCACAGCCCCTGTGTGAGCCCTGCAGTTGTTTTACACTTGGGCAAAGTGAGGCACAGAGATTTACACCATAAGTCAGTGGCAGAGCCGGGTGCAAGGTCCCAGTGTGGTGTGGGGTGCAGTTGGGTGCTGGATGCAAAGCTGCCCCATCTCAACACAGTTTGAGTTTAAGGATTATTAAACAGGATAAAGTAAGGGTATTTGCCAGTTTTGGAGCATCAGAGCTGTGGGTACCTCTCGTGTTGTAAATGGGAAGGAGATGCTTCAGGTGAGCTGTGTCTACCCAGAGTCACCCTGTGATAAACCCAAAGGGAAAGTGGGCTTTGCTGGTTTGCCATGGGTGCTCGTAGGAGGCTGTGAAGCCCTCTTTGCACAGTTGGGTGTGCCAGGATGAGACCCAGGCTCGTCCCTTCCCACTGATGCCAGTACCAGTGCTGATGCTGGGGGACCGTTGAGCTCACACAGCAGAGCACCCCTTCATAAAGCAGCAGCATCTACGTGGGATTTTATGCACCTGTACAGGTTTTATTTCCTGCTTTATTCAATGATTTAATGTTTTTGGCATGTGGCTCCTTCCCCAGGCTGACAGGGATGTAAGCAGGATCTCGAGGTGGCTCTTGGATCTCGCATTAAGCCACATTAGTATGTGCTGTAGATTCTGTTTCCTGTGAATTTGCACACAGCGGGAGGACGAGCAGGAAGGCTGCTTCTTGCTGGCAGGCTTCCCAGATATTCTTGGCATTGCAGATCTATACTTGCATCGTCGCTGTGGCCCTGTTTTAACAGAAAACAGAAAGTGCTGTGGCAACAGGAAGGCACAACCTCGGCGAGTACCAGCTCGGCGATGGCGGCGGCACCGGCGCAAACGCCGTCTGCCACGTCGCACGGTGGCTGTCCCTGCCCTGCCCTCCTCCCTCAGGTCCCCTCCGCCCCTCTCCTCTGATGGCCACGCACAGAGGTCGAGCTGGGCGCACATCAAGGTGGTGCAGGGCTCCTGTGCCCGGGTCATGGTGGTGTGGGGCTGCCCAGTCGGTGTTCATCTCCCTTGAGCTCTGCTGCTCTGTACTGGACTCCAGACCCATAAGGAGTTGCCTTCACATCTCCAGGAGTTCCAGCAGCTCTTTCAGAGGGTTCAGAGTTGCTGGCAGGTCGTGGTTTTGCAGCAGCAGCATCATCAGAGGAGGATCCCCGAGGAGCAGGTGGAGATGAGTGCACCGGGGCAGGGAGAAGAATTAACTGGGGCACCAGTAGTGGGTTAGGACTGGGACACATCCCTGCCCCCCATCTTGCAGTGAGCAGGCAGCTTGGCTCATCCCAGCAGGGCTGGGTGCTGCATCCAGAACACCCAGTCCTGGGAGGGAGCAATTCCAGCCAAGGGAGAAAATCCCACAGGGAGCAGCCTCTGCTGCGTGTGGAGCGTGGTAGCCCGAGGAGCTGTGGCCAGGCTGGCCTGGCAGCAGGGTGGCACGGTGCAGATGTCCCAGCAATGTGTGGACGTCACCTCTCCCTCTCCCTGGCGTGCAGCAGGAGCCCTGGCTGGCAGCCAGGCTGGATCCTTGCTGCTCCCAGCCCTGTGTTCAGTGTGTACTGCATGAACCAGCACACTTTGTTCTCGAGTGGTGAGATTGGACTTCCTTTCCTCGGTCGGCAACGCAGGCTGGCTGTTGACTCATCAGCAGCTTCCCTTGGGCTTTGCTGCAGAAGGGGCAGGCAGGATTCTGCAGCAGTTTGAGTAGCTTTTGGAGCAGAGCTTTTTTTTTTTTTTTAACATAATCCTTTTTTTTTTTCTTTCCCCCCCCCCCCCTTTTTTTTTTTTTCCTTCCCTCCAGCTCATCACGAAAAATGTGTGAGTTTGGAGCTTGCAGATGGCATGCTGGTGATTTTACAAAGGGCTATTTCTCGGGTTGGTTATCCCCATTCTGTGGCTGCCTGCCCTTAAATATGCCTGGGTTCTGGTATGCTCCAGAAATACATGTAACACTTCCCTTTCAAGATCTGAGAGTGTGCTCTGATCAAAAGAAATGAGAATCCTAACTTCCCTAAATGTTTAGATCGCAAGCCCTGGGACAGGGGAGCGTGGGGAGAGGAAAGCTGGCTGCCTGCCTGCTCCTGGGGACCCCCACAGTGACACCTGGCCACGGGGAGGATGGGCTGGCTGGTGGCACCAGTCCAGGGCAGCAGAACAACCCCAGTGATGTGACATCAGTGAGTTCCCTCTGCCACTGGCACAGGGAGGATTCCAGTCAGATCTGCTCAGGCAACCCTTGTCCCTGCAGGCAGTGGGGAGGGCTGGGTCGTGCACAGAGTGGCCTGTCCTGCTGGTGGACACTCCTGGAACTCTCCCAGGACAGCAGTGGTGCCTGGGCAGTGCGGAGGGTGGTGCAGTGGAGAGTTGTGAGCTCATGCCCGGTGCCCACAAGTGCTTTGCAAAGGAGTAAGTGTGATTTACTCTACCTCTTATCGTCCTCAGTTCTGGTTTGCTCTCTGCTTGACAAGATCTTGTGTGGCCTTTCAGCAGGTCCTCACCTTTATTGGTTTGCTGCGGGAAATGTATTAATCCAGCCTGTTCTTACCTTGTTCCCAGCCACTTGGACTTATATTCTGAATGTTTGCTAATCCTCCCAGTGGGTGCCTGTGGTTTATGCTGGATCCAGCACACAGAAAGTCAAGTGTATTTCAGCAGCAAAGGTATAGAATGAGTGAGCTTGATTTCCCACTGCTCTGTAACGAGGTTTACAGCTCTTGGGACCAGCTCCAGTTTGGTACAGCTTTGGGAGCCTCCCCATCTCGCTCCATCACCTCTGCTCCCCATCCAGAACCACGGATTTAGCATCTAGCCAGGCAAACCCCAGCAGCTCTGGTTGCTGGGCTTGCAACCACAGCAGTAATTAAATCACCTCTTAGTGATTTAGTGCACCTTGGGTCCCCACTGAACAAGGAACTATAATTTTTAAGTGCTCTTCAGAGTGATGGGAGGAGCGGGACAGCCCGGCAGCAGGAATAGCTGCTTGGTTCTTGGTGCTGCTGTGGATAATCCTGTTGAATTTAGGTGAAGCCTGTGCTGCTGGAAAGTGAGCATCCCTGTGCTCCCAGGACCTTGGGGAGGTGGAGGAGAGCTGGTAGGTGGTTTTTTTCAGTGCACTTGAAGAAGATCTGGAAAATCTGATCTAGTTGAAGGTGTCCCTGCTTGTGGAAGGAGGCTTGGACGTGGTGACCTTCAGAGGTCCCTTCCAACTCAAACCATTCTAGGATTCCATGAAGTGCACCCAGGCCAGCATAGCTGCATGTGGAAGGTGCAGGAGGGAGGTTGATCCCTCCTGGTTTTCTGGGATGGGCTGTGAGCTGCTTGGAGTGACTCAGCATCGGAACTGTTCTCATGTGTTCCAGGGTTCAGCGTTAGTGCAGCGATCCAGAACACATTAAAGGAGTCTGGATGCTGCCTTTTCACATTCCTCAAAGCTTTGCTTTCCTCGGGCTGGGTTTGTGTCAGGAGACCCATGTGGTGACACCGTGCTGAGGATGGGAATCGCCTTCTTTGTGCCCTTGTCTGTGTTTTGAGCTCTCAGATGCTCAGCTCTGGGAGCAGCAGTGTCAGGGGCACTTGGCCAGTTCCTGACCTGCTGTGGCTCATGCTCAGACCGTGGCAGGTGCAGAGCTGCCACCATTGCTCACATCTTGTGCCTCTGGTCCCCATTAGGAGGTGGATACAAAGGCAAGTGGAACTGTCTGTGTTACTGAAGAAATTGTGCAAACATTATCTGTCTGGGATAATTAATTCCAGATGCATTAATGTTAGTAGTTTGGCTTAAGTTACATAAAGAAGCAACATTTTTTTGTCTTTTTATATCCAGAAAACACACACTCAAGTGTCCCTGGCTTCCCTAGTAGCAATTCCAAGATATATACTGCTTAAATGGAAGAGAGCAGAATGCTGGCAGCCTGTGGGCTGGGTTGGGAGAAGGTTGGTGTGTGACATGGGTCCCTGAAGGGCCACCAGGTAGGTCAGTGATGTTCTGGGAGGAGGAGGAGAGCAGCACCTATGGGTGTTGGGGCTGAGGCTGGCTCTGCCCTGACTGCCTGTGGGGAGAAGATGCTGCCTGAGCATCCTCTGCAGCTGCCTTGAGGCTGGAGGCTGCTGGGTTTGCTGGAATTCAGAGCCAAAGAGCAGCACAGGCTGTGCTCTGTCCCAGCAACAGGGTACAGTCCCCTCCTGCTGCCTTCAGCATTGCTGTAAGAACTGAATGGCCCAGAGAGAAAGAGGGGAAAGGAATATGGGGAAGGTCCTTGCACAGCACTGGAAATTGTGTGTGTATTTTGCTCTCAGCCCAGACACCGCTTTTGTCTAGTCAACCAGAAAAACATCTGCATGTTGTTGTTCCAGCCAGCCCACCAGCAAACCACTGCCCAGCCACTGCTGTGTCCCTGCAGCCGTGGTTTGCTTCCCACAGGAGTGTGGAGATGAGCCCAGCTGTGCCACAGTGCCCGTCCTCTCCTCTGCCTTGGGAAGGCGGGCTCTGCCCTGCACCTGAGTGCTTCTGCACCAGGTCCCTGCTCCCCTCTGCATCGGGAGGATTTGCTGGGCACCGAGTCAGGGCTGCAACTTAAATAATTCATTTGTTGAGCTGAATCTCGGGGAGATTTAGGCTGGAATATAAACGTGAGGAATGCAGGGACATCAGCGCTCCGGTCTTTCTCTAGTCTGCCGGGTATCAGGCTTTTTATGTGGTGATAAACAGCTCAGAAACGGAATTGGAAAAGCTGTCTGGGTTTCACAAGATGGCTGTTTAGTGCCTCCTGTTCACTTGTTTTCCTCTTTTTTATCACATCAAAGAAGAGTGAATCACTTTCTCCTTAGAGGATTACATTATTCCAGAGGCCTGGAAGGACCCACTATGGTTACAGGCTGTTACTGGAGGAGATTTTAGATGGGTGGGGGGAAAACTGAGCATATTTTTTATTGCACCTGCTAATTGTGATTTGGAGGTTCAGCTGCATTTCTGTAAAACTTCCAGATGCTTTAATGTTAGTAGCTTGGTTAGTAGTGTTAGTAACCTGCCTGTGTACATCCTAAACTGCCAGCAGCTCGGGAGGGGTCCTTAATGTTCTGCACAGAAATAGGACTGTCACAGGGGCATTTCCAAGCCCAGAGAGAGAGACCTTGAACAGTCCCAGAGCCCAAAGGAGTTTCCCAGCCATGGTGCTGGTCACGGATCGGACACTCCCGATGGCTGGGGGTGTTTTAAAAGCCGATAATGGTAATTTCTGATGTTCACTGGGCAGCACCGAGTGTCGGAATTCAGCGGGGAAAGAGAAGGGCGTCAGCTGAGGGGACGGTGGGTGTAGCTGAGCTGGGCCAGCAGGGTCCCTGAGAGGTGCTGGGGTCCCTGCCGCATCCTGTGGTCCCTGCCTGGTCCCTGCCGCATCCCCAGCCAGCGAGGGAGGGATGGGGTGTGCAGGGATAGGCATTACGTCACCTGGAGCTGCACTCACTGGCTGCCGGCACCCGGAGGGCAGGACGCTGCTGCAAGCAGCATTAACCCCTTCCTGAGCATCCTCCGTGCCACTTGGGCAGCACAAAGGGACCCTCCCGGGGCTGAGCGTTGGCCCCTGGTGTCTGTGCAGTCAGGGGGTGCCTTCTGGGCACGGCTGCTCCTGTTGCTGGAGCTTTGGGGAATCCTCCCGGCGCCAAATCCCGCTGCTTTGTTCCCCCCGAAACTGCCGCGAAAGCCGAGCGAGAGCTTCGGAGCTGAACCAGGCGTTTGCTGCCTGCGTAGGTTTTGGGGACAAGCCCTTCACAGAAGGTTTAGGTTGCACCCAAGGGCAGTACCAGCCCAGCCACGTGCAGCAGCAGCAGTGGGGACCATCAGCCCCCACAGATTCCCCTTCCCGGGCCCAGCCCTGACCTAACGTACGTAGGAATTTTCGTGGATTTGCAGAGGCTGTTGCCAAATCTTGAGGGGGTTTTGGCTCCAACAGCCAATAAGGAAATACTGCAAATCCTTTATTTTCTGCACAGAGTGGTCCCAGCAGTGCCATCTGATTCTGCTCAGGTTCTTGTTTGTTTTAAAATGAAAGGGTTTGGTGACAGTGGCCTGTCAACATACTCTGTGTCATTGTCACCTCTCTCCTCCCTGGGACCAGCCACCTCCAGCCCTTTCTCTGCTCCATCTGCAGGAGGATGTGTTGGCAGACCCTGGGTACCAGTGTGGTCCCTCCTGTGGGCTCCAGGGGCTCTGCTTACAGGTGACTTGTGCCAGGGGTGACAGCAGGATGCCCACAGGGCTCTGAGCTCTCCAGCACCCTGTGCTGGTGACCAGGGTGCTGCAGATGTTACCTGGAGTATCTTCAGTCGAGGAGGGGAGGGCTGAAGTGCTCAGGTACCTGTTAGCACCAAAACCTGGATCCTGAAGATGCTTTCAGGCTCATCCAGCCGGTCCAGCCAGCTTGCATGCAGGTCTGAACATCAGGCCAGTTAATTTGAAACCCAACCACTTAATATCTTCTTGGCATTCCCTTTCTTCTTTGAACCCAGCTTTGGGAGTACAGTTTTTGGCTCCTGGTTTTATAGACTTTACTAGAAGCCATAAAAATGCAATAAGTAGGCGTAACATGGTCAGTAAATCCGTGTGTGGGTACGCTGAGGGTCACAGAATGTTGTGTGTGGGTTGCAGCTCGTTATTGTGACCATCCACCACTATCTCCAACCCCATCCTTCACCCTTATACCCCCAGGCTCTTTTCCTAACACCTTCAGTTCTGCTCTGCTGTGGAGAAGCAGCAGCATCTATAAAATCTGTTAGCTTGGGTTCATAGGAGGATGGGGCATCTGGTCCAAATGGCCTGCTAGATACTGTTTTCATAATCAGAAAGTGAAAATCATCCTTTAAATTGGCCTTTTAAAGTTGTCTCGTGTGCTGCAGGAGAACTCCCCTGTGAGCAGAGCTGGCGGTAGGAGCAGTATCAGCATCCACTGGAGGTTGCTGGCAGAGTTATCTTTCCACTGACTTTCCTAAGCTGATTTATTTATGGACACTGGGCAAGACTAATTTAGACTGGAATGGAGGTAAAGAAAAGATGACTGACTAAAGCCTTTGCTGTAATAAAATTAAGTGTTTTCAGATGAGAAACACTAGGCAGGATTAATTATTTCTATCTGGTATATTAAAAGCATATAGAAAAAAATGCCTTCTCCCTTCAGCCAAGTGAAGCATTCAGTTTACAGAGATCATTAACCATGGGAATTTGCTGAGTATATTTTATTACTGTGTAATCTTCTCCAGGGATGGATGTGATCCTCAGGAGTGTTGGGGTCCACTTACTCCTTTTCCTCAAGTGCCCTTGAGACCCACTTTCAGACTAATGGCCTCAGGTTTGTTGTGCTTTTCAGGCTGATCCCAATTTTCAGCCCTTTGTTTAAATGAGCCTTTGATTGATACAGAATTTTTTTAAAATATCGTGTTTCTGACTGGATAAATAAAGGAGTGAATGCTCCTCCAGTGTAATCGAGCTCCTGCAAATGGTTTGGCTCTTGGTGGAGGCTTTGCCTCCATGATTCCTCACCCTGATGCTGCAGGGAATTTGGGAGGGTTGCTGGCATGTGTGCAAACTCCTCATCACCCAGCCTGGGTTTCTTTTTGTCTACTGAGCAGCTATTTGGAAACTTGAGTATTTCCAAAGGGATTAAACCTTGTTCCTGCACGGAAGTGGAGCCCTGGTGACATCCCCAGCTCTCAGGGCCCAACAGGAGATGGGCAGGAGACACTGCTGAGGGTGGCCCCCGTGGTTTGTTCCCTTTTTTCCTGCTGTGTCTCCACTGGGCAGCACAAAGCTGGCAGCTTTCTGGGCTAAGTTTCTTGGTGCTGTTGGAGTTGAGGAGGGGTGCACAGCTTGGTCTGTTTTCTGTATTGCTGTAAGGCAGGGCATGGACTTCTCCAAAGGACTGCTCTCGTGTATTAAATTGTAGGATCTGTCCCTTCCTAGCCCAAGGCACTGTCACTGCAGTCACTGATCTTTATACCTGAACACCAAGAAGCCCTCTGCAGGTGTGTTAACTTGTGTCAGGAAGGAGTGAGCTGCTTTACAGGAGCATGATTTTACCCACTAAAGCAAGGCCAGGAATTGATGGGAGGCTGTGCAGCTCTGGGCATCACGTCCCGCTTGGTCTTCCCAGAGGCTCGGGGTGTCCCATGTGAGCCTCAGCATCTGGCAGCCTCCAGCTCCCCTGGGGATGGGAGGGGATGCTCATGGGAGCAGGCACAGCCTCTCATATGGTTTGCTGAATTGTTTGCAAGCCAGGAAAACCTCTTGTTTAAGTGCTGGGGATGAGTCAGGAGGTTGATCTGGACCAGGCTTCCAGCGGGTCTTCGTGGGGTTATACAAGCTGCTCACTGTATGACAAATAATTTAGCAGTTATTTCAGTTTCTTCATTTCTGACCTCCTCCATTTGCTGATATTTGAAATGGTGAGAATATGGCACAAATGTGTCCCAGCATCCCCAAGCCTGAATTAACTCCAGGAGATCTAGCCCGTGCTGCCTGCTCAGTGTGGGGGCATGAGGTCATGCCCGTGGAGGGGAGACTCCAAAAGTAAAGTCTAGTGGTCCTCTTGAGAAAATACATTTCATATTAATCCTTATTCCTTGTAGGACCAATAACTAGTAATGGAAAGAGGCTGCTGAGTGCTGCAGCACCTGATCATCCCTCCCTGATCCGTGTGTTCCCAGATGGGGGAGGCACCTGCCATCACTGCATTGGCACGTTTCAAACCTTTTAACAGAGTGCCAGCGAGCACGTGGAGCTCGTTAGGTGTTTGTATCTTAATTACCTTGATCTTCACCACCAGTGACATGGTGAGAAGCAAAGCGTCACTCTGCGAGTGCCAGTTCCCATTAAACCCAAGCACACTCCGTTTAATCAGTGCCAGGAAAAGCTGGACGTCAGGGGCTGGGGGTGCTGCTGTCATCAGTGAGCCCCTGGGCTCCCTGTGGTCTCTGCATCACCAGGGGCTGTGCAAAGCCAGGACCTGAGAGCCTGCACACAGGTTTGGAAGGGGTTTGGGAGCGCTGGGCAGGCGGGTGCATGACTGGGGAGGGACACTTTGCCATCCCTGAGCACCGGGTGCAGCAAAGAGCCTTCTTCACGAGGTACCTGCAGAAGGAATGGGAGGCTGCCCGTGGAGCTGACGTGCCCAGGCTCAGGCAGGGGCTGTGTCCCTCACTGGCAGTGCAGTGCTCAGCTCTCAGTGAGCAGTGAGGGGTGTCGTGTGCCCCATGTTAGTGATAACCCCAGGAAGGTTCTGCAGGCACCTCAGCATCCTTATCACACCGAGGGCATTTCAGTGCTGTCGATAGGGAATGACCTGCTCAGGATACTCCTGTGATATGTACACAGAGCATTAATCTTTGCCCTTTTATGCCAGGGTAAAAATAGCAGCTCCTTCCTCCTGCCATCCCGAGCATCCCGGGCTGGCCGGGTGTCAGACCATCACCTGTTGGGTGAGCAGCTTGTGTAACTCGGCTTAGGGAGGGCTTACAGGGCTGGCCTCGTGCTGCTCAGGCAGCTCTTTCCAGCCACAACATCCACTGCAGTTGGAGGATTGTTTTTTTCTCACCAGCTTTGAGGTCTCTCTGGTAAGAGAGCCCTGTCCAGCCTGGCTGCTGACCCTCCCAGGGCCTGTTCCTGTGCAGGGATGAGCTGGACGTGGGAAGGATAGGTTCAGTCCTCCATGAACCAATGCATGTTACACCAGCAGCTTCTGCTGATTTTTTTTTTAATAGCACCTTCTAGTGCCTAAAGGAGCTACAAGAAAGGCTGGAGAGGGACTTCTACATGGGCATGTAATGACTAGACAAGGAGAAGTGGCTTCCTACTGACAGAGGGCAAGTTTAGATTAGATATTAGAAAGAAATTTCTCCCTGTGAGGGTGGGGAGGCCCTGGCACAGGTTGCCCAGAGAAGCTGTGGCTGCCCCATTCCTGGAAGTGTTCAGGGCAAGGTTGGAGTAACCTGGGACTAGTGGAAGGTGTCCCTGCCCATGATAGGAAGAAGGAGGACTGGATGATCTTTAGGGTCCCTTCCAACCCAAACCATTATGTGATTCTGTGATTTTAGGGGTCTGGGAGCTCCTTAGATGTCAGTCCTGAAGCTCTGGCTGGAGCATGCCTAGTTTCAGTGTTGCTACTCCATCTGCATTAAATACAGGCATTACTGAATCCCCAGGACCTGTTCTAGATTACAGTGAGCTCGTTTTAAGATGTGGGGACTGAGAGCTGTCCTTTCATGGGATTATTTTCATTTCCTGAGCTGGAATTTGGAGATGTACTTGGGGCATTGGGTCACATCTTTATTTTAAGTTTACTGAAAGCAAAAGAGATGAAAATAATCCATGTCTGGATGTTTCCCTCTCTGAGCAATTAAATTGTTGCTTCTCCTGCTGGTGGCTCCCAAAGCTCCTCCAGAGTTTGTGACTGCAGAAGACAGCAATTAAACTACATGCCCAGGTCTGTAGAAACTCCAGGTTCATTTTCCTACCCTGCCACAGATTTCCTTCCTGACCTTGGGCAAGGCAGGTAGGATGCCATTCCCGAGGACAGCTGGGCACAAGTTTCTTCCCTTGGCACTTGCAGACCTTGGAGCATCTGGTACCAGGATTCATCTGGTTATGTGATGGGTACGATGGCTTTGCCCCAGACACATCACAGAGCATGAGGCACTCAGTGCTCTGACATTAACTTACACAGCAGGACAGAAGGCAGATAAAAGTCTTGCAGGCATCAGTGGCCTTCCCAGCTGGCTCTGGTGCAAGAGCAGGGCTGGATTCTCCAGCTTTGCACAAGGAGAAGCTGCTTAGAAGGGGTTGATGTGCTGCAGCAGGTTGCTATTTGGTGGTTGTTTCTTTGCAGCATCTTTCTGTCTTGGTATCTGTGCCAGGAGGTGGATTTTGTGGGAGGAAATGTGAGCTGTGCAAATACTGCAGCGAGCTCCAGCTCCCAACTTTGCTGAGATCTGTCAGCTGGCACCACAGGCTGCTTCTCGTTTCCAGCTTGTCCTCTGCTTGCATGTCATTAGGCATGACACTGTTGACATGTGCATGGCAAGTACCAGGCATATTGCTGCAGAGTTGCCAAGGAAAGGCAGAAGAGCTGACAGCCAGTGCCTGGTTGCTCCCTGGGCAGGGAGTTTGCAGCAGATAAACTCCTCTCCCCACCCCTGTGGTTGTGATTAGACTCAGAACAAATGTCACAGGCCACTGTGGGATGTTCTCCAGTGCCAAGGCTGCCCAGGTGCTGCTCAGCACAGTGTGGATGTGGTACTGCAGTGGCACAGCACACTGGAGGTGTTCATGGAGTAATGGCTGGGGGGTCACTGTTGCTCTCAGTATTTGGACCATCATATCCATTGTAGCTCGTTTTTCTCATGTAGAGGGTTAATTTCTGCAGATGAATGGGAAAACTATTGCTGTAGTGGAAGGAAAGTTGCCATGGACCTGTGCTGGGGCCACTGTCAGTGCTCGTGGGTTGACTTTGGTGCTTTCATTCTTGGAGTAGGGTTTGTACATGGGCCCCTCCAGGACAGAAACAGAATATTTTTGTGAGTTGTAGCTCTTTTTCAGCCTCTCCTTCCTTCCTTCCAGGATCATCCCCCAGCTGGAGAGCTCCCTTTCCCAGGTTTCACCGAGCAGCCTACCTGGCTCTGAGATTTCGGAAGCCACAAGGACTTACTTGCAAGGAATGAGCCGCTATGACCTGGACGAGCTCGATGCCTGCTGGTTGGAGCTTGTTAATATGGAGCTCAAGGAGATGGGTGAGTACTGCTGTTGGTTTTTTCCTTGCCTGGGGGGTCCCAGAGTGGACATCTGGGCTTTTTGGGTAATCATGTGGGACAGAATCTCAGAGATGCTGGTCCTGATTGCCTCCTTACCCAGGCATGTCTAAATATCACAGCACAGCATTGGCTGCACCACTGCTGTTATATCACTGCACATTCTTCAAATCCTTGAGTGCATTTTGGTCGAGTGCAAGTACCTGAGCTTGGAATTTGACCACTGGCACTCGTGCTTAGCATGGTCTGCTGGGCAGATTTGCTGGCACAGGCCCGTGGGTGTGTAGTCCTGCCAGACCAGGGAGGGATTTTCCAGTCCTTGTTAGGTAAGGGTTGCTGTGATGTGGCTGCTGCTGTGCAGGTAAGAATAGCACCTCAATAAAACATTCACCTTGTGAGGTCAGTGAAGGCTGAAGCTTGCCTGCATGAAGCATTCCTTGCAGTGGCAAAGATCTTTCCAGGGTGGGGCAGAGAATGCCACCAAGTGCTTGAGCAGATGGGATCGTGCCCTGCAGAGCAGGAGGGTTGTGCTGGGCTTCACAGGCAGCTGGCTGAGGGCTGCAGGGACATTCAGGAGGAAGGCAGGAAGATGCAGTTCAGTGAGTTTGTCTGGAGCATAAACCAGCTCAGAAAGTTGGTCACCACCACATTGCCTGATCTTGGAAGACATCTCTTCTTCTGATGTGCTCATGATTTACAACCAGATTTCGTTACCATGACCTTGAGAAAGTCACAGAGGCTGCTTTGACAGTTGCTCTGATTATCTGTTGCAGGTATCCTGTATATTGGAATTCCCATAATCTCAGCATTGTGGAGCCTGTAGCACCACTTGCAAATCACAGGCAGTTTTGCCCTTGTTAGCTGGTCTTGCCTGAGCAGCCTCAGCTCTGCCATGGGCAGAGGTTTGGCTTCTCCAGCTCAGTTTGGTTAAATTTGACTGGCTTTGTTATTTCTTTGAAGTGTTAGGTCTCAAGTGCAGTGTCCTAAGTGGCTTTCAGATGTGGAGCTCCTGTGCTGATGGAAGGTTGAGGTGACTGGAAGGTCTCAGCCCCAGGCCAAGGGGGGAGCTGGCTGCTGGGTGTCCCCACGTCACCTTTGGGCCCAGCTGAGTGTGCTGGGGGAGTGGCACTGCCCTGGGAGGCAGTTGGGTTTAGGAAGGGAGCTTGAGCTTCACCACAGCAGTACCCCCTGGTAGCCCTGCTCCGTGCAGCTGCTCTGGCTGGGCTGGCACCTCAGCACCCCCTTGGGTCGATGTCGGGACACAGGTCATGCTCTGACCCTCTGCAATTCTGAGCAAAATCCGTTTTTCTTTCTCCATCTCCTTGTCAGAGTCACATCCCCCATGGCAGCCATGCCCACCACAGGGTCTGGGGGCAGTGGGCTTCTTTGGGGGGGTGCATTTTCCTGCCTGTGGAAGCGGGGGGTGAAGGGCACCCAGATCCCACCCTGGCTTCTCCCACATGGGAAGCCTCTGCTGTGGCAGAGGCTTCCCATGTGGGAGAAGCCAGGGTGGGATCTGGGTGCCCTTCACCCCCCAGGACAGAGGCTTGCTGTGGCCTAGGCTGGTCCAAAGGCTGTCCATAAATAGTGCTTTCTCCCGGAAACTCTTGGCATTAATGACACGCTGAGGTTTCCAAACCCGCTTTGCTAATCTCTGAAGATCATTAACGTGACTTAACTGGAGAGCTGCAGCCTCCCCTTCCATTCAGAGGAGTCAGGAGTTATCTCCCAGCCTTAGGAGACAGGCAGAAGTTTAAATTCCTCCCGGGTGTTCGGCTGAGTTGTTGTCACTGGGCAGTCCAGGGGCACAATATGTCATTCCCAAAATATTTAATGACAGAGAAGGATGCTGATCTCTGACTGGCTCTTGAGGATCTGCGGGGAGGAGAGCTGGAAAACACCTCTGAGATCATCCAGCTCTCCTTTCGTGGATCCACAGTAGCACATGCCTTTTCCAGTCCTTTTTAGGTCACCCCAGGGATGGAATTTTATCACTGGGATCAGATAAACCTCCAGATAGCTCCATCTCTCTGCATTCTGCCTGCTGATTCCTCTTCCAATTAGGTGGAATTGCTGTGAAAAGCAAAACTTCTACATGAAAAGCAGAAGTTTTAAACATAAAAGAGCTTTAAATAGTTTTAAACCCCCCAGTAAGACGCCTCAGGAGCTATTGCTGTACTTGGTGGAATTGTGCTGTTTAAAGAACCTCTGTGTGCTAGAGATGAAGTCAGTATTTAGGCATGCCTAAGTGTTTTATTTGTTGCTGCTGCAATATGAGATTGTAAAAAAAGTGGATCTGAAGAGGGCTGAGTGAAACCCTGAGCCAGATTTATGTCCATGGCACTCCAGGCAGCACAGGCCTTTCCTCTTAGATGGGAGCCGTGCCGTAAGTCTTCGTTTTTTATATTAACATTTTATGCTGTATTTTGTGATCTCCACTAAATCCAAAGCCATTGTAAGAGCAGGGCTAGAGAGACTTCAAAGAGCAGGGCTGAAAGATCCCTTTGCAGTGATCGGCACTTCATAAACACATGGAAAATCCTCAAGAAATTGCTAAAATTGTTGTCGGAATCAATTTTGCTGAAGGCAGAGTTGAAGTTTCTAAGTATTCCCTTGACTTAATCCATATGGTGTATTCTGCTCACATATGCCCACCACAGCTTCTATCTTGGGAGCTGGAGGTGTTCCTGGTATTTTATGGCAGGAACATGCAAAGGTCACATGGATTGCTTTTGAAGCTCCGGGGGGAATTCATCGCTGCATACTTGAGATATGTCTGTGTGCTAATGAGATGATACCTCCCTTGGCAGAGGTGAGATTGGTCAAGTAGATGTGAAATAAGCTGAAGTCAGTGGAGGACCCCTGGGGAAGTTGTGCTCGCAGGGGCAGAGGCTGCAGTTACTCGTACTCCCCGCAGGCTGATGCTGCCTCCCTGCCAGTGCTGCGTGTCCCAGGCTGAGGCTGCTCCCATCCCACTGCATCCTTTTGGGATTCTGGGAGCCCCTTTTTCACCCTGAGGCAGCAAGTTGGCGTTCCCCAGGCAGGGACTGTCTCCAGCCCACCCACGGGTGCCCATCCCCATGTCCAGGCTGTGCAGGGCCAGCCCAGTGTAGAATCATAGGATGGTTTGGGTTGGGAGGGACCCTAAAGATCATCCAGTTCTAACACCCTGCCGTGGGCAGGGACACTTTCCACCAGCCCAGGTTGCTCCAAGCCCCATCCGAACCCCAGTGCAGGGGATCCAGGGCTGCTGTCCCACCACAGGGGTGCTCCCCAGGCCAGGCTGGCAGGAGGATGGGCAGAGGTCTGTCGTTTTTGTAGTGGGAACTGTTTCCCTTTACAGCCATAGGGGACCATTCCCAGCCATGGCCCTGCACCCCCTGCCCCTCACCCAGCCTCACCCTGCTCTGCCACTCAGAGCTTGGGAAAGCAGAGCCCATTAATAACTCAGGGTCTGTTTGTTTGGATATTGTTATTGTTGTTGTTTTGAAGAAATCCTGCCAGTTTGGAGCTGTTTTTATAACATGTCTGTGCTGCAGCCCACAACAAACATCCGTGTGTAGCCTGGAATCCTGGAATCTTTGTTCTCCCCCGAGTTTGTAAGCTCATGGCACAGGTACCATTTCAGCAGCAGAAGGGTGGGCTGTGTGGACAGAGGAACCAGCAGACCCTCCACTACCTGGTGGTGCTGTGCAAGCAGGAGATATTTAACAGAGGTACTGATGTGCAGTGTAGAAGTATTTTGGGAACAGATTTAGGGCTGGAAGCTGCTCTCAGTGTCGCTGTGTTGGTCTGGAGTAATGCTGTTGGTGTCAAAGGGAGGACTCACCTGAGCTGCCCAGAGGCAGGTGCCACTCTCACACTTTGCTGGTGGACTGTTGCTCTTCGTGTAGGGGTCCATCCCCCAGTTTAAGTCAAGAGCAGAACTCACCTTGTAAGCAGGCCAGTTGGTGGGCTCAGGGGGTAAAGAGGAACAGGACTGATGGCAGTCAGGACTGATGGCAGTCAGGAATGATGAGGGTGAGAGCACACTGCAGCAGGTCCATGGAGAGCTGGTGGGGGTCTTGGAAAGCCAAAGGTGGGGTGTGGGGCTTCTGATTCTGCTGTAAACAGCATCAGTCCCACAAACACCTCCATCACTGGCCAGGGGTGCTCCCAAAGCAGTGGGAGCTGCTGTGCCCAGGTGAGAACAGGTGAGATGGGACCATCTGCTGGGCTGCTGCAGCATGGGGTGGCTGAAGGGAAGGGAGGGAAAAAGAAGAAGAACACAAGCACAAATAATCCACTTGTGTGAAAATAGCCTTGGCCTTTAAGCTTATCTTTAAGCAAGCAAATTCAGGAATATTTTCAGGTGGCAGATCCTTAAGTTGTTGGCAGAGGTGAAAACACTGCAAGCCTCTGGAAGGGGGAGCTGAGCTTATTTAGCTCCTTAGAGAAACAGATAATCTATACCATGTGTAGATTAATGTATTAATTGTATGTATGTGATGTATCAATGTGCAGATTAACAGGGCTGGAGATCAGTGGGAGACCCTTCAGGCGTTTTACCTCCACATTTTCCAGCACAGTCAGTTTTCACATCAGGCTGTTGCTTTGCTGTTTCCATAAATCCCTGGCAGTAATTGCAGTAGTTTCCAGCAATACTCCAGGTTTTGCTGGTGGATGGAGCGAGGAGGCTTTCATCAGGAGTGCTCTAGGACAGCTCTGTCAGAGCTGAGCATCGCTGCAGAGAGGCAGCAGCTTATAAAGTGGCTCCTGAAACATTTTGTCATCATCTTAAATTTGAGCAATAATTGATGTCGGTGGGTGGCAGAAAGGGTGATAATTGGTTCCTGTAAATCTTTTAAGTGCATTAGCAGGCTGTGTTTGTAACAAAATGTCTGGAAGTTTTACTGTGGATGCTCAGCTCGCTGTTTTGTGTGTTTGGCCACACTTTACATGCAGGGTCTGTTTATAAATAACACTGATAAAAGATTAATGTACGATTGCTGCATCTCCCAAGCGCTGTGTGCCTGCATGTGGGGTGGGGTGGAGGTGACTGGGGCAGTCCCAGGTGGCCCAGTGTGGTGTTCAGGTGGTTGGCTGTCAGCCCCTGGCGTCCCTGAAGGATGCCTGGGACAGGATGTGGAATGCCCAGGGGGTCACCCAGCCCGGGGCAGGGTGGTTGGTGTCCCCTCAGGTGCCAAAGCAGGCAGGTTTGAAGAGTCTTGCCTGGGGCGAACTGGAGGGACAATGAGCTGGAAGGAGATCTCTGGAGTCTGTGATTCCTGTGCCATGTGTGAACACCCCATTCCCATCAGGGACCTGTCATTCTTTCACTCCCAGTCTCTCAAAGAGAGTAAGAGACAAGCCTGCATCATCTCACAAGTGCTTTCCCTTTTTTTATTGTTATTATAAAAAGGCAGTAATTTTGCTTGTTTATAGATATATTTTTACTGAAAAGTAGACTTCCAGCTTTATAGGCTGTGAATCAGCAAATGGCACAGCCTGCAGTCCTGATAGCTGTTTGTTCATGAGCTGCTTCTATCTCCATGTGTTCTCCACAGGGGGAAAGGATTTATTGTTTCAGTAAATTGATATTAGTGGAGCACGGTTCAGTCAGAAATAGGTCTCGGTGTTGTGAAAGGTGGCTCTCCAGCTATTTTTTTCCCCTCCCTGCACAGTGAGTTGGCTCACACCACGACAAGGAGTTAGCTGAGAATTCATTTAGCAGAAGAATATTGCTCCTTCATGCCACATAAATTACGGTCTTACAGACGTAATTATAACGGAGAGCGGCGTTGTGTGAAGGAATGTGCCCGGTGCTCCTCCCAGACGCGGCGCTGTGGCCCCGGTGCCAGCCCAGCCCCTTGGGGATAAAGCATTTATGGTCTGTGTTTCAGGGGCTGGAAGGGCAGCTGGGGGAGCTGAGTTGTGTGGGGTTGGGGCTGGGCCCCTTGGAAGCCCCTGGGATAACTGGAGGGCTGGGTGTCTGTGGAGCTTCAGGGGTCGTGGCGGACCCTGATGCAGAGATACAGTGAAGAGTTTCTTGCTTGGAGCGAAGTCCCTTCATGTTTGCCCTCCCTGAATCAGATCTGGAGACCTCCTATAGTGCATCATCATCTGCACCTCTTCTCCTCCTCCATTTCTGAAGCAAAGTCCCCCTTTCTGACCCTTCCCTTAGCTGGGGATGTGCCACCCCCCAGCACCCTGCCCCTTGTAGAGAGGGGACAGGTTTTGTCCATCTGGGATGGCATGGGAGGCAGCATTCCCTGGATAACAGCCCTTCCCACTGCAGGGTAATGCCAGGGTGTCTTGGGGGGGCTGGGTGGCAACATCAAAACCCATCATCATTAACACACTCAGTGCTAATGAGGAGTGTGCAGGTGGCCTCCTGGAAGGGGTGATGGGACATGGAGCCTTTTCCTCCCGTGTCAGTGTTCTGAACATCGCTGGTGATTGTATTGGCATGCGATGGAAGTCTCATTCCTGCCTGCATTCCTCTGGACAGGAACTCTGGAGAAGTTTGTGGCTACACTGCCTTTCTCAGTGGAGGCTCAGAAAAGCTTCCTTTTCTCCCCCACTTTCCCTACAAGACCTTGGCATACCTTAACCAAAAGGTGAAAGTAGTTCTGTTGGCCAGCAGGTAGAGTCCACTGTCCTGGTGATGGTCTCAAAACGTGGGTGTCACTGGATTTATCCTTTTGCAGCCAAGATCAGTATCTGTGTCTTTACTTTTCCTTCCTTGGGGACAGCAGTAGTGTCACTTGTGCGTGTGCACCGGGTTTTTGTGTTTTCCCCTTGGCTGGCCACGGTCAATAACGAGAGCGTTTTCACAGCCAAGAAGACGACAATTTTATGAATGGAGTTTAAATAGCACGAACCTCGTGTGATGCAGAAGGAGATAAATGGAGCACAAATGGAAAAAGCGCTTCACCCCCAGGCCCCATTGTTTAGTGTTTCATAAACGATTAATCGCTTCATCCCCATCAAGTGCAATTGTCGGTTCAATAAGCTCGGAGGTGCTGGGAATGACGCTTGGCAAACGTGTCCCTCGTGTAATCACATCTGAGTGGAGTGGCACAGCGCCTGCGTGGGTGGGACCCACGGATCTATATTCTCCCAGCCGATGGTGCAGCAGCCACACGGCTCGGAGGCTGATAAGGAAACCCCCTCCCCGAGGGGCTGCTCTTGCTCCGGAGCAGGAGTTTTTGGGATCAGCATGAACTTCCTTCCCAGGGTTAAGCAGGTGATGATGGAAAATGCAGGAGATGGGATGGGCGCCGGTTGTTTCCACTCGAGGTGAAGCGGAACGGTGGCAGTGCCAACGTGATCCCAACCCTGTGGGCAGGTCAGGGTCATGGTTCCTGTGGAAAACACCCTCCCTTTCCTTCCTCATGCTGCCTGCAGCTGCCAGCTCTCTGCCTGCCCTGTCCTCTGAGCTCAGGGCAGCTCTGGAAAGCACGTGGGAAAAAAACACTGGGAACACCTTAATGCTTTCCAGAGAAGCAGAGCCTGAAATGTTGGGAGGAAGAGAGTAAATGCAGGCTGACACTCCAGTGCCCAGGCTCGTAGTGACAGACAGGGAGTTGAAACCCTGACCAAGAGGAGGATATTCTTGCTGGACTGGTTTAATACTCGCATAAAGTTGTGTTGAGCAAGTGCACCTTGGGTGGTGTGTTTGTGAAGGGACTCCATTAAGGCAAAGATAATGCTCTGGCTTTCTCTGTAACATGCATGCAATGATAGGACAGATGGGAGTGGCCTAAAGTTGAAGGAGGGTCGATTTAGATTAGATATTGGGAAGAAATTGTTCCCTGGGAGGGTTGGCAGGCCCTGGCACAGGTTGCCCAGAGAAACTGTGGCTGCCACATCCCTGGAAGTGTCCAAGGCCAGGTTGGAGGGGCTTGGAGCAACCTGGGCTGGTGGAAGGTGTCCCTGCCTGTGAAAGAGGGTTGGAACGAGGTGATCTTTAAGCTCCCTTCCAACCCAACCCATTCCACGATTTTGTGCTTCCTGACCTGTTGCGTCCGACCTGCACCGTGCCAAGGGCAGGACGGTGGCTGTGCCCCAGCTCTGGTGCTCAGAACTCGCTGTTCTAGAACAGGATGCCTCACATTGCTGAGCTCCAGCAGCCCCAGGCCGGTGGTGCCAGCCCTGGGCTCGGCCGGGATCGCGCGCCCATCGCCGGGGCCGCTCCGGAATCCAACAAGTACCGGCAGGTTCCTTGGCGTGTTGGAGCACAGCAGCTCCAGCTCTTGAAAGGGCTGTGATAGGGAACAGTGTTGTCTGTCTTAGATGGTATCTCAGACTCGACATAGACGTGTAAAATGCCAGGCTGGATGTTTGCAGAGACTTGTCAAGCCAAGGGAAACCGTGCCAATGCGAAACACTGGGGAAGAGCTGAAAAAGGCAGACAATGGTGTGTGTGCTCGCCGAGCTCGCCTACGGGGTGCTTTCCCCCTTGACAGAGTTTTTTTCAGCCAGTTGGTGGCTGTGGGGGAATCGTGCAGCCTCTGCCAGCCCCAGCCAGCCAGAGGTGCTGGGAGCACTGTCTGGGACCCCCTCAACCCCAGCCCTCCCCAATCCTGGGGGCTTCTCAGGGCTCCGGAGCTCAGTCCAGGGCAGGACATCACACTGTGGCTCGAGAGGAAGTCAGATTTTTCACTGAACATTTAATTAGTAACTGTTCCTTATGAGTGCTTCCTCCAGCCTTTTTTTCCTCCCTCTCTGCTCATAAGTGAGGTGTTTTCTCCCATTTTTTTGCAGGAAGGAGGGTGGACGGCAGTGCGGGTCATGCTCCTCCACTGTCTGCCCCATTCTGGATGATACACACTAATGAAATGCAAAGTTTAATTGTTTTGTATTGCATTCTGCTGGTACTTCTGTCCTCATCTCTCTGCCACCTTGGGTGATGAGATAGTGCTCATGGGAGGAGACAGGGTGTGGTGAGGGTTTAACTCTGCCTCTAACCCTTTGCAGAGAGCCTCACTCCTGCTGCTGACAGATTTTTTTCTTTCTTTTTTTCCTTACCTGGAGTGACCTCACAATGTGTTTATGGCACCAGGATCTTTGTGTGCAGGTGAAAAGTGTCACTTTTGGGGCCAGCATTCTGTGTGGCACCACTTCAGTGCTGCTGAGCTCCTGGCAGCAGCATCCCCCTTCTAAAGGCAGCTGGGTGTTCCACTGCTAGAGGTTGCTGCTCTGAAAAAACCTCTCCTGGTTATTGTCCTGGTGTTCCTTGTTGTCTCTGTGGAGAAAGCTCTCATGAAGCATCTCTTCCAGAGATGTTAAAGATCCTGGTGTGGGGGGAATAAAAGACCCACCTGGGTCCAGCCTTCTGATTCTGCTAAACCCAACCAGGTAAAAAACCCCCTCATTTACCCTCAATTTCCTCCTTTGGCTTCAGTTTTACAGTTCCATTTAATTGGCTTTAGAAGGGTCAGTTTTCAGTCTTAACAATTAAAGCACTGACTTTGTGTTGCCAGAGCTTGTCTGAGCCCTCGCTGCAGAAAAAGCATCTTTGCAAAACTTGTCTCCTTGAACGTTTAAACTGTCAGCCCCAATTATCCGCATTGCTTCAGCAGAATGGGTTTCTTTCCTCTGGGCCAGCAGCAATATTTTGTTGCTGTCTGTGAAATACAAACTGCATCCCGGGTTAGGAGCAGCCGTTTTCCGAATCGTCGCTTCTCCCGTCGCCGCGGATTTGCCTCCGGAGCCGCGATGGGAAACGCTCAGCCCTTCGCGAAGCGCTCCCCGAAGGCGGGAGCTGCATCCGCGGCTTCGCCCTCATCCTCTGCCTTCTGCCTTTGCAGAAAAGCCCGAGCTGGACGAGATCACCCTGGAGCGAGTGCTGGAGGAGCTGGAGACCATGTGCTACGAGAACATGAACATCGCCATCGAGACCGAGGAGGGCCTGGGCATCGAGTACGACGAGGACGTGGTGTGCGACGTGTGCCGCTCGCCCGAGGGGGAGGACGGCAACGAGATGGTGTTTTGTGACAAGTGCAACGTCTGCGTGCACCAGGTGAGCCCCCGTGGCAGGGCTGGGCTCTGCTGCTCGTGCTCTGGTGCCTGCCCCTGGGTTCCTCCCATCCCCACTGTCCCCCTGCCCCTGGGCTGCTCTAGACTCCTGTTAAGCTTTCCTGATGGATTCCCAGGTAGCTCGAGGGGAGCGAGCATGGCACTGGGGTTTCGAATAGCTGGCAGCTCAGCAAGCTTGCTTTTCTTACTTCCTTACCCCCAGCCCTTTGTAAGTGCCCACAGAAGTGCACAACCAGAGGCTGAATTTCTCCTTCCTCCTTATTCTCTGGTCTCTGTGGTGTTTTATGTCTCCTCATCCGTTGCTGCACTTATTCTTCTTTCTTTATCCCATTTTTTTGAACTTCAGTGGGACCTTTAGCATCCCGGCACCGTGTACAGGACTGGCTGGTGGCTTGGTGGGAATTAGGTCTGCATCCCTGCGCTCACCAGAGGGGTGGGATTGCACAGACCCCCTGGCCTCCTCCTCCACTTCATCTGGGGGTGGTGGGACCTTCCCGCTCCACCAGCTCTGTCTCACATTGCAGGGTTTCTGTCCCAGCTTCCCCGCTGTATGAGCGTGGGATTTCATTTTATTTTGCTACCTGGAGGAAAATAATTTTATTTTTAGAACTGAATGCAAATGCTTCAAGCCCTTGCTGGAGGGGTCTGTGGGCTCCTGCTTTTGGGGAAACCTTGTCAAGGAGGAGGCAGCCAAGTGAGGGTCTCCTGGGTCCCACGTGGGCCCAGGGAGGTTTTAGTGGTGGTGCTTTGAGGGGAAGCAGCGTGTGGTGGGGGACAGCAGCTCCTGGGCTTCACCCTCTGTGTGAAAGGTTTTGGTTTTTTTTAGTTCTAAAGAGAGCCATTTGCTCATCTTTTGGGCAGCTTTTCCATCAGCGCTTCCTGGAGGTGGGAGAGCACTGGAGATATCTATAGTTGCGGGAGGTGGGTGTTTTGAATGGTTTCCATCAGTGAATCAGATCCCACAAAATACCAGAATGATTCAGGGTTGGGGTTGGGGTGCTTTTTTTGTGTTGGGTTCTTTTCTGGCGAGCCCAAGTGGCAGTGTCAGGCTGTGAGCTGGCGTGTGCCACGGCAGGGGCTCGGGGGGAGCTGTGGCACCCCGTGGGCTCTGCTTTCAGCAGCAGCCCCAGTGCTGCAGGAGGGGACACAGCAGGATGGATTTCAAACCTGTTGAAAGAGGGATTTTCCCTTGTTTTCAGGGAACAGAGTCCAGCCCTAAGCCCTGTGCCAGCCCATAAGCTGCCCCTGATTTAATCTCTGCCCCAATTTACACCCTAAGCCACTAAGCCAGAGCCACAGTGCAGGGTGTTACATGGCATCATGGTTCTTACCTAACCTGCCCTGTGCCTTTGCCAGCCCCACATCCCAAACCTGCTGGGGACCTGCAGGCACAGGGGTGCTGGTTGTCACTCTGCCACCCTGCATCCCGTCGGGAAGGGGCTCAGGACCACACGCTGGTGGGTTATGGTGCCAGAAGGTATCGTTGTGATCATCTCATCTGCATAACAAGCCACGAGGCTCGCTATTAATTAATTCCCACGAAGCGTGGCTCTCAGAAGGCATGTGCAGTTGTTTTAAAATTGCCAGCGAGGTGGAACCCCACCCCCTGCTGCTAAACCACGGTTCACTGCTCTCACAGTGGCAGCGTCACTCTTCTGTTCAGCACGGGAACGATCCACCTCCAGTTTCCAGCCGCCGTGCCACGGTCCTGTCGTTACTGAATTCCCTGGTGTGGGCACGTGGCTGAGCCCGCCCTCTGTTCCATGGACCACACCAAGCTTGTCTAGGGCTTGGCATCCTCCCCGTTTTTTTGGCACCCCCTTCTCAGTGCTGTTGCGCCCGTGACAGACAGTGATAGAAATAGCTGCTCTGCTCCTATTCAGAGCTCCTCTGGCTCCATGTTCCACCTTTTGCCTGGTGCTGGACGTGGGAAGGTGTGTTTAGCTGGTAATGCACCTCGTTTCTAGAGCTGCTCCTTGTCCAGGACATAGACCCTGTAGTATTTGCTCCTAAGCAGGAGAATTCCACCTTCAGCTGCTCTAAAACCACTAGAAATAAATAACCAGGAGCCAAGAATCTGCTAGGGGTGGACACCTGGTCATAATTCCTGCTTTCCCCTGGATTTTGAGATCAGTCTGCCAGTTTACTCTCCTGGTAGTACATATCAGGCTGATTCTTGTCTGGTACTAAATCACGTGCTTTATAAAACTCTGTTCCAGAGATGATTTATCTACCAGATTTGGAGGCACTGTGAAACACACAGTTAAGTCTCTCTGAACCGTGTAGACTCACAGCAATAATATTACCTCCCTTAATTCCTTGTTATCCCAATAATCTGTTCATAAAGTGGCTTTTCCCCCTTGGATATTGCTATCAGAGTCAATTTGTGATTTGGGGCAGCCTAAAGTCACGTTATGAAGTCTGTTCTTGGCCAGTAAAGACTGAAGATGTGTTTTTCCCACGCTCACCCATCTCCGTGTGCCCCCTCTGTCCCTGTCCCTTCTTGCAACACTGTCAGTCACGGTGACAGTGCCCTGCAGCAGCAGGATGAAAAGCTGTTCTTTTGGGGGTAAACTTGTAGAAGTGGAGCCGACAAATGCCTGGGCTCAACATGAAGCCACCAGTGCTGGGGGTCCTTGTCAGCCCTGCCTGCTTGCCTTCTGCAGGGATGTCAGAGCAGCCAGATCTAGAATTAATTACATCTCCTCACTTTAAATAGTGCCACAGCCCTGTGTCAGTGCCCAAGGCAGTGTGTGTCACCCTCTGAAAACCCTTTAAGTGCGAGTTATCAGGACCTGCTGGTTAAAAACGGCCTAGTTTTAGTAGTAGCTGTTTAGTATAATCATGAATTATGGTCAAAGTGGAAAGTAGTTTATCATTATGTGATACAGCTTAGCTTATCATTTGGCTCTTCCCCAAGTACAGAAGAGAAATGTTTATGAAACACTTTGGCTTCTCTGCATGCTGTGTTACCACAGCAGGTCAGGGAGCTCCGTGGGCGACCCAAGTCCTTCAGTTCTCACTCTCTTGGCTGTGGATTTGTCCATGCCTGCTTTAGATGTGTCATCCTTAAGATTTATCGCCCTCTTTGGTTCCTCTCATCTAATTTACATTCATGGCTGTTGGTTTCCCCTTTTTACCTTTCCGTAGTTATTTTTGCTTCCTCTTTGGGCTGCTCTGGGTCTGTAACCAGTGTGACCAACTTTCTTAATCATGGGCTTGTGGCTTTTCAGCCCTCAGTGACCTCAGAGGATTTCTCTGCACAGCATTTCTTACTCCTCTGGGTTGTCATGGGTTGGGAACAGGCAGGAGCTGAGTGGGCAGATGTCCAAACCGCAGAGCTGCCGGTGGCGGGTGCTCTGATGGAGCGGCCTGGTTGCCCACTCCCAGCCTGGAATTTTTAATTAAAGCCCTGGACATACTGGTCTGCCACGAGTATCCATGTGAAAACAGGGAAGAAGGCAGTAAGGAAGGAAGAGCTTAACCTCGCTGTCTGGGGCTTTGGCACTGCTTTGAGTCTGCTGTTTATTGGGGTGCAGCGGCCGTAAGAAAGGTGGGAGTGACTGACGGAGGAGGTGTGGGAGGATGCTCATCCTGGCTGCTGGGACTAACCCTCCTCCCTGCTGTCTGCACAGGCGTGCTACGGCATCCTGAAGGTCCCCATCGGGAGCTGGCTGTGCCGGACCTGTGCCCTGGGAGTTCAGCCCAAGTGTCTGCTGTGCCCCAAGAGAGGGGGAGCGCTGAAGCCCACGCGGAGCGGGACGAAATGGGTCCACGTTAGCTGTGCCTTATGGATTCCTGAAGTAAGATGTTTTGCAGCCTCCTCGTGACACGTGGCTGGGCACAGACCTGGCTTCAGGTCTCGGCCCAGACCATTCATTAGTGGTCTAAATAGCAAGCCCAGGTTGGCTCATTAAGCTGTGCCAGAGCGATGCGAGGCAGTCATCAGGCCGTGTGTTTAATTAGCAGCCAAGGGGCACCCTGTGAAGGGAGGGCACAGAGCTGGGGTGCAGGGGCACAGAGCTGGGGGGCAGAGCTCTGTGTAGCAGAGTAAAGCTAATTTCCTGTGCCCATTTGAGATACAAACCAACATCCACAGGAGGAATTAATTCAGAGGAAACACCAACATATATTTTTCCTCCTGTTTCATCCAGATGTGGCTTTGGGTTTTTTTTTAATCAAAATTGCAACTGACCCCCAAAAGTAATAAATGTAATCCATCCCTCATTCAGACTGCCACAGACACCCCCTTGTAGGAGGTGTGGGATGGTGGCCAGTATTTACAACTTGTCTTCTGTCTCGTGGCCAGGTTAGCATTGGATGTCCTGAAAAAATGGAACCCATTACGAAGATCTCACATATCCCAGCAAGCAGATGGGCTTTGTCCTGCAGCCTCTGCAAGGAGTGCACTGGGACATGTATTCAGGTATGTAGCTTGGCACTGAAGACACTCAGACCTCCAGGGTTGTACCTGTATCAGCCACTGGAAGTTCTGGAGGTGCTGGAGGACAGTCTGGCCAAGGCTTATTTGTGCTCTGAGTAAACCTAACAACATCAGATCAGGCATCATCAGATGTTGTTTGCAATCTAATGCACTGAGTGCTAGAAATCTAGATTAACTTTCTTTGCATTACACGGTGATGTTGCTGTAGTGACACTAATTACTGGGACTGCAAATGACCTGGGTTTGGATCAGGAATTTCCAGCAGAAGAGCTTCGTGAAGCTACCAGGAAAGTGAGCTGCTCATGAGATACATAGCTCAAGTATTTCACAAACACTTGGGGTTTCAGCTGGGGGGGTATCAGGGAACCCCAGGCTTGGAGGGTCCTCACTACTGTGCTGGCTTGGAAGATAAAGTATGTATTGCATTTCCACATTTTCTGTTTTGCCACACCTAACCAAACTACTGCAGAGATGCAGTACTGCTGATTACCTGCCCTCCTTGCAGCAGGAGGGACAAACATTCTCTTTTCAGATGGAAAGCAGGATGCTCTGGGCTTTCTGTTGCAAAAGTGGGACAGAGCTTCCCACCCTGTGATCCCTCTACCTGGGGAGCAAAGAGTAGAAGCTCCCATCCAAAATGCAGCACACCTGGTGTGAGAGCATCTGGGGAGCCTTGCTGAACCCCGGGATTCCCCCTCCTTCCCCCTGCTTGGCCAGTGTGATGTCCTGGTGATCCCTGGGGATGGGCTGGAGCGTCTGCTGCTCTACTGTACCGGTTGCTTCCATTGGCAGAGCAGGTACTGGAGCAGCCTTGGCATGCAGGGGGAAATGGAAGAGCCATTAGGCTTTGAAAAATGGAGAGAAAGTTTGGGATGTGCAGCAATCCCAGGGGATCAGCTCTGGTACAGCAGCATGAGCTGCACCAGGGAGGTTGGTGTACACAGTGGTGATGATGGGGGACCAGAAGCAGCTGCCTGTTTGCAGAAGGACAGCAGGGATAGGAGGTCTGCAGGCTCCACTGTGTTTATGCCATCGTCTTGGGTTTAAGCCTTTAAAGGGAGCTGTTTAAAAGTAATCCCCATAGTTTGAAACGAAATTTCACAATACTTCTTTAAATCTGTAGCACTGAGTCACTTCTTTTTTGATGGCTCTGGGTGCTTATTCACCCTGCCAGATGGAGATAGTGTGTCAGAATGGCAACTGCTTTCAAAGAACAGAGGGGCAGGGAAGGAGGCAAACAGGCTTGGCAGCATCAAAAAGAATTCAGCGTCTCTCAGGCTTCATCCTCTTAGTGCCAGCATGACATGGGAGCCGTGAGATCCCGGGGACTGGGTGGATTTGCATTAAAGGTCACCTGAGATGATGGAACAGGAGCCTTCTTGTCTCATGTGCCAGCAGTTCACAGTTTATAAGTCCTGGTGAAATTGTCACTGGAGCGCTTGCTGAGGCCACCCTGGCGTGTGCAGGATGGTTTTGCTTCAAGGGAAAGGGGGAGAAGTGAAAAGAAAGCAGGCAGTGCCCTTATTTAAGGATTTATAGGGTAAATCAGCACCCATAGACAAATAAATATGCTCTGTACTCTTCAGTGGTACAGAGCTCTGTTTTGAAAGCTTGTGTTTATGGAGCATATTTTGTGCTGGTGCCTGTTTGTGCAGGTGTGATCCACCTTTGTCAGCATTTCGGGTTTGTGACCCAGCTCTGAAAGGAGGGGTTGTTTTCTGCAAAAGCAGTGGGTGTTTATTCTTGGCAGCAGGAATCAGGTGCTGCAGGTGGGCAGGTCTGGGGAAGGAAGGACGGTGCTTCCAGGAGGGAGTTTTCCAAGTGGGTTTTGCAATGGTGGAATCCAGGAGGCGGGAGACTGTCATCCCAGCAGGGCATGGGATGCTCAGAGGCGGCACCACAGCTGAAGAAAACACCCACCTAAACCACATTTGCAAAGATAAATGTGAGAAACCTTTGCACGGGCACCTCTGTGTGTGGAGGTGTTTGTCCCCATCCGAATTTGTCCATCAGAAGGGAAACAAACCCAGGGCAGCCTGAGGAAGGGCTCCCCACTGCTCTCAACGCCTCTGCCCTTGCTGATTGCATGTAACTCATCCCTTGCTTCCTGGTACAGAGCTGTGAGCCCAGTGTAATTTGGTGTGGCTGTAGCTGAGCCAGAGCTCCCGGATGCTGCAGGGATGCAGTCCTGGAGACGGCCTTTCCCTAGCTCCTGCTCAGGGGAAGTCATTATTTCATGGTGGTTCTTGTGGTCAGACATCAGGAGATGCCAGAGAGCTCAGTATGCAGCAGGAATTTTCTTGTTTGCATTGCTGAGGTGGAAAGGAGAGTGCCAGGAGCCGGGCTCTGGTGCAGCCCGAGTCCTGACCATGCTTTTTTGGGACCCAGCTCCCTCCTCCTCACTTGTCAGAGAGACAGGAAGAGGTAACTGAGGCAGCATGGAATGCCAGGGCTCTGTTAGTTGCTGGCAGGCTTCTCCAAAGGGCACAGTCTTCTGCTACCATCATCTTCCAGCTTACCTTTTGTTGTTTTTTGGAGGAAAAGCCGTTGGAAATGTCCTCCACCACTCGCTTGTCCATCGTTGCTCCTCTGCCCGCTGCTGCCCGCTCCCCTCGAGCTGCTTGTGCCCCTGGTCCCCCTCCCCTGGGATAACTGGTGTGGTGGTTCCCGAAGCTGTCTCGTGGTTGTGCCTGTAGCCCTGGCAAGGCACAGGGTGTCAGGAGGGGAAGGGCAGTGTGTGTGCCCCGTGCTGCCCCCCATCCTCGGGGGTGTCTGGGGGGCTGACACTGCCTGTCTCGGCTGAGAAGCTCTGCCGGCGTCCAGACCATCTGTGGTCACAGAGAACCACGTGGTAGCTCTGTAAGGATGCAGAAGTGTTGTCTCTGATGGCTTGGCCGGCGTTCAGCACCGGTAATTAATTTTTCCTTCCTGAGCTCCCCTCACAGGTCTCTTGGAGGAGCCGCTTCCTTCCCCTCCGGTCCCAGGCTGCAGTGGAGCACCACTGCAAGCTGCTGAACTTCTGTTTGAATTTCCTTGGCAACTAAAACCATCCCTCTGTTTCTTCCCAGGAAGAGTGATTTGCGGGCTAATTAACAGCCCACGTTCATCTCTGGGGCAGTTTTCACCCTCTCTCTCTCTCTCTTGGAATTGTGTTTGGGAATGGATTTGCCTGGATAAGCAAAGCATGCTGAAACCCTTGAATGGAAGGCGCTGTGAGATAACGAAGCACGATCAATAACGAAGCCAGTTTTTGAGCCTGGGTTATTCTGGGTGGCAGATCCCTCCCTGCCATCACGAGTGGCTTCATTCCAGCGCCATTCTGGGAGGGATCAATATGTTTTTATCCTTAGTTTATCCAAGGTCCTTCAGTAGCTGTGGCTGACCAGGTACCTTTCTTTGTTGCCCTGTCAGCTGAGCTGCCTAATTATTTTCTGTTTGCATTTTGGGCACAGTTTCTGACGAGTGCTGCCTGCCATCTGTCAGAGGAGAGATCCAGGGCGGGCGTCACTGGATTTGCTTTATTCCTAAGGTGGAGTGATGGTCATTCCTGTCAGCAGGACGTTGTCCTGGCAGAAGACACAGCCATCTTGTTAATGCTGTTTTTAGCACTGGTGGCAGAAACAGGAGGGAAGGGACATCACTCTGTGTGCTTCAAAAGCCAGTGGGTGATATACTGACTGCCCTGAGTAAATCTGGAAGCTGCAAGTCAGGCTGGGCTCCCTCTGTCCCTCCCTCATTGCCAAAAATAAATAGTGGAGAACGGAGCCAGTGCTTCAGCCGTGTGGGAGGCTGGGACAGGGCTTGTCCCATGGGATGGGCAGGGTGGCAGGCCAGGCCCCCACTGCCTGCTGGGGTGGTGGGTGCCCCAGGCTGGCACGGGAGCACCAGTGGGTCCCTCACAGTGCCAGGCTCCACGCAAGCACCAGCAGCATGGCAGGGGGAGCTGAGCTTTGCAAGTTATCAGCTGTTTTTGTGAATGATTTCAGACTGAAATTAGGACCAAATGGCCATATTTAACAGGGTGTCAGAGTTCATAATCCACTTTTGTGTGGTGCCTGGGGGAGTTAGTGCTCAGCATCACTGCCTGGAGCCGTGCTGGTACAGCCAGAGCTGCATCCAGCTCTTCCCACTGGTCTTGGAGGCTTTGGAACAGGGCCTGGAGAGCCCTGGAAGTGGAGGACTTGGACAATGCTTGCCTGTGCTTTTCTTGGCCCTGGCAGCTGTGTGAGCACCAGCAGATTCATTAAAAAAAACCAAAGGAAAATATCTAAAAGCAGCAATGTCAAAAGTTCACACCTGGATTCCTGAGCAGGATTCAGGCCTGATGGATGGGATGAAGATTAAAATTTTGTTCCTCAGTTACTACCAGAGTATATTTGGTTTTCTTTTTGAGAATTAAGGTGCAGTAAAAGTGAGTGGTTTGTCATCAACATCCAGGAAATTTCACGTGCCTCCACCTGGTCCTTCAGGCCACGAGAGCATCTTCATCCTGAACAAGAACAGTTCCTCTGTTAACTCCAAATGGTGCCTACAGTTAATAGCCCACTTAAAATGTCTCATTATTGCAGTTTAACTGGTCGTTAGCAGCTGGAATAGACTGATTTCTTATGGGTTATGGTTGAAATAATTACCTGACACTCTGAGCCATTAAAAACCAGTTAATGAATAGAGAGAGGGAAGGTGCTGAGGTGGACAGGGGCACAGTGCTGATGGGTGGGAGTTCCTCTGTAGGAGAGTCTGATGTTTGTTGCCCGTAGGATTCAAAGTATTTTAAGCCTGAGGTAAGTTAGGGAAATGGTTAAAAAATTAATCTGATACAAGTCTGACAACATTCTAGCCACGTGTTTTGCTCTGGTTGCCTTTTTGTTCTTTCTTTTTTTAAATGGAGCTAGTTAGAGTGTATAATTTCCAGAGGAGGAAGGCATTTGGGAGCATTGGCTGCTGCTTAGATCCCATGTGCACAAATAAACCTTGCCATGTTCTCTGTGCTTCCAATGAAAATGGCATGTTGGCTTTAATGGTGGTAACAGAGGGGGGGGTAGCTTGAGGGTGAAATAAAGATGAGCATTTCTCCATCAGGAGAGACAAATTGACGTTCTCAGAGCGTCCCATAGGCTGATGCTGTTCTTTGGCTTTTGACGTGTCTTGGGAAGCTCCTGGTTGTGGCAGGTGGGAGATGAGCAGGGCCTGTCACGGGGAAGGATTAAAGGAGGGTGAGGTGGGAAGGTGCCCACTGATGCCTTTTGAACCCTGGGGTTCTGCTTGAGTTTCTGAGCTTTTGGGCGTGCAGGGCTGGGGCAGCGCGGGTGTCACGGAGCACCCGTCACGTGGGCAGGGCTCACCCAGGTGGCTCTCCCGGGTTCATGGGCTGCCCATTGGGTTGGTCGGTGTCCTCCCCCCACCCCCGGTGCTCTGCCTGTCCCTGAGCCCTGTCCCTGCCCCGCAGTGCTCCATGCCCGCCTGCGTCACCGCGTTCCACGTCACCTGCGCCTTCGACCACAACCTGGACATGCGGACCATCCTGGCAGACAACGACGAGGTGAAGTTCAAGTCCTTCTGCCTCGAGCACAGCAGCGGTGCCACCAAACTGCCCGAGGAGGCACGGACAGAGCCCGACCAAGCCCAGCTGGACTTGGAGAAGGTGACGCTGCGGAAGCAGAAGCTCCAGCAGCTGGAGGAGGACTTCTATGAGCTCGTGAAGCCCTCGGAGGTGGCGGAGAACCTCGACCTGAGCGAATCGCTGGTGGATTTTGTCTACCAGTACTGGAAGCTGAAGAGGAAAGCAAATTCCAACAAACCGCTGCTGACACCAAAAACGGACGAAGTGGACAACTTGGCTCAGCAGGAGCAGGATGTTCTCTACCGACGCCTAAAGCTCTTCATGCACCTCAGGCAAGACCTGGAGAGGGTGAGTACAGCCTTTCCTTCAGTCTGTACCCCACGTGCTCCATCAGGGCTGCTGCAGTGTGTGCTGGGGACTGTGGGCAGCACAAACCCTGTTCCCCGCCCCGGCTCAGTCTGACCCCTTAAAAGCTGTGTCCTTTCATCTTCATTCAGAAACGTAACAGTGCTCAGTGTGTGTACATCACCCCTGCCAAAACACTGACACTGATGGAGTGAGTCAGTGTTGGTCTCAGCTGGGGGTTCAGAATAACAAATGTGTGCAGGGAGAGTGCCTCGGCAGGGCGGGGTGGATGGGAGGCAGATGATGCTGCAGTTTGTGTCCACTATGTCTAAATAGTCTGAAAGCTCAAAATTACCCTGTGCTGCCTCTCAGATGCTTTCCAGCAGCAAGGCACGGGAACATGTCATTATTTACTTCCATTAAGCATCCAAGACGTGTGAAAGGCAGGAGTGAGAGCAGGGCCAGTGGGACTGGGCATTCCCTGCCCTGCCGCAGCCGAAAGTGGGTCGGCTCCTCAGGGAGCTGCTGGCGGAGGCAGAGCCGTGCCAGAGGATGCAGACAGAGCATGCAGGCAGCTGCAGGTCCCCGTGGTGCAGGGCATCCTTGAATCCTCCCATCCACAGGGGAAGGGAGCAGCTTTTTGGCTGAGGGCATTGGTGGAGCAGCAGTGCTCAAGTGGTGCCGGAGCTCCCCGGGCTGGGCTTGCTCCCTGCTGCTCTCTGTGCACGTGGCTGTCATGGCTGCACCACTGTCAGCCCCAAAATCACAACCACCTCCACCAGATTAATTGCTGAAGACACTAAAAATGATGTGATGCCCTGTGGACACCCCCACCCAGGCTGCTTGTGTGGAGGGCAGGAGCAGGGATGAGGAAGAGGCAGGCAGGGAGGGGGAAGAGGCAGGCAGGGAGGGGGAAGAGGCAGGCAGGGATGGGGAAGAGGCAGGCTGGAGGTGAGGAGTGGCAGCCAAGGTGAGAGGCAGCGAGGGGAAGAAGCAGAGGGGGAGAAGCACACACAGAACCTGGAGTGAGGTGGCAGAGAAGGGGCAGGTACAGTAGTGGTGCTGCTGGGGAGCATGTGGGCATAGCACAGGGGAGCAGTGGCACAGGGACAGGCAGGGCAGGGATGCTCAGCCTGGCATGCAGAGCCCAAGCTCCCTCTCCTCCTCTGCTTAAGACCCAAGCCCTGCCTGGTCCCCCCTCTCCTCCTGCCAGAGAGCTGAATCCATGGCCCTTGCTCAGGTCCCTGCCTGACTGCCCACTCAGGGTGCAAGGGCCATGGAAGGGTTCAGGGTGTCTCTGAGAGCAAGGAAGGAGGAAAGCAGGAAAATAGCATTGCTTTGACTCAGTGGATGTGGCTGTGGCTCCCTGAGCAGGGGGCTGGGGTTGCTGCTGCTCCCTGGGAGGTGGAGGATGGGTGGGAATGCTGCCCCTGCATGTCCCTGAACCCTCTCTCCAAGCTGCTGAGGGTCTGTGGCAGAATTTAACCCATGGGTAGAAAGGTGGTGTGGGTGGGCACTGCATTCATGTCCAGGTGGGGTTTCAGCTCTGGACCAGCCCACCCTGGTTCCTTCCTGCACCCACCTCCCAGTGCATCCTGGAGCTCGAGGGCCTTCTCCTGTGTAAAAGCAGTTGGATCTGAAGCTATTAATCTCTTCTCTGTGGTCCTGTCTGCCTTCATCCCTGTAGTCATTGGTGCCATCACTCTGCCAGTCTGTCCCTCCTTTGTTCCTGCCTTTCCCCCTCTGTGTGGGGCTGCCACCCTTAGCAGGTCTCCATCACCAGGCTATGGCAACAAGGCTGCAGCTGCCCATCCGAGGGTGACGAGTTCAACTCCCTTTCTCCCCTCATCTGCTCCACATCGGTAAATCTAACCCAGGCTACTCTGCCTCCCCCTGCTTCCCCTTGTTCCCAGCTTGCCTCCCCAGCTGCAGCGAACCACACTGTGCATCCCTGGGTACCACGCTTCGCTCACAGCAGCTCCTCTTTGATTTCTTTGTGTCAAAACTCAGTGTTTTACCGGGTTTCCCGTTTTCCAGAGGTGCCTCCAGGCTCTGGGGGGTGTGCCCATCGGCGTTCAGCCTCTGCTTAGCAACTCCCTGCCAGGTTTCACCGCCTGGCCGTGGAAGAGCTGTTTGTTCTGCTTCCAAGAGAGGAACAATAAACACCAGCTGGATCAAAGTCCAGTGCTCGTATGGGTGATGTAGGTTTAGATCCAGCTGTTTCCAGTGCATCCCAGGTGTCTGATCCTGCCTGGCTTCACGTACAAACCGTGAGGAATCAAGTCAGGTTGGGATTGGAGACAAGCAGCCTGCAGGGGTGGCTTTCAGAGGGTGTCCATGGGGGCATCAAGTTGGATTTTAGTGTTTTCAGCAATTAATCATGGAAATGGGAGTGATTTCAGGGCTGATAGTGGTCTCTGGATTCAGGAGCTGGGGAGGCAGAAGCGGCAGAGCAGATGCCATGGGGACATCCAGGGTGATGGTGTTTCCCTCTGCCATTTCTTACCCCCTGTCGTTTCTGCACTTCACAGTGTCAGAAAATTTAACCTGTTGCCTGGGAATCCTAATAACATTCCCCCAGTTTTCTTCCTGGCCTTTTTTAACCCTCTTTGCCTTTTTTTAAAGCTTTTTCCCCGAGGGCTGGGTGTTTAAATTAACTTGAACAAAAAGCTGTAGTTTTCCAGGCTTTCACACCAGCATCTAAGCTTGGCTTGGGGAAGCAGCACTGGGTGGTGTTGAGCTGTGTAAGTGTGGGTAAATACCAGCAGTCTCTAAGCAAAGCTAAAGGAATGTTTTCTTCCAGGAATATCAAATCATAGGGAAGAGATACCACCAAACACTTGGAGATTCAGGTTGCCAGAGGCAGTTGTTTTCTTCATAAAGAAATTTCAGTTTGATGTTTTCTCCAATCCAGAATGAAAAAAAAGAGATAACATAGTAAAATACACTGTATAGCTCACTGCCTTGTATTTACAGCTGGGGGATTTAACAACAAAAAAAAGAGCAGCTTTTTCTCCTGTATCCCTAAGCATTCCCAAATTATCCTTAGGCAGGACCAATGTCATTAAAGGATGGCTGCAGTTGTCCTTTTGCCCTCACAGCTTTTGGGGGCAGATACCAGGTAAGCACAGGACAATGTCCTGGCTTGCTGTGTCACTGTGAGAGGCACAAAGCCTCCTGACCACGCAGGGACAGTCCCCCAGGCCTGACAATACTCTGCAGAGAGGGGTTTGAAGATGAGAGGGGGGAGGAATTGAAGGCATCAGGATCACACATGAGTGTGGACATACCCACACGCGTTCCTGCCCGTGAATCCCATGCCCCCATTCAGGCCACCTCCTCCTTACCTTATTACAGGCAGCTCTGCTCTTTCAGAGCATCAGAAAGCTGAGTAAATGCTGTCAAATCCTGTTAGCTGCCATCAGCATTTCTGTTCTGCAGCCAAGAGCCTCCACTTCCTCCCAGAGCCTCAGTGCTGCCAGAGCCTGGCTCTGCAGCCACCCCTGCGTGGGGCTGGCAAAGGCATGGCATGAAACCCGTCAGGAGGCAGGTGCCAGCAGGTATCAGCAGTAGCCCTGTCATCTCATGGTGCTGGGGTGTTCATCAGCAGCCCCCTGTGATGAGCAGGGTTGAGCCACCACTGCATGTGAACAGTTTGCATCCTGTGCTTTGCTGGTTGAGTTTAGAGCTTCACAGAATCGCAGAGTGGGTTGGGTTGGTTGGGTTGGGTTGGAAGGGACCTTAAAGATCACCTGGTTCCAACCCCAGCACCGTGGTGAGGGAAATTTCTTGGGCTGGGACGAAATGAAGCAGGGATTTTGCAGGTAGATGTGGAGCAAGGGTGAGTAACCAAATAGAGGGGGCAGATTTGAGGTAGGGAGCTGCACTGGCTGCTGGCCTGGGCCAGCATCACTGGGGTATTTTGCTGTATTTTTTGTGCTTTGTCCTGGTCCCTGCTTTAGGACATCAGGCAGCTGTATAAGGCCTTCAGTGCCCTTAGCCTCGTACAGACACCTCCACCCCAGCTCTGCCCCTTCTCTGCACTGTCTGTGGGAAGAGGGTCTCTCCCTCCCTGCAGAAGGATCAGTTCGTGGGTGAGAACTGGTGGATTGACTCAGGGTACCAAGGTGCCTCTCAGCACGTGGCATTTTTTGTGCAGGTGAATGTGCCAGGGCTGTGCATGGCACAGCTGCTGGGTGGGCTGGACCTGCAGAACTGTGTTACAGTGCTCCTTCTACGGCACCTTCCCTCTGGGACTTCCCAGTGTCCGTGCTGGAGAAGCCAGCCAGCCTTCCTTGCCCCCACTGAGCCACAACAGGGAGGTTTAGGCTTGGAATCATTCACCACATGCTTTTTCCCATATGTATTACACAGCTGGGATCAGGAGGCCTCAGTGCTAGTCCTGGCTCACCCAAAGGGCCCTGGCAGGAGTTGTGGTGGAACGCAGATGATGGTGAGGTGAAGAGGACCCAATCCCAGGGAGTGGGGATTTCCCTGGGCAGCAGAAGCAGCAACACCACTTGAGGGGACCTGTTTTGACCCTGCCTAAACCAGACACTGTTTCTTGTGTTTCTGCAGGTAAGAAATCTCTGTTACATGGTGACGAGACGGGAGAAAATGAAACACACCATTTGTAAGCTGCAGGAGCAGATCTTCCATCTCCAGATGAAGCTCATAGAGAAGGATCTCTACCCAGGTCAGTACTGCTTCCCAGAGCTTGGTCTTGCAGCCACTGTCCCTGCCATCCTCTGAAGCCAAAGTTGGATGCCCAAGCCCCCAACCCCAAGGAAGCCAGAGCTGCCCCTCTGGATGACCATTGACAGACCCCTCCTGATCCTCCTCTCCCTGGGAATCAGTCAGAAAGACCAGGCATTTGCTGAGGTGGGGATGCTGAGGCAGTGTTTGGTGCCTTTCGTGGAGCTGGAGCAGTTTGGGAGGAGGTGGCAGGTCCTGCCCAGGGCTGGTCTGTGGCAGCTGCTTCCCTGGCACAGCTCTTTGCATTTGCCTTTGGCTCTGTCAGGAATCAGGGGTTAAGCTGCTGGTGGGGGGTCTGTTGCTCCAGGAGACCAGCTCCTTAGGCTCTGGAGGGCTGCAGCTCTCTGCTCCACGTTCCCATTAGCGGAGATCACGCTGCTGCATGCAAAGCCTCTGGCAGCTTTTATTGAGGAACCGAAATAAAGTTGGGTTTCCTTTTGTCCTACTTTGTTTTTCCCTTTTGCACAAGCGGTGCCGGAGCCCACAGCTCCTGCTCCCTCCTCCTTCCCCTCCTTTCCCTTTGGTGGCAGGGCAGAGCAGACCCCATGGCTGCAGAGCAGTTTTTCCAGCAGCAGCATCTGGCGCTTTGGCAGCCGCTTCCGACGGTTGTTGTGTTTGTGGCTTTGGAGTTGTGTTTGAAACCGTCACATGGCTGGGGTTTCTTCGGGAACCGTCTGGGCTGAGCTCTCCTTGACAAAAGTCTCTTTTCACTGAAGTTTTGGAGGCTGAGGAATGTGTGTGTTGGGATGTTTGTGACTCAGGCCCATGCGAATTCCTCGGGATGGCCAGAGCCAGGCAGCGATGGGGACAGGGGTGGCTGGACCCCAGGGTTTGCTCCAGGGAGATGTGGGACCTGTAAATCCCGGTCCCTGTGATGCTGTGTGTTGCTCTGCATCCTCACTGAACCAACCTGAGCACACGGAAAATGGCATTCCCAGCCATTCCCAGCATTGCACATCCATTCCCTGTCACCCAGGATATCTGTGCCGGGTGGTGCTCCCGGCAGTGATGAGGTGGGGTGGGAGGTCCAGCTCAGGAATACAGAGAGAAGACAAGAAGAACAAGCTCAGATCCTGAGGGCAGGTGCCATGCTGTGTGCTGCTGGGTTCTCTGGCTTTCAGGGGGATCACAGGGGTCCTTGGGATGTTCAGCTGGGTGAACCCAGTTCATCATTTGCAGCTCTCAGGAGGAGACAGGCGCAGGGTAGTGTGCCAGGAAGGGTTTTTGAGCTCACCTCCCTTGCAAACAAGGTGTTAGATAGCTGGAAATGCCCCATGGGGGCCTGTGTTCCCCAAAATGCCTTGGGCAACCTGACCACCAGTGCATGCCTGGGCCTCTCCAATGCAGTGATGGGGTAGGAGCTGGCAAATACTCCCAGGGAGAGCTGAGCCAGGGCCTTGCCAGTGGGGTGTAGGTGCCAACCAGTGATGGGGAGCTGTGTTGGGGCTCTTCTGATGGTGTTTCAGGGTTGTCTGCCCTGCCCAGTGCCAGTGCTGTGCAATTGCCTTTGCCCAAAATGTTATGTGTACTTGAGGAAAAGCACGGCTGCTGTTCCCATGGTGTTTGTTCTGCCCAAAGGTGAGTGATCAGAGACAAACCCCCAGCTGAGAGGGTGGCCCAGCTGGGGACTGATGTGCAGGGATCCCTTCAGACCCTGGGATGCAGATGCTCTTCTCCCCTGCCCCACCTGGCTGGTGTTTGCCCATTCATTTTCCACTCTGAACCGACTGGGATGAGCTGCTTGTCTCTCCTGGGATGGACTTTCTGGTTGAGCCTGAGCAGGGACTGACTGCTCCCTCTGGGACCCAGCTCCCAGGAGTTGCTGCTGCCATAGAAAGGGCCCAGCTGCAGGGATTTGGTCCTGGAATCTCTGGGTGGTTTGGGCATGTGGGTCCTTGCTGTGCCAGGGGCACATTAGGGACCTGAATGCCTTTTGTTGTCAGCCCATGGAGTCTCCTGAGCCTGGGAGGAGCTCCCTTGCCAGGTGATGGGGCCTAGAGCTGCAGATACTCAGCACCCCGTGGGACCAAAGCTCTGGATAACTCACTGCTGAATTTTCCAGCATTACAAAGTACTTAGTGGTCTGGAAGCAGGGGATGGTTCCATCCCCCACCACAGCTCCCAACAGGGCTGCTCTCCTTACCTGGGGTTCCTTGGAGAAAGGAAGAAGTCCCCGTTATTCCACCCGGATGAGGCCAGTTTTTAACTGCTGTTACAGTAGCCATCGACAGAGATCTGCTGGGGTCCTTCCAAAGATGGTTTTGGCACAAAGGTTTTTTTGGACTGGCTCCCACACAAAACTCAGAACAGGAGGGGTTTATTTTTCCCGCTGTCAAATGATCATTTAAGCAGGAGATTCTTAATAAAATCAGTGAGAACTGCCCGTGTAAAATGAACCCTCCTCTCCTCCCTGTATTTTTCTTGCACGGAGTGAAAAGTAAACAGTGTCTGGCTTTGAAACACGGCTACTATTTTGACAGGTTCCTCCTCAGAAAGTGCTGCTCGGGTTTCTCTTCAGCCCCGTTGTGCTGTCTAAACAAAGTTAAGATTTTGATTTTGTAAGCGAAGTGAAAAATGTGTCTGCCTTCCTCCCGTTCCTTGGCAGGAACGCGGCAAACACCAGTTTTGCCTTTGCTTTTCTTTCTTCCTGCAAGTCCTCGGGTCAGGAGGGGTTCCTGGCTTGGCAGCCCCCAGGGCTGTAAATCCTCTGTAATCAGGCAGGTGCAATGCAGATTCCCTCCCCGGCTCACCCAGTACATTTCCACTGCCACAGCCAGGGGGGAGCTGGGGTTACTCCCTCTGACCCAGCCACTCCTTGGCCTCTCTGCCAAGTCTGGTGAGGATTTGCTGCTGGCTGACACAATAAGCCCATTTCTCCCTTAAAATCATTGCTCAGCCTATGGGCCAGACTCTGAAAAACTGCCTGTCTCGCCTCCACTTCTATCAGCCACCCACATTTTGGTTTAAGGGCAATATCCTTCCCCCTCTGAAAATTAATAGAACTCTTAGCATGGACTTCTGGGGGACATTGACCTAATGGAGTAAGTAAAAACTGTTGTAAGTATTTTACTTGGCAATGCAGGTTGTACTTTTTAGGGCATTTGTCCTGTTTACCCAGGAGGAATAAATCCAGCAGGGGTTCAAAGCCATTTAGGAAATGCTGATTTTTAGGTGAATGTCTGTGTAGCTAAGAGTTTGATCCCTGCCTTTCCATGGACTATCCTGGTCATCTTTCCCACTTCATGTACTTCTGTCATTTGGGGTTTTTTATCACCCCTGCACAGTTTGAGTGGGAGCAGCTGCTGTTGCTGAAAGGTCAAATGGAATCAAGATCAGCCTCCTGGCAGGTGTCCAAGCAGGATTTGGGGTTACTCCTCTGTGAGTCCTCACCCCAAAGCCCTGGGTCCAGGGGTCTGCAGGGTCTCCAGCGAGTCCCCTGCCTTCAGTGGGGCTGCTCCTGTGGCCTCGCTAAGCTCCTCTCCAACGCCCAAACCTCTTTTTTATATAACCTGCAGGATTCATATTTTCTTAAAATACATAGAGCAGAGCCTGCAGCTCTCCAGAAAGTGGCTGTTGCTCCCCCTCTGTGCTGGAGTTGCTTGCAGGTCTGCTCCAGGTCTCCACTGTGGGGTGTCCCCAGGGGAACTTGTTCACTGCAGCGTCCCCAGTGCCTCGTCTCACACAGCGTTCTCCTTTCTCTCCTAAAACATGCCAGAACAAACTGGGAAGAGGACAAAGGGTAAGAAAAGTGACCCGAGAAGGAAAGGAAGAGATGGTAGAAAAAATAGTCCTGAGAAGACAGAGAAAAGGAAATCAGTCAACGAAACTGTATTGGGACAACTGGGTAAGTCTGATTTTATGGGCGTGGAGCTGCCCCGTGCTGCTGGAGACTCCCTGCTTGGGGGAGCAGGGTTGAAGAGTCCCAGCCCCTGATCCCTCCTGCACATACACGCTGGAGTTACACCTTCCACCTCTCCCTTGTGGAAATCAGCCTGAATTATCCAGGTCCTGTGAGAGAGACTGGATCCGAAATGCGGTCCCCAGTGGGGCAGGGGGTGTAAAATCCCCCCTGTGGCCCCAGGATTGGGAGAACGCGTTACAAAACCTATGATGTGCTCCTGGAGTGTGAATTTCACTTTTGGGGGATAAAATCAGACTTACCCAGCCCGGGGTAGGGCTGCTCCCCCGTGCCCTCCCTGCTGTGCAGCGACGGCGAGCACAGCACATGGGCTGGGAGTCCTCATGGCATGTACTGCCTGAGCACAAATCCTGCTCTGTCACCAAATTTTTCAGCATATGCTTGGATTGTTTGTCTGCCACCTTTGCAGGAGAATGTATTTGCCCCCATGCTGGGGTGGGTCATTGCTTGACATCTTCGCTGAAGAAAGATGCTTGATTTGGATTCGGGGAGGTTCATGGAGTGTTGTATGTGAGGGACAACTCAGGTTGTCGTGCTGTGACCTCATTGAACCCCAAGCTCAGCATCAGTGCTGGAGTAAACCCTCCTCTGTCCTGGTGTGCTGTGTTAGAGTTGACCTTTTGAGAGTTCCTCTGGTGCCGGGGAGTTTCAGTGAAGTTGTTGGTGGTGGTGGAGGACAGCGTGGCCGTCCCTGGCTTCTGAGGCAGATCTTCCATTCTTGTTTTTTTTCCAGGCTTGTCAACCTCCTTCCCCATCGACGGGACCTTCTTCAACAGCTGGCTGGCGCAGTCGGTGCAGATCACCGCGGAGAACATGGCCATGAGCGAGTGGTCCCTCAACAACGCCCACCACGAGGACAGCACCCCCGGCCTCTCCGAGGAGCTCCTCCAGGACGAGGAGACCTTGCTGAGCTTCATGATGGACCATTCCCTCCGGTCCCCGTTCAGGCAGAGCGAGGCCACAAAGAAAGTGAAAAGCAGAACGAGAACGAACACTAAGAAAAAGCTGCCGAGGAGCAGCCCCCCCGCCGTGGGCGGGGGCCACCCGGAGGGCTCGGAGCCCTGGACTAACAACGCCAGCAGCTTGTCGGATGATCCCGCCAAGCCCTTCGCTCTGGATTCCAGGCCGAGCAAGTCGGAGAAAGGGGCGGCGAAGCTTCCCAGCGACCGCAGAGGGACGGGCGAGGCCAAAAGGGCGGCCAAGAAGGGCTCTCTCCAGAAAGCCAGCGAGCCTCACCCCCCTGCCGGGACACGGGGCTGCGTCAGCAGGGAGGAGGAGGAGGAGGAGGAGGAGGAGGACGCCGCGCTGCGCTCAGCCCGAGCCCAGCCCCGCGGCCAAAGTGCCTGACTCCGTAGGTAGCCCCAAAACCATCGTGCGGTTCAAATTACCAAAGGAGAGCCGGGGGGCGCGGCGCTCGCAGCCCCCCAAGCCCGAGGGCGCCGGCGGAGCTCCCCTGCGTCGCTTCGACGCCGACACGGACGGCTACTTCTCCGACGCCGAGATGAGCGACTCGGACGGGGAGCCCCGCGGCGGCCGGGCCCAGCGGGGCCAGCTGGACGCGGCCGGCGAGGACATCGTCAGGATGAGCATCCTGGCGTCCTAACTCCTCCCGCCGCCGCGCCGGCTCCTCGAGGCCTCTTCAACCCAGTTCCAACTGCCATGTCCGATTTCTGCCTGGTGTCACGGCGAGGGGGGTTTTTAATGTGTGTATATAGTTGGAAGTTCGGCACTGTTGTCTTTCTCTTCTCGATACGCCTGAGATACAGCTTCAGCTTCACCGCCATCGATGACTGTGACAGCAGTGGTCCCTCCCCGGCTCCCTGCCAGACCCCGCTCCCCAGGAACGCGAGCCGGCGCCCGGCAGGACCGATGCCGAGGGTGCCCGGAGGGTGGAGGGTGCCGGTACCTGTGCTTTCTGCAGGGGATGACAGTTCAATTAACGGGCATTATTTAATGAGGGGCAGGTTCCTGCCCGGGACGGTTGCCCTCAGAGCAGGGAGCGAGCAGAGGGTCCGGCAGTGACCAGCTGTGGGAGGGGAAATTCCCGCCCGTGTGTGTGCGGAGACGAGGAAGCAAAATCAGCGATACTAAAATAATTAATGACTAAAGCACAAAAAAGCTTGTTGGAGGAAAACGCTTGGGGTGGAGGAGAGCGATGTTGCATTTCTAGTTTTAGAGAAAAACACCCCTCGGTCTTTATTTTTCCCCTCACCTTTCCATCGGGTTGGGATCCGTCCAGGGGCCAGGATGCAAAATTTATTGCCCCCATCCCTGCCCCCGTTGAGGTCGTTAGAAAAACCGAAGTGATTTACTCAGGTGCATGGATCAGCTGGCAGCAAGCTGGAAAATGGAAACGTGGGGCAGGGTGGAGGAGAAGAGCATCCTTTAAAACCACCGTGGAGAGTCAGGGTTGGTGTAACCTGGGAAGTTGAGCGATCTTTTTCTGCCCGTGGTCCCACCATGCCGGGCCGGCACGTTTGCAATCCCCTTTGCACACCAAAACGATGGCCCCGAGGCCAAACGTGCCATCACCGAGGGGAAAAGGCAACCCTTGGCATCACCGTTGTGTTTTCCTACCAAATGCTACAGTGGAAATGGTGAATTTATTCCTCTCCATCCTTTGGGTTTGTTTTTTTTTATTCCCTAAATCCTGGTTACAAGCTGTTGACTCGTTGTGGAGGGGTGATTCACAGAAGCTGACATTATAAATATTACAATAATTTAATGCATAAAATGTCCCCAATAAGCCTTAAATGTTGTTTAAAAGCCCATGTTACCTATAAGTCAGGCGAATTTCCATGTTTGCACTTAATTGCACCATTACTTCGGTTTTGGCTTCAAAGGTCACAGTTAAGTCATGCTACGTGTTTTATTGGAGTGACCCCAGTGTGAGCTCAGGGAACAAAAAAAAAAAAAAAAAAGGAATTCACTGAAACTTTTGTTGTTGTTGTTTTTTAAAAATAAAAAATGTTAAAAAAACTAAAAAAAAAAAAAAATCACAAACAAAACCAACCCAAACCTGGGACACTTCTGCAACCGGTTAAACCCATCACTAAACAAACAAACCTTGCAATTGTCAAACCAATCAGTCAAAGAATTTTGTGGATGCCAAAGAAATATTTTGACAGTCAAGCAGCACAGCCAGAAACCGGAAACTTGTCACTATGAAAAAAATAAAAATTGGAAGTTATTTTAGCAACCAAGGACTAAAGACACACTCATACCACACTGCTGCGGCGTTAGGTTCCAAGCTTGCTCCGAGGGATGCTGCTGCTCCGAGACCGCATCCTGCCGTTTTGGTTTCCGATGCTTTTTGCTCATTTCACTGTGAGCTTTCTTTTTGAAACTCTGAGACTCTTCCGATCGGTGTTTTAGAGTAGATCATCTTTAATCAGCCTTCCAAAGTCCTTATTGTTGGTCAAATTGCAGCCCAGCTGATCCCAGGCACGGCGGCGGCTCCGGGTGGGAGTGCCCAGCCCTGCCCACGCCCAACACTCACCCGGCTGAGACTTGACCGTGCCTGGGGAGGGATCTTCCTCAGGTGGGAAAAATGTGACACAAGTTATTAGTGGGGGGAAAATAGGGGAGAAAAAAAATAAAAAAAAAAGGAAAACAAAACAAAACAAAAAACGGCAAAAAACCAACAAAACGGGAACCACCTTTGTTATAAATTAGCATAATCCACTGAGGTTGGAAATGAAAATCTGCTCATTAATTAAGGCTCAGTATGTTCGGATAATGTTAAATACAGTAAATAGGACTTAGTTTATCTTATCAGGCTTGCTAGCTTTAGCTCCAGTATCCTAGTATAAGAGTCATAACAATAATCAATATGCTGCCTTTTAATGAATCTTGCTTCCGTGTGCTTCACTCAATTATGGTTAAAAAAAAAAGCAATCCACAAATTTCGCTGTACACAGCTCCATTCATCAGCTTCTGCACTACTTGTCTTCTCAGTACAGGAAAGCAAAAAGGGGGGCACTTTAAAGAACAACCAACCCTGCACCACCAGCACCGGGCAATAAACCAGTCTGAAACACTCCCAAAGCATCAGGCATCGTGTTTTGCCATCATTTAGGTGGGGAAAGCTGAGGGGGGCTGGTGGGGCAAAGGGAGAAGAATGGGATGGTGGGAATAGAGAGGAGGAAAGGGGTTGGTGGGATGGCCGTGGTCACCCCAGAGCATCCCCTGCCTGGTGCGTCCTCGGAGCGGGGGAATCTGGTGTTCTGGAGAGAAAATGCACAAGGAAAATATTTTTGATGTTAATGTAAATGTATTTTGAAATGAATAGAAAGAAGAAGAAGCAGAAAAAAAAAAAGGTTTATTTTAGTAGAGAAATGTTGTCTTTTAAGATGTATAAACTGCAGGAATCGACATTTGCACTGTAAGAGCACCTGTTTCCTTGGAGAAGCAGCAGCTGTTGAGGTGAGGATGCACAAGGCATCATGCCCTGATGGAGCACAGCCCCACACCAGACCCAGCCCTGATGGCTGTGGGAGTTTCCCAAGGACAACTCCCATTTTCCCCACACCCATCTTTCAGTTTTATTTTTCCTTTCCATTTTCTTGTTTTTTTGGTTTTTTTTTCCACTTGCACCTGTTTTTTGGGGTTAGGATGCCTGCTGTCCCACGGAGCCCGCCCCGAGGTGGGACACACAGCACAGCTGGGTGGGATGCAGGATGCAGGAAGATGATGCTGCTGCAGGGCAGGCCGTGAGGTTTGGTTGTTCTTTAAGGAAATCCCCCCCCAGTTTGCACCATTCCACATACAAAACAACCCACTTCACATCAGTTACAGGAAACGATATGAATGTCGCAGGAGGAGAAACCCTTCTGTTTTCTTTGTTTCAAAGAACGTGATGTGCCATTTGTTAATACAAAAGAGAACTATTGAAAATATATTGAAAAGAGCAATTTTAAATTATTTTTGGCTTATGTTGCAATATTTATTTTCTTGTATTAGAAATTCCTTTGTAGAGAAAAAATGTATTTTTCATTAATGCAAAAACCTATTTCTCCTTTTTGTACATTTTCCATGTTAGTTAATCCTTAAAGCAATATAATGTTATCAAACTCGTTCTGTGTGAGACTGTATTATGCATGCTATTTGTGTTGCCTTGGAATAGCTCTGTCTGCCATTATTTTCATCCTGTTTAGATACAGTGTATGCTTTAATACACATTGGGACCATGGCCCATTGCTTATGAAAAACCCCTTTGCATTCCTCAATGTGTTGGCAAATGCAGTCAATAAAGCAGTGTTTTCTGTGTACCTCGTGTTGTTGGAGTGAGCCAGTGACACAGAGCAACCTCACCCAGGGACAGGAGAGCCCGTGGAGCATCCCAGGGATGCTGGGTCAGCCCTGCTGGTGCAGCCACTCTGCCTGTGAATAGCAAATTCCTCAACTTCTGTTGCATTTCCATTTACATTTCCATCGCTAGACCTCAGACAGTCCTTGGAGAAAGCAGCTGGAGACATTTGTCACAGCTGGAAGGGCAAGCCCAAGCCCGAAAGTTTCTCGAATTCGAGGTAACCACCTTTCTCCTGGAGATTTAAGTCTTGTTTTGCAGATTTGGAGCAAAACCCTCAGGGGAAAAGCTCTGCTGTGAGCTGGGATGCTCAGAGGAACAGCTTCTTGCACCAGGAGCTGGGGTAGCAGGCAGGGAAAAACGCTGCTAGATTTGCTATTCGTGGGAGCAAAGGCAAGCTGTGAAATCCAAATTACTCCAGCAATGTGTTGCTGTTTGTCAGACACTCCTTGTGCTCCTGCTGATACCAACCAGCAATCTGATCGAGTGGGTGGCATCCCTGCCTGTGGAAGGAGATTGGAAATAAATATCTCTAAGGTCCCTTCCAACCCAAACCATTCTGTGACTCTGCTGCTGTGGGCTGGGGTTGCTGGGCCCAACCTGTGGAGCGTGGTGAGAGCACCAGGGCTCATCACACAGCTTTAAAAACTTGAATGGGATCCACATCTTCCTGTGAATACTTGGCTGGCTTGGAGGCCAAAGGCAAGGGTGCAGCCTTGTTTCAGCAAGTACTGGAGTCATCAAAGAATGGTTCTTTTTTTCTACCTTCTTGGCATTTCCTGGCATGTTTTTCTTCTGTAGAATTGTCCAAGTGCCCAAGCTGCTGAAGGAAAATGAGCTGTTTAATAGACATACTTGGTGCAATTTATTAGCAAAGTGATTAGTCAGGGAAATCACAGTGCCTGGTGAAGGCAGCACAAAACCCATCAATCTGAGATGGGTCTTCTGAGGGGTGAGGGGAAGAAACTCACCTTAAACTGTCATGGGCTCATATGTCACTGAAAGGAAAAGGCAAAAATCAGTTCAGTGCAAATGAAGGATTTCATTACTGGGTTGTGTTATTGCTCACAGCTCTCGAGGCACCCCAGTGATGAACTCAAACTCCTGGCTGGTCCCCAAAACTCCACAGTGCAGGCACGATGCCCACAGCATCATGCATGGACCCACCTGTCCAAAGCCAGTTCAGGAGTTGCCTTCTGTAATAAGTTTTTCACCTGTCTTAGGCAGGGAGATACTAAAGAGTTTGATTCCATCAAGCAGGGAGTGAGGTCAGCCTGCCTGTCATGGTTTGACCCCAACCAGCAACCCCCTCCCCAGCTCCCAGAATGTGTGAGGGGATGATGCTCAGCCCAGACACACCTTGGAGATCTGATGTTCATCCTTACAAAGTGGCAAGGATTTTGTCTTCAAAATATTTGAGGCTAATGGAAAAGCTTGCCAAATTCCTGGGAAGGGACACCCCTGCCTCTGGCACCCGTGTTGGACCAGAGATGTCTGGGCTGGGCTGGCTGGATGTATGATGAGCAGGGACAGACAGACCTGGGGCCCCAGGGCTCCACCAGCAGCACCACATCATCCTTCTCCTACAGCCCAGCCTGAGAAATGATTCCCCAGTAAAGGCAGAAAAAGCCCTTCTTAGTAATAACATATATTTATAGGCACTGGGAGCACAGAGGGTTTCCCTGTGTTGCTCCCTTGGGGTTTGCCTGCAGTGTCCTCATCACAGGTGGTGCTGAGCACCTCGATCTGGAGTGAGCAGCCAAGGAATCATTTCAGTTTAATTGCAGAATAAATGTTAGGCCGGCCCCTATATGTTTTGCATAAGGATTGCAAGTGCCACCATAAATCCTAATGGGGCAAATACACCCCAGTGTCAGTAAATCATCAGCCACGGATGAGGAAAGGAATTAATTTTCCTTCAGCTTATCCTGGAAGAATTGCAGTAAGACCTTGTTTTATTGTGTTTGATTAAGTGCTGGTGGTATAACATAATTTCCCCTAACCATTAAAACCGCTGGTGTTGTACTTCTGCATAAACGCCTCTAATGTGATGAGAGCATATTTAATATTTACTCTTCCAAAGTTAATACATTTAGGGGAGACATCCTGGGCGCTAAAAATAGTTCCTTGGCCTTGGATTTCCATGTAGGGCTGTGAAATGATGCGTCTGCTGTGATTGCAACAGACGAATAAGAAAAAAAAAACCACAACAACCTCTAAAAAAATAAACAAACCTATGACTAACCCACAAAACAAGGGAAAAATCCCACTGCAGCCAATGCCCACCCTGGCTGATCCAGAGGGTTTCACAAGTGCTGTCTCTGCCTTGACGTCCTGCCTGTCCCAAACTCCACTTGACAAACCCACTCCCTGTTCATTTAATGCACAAGTCAAAAATGGACTCGTGGAGGGTCTAACCAGGCACTTTTCTCATGGAGGGTTTATCCGGGTACCTTTTTCCACAGAGGCTTACCTTGGGGATGGGATGGGACTGGCATTGCTTGCAGGCAGCTCTTTCTTCTCCTGTGATGGCCCCGCATGGATCTCCAGATCCACCACGGAGTCCTGGTGGGGAGGTGCTCAGCCCCCAGCCAAGTTTTGGGGGCACAGGGGGCCCACAGCTTTGCCTGTATCCATCCCTCATCCACGAGAGGCTTCTTTGGGCACGAATCCTGGGCCTTGCCTGCCATGGGGTATAAATCATGCAAACAGCAGTTTATGTGGGAATCAGGAGGTAAGAGGAATGCAGCTCCCTTCCAAAATCAGGACTCTGCTGCTGGGGGAGGTGTTTGTGCTGTGAGTGCCCTGAGAAACGAGCCCTGGGGGGTGTCTGGGAGCCCTGCTGATGTGTGCAGTGGTGGGATGGAGTTTCCCCCAGTGGTGGGATTTGGGCATTTCCCAAAGCGTTGGGACGGTGTTTCCCAGCTAAACCCACTCTGCTGAGCATCAGATGCAGTGTTTTCCCTCAGGAGTAGCTGCTGTACATTCAGATGTAATAAAGATTAAAATAATGGACTGCCTGTGCTTATATTTTAAGTGGTGCTTCATAATGCTGACACTGAGCAGGAGGAGAGAAAGCAGAGGTTAAAACAGAGCTGTTACACTGGGTCATTAGCCCTGCCATGAGCCCAGAGGGTTGGATCAATGAAAGGGAGATTTTCCTGGGAGGCAGGCAGGTCAAAAAGCAAAATAACAGATCTGCAGCCATAACTCCTGGGAAAATGATTCTCAGGAGGGAGATGCCCTGTTTGTTCAGGAGCCTGCTGCCACTGGAGCAGGACACCGGCCATCCACGTGGGAATGGACCTGCCACGTGCTCTGCCTCCATCCAGGCATCTCCCTGGGCAGCCTGGAATGCAGCACCCCTGCAAGAGAGAAAATTCCCTGCAGAAAACAAGGTACCAAAAACCCCTTCCAAGAATGCTCAGCTAAAAATAGGTGTTTGTCGTGTGGGATACCACAAATAACACTCACACTGCACAGAGGGACCAGCAGGCGGGGGACGAATTCCTGCCCTTAGCAAGAAAGCAGGATCAATAAACCACTTATAAAAGAGGGAAATCGTCAATTCTTGCAGCTCCAGCTTTAAAATGAGTAAGTCTGGGGGATAAGCAGCATTGGTGTGGCCAGAGGCAGGCTGGGGACACACATGCCCTGTGCCACGAGCATCACCTGCTTGGCACCAGCTCTCCTCTAGCAGCAAAAGGACTCGTGGCTGTTTTTTTTAGCCTTTCTGAGCCACGAGGATGCCAAGGCACAGTCCAGCCACAGGGCAGCAGCACATTTTTTGGCAGGGCAAGAGCCAGACGTGTGCCAAGTCATGGGGACTTCGGTCACTGCTCTAATCTGAAGCCTGCAAGCATCTCCCCAGTCCTGTATGTGTGCTAGACAACAGCTCTAAAACTGGCTCAGACAAACACACCAGGAGGAGGAAGGAGTATAAATAGCCAAGCTCCAGGAGCATGGGTTGGGAGCAGCGTGGGCATGGCTGTGCCTCCCCCACACCACCAGCAGCCACAGCCCCCTCTCAGCATCCCACCAGCCCACCTGACAGGCACCTGCAGTGCTTTCCACCCCAAGCATTAGAAAAGAGCCAGTGACTGAGGTGTCACAGCTGCCTGTTGGAAAACATGAGCTGAGGTTTGAAACTCGGTGTGAATCTCTGCTTCCTCATGGGGGAACACAGGATGCACCTTCCACCAGCCCAGGTTGCTCCAAGCCCTGTCCAACCTGGCCTTGGATGCTTCCAGGGATGGGGCAGCCACAGCTTCCTTGGGCAACCTGTGCCAGGGCCTGCCCACCCTCACAGGGAAGAATTTCTTTCTCATATCTAGTATAAATCTACCTTCCTTCAGCTCGAATCCATTCCCCCTTGCCCCGTCACTCCATGTCCTTGTGAAAAGTCCCTCTCCAGCCTTCCTGCAGCCCCTTCAGGTACCGGAGGGGTTTGGCACCTTCACCTGGGGAAGGAGAGGAAAGCAGAGGCATCACTTGGCGACACCGAGAGCATCATCTTCCCCGCGAAACACATGAGTCATCTCCGCAGCACACAGCCGGTGTCAGCCCGAGCCGCAGCATCCCACCCGCTGCCGGGGGATAAACCAGCCAAAACGAGCCCCAAAACACCGCCTTTGGCTTCCCGGCAGCGCCCGGCCCCTTCTGCCTCCCTCCCTCCCCCCGCCGCCACCAGCTCTGCTCCGGAGGACGATGCCTTGCACAAGGCTGGGGGTTTTTTCGCGGTCGATCTGGGCCAGCTGGCCCTGGGAACACAAAGCGGGGCTGATCTCGCCCTCCCTGACGCAGCTCCCCGGGCGGTTTGTGCGGGGTCTGGTGCCACGGAGAAGGGCTTTGCTCCAGCGGAGCTTCCCCTCGCTGCTGAGCACCTTCCCAGCCCAGCAGCGAGGACAGCGACGGGGATGGGGGCAGGGACAGGGATGAGGACCTGGACACCCCGGGCATGCCAGGATGCCCAAAACTGTTCCAGTATGAGGACCAGCAGCTCCCCTGTGCTCTGTGTGAGCAGAGCTCTTTGCTCAAAGATGATGTTACCACAATAATTTTGCATCTTCTCGAGTCCAATTTGATGGCCAAGTGTTGTTCCAGGCCCACGGGCAGGTGATCACAGTGCAGAACACACCAGACCCATCACTGCTCCTCCAAATGACACAAGGGCCGTCCCCCTGTGCCTGTCCTGGTGACTCACCACCCTGCGAGCTGCTGAGTGGGAGCTAGGCTGGACCTGGCAAAATAAAGTCATAAATCAACATAACCTTCATGAAAAAGCAACACTCAGCCTGCTGTGTGTAGTGTTTGGCCCAGACCACTCCAGCTCTCCCAGACCCGCCACCACTGGGATGGACAGCAGAGGTGACCCAGGGTGGCACAGCTGTGCACGGAGGAGCAGTTCTGTGGTGGCAGCACGTGGGAATTGCTCTTTCCTGCAGGAATATGAGGCCCCAGCAAGGTCACTGGCAAAGGTCCTGATGCTGAACACCCCACTTGTGCATGTTCCAGCCTGGGCACTGCTGCCTCCGGGCAGGCGTCCCGGTGCCGGGGAAAGCATTTTTGGGAAGTGCAGCGCCACCGGGCTGGTTTGAGCTGCCACGTGGATCACACGGAGCGCCTGCAAAGCAATTTCATCTCCTGGGATAGCCTGGGAGCAGCTGAGGAAACTGTCCCGCTGCCCGTGGTGGTGCTTGCTGTGCTCGTGGAAGGGCAGCTCTGCCTTTGGCACGTTCAGTGAGCTCCACAAGAACCACTATTTCATCAAACCATCCAGCAAACCACGGGGGAAGGGTGGGGAGAGGCTGAAATCCGTGAGCTCTTGTCAGGTACAAACCCTGCCTGGCTGCACAGCAGCTACTTCCCATGTGGTTAACACAGGGAAATGGTGAAAATAAATAAAAAGCAGCATTTGCTGCGGAGATGGAGCAGAATTCACCCGATGCAGACAGAGCCCCCTGTTTCAGCTGCCCAGGAGCTGCTGCATCCCTGGCCCAGAGACAAAAAGCACTTGGAGATCTCTTTTTTGGATAAAGGCATGGGCTGCTTAAGCCAGAGGGAAATGGGTGTTTTCAAACAGAGCCTGAACTTCTTCTGGAAGTAATTGCAGGCATTTGGTGTGTCGGAGCAGCAGGCACAGATGGAGGCTGGGAATAACAGAGCCAGAATCAAAGAGCCCAGCCTGAGCAGGAGGGGTTCTATTGACTGTGATGCTTAAACTGCAAATGTCCCCCACCTACCTGAGATTCCTCTCTCTGGCTTTCCCAACACAGATGTGAACCCCGATGGGAAATGCCTTTAAAACACAAACACGGCCTAACACCTGTTCTAACGTTTCTCCTGCTGAGAGAAAAACAACCAAACCAGGCCTGATGGCACCAACCACCACCAGAAAGCAAACCTGTGCTGAAGCTGCTGGGTCAAAGAGCATCTCCTTATGCAGCTCCCACCTGTGGGCACAGAAACTGCTCAGGCATTACAGCTGAGCATCCCCTCAATGCCAGCATCCACATTTACCTGGATTTAAAGAGGTTTTTAGTCTTATAAAAGTATCTTTTATACAGGCACGTCTATATTGAATATCTTGAAATATCTATATATGAATATCTATATAAATAGATATCTATAGATAGCTAGCTATATAAATACAGTTTTCATCTATAGATATTCAAGATCTTGAAAAACTTGATAGATGAAAAACTGTATTCCCAGAATTTAAGGTTGAAAAATCCAGTTCCATGTGGGAAGAGAGAGAGGTGTTGACTCATGTCCTGAGCTGGTGATCCTTGTGGGTGCCTTCCATCTTGGAATATTCTGTGATTCTGTGGGGCACCAGCCATCACCAAGGCTCAGCCTTGGGCTGCTCACAGTGCAGGGGGTCCCTGCACCCCTGTGGCTGGTGCTCATCGTGGACAGGGACCATCCTCTGAACTCTGCTGCCAAGAAAATGTGATACTGGCAGCTACTGAGAAGGTAGGTTATACACTGGTGGTTTGAATAGTGGTTTTTGCTTTCTGCTGGTGTTCCTGGGTACTGGGAGCACTCCAGGTGGGTGCTCAGGACCAGTGAGGGTGATGGAGGCTGAGGGCTCCCCCCTTCCCCCTCAGGCCAGGCAGGAGCCCAGTGAGCACAGCCAGTGCCTGGGTCATGCACAAATTGGCATTTTATGCTACAGCAGGTGAAGAACCACTGTTCTCACAGCTGTCTGGCATGGAAATCCTTCTCTGGGAATTTCCCAGAGCTGGGAAGGTAGAAAGCCACCCAGATACAGGCAGAGCACTGCAGAAGCCCAGTCCCCTGCAGGGCCTCCCCTGCCTGGGCAGGACCCTTCTCCCTGACCCCCTTTTTCCCTGGAATTCCAGCACCCTCTCCCATCCCACTTGTTACTGGTTTCCAACCAAAGGCCACTGCGAAGGAGACCGAGATCACCAGCTCATTTTATGTTAGACACTAAACAGACATGAGATGATCGCTTCAACTTAATTATATCATAATTATCCCTCATATTCCTGTCATCTGGAACTGTCAACGGCAGCCTGAGCTGAGCCGCTGCTCCTCTCCAAGAGCCGTCACTCAGTGCTCCTGAGAGGTGTCAAAATAGGGGTAATTTTGCCTGCAGAGCAGCTCCTGGCTGTAAACAAGTGGTCGTGCTTCACTCCAGAGCAGGGGCTGTGAGGATGGAAGGGTCTCACTCACCTGTGGTGTGGGATAAAGCCCCGGGGGCTCAGCAGCCTCGGTCCCCACGTCCCAGCAGTGGCACCAGCACTGCACCCCTGCCTGGAATCACCTCCTTGCCTTGTGCAGGTCAGCTGTGTAAAACATGTGTGTTTAATCATGTAATTAGGACAGCAAAGTGTAAGTCAGCATGTGCTTTTCCTGACAGGATCAGGCAGGGAGGCTGAGGATGGGCAGGGAGGATGCCTTTCCCTGAGGTGCAGCTGAGCTCAGCATCCACCCCAGCACGTGCAGAGAGCTGGATGGGCTCTGTCTGTCCTGGAGGAGAGAGACAGTGAGGGGACCACGTCCTCTCTCAGCTCTTCTACCCACCAGGCCTGATCCTGCTCCCTCATAGCCCCAGGACGTGCACAAACCCAGGCTTTCTCCTCCCCTTTGGATGCCTCCCCTCCAGGCCATACACCAAACCCGGGCATGCAGGCACTACTGTAACTACCTTTTTTTTTATTTATTATTTAATCTTACAGCACCATGTACAACTTGCAAGGTTTTATTTAGGATTGCTCTGCTGCCTGTCAGGATTCTTGTCACCTTTGTGGTTTCCAAGTGAGTCATTCCCATTGCTCCAGCAACACTCCACCAGCTACCGGGCAGGGGGAGAAGAGCGTCTTGTTCAATTAAAGCAGTGAATAATTTTGGCAGGAGAAGTATAATGACTTCTAGGGAGAGTTTCCCTTACCCCTGGCTGGTGAACCTGCCACTGAGCTTTTCTTTCTCCATGCTTAACAAATTCCCAATGAATCACCCTGGGAGGGTGGCTGTGACTCATTGGCCTCCTCCAAGCAAGTCCTGCCTCCCGAGGAGCCCTCTGACCTCTCAGCTCTTCCTGCAGCCAATGTGGCTCTTGGCTGGTCCTTGTCAACACAGCTGAGTTGTTTGTGTGAGCCTGGCACGAAACACAGGAAAATAAAAGGCAAACCAAAGGGAGAGTCACTGGAGTGTGCTCGGCACGTGGCTCCACTCCCCAGGACGTGCCAAGCAGTTCTAGCAGGGACCCACAACCTAAAATTACTGTGAGCAGAAACACCACGGTGCTGACCTTCCTCCACCTGCTCCATCCTCAGGAAGGGGTTGGGACAGGGAGCCTGCAGAAGGGCTGGCTCACAGCTGAGCCCAGGGCAGCTCCTGTGACCCTGCTGCAGGTGGAGATCCCAAGGCCTGGAGATCCTGAGCACCCCTTGGAGCCGGGATTGTCACCCCCAAGGAGCAGATCACGCTCCCTGTGCTGCTGGAGCACGAGCAGCCAACCTGCCCAAGCCATCCCCATGTCCCCATGTCCTGAGCTGGCTCTCTGGGTGATCCCACCTGCAGCTGACCCAGATAGAGCCTGGCACCACCACGGCACAGAGAGGAGGAGAGATCCCAACTGCAGGCAGAGGCATCCAAAAGCAACTTCGAGCAGAGCTTAAATGCTTAAATTTGCACTCACGGGCTTTTCGCAAGGGAAACCTGTTCACCACATTATTCCTCCTGAGTTACTTCTCTGACAAAACTGTTGCTCTTTGCAAGGCTGTGCTGGCCCCAAATAGGTGTCAACTTGCCCTTTCTGTCCCCAAAATCTGACTCTGCTGTTTGACTTCCCGGAGCAATTCAGGGAACAGCTGCAAAGGGCGGTTCATTCCTTGAAAATAACCCATTCCCCTCGCACCAGCTCTGCGCTCCAGAGTCCTGGAGATCCTTGCACAACTCCCCGGGCTCTTAAAAAAACCTCGATGTTGAGAGGTTAAAGATTTTAAAGCCTGCTGCCACCTATGGATGGAAGGAAAGCAGTGAGAGCAGGAATCCTCCCGGGAGCAGCCTGACTGGAGAGAGACTCGAATTTTGGATAAAGCCCTTGGCAGTGGGGATGTGCCAGCAGCCCTGGGCAGAGACCCCAGCTTCCTCCTCCTTCAGACAACCCCAAAAAAGCGCAGGACACAAAGGGTTGAGGGAAATTCGCTCCCCATCATGTGAGTACATGCAGTACAAGAGAGGAAATAAGCCTGGTTTTTGGCTTGCTGGATCAATCCGATTATGGTGTTTCCACTGACAGCCTGTGGCTTGCCCTCCCCTTCACCTAATTGTTGTGACGTAATTAAATCCTTCAAAAAAACCAAAAAAATATTGTGGATAGCTGCATTCAGGTTGCTGAGGTGATAATTTCTGCAGGAAAACTTCACAGAATACCTGAAATGGGTATTTGTGGGGCCATGGAAGCTGCAGGGCAGCATATTCCACCCTCACTGGAGGAAACAGAGATATCTATACCACAGATAATGTTATAGAGGTCTGTAATATGGATGTTATTTTTATGGCATTTTAGAGCACCTAGCAGAGCTCTTGGCTCATGAAGAGGCTCTTTGGTCCATGGCAGGGGACACCTCCCATTCCCAGAGCATCCTGCCAGACCCCACAGGGGGCCAGGCTGAGATATATATGAGATGCTGTTATATACCTCGTGCTTGTGCTCACAGTATCCATTGTTTTTTGCTCTGGTTATCCACCTGCACCCTCTGGAAGTGGAAAGTGAGCTGAAAACAGGCACAACTCAATCCCCTGATCTCAGGCATCCACCACCTTTCCCCTTTAGAAAAAGACATAATACTTTCAACACAGGGTTAAAGATGTCCTATTGTTTTATTCCTTTTTTTTCTTTTTTTTTTTTTTAATAATTTCATCAGCTTCTTGAAAAACCTGTTTTTCTTTTATCCTGAGTCATTTCGCACGAAGAAACTATTGTTCTAAACTGTGACTCATCAGTTTGCATCACCACTTTCCAAACCCCAGGGGGCACATGGGCTTCGAAGCAGGGAATGGCAGCCAACCCTAATTTACCAATAAATAGGCACTTCATTTCTGCATTGACTCATCACTGGTTAAGCCTGGGTTTGTTCCTACTTCCAAGGGTGAACCTGGAGTGATCATTCCATTTGCTTTTTCAATCATCTCTTATGAAGAGCATTCACATGGCCCCTGCCTTACTGACAATCTGCTGTTTAAACACAAACACTCAGAAGGGGAGACAAGTGTATCCAAATGATAGAACTCAAATACCTGGGAATATCAAGTTTCCAGAAACTGTCACGAGGCAGAAAAAGCAACTTTTGGTTACTGAGACATCTCTCATTTATTAGGATTCACAGGGGAAAGGAGGCCACCATCCAAATTATCCCCTTTATTGCAGTTCTCACACAGATCCCAACTACATCTGCTTGAGATCTGAGTCAGAGGAGCTCCTTTGGAGCTGGGATCCCCCCTGTGAGTCGGAGATGCATCATCCCTGCCCGGGGAACGCGGCGCCAGCAGCACGTGAGGGATGAGCAAATTTTTGCACGAGCAAAAACTGGGCCTTGAGACTTTAAAGGTGCAAAATGAAAGGCTTGATCCCGCTTTTCTTACGCATCAGAACCTGGGGGAATGAGCTGGATTTGGGGCTTGAGGGTTTTCTCTGGCCCTTGTGCAGCAGGAACATGCCAGGAATGTGATGGGCTCCTGGTCCTGCCCATCAGGCACAGCTTTCTACTGAGGACCTTCCCAGGGCTGCAGAATTCTGGTGGGGGAAAGCTGCTCTTTCCACTGCACCTCATTTTTCACTCTTAGCATAAAAACCCCACACATTTTCCAAAGGTCAGGACTGGGAACAGGTTATTTATTCCCTAGGGAGGTACAGAAATAGGGGCTGAAAGGGTCAGGTGCAGGGTGCCACACGTGCCCCAGAGGCTGCATTACACAGGAGGGAGGTGAGGGCACGTGCTGCTCCAGGAATTTGGGGATGTTGTGTGTGAATGGAGGGTCACCATCTGCTTCTGAAGGGACTCACTGGAAATGAGGTGGGAGTTTGATTGCCTCCTCTGCAAAATGAGAAAATCAGGAATTAAGAAAATAAAAAGGACACAGATCTGTTGGAGCAAGTCCAGAGGTGGCCACAAAGATGCTCTGAGGGCTGGAATACCTCTGCTCTGGAGCCAGGCTGGGAGAGCTGGGGGGGTTCACCTGGAGAAGGATCCAGGGAGACCTGAGAGCCCCTTCCAGGAGAGCTGGAGAGGGACTGGGGACAAGGCATGGAGGGACAGGACACAGGGAATGGCTTCCCACTGCCAGAGGGCAGGGATATAGTGGGTATTAGGGATAAATTCTTCCCTGAGGGTGGGGAAGGTTCCCTGGCCCAGGTTGCCCAGAGAAGCTGTGGCTGCCCCTGGATCCCTGGGAGTGTCCAAGGCCAGGTTGGACTTGACTTGGAGCAACCTGAGCCAGTGGAAGGTGTCCCTGCCCATGGCAGGGTGGGATGAGATGGGTTTTAAATTCCCTTCCAACCCAAACCACTCTGGGATTCTATGAAACCCAGGATCCCACTGGTCTTTTTTCCCCCATGGTTTTGCCCTCCCTCCTTGCATGACTTTTTCCCCCAGTTCCCAGGACAGGCTCTGGTTTCCCTCCCACCTGCCAGGACTCACCTGCCTGCACAGGCAGGCTGTGCTTGTCCCAGCAAGCTCCTGCCCAGTCAACCTGCCCAGTGCCCACTCCTCCCCCTCTGGCATTGGGCTGGATCCCAAGAGCTGCCTGAGCCTCCCTCCTGCACTGAGCAGCCTGAATGTGGATGCTGCAGAGGAGATGCCATGGTAAGGCAGAATTGAATATTGGGGGAGGAATTCAGCATTTGGGGTGGGGAATATCACTGACCTTTGCACCTGGGATGCTCAGAGCTGGGGCTGATGCAGGGCAGAGGTGCCAGGGATGGGCCCAGTGCAAGTGGGACACATCTCCTGGAGGAGCAGGGAAGGGCACGGCTGAGGCAGGGTCTGGCAAAGGGCTCGGGGCAGGACCAGCTCCTTCCCCACCACAGCTTTGTACCGTGCAGGGGATCACTGGAACTATCTCAGGAGGGCAAAGGCAAAGTATCCCTGACCCTCAGATCTTTTTGTCCTTGTTTTGCAGCCTTGAGACACACGCTTTTTTTTTGATTTTGCAGAAAGGATCCAATCTCAGCCACACACCAGTTTTACAAAGAATTTATTTCAAATCTGGAACGTACAAAAGAAAACCTGTTTCTTTGTGATTTTTTTCCCCAGATGTTGTCTCTGTGAAGTGCTCTGCTGCCCACAAGGTGTGTAAGATACCATTACAGAAACTCACAACACTCTCCCTCTTACCTGGTGACATACTGGGTGCTTTCTTTGCAATACTGCTGGGACCTGCTCTCCTTTCACTACACATCTTCCAGCAGCACAGTGCTCTGCACTGAGTTCTAATTCACTCTGTACTCCCAGAGAGGTGCAAGCCCAGTGACAGTTGACCAGGTCAGCCAAGGACTTGCCCAGCCCCATCTCCACGGCATGTATTTCATAATTTCATGTTTACTGAGACAGAAATAGACTCATCCCCAGTCACATGAGTGAGGATCTGTTACACATTCTTCTCTGCAGTCAGACTTGCAGCAGCTCAGTTGACTTCAACCAACCACAGAGACTGTAACTTTTTGGGTTTTTCCTCGTTTCTCCCCAAATAATAATGGCAAACAACACATGTAAACCTTGTACTAATTCTCTCTTGAATTCTGCCTGACAACAGCTCTGAAAACACAAGCAGAATTTCTTCTCTGATAGAGGCCTCTTTACAAATTTCTTCCCCAGAATTTTAAGCATCGGGGTGTTGGAAAAAAGCTCCCTCCAAACCAGCCCGGGAGAAACAGAATCATATTGGTTTTTAAACTTGGGAGGCAACTCAAAATACAGACAAGGAAACAAAAGGCTGTTACAGAAGTGGTAATAGCACACAGGAGGGCTAGAGGGGGACTGAAAAAATAAAAAAATACTATAAATCAAGAAGAAATCCTCTTTACAGATGAATTTTCAGGTACAAATGTCAAATCATCGTAACTTTCTTATGGGGATGTTCACTGGAGCTCCTCAGAGCCAGCTGTCAGAGCAGTGAGTCAGAGCAAGTGGATGGGACACACTCCCTAAAAACAGGATCAAGTAAACCTCTCATTTTGTAGGAACATCCAGACTTCTTTACACCAATGCTAGAAGTGTCTCTGACGCCAGAAACAAAACAGAAGCTCTAAAAAATGGAAAATACATTCCCAGCTCTGCCTCCTGTTCTGCTTAACTGCTGTTTGTCCAGGCAGCACCGAGCTCCAGCTGCTCTCCTGTAGCTGCACATCTGAATTTCTCCCACGCTATCTCCTGTATTTAATTATTTGCCAGTAAAGCAAGAGCTTTTAATTTTCTGTACTGCAAATTCCTGATTTTTTCACCCTTTAAAACCTACTATGAGCAGGGAATTTCACTAAATGTCCTCTGCAACTTCATTCTAATGCATCTCAGTAACAATAATTTGCAGAGGTTCATATCAGACCTCTTGTGTGTGTATATATATGTATACATATATATTTACATATACTGTAGATATATTACAAACACACAGAGCAAGGAACAGAAGAGTTAAGTGGCAGATAAAGGAGTCTTCCTTTTACAGTTTCAATTTATTTGAGCCTAAACCCAAATCTGCTCTGAGAATGCAGAGAGGAAACAATATTTGAGCCCTGGGGCTGGAACCAAGAGTTTGGGTTGAACTCAGAATCCATCTCTGAGTGCCAGTGGGCACGAGAGAGCCTGAAGTACGGTTTAATTTTTGCAGCTCGTGCTTATGATCTGGTCAGAGTCAAGTGTGTTACACAAGTGAGCTCAGCTCTGTCCCTGGGGATCAGTGGACCAAGAACCCGCAGTCTGCAGTGACTCAGCCAAGCCCAGCTCAGTTGCAGGACACTGGACAGATTTCAAACTACCCTGACAAACGCTGGCACCACCACAGTGTGCACAGGCTGGCTGAAACACAGCTCCTCTCCCCACCTGAGCGCTCCATCCCCTCTGCTTTCACAAGCAGCAGTGTTTGCGTGGGTGAGCTGTAGCACACACAGCAGCGTCAGGAGCCTGCTCTGAACTGCTTTCCCTCTTTACCTCCCTGGCAAGGGGACATTTGTCAACCCACCTAATTTCTCCCTTCCTCCACTGCACAGTGGGAACTTGGTCCAGTATTTCCTAGAGATGCTCCCAGGACCTGCCCCATGTCCCCAGCACTGAGGCCCTGCCCACCAGCAAAGCTTTTGGCTTTCCCCAAACCTTCAGCAAACCACCCTGACAGTGAAGTACCACCCTTTGGGGAGGAAATCTAACCAAACAACATAAAATCTTCCTTGCCTGTGCCAAAACCAGGCATTTGGACCCAACACTGAAAGCATGCCTTTACATTCTCCTTCAGTGAGGAGAGTGTTTATCAGCACACTTTTAGGAAGGAGAATCCAGGACTACAAGTGGACCCAAGTCTACACATCCCAAGTTTTTTGTGCTGTTTTTAATCTACTAAATCTTGTCACAGTTGGGTGCAACACAGTGAATGTCTCATTAAGAGTGGCTGTGGTGCCATGAACACCGAGGAGGTGACCCCAAATCCCACTGATTCACACACGGTTTGTGCAGGATCTCCAGCAGTTTGCAGGTGAGGGAGGCTTCTGTCATCCCACTGGGACAGGGGCAGACAGTGCCTCATTCCCCTGTAAGGTCAGATCCTTCCACCTCATTTTAGAATTGCAACAAAGGAAATGTCATTTCGTCCATGTTCAAAGAGCATTCCAGGCAAGGGATTTGCTTTCATGGACACATGAACAAAAATCCAGCAAAAACCAGACTGAATTATTATTATACCCACCTTAGATCCCAGCTCACTACTACCAGACTATGTACTTTTTCCCTGGTTTTGATAATTTCACAAGAACTCCTTGTTTAAAACTCCTTTTCTGCAAATTCCAAGCAATATTTTATTTTCTATTTCCCACACTTGTATTTCCAGCCCGGGCTGGGATAACATAACAACAAACACATGGAGAACACGCCAAAGGACACGCTCATCTTTAGCTTCTCTTCTGCAGTTTATTGTATAAATTAACGCTTTGAGACACTGAGAGCACTCACATTTCCAAACAGAAATCAGTTCCACACAGATACTGGTGCAAAGAGTGGTTTATCTCAGGGTGAGGTGGCAGCCAGTGGATGAGGCTGTTTGAGGGTAACTCCTCAGTCCATAACTAACATTTGTGTGACCTAAATCGGAGCACGGTGCACCAACAGAAACACTGGACTTTGGTTGGTAACAACCAAATATTTGGACAGTACAAACAAGAGAAGAACAATTCGACCCCAAGCAGAGCTGTGAATTCACTAGGCTTGGAGACCACCTCCATCATTTTCCTGAACTGACATTATTATAAATAAATAGGTGCCAAATGTTCTGTTTGGTGTTCAGTTGCAATCATTAAAACACAAGGAAGCTCCTGTGCAGGCAGGTGTTGTACTCCAGTGAATGCCACAGGTCACCTTTGGCACATCACAGACAGGACCCAAACACAGAAATAATAATGCAATAATCCTGATCTGGCAAGAGGATAAATGAGGAAACTTGGAGATCCTTCCCTTCTCCAATGCCAATAATTGCTGAAAAATTTATTAAACCAAGACTGAAATACAGCAATCACCTCTCAGTTATACAGTACATACTAAACCCCAATTTTAATTAAATCCAAGCAAAATAAATCTTATTCAACCCAGAAATGCCAGCAGCTGGGGTGACTGCAGTGAAATACAGGTCACTGTCACAAGTAGTTATTAGGATCTTAGAAATCTGCATTAATTTCTCTTAAAGAACTGCTGTAATGTAAAAACAAAATGAGACACTTCATAAATAACATCTTTATTAATGAGTTTTCTTTTTCACATTCTTTAAAGTGATGTTGAATTGAAATCTGCATAGTCAAAAGTGCAAATTAAAAAAAAAATTCATAGAAGTCAGACCCAAATGTGAATGTTGCTTTTGTTTAAGCAAGACTGGTGACAGTCTTAGGAATAAGATAGAAATGGTCAGGGAGATGTGGAGGGGAGCAGGGATGAGAACCACCAGGAAAACTCTCCTCAGTTATTTGTCTATTAATGAAGTCTTCACACAAAGACACACAACACTCATTCACATTCAAGTGCACAACAGAAGGTAAACTACAGAAGGAAGATCCTTCCTCTGCTGAATGAAACAGAGCAAGATTGTTTGTGTACTTCACTGAGGGCTGCTCAGCTATTCCCACAGCAGGAACAATTCCAGTGCCCAGGTGGATAAACACAAGGTCTGGATTTCTCCATGCCCTTACTGCAACCACATTCCAGGCAGCATCCCAGCAGGAACCAGGAAATCTGAGTGTTTCCATAACACTGAGAACTGTTCTTAACACACACTTTTAAAGCACTGTCACCTCCCTTCCTTTTCAATTTCTGACAGGATTATCCCTTTCTCTGCTGCTGTTGTTCAGGGCTGGCTGGAAGAGCAGGTGCCCGTGCAATGGCTCAGCCTGTGGAAGTGCAGCACAACGTCCCCACCTCCAGCTTCATTTCCATCAGCACAGGCAACACAGTCCCAAGTCTCTCACATCAACACCACACAATGTGACTCTGCAAGTAGTACCTTTAATGTTTACACACCATCTAGTGATTTAGCTGTTCTCTGCATTACGGCCATCAGCAGAAAGAGCTAGAGAGAAAACCCCGCGAGGCACATCCCCTACACAACGGCTGCAGGGAGTAAAGACCCACACACTGCCCACTTCTTACCTCCAGTTTGGATTTCTGCAGCACAGACACTGCTCTACAGCTGAGCACTGGCTCAAATGCAGGATTCTCTTGTGCTGGTCATTTGGAAAAGCCATCTGATACCATCACAAACACACAAACCGGGCTTAATGCTCTGCAAGTGATTCTGAAGCAATAAACTTCATTTACAATTTATATTAGCTGTGCTCTGAATTATTCATCTTATTCAGATGCACAGTCTAGGGCTGTGGGGAACTGATCATCAATATTCAATCATACCAGTTCAGATTTGGGCAAGGAATAAGTCTCATTTATTTGCTATGAGCCTACAGGCTTTAAATCTGAGATTCCATCCCAGAGAAAGTTATTTATGAAATCAAACCAGTCAGAAATACATTTGCTGCCATGGATATTAGAAACATAAGGCCTAAAGTATTTTGGAGAAGACCTACAGCAGGCAGTGAAGGGGATTCAGTAAAACTTGCAGCAGTTTGTGTTTGTACAAGGGGAAAACCAACTACACAGTGAAACTCAAACCCCTCACGGTGAAACGGTGACTTCAGGCATGAAACCCCACCTTCATTTGGCAAAGGAAAATAAAACATCCCCAGACATGGAAGCACCAAGCCCAGCTCCCAGGCAGCACCAACAGAATACTGACAGATAACAGCCCCTCTTCAAAGATAGCCTGCTCTGTCCTTGGGGAGCCAACACACCCAGCGACAGAGAAAACCAGCACGCTGGGAACAGGGACTGCAGATAACTGAATTTTACCCCAGAAATAAGTCCCCTGGGCAGCCAGCAGCTGCCCCACTGGCCAGGAGTCAGGGCAAAAACCACATAAAAGAATCCCTCTTGTCCCAGTTTAAAATAGCAAAAATAAGACTGGCCAATCGGGGTGTGAGCTGATAAATTTTCACGAGTAGCAGTGGTAACACTTTTTTTTTTTCCTGGTGATTTCACAGGCAAATCTGCTGGTAGACCCAAAACCTAATGAAATTGGAAACAGGATATTTAGCTCACTAATATTCTTCATTTTTTCTTTCTACAGGAAGAAACTGTATTTCTTGTGCCACATCAGGGGTTTAATTCCAGAGCCCAGTAGATTAAGACCACTTTTGATATTAGTTTAAGATTTACTTTGGCACAGCTAATTGACATTATTTGTACTTGAAGGGCAGCACATTGGATTTTTCCTTTACTATGCAAAATCCTAAAACAAATGCAATTTGGTAGTCTGAAAAAAACCCCACCTTACTCTAACCTACAATGAAACTACTTTGTGGCCTGCTGTGTTCCAGGAAAATATCCCACATATTCAGATCACCAGGCAGCCTCACTAGTTAAGACACATTAAAACGAAACATTTCCCATTGAAGTTGCCAAAAACTGGATTTGAATTTATTGCATGACGTTGCATAAGAAAGTGTATTATTGAAAACTGTAAGGCATCATGCAATTATCCATCAGCTAATTATTTATTATTCCTTGAAAGATGGTTATATACTCTAAAGTTATAAAACCAGTTTCAAAAAAGTACATAAAAAAATTTAACATAAGCATTAAATATTTTTTTTTTTTCTTTCACATGTTCATCGTTTTTAGCTGTTAAAAAGTGCATTCAAACATACTGTACTGGAAAGTTGCTCTGACCAAAAAAATGGTGCTGGAGACTCATTAAATTAAAAGCTGCAAAAGGAAGTTTTGCACGGGATTAGAAAGCTCACAGGTTGTGGTATTTAAACTTACAAAGGCGAAATAATTTGTCGATCCTCCACACTTATAATTTAGCATCAATGACATCATTAGCTAAAAAGGTGTATTTTTCTAAGTGAACAGTCAGATGGGTTCAAGTGACGTACACTGAGTGATCAGACGAGCAGCAGGCGAGGGGCAGGGTCAGTTGATGTACTGGGCCATCCAGCGGAACCCCTCCCCATAGCCCTGCCTCTTGAGCACACTGCACATGAACACCTCCAGGGGCCTGGCATTCAGCTCCTTCAGGGGGGTGCTGCCCTGCAGAGACACAGAAATCCTCCCAGTTACAGCCTCCTCGGAAAACAACACCTACTGCACATGGACAGTCGTTTCTATGGAATGTCAGTGCTGAGCTTGTGTTGGACACTGGACTTTAGAACAGAAATGCATCTCAAATGGTTTGGGTTGGAACCCATTCTCGAATGCGTAGAATGGGTTGGGTTGGAAGGGACTTTGAAGCTCATCTTGTTCCAACCCCCTGCCATGGGCAGGGACACCTTCCACCAGCCCAGGATGCTCCGAGCCCCGTCCAACCTGGCCTCGGACAATTCCAGGGATGGGGCAGCCACAGCTTCTCTGGGCAACCTGTGCCAGGGCCTGCCCACCCTCACAGGGAAGGATTTCCTCCTGACATCTAATCCAACCCTGCCATCCCAATCTCAGTAACACGTACACAAGGGATACACAAAGCATATTTTCATGTGTTGAAGGCGTATTTTCATACGTTCATCCACACTGGAGAGGGTGCAGTACACGAAGCCAGAATGGAACAGCAACGTGTCCATAGAGAATTTTAGAGCTTTGGTTTTCAGTCACAGTTCCCTGTTCCGTTTCCAACAGTTTTCCAACCAGATAAAAAGAGCATTTGCTACCAGTTTTAGGACTGACCAAAGCAGGAGTGCAAGGTGCTTGCTTGCCAAGATCAGCAGAGTGCAATAAAGCCGTTGCTCAACTGGAGCTTCACAATGGTGTTCAGAGCTCATCGACTGCACGTGGGGGTGTAAGAACCAGAGAAAAAGAAGGCAAAGATTTTGTTCCTGCTCAGCCTAAACTCTGACTGACACTGAACTTTAGGGGAGGCCCCTAAGAGTGAATAAACAAGGAGGAATTGCAAGACCAGGTGCTCTCAGCAGAACCACGGTGCTGGTCAGCTCATGGGAGCTGGGATGGAATCCATGCTGGAATGACTCCATCATGTAAAGCCTGTACTTTACATGAGAAAACTCACTTACTGAAAGACTTCATCTAGTTTTTTCTTAGATAAGGCAAGTTCTTAAATAAGGCAAACAAACTCCCTAACAAAAAAATCTCATCAAACCAAAAACCCATCAATAAAAAAAAAAAAAAAAAAAAAAGGAAAGAAAAAAGGAGCAATACCTTTCCTGTTGTCTGGCCATACAGACCAAATGTCTCTCGTAACCTTTCTTCACTGATGGCTTCTGGTCTGTCAATCTTGTTACCAAGAATTAGGATAGGCACATTAGCAATAGTTTCATCTGTCATTAGTGACTGGAGAGGGAAGGAGAAAGAAGGAGTGATGAATTTAGAATACAGGTCAAATTGCTCCTACTCATGTGAGGTGACAGCAGGGCTCTGTTGGGTGCTGGGTATTTGAGCCGAGCTCTTACAAGTGAAAGGTCACACTTTCAAAAGCTCCTTTAAACTTACATCAAGTTCTTCTTTTGATTCAAGCAACCTTTCATGATCTGCACAGTCCACCAAGAACACAATGCCATTAATTGCAGGCAGGTAGTTTTTCCACACTCTGCGAGCTACAGGGAAAATGAGAATTAAAAATAAAAGGAAATTATCCCCAAATTCAGAGTGATGTACATTGGTAATTAAGGAGCAGCAGGTACAGTTTTTTTATTTGACTTTTTTTTAAGTCTTAGCTTATGCTGCCAGCATTCAGGATGCAATCCCATGTTTTACTTGAAATGACAGAGCAAAAATATCATCCCTTTACTGTTATCACCCCTCTATCCCCCATGGATGCTGATGCACAGAACTCCTTTTGTTTCCCCAAGAATTATGTCACTGAAGTTAAGTTTGAAGCATAAAGCTTAAAGGTAAATATAAGCAATTCAAAGTACATAATCCCCTTCACAGTATTAGACAAAAGTTCCTGCTCTACTGCAGCTCCTGCCAAATTGTATTTGGGATAAGTGATAAGTGGAGATGGACAAAAAAACAGACAGTGTCTTTTATGCTTTCAAAGAAGAGCGTGGGAAGTCAGCCTTTGCAGGAAGGCTGCATTTCTGACTGGAAACAAACTCCAGCCCAACTCACTGAGCTCAAGTGAGTCAATGCACACTCTTACCTTGAGCATGGCCACCCAGATCAAAGGTAGTGAAAGTCATGCCAGCAATTGTCAGCTCTTCTGAAGCTGGAAAGACACAGAGTTATGTTCCTGTGAAGATTGTTCCAATGCACTGCACAGTCTCACCTTCTAGCACATACACCTTAGTTTTTCTCTTGGTTCTTTTCAGTGTTTTGTTATTCAAGAAGCAAATGAGAGTAAAACGTTCTCTCAAAATCAGTGACAAGTTCGTATAACACCAAAATGTTATTAACCATTAAAGCATGTGTGAAATAAAATATCTACAACACTGAGAACAGCAGACAGTATTCATACATTATGTATCCCTACATATTACACAAACAACAGTTGGTTCTGGCATCTGGCTTGCCAAAAAGATGGCATTTTGTGTCCAATACTGTTCAAGGTTTCTCCTCGTCACATCCTTTCCCAATTTCTCACCTCCTTACTGGACTTCACCAATCCACATTTTCAACCTGTGCTGAACTTTTTCTCCTGCAAGGTTACCAGGATAACAATTACACAGCAACCTTTGAGACACAAACTCTTAACTTTCCTGCTACACAGAAAAGCTGGTCCCAAAAACTGCAAGCCCCTTTTCCCCACAGCTTCATCGTTCTTCCTCTCAGTTTCATTATCCTGCTTGTTATTCACCTCCTTAATTTAATGTAACACACTAAACTATCCTACATATATATTTTTTAATATTACTTGAATTATCTAAAGATTGCATCCCCAAAATCACTTTGTTTCTCCCAATTACACTGTTGGTCTTAGGATGAAGAATCAAATCCTGCTTTTCCTGCAAGCCTTCAAACACTTTCCAGTCACAGGACCAGCAATATTCACTTACTGGGGTGTAACGTGGGCACGTGTTGCCCCAGTCTGTCATCTTTGAGCATGTGCAGCAGTGTAGTTTTCCCAGCATTGTCCAGGCCAAGGAACACGAGTTTGCCTGATTTCTTGTACAGTCCTAGAACAAAGAAGGACCCAGTGAGTAATCAGTTCAAGCGGTGGGAGTTCATTTCCAGCCCTGGAGATGATTTTGCTCCCAGGAACAAAGTGTTACAGTCACAGTGCAAAATACAGGCCAGCCAAGCCCCAGCACACACTTTATCAGTGTCACTTTATCACCAGTGCCCTTTGTCCACATTGTCCTCCTCGTACAAACCACATTCCCACCTGCCACGTGCCTGCTGCACTGGGTACCCTGTGGTGTGAATGTGTCACTCCTGGAAATGCAGTTACCTTCTCTGAGGAAAAGCACTGCAGAGCAGGACTGAACACTGCCAGTGGAGTTTACTGTGCCCCAGCAAGAGGCCAGTTTGCTCACAGGAGGTGAGGGGTGGGTGTATAGGTCCAGCACCAACAGTAGGCTCTGGAGCACGGACCTGAATCCGCACAGGGCTCTGTTCAGCTACCTCCAATTGCAACAAAAACCTTGTCTGAGGCAAAAAGAGAATTCAGGCTTCAATCAGAATATTACAGAGACATTGGTTTCAATGTCAATGGTCATAATTAGTCCATGTATGAGTTCTTCAGTGTTGGTTGATACATTATTTGGACAAAGAGTAACTTCCACCCACACCCCCAGGAAAAGTGGTGGCTACGTCCTGAATGGCCCTGTCAGGGCACTTCTGACACACCTGCTGCCATGTGACACTGCTTCCATAAAAGGAACAAGAAATCTTATTTTCATTGATTGTCATCTTTATAAGAATGACTTTTGCCCTTCATCTCCCCTCTAGTCAAAGCCCCAGAAATGCAACAGTTGCTGTGAAGGAGTGGAGAAGACGTTTAAAACACCAACACCATATTTTCTTAATGTTGGAGATTATCAAAGGGTAATTCTCTAATAACTTGTCAACACTACATCCTCTGCCAGAATTAGCTTTCACTGCTTCAAACTGATTGATGTTCAAAGTAAAACATTAAGATAAATTAAATTTAAAAACAAAGCATCGATCCTGTTCTGTACTGAAAAAAAACTATCTGAAGTGTTACCCTCACGTGTGTTTTCTGTGGTGGGATTTCAAGCCAGGCCTGCTGATGTCACAGCATTGCAGGGGCACAGGTGGCTCTGCCCAGACCTCTACACTGCTGCTGTTTGCTCACCTCTCCCTCTGCCTTTCAGCTATCTCTGGGATCATGTTCCAGAGGGACATGTTTTGTAACCTGCACAAATGGATATTCTCTCCCATTCCTCATCTTGTTTCATTAATGATCTTCATTACTCCAGGTCCTGTTGAGTGTCCTCACAGTTCTTTCAAACACAAGCAACTCTTACTTCCCAAACTCACCTTCTCACAAGGTGTATACAAACTATTGAACCACAGAGAGGAGGAGAAAGCGTAAATGTTTACAGAGCAAGAAGAAGTGACAAACATTTTCATGTATCTACTCACATCACAGGAGAAACTCACCTTGTGAGTTAGACAGAAGTCTCTTAACCTACAGTGAAACAATACCATGTTTGCCACTCTCAGCCTGCACATAAAGGAGTCTTTGCTCCCCAGGAACACGTTGCTGCTTTCCCCAAAACATTTCAGGCTTCCCAAGTGTCTGTCACAGAAACACAAGGCTAACTTCACTTATTGGCTGAATTAGCCAGAATTAGCCTTTGCTTGCCCAGGAATGGAAGAGCAGGGCAGGGAGCAGCAATCACTGCACAGCTAAGGAAGAGGAGATAACAAAGATTAGTCGCCTTGGTTAAAATTTCACTGGCTGACATTTTGACAGTAGGCCAAGGGTCCAACATTCAGCGAAAAGCTTTAAACTTTCAGCTGATAAAAGGCAGGTGGCACAGCCTGCCATGATTCCTTAGCCTCAGATGCTTTTTGACCACTTCAATAGAATCCTCTGAACTCGGAAACTGTGCCTTTTACCTACAAGATCTGCACCTTCCCTTCCTTTTTCAGTATCCTGACACTCATTTTCCTCCTGGTTGTGGGGTTTTTTCCCCTCCTTGTTAAGCACAAGCTAATATTTCACCTTGGACTGATCTGCACTGCAGACTCTTTGGGCCAGGGAATTATTTTCTGGGGCTCCTGAGCAGATGCCAGGGAAGTCTGATGCTGATTTCTGTGACACCAGTCACTGAACAACGCAGTGCTGAACGTGAGAAAGGGCTTCAATACCTGGCACTAGTTTTTTGTAGACAGTCCCTCCTATTTGGATTCTGAAGTAACATCCTCATGTGCAAAAGAACTGAACTAAAATAACTGAGGTCAGCTCTTTACAGCAGAGAAAAATCAGAAGGTCCACAAAAGCCAACTGAACTACAGTAGTTTAAATGCACTATGATTAGAAAAGTCCAACATATTATGATCATGAAAGAAAATGTAGGTTTTTTTCAAGAAGTTAAGGTTTAATGTAAGGTTGAGTGGAGAGCAGAGTCTGGAAATCCTCAGTATTGATAAGTGAAACTTTTGTTTGAGTGTTACTGAATATACACCAAACCAAATATTATTATTTAACCAACGGCCTTGTTTGAAGATAACAGAGGTGAACAGACATTTTACACAAGAATGGCAGAAAGGAAAAATCCCAAACAATAAAGACTTACCTAAAAACTGTAATATGCTACTGAAACCACTGTAAATCCAATCAAATAGGAACATATCTGAATCTTACAGTCTGAAATAAACAGAAAATATAATGCATTTAAGATCTGTCAGAACAGCACATTAAGCATTGTAAAATATTCATAGGTAACAAAAGTAATCCAAAGTCCTGGGTTAAAAATAAAAGTCAATTTAGTTTTGGTAAACTGTATCATGGACCAATTAAGTGACCCCATAACACATTAAAAATTAGTGTAGAAATGGAAAACAGAATCCAGACCTTGTGATTCAACATCAAAGACTTTCTCTTCCCTCAGGGAAACACTATGTGGACTGAGGCCTTTGCAAGAAGTAAAAATAACTCTCTCCTCAGTATGACTTGGTGGAGATGTGCAATGATCCACTGAAGATTTCAAACAGGATCTTCACATACAGTTTTCAACTGGGAAAAAGCAGCACTTTGGAGAGGGCACTGGAGGGGTATCAGTGCAGGGTCAGCGCTCCAGCCACCCCTGGGAGCTGCTGGAGTTCAAAGCAGAGGCAGTAAGAGGCGAAGAAGTTCTGTGGTTTTGAATCTAGAGAAGTTTGATGCCAAACAAACCCCTCCTGCCCACACAGAACCTGTCTGTTTGGCTGTTATGGGGAATGACTACCTAGCACAGAGCTCTGGAATTGCCATTCAAAGGCAGTGACCTCCTGTACTGTCCTGCACAGGCTGCCACAATTTCAACCTTAAATGCAGAATTTATGCTAAAAAACCCCTCTAGAACAGCATGTTTCACACTGAGTTCCTTCAGCTTAGATTTGAGAACAGAAGGTTGAGCTGAAAGCCATCAGTGGGTTCACTGTGCAGCCATGAGCAATTAATTACCTAACTTTCATTCTTATTTCCTCATTATCTGAAGGGAGGATAATCACAGAGTCATTAAGGTTGAAAAAAGACCTCTAAGATCATCAGGTCCAACCCTCAGCCCACTGCTGTCATGTTCACCACTTAAACCATGGCCCCAGTGGCCACATCCACAAAACCTTTGAACGCTTCCAGGGATGGCAATCCCAGCACTATCCTGGGCAGCCTGTGCCAGTGCCTGACCACCCTTCCAATGAAGGCATTTTTCCTGGTATCCGATCTGAACCTTCCCTGGCACAACTCGAGGCTGTTTCCTCTCATCCTGTCCCTTGTTACCTGTGAGCAGAGCCCGACCCCACCTGGCTCCACCCTCGTGTCAGGGAGTTGTAGGAACAAAAAGGTCTCCCTTGAACCCCCTTTTCTCCAGGCTGAGCCCCCCCAGCTGCTCCTCATCAGACTTGTGCTCCAAATCACACTGAAAGCACCAGTTTGACCCAGTGAACTCATACCTAGTATGAAAACCTCCTGAAAGACTGAAGGGCAACATCCCCAGAAGCATTTAGGCAGCTAATTCCTGCTGGAATGCATGACCCCTGTGGACACTAGAGTCTGGGTGCCCTGGAGAAACCGGACTGCACTGCTGAGCACAGCTGCTCCAGGTTCCTGCCACACTCCTTTGGAAGCTGCAGGGGCATCCAAAGATGACTTCAGGGCAGCTCTGAGCCTGGAGCACACACAGGAGTCAAAACATGGCTCTGAACCAGACCCAAATCCAGGCACCTGTCCCAGCAATCACACTCGTGACAACCAGGAGTTTCTCTGCTGTGCAACAACAGGTACATCACCCAGAGATAACACGGGAAGAGGAGGGCAGAATATTTAAATGACATTTGCCTGCGCTGGAACAAAATCTGCTCAGATGACGAAGCACTGGGTGTCTTGGTTTCGCCACCACTAACCCTGAAACCTTTACCCACGTCTGCACAGCTCTGAACAACTCACCAGCTGCAACAGGCACAGGTTTGAAGGATACAAATCAAACACGCCTGTCAAGGCATAAACACCCAGTTACACAACGTCACGACTGAAACTGTCCCTTGCCTGGCTAAAAAGCAAAGGTCAAGAATAAGCAAACATGGCAGAACACACATGTCAGCAGATTTATTTATTGCTTGAGCAAAATACCGATGGGGAAAAGCCTCTGTGGGGCTTAGGAAAAGCATCGACTCAAATAACCTGCAAATCAGGGCAAACAGCCTGATGGAAGAGAAGTGCTCAGGTTTCTGAGGTGAGAATAACTTCAGTGTTCGGTTATATTACCCTTTTCCATCTATTAATCTTCTGTTTACGAAAAACACCAACCAAAACAATCTCTGTGCGTTACAGAAAAAAACTTTCAGGGGTGAGATTTAAATGATTAACGTGAGAACGGGATTACTCCACAAACACAGCTGAAGTGGCACAAACGTGGGTTCCACTTCCATCAGCACCAGAAAAGTGGTGTTAGAAACAGAGCTACCCAAATCCTCCCAGAACAGCCTCCGTAGCAGCTGGCAGCAGTTAAAGGGAAACACTTTCCAAATGGGGAAAAAATGGGCAGCTAATTGTAAAGGCACACAGGCAATATTTGAATAGAGATATTAAATCTGCTCTTATCGCACAGGAAAAGTAACTCCATAATTCACAGCTGTGCCAAATCAAAGCTCCACAAAGTGGCTCTGCACTGGGATCCTGAGTCGTTACCAGGTCCCAGTCAGAGCTGTGCCAAATTTAGGGGAGAGCTGAGGCTGTTGAATATACATGGACTGAAACTCTCAGGCTCATGCTAAAAACACCATAAAAGCAGAACAAGGACTCCAGCAATCACTGTTCACGACCCATGTGAAGACAAAGATACTATTTTAAGGCTATTTCAAGGGTTCACTTGAAAATAATCTGCTGCAAGCAGACAGAAATTTTGAATTAAAAACTATGCTGGACCAAGTAAGTCTTTTGATACCAACTACTTTTACAGGCATCACTGTGCCTCCTCCACAAAGACACCAAAGTTAACTTTCCAGCATCAACAACAGATGGCTACCACTGAAAAATGCCCCCAGCAACCCTGGTGAACGTTATTTCATCAGCAAAGCGTCACCCAGTAATTCCTGTGGAGCCCTTTCCCCCGTTCCACAGCCCAAGGACAGGGGGTTCACTCACTGGAGCCCACTCCTGACTGTGGGGAATGAGGAATTCCCACACAGTGGCCGTGATAACACCCCGAGCCAGCCTCCTGAAGGGCATGATGCTGGACTAGCAAGCAAACTCACACTTCTTTTATATCCTGGAAACTGGGAATTTTTTTCTCCTATTCTCAACTTGCATTTTTCTAAAAATCCCTCATTTCCCTTCCAAACCTCCGGACAGCGCTTACTTCCGAAGCCTGTGCAAGTTTACGCAAGAGAGAATATTGGGCTTTTAAAGACAGTTTGAAACCCCTTTATGGGGTAATTAGGTAACAGAAACCAGTGACACCCAAGCCCAGCAGCTCTTGCAGGAGCTGGGAACACGCTGAGCCTGCGTGGGGACCGTCAGCAAGGGCAGGGAACAAAGCTCTGCCCAGCCCCACTGCACCAAACCTGCACCCCAGCCACAGGCCAGTCCCAAACCACAACCTGCGAGCAACAGCCAAGGGTGTATTTTTAGTTTTTAGTAGGATCTAAATACGATCACTCAGAAGTTATAATTTCACACGTGATCACTGGAACACCACAAAGCGTTACCACAGGCAACAAAACTCAAAATCCCTCAGAAACTCAGGGAACAAGCTGATGCTTTCCACAGCACAGTTTATCCTACAGTACAAAACTGTGCCTGGATGTCGTATTTTAAGAGCTGCAGAAAGGGACAGAGATGGAAAGTGAGGTAATGGCATGGATTTTCTCCGGGTATTTTAATCAGTTTTTTGAAAGCAACTCATCTGCGAGACAGCACCACAACACACAGAAGAGTTCCTAAGGCCAGAGGCTCTGACAAAGCCCAGCTGTCAGAGCACATCTCACCGCGGGGCTGCTGCACCCACGCTTAGGAAAAAAATTCATGTAAGAACTCCCGGAGAAACGACCCCAGCTCAGACAAGCGCTGCCGGGTCTCTCACAGGCTGCCCGGGGCACCCGAGGGTATGGGGGCACTGAGCACACACCGCCACATCGCAGAGCCCCCGAGGGGCCCTGGCACGGCCCCAGGGCCCGGGAGAGGAGGGGCAGGGGATGGAAGGGGACACCGCCCGCCCACAGCGCCCCACGCCGCGCAGGCCGCGGCCCCGGGGCTCGCAGGGACCCCCGCCCAGGCCCGGCCCGGCCCGAGGCGCTGCCGGCAGGACACGGGCACGGCCCGGAGCCCCCTCCTCCCCGGCCCCACCGCCCCGCGTTCACCCAGCGCTGAGCTGAGCCGGCCCGGGAGCGGCCCGGCAGCGACACCGACACACACCGGCACGGCAAGCACGGACACACCGACACACAGAGCCAGAGCCACAGCCGGCACTCACGGCACCCACCGACAGACAGACAGACAGACAGAGAGCCAGAGCCGGCACTCACGGCACCCACCGACAGACAGACCGACAGACAGAGAGCCAGAGCAGGCAGTCACCGACAGACAGACAGACAGGCAGATACACAGCCGGCACTCACCGACAGACAGACAGACAGACAGACAGCCAGAGCAGGCAGTCACCGACAGACGGACAGACAGACAGACACACGGCCGGCACTCACCGACAGACGGACAGACAGACAGACACACGGCCGGCACTCACCGAGCCTCACCCGCGGCTGTGCCCGCCCCGCCCCCGCCGCTCCTTCCGGCACCGGCGCCCGCGGCGCGCGCACTCGGCTGCGCTCGGCTCGGCCGCGTTCGGCTGCGTTCGGATGAGTTCGGCTGTGTCCGGATAGGTTCGGCTGAGCTCGGATCAGTTCGGCTGCGTTCGGAGAGAGTCGCCTGGGCTCGGCTCGGCCCGGCCCCGCCCCCCGGCCCCGGCCCCGCCCCCGCGGCCCCGCAGCGTCGCTCCCGGAAGTGCCACGTGTCGGCAGTGCGGCTGCGCGCGCGGCGGTTCCGGTGCTGAGCCCCGCCCGGAGCGGGAGCGGGAGCGGCGGCCGAGCCATGGCCCAGCCCGGGGCACCCGCCGGGGCTCCCACCCGGGCACCCAGCGGGGCACCCACCGGCCCGCAGCGGCCCTGCACCAACGGTGAGCGCGGGGCAGCCGCGGGGGCGGCTCCGGGCTCGTCCCGCTGCCGCCGCGGGCAGGGCGCGGGGAGGGGGTTCCGGGGCGGTCCGCTCGCTGCGGGACACCCGGCCGGGCTCGGCGGGGCCGAGGGGAGCGCGGTGGGACGGGGCAGGGCCGCGGGGGAGCGGTGTGAGCCGGGAGCGGGCCCGCCCGCGGTGCCGCCGAGGCCAACGCAGAGCGGCTCAGCGGGCACCGGCACCCTCCGTTCTCATCTCCGCTCCTGCCCAGCGCCCCGCCAGGGCCGGTGTCGCCCGGAGGTCCCCGTGGTGACAGCCCGGGGGTTGCCCCTTTGAACTGAAGGGCCCGGTGACTTTCCTCCTGGCGACAATTAGGATAACTTAAAATTAGGTACTAAAGGTGAAACCGAGCAACTTCTAGCCGGTGTTTTAAGTTAGGAATAAAGACATGCGAGGGCAGCCTTCTCTCTGCATCTGTTCTCCTTGTATGTGTGCAAATCTGTGCTGCTGTGTCTCCTGATTTCACACACACACACCCCCCACATCCTCTGCTCTTGCTTCCCTAATTATCCACTTGTGTCTCAGCAGCTCTGCTGCATCCTAAGCAGCTCAGTTATAAGGAGATCTTTGATTTTTCTTCCCCCCCCTCCTCCTTCCCAGCACGTTTATTGTTTTTCCTCGAAGTCGTCAGCAAAATGACGTTTCAGAGATAACTGTGGAGTCGCCTCTGGGGTCAGGGCAGTGGGAGCTGCGAGAGCAGTGTGGGGAGGGAGGCAGAGCCTGCACAAAGGGAGCCTCAGCTGATGGAGTGACTGAGTGGGATGATTTACAGGCTGGCAGGGCTCTAAGTTTGCTGATTTCCCTGGTGTCAGATTAAGCACATAATGGAAGTTCTGGAGAGGCAGTCGGAGGAAGAGGAATTTCAGGCTGCTCAGCTGTCAGGTGTATGAAAAACAAGGAACTGAAATGCAGAGCTATGCAAATGCCAGCTGAAAAAGTCAAAGAGTTGTTTAGGGTATGTTAGAGGTGAGGTTTGGGTTGCTGGCCTTTCAGATCAATGTGATTGCTCAAGCAGGGACTGCTCTTAGCACTGTTTAAAATTCATGTTGAGGAGGTGCAGCGATCCTTGACCTTTGACAGCTTCATAAAACATTGTGGAGAGTGCTGTGGTGGGGCTGGTGTGTGAGGAAAGAAGGCTGTCAGCAGAACGAGGGGTTGTTCTGTGGCTGTCAGCCCCTCCTCTCAGCTTGTTGCCTGCTGAGCTGTTTGCAGGTGACTCCCTGCCCGTCCACCAAGGCGGTGAATTGTCAGAGCAGCACCATGTGCTGACCAGGAGATTGCTGAGCTGGAGCATCGGGTTGCTTGGCAACAACCTTCCCCTCCTTCATTCATGTTTGGCTTCTAACAGGGCCAGGATCCTGCTCTCCTTTCACTGCAGGTTTCCAGCTTGCTTTCCAGTTGATAGATCTGAAGTGCAAACAAGAAGGAGGAACAATTCTTTTCGAACTGCTTTGCTATTTTGATGTGGTATCTTAATGTGGCACTTTAGGAGGTGCTTCAGAAGGATTGGAGTCACTGGTGGTGACTGATCCCATGGCAATCTGTTGGGATGTAACTTTCCAGAGTGTTTATCCTTGCATCTCCCTGGAGGTTGGAGAGCTTGTGGCTGGTGAAAGTGAGGTGCTGAAGGACTGGTCAGTTGTGGATATCACCTCACTTCTATTGTATCCTCAAGCAGGAAAACAGTGCAAAAGAGAGCAATCCAAGTACTCTTGATTCCTGTCTGGGCTACAGAGTCGTGCCTGAAGGTGAATAATCAAGTTAGGAAATTAATCAGTGTTTGTTCTGTGTTTTTCTCACAGCTTATGGCAGTGTTGTTGTGTCAGTATGTGTGTGTGTGGATGCAGGCAGAAGGTCTGGGGTCACATAAGAATTCCCCATCATCTTTAAAGTTACCAAGTTTCATTGACAGCGGGGTTTGTAAATCGATTGTTGCAAACCCACCTGATACACTGCAGGGTAGTTTTTGGAGGTGAGTCATAACAGCATTTACATCTTTGTGAGCCACCATTGATTGTAGAGAATTACTGATGGCAGAGATTTATGAGCAGCATTGTAAGGACAGTGGGTTATAACTGCATTTCCTAACTGAATCATAAATTGCGTGTTGAAATTAATGGGTGGGGAATGGACGGGGTGTACTTTTGATGCACAAATAACAGAGGAGTGAGGATGAGATCACTGGCACTGTGCCAGCGGATCTGTGCAATATTCCCTGAATTAACACCTGTCTGTGACCCAGAGCCTGAGGTTTCCTAGGGATTGAGGAGCAGAATGACCAGTGCAGTGTTTATCCTGAGAATTTCAGTGTATTCTGCATTAATTTATTGTTAGAGTAGCCTGAGTTCAAAGTTGTTTTCACGTGGAAATGTGAACTTTCTCACCTTTCAGAACTTAACTAGAATGTTTCAGTAGGAAACCAGCTGTCTGGTTTAATGTTAAATGGAATTCTGTGACTTGGTTCTGGTGGCAGCTGTTTCCAGTACTCATATGATAGAGATATATATCTATATATCTATATCCACTGTCCCAGCTAATATCTCTGGCAGGATTTTTTTAAATTTAAGTGTTGAATCCTGCAGGCATTTCTGGTCTAGAGAGTTAAATGCTTTTGTTCATCTAGGTTCAAAAAAAACTGTTCAAATGGTAACTAAATCTGGAAATCTGGGAAACAGTACAGGGTGGCAAAGAAAAGAACCTTAACTCTGAGCCATAAAGAGGTTCTTTTCTGCTCTCACATGTGTAACTGTGCGTGTGGAATGTCTCCAATATTCAAACTGTGTGTTTAGAGGACAAGGAGAGCCACAATGTGACTGGCTGAACAAAATGATACAACACTGGGAAGTGTTTTGGTGATTTTGAAGGGGTCGTGGCTGGCTGGGCCTGCAGTATCTGGTGCACTGTGCTCAGAAGGATTTCACTGGTGAATTTAGAGTCTCTCTTCAGGATGTCTGTTTTGTGGCAATGGCATGGACAACCTGTAGTAGTACTTTTCTTGATGGAGCTCTTATGGCAGTGGAAATCTCATGGGATTCTGTATCCCTGTGTTCCCCTGTAAAGCAGAAATCTGATGATGCCCTTGCTGGTGTCGGTTACTCTTTGGGGAGTTATTAACCTTCTTTTTTCTAAATGAGTAAAACTCAGTTCAGCTATACCAACCCACAGGTGCATAAAGAGCATCCTTAAACCTATCAAGTTTTATTTTCCTGACTGGTGAATGATTTTCTGATAAACTTACCCTTCATTCCATGTTGGGGACAGTTGGCCGCTCACATGAGCGGTATGTGTGTGAATAGCTCTCTTACTAAAATTAACTGCAGAAACTTTCATACATTGTCACTTGAGAAGCAGCGTGGTGACCTATGCTGGAGCTGGCTGGTGGTGTCTTTGTGGTAAGCTAAAGTTTAAGTAGGTGTCAGTCATCATGTGAAATGGAGTTATTACGCAACGGATCTTCCGCTTTCGGTCTGCTGATGTGCTGCTGCCAGCTGTGTGAGAGTGCTCCTCGGTGCTCAGCTTGCTTGTGGGTGTTTCTGAAGATTGAAGTGGTACCCTGTGTGAATTTCAGTCCAGGAGCATGGATGGTACTAGAATGCTTAGTGGTTGCAAGGCTACTGTAAAACAAAGCAAAGATCTAAGTGTCTGTAGCAAAATAACTGCCAAATTCATGGCCCCAGTAGCAATACTTTTGTCACACTTGGTTGTTTAAAGGAAAAATGGCCTGGAGACTCATAAAATCCTAAGGAGAACATCTCTTATTTGCAGAAGTGACACACCACACTGACTTCCTAAAGAGTGTAGTTTTCTTTCTTGCAGGCCCCGTGCAGAACCCGCTGATGCATCCACCTGATGGCCAGGGATACAACCCCGCGGCTCCGGGACCGTACACCCTCCAGGCGCCGGCCAAGGCTCCTCCACATCAGCCTCCTGGACAGTATAACTATAGTGGCTCTCAGAATGTTTCTCAATTAAACAATTATCAAGGACCTGGCCAGACTCTGAACAGACCCCCAGTGTCAGCGTTCTCCGGGTCACCAGCACCACAGACAGGTCCCGCTCCGCAAGTGCTGCCGCCGCCCGCGTTACAGAACTCAGCTGCTCTATCTTCTGCTGGAAGCTTTCCCCCTGGAGCCAGCCCACCGGTGCTTTCAAACTGGCAGTACAGCCAGCCTCCTGTGAGTCAGCCCCTTGGGGCTCAGACAAGCCATTTGGCTCATGGGACAGGGACAGGGCCAGCTCAGCCACCGTCGTCGTTGTCGGGAACTCCAAGTCCCGCAGGGAGTTACCCATATGCTGCTTCTCCGGGAGGTGCCCAGCTTCAGAACAGCTACATGAAGCCAGGTAACCATCACCTCTGGATGTCTTACCAGTGTGCATTTCTCAGTGTCCTTTTGAAACAAAGAGGATAGAATTGACTCTGCAGTGGCACTTAGCTCGTGGAACAAGACTCAAAGCAGATGCGCCCATCGGAAATACCGGGGTGCTTTCTGTGGGGTAGAAATGGAGGTTCTGGGCACAGGTTGGGTGTTTCAGGTGGCTGGAGCAGGTAATTCCTGGATGGTGTCTCACTGTTTTGGGACACTGTGTTTCTGTGACCTTCACCATTCCTTGGGGTGGCTCTTGGAGCATTAACATGTTTCAGTCCAGGACTTCGCAATTAAAAACTGTAGTTCAGTTTAGTGAGCATGGACTTCTTTTAGCATGGTTAGCTTTTCTGTAATCACTTGTTTCAGGTTGTTCTCTGAGCAGCCCAAGTCAGGCTGATGCAAAAAACTGGAGCATAGCCTGGAAAGAAAACTGAAAAGCATTCTGTGCTGTTGAAATGAAAAGTTCAGTGAAAAGCTTCCTCCCTCCAAACTTGCAGTTTTCCCATTTAATGATAATTGTCAGTCTTTAGACAGGTACTCTAAAAAGTATGAGACTGTTCCTACTGCTTGACTGCTGGTATATGCAGTGGTAAAAGCTTTTCTAACACTAAATAGCTCTATTATGCAACTTGTGATTATTGTGGAAACACGGTTAACACTCAGGTTTCTCTTTGCCAAACTGCTGTCTGTTGTTACAGAGGTTTTTCTGACTGAGCGTGCAAACAGGAATTAAGCACAGAAATAATTTTTCTTGTGAAGTGCTTTCAGCACTTAGAGACTTTTCTTAATGCTAGTTTTTTTGTTATATGCCTGACTAATTTTGTTATGCTGTTCAGAATGTCTTAAGCTCACAAAATTTATGAAACTGTTTCTGGCACTGAATTGGAATAACCAGTTTGTATTTTGTAGTTAGTGAGGAAAATGCTGGGAGATTTTGGCAAGTGGCAATATGAAATGCGAGCAAGTGTTTGGAATAAGCCAATTTTTATATCCTTTCAATGGTGAATCCTCCTGAGTGATTTCCCTGGTATTTTTTTTTAGAACAACGATCATTTTTAATTTAGCTCATTTGGAGATCACTCCAGACTCGGTGAAGAACTTTGGATGCTTTCTGTACCTCTTGAAAGTCTTGCCAACAATAGCAACAAAAAGCTGACAGATCAACAGCCACAGGAACCCAGCATGAGAAAAGCATGACAGAAACCACCTGAAATTGTGAGACCCTCTGCACACCTTAGGGTTTATGTCTCTCATGCTGTTTACCCTCTGAATAAGAGGAACATTTGGAGCTCAGGCCATGTGTTTTCCTAACAAAACGTAGGTGACTTTTCAGCTGGGTTAAACCCTTCCTAAAGGTTCATTTCTTTCCAGGATCTGCCCCTCCACCAGTGACTCAGCCTTTAACTCCACTCCACCCTCCAAGGCCACCTTTAGGACCCCCACCAGTTGGAGGTCCACCAAGGCCACCAACAGCAGTAGCAGGACCCCCTAATGCACAGTCTGTGCTAAATTCAGCTGCAAATAGAGAAGGTAAGAAATCATTTGCTCTTTATGTTGAATTCCAACATGGCAACTTGCTGTAATAGGCACCCTTTGAGGTCAAGCACATTGTTCTATTAGAGACTCAAATTGTAAGATTGGTACTAATGGAGCTAATAATTTAATCTGAAAGGAGCAGGTAAGGACCTGGCAGGAAGTAAAATACTTCCTGTAGACAGATGTTAATAAAATATAAAGAACTAACTAATTTCCATGTGCTGTTTAACATGGCCATGTCTCCCATGGTTGGTATTGTGTTTTTTCATTGTTGTGTTCTAAAATGGTAGTGAAATTCTGATTTCTCTGCACCCCTGACTGCTGTGGGGACCAAGCCTCTGCATAACTTCCCATATTGTTTTTTCTGCAGGGAGAGCTAAAATGGGCACCCTGCAATCCCTTGGTGGTTGTACCTTATTCTTCCCCTCTGTGTAAAATTCCTGAACACACAGCCTGGATTTGTTCATTTTCTGCAGGAACTTCCTGCAGGCTGTTAAGTGTCAGCTGTTGATGACAGATACCTGACTTTGTGTGTCTCCTGTGGGCCCTGCACAAACATGCCATTGTTTGGGAACTCCTCAGGGCTCTGCAGCAGACAGATTGCAGCTGGATGGTATTTAGTGCCTGTTGTAGATAGGGCCACGTGCTAGTCAGCAGCTTGATTTTTGCATATATAGTTTGTTCTGTCAGAGCTGTTGCATGTTCAGATTGACAGTTCTTGTGTGTGGTAGCTGTGTGAGCACAAGAATAGTAGATTCAGATTTGACTTAATTCAGAATGTATTCAGTGCATTAGGAACAGCTTTTGCTTGGAAAATATTTTCTTCATAATTAAGAAACATTTTCATAGCCCTGGAGAAATGAAAATGTTTAGTCTAGGAAGCAGGTTGACTGCTGCATTCTTGCAAGACTCAGTGTCTGATGTGAGTTCTTTTTCTGGGTCATCTTTGAAGATTTTAATGATAATAAAAATAATTAGAGAACCTACTTCTCCTTAGTGATAGATAATTGTATATTTAGACATAGCTTACCAAAAACTGTCCTTTGGGAGCACTCTCTGAATTTCAAGGTTTCTTTATCTCAGATGGAATTTCTGTCTTGACTGGTATGTGACCATATCAGAACTGTTGTTTTTTGGTGACCAATACTGGACCAAGGGTGCCAGAGAAGGGAATTTGGTGTCTCTGTGAATTATCAGTGGAAAGAGTTTGTCAGGGAAGTAGGTCCAAATTATGCTCACCTAAATATCCATCCAGCAAGTAGGATTTTTTTTTGCAGTTGGCTCATTAAAATATCTTCATAACTTGTGAATTTTTTTTTCCTGATTGTTTTCCTTAAAAGGTGATGCTGCATCTGCTGCCAGTGATGGGTCTGTGGTGCAAAACAGCTACGATGCAATAGAAGGTGGTGGCCTCATGGGTAAGGCCTGGGGAGTGAAAGTGGTTGTTATTATCATGTAAACTTCTAAGAGTCTGGGAAAGACAGAAGTTTAAGCATTTCTGCACAAGCACATGTGCTTGGTTCAGTGCCTGTGCTGAGGCTGAATAGGAGGTCTGAAGCACTGACAATTAGCATGTCTTTGCCTGTAACAGGCAAAGCAGGTGAGAGCACTTTGCAAACTTGACAGCAGTTGTAGTATTTACAGCTAGAAATTAAAGCAGCTCTCCAGCTGTACTGATGCCCTAAGATCCTCAGCAATGAAATCTTTGTCTGCTCTGCTTGCAGCAACTCCTCATCATTCTCCTGCTGCCCTGAATCTTAAGATGAACAGAAGTGTTGGGTATTCTTACCCTGCCTTACCCCCAGGCTACCAACATCCTTCTCCTCCTGGAGCACCAGGAATGCATGGAGCTGCTTTGCAATATCCAGATGGATCAAAACATTTCCACCAGGTAAAGACTGGCTGGTTTTTATCTCAGAGCTACCTGTGAGGGGTGTGTGGGTAAAGAAAAGTGAGGATTGAAACACAGCAGAGGGAAAAATTTGTTACATGCCCGAGTCCAAGTTTGTGTAACAAACATATCAATCCAGTGGCAGTTAATACATGAACAAATCAAACTGGAAGGAAAATGTGTTTACTTTTGAAATGAACTGTGGGTTTCAGCCAAATAATTGGTGTTAATTTCTGAATTTTAATTTGGCTCTAGCCTGCCCTGGGCACTAATCACTTAACTGCATCGATGGGTGGCCTGAGTCTACAGCAAGAAGGGTTAAGACCTGTGAATCTGCTTCAAGAAAGAAATATCCTTCCTACCACCCTCTTGAAGGCTCCTGTCCCAAACTTGCACGAAGACATCCAGAAGCTCAACTGCAATCCTGAGTAAGATCATCTGTTTGCTATAATTCATCAAAATAAAGAGAAGTATAAATTTCTGCTTATAAATGTAACTTTACAAACTATTTCCTTAACTCTGTGAGTAGGAAACACTGAAATTTGGCTTCATTGTGTTAAGATAAAGGCAGCAAGTGGGTTTAACTTTGAAGTTGGGAAAATGATCTGTGTAGAAAGTAGGAGGAAAAATATGTTGCTTGCAAGGCAGCTGTAGATAGGTGGAGTACAAAAACTTTATAGCTGGCAGTATGATTAAGATATAAAATAGGAATGAAGTCATTCAAGTGAGGTACCCCAAGAACACTGTGAATGGTGACCTCTGTATTGAAAATAACCTCTTAAAACAACAGAATAAATGCAATGTCAGACAGGAGGCTGCCAGCTGGTTATTGAAGTCATCTCTCTGAGGAGACCAACCAAACTGTGTAGCCAGGGACTCCTGCTTTGCAAATCTTTGGATGACAGAGGCAGTAACAGTGCCTTTGGGATGCTGTTCATGCAAACAGGCTGCACTGGATTTGCAAACCTGCCATGCCCATCTGCATTTTGCAGAAACCCCTGAATGCTGAGCCCTCAGAAAATGACTCTGGGGTTGTTTATAGTTACTAAGTTTTAAAACCACTTTTAAAACTTTACTAGTTTTGATTTGTTCCAAAATAACACTTTATTTATAAAGATTTGGTGCAACTCAGAACATTGTTTGGCTTAACTTTGACTTGAGTGACTAAAATGACACTCAACTGTGTAAAAAACATTTGCATAAAATAAAATAAGAACTCAAAGTATGTATTGTTGATCAAGCTCAGAGAAACAAAATGATGTGACAGAGATGGAGAAGATCCTTTATCTGGAAATGGAAATTCACCATCACCACCTCTAGAAAAATATACTACTGAATATAAACTACTGAAATCATAATTTATTTCCTGAAAGCCTCTGAAAATAACCCTTTGTCCTCCATGTAGGTTGTTCCGCTGTACCCTGACTAACATTCCTCAAACTCAGGCCTTATTGAATAAAGCCAAACTTCCTTTGGGGCTGCTGCTTCATCCTTTCAAAGACTTATCGGTATGACAAATATTCCAAACTTTAACTGCTGAAATGTCAACTGTGCCTTTGCCAGAGTCCAGAGCTGGACAGTGAATTATAAAACAAGGGCAGGTGTCTTGGCCCAAAAACATTACTGTGGTAATTGACATTTCCCTGTTCCACTCAGATCACTGTAATTTTTCTAAATTATTTCTCCCTACCATTTTTAAACCTTCAAGTCTCACTCCTTAATGAAAAAAACCCAACTCCCAAACCTTAAAAAAACCAAAAGTGTAGAGACAGCACAGCCCTGGAGCTGTGACAGGAGACAACACATCTGCCAGTTTATCTTGTCACGTATCAGTTGTAGTTATTGAATTCCTGTACCAAACCTAGCACTAATTTTAAACTCAATTGAGAGTTGACAAAGTTGGAGGGGTTTGGATGTCCTCGGATAGACAGAAGACTTTGAATTTAACAGTGCCTCTTTTAAACACTGGGTTTGGTTGTTTTTTTCACAATTCAATTAATTGGCTTTTTCTCCCCTGAGTTTTGATCTCTAGTGGCTGTAGGATTTGGTCTTAAACCATCATAAAATTCAAGATTTTAGAGGCTTGGAAAGGGAACCTACCCAGTCAAATCTGATAGAGCTCAGTTCCTACCTGTTACATTAAGGAGCTGTAGGGATGCTGTGAGGATGCACAAGAGTGCTCTGAGCAGCTAGCCAGGAAGCAGAGTGTTGCTGTAGGGGAACAGCTGCAGTGTGGTGATGCCTTAAAACAGGAGGCTTCTCTCTTCCAGCAATTGCCAGTGGTCACCTCCAGTATTATTGTGAGATGCCGTTCCTGCCGGACCTACATCAACCCTTTTGTCAGCTTTCTAGACCAAAGGAGGTGGAAATGCAATTTGTGCTACAGAGTGAATGATGGTAGGTTTGAAATGTGCTTATTGCTTTAAAGGGTTACAGTTCACCTGTCCCACCTTGGGCCTCTGAGTTTGTAACGTTGATGGCCAAACCAGCGCTGGGGTTGTTGGGAGTCCTGCTGGGGCTGGGAGTCAGAAGTGTTTCCCAGTGGCAGTGGTGTCACTAGAGAAGCACAGGAAGCCCAAGTGGTCCCCCAGGGTACCCTTTCAGGTGACAAAATAGCTACCCTGCCTCGTGTAGTTCTCCAAGAAGTGTTACCCAACAGTTACAAAAGATATATTTGCTTTAAAATGCAGCACAGCCAGTACTAGTGTGAAATACTAACATATAAACTTAACCTGCATAGTTCCTGAAGAATTCCTGTATAATCCTGTGACAAGAGTTTATGGAGAACCTCATAAAAGACCTGAAGTCCAGAATGCTACTATTGAGTTTATGGCTCCATCTGAATACATGGTAAGGCTTTATTTACTTTTAGTTATTCTCTCCCTTTGCTTCAGAAGGAAGTTAGAAAAAATTTTGTTACAGAGGATGCTTTCCAGCTCAGTAGAACAGTTTTTGCTTCAAGTAGTGCATTAGAGGACTCTTGGGGAGAACTTCAGATGGTTCACTTCTAAACATTTACAATGTCAGAGTTGTTCTGTATTTAAATATGTAGGTATCTGTAGGTCTTCTGGAAGAAAACTAGACTTCTGGTGTTACCAAATGAGAGGCAGATGGCATTCAGAAGTTGTAGATGTCATCTGTGTGCTGTTTTAAGAGTTTGAACTTGCAGTGGAATGAACAAACCTAATGGGACAAGTGTTATTTGAAAATGAAAGGTAATCTTTTCCTTGCCCAGCTGCGTCCACCTCAGCCCCCCGTGTACCTCTTTGTGTTTGATGTCTCTCACAATGCAATCGAGACAGGATACTTGAACACAGTCTGCCAGACCCTCTTAGACAATCTTGACTTGTAAGTACTTTTTTTTTTTCTTAAAATCTCCTATTTTCATTCCTCTTAAGAAATTTGTAATGGACACCAACGTGCCAGTCCTTCCTGCCTAGAAGAGAAATACCCTGGTGTTGGCCAGTGTTGAGTTAAAATGTACCATAAAGCTGCAGTCCTTTTTCCCATCACAGCTGCACCAGTATAAAAGATATATAAGATATAAAAGTATAAATTCTGAGGCTTGTTTTTCAGTCTGACTCTCCTATCTGCTTCACCAATCCCCAAAAGAATATAAACATCATGTTTAGGATATCTTTTGAACTGTATTTTTAAAAGCTGAAATTTAGATAAACATTTGCTGAAAGAAGTTATACAGCTAATAAACTTTTCATAAAGTACATGCTCTTTGAACTTACAGAGATGCTGCTTGGTATTTGGCAGTTTATTTCTCCCTTTTCCATTTCTGATTACCCTCTGCAGGTTTCTGTCTGTCTGTAGGTGACTCTACTATGAGCTACTTTTTTGTTGTTTGGGGTTTTTTTTAATCTCCACAATGATTTAGTCAAGCTCTTGCAGTGTAGCTGCGAAGCTACTTTGTAATAACCATGGAGAGATGCAGTGGATGTTTTAAAAAAACCACCAAACTGCCTGCAGAAATGAAATTTCATCTTGTTGAACACCATATGTCTCATTTTCAGGCTTCCTGGGAACACTAGAACAAAAATAGGCTTCATAACATTTGACAGCACAATCCATTTCTACAGCCTTCAGGAAGGTCTCTCTCAGCCTCAGATGCTTATAGTTTCAGATATTGAAGGTATGCAGAAATAAATTCTGTGATTAGCACCTACTAATGAGTGCCTGTTATGGCAGCCTTTAGAAACACATGTTTCTGGTGGGAGTTTGTGGGTCAGATCATTAATCTCTGGTAATGCCTGGAGGAGTAGCACACGTGTGTGTGTGTTTGGTTACAGAGTCATCTCCCTGATGTCTCCCTGAGCACTGCTGGGGCTGCTCATGACTTAAAACATGCGGACAGCCTTCCTACCTCCTAGTTTAATTTGGACAATTACCTGGGTTCCTCCTGAGGTCCCAAATACTGATGCTGGGTCCATTTCTGTAGGTTTGGTGACTGGTGCTTAGTGCTTGTCCTGCTGCCTTTCATTTCCAGTCACCTTTGGCTGCACGTGTGGGGCAGGTTGGAATGAACACTGGGAATATTTGCTGTGTGGTTTTACTTAACAGCCTTGATTATCCTTCAGCCCTGTCCATTGGTACTCTGACATGGCATTCTAGCCACAGGAATGCTTATGGGAAAAATTCACAGTTATATTTTCATGGGTTTATAAACTGACAGTGCTTTTTTCAATGGTTGGCAAATACAGTCAGGGAAGTGTTCTTTGAAGATAACTGAAATACCTTTTTTTTCCCTTCCAGATGTATTTATACCAATGCCAGAAAACTTATTAGTAAATTTAAATGAAAATAAAGAGGTAAGAGCTAAGAACTATCTTAAATAACTGGTGACATTCACATAGTTTGGGACATGTTTGGTAATTTTGGATTACTCAATGCCCCTGAACACCAACTGTTCACATGCCAGGTTTGAGGGAGAAAAGAGAGGTTTTGTCTATGTGACTCTGTAAACTTTAAACAAGGCAGTACTTCAGTTTCCTAGGACTTTTTTTCTTTACTACCTTAACATTAGAAGTGTTAATACACAATTACATAGTTCCATCAGCTCCAGAAAGAAGAAACCTCTGAAGACTCCGAGACTTAATCCTCGTGTTTCCTCACTTGTAGCTAATCCAAGATCTGTTGAAGACCTTGCCACAGATGTTTACCAAGTCCCTGGAAACTCAGAGTGCTCTGGGGCCTGCATTACAGGCTGCCTTTAAACTGATGTCCCCCACTGGAGGTAGAATCACTGTCTTCCAGACGCAGCTTCCCACCGTGGGAATGGGAGCACTGAAGCCACGAGAAGAGCCAAACCAAAGAGCAACTGCCAAGGTTAGGAAAGCAAAAAAAAAAAAAAGTGGAGGGAAGTGGCAGCCCTGTTCTGTGCATGTAGGTGGTTCTGGGATTGCCTGTTCTGGGTTCATTTTGTGGTTTCCTTGGTAGAAAAAAAACAAAACAAAAAAGCCAACCAGGCAATATAAACACAGATTAATTACTGATTTTTTTTTTTTAAGAGATACCTCTGTAATCAGTGGTGGAGAAGCAGTTATTTGTGCCCCTGAAAACAGGCTTGAATTTCCTTTGCATGTTGTAATTCTGCCCTGTGTTAACAGGACATACACCTGACACCATCGACTGATTTTTACAAGAAGTTAGCCTTGGACTGCTCAGGGCAACAGGTTGCAGTGGATTTATTTCTTCTTAGTGGGCAGTATTCTGACTTGGCTTCTCTAGGTGAGTCCTGTAAAGCTGTTGAGGGGGGTGTAACTCTTGCACTTTTGGCAAAGGCACAGAATCTACATTAATGTGTAGTGTGTGAACCTGATTTGAACTAATCCAGTGTGTCAGGATGCAAATTCATCCTTGCTGAGCAGTGACAGTGAACAGAATGTTATTTAGTTAGAATAGAAGTTACTTTCCTATCCTCCCTCAGTGAGTCAGGATTTCTGTGATACCAGTGTAAGTGGCTGAAATATTTTCCTCCTTTTTATGCCTTTTAACCATCAGTGTAATTGTCTTTGAAGTAAGTTTTATTAGCATTTTAATTATATTCTCCTCCATTTAACTAAACTTTCAAGTGACCAAGTACCTGCAATTTCAGGTCAATGGAAAATTATTTCACACCTGAAAGTACACACATACTTAAAGATATAGTTGTGTTACATCTGTGTCTGTGGTATATTTAAAGGCTGCAGCAACTGTCTGCACTCTCCAATGTGTGCTGGTTTTGTTTCAGGTTGTATATCAAGGTATTCTGCAGGTAGTGTCTACTACTACCAGTCTTACCATCATAAACACAACCCTGTCCAGGTGGAGAAATTGCAAAAGGAGCTGAAACGATACCTAACTAGAAAAATTGGGTTTGAGGCTGTCATGAGGATAAGATGCACCAAAGGTTTGAACTCACTTCCTTAGATTTTTGGGGGGTGGAGTGGAGAGGGAGTGGGTGCTTGCTGTTATTTGGGAATGTTTTGAATGGTATTTTAGCTGTTTTGTAACCTTAAATGCTCAAAAAGGTAGAGATGAGAAAAGTAAAATTCAATACTAGGGACCAGACAATTTATTAAGGACTGTATTTGCAGTATATTTTCTAACATCTATGTTCCATTTTACAGTAGTTAAAACTGGAAATTTTGTTGGACTGCTATTTCAGCAAGGGACTCTTTATAATCTAGAGACTTTCGACTGTTGTGCATTGATTTGCCTTGCTAATTCCTGCTTTCTGTTGGGCTTTGTGGATTCTTTGGATTACTCCTCTGTTTGGGATATTTACCTTTTCTGCAGATAGTGTATTTTGTGGAGAGGGAACACAGAGCCATCTACACTGGTGGCACGTGTATTTCACAGCTCTGAAACCCAACCTGACTCAATTCCTGCTTACCTTGCAGGGCTTTCCATCCATACTTTCCATGGGAACTTCTTTGTAAGATCCACAGACTTGCTGTCGTTGCCCAACGTGAACCCCGACGCGGGATACGCCGTGCAGATGTCCGTGGAAGAGAGTCTGACTGATATGCAAGTTGTTTCTTTCCAGTCAGCTCTCCTGTACACGTCCAGCAAGGGTAAGATGTGCAGGTGGTGTCACCTGCAGTGCTCACGTGAGTCTGTGTGTCCATTTATCAGCTGCAGTAACTTACTCAAACTGCTCAATTTAATATCAGGATCACAGCTTGGGCGTGTCATTGATATTGTTGCTTCTTCCAGACCACGAAGTTTCTTGGGAAATGTAGTTTTGGTCTGAAAATAAGTAGACTTAACCCAGAAACTGAGAACTAATCATTATTAAAAGCTACTGGAAATGGCCTGATTCACCATTTGTATGATGAATTAGGTTGAGCAAACAGTGGCATTTCAGTGTTTCATAAAAGAAGGATGTTGGGAGACACCAGTTTTCCTTCCCTGCAGGTGAAAGGCGAATTCGTGTGCACACCATGTGCTTACCTGTGGTGACAACGCTGAGTGATGTGTACCTGGGGGCAGATGTGCAGGCCATCACCGGGCTCCTGGCCAACATGGGTGAGTGTGCTCGGAGCCTGTGTGGATGTGCACGGATCCCATCCTTAAAGCTCTGTGCAATATTCCTCTAGGAGAAGAAAAAACCCCAAAAATCTGTTAGAGGAAAAGATTCCCTCTTTCTAAGAGTGCTTTCTAAGTAGAAACCCTAAGAGTTTTGTTTTTAGTGCTTAGCTTAAGCATCAGTAGAGCTGTGTGTGGTCACCTGGGCTTAGGCTGAGTCTGGTGCATCATCACAGAGGATGCAAAGGTTCCGGCTTTGTTTCGGAACCGCTTCCTCTGGAATGCAGTCAAAGCATACGGTCAAATGGGAAGAGTCACTGTACGTGAGTGTATTCCTGCCAGGGGAAAGCAAAGGCTCTGACCTGAGCTGTGTGCTGTGTTTCAGCTGTGGACAGGTCGGTGTCTGCCACGCTGAGTGACGCCCGGGACGCGCTGGTGAACGCAGTGATAGATTCCCTGTCCGCTTATCGCTCGTCCGTGCTGAGCATCCAACAGCCCGGGCTCACCGCGCCCCACACGCTGCGGCTCTTCCCGCTCTACATCCTGGCACTCCTGAAACAGGTGAGAGGATGATTGCTTGCAACAGGTTTAAAGTATTTAACAATATTTTCTTAATGTGTTTTTAATTGAATTTCTGTGAACTCGTACGAGAAGTAATTTTAAGTGTTGGACAAACTGGCTTTCTCTTTTAGAGAGAACTTTTGGATTCATACCTCTTGATTCGGAATTAACCATCATTTTCACACTGAGCTTGTTCATTTAAGAGTCTTCATAAATATTTGACCAAACCAAGTGGGAGGAGTGAGCCCTTGCTCAATTTATAGCTGTTGTTTTGTCCCAACAAACCAGGACTATCTCTTTCTTGTAAATCCAGACCTAAGATTCTGAACGTTGGAGGCAATTGTAACCTGCTCCAATGTTTATTAAGTTCCATCAAGTAGCATTTTTAAGGCGTATGTTAGAGAGACATATTGCAGGATGATTTCACCTCAGCTGCATTGGATTGATGGTGCTGGGTCATGGTTAATTCTAGAATCCAGAAATGGGAATAAGGAGACTTGGATGATTTGTATGGGAAACATTGAAGAGAACATAAAATAGCAGCAGTAAAATACCATAAGAAAGTACTTGCTGCACATCTCTTAAGACTTAAGTTGGAAATAAGCAATAGATGGTGTGTGAAATTCAGCTTCTCTGGCTTTGCTTTAATGGTTAAAGTCAATGCCTGACTGTTTGCAGAAAGCATTTCAAACTGGGACGAACACACGCCTGGATGAGCGGATCTTCACCATGTGTCAAGTGAAAAACCAGCCCCTTGTTTACCTCATGCTCATGACACATCCCAGTCTGTACAGAGTGGATACTCTCACAGATGAGGTGAGTCTTGGCACTGCTGCATGATCTGTCTGTTTGATGGCAAAGGTTTGTATGATGTGCAAATAACTTTGTGTTAAAAAGCTCCCACGTTTCCCACGTTAAAGCTGCAGAGTTAAAATGTAACATTTCATATTCTCCCACTTGTTGCATTTCTGCATTTGTTGTTTGGGACTGGACTGATGAATTCTGGAGAGAAGCTGTGCTCTCTGGGCATGGATGGATTGGAAAGGTTTTTTATTCATTTATTTAACTTTTTGCCTTATGTCATTATCTTGCTCTATAAATCACATGTACATGAAGACATCATAACATGCTTTACCCTCTGAAGCTTCCTTTGTTTTAAAATGGCAAACACTTCTGTGAACAGTGAATGTTTATGTAAAACCCTGAATAATTTTAGAAATCACATCTTTTGTAGATAACAAATCTGATATTCCAGTTCTAGAACTAATTAACTAATATAAAGTTGATTAAATACCCCCTCTCTAAATAAAACAATGGGATTTATTAGTAAATTATGCACTTGAAGTATGACTTAAGTTAAACTGAGAAAAAGGGTCCAGCTTCAGTATTCAGTGTAATATTTATTGTTATTTAACCTTCTGTTCTGTTTTGTTGCTGATGTGAACTGCTGGTTTTCTTCTTGCTTCTTTTAGGGGGCTCTTAACATAAATGACAGAACTATACCTCAGCCACCCCTGCTCCAGCTGTCGGTGGAGAAGCTGAGCAGGGACGGTGCTTACCTTATGGATGCTGGCTCTGTAAGTTGGGTGGTGGTGGAGATTTAAAAAATTTCCTTTTTGAGGACTCAAGATGTGTAGGAGACTGCTGAGGTGTGTTTTGTGCTGGACTGACACTGCTGTTGATGGGTGTCTTTCAGGTGATGTTTCTGTGGGTCGGGAAGAACTGTGGGCAGGGTTTTCTCAGCCAAGTCCTCGGAGTTCCAAATTATGGCTCAATACCACAGAACATGGTACGTGCTTGCTTTGCTGAACACCAGCCTTACAGTGCTGCCAGAACATTTTCATGACAGCTAAAATGCCACTGCTCAAATATCAGCCCTCTAGTCGTATAAATCCAGATTCAAGGAAAGAAATAATTGCTGTTACCTCTTGGGGTTTCTCCAGGCTGAAATGTTATAGAATATATTCCCACGAAAACCCAGGAAGAAGAGGCTGACAGTGATTGAGTTTCTCAGAGCTGTGGGAGCAGACCAAGAACACTTGCAAATAGTGAGCACAGGGGGTTAGTGGGGTATCCTTTAGTGTCTGCAATAAACCAGGCATCAATCACAGCTCACTCATCATCGTTCTGATAGCTAATTGCTGATAGCAGTTTAGTGCTCTTCACTGTTTGAAGCCCTTTCAAAGAAGACAAGACTGAAACTATACATCACAAAACCTGCCTGGGTTTTCTTTATGCCCAGTTAGTTGGTGTATTCCAAGTGTTCATTCTACTGTTTTCCTGAAAAACATCCTGTTTGTATTAATGAAACCCTTTGCCTTTTAGACACATCTCCCAGAACTTGAAACCGCAGAATCCATCAGAACACGAGCTTTTGTTTCTTGGCTGAGAGAGCAGAGACCTTTCTTTCCTATATTATATGTAATAAAGTAAGTGGGTTTTAAGTCTTCTTTAGGAACCTGTTAACGATACATATTTGGATATCATGTCCTGAACTTCCTTAATGGAAGTCTTAATGATGGTGTGTGCTGTGCCTGACAGATTTGACAACAGATATGACTGGTTGTGAGTTGTCCTAAAGTAGAATTTCCACAGACTATAAAAGACTAAATATCACAGAACAATCTTTAGGTAATGTCATATGAATGAAGCAAATGCTGGTAAGTGCCCTTACTAGGATTAATCACTTTTAAGGGCTCTTTGAGATGCTCTTTTCATATGTCCTTAAGCTCTTGAAGTGTTTTGCCTGTAACTTTATTAATGTATGGCACTGTAGCTCTTGGCAAATGTTTACTTCACTCAAACACTTATATTTTCCATTTTTAAGGGATGAGAGTCCATTGAAATCAAGTTTTCTGCAAAATATGATTGAAGACAGAACAGAATCAGCCTTATCATACTATGAATTCCTCCTTCATATACAGCAGCAAGTGAATAAATGAAACACTAGCCTTTGGCTCACTTCTTTAAGGAGAGGTTTTGCAGTAAAGAATGATTGTGCTTGTAATATCTTCATTAATTCTGTGGCCTGAGGCAGTTGATGAGAAGTTCTCACTGTGATTTCAACGAACTAAAGCAAATAAAGGACCACATCTGAGAATCAAATGTGCAACTACATAATATTGTACCTTAAAAAAAAATCAAACTGTTGGAACTGGTTGAGCACCTTTAATTTGCTGCAAATCGTGTTTTTACTGTAAGTAGTTGCAGCATGAAGTACATTTACAAAGGCAATACTGAAAAGGTGAAATACATTTTGTAAAATAAAGAGTTCTTTGTTGTTCAAAATGTATATTTCTGTAACTTTTTGCTTTTCTTTTTTTTTTTTTTTTTTTTTTTTTTTTTGCTGCTAGATATAAAACCTCACAATACTGATCATGATTTGCAGGGAAATTCTTTCTGAGTGCATCCAGTGGTTACAGACAGAGCATCTCAATGTTCAACTTAATGCTTTTAAAGTAGCAATGAAACGAGTGTTCATTGTGAAGTGAACAAATACTGGTGGAGTGTAGGATCCAGTGCTTGCATTTGGATTATGGCTAATAGGACTAAAGGTAAGCTTAACCTGGACGAGATGGCTGCACTTGTAAAGCTTTTAATGTGTCAGTATTCTACTTTAAAAACTGGCCAGGAGTGGGCCCTGCACGAGGTGGCTGAGTCAGCAGCAAGAGTAGACGTAGGTAGATGGCAAGCTTTGATTTTTTTCAGAATGATTTTCATTTCAGTTTGTTTGAGTGGCGTGGGAGGGGAAGGGCCAGGAAGGTTATCTCAGATTTATGGGGGTTTTTTGGTTTATGTTCAGTAGACTTTTGGCTCTTGTTTACATGAAGTGAACGTTGGGCCCCTCAGAGCTGGTGTTTGTGTGGCAGCACTTCAGACCGAATGTTTAGAGACAACACTGGACGTTCTGATGTTAAAGTCGGAAATTATTTTTCCAAGAACAAAGTTATTATATTGCATTTGAAGATCTCTGCATCATTGCAGACATGCCTGAAGTTGTCAAAGAAGGGGTTTATTTAGCTGTGTAATGAGCCCAGGTCCAAAGCCAATGTGCACCAAATAAAAGCTTTAAATATACTCTCAGACCCTGCCAGAGCTGCAGATTGAAGCTGACATCAGACTTGAAGTGAAAATTTATATACAGAAAGTATTTAAATAACTCTATAGAAGTGTACTGATAGTTGTTCTGTTTTGAAGATGAAGCTATCCCTGATAGCTACCAACACAGAGTATTTAAGTTACTGTATTCCTGTGCCCGTGGAAGGGTTGCATGTGGAGAAATCTCAGTTTGCTTTTCTGTTAAAGAGTGTAAACTTAAAGGTCTTGCAAAACCTACTTCCTGGGGCAAGTAACTTGAAGAGGTAAAAAACACTTGGAAGTGGTCAAACGTACTGTGCTGAGTTCACTTACATTTGGTGACACAAATGTCAGTGGGGTCAACATTTGGGTAAACATTTGCTCCCATTTCAGGCTGTGATTGTCAGGAGTTGCCTTACTTCAGGGGAGGAGTTCCTTGGGAAATGGTTCTTGTTGCTGGAGCACAAGAAGCTCGAGTTCAGAACAATGGCTAAAATAGCATGGAAAGCCTATTATAGAACCAATTTAAGCTTCCCTGTCTGCTGCCTCCGTAGCAAACAGGGGTATATTTACTTGAACAGCTTTTCAGAGAATTGCACAGTTTCTAGTCATAGTGAAGAGGTTTTTTTAAGTTTTGACAGTCTGATTTTTTTTTTCCAGGGGGGAAAAGGGGTCTCTTCATTTAAATCATAAATGGAACCTCTGCACTTGCATAGGTTCTGACTTAAACCTTGTGTTTTGGGTATATTATCACCCGGATGTTGAAAACCATCCTCACATCTAACAGCCCACCCAAAGTCTGTTTGTTACTACGACTGTATTTTGCTACTATATCCCTTATTTTTCTTAAGAAACATAAATGTTGGAGGTGGCCTCATTGCTTTATGTGCACCAGACTAATGGCTGAAGATGTCTTTGTGGCAATTAACAACTTTGAATTGGAGTCCCTAAGTCTGACAGAGCAAAACACGATAAACGAGTCCGATGAACCCTCTCGGAGTTCTCTTCACTTTGGAAGGAATTCTGTATTAGTTTATTCCCTCTCAGGGGGGAAGGCCTGCTGCTTCACTTGTACTGCTGTAAGGGCAACACAGGGCAGATGGACACACACACACTACCTGGGAGTTCTCATTTTTACGTAACATTTTAAAATGAGGACACTGAAGACGAACTGCAAAAGTAGGCAGGAGTGGCTCTGGTACTTAGATCTCAGCACGACAACTCTCCCACTGCAAATGGGTGGTAGAGGTGTGTCTATTTTTCTAGTTGAACACTTTTTTTAAGCTGTTTCTGTATTTGACACATTAGTGTTCAGCCGACATTGTTACCATCCATTTTACTTTGCTTTCATTGTCGTTTTTAATTTAATATATTTGAGTCTAAGTCCACATAGACTGTGTTGCAATAACTAGAATGATTCACTTTTATTTAGAATTAATTTCTTAACAGAATTTAATCAAAGATGCAGAATGGCTGTTAAGTTAAGGGACCATTAAATGTGATTTTAAGGTTCTGTTTACTATTATGGATGTAATCCTTATAGTAAATTTAATTTTGTAAAGTAGTGTATAATATTGTAATATTAAATCTTTGTTTTCTGAACTCAAACATTTGATCTTCAGTATGAAGTTATAAATCTTCCCCCTTCTGAATTTGAGACAGGATTTACTTGTCCTCCTTTTTACAGTTTGTAATTTTCACTGTTTTATTCCTGTAAAAAGTCATTTGTAACACATGCAAATGCTTATTTTATCTGTGCTAATTTATCAGATTTGGCTACTCAATAAAATTAATTGAAAGAACTCATGCAAGTCCATCACTCCTTTCTTATAAATAAAAATAGAGTAATGTATTTGATAAACTGAGATAAATACCATTTATCAACAAGTTGGTCTCATGAGCCAGCTGACAGTGATGATTGGAATTTAGCCTTCAGCAGCATTCCCAGATGGTGATCAGTTTTCTTGTAGGTGATCCCATATCTTCATTATCATCCCATTCTTTCAGCACCTTTTTGTAAAAGTCATTTCCATTTTATGCTTGCCAATTCTTTTATGGGCTGCTGTCACTGCTGCTTCTGGTTCATCGTGGATGGGTTAATGCATGAGCTTGGTAGTCAGATCTCTGTATTTAAGTGTTGTTGAATACAGAATTCTGTCAGTTTTGTTAAATGTTAATTAGACCTGTCAGCACTGGGGTTTTTTTCCCCAATACACATCCCACTGTCCCGCTGCTGCTGAGCTCCCCCACTCCGGCTGTGGCTCTGGGGTTGGGAACCCCAAGGGTGGGATCTCCTGATCCTAATTGAAGTGCCCGGGGCGTTAAAGAGGATGTGGACGGCGATTATGTGAGGTACTGATGGAAACGATCGCTGTCCCTGTCCTTTGGTTTGGCTCTCGGGTGCTGTCGCCCAGTGGTTGGCCATGGCAGTGTTCAGCTGAAGGAGGAATTAATGTGGCACGGTTTTATCACACCAGGAGAGGTGTGATGAACTCTTAGTGTGCATAAACACGAATATTATGCCTCTTGCTAGAAAGAACTGAATACACACCCAGTCCTATAATGCCACAGCAATTCTGGAATCCTGGAGCGGTGTTCGCGTGGTGGTTTTTGCTCAGCGTGCACAGTCAGTCCGCAGCGGTGCAGGGGCAGGTGAGGGCGCTGCCCTGTGTGTGGTGCACACCCCTTGTGTGTACCTCTGTGTGATGCACACCCGCCCTGTGCGCTGAGGGTGTCCCTGTGGGTGCTGTCACTTGTGTGCTCTGCACGGTCCCTGCCCCCGTCATCCCCGTCCCCTCAGCGCCGCCATCTCCCCTTCCCGCCCTCACACCGCTGTGACGTTCCCCCCGCGGCCACGCCCGCCATGTTTAGTGCGGGCTCCGCTCCGTTAGAGAGCGCGGAGAGCGGGACGCTCCCCCGCGAACTCCCGCTTGCTCTTGCCCTTACCCAAAATGGCGGCGCCCGCTTCAGCAGGAGGGGCAGGCGGTGCCCGCGCCTGCGCGGGGCGGGCGCGGTGCCGGGCCTGAGGAGCCGGGGATGGCGGACGGCGGGGAGGGCGCGGTGCCCACACCGCCCGGTCCCCCCGCGGGGCTCTCGGCGTCCCAGCGCCGCGCCGAGCTGCGCCGCAGGAAGCTGCTCATGAACTCGGAGGAGCGCATCAACCGCATCATGGGCTTCCACCGGCCCGCGGCCGGCAAGGGTGAGCCGGGCGGCGGGGTCGGTGTGAGGGCTTCCCGCGCGGGGCTGCGGGGACGCCTCGGGCTCCTCTCGCCCTGAGCGCTCCCCTCGCGGGCAGGAGCGGCGGAGACAGGGCCCACCGGCTCCCCAGGGCCCCTCGGTGCCGCCTGCCCTCGCAGGGATGCTCTGAGAGCAGCGCGACCTGCGAGGGACCCGCCCTGGGGTGAGATCCGTGTGTCACCGGCACATCGGCACTTGGGCCCGGCACTGCCCCTGGACCAGCAGTCATTTCACTGCAAGTGGCTTTTTTTAGCTACAGAAAGGATGAGCCTCCCCTGCAAGTGGTATTTTTTTAGTTAGAGAAAGGACGAGCCTCCCCCACGTTTCCAGTCATTTACTCCTGGCTTTCGTAGCTGGGTTTTTATAGCAGTCGGTTGTCTCCCGTTTGGGTAATGACCAGGCGTTGGACACTTGTGGTTGTCATGCAGGATTTTCTTGCAGAATCATAGGTAGATCCTTTGTATTTCTCCACATGCTTGAAGCAGCCTGACCATCTTGTCAGGAAAATGTTCTCAGATTTTGGTTTATAAGGATGCCCACGAGCCATGCATCACTCTGATTTAACTCTGAAAAGCTGTCCTTAAGCCCCTCTGGTAGGACCAGACCTGTTCTGTGTGTCTCTTGACTTGGCTTTTGTTCTCTGCCACCTCTCTTGCTCTGAGATGGGGTCTTGAGGCTTCATGCAGAGCAGATTAACACTGCTCTGCCTCTGCCAATAGAGAACAAGCCAAATTGTTGGAAACGATACAACTTTTCTAATTTTTAATAGCTTTAATTAACATTTTGTTAGTTGTTTTAATTAATCATACATACTGTGTTAGACCTTAAATCACTTTTAGCCAGTGTTTAGCAGAAAGTTGTCATAAACTGCTTTGGTGGGAACACAGCTCGGGAAAAGTGCTAAAACTGTAAGTTTTGTTAAAAGTTAATCTTGAAATGCTTCAATGAACAAAGCCCGGGAGAGAGAAAGATGTATTGTTGAAGCTGGACATCTGGAACCCAAGATTTATGAACTGCAAGGGCTTTTTGCAGAAATCAGCAGATAAAGAAGAAGGGTAACAAAGACTCAATAGATGCGATAGAAAGTCCCTTCCGAGAGAAAAAGATACTAAAAAGACTAAAGATATGAACTAATTATCATAAAAAGTGAGAAATTAATGCCCAATAGAAGGCAGAATAATAACTAATGAAAGAAAATTATGTAATTAAGAACCAATGAACATTAATTTCTTCATTTGCTGAAAATGTAAAAATAGGCAGAGAAATTATGGATTGGGTCTTTGTGTGGACTGGACTCTGTCAGCCTTACACACACACACCTCTGGCCAGAAATGATGTAATGCCTTGCTTTCCACACTAAAAAGACAGTGTTAGAGAGTTTTATGTATCCTGACAGTCTGGGAGTATTTAGTCATGACTCTTCACTTGGGAAGCAGAGACATCAACCCAGGACCCCGATCTGGCGTGGCCAGGGTGTTGTGTGTGACTGCGCCTTTCTGTTTCTCTCCTTCAGATGACGACGGTCACCCCGAGTCAAAGCTGCAGCACGAGCAGGATAAATCCAACTCCCTGCCCATTCCTTCGGTTTCCAAGCGAATCGTGCTCGGAGATTCCGTGTGCAGCGTGCCGGGCTCTGCTGACCACGCGGGGAGCCTGGCAGAGCTGCGGGGGGACAAGGACTTGTTCGGCAAAGCCCCCGAGCTGGTCACCGAGGGCACGGGGGAGCTGCGCCACCGGCACCGGGCCCGACCTGCCCCCCGAGGCTGCGCCACGGCCGCCCAGGCACGGGCTGGAGCAGTACCTGTCCAGGTTTGACGAGGCTCTGAAGCTGAGGAACCAGCTGATGAGCGAGAAGCCGAGCCAGGAGAACGGGAATGCCGGGGAGGAGTTTGACTCTTTCCGCATTTTCCGGCTGGTGGGATGTGCTCTGCTCGCCGTCGCGGTCAGGGCTTTTGTGTGCAAGTACCTGGTGAGTGCAGGGGAACAGTCCTGCTCTGTTGGTGCAACTTTATTGGGAAACACCCTTCATCTGGGGCTGAAGTCTGTTGGTAGTGACCCAGTTGGGAGCTTCAGGCACTCTTCACATTTCCACACAGCCACTGTGTAACCACTGAGAGCAGCACATGTTTGGTCCGTGGTGTTTGAGGGCAGATGCACTGGAGCAGTTGATGGAGTTTAAGTCCCCTGCAAATGTATTCCCTTCTTTGTGAGCGTATGAGTCAGCTGCTCCTCTAGTTTGGAGTGTACAAAAGAATAATAGAGTAAGAATAGAGTGCCCATCCCTGGAAGTATTTGATACCAGGTTGGACAGGGCTTGGAGCAACCTGGTCTAGTGGAAGGTGTCCCTGCCCTTCAGGGAGTTGGAATGAGATGGTCTTTAAGGCCCTTCCAACTCAAATCGCTCTGTGATTCGAGGAACAGTAACAATTGTCCCAAGATAAGTAAATCCTACTCATTTATCACTCTGAGAACAGTAATTCTCAGTATTCCTGATGCCTGCAGAACAGCACAGAGATGTGTGGCAGGCACAACCTGCCACCTCCTGGATCCCTGGGCTCAGTGTCACTCACTGCTGTTCACTTCTGTGATTTCAAGGTTTTAGGCTCCAAACAGAGCAGAACCTTATTTTTGTCATCTTGTCTACTTATTTTTGTAGTATTCAAGAATACTGTTCCTGTGTTCCACAGATTATTTTTTACCTACTCATTTTCTTTTATGACTTAGGAAGCATTACATTTCTGTGTTTCTCAGCTATTACTTCTGACCAAGTTAATTTTTGTATATTCTTTTCTGTTCCTTCAGTCAATATTTGCACCATTTCTTACTCTACAACTCGCTTACATGGGACTGTCCAAGTACTTTCCAAAGGTAAGAGGGTTTTTTCAGAATTAATTTGAAGTGTTTTAAATTTAAACTTGTGTTTAGATTGTATTGTTTTAGGACCAATACATGTGAAGTATTGTTCTCTTGTTTTAACCTCTAGAATTGTATTACCAATGCTGACAGTTTATACTAATTTTTAATCTTTCCAGATTTAGTCCAAATCTTTTTTTTTAAAGTTTCTGTGAAAACATGGGCTAGCAGCTTGTTTAGCTGTAGCCTAATTAAAAGCATCTGACCAGGAAATCCAGGTAGTTCTTTCATGTCTTCAGGAAATTTGCTTTTCTCCTAGACCACTCTCTTCTCTGGTTACTGTTTGCTTTGTCAGCAGCTGTTCTGCATGTAATATCTGGATGAAATTTGGGAGTGTGTTTGCTAAAGAATGAGGCAGAACGTGGGTTTTAAGGGCTCTGCATTCCATTGCTGGTATCACGTTGAATGGCAGCTTGAAATGAGACATTTATTTGTGTGTGAAACTTGCTGCTCATTAGCTAGATTTGCTCTATCACTTGATTTATATATTTACACCGGGTAATTGTGCTGAAGTATTTGTTAGGTTGATGATTTTGTCAGGTTTGTGCTGCAGAGTGGGATTGAATGATGTTCAGTCCATAGTTAAAAGGGAAAATTTACATTTTAAAAGGAATAATACATTACCTGTAGGAAATCAGGATAAATCAGCAGTTCTTTTGTAGTTAAGTATATCATAATAGTCATTCTAAGCTGATGTGTCACAACACAAAACAGTAAAATTAGCCTTAGATTTGCACCAGCTCATCACCTACATCTTCTTGATCTTGTTCCTGCTGTATTTAAAATCAGCTCTTCAGTTTCAGAATTTAAAGAGGGGTTTCCTTTCCACAACATGCTTTGACTGCACTTTACTGCATGAGGCCAATATGTTTATTATCCTTCATTTTTCTCTCATGAAACATAGAAATACTCTTGAAAGCTTAATTTAGATTGGATTAAATTAAGATATCCAGCAAATATAAATTTTCAGTCACTGTCACCTTTTCCTGCCTGTCAGACTTTGCATTCTTGGGATTCCTCATCTTAAGGACGGAACAACTTTCAAAAGGTTTTGGGGCATTTCTGAGTTCAGAGGATAAAACTTCCAAATTAAGTTGTACTAAAATAGAAACAGTTGGGTTTTCAATTCTAAATAATTTTTCTGATAGAAAAATAACAGTATTGATGGGGCTTGGAGCAGCCTGGGCTAGTGGAGGGTGTCCCTGCCCATGGCAGGGGGGCTGGAATGAGATGAGCTTTGAGGTCCCTTCCAACCCAAAGCTTTCTGTGTTCTATTTTTTGCCAAGGTAGAATATCTGGGATCAATTTGCTCTGCTGTTCTCCAGCCTCTCGCTCAGCTCCAGGGGGATCCAGCACAGCGGGAATCTGTGTCTGGGATAAGTGCTGTGAATCCTCCAGTGTGTCTGGAGAGAATCAATCCAAACCTGCTGCTCTTACCAGTGAATTTGGAGCGTGTGGAATTGGCACAACATTGGTGACATGTAAAGCAGAATTGGATTAGGAGGACTAACATGATACTGTGTTTTTATCCCTTTTAGTGTGAGAAGAAGGTGAAAACGACAGTCCTGACTGCTGCTCTCCTGCTGTCTGGGATCCCTGCAGAAGTGATCAGTCGCTCCATGGACACCTACAGCAAAATGGGAGATGTTTTCACAGACCTCTGTGTCTATTTCTTTACTTTTATCTTTTGCCATGAACTTACTTTGGTTTTTGGCTCTGAAGTACCATGATGGCTGTACAGTTCCACACAGCAGCTACACTAAACCTTTCTGGACTGTGTTCCTTTAATGTCTGACTGTGCAGACAGGTCTAAACCTTCATTAAAATTCCTACCTGTTCAAATGCTTGAAAGGAGCCTTAAATCCAGTCATTTTGGGAAAGGAAGAGCAGGGTCCCAGACTGCCAGTTGTATTGGTTCAGTTTATTTAAACGCTGTGTCTGCATATTACAAATGTGAAGACTAGGGTGCAAGTGTCAGTGGATGATTTATTTGCTTTAGGTAGATGATACCCCTCTCAGCCTCCTACATAAATATTTACAAAGCTGCCTTTGTTCTTTCCAGTGAGAACAAGAAGAGAGTTCCCTCCAGCAGAACCATATCTATGTGTATATGCTGTATGACTGTATCTAACGAGACCTGCTCATTTTGTGGTGTTCCCATTTTTTTAAAAGAAAGCTCTAAATAAAAGAAATCCCTGTACTCTCTTCAAGTGTTCCAGGTCAGAATGTTGAACCAAGTAGCTGCTTCTGGAGAACGTTGGTGAAACTTGCCACTTTGTTGTTATGCTCCTTGCCTTGCTATATGTTATTTGCTGTGATTGTGATTAACTTCATTTGATGGTTATTGTGGGAAAGAGCTAAGCAAAACCAACACCAAGAAAATCCTGGTGCTTACGAATGTCATTAATCAAAAAGTAAGAAGGCACAAAATAATCTCACCTGTTTATGAGTTTCCAGCCACCTAATCCTAGTGCAGCTCATCCCTGTGCTTCCTGATGCCTTTTCTTGATGTTAACAGTTCATCTCATGAGGGAGTTGTATATGTTGGCACCCAACCTGCAACATCAAATCTTTGCTCTAGTGTTTGTAAAACTTACAAGGGAAACTGTTTCATTTTCAATCTCTTACAAATTTTTGCACAGTGGGAGGAAGGCAGTGTCATTCCAAATAGTCAACTTAAATGGTGATAATCTCTGAAAATCTCTATTGAAGCTAAATTGGGTAGTGTTTTCATCTTGTAGTTTTCTGTTTAGAGTCTGGACTTTCAGGAAATGTAGGCTGGTGTCTTTTTTAGCACAGTAAGACACCTATTTAACTTGGTATTTGCAAAAATTTTTTTAAGGAGCAGAAGTGTTTGATTATGCCTCTCTAAAGTAAATGCACTGTGCTCCATCCGTTATTTTCTGTTAAAGCTGTAATTCTAATGCCTCATTTCTGACTCCTGAATTAGATTTGTGTTTGTTTGTGGCCTGAAAACAAGAATCTTAGATTTTGATTTGACCATTTTAGGGGGGGGTTACCATTATGTTTCAGTGAGTATTACGTTACAGATGTACAGGGCTGCAGCAGATTCTGAGTTGGGTCTGTTAGCATGGTACTGATTCAGAAGCTTTAAATTTGCTTGCATTAGACAGGAATTTCAGCAAATTGAAATTAAAAGGCCGAGATCTGTAAATAACGAGTTTTACTCCGGAGTTACACACGCGCCCCTATTCCCTATTTATATATGCCCCAAAGGCGATACAAATAAATTGCCAAAACTCCGTTTACCAAGACCCGCAGAGCGCAGCGAGTGTTTCATGTCAATAATGTTAATAATGTTAATAATGTTATTGTTAACACTGATGAGCTGCGCCCTCCGGCCGCGGGGGCGCTGTGGGGCCGGGCGGAAGGGGCGGTGCTGCCCGCGGGCGGCGCGGGATGGCGGCCGCCGTGTAGCGGGAGCGCCGCCGCCATGGGCCGCGAGTCCAGGTGAGGGGGCGGGCGGCGCCATCGCGGGCCGGGGCCCCGCGCCCGCAGCGCGGCTGGCCCAGGGAGCGCGGCGCGGGCTCGGGGGCGCGGCGGGGCAAAGGCGGCGCGGGTGCGGAGGGCGCCGCGGCGGGGCCGGGCCCGGCGCCGGTCCGAGGGCAGCGCCGGGGCCGCGGCGCTCCGGGACGGGGCTGAGGGGCCGCGGGGCCGGCGCTGCGAGGGCCGGAGCTGCCCCGAGGCCGCCCCGCGGCCTTGGCGGGCTTGCTGTAAAGCGGCGCAGTTCGCCACGTAGCGGTTCGAACGCGGGTGAGGCGTTTTCCGTGTGCCGCTGGAGTTTCTGCGGGGTCACGGGTGCTGTGCCGGTACGAGCACCCGGCTGGCGCTGTGGGCAGTGATGGGACCGTGTGCTCCGGCTGGTCCGGAGCTGCTCGCACCGCTCGGGCTTCGCACCGAGCCCGCAACAATGTGGGGCACATTGTCTGTTTCCCGGTTTGACCAAACCATCGGATTTTAACCCTAGAGCTGCCACGGCAGCCCCCACACGCGTTGTCAGTGCCGTGTCACAGCCCACAGACCCGTAACGGGTTTACACCGACAGAGGCAGATGAGCTGAAATTTTACCAACCAGCTTGGGCTCAAATTAGTGATTCAGTGCAGAACTGGGCACTCCCGGAGCTCCAAACGAGCTGGGGCAGTGGTGGGTGGGACAGGACACCATTACAAATGTTCAGAAATTTTAAAAGCCTGAGAAATTAAGTTTGTTGGGGTTTGTTTGTTTGTTTGTTTGTTTTGGTTTTGGTTTTTTGGTTGTTTTGTTTTCTTGTGGGTTTTTTTGGTTTTTTTTTTGCTTGTTCACCTAAATATGACCAGTATCCTTTATGTGCAAATGGTTTTTGTGCTGACATTCACCTCCGTGAATTTGTGTCTCAGGCATTATCGGAAGCGCTCCGCGTCCCGTGGGCGCTCCGGGAGCCGCTCCAGGAGTCGTTCCCCGTCGGACAAAAGGGGCAAACGGGATGACAGGCGCTCCAGGAGCAGGGATCGGGATCGCAGGCGGGAGAGGTCCCGCAGCAGGGACAAGAGAAGGTCCCGGTCGCGGGACAGAAAACGCCAAAGGTAGGACGTGAGTTCCAGTTGAAGTAGATCAAAGTGCCATCCAGTCAGCTGGATGTTGATGTTCTTCCCTCTCATTACTCACTTTGCTGAGGGTTGTATAGACTTCACTGTGCTCGAGGCTTTTTGCTTATTACATCCTTTCTAGCTGCTGGTGCTGGAGTCTGTAAGTTCTTAGTGGTCTTGATGATTGGTGGGTTCCTTTTACAACCTGTTCCTCAGTAGCAGACTAAAGTTACACTGTGATCATGGGGTAAATAAATACAATTTTGTTCCTTGTCAGACGCTCAAGGAGCAGAGAAAGGGAACGGAGCCGAGAGAGAAGGCGATCCCGGAGCCGGGAGAGGAGGCGCTCGAGGAGCAGGAGTAGAGGGAGACGGTCTCGATCCTCCAGTCCAAGCAAGAGCAGGAAAACAGAGAACAGGTATTCCTGAGTTTAGAAATGTGTGAAAACTGCAGGTTATGTTCTTTTCAATGTATCTTAATGGAGTAGACACTCTTAGTGGAGTAGACATAATTGCAAGCAGTGTTAAAATGAGTGGGAAGTCCATAGGTGGTAACGGTGCCAAAGTACATGAACAGCAATGGATTCCACATTTCTGGTAGTTAGAGGAAATAGTTCCATGACATGGGAAGATTATCTGGGAAGCAGTGTGTTCTGTGAGGTGTTTGGAAACATAAACCTGTACAGGTTGTTCATGTTTCTGTGTTTCTGTCCAGCACATGTGTATCTTCCCCCTGAGAAAAGCTGCAAGTTTCTAAGAAACCTCTGATCTTACCTTTCAGATCAAGATCTAAAGAAAAGACAGAAGGAGTAGAAGTTTCCAAAGAAAAGAAAAAAGACAAAGATGACAAGGAAGAAGAGAAGGATAAAGATGCTACTACAAATGCTGTGGCCACTGAGGTAGAGAGGCTTTTAACACTTAGAGGTTTAAAAGATAAAGGATTGAAACCAGGGAGTTTGTGGATGCCCAGTGTTCTACAGCATGCTCATGCAATGGTTGTATTTGTTTGAAGAAGCACAGACTAAAGTCAGTGGCCATTAATTTTCACTGTTTGGTTGGTTTTTATCATAGAATTTCGATCAGAACAAACTTGAAGAAGAAATGAGAAAGCGAAAGGAAAGAGTGGAGAAATGGAGGGAAGAACAACGCAAGAAGGCAATGGAGAACATAGGAGAGCTGAAAAAAGAAATTGAAGAGATGAAGCAGGGCAAAAAATGGAGTTTAGAAGATGATGATGGTATTTAAATTTTTATGTATAACAGAATACTTTTGTTTCTGACAATATTTTTATTACAATATCTTAAATCATTAAATTAGTCTTCGGAATGTAAACTATAAAATAACAAAGCCTAAATGTGATCACAGCTTCAGATGGTTTAAGATCCATTTTTGATTGAGCAACTGGAGGGATTTGTATGAGGGAAAAATTATGTAGCAATAGCACTGAACTATTATCTGCTCACATCAGATGATGAAGAGGAAACTGCAGAAGGAGAAAAAGAAGGCAATGAGGTTGAAGATGAGGAGTTAGATCCTTTGGATGCTTACATGGAAGAAGTAAAAGAAGAGGTCAAGAAGTTCAATATGAGAAGCGTGAAAGGTGGAGGTGGGAGTGAAAAGGTAAAATCACCAGTTGAGATTTCTAACTTTCAAAAGATAAAGAGAACTTTGTGTTTTAATAGCAAAAGGGGGGGGAAATGCAAAAAAACATGAAGTTAGATGCACCTAAAGCCTGTTTGCCTTAAATTCAATTTCCTGGTGTTTTTATGAAGCTGTTTTATCAAGCATTATTCTACTAAAATTTCACTGAAGGAGATGAAAAAAAAAAAGCTCAGCATAATGCCTTCAGAAGTACAAACATTCTGTATATTTTATAGAATATATTTTTTATTTTATGTAAAATGCAGTAATTTTCTTCACGGTTTTGTAGAAGTCTGGACCAACTGTTACCAAGGTGGTAACCGTGGTGACAACCAAAAAGGCAGCTGCAGAGTCAGAAAAGAAGAAAGGGGAGCTCATGGAGAATGACCAAGATGCAATGGAGGTAATGGAAATGTCTTGTATTTCTGCTGTGGAAACACAACGTGGCTTTTCTTAACTCCCTGGGGTTGTGTGTGGGCCTGAGGGGTTGTTAGGGGTGTGGGCACAGTGAGGAGAACCTGTTGTTTCTGAATAAGATCCATGTAAATGAAAACCCGTTCCTTCATACTGATGTACACACACATGGTGATCTCCACAGTATTCCTCAGAGGAGGAGGAGGTTGATCTTCAGACTGCCCTGACTGGCTACCAGACCAAGCAGAGAAAGCTGCTGGAGCCGGTGGATCATGGAAAGATAGAATATGAACCTTTCAGGAAGAACTTCTACGTTGAAGTGCCAGAACTGGCGAAAATGACTCAGGAAGGTAAAGACAAATACAACCAGCACACCTTGGGTACTGTCAGAGGAAAGAATGGGGGATTTCAAAGGAACAGCAGATGGGTTTGGAATATAAAGAATATTTGAAGCAACGTGGTATAGAAAAATGTTGAACCAGTTGCATCATTAGTGTTGATAACTCATTGATGAAGCTTTGGTTGGAGGAAAATTTACCTGAGTCCTTACCACCTTCCTCCTGTGTTTACATGTAACAAACAAAAAACTGATTTTCTGGTGGTGATAAAATTAGTGTTTCATGTTAAGAGACAAAGCAAGAATATTTTAATCAAGGTAGTAGAGAAGTGTCAAGTTTGACTCTGTTGTAATGCAAACTCTATTTCAGAGGTCAATGTGTACAGGCTGGAGTTGGAGGGAATTACAGTCAAGGGAAAAGGCTGCCCCAAACCAATAAAAACCTGGGTACAGTGTGGTATTTCCATGAAGATTCTCACTGCCCTCAAAAAGTAAGCAAGCACTTTATGAACTATATTATGCTTGATTTTGCTCACTGTGCTCTACGTTCATGAGAAAACCCCTTTTCTTTGTTGCATAATGCCACATGTCCATGTTTGTAGATGTTACATACATGGTCATCAGAGTGTATCACCCAGTGTTGAGTTATTGTTATTAACTATCCTCTGCCATTTGCATCGTGGTTTTACTGCTCATTTTAATCTGTATTTTGTGAGCAGCTCTGATATGTATATATCGGATATGTATGTGTAAATACGAATATGCAAAAGAAATTTTGCATGACTCGGTGATTCACATCTGTCAAATCCTATTTTACTCTTAAAATATCTTTTTTTTTTTTCCCCTTTCTTTAAGACATGGCTATGAAAAGCCCACTCCCATTCAGACCCAGGCTATCCCAGCAATCATGAATGGACGGGATTTGATTGGCATTGCTAAAACGGGAAGTGGAAAAACCATCGCCTTCCTGTTGCCCATGTTCAGGCACATTATGGATCAGAGAGCATTGGAAGAAGGAGAAGGTCCCATAGGTACAAAGATCTTATTTTCAAAGTCACTGTTGAAATGAGTACAACCTCAAGCATATGCTTTAGATGGTCTTCAGTTCTTCTCTTGGTTATAGGGGGAAGTGCTTACCACTGTCCATTAATTAGTGTATTTTTTTTAGTTAATGCTGTCTAATGTTGTTTCAGGATCACTCCCATGTCCATGTATCTCTATGAGACCTTACTTTGATTTTGGCACTGATTTTGGACCAGATTTCCACCCCATTCTCTTATTGTCTCAATTACCTGTTTCTTGAAATTACACTCTTAAAAATAGGAAGTAAATTGCTGTAAACATCATTAGAAAAGATGATTTTTTACTCTGTAAATTACAACAGCACCTGTATTCCAGTGCATGATGAAGGTGCTTTGCTTTTCAGCTGTCATCATGACACCTACCCGTGAGCTGGCTTTGCAGATTACCAAGGAGTGCAAGAAGTTCTCAAAGACGCTTGGGCTTCGAGTTGTCTGTGTTTATGGAGGAACAGGAATTAGTGAACAGGTACACAAAACACACACCTTCCTTGTCAAGGAGTTCTTGGGCTTTATTGGTGTTAATTTTGCAGTGAATTAAGTTCCTTTCTCTCTCCCATAAATCCAGGATGTTTGCAGCCTTCATAATGGGCTTTCTCTGTGGCAGTGGTAGTAATGCAAAAGCTTAAGCATTTTCAAGTAACTTAGCCTTAAACATACTGATTTTGGAAATTCTCAGATACAATCCTTAAAAGTTTCAGACTGTTTAAAAATTTGTTAAAAGAAAAAATCACAAAGCAAAAAATTAATAGTATGTTTACTGTGTTTTAAAATCAGATAGCTGAACTCAAAAGAGGTGCTGAAATAATTGTTTGCACACCTGGCCGTATGATTGACATGTTAGCAGCTAACAATGGTGAGTAGAAAACCTTTTCCTATGGAGAATTTTTTGTATTTGTTGTGTAATTCTAACAAATTCAAAAGATCATGTATTTTGATAAATGGTCTTACGAAATTTCCTTATATCTCTTCAGGCTGCACTGTCTAGCTATTGAGAATATCTAGCACTAATAATAGGTTTAAGCATATATTGGTTTGACTCTTTCTGGGAGGACAGGAAATACTGCATTCTTGAGGAGTTTCTGAGAATGTTTATCATTGCTAAACTTAAGATGTGCTGGTCCAAATTTTTTGACTCCCAGTCCCTTAGGTAAAGGTTATGTAACAGTTGGTTATTTTGTGTGCCCGTTGATCTGTTACTGTGTTGGAGTAGCTCAGCAGTTTCCCACTTGTCCATAAGAGCATCTGACTCTGCCTTTATCTGTTGGTTTTAAAAAACCAGAGAAGCCCTCCCTGAATACCTGCTCAAAAGTAAGAGAGCTGACCTTATATCAGATATTCAGATTTATTAAACTGAGCCACTGCAGCTTTAAGAGGTTTTGTCCTAGTGTAACCATTGCATGCTTATTAGATAAAGTTTTATTATTAAATTATTCCACATCAAAACCTCTACTAAACTGTTGACATTATTTAACTTCTGTGGAAAAAGTACCTTCAAGACATATAGAACTGGGCTTCCAAGACTTAAATCGTCAAAGGTAGGTACATTAATGCTGTTCCCAAGTAATTTTACCAAGTTATTATTTGGGGATGAAAGTGTTAAGATGTTAAATAGATACGTAGATTTTAAGAAGTATTTACTTTGTTCCCTAAGTATGAATTCCGTATCCTAAAAAAACGCAGCGCTAAATGGCCTTAAAATAATTGGAGGATTCAGCTACAGTTTGCTGAAGCTGAGAGGACCAAATTCTACTGCAGTTTGACAGGCACAAGTCTGAGTGACAGTTGTAGAAAATGTGACAAATCTGTTCCATTCTGAGAGCATTTGATGGTGTCACTCCACTGTTGTGTGGAGCTGAATGCATTTATATCATTTGAGAGTAGGATTCTTAAATCCTTGAGTTAAATCCTTCTCATCAAAGGGAATCTCTTAACTGTTTGTTTGGGAAGGGTGCTAATTATCCTGTCCATCATAATTCCCAAATGTTCACAGATCCACAACTTCCTTATCGTATTTCCAGCTGTCCCAGAGTTTGGGGTGGTTCTTGCTTTTAGATTCAGTAGTGTTCCTGGGTAGGTTTTACTCTTTATATATTCATTTTGAAAGAACTGCTTACTCTGTTTTATGCTTATTATTAGCAGTGACCTAGAACTAGTATGCTTATCCTCAGATAGTTACTCCTAGCTCCAAGGAAGCGTTGCAGATTGTGTAGAAAGGAGTTTTCTGAGGCTGCAGCAGTTAGCACTGGGCTTTGCCTTCCACACATGCGCTGTAATCTCTAATATGTTCTTTTCTAGGTGCCGCTGTCAGATACTGGCTGATGTGGCTCCTTGCTTCAGCTCAGTCTTAGTTTTATGATGTGTTTTGGCGAGGGCAGTTTTCTGAATTTTACAGGTTCTTCTGGCCCTATGATGGTATGCAAGAGAAGAGTTTGACCAAATGAAAGGGCCTTGTGCACACTTACACATTTCCCAGAATGTATGTGTGATTGAAGTGTGAACACTAAAATTCACGTTTAGTGAATTTTTTTAAAAATTAATTAATGTCTGTGTTAGAAGATAGCGAGACTATGTAACATTTAAAAAAAATATTCCTGAGGGAAACTAAATGTCCATTTGATTTTGTTTCCCATGTGTTTTCTCCTCTCCTTTCACAGGTCGGGTGACAAACCTCCGCAGAGTCACGTACGTTGTGCTTGATGAGGCAGACAGAATGTTTGACATGGGCTTTGAGCCTCAGGTAACTCATGACATGAGGGATGTTGCCACAAGATGCTGTTTTCCACTCCCAGGATTTTTGCAGTGCTGCATTATTTCTTACACTGCCAGTGGGTGTTCAAAAAGATGTGCTGCACATGGGCAGCAGTTTGAACTGACTCTGATGTTCCTGTTGTCCTCACATCCGTTATCCCATTACTGTAACATCACATATTATCCTTTCATCTCGTGGAAGGTGTCCCTGCCCATGGCAAGGGCTTGGAACAGGATGATCCTTTCCAACCCAAACTGTTCTGGGATTCTGTGTTTTGCTTTCAGTAAGTTCTTGTATAGTTTAGATTTTCCTCTAATATACAGGGTTTTTTACATCCTGTACAGCCCTGTGTAATCCCTTGATACAGGTGTTGTGTGAGCACTTACAGAGGTTTTGTTGTCTTTTGGCAATGTTATGCAAGAGACAGGAACAAAATGTTGGAAATGCTGGTGATAAATCACTTGCTGGGAGCTTTGGACATCCTGGAGTCATTCAGTTGCCACAGGCTGTGCTGTTCTCCAGAACTGGGAATGTTCCTTTATTTCTCTCTTGAGCTGTAGGGTTTCTGCTGCATTTCCTAAGACTCCTACTGGCTGTTGTCAGGTTGTGCATTGCCACTCAACTTCCTTTTGAATCCAGCAAGTTTGGCCTGTCTTCCACTGCCAGCAGCTCGATCCCAAGAGGAAATCTGTAAAGACTGTTTTGTGGCCTGTGCAGTGCAGATACCACCTAACCTTGAAGCTGAGAGCTCTGTGTGTGTGCAGTTCGGTCCCAGCTCTTGGACGCTAACTGGGAATGTTCTCCTCACACAGGTTATGCGCATTGTAGACAACGTCAGGCCTGACCGTCAGACTGTCATGTTCTCTGCTACTTTCCCCAGAGCTATGGAGGCCCTGGCTCGGAGGATCCTCAGCAAACCCATCGAGGTGCAGGTTGGAGGCAGGAGCGTTGTGTGTTCCGACGTGGAGCAGCACGTTGTGAGTGTCACGCGCCCGCCTCGCTCGGCTTCTCCTTTGTTTGCATAAGGTCCTTCCCAGCAATATTGAATGTAAACCAATGTCCCACAGGGCTGTCATTTTCTACAGTTTACTGATCTCATTAAACGTGAACTCAGGAGTTAACACGCTAATCTGCAAATGCAGTGCGGTCACTTTTTTTGTGAGCTTGGTTTATATAGCACTAAACAGCATTTTGTCACTAACTGTGGAAACAGCCTGAAAAGGTCATCTCCTGTTCTAGTTTTTATTATTATGCACCCTGAATGTGTTTAATGACTCCAGATACAGTTTATACTCTTTCTACTTTGCTTTTGTATTTGTTTTTCCAGATTGTCATAGAGGAGGAGAACAAGTTTCTGAAGTTACTGGAGCTGCTGGGGCACTATCAGGAGAAAGGCTCCGTTATCATATTCGTAGATAAACAAGAACACGCTGATGGCTTGCTGAAAGATTTAATGAGAGCCTCTTACCCTTGCTTGTCTCTTCATGGAGGTAATCTGCAAACTTTAGGATTTATGTTTGCTGCTCCAAACTAGCCTGTTGGTATTGAGTAGTCAACAATTACTTAGGTCCTGGGTAATACCAATTACTATTTCTTCCTAATCATGTTTTCCTTTGTAATTGGGGAGGATAATTGTCTCCTAATTTGAAATAGACATGATAGTTTTCTGTAATTACAATTCATTGCTCCCTGTGAGATGCCATCAGATGCCAAATCTTGTGTCTGTGCAACAGGACCATTACTGAGAGTTAGCACCTCTCAGGGAATATTGCTGAATGCCATTGGGGAGCATTACATGGAATTTGTATTTGAGATTCACAGTAATAGCAGCTGTTGTTTTACTTTTGAGTGTCCTGGTAAGGGGAAAACACCTTTTGGCAGTTGAAAAATGAAAAGTTTTGTTATTCTAGATAATAGAGATTTACTATTCTGGCTTATGCATTTTGCCTGTAACAGTGTGAGTGTATTGAAATTGTATTTGCTTATGCTTTTGGTTGTTTGCAGTTGGAGGGTGCTTTGACCTGGGTATAAATTCTTTTGGCTTAAAGCAGAGCTTTATAATCAGCTGATTGTTCTTGGTTTCTTGCAGGTATTGATCAGTATGACAGGGACAGCATCATCAATGATTTCAAGAATGGAACCTGCAAACTTCTGGTGGCCACATCTGTGGCAGCGAGAGGTTTGGATGTGAAACAGTTGATGCTGGTGGTCAATTACAGCTGCCCCAACCACTATGAGGATTATGTGCACCGAGCAGGCCGCACTGGCCGGGCTGGCAATAAAGTAGGTGCAACAGTGCTCTGGTTTGGTTACTACTGACATTTTTCCCTTCCTTATTGCTTGATCAAGTTGTTCCCAAAGGATAGTTATTGGTGGAAAGAGTGTTTTCCTTTAATTGCATTCTGAATTTTAACACTATGAAAGTTGGAACTTACATGTTCTGATGTATGAGTGTTCTTTTAAACCCCGTTTGTGGCTGAAACTTTGGGTGTTGGAAATGTGCCCTACTAAATTGATAAGATTTTCATTTTTCAAACTGTTAGCCATGACAAAATTGATTGGAAGGAAAGATTTCAGCATCTATCATCTTTGGGTGTTTACCTCTGTTATCGGCTCCCTGGGAAATCACATTATTCACTCTACATTTCCACTCAAAAAAGTTATTACTGACTCTCATGGTTAGTTTCACTGACCAGAACAACAGCATCTGTGCAAGGGTGCTTCAATAAATTTAGAGATAAAGTGTCTTTAGAGCTTTTCTCTTACTTGTCTTTTAAATTCCTGTTGACCAGGGGTATGCATACACATTCATTACTGAGGATCAGGCACGCTATGCTGGGGACATCATTAAAGCTTTGGAATTGTCCGGGAATCCAATTCCTCCTGATTTGGAGAAGCTCTGGGCTGACTTCAAAGACCAGCAGAAGGCTGTGAGTAATTCCTTGTTTGCAGTGGGCCTTGGGCTGGGTTTAGTGAGTGTTTTGTGCACATGGGTCCAGTTGACCAGGGTACAAACATGGGTCATCTCCCTGGCTTCAGTGTGTGCTTAGATAAGTGTGTGAGTGTCTTCAAAACTGGCATCTTGAGTATCATTTACAGGACTGAGGATTTAAATTTGTCACCTGGCGTGTGATAGAGAAATGCCTACGGTATAAGGGGCACTTTGGCTTCTATGGAATTCACAAACAAGATAATGAAGCTCTTTCACAGAATTTTATGATTATTTCTAGAGCTCTTGCCCCATCAGAGGATCTTGCTCATGCTGAGAAGAGCAAATCTGGAGTTTCTCTGATATAAAAACTGGAGGGTTTTTTTTACTGCATTTGAAAAGCATTTAAAATGTATATTTACAGAAAATCCCAAGAGGGTATTGTCTCTGTCTGCTGAATTAATATAGTTTTTTGTTACACTTCACTGGAAAATGCAGCTTTTAAATTTGAAGAGCTTTTTGAATGTCTTAAGATTTACTTCAAAATTATTTGTATAATCTTATGACTATCAGAATGGGGATTTTAACCTTCTGAGTATGAAAATACTTGGTTTTGTTTTCAGGAGGGAAAGCTGATCAAAAAAAGCAGTGGATTCTCTGGCAAAGGCTTTAAATTTGATGAAACAGAACAAGCTTTGGCTAATGAAAGAAAGAAGCTACAAAAAGCAGCTCTTGGCCTGCAAGATTCAGATGATGAAGATACAGCTGTTGATGTAAGCACCTGGAAATAGGATTTAAGTTGCTTAAGGATTTTCAGTACATTTGTATTTGTGGTGTTAATCTTGCATGAGCGAAATGGAACAATTATCCTCAATTGCAAATGTGGGGTTTTTTTCTGTGCAGTGTTTTAAAGGCATTCATTGTAGCCTTTTCTATTTCTGAATCTTCTTAGATTCCTTTCTTAATGTCTGTTGGACTCCTTTTTGTGACCTTGCAAGTAAACCCTGTGTTCAGACTTTCCTGATTATTAGATCATCAGATCCTTTTGTTGAGTTGTAGTTTTGGACAGGCTTCTACCATTTATACAAGAATAATATCTTTGAAAGCATGTAAACTAAATGCCCCTTAATGTTTTCTTTCCTTAGGATGGTAAGATTATACAGTGGTAAATGCAGTGATCTAATAATTGCTGTTTTCTTTAGATTGATGAACAAATCGAAAGCATGTTCAATTCAAAGAAAAGAGTGAAAGACATGGCAGCACCAGGAACTTCAAATGCTCCTACACCATCAGCTGGGAATGCAGAAAAATTGGAAATTGCTAAACGATTGGCTTTGAGAATCAATGCCCAGAAGAATCTTGGAGCAGAGGCACAAGTAATGGTCCCCTTCCACTTCAAGGTCAGGCTCTTTACAGACCAATATTTTTTTCTTTTTTTAATAAAGGTTGTTCAGTTCTTTGTTCTGTGGCTGCCATTTTATTTAGTGTGTCTGCACACTGGTAACATGCTGCCTTATTTATCTCATTTGTGCTGGGCTAACTCGCTCATAGGATTTGTAAGTGAGCTAATAATGGTGATAAGACCTTGATACAGAGCTGTAAATGCTTTGTCTGCCCTGGCAAAGAGTTAGTTCAGTGCTGATAACATTCCACAGTTAGGTTTGTCAGCTTTGGTAGTGTCTTCTGCAATGTCCAGAGATATTTTAAGCTGAAGATACAAAGGATCTGTAAGATCTTTTCTCTGCAGGTGTGAGGGGAGTTGTTTAGAGGAAGGAAAAGAAGAACAGGAGGAGTCTGGAGAGTGCATTTGTTATGTAGACAGTTATATTACATAGAGATCTGTAATGAAACCCTTGTTGGTTTATATAGGATTTTCTTGGCTACCTTGTTCTCAACATGGACCTGTGTTTTTACAGGATGTGATGCAGCAGGCTACAAATGCTATCCTGAGAGGAGGCACAATTCAAGCTCCTACTGTGTCTGCCAAGACCATTGCAGAGCAACTGGCTGAAAAAATCAATGCCAAGCTCAATTATGTGCCCATAGAGAAGCAGGAGGAAGAGAAACAGGATGGAGGACAAAATGAATCCTTTAAGAGATACGAAGAAGAATTGGAGATCAATGACTTCCCACAGGCAAGTAACCATTTTGCTGTAATCAAGTGTAAATGACCGTTATTTAACAAAACCTCTCTTTGTAGCTTAAATATGGTTACACCAATAAAACATTTTGTTTTTGTGATCATACCCAATTGAAATTACTACATTATCTGTGATTACTTCTCAGCTTGTATATACACAGTGCTCTGGACCTATTCCAGAGAGTATCAGAAAAACAAGCACTCCTTATCAGACAGAAGTCTCTTCACCCTCTTCCACTGACTTCTCTCGTCTCCAAATCTCTAACACTGCCTGGTGTTTTTTGTAAGGGCTCTACAACTATGACTGATACAGCTCTTTGTTCTTTTTTAGTACTTGAGTATTTTTGCCATTCCAAATACTGCTGCTCTGATCTACCTCATCTGTTTCTTGGAGGGTTTATGTTTCACACTATCAAGCACAAATTCCCTGTATTTATGCTTGAGGTTCTGCTCAGATGGGCAGAACTAAGGGATTGCCATTTTGTGTGGTGCCTTCCTCCTTGCTGATCCTCCTGTATCCTTGCCTTGCAGACTGCCAGATGGAAAGTTACCTCCAAAGAAGCACTGCAGAGAATCAGTGAATATTCTGAAGCTGCTATTACAATCAGGGGGACTTATTTCCCTCCAGGCAAAGAACCCAAGGAAGGAGAACGAAAGATTTATTTGGCTATAGAAAGTATGTATTCCTTTTTAGAAATGTTGCCATTAAAGCTGTGAGTCTGATTTTGAAATTAGACATGGAATGTCTGTAGTCAGTGTTTGGGTACTTACTGAGTTACAGACCACTGTATTTATTTTGCAGTTACTAAAAAAACCCCACTTGTTTATCTTCCTACATTTTGTCATATGATCTGTGGGGATCACAGAGATGCTTCTCCTCACCTGCCACAGAACAACAGCAAATGTGTATGGAATCAGTTTGGAGGAGAGGGAAAAAGAAGAGTAAAAAGAAAAAATGGAATAAGCACAAAGAGATCAGTGCCATTGTGAAATAAGGAAGAAAATAGAATTCTGTGGGTTTAGGCTGTTGAAGGCATAAGAAATTGCATCAACTACTACAACAAAAACTTTGCAAATGTCATGGTGGTTGAGTAGAATTTTTCTCAAAGAAACATCTAATCCTGCATAATTCTGGAAAGTACAATTTATGGATGGTTTAAGTATCTGCCTTAAAGCAGAACACAGTGGAGCCGTGGCAGGCCAGAGTGCAGTGCTAGGGTGCTCTTCAGCTGAGGAGGTTCAGCAAGTTCTGCTGTGCTGCTGAGAAGAACCAGCAGTGCAGGCCTCACGTACAGAGAGTGTTTCAGATGATAATTCATGGTTTTTGTCTGCAGGTGCCAATGAACTGGCTGTACAGAAAGCAAAGGCAGAAATCACACGACTTATAAAAGAGGAGCTCATCAGATTGGTGAGTCAAATATCCAGAATGCAGTGGGAAAGTGCCTTAATTTGTGCTTTTTGGGATTGACTTCTGCAGATGTTGGCACTCTGGCATGTGTTTTTATGAGTATCAGGGACTGGTACCTACAGATCTTAAAAACCCCGTTTCACTGAACAACCTAAAAATCTGTGGCTCTGTTTACTCAGCCAGAACACGGCTGTTATCCAGCCAGCAGATGGAGATAACACATTGACAGAACTTCTTGAATGAGGACCCCTCAAAGAGTTGGGTCCCAAGACATTTCCTAATTTCAGCACCTTCAGGCAGGGGAGAGGAGAATTATTCCCCACAGTTTAATATTTTATATATGTTGAGAGATCTGTTTTGCTGTGGCTTTGCAGCATACCCAGCTGCTAATCTAGTGGTGGTTTATTGCAATTCATTTATCCATTTTCACTTTTAACTGTGATTATCCTCTCCTTTATTTGCAGCAAAATTCTTACCAACCAACCAACAAAGGAAGATACAAAGTTCTATGAGTGTTTGGAGTTCTCTGTCTGTCAGCAGCTGGTGCGTGAAACTTTGTGGCTTCTGTTTTTTCTGCTGTTTACATTGCTTATTGTAAATTAAGAATTTCTTTTTTTTTTTTTTTTTATTTTGTCCTGCGGACGTTTTTTAACAGAAAATTGATCCTTGCCTGAAGCATTTTAATTCTCTCCACTGAAGTTATCAGTCTTAAAGCAGACCAGTTTGGGCAGAATGTGATTTAATTTAAAAGTGCATTTTATATATACTTTTCATCAGAAGGAACATGAAATAAACAGATTTTAATTTTTATGACAGGCAGTATACTGTTAAGTAAATTAAACCATGTTGGGATTTGCATTGGGAATTGTTAGAATGTACCTGCTTCATTTTGTTGGGATGGGTCACACCATATCAATTTATACTGGAAAAATGATAAAACACCAAAATAAAGGCAGGATTTCTCTCCTGGTCCACAGATCTCTCTGGCTGGTTCCACACACATCACTTCCCTGGACAAATGTCCCCCTAAGGTCAGAGAGTCTTGCAATGATCAGAGTAAAGAACCTTATGCAGAAATCCTTGAGGTCTTGTTTTAAGATCTTCTTATCCCTCTCATGTCCCATTTTGTCTTTCTCATACATAATAAAATAACTCTCTGGGTTTTTTGTAAAGTGAAATGTTTTGTAGTATGACAGTAGTTTCCCTGGTTTTTTTCTAAACATGAGAATTTTAGGATTTGATTTTTTTTCCCCCACCTTCTGTGACATAAGAATGAAAGCCTGATTTAGTTTAAAAAGGAATTTGCAGGAAAAAGAGAGAAACCTCCTTTTTTAATGAAATACAACTTTGTCGCTCTTTTATAGTGTTCTTATATATCCTCTTAACGTGATCATTCCCCCGGGATTGTCATCCTTTCATCTTTATTGCTGTTAGGTCGTGGCTTTAAGTAAAAATGAATAATGGTATTTATGAATGAATTCCACAGCTATTCACCCTCGTTGCAGTCCAAAAGCTGCTGGGCCAGGCAAGACCTTGCTCTGGGAGGTCTCCTCCCCATAAGCATTAGTATTCCTGACGGACAGTGCTTGTCTGGAGCAGAAGCAGTAGCAATTTGAACTGTCTCATTCTAGCAGCTGCAAGACTTTCAAGATGATGACTTTGGAAAGGACTTGTGTAGAAAGCTTTTCTGAACTGACACATGGAGGAGAAATGTGTCATTTTAAACCAGCTGTGTATATACTGCTTTAACCCCGGCGGAGACAAATCACACAATCTGGGTAAATTCACAACTCCTCTTTCCAAACTGCAGGTAATTCGAGGGACTCTTTCTGCCTGCATACCCTGCCCCTTATTTGCAATGTAGGAAAGGAAAGGAATGATTGCACCAGCTTTGCAGTCTGCATTTAGGATGAGAGCACCCCTAATGCAGTGCTTGCCACTATTAATACATGGAGTAGGGCAGGAGGAGCAGCACACACAGTGACACTTCTCAAAACTCGAAAGAGAAAGCTCGGACTAAAGCCCTGTGATGCCCTTTAAATACATCAGGTTTCCTTCCCTTAAGAACTGGGGTTTGATGTGTTTCATACCACTTGTTCTTGGAATTGTCTGACTTTTAGACAGTGTCCCTTGCCAGAAGAGGGACAGATTTTGGTGTATTTAATGAATAGCACGTGCAAGTTTGGACAGACCTGACATGTCTTTAAAAAATCTTGTTTCAAAATGTTCCCACATATAGTGGTATCTCCTAAAAAAGGCATGGTGGAGACATTTTTGTTGGTTTTCAGAGATGCAACAATGTATAATCTTTAACTTCCTGGGGGTTTTAAATGCAATGTCAATATTCTTATGTTTTTTAAATTCCAGCAAAAATAAAAAAAATAATTTCAATGTATATTTTTCAGAAACTGTCTTTCTGAATAGCTCCTCTGTTTTCTGCACTTGCACTGCTTGTGTGTTTTTTCCTCTGACAGTTAAACTCAGACTGTTTGGAGTAGGGTGATGTGAACAGCAGTTTGTGCTTTTGTTTTTCTGCTGGAAAGGGGACAAAGCTCACACTCAGTTAAGAAAGTCACAGTGAAGGTCTTTGGATACATAGAAAGCAGGAGCAAAATGCATATAAACCAGAGGAAAAGAAACTCTCAAATTAACAAACACACAGGGGAAAAAATAGTGGAAACAAGCTTAGAATAGAAGTTTGGAGGAGATACAATGAAGTGGTGGAAAACACTATATTTAGTTCTTCCCAAGTGTGTCCATGGATATAGACAAGATCTTTGTAAACATCCCAGTTTGGCAGCTCTCCAGGGAATCTGCCCTGGTTGGATTCCTGTTGCCAGTTGTTCAGAAGATGCAGGGATGCCGTATTTGTTGGTTTTTTACTTTTCAAATACACATAATAAGCAGAGCTTGTTCTGTCACCTGCCCCAGGTGACCCACTGCCAGCTTTCAAGGGTGCTTTATGCTTTCAGTGTGTGAGTAAATAGTGGTGTTTTGGGTGGATAGGTGATGCAGGTGTTTGGTGCTGGATCCTGGGTGAGCTCCTGGTTGTGTCACAACAATGTGGGGCAGCAGGAGTGAGAGCGAGCCCCTGATCGCAGCCCGGCTGGCTCCTCCATCCTCCCTGCAAGTGGCCCACCAGGGATGCACACAGCAGTAATCCCCACCACACTGTGAAGGGTTCATTCCCTAGCCAGGAAAACAGGAGAGACTAAATCCAGTGTTTTGCATGGGGGAAAAAATCCACAGCAAGATAAAAAGTGCGTGCAATGGCAATTGAGAATTTTATACTCCCTGAACTATCTGGTACGTTGTTGCCACCCTCTGTTTCATTAAACAGGCAGCTCAAGGCCTACTTTGCTGTTAGGTTTGATGCTGTGAAAGCTGTAACGAGCATGTAATGAGCATAGAGCACAAGCCGGGCATGTTCTGCAGCTTTTCCCTGTGCTGGCTGTCGGAGAGTTTACTTGTACAGTTAAACCACTGCAAGCTATTTAAATGTGTATTTGGCTGCTAATTGAATAAAAGACTCAGAGGCTCAAAGTGCCATCTGTAGGAGCTTTTCTTCCTCAAGTCTTCCAAGTGGAAGACAGAAAAATTAAAAGATTTTTTTTTTAAGCAAAGTTTTGCTGAAATTCTGCAATTGTAACAGCCAAATATAAAATAAACACCAAAGGCTGGATTTGAGATCTTCCTAAAATAAGAAAAAGAATGCTGGAGTCGAGGGAGCACTTTGGTATTTCAGTCCTTCAGGCTTGTGTACAGCTGTAAGGAAGGGTGGTTGCTTCAGCAAAACCATTGACAGGGCTCGAGACAGGTACATGAGTCTGTAAGGATGGATGCTTGCCAGAGTTAGTTTTTAACTTCCTGCCGTGGACATAACACTGCTGATGGTCCTTGAACCCCACATTTACGAGAACCTGAATTCCCTGGGGAGGTGGTTCCCGGGGTGGAGGTGGTGTCAGACCAGCCCTTGCCTGTGGGTTCCCAGGAGGGTCGTGCACGGCCCCTCCGCTCCCCCGGCCGTGAGCGCCGGGCCCTGAGCGCGTTCTCCCTCCTCACGTGATGCCCCAGGAATGCACTTTCCTTTGATTATTTTTCTTGACCCAGATCTCTTCCAAATATGGTCTCAGCTTAAACAAGTTTGTGTTCTTAGAGCTTGGGCGTTTGCAGAATAAATCCTGGCTTCCAGCTCCCTGTGCCGTATGGAGGAGTGGAGGCGGAGAGCAGCCTAAAAATGCGAAGATAAAAGGGGCACAGCTGGACTCAAATTTGTCCCAAAATGTACATTTTGTACAATGTTTATACAGTGCTAGGCAGGAAGATTTGTTTTCGTAGTTTTAGCTACAGTGGAAACAATTGTTTTTAAATAAATGACCATTAGCCTGAGTGATTGCCACCCAAACATTGCTTCTCTGAGACTTCTCATCTGAAACAGATTTAAATATTTTTCTTTAGTCAAACTGAGAGATACAAAATTGTCAAGCTGACCAACATAAGCAGAGGTAAATTAATTAACATCTCAGAACTAAGTTGTTCTAGTGAGCTACGAAATTATTAATCACCTCCCATGGAGGGAGCATATGATTAAGTTATTTTATACTTTGGCCATTCTGAGTACAAAGTTCATCATCACAAACGTTTCTCGGAACAATAAATACCACGGGGCAACTGCTCTGAAATGAACTGCCGAGCAAGGAAAATGTTACGCTGAAAGTTAAGATTAAGGATTTTCCTTAAAACCTACATTTCCTCTGTCTGCGTGAGTTAGCAAGGATACCAAAAAGGTATCAAACTGAACCGTTCTTCCTTGGCAGCAGCATTTCCAACAGGAGTTTAAACAGCGCAAAGACGAACTTTGTAAATAAACGGAATCATTTGCTAAATTAAGCTAAATAAATGCTGCTTTTCCCTGCTGCTTTCTTATATTGCAAGTGAGGATTCCTGCATGCGTTAGGAAGCGCTGGCAAAAATATGAAACGTCATCTTGGCAGGATGTTTCACAGCAATTTTCGGCCTGAATAACTCCCAAGTACTGTAGAGATGGAACATCACGGTGTTGGGATACAGTTAGTCAGCTCCCCAGACAACAGCAGGAGAGGAAAATACTTAGAAAAAAAGAATTAGCCATTTGTAAAAGCTGCAGGTTCTTTTTCTTTCCTGGTCTTTTTTTTTTTTTCCTTTTTTTTTTCCTGAAACCTCATCTGAATAACACAGAGCATCTTTCAGGCTCTCCCGTACATCGGTCATTTAAGGACTGATCTGTTCATTTAGACCCTGTGGTTTGCAGATGTGTTGTTGCTGTCTGTCAATGGCCCAAGGGTGCTAACAGAGGGCAGGAAGGCGTAAGGATAAAAAATGTGTTGGTCATGGCCCTCCACCAAGCGGGCTCTCACATTGTTTCACGAAAACTTGACCTTGGGGACAGAAGGTTACGCGTTGGGCACTTAAAATTCCTGTTTCTATGGGATCTCTCTGGAAACAGTTGGAGCTGCTGTTCCCGCCTGAAGGTATGAAGGCTGGTTTATAGGGAAGTGCTGTTGCAATACTGAACTCTTCAGATCATGGGGGAAACAGAGCAAAACGTTTAATAAGGAAAATAAGAAATATTTCGTGTCCCTGCACAGACCCAAGCCTGTGTGAGCTGTGTTGGGAATGGGTGCAGCAAGGAAAGAGAACTGACCTGATACAATAATCTAATAGTCCTAAAGCTGATTCCATAATGGACTGTGTGTGGTGGAATCGCTGACCCAGGTGTCTGAGGAAAGACTGGACGTGGCACTCTGTGCCATGGTCTAGTTGATGTGGTGGTGTTGGGTCATAGGTTGGACTCGGTGATCTCAGATTGATTAGATTGATTGCTTACACTGAATCCGATCGATTAGATTGGCTCTGATTGGCTCTGTGCGCACTTTTGGAACGGGAGACACCGCGCTCCTCTATCCAAACGACAGCAATGGAAGCACAGGGAATACCGCACCCCCGTTTCCCGTGCTTAGTTATTTACAGCGTTTAAAGCACACAGGACGAGCCCCTCCGGCCTCGCCTCCTCCCGCCCGCCCCACAAAATGGCGGCGGGCGCGCGGCCCTCAGCGCCGGGCGGCGGGAGGGGCCGCGCCGGCCCCGCCCCGCGCGCGCCTCCGCGGCGCGGCCCCGCCCGGGAGCGCGCCCCGCCCGCGCCGCCGCCCGCGCCCGCCGCCGCAGCGCCGCGCCCGGCCCGCCGCCCCTCCCTGCAGCGCCCGGCGCGGTGTGGGGAGGCGGCCGCGCTCCCGCCCGCCCCGCCGCCGCCCCGAGCACCCGCAGGTAGGTGCGGGCCCGGCCCGCGCGCCCCGGACCCTGCTCCGCGCCGTGGGGAGGCGGCGGGAGGGCAAGATGGAGCCGCGGCTGGCGGGGGAGGAGCAGGCGGAGCGGAGCGGGGAGGGAAGAGAGGAGAGAAGAGGAAAGGAGAGCCCCGCTCCGCGCCCTCCCCGCCGCTCAGGGGATCCCGCGGCCCCGCGCCAGGGGAGAGCTCCGTGAGGGGGGCTGTGCGAGGGGAGCTGCGCCATCGCCGCCCGGCCGTGCCCGGGCCGAGCACCGGGCCCTGCCCGTGCCCCTCAGGCGGGCCGCGACCCCCGGGCGGTGCCCCCGCGGCGGCCGGGCCGGGCCGGGCCGGGCCAGGGGCAGCCGAGCCGCCCCTTTGTGCCCTGGGCCGGCCCGCGGCCGCTCCAGGTGCGGCCGGGCCCTCCCGGCGATTGTTCACTGCCCGCGGCACCCACAGCCCCGGGCGAGAGGATGGGGGGGGTGTGCGGGGCTTTTCACTTGCAGCGTGTTCCCTTTAGCGTGCGGGGGCTGGATGCGTTCGTCCAGCCCGTGGATGTGTTTCCTGGCGTGCCCAGGTAGCGGATGCCTTGGCTCACCTGCAGGTCGGGGTACCTGGAGAGCCTCACTGCGTTCTCACATAACGCGTGGCAGGGCTGTGTATTCTTGGGGGTAGTTACAGATAGTTTAGTTCATCCTTGTTTGTGTGCAGTCCTTCTGGGGCAATTAATTTTGTGAATAGTTGCATCTTTAATTTGCGTGTAGTTCTCTCTGGTTATCTCTCTAAAGAAAGTAACAGTTATTTTGATTCATGTGGTTTTTATTTTTGTAAAATGAAAGAGTAGGAGGAGCACTCTATATTTATTAAATTATTACTTATTTCTATTTCAATTTTCAGATGGTATGATTTCTCTTACAACTTTTTGTGTGTGTGTGTGCACGTGTGTCTTCATCCATAGCCTTCAGGTTTTAGATGCAGCCTTAGACAAAACAAGTCGTGCGTGTTTGCCCTCTGACCACTGTTAAACAGATGCAACAAGTGGATTTTGCCTTTCTGCAGTGTCACAAAAGCGTGCTGCTCTGGCTGTGTTTGTGGGTGTGTGGGCAGGTGTCCAGAGCCCTTTGCACTCTTGGGGGACGTGCACCAGTGTCCAGAGCGTTTTGTAGCAGTCCTGTCACAGAGAAAAGGAAGGAGAAGCTCGATCCATCTCTTAAGCTTCTGAACCCTTTGGTGGGAGCAGGCTGGGGAGAGAGGAGAGGGTAGGTGAGAACACCCACTGAGATGAATGAGCACCTCTTACCTCTCGGAGCTGTTGTTCTAGGCTGCAGCAAGGTCTGTTCCCCGGGGAGAGGAGCGGGTGGGGGAGAACACCCACGGAGATGAATAAGCATCTCCGGCTCCTCAAAGCCCTTGTTCTAGGCTGTGGCAAGGGCTGCTCCACTTTACTTGGGAATAGCTCCTTGAGGTGAATGGACAATTCACAAATACTAATAATCCTTCCTTTATAAAGATCCACCTCTACCTGCTCCATCATTCATATGCATATTTGGTTTGCCTTGAAGTTTGGTAATTAGAGAACCACAGAATAATCAGGGTGCAGTTTCGCTCTGCTCTCCACAGCCAGTCTGTCTGGCCTGGTGGCTGTGCTGCTCCATCCCCAGCTGTGGGGTTTTTCTCCAACCTCATTCCCTGCACTGCCAGCCAGGACTTCCAACTCCATTAAGACCATGGTTTTAAGGCCTGATTGTTTTTTGGGGGTTTTTTTGAGTAACAGGGACCAGGGAATGGGTCAGTGGCAACCAGTGGGTAACGTGGTTACCCAGGCTGACCTGGGACCTCAGCCTGTCTCTGTGCTAATGGGAATGTGCATTTCTGTTCCTTTCTTTCCCACAAACTGTTGCTTTTGCTCTCTTGGTGGATTAGTTTTCACCTGGATGAGATCCCTGGTGTTGATTTGCCTTGCTCTTGCACAATTGTTAGTGTTGGCACAAGGAATGGGAATGTGGGAGAAGAGGAAAGGGCAAGATTGTCCCGTTCAGAAAGTGTGGATTCAGAGTGGTTTCTATTGATTATGAAACCAGACTCTCAGTTGTGTCAGTGTAACTGGAGGTGCACGGGTAATTAAATCATTGATACCATCTTCCCTAATTTTTCTGAAGCTGTCTTACCCTTTTAAGTGTCCTCATCATCATATGTGATCTTAGTTTTGGGGTGGGAAGAAGTCAGCTGATGTCCTTGCTGATGTTTGCATCGAGTGAAACTCTGCCCTTGGATATGACTTATTTCTTTTTTAAAAGGGTTAGAAATCCTGATGATTACTTGTTTACCTGGTTTTTCAATCAAATCATGAATGAACCCTAAAAGTTGAGTTTAGTTGGCACTCAGCCTTGCCAGCACCAAGCCGTGGTGAGAGCAGCTGAGCTCTGTCTGTCTGACAAAGCTGGGGCTTAGGCTGTGGAGAGCATTGTTTTCCAAGGGTGTCTGAGTCAAACCCCTTCAACTCTGGGGGCTCAGAGGAGCACCCAGGGCTGCAGCTCTGGTGAGGAGCAGGAATCACAGACCTTGGTGAGGGGAAAGCTTCCCCTCTGCCTGGCTCAACTGGGGAAGAGGAATTTGAAGGAGGTGGGTGTTGCAGCTCCAAATAACTCTTCCCTTAACTTCACGTAAGGAAATTACCCATGATCACTGGGGGGAGGACCGTACTTGTAAATTCTTGTATTACTTGGGGAACTCTTAATTTCTTAGTGTTTTTGCACTAAGAGTAATTGAGATAGAAACTAAGAGTAATTGAGATAGTTTCCAGAACTGTTGGCTCTTCAATCTGCAGTCACATATTGTCATGTAGTAGCTCTAGCAAGTCACTGCTGGAAAGAGATTATTTCTTATATTTTGTCAGTTTTTAATATATTTTACCTCGTGTCAGATGGTGAGAAAAATGAAATTTTGCACCAACTTCAGAAAGGGCTTCATAAGCACAGTGTGGAGAAACTGCTTATCAAGCTTCACGAGTAGATTAGATTTCAGTTGTAGGTTCAGGTGTTACAGTGTGTGTTGTGCCACTGATAGAATTTCATACTTAGAAGTTTAAAAATATTTACGTTTATAGGAATACTCAGAGTAAGGTGCAACTTTGTGAAAGCGAGCAGTTACAGGGTTTTAAAAATTGGTAGGGCCCTACTTTAGTTAACCTGTAAAAAAGGAGCTGACAATAAAAGGGACACTTGAAAAACATTTAAACTGAGAGAATTCATTCTTTTCAGTGAGTGATGAAAGGATTTCTCCCCCATGCTGTCCTTCGAGGGAAGGACAGAACTGATACCATATCTCTGTTGCAGTCTTGAAAGGGATAATATTCCTGCTGCTGCTGCTGCTGCTGCTCAAACCCCCCTGGCAAGCAGTGGAGCCCTTTGCAGCTCCCCAGGGCCTGTGCTGAGGAACGTGGCACAGAGAGCCCTTTATCGACATCCCGAACAGAGCCCGGCCTGTGCTCGCTCCAGGCCTGCAGAGAGCTGGGCACAAATGATACTTGTAGCTGCTGTGTCCTTCTGTAGCTGTCACGGACTTTGTGTGTGTTGGATGGTGATGAAAATGTCCTGCTACAGCTTCCTGCAGCTCCACCGACCCTGCTGAAACCATTGCAAGCTCAGCACTGGAAACCTCTGAAAATACATGACAAGCAAAACTGTCCTGCTGGCAAGAGGACTTTACCTTTCCTGGTGTTCATCATTTGGAAAGCTCTAATACAGATGTCCTTCCAGTTCTGCTCCGTTTTGCTCTGATTCTCGTGTGTTTTATCCGAGGTCAGAAGCGCTTGCTGAGTCAGGTCTGTTCTGGAGCTCACCAGGCCACGGAGCACAGGCTGGGCTGGGTGAGAGCAGAGCAGTTGTGCTGCTTGTGTTGGAACTGATTATTCTGCTCAGAGCAGATAATGGGTCACAGGTCCAGTGCTCAGTATAAAACAGCTACTCAGCAAGGGCCTGTTCTGGGGGGCTTGAGAGCTTCTCTGCTCATCAAAGGTTTCACCTTGTCTGTGCTGGCAGCTGAATTCTGCCCGTGAAGAAGACAAAGGGCTTGATGTTTGAAAGCCAAAGACAGCATCAGGTCACAACCCAAGGGGGCTGTGTAATGTGATTTTATGTAAGGTCATTGGAGGAGCTTTGATCTTCAAATTTTGTGTAGTGAACAAGCCACGAGTGGGGATTTTCTGCAGGGTTTCAAGCCTGGAGAGCAATGGGCCATATCAGTCCTGGGAGCCTTAGCAGCTGTAAACTAGAGCTGTATGGTACATCAACCTGCATTTAGGGGACAGGGAGGGGTCTCTGCCATGTCCAGACATCCCCCTGCAGCCCAGCTTTGAGTCCCAGCTGGATGGTCCCCTTTCTTTCGAGCAGTGGTGGAGCTTCTATGCTTTGTTGCATGGGAAGCTCTAGTGCTGCCTCTCTTTTCCCAAAGGCAGCTTATCCAATGTCTCCTCCCTTTCCTAGCATTTCTGTAGATATAAATTACCAGACAGAAAAGGATCCATACACAAAATCCTCTACAGTCACTTTCCAGTGAGATTCATTTTGAAATACAACTGAATTTCCTTCCTGCAGTGCCTCATCTTAACTATTTGTTTATTCAGCCAGTCAGTTGAATCAGTTTAAAAACTGATTTAAGTAAACTGTTGCAAATATTTTTATGTGTCTATTTACAGGTTTTAAAACAAGCAAGTTCTATTTTGTTGGAAACTTTTCTGGTGGGTTTTATTCAAGAATGCTTGCACACAAAGTTGTGTGTGTTTGGCTATACAATTTAGCTGGAGTGTGATTTTTAAATTGGCATAGCTTTGCATTTTATACCAATTCTCCTTTATACTGTATTTCTCCCTGCCAAGAAACCTGCTTCCACTCTACAGATAGACTCACTACATTCTTTTATTCCCTGCTGTAATGTGAATGAAGTAAAGCTGTGCTGGAGATGGCCATGGTAGGGTAATTAAGCTCGATTACAGATTTCCTTTTCAAAACTTCTCAAAAAAAAAAAGTCTTAAATCAAAAAACACAGAATAGAAACCTTGGCTACTACTTGAAATTTTCATGGTTTAATGAGAAACGGTGTGGGGAGGGGGGAAAGCATAAAAAAAAAATGCTATTGGCAGCTTTTCACCCAGATTTGGGGTTGTTTAAGCTTCCTCTTGCAAGAAGTTTTAAACAGTTACTGATTGGTACATCTTTCTTCACTCATCCATTCCAGTGATACTGGTTGTTGCCAGATGGAAGGCAGAGCAGCACCAGCCAGGTCTTGTGTGTGAAGTTGGAGTTCACTGAGAGCTCTCAGTGGTATTACAGCAGACACAAAACACATGCTGGTGGGGATGGAGCTGCAGCGTTTGGCAGCTGCAGCAGAATGTATTCACTGTCTTGGAGTACCTGTGATGGTTCTCCCCTGGAAAGATTGATGCTATCTGTTGGAAAAATCCACCCCCCCCATGCCGAGTGTAAGGAGGAGAAAAAGCAGAGAGTAAGAATGCAACACAGGAACGAGTCTGAGCAGAGGCCCCTGCTCCATTCAGTGCCTTCTCCCAGCTCTGGTGTGTTCCTTGGATACTGGGCAGCTGAACTGGTGCTTCTTTGTGGCAGTCGAGCTTGGAGCAGCTTTTTGGGGCCAAAGCCAGTATTCCTGTGTTCAAAATGAGTCCTGAGACGAGAATGCTGCTCCACCACTCTGAGTGTCTCTGGAGTACCAACAAACAGCTGAACAGCCTTTCAGGGCCACTGGGCTTCACTGTCTCCTCAGCAAAAGGACTTTATTAGAACCCTCATGTTTGCAATTACATAGCAGGAAAAATCTCAGGTATTTTTTGTGATACTGCAGGCCCTTTTCTAGTGGGGTTAAGGAAACATAACAATTTTTTTGACTGCTGATTGCGGAAGACCTTAAGCTTTTTATTGCTGCGCGGAAAAGTCTGTCTGCTCTCTTGGCCTGAGCTTACTTCCTTTGTCCTTTGCTGAGCACGGGCTTACAAATTATTCTTAGTTGTTTGTTTGCTAGTTACCACCTGAAGTAACAGTGCTTTCACTTTTGCTCTGCTGTACCCCGTGCAACACACCAGCATTGTAGCACTTGGATTATCTCTGCTAGAACATCTAATATTTAAACTATATTATTATCATCATTTCACTCTTTGACATATATTCATATATTTGCACAAGAGTAATGTGCACTGTAATGTGCATTTGAGAAACCAGGGTAGATTGGCTGTTCCAACAGGGAATGTATCCTTTGTAATCAGGAGAAAAGAGCACGGGGATTTACTCCAGGGTAAATAGGCTGTCTCTGCTGTGTGCTTTCTCTCTGGCTGGGAGGAGCCATTCGTAACTGCCAAAGAAATTCAGTAATCAATGGTAAGAGTGTAAATGGTGTTGTTGTAGGTGATATTCCAGGGCTATTGCGGGGAAAATATAATAAATCTTCCAGACTCTGTCTACTAGAGAAATTTATCATGGGAAGGAGTATTTGGTGTCCCAAGTGTGGCTGTAGGGCACAGAAATGCTGTGGTGGGCCAGATATTTATTGGCTTAATCTTGTCTTCAGCATGGCTAAATACTGCTATCTTAAGCTGAGTATTTACAGCCTATTTAAGTTGTAGAACCAAGATAGCTGAATGGGTGAAAATATAATTTTCTTTCCCAGAGTTGTTCCCTCAGTGTTGGCATTGCCAGCCCTTTGAACATGCTCTCCTAACTAGGGCAGCAGTGGCATTTTTGCAACCCAGCACCTTCGGCTTCGTTACGGATTGATTTCATCCCTCTGCTTTCCCAACTGTGGCACCATTGCCTTGCTGAAAGCCTTACCTGTTTTCTTTCTCTGACACAGATTGTGACACGAGATGACAAAACTGATTAGCACTTTATTATTTTGCCTCAGTTAAACAAACCAAAAAATCTTTAGGCCCCTATATTTAGTAAAACAAGAGAGTGATACCTTATCTCTCCTTGGCTGAGTCACAGGTTAATCTTAGAACTAGAACAACTAAAATTTAGATGAGGTTTGGTTGGAAAGGTGTTGAAATCGCGGTGGGTGAGCCAGTACTATATATCTTGGTGCTTAAATGCTCTTGGGTTTTTTTTCCCTTACTTCTTTCCTAATTATATCTATCTGAATAATACATGGTTTAAACCATCCTTTTTAACCATGTTTAAGGGTTACTGTGCAAAACCTCAAGTGAAAGCTTAATGAAACTAATTTTAAAAAGTAATTTACTGACATCAGTACTAAAAATAGACCAAGTAGTCCGGACTCATTTTGAGAAACGGGTAGCTTTTGAAAGATTCTTGCTTGTGGAACACTGACTATTACAATAATAAAAAATAGTATTATATACCGATACATGTTCTTCTCTCTTTATTTTTGGTAGAAAATGATGCACCCTGTTGCCAGCAGCAATCCAGCTTTCTGTGGGACCGGCAAGAGCTCTTGCCTGAGCGAGGACAATGTGAGAGCCGCGGATCAGTTCGACCTTTACGCCAGCCAGCAGAGCAAGTACGGCCACGCGGTCGCCCACAAACCCATCGCCTGCCAGAGACCGGACGCCTTGGGCGAGTCGCACTTGCAGACCACGAGTGGCAGGAGTTTAGAGACAAAAGATGAACTGAAGAAAAAGAAAAACCTCAACCGCTCCGGCAAACGTGGGAGGCCCTCAGGGACCACCAAATCAGCAGGGTACCGGACCAGCACAGGCCGACCCCTGGGGACCACCAAAGCAGCTGGATTTAAGACAAGTCCAGGCAGACCCTTGGGTACAACTAAAGCAGCAGGATACAAAGTCAGCCCAGGCAGACCTCCAGGTAGCATTAAAGCTCTATCACGGCTTGCAAATCTAAATTATACTTGTGGCAGTGCACCTTTTCCTTACCCTATGGTGCATAGCAGAGGAGTACATGCTGCTGGTGAAACTAGTGGCAAAATCAAACAGCCTAATGAATGAAAGGAGGGAATTAGGAACTCCCTACTAATCTGCTTTACGCTGATTTTGGGCATGGTTCTTGCGTTTTGTTGTGATGTTTGTCTCAGTCTGGGTTTCTGGCTTTTATTTCTGTTCAAATAATGCCATAGCCTACGAGGGCAGTTCGTAACATTTACAGTCACGCTGAGAAGGCTTTGGTTTAAAGGGGCTTTTGTTGGGCTTGAATCATAATTGATAAGAAAGTCTGAAGTGATGAATTACGCCTCGGTGTCGATACTTAGGTAACGTCCACATCCCTAATTTTACATCCAGTTTCTCACAAACCTAGATGTGGTGATGCATTAAGTATTTGAAATAAGGAGGACAGAATTAGCTGGCTGATGGATCATGATGTGGCCTGTCCCAAAATAAGCAACTTAGGCAGTTAAGTTCTTACTTGATAAGAAAAATTGATCAAGAAAGCAGCGAGCTACATTGTCCACTTCTGCAGGAGCCTCTTCAGACCTCAAATAGATAGTTAAAAACTTAAATGAAAGAAACCCCAGCCTTTTTAAGGTGATTTCAGGTGGCTTTTGTTTCGGGAATTGTAGCATTAAGTGAATTACAACTAGTGCTCCAAAAATACTTCTGAAGATACTAGAGAGACCCGAGCATTTGTACAGTGTGTTACAGCTTCACAGCCTTACTAAGACAAGTTAATTTGCCTTTGGGTGAGAGCTGTTCTCTTAGCTGCACTGTTTCTGCTGTGTAATTGTGAAATGCCTAATAGTACATATACCAAACCACAAATAATTCTTTGAGATTTGAAATATTTTATAAGAAATTCAGTACTGTTCATTCTAGTTAGGCACTTGGTTAATATTAAGCAGTAAGTTCTTAAATCTGTAAATAGCTGTTTACTCTGGCTTTGGCCTTTAAAACCTGTGCTTAGATGGCGACAGTTTAATAGCTTTTAAAGTGTTAACCTATAATGTTTACAGATTAAACTTTTTAAATACACACTGTTGCCAAATTTTTAGACTCAATTTTGCCAGATATTCCTGGGAATACAATAATTTCGTTGTTTGACACTTATACTATATTTAAGTTATGGAAGCTTATATATCTACCAAAGGACACCATTTTCATGATTTATAAAGGCAAACTGTATAGCTGATGCAAACAGGATGCAGTTTACTGCACTGCTACACCCCAGATGCAGAGTAATTCATCTATGCATGCAGGCTGGAAAAAAAAATTTTGTTGGTTAACTATAAATACCTTTCTTGACTCAAACTAAAACCTTCCCTCCTCCCAAAAGAAATGCTCCATTTTTCAACTGGGTGTGTTTTTATTTTTTTTTTTTTAAGTGTGAGAGAGTGTGTGAATGTGTAAAATACTTTCATCTAGACTTCAAAAAAATCAGTCCTCAATGTTGCATATTCTTGGTCCTAAATTTATTTGACTGAAATTAAAGATTATTTTTAATCTGGAAGAAAGTTTACATTTAAGTCATTTCACATATAAAATGACTTTGTGATAAATTTGTAGCTTGAAATATCTGGGGAGGGGGGAGTTTGCAGATTTGGGGGAGCATAAAAATTTGGGTTAATTGAGCTTGTGCTGAATGGGTAATGATGCTGATAATTTTTGTTAACATAAATGCTATTCTTGGCCTGCTGTCATTTTGATGAGACCTCTTGATTTCAGTGTTGACAATTTAAGAAACGGATGTCATGTTTCATACCTTTTTTATCAGGAAAAAAGCAGCAAGCCTTCAGGTGTTCCAGTGATGCCTAACACATATTGAGCTGGACTTTTGCTGTACTTTACAATAGGTGTGTTGAATGGTTTTGGGGGCACTGTGTATGCACTGGCAACTAAGACAATGAACCTCAACTTATACTGGATGGCTCCTTAGTCGATAGATGAACTAATGGCAGCTAAACTGCTCCTAAGGAATAGTTTCTTCATGCTGAAGCTCTGAAATCCAGTTGTACGTTCTGTTCCTCAGCAAACTCTCCAGTCTGACCTTTAGCAGCCCCTCTCAGAATGATGTCACTTCTGACACGTGCAAATGCTAACGTGAGTTCATTCACCCTCAGGATCTGTGTTGTGGTGGTGGCTGTTTTTAATCAGATGATTTTTCAACTAAAGACTGCTTTAAGTTCTTTCCTGAACTCAGCTGGGCAAGCAGTCCTCTTCAGCTGAATGTATCACTGCAGGAGTGTCACACCTCGCTGGCAAGGAACGTGTTGCATGTCACCACTGTCCCTTGGAGAAACTCCACTCCTTACCTCCTCCTGTTTATCCTGTTGGCTCCTGCTCCGTTCCTCACTTGTGCATCCACTCACTGGTGCTGTGCTGTGTGTCAGGAGATAATGCAGATGTATTGCTGTTCTGCTAGTATAATTTGTATTCAAGTATGCTGATGAAATAATGAAATCACCTAAGCAATTTCTGTTCATTACAGTGTTTATTAATTATATCAGATGGAATATAATCCCAGTACAAACTGATTAATGTTGTCAGTTGTGAAATGATGAGCATCAAGTAGAAAAGTGTTCAGAGTCTGTAATGGGCTGCTTGGCACTCCAGATTTGGGAAGGAGACCAGAAGTGCAGTGCTGGGCACTCCCCAGTTCTGCTCTGGTTTATATCTGACTGCAGTTTACTGGTGCCCTGCAGCGAGGGGAAGGAAAAAGAGGGTAAGAGATTCAAAGTGACTCGAAATGGAAGTTTCAAATACTCCTGCTCTTCCTATGTATACTCTGCAGAATACATTGTGCTTTTTTCAACACTTTCCTTTCCATGAGAAACACTGAAACAGCATGTTAATGCCTCAACTTTATCAGTACCAATGGGAAAACTGGCCTTTTCCCCCCATAGTATGAAAACATTACTTGTAAGGTAAATTGCTTATTTTATATTCTATATCATAATTCAGCTATTCATAAGCTAGGATCACTGTGGTGTGTTAACACTGTTCAGAAGACCGACATGTCAAGTCTGGGTTTTAATAATTTCTTTTAATTATCAAGTTTCTAACGTCTTATTTATACATAAATGAAATGTATTAGCTTGCTATTATTCCTTAATGATGCTATACGAGTTCACTGTTTAATATACATATAGTAACTACTATTCATCTTTGATTAAATTTACTTAAAACTTTAAAACCAAATAATTTTGCTACTATAAAGTCTTGCACTGGACAGATTCAAGTTGCTAGCACCATATTTTGGCAGAAACAAGTCAGGTACCATCAGAAGCAGCTGACTTTGATATCAAAGATAGTATTTTTGAAATCAGCACTTAGCTTTGTCATTGAAGCAATGTTCTTTATATCTTGGATTTCTTTGAACTAATCGAAATAACTAGAGCCATTAAAGATCTCTCTTCTGAATGAATATATTTTCATTTTGTCTGAAGGATCTTAAGAGTTCAGTCAGGACAAGACCAAGCATTGTCAGTGAAGAGTGATGTGTCTGTGAAAAGAATTACCTGGAACTACAAAACACAGAGTAATTCAGATGAGAATTTAACTCCCTCCCCCATTTTTGAAGAGCTTTAAAAGGCAGAGCAATGTGAAGTCATTTGTGTGATGGTTTCATTAGCTGTGGCTCTGCTGTTCTTTGTTATATGTATAATAATGTTTCACACTATCCTTAGAGTTGACAGTTAAAGCAGCTGATAACAATCATAAACACTTGGAACTGCAGACTTCATTTCTGACCACAAAAGAAGTTTATTCTTCTCTATTTTAATGCATATATTTTAACACTGCTTAAATATATTTATGACTTTAGTAGAGATTAGACCTTTCTCCTTGTGATTTTTTTTTTCCCCAAATAGAAAAATCTGTATTCTAAAATTTGAACCACTTTCCGATACTTTTAATCTTTCATCATTTCCTTTTCCACAGGTTTACTTTGGGGGAAACAATAATCTGTTCAATAACTAGTATCAGCACCCTGTCCTCTGCTGTAAAAAGCCTGATTAGATACTGTGTATGTTTTTATGTCCATGAACTTGAGCTACTCGTGTGCAATTATGTGTATGGGAATGGAGTAGTGTTCATGATCTGTATTTACATCATCATATGGATGTATATTTATTAATAAAGTTAATACTTTAAAACCTAACCATTTTTGTCCCTGTTTTTTGGGTTTTCTTTTTAATATTTTCTAAATTCTGGCTGAAGATCCCTGTTGACTGTTCCCTGCTTGTTACAGGCAAGTTACATATATTTGCATGAAGGCAAAAAGCCTCCATGGGTGGCAAGATGTCAGGAAATGTTGCTCATTTTTTAAGGAATTGAAAGCACTGCGACGGTAACTTAACTGTTCTTGTCCTTTCTCTCAAATGGAAGAGGGGGGGAAAGGAGTTATAGCCATATATGGGTAAAGAGGAAGCTGCCAACTTTTTTTTTTCCTTTGTTGCCCATGGACATCAGTTTGAAAGTACTAAACTTTTCAGGGAATGGTGGTCATTAGTCATTATTCTGTGATGAATAAAATGTCCTTATCCCTGTACTGCAACAATATTCCCATTTATCTGTGTTGGTGAGATGTGCTCTGCACTACCACTCAAAGCCTCTTTTTAATTTTTTTTTAATTTATTTTCTTCACTGAAGTTTCTCAATAACTCTGGGGCAGACAGTCAGTCCTGCCTACCAGAAGCTGCAATCCAGACTCCCAGGCCTGCATCCTCCCCTCCTTTTCCAGCACCCTTTTCCTCTTCCATGAACTTTCAAAGGCCTTGGATACACTGTGGGGTTGGGACATTCCAAATGGCAGTTGCAGTTCTTTTGCAGACTTTTTGCTTTTACCTGGAAAGGACATTTGATGCCTTGTTTGTTTGTGTGGGGGTTTTGTTTTGTTTGGGGTTTTTTGTTGATGATTCTGATAATATTAAATATTTGGCTTTCGAGGTGACTGGATATGTTCAGAACAGAGTTCAGCTTCAGTCTGCTACATCCTGGTCTAAAAATCAGTTCCTGGATGGGATTTTTGAGCAGAATGGATTATTTTCTTGGTTGTAAGGAAACCTTAAGCATTAGCTATTAAATCACAGAAATGATATTGTAGAAGAATACAGGCTTTTCAGCTTGACTGCTGCCATGGCTGCTGTGTTCCCTGCCCTGCAGGGAAGGATGGAAGGGGCAGGGCAGGCAGTTCCTCGATGCACACCTGGTGTGGTTTCTGATGACAGTTTATGATTTATTCATGCTGACACTGGCAGTGTCAGGGTATCAGCTACACAAGCTGGACATCTTCAGGGAGCCTTTGAGATGGTTCTGTCTTAATAAATTTCAGATTTGTGTATGGCGAGACAGCAGGGCTTGTTCTGGGGCTGGACTGGCATTTTTAAGTTTGGTACCTGATGTTACCGAGCAGCTGCACGAGCCTCAGATGCACAAACACCCACCAAGTTTTCGTGGGGGCAGGAAGACTCATGTTTTGCAAATCTTCCTGTTTACTAAATTTCAGCTCCTTCCCCAGCAAGAAGCTTTCCTAATGTGGCCAAGGTTTTTGAATAGATGCAAAGCAATGTATTTTTTGATAGGCTTTTTCCTGAAAACAGACATTTGGCATTAAAAATCAGAAAAGTGCAAGCCACTGAAAAGAGTGTTGCAGCAAAACTGGCAGGCACATTAAATATGCCTTCTGTGTAATGCCTAAGCCCTGGCACACGGTGTTTGTTGTGATTCTGAAGAGTTCAGTTGTGTTCCACCGATAGAGTCACCATAAAAAAAACTACCATTTTGATTTGTGTTGTATGTGGCAGGAAGGGTATTTATTACGTTAGGATTAAATTCACAGTAAAAAAATCATAAGGACTATGGGGAATGGGGCAGCCTCACCACCCTCCCAGGGAAAAACTTTTTCCTGAAAGATTTTTGGCAAAGAATATTTTTTTCTCCTAATATCCAGTCGAAACCTGCTCTTTCAATCTGAACCCACTCCCCCTTGTCCTGTCCTGCCCCATCTTTCCTCTAAGCTCCCCTCAGGTCCTCGCAGGCCGCAGTGAGGTCACCCCGAAGGCTTCTCTTCTCCAGGCCGAACAATCCCAGCTCAGGGTTCAGCGGGGCCGCCACAAAACCCGGTTAAATCCACACGATTCGTGTCCACGGCGGGCAGGGCAGGGCAGGGCCGAGCCCCCACCGCGGTCCCGCCCGGCCCGGCCCGGCCCGGCCCGGCCCTGCCGCGCCCGCGGGCCCTTCCCACGGAAACACGAACCGCGGCGGAACGGGAAGCGTCCCGGGATCCGGCGGCGGAACGGGAAGCGTCCCGGGATCCGGCGGCGGAACGGGAAGCGTCCCGGGGATCCGGCGGAAGCGATCGTTGTCCGGGGAGACGCGGCGGCCGGGCCCGAGGGTGGGCTGAGGGCGAGGATGTGGCGGCTGGCGCTGCTGGCGCTGTCGTGGCTCGGTGGGGCCCTCCCCGCAGGTGAGACCGGGGGACTCTGGGTGCGCGATGCCGGTGCCGGGGCGGGAGGAGCGGGGCACTGACAGTCCTCTCCCCCTGCCCGGTGCCGGGGCACTGACAGTCCTCTCCCCCTGCGCGGTGCCGGTGCGGGGCACTGACAGCCCTCTCCCCCTGCGCGGTCCCGCAGGGCCGGCGGAGCGCGGCGCGGGCGGCCCCGAGCCCGTGCGGTACCGCACGGCCGAGATGGCGGACGCGATGCTGGGCACGGCCGAGCCGCCCGGGCTGCTCTCGGCGGTGCCGGCCGAGCCGAGCGGCGGCCCCTGCGAAGGGGGGGCCGGGACCGGGGCCGGGGCGTGCGGCCCTACAGGGAACGGCCCCGCAGCCCCCCCGGGCCCGCCCCGCGAGCAGCCCGTGCTGGAGCCCGTGCTGCCCGAGGAGCAGAACGGCACCGACAGCGCCAAGGCCCCCAAGGTGAGCTGCGAGGAGAGGAACACCACGGGCATCGAGCGATTCACGCTGCAGATCCTGAACGTGTCGCAGGTACCCGGGGCTGGGGTGAACCGGAGGGGGGGAAGGTGTCGGCGTGTTGCTCTCAGTGCTGCACTTTGTGAATCTTCTTGTGTAACGCCCTCTGTGCTACCGAAGAGAGAGATGTCCAGGCAAGGAGGCATTTCAGGTCGTTCTGATTAAAAAAATATGGAAATACAGCACACTCCATGTGCCTGAGCCTGTCGTCTCTGTGCCTGCAGGGAACTGCCAGCTTTGCTGCTCTGTGCACTGGTGCTTCTCTCTGAAATCGTTAATGGCACTTACTGCCAGCTTGTTTCTTGTAATGGCTATGCATATGTATATTTTTAAATTATTAGCTTTTAAATCAACCTTTACAAGCAGTTAAATGCAATTCTCTACCTGTTGTAAAAAGATTAAGCAAACGTGCAGTTAACTTGATAATATTGCCCAGTATCTAATTGACTGAGTGGTGCATCCCTATGTAGAATTTAACTCTGTGAAATATGTAGTTATCCATGCTTGTTCTTCCTCCGAGGACCTGATGGAGTTCCTAAACCCAAACAGCAGTGACTGTACGTTGGTCCTGTTCTACACTCCGTGGTGCCGCTTTTCTGCCAGCCTGGCACCTCATTTTAACTCCTTACCCCGAGCATTTCCAACCCTTCGCTTCCTGGCCCTGGATGCATCCCAGCACAGCAGGTAACTCTCGCTCCCTGTGCTCTAGCAACAGTTTAGTTCTGTTAGCTTTGAGTTTTAAAAACAGCAGTGCTCTTTTTTCCATATATTGCGACAGTTTAATTTAGTGAGGCTGACAGTTCCTGTAACGTGACTGTCTTTATTTCTTTCTCCAGTAGCTTTCATTTCCTTCATACTTTGTGTTTGCCTTGTGTCCACCAGTTTATCAACTAGATTTGGAACTGTGGCTGTACCAAATATCCTCCTTTTCCAAGGTGCTAAACCTATGGCTAGATTTAATCATACAGACAGAACGCTGGAAACCCTGAAAGACTTCATCTTTAACCAAACAGGTGTGTAAATCAGCCCTGATGTGTCAGTGGGGAGAGCAGGCTGGCTTTTAACTCCAAAATTTCCTCTCCCTGTGTTTGTTCCTTAAAATGAACTTCATGAAGACCCTGAGAGGACCCAGCAGAGGTTTATATAATCAGTTGCTGCCATGAGCTGGATTTCAGTGTGTGCTGAGAGCAGAAAATCAATTCCTTGGGCTGCTGTCACAGAGCAGGGGGAACGGTGGGGTTTGGCTAGAGGTGGGGCCAGAAGGATGGAGCACATCTTCCTGCCCAAAGGTTTAATTGAGAGTGAAATAAATTTAATTTTCTTTGCCAGCCAGCTGGCTCTCTTCTTGAACTGCTGTGTGGATCTGCATTTCCAGAAATGCACAAAAATGAGATTCCTGAAAAAAAAAACACTACAAATGAAATTTCCATGCAGTGAAAAATCCCTACAAACTTACCCAAGGCTGTGCTGTGAGAGGACAGAATGAGCCTTGTCCTGTTCTGAAAATACACATAAGAATCAGTGTTTTTATGTAAGTAAGTCCTGTGCTGAGTATGTGTTGACACACAAGGGCCATCTCACCAAATTTTAGGTCTGCCTGTGCATGAGCCTTAGTGTGAGAACAGAAACAAAGCTCCAGGTAGAACGGGCTTCTCTGCATTTGAGGATTGTGACGTTGATCAGGTGCTTTGTTTTTTAGGGATAGAAGCCAAAAGTGACGTGGCTGTGACGAAGGAGGACTGGGAAGGGCCCCTGCCCAGCGTCCTGACCAAGGGCATAGACTGGCTGCTCCTGTTCTCCGTGCTCTTCCTGGCCAGCTTTGTCCTCTACGCGACCCTTCGGACCGAGAGCATCCGGTGGCTCATCCCGGGACAAGAGCACGAACACCAGGAATAACCTCAGGTGCTGAAATAGGGACAGAAAAAATCCCGCCTGTTGGCAAAGTGGGAATTTCTATGGCCTAGAAGCACCTCAGAACGAACTGTTGAATTTGTTGGTTGTAATTTATAATGACGACTAAAAATCAGCTTTATTTATCAACTACTGGATCTGTAAAAAGCACATTCGTGACGACTGTGGCGGTAAGAAAATAGATACGAAAAAACGTGAACTAAAGGATTTATTTAAGCTGCTCTGATTGGCCTCTTTTTCGTGGGCTCCAGTGTAATCAGTGATACAGTTCTGCTTTGCTCTTCTGAACAGCTCCCTCATCTACAAGCTCTCCCTTGCAGATCAAGGAAGATTTTTAAGAGCTCACTGGTCTGTACATGGCACTGCAGGGAAAACACTGGTGAAGGAAGATGCTGATAAATCAGTTTAACTGCCAGTAAAATGAACCATGAAGATGTTTTCAATGATGTTTTAAAAGACAGTGTACTTCAGGTGAGCTGTTCCATTGTCTACCAGCAATAACAGTTCCAAAGCTGTTTCATTCCCATGTCTGACTGTCCCCACCTGTGGCACTGGGGTGGTGCTGGTTTTCTCCTTCACTCTGCCCTGAGTTCTGACTTAGTGGCAGTTCTTGATGAGATTTAGAATAACTTCCCAAGCTCACCTCACTATTTTTGTGTGTGCATATACAGCTTACTTACCACATTCCTGGAGAATGAAATTGTATTAATTGTCCTTTTTAAAAAAAATAAATGAGGTTTTATTGTAACCTTTTAAGTCACTTTCTTGTAGGACTTAAAACATGTGATTTCTGAACTGTGGCTCCTGCCTAAATTAGCAAGACCAGTCCTGATGTTTATTTAAATTTCTACTACCATGATTGCTGGTTCCACAGTCTCCAGCTGAGGCTACATAAAGAATTAATATTTTTTTTAAGTTCTAATTAGTATGGAAGACTTTGGACAAGGTATGGACTGGTATGTTGTGTGGGGTTTGGATTATCTGATTGCATAGCATTTATCGTGGTGGAGGCTTGCCAGAGTGCCCTGATAGGGAGATTTAGAGAGCAAATTAAGCTAAGGCAAAACTTATTGCTTGACAAAGAGCTTGTATCTCTGCAACCTAATTCTTCAAGTATTTCTCTGCTCGCTCTGTCTTGTCCTTTGGAAACTAGAGGTCCTGTATTTCTGTGTCCAAAAAGGAAACTGCACTGGTACAACTTTGGTATGACTGAAGATTAGGATGGATGTTGTAAATAAAGATCCAAGATTTTGAGGGAGTGTTCTTGCCTCTGCCATCCGGTTCGTTTGAGAGGCCCAAGGCTGGATTGTACCTGGTGCTCATCTCCACACCCCTAAAGGAACAGGGATGTGTTTTCAAACAGAACGGGGCTGTTTCAGTGCAGCCCCATAGGATGGAAATGAAACCTGGCAGCAGGATCCACCCACGGATGCATCCCATTCTCCTCCCGGGTAGGTGTCACGGAATAATGGAATCACTGAGGTTGGAAGAGACCTTTAGATCATCCAGCCCAACTGTCAGCCCTAAACCACTGAACCACATCGCCCATCTCAAACACCTCCAGGGAACGGTGACCCCACCGCCTCCCTGGGCAGCCCCTTCAATATCTGACCACCCCAACGGGGGAAAATTTTCCAATATTTAATCTGACCCTCCCCGTCTCGGCTTAAGGCCGTTCCCTCTGTTGCTCGCACTGCAGCACAGACCCGTCCCGCTCCCTGCACCCTCCCGGCAGGGAGTCCTGCAGAGCGATGGGATCCCCCCTCCCGAGCATCCTCCCCTCGTTCAAGCGGGAGCCGCGGGGACAGCTCCCCGCTCCCTCCTGGCTCCCCGCTGTCTCCTGGCTCCCCGCTCCCTCCTGGCTCCCCGGTCCCTGCCGGCTGCCGTGCCCGGTTCCGGGGCGGTGCCGGCGGGGCGGTGCCGGGGCCATGCCGGGGGCCGTGGCCGGGCTGCGGCGGGCGCTGCTGGGAGCGCGGCGGGCGGCGGGAGGGACCCCCGCGGCCATGGTGAGGGCACCGGGGGAGCGCAGGGCACGGGCCCGGGCTCGGGGCAGCCCCGGCAGGGCAGGGCAGGGCAGGGCAGGGCGGGAATTGCGGGAGCCGGGAGCGCGGTGCCGGGATCGCAGTGCCAGGATCACAGTACCCGGATCGCAGGGCCGGGAGCGCGGTGCCGGGATCGCAGTGCCCGGATCACGGTGCCCGGATCGCAGGGCCGGGATCACAGGGCCGGGATCGCAGGATCGGGATCGCGGTGCCCGGATCGCAGGACCGGGATCGCAGTGCCCGGATCACGGTGCCCGGATCGCAGTGCCCGGATCACGGTGCCCGGATCGCAGGGCCGGGATCGCAGGACCGGGATCGCAGGACCCGGATCGCGGGGGGCTGCGGGGACAGCTCGTGGGCACCGTTCGGTTCCTGAGCGGGGAGGGGGAAGCGCTTGAAACTCACGCAGGGCGGGCTTAGGTGGGACACTGGGGAGAAATCCTGCCCTGCCGGCGTGGGCAGGCCCTGGCACAGGTTGGGCAGAGAAGCTGTGGCTGCCCCATCCCTGGAAGTGTCCCAGGCCAGGCTTGGAGCAACCTGGGCTAGTGGGAGGTGTCCCTGCCCCTGGCAGGGGGAGTCCGAACAAGGTGATCTTCAAGATTCCTTCCAGCGCAGACCGTTCTGTGATTCTCCCCGTGTCCTGCCACCATCCCACTTCATGATTGATTATTTTGTTTAACACAAAGCTAATAACGAGTGGCACGCACAGGGTTCAACCCTCGGCCCTCAGGCATGAGATGTTTAGTAGTGATTTTCTCATGTAATTAATGAACCATTTCCCCGAGCTTCCTCCAAACGAACATAACCCATCACAGGGTCAAACCCACACCAGGTGCCTGCTCCTGCCTCTCTGGGGGCTCTGGCTGTGCCCGTGATGCGCTGCTGGGGGATGTTGACTGCAGAAATGCAATTTGAATCTGCCACCTTCTCTTCTTCCTCCTACAAGCAAATCCCTGCTGCTTTCTGCTGCATTTCTGAATATAATGATGTGTCAGGACGTGGCCTCCACCATCCCTTCTGAAGCAAAACGTCTGCACCAGACCCAGTCTCCATATTCCTGGTAAAACTGTGTGGTCAAATTTCAGGTCACAGCACTGTCCTGTGTGTCGGGTGAGGTGTCAGGAAGGCACCACAGTGTCCCCAAAGCTGACAGGACATCTCTGTGCCAGCCAGAGGAGTGGACTTTGTGCTGCCTCCTGGTCACAATCCTGGACTTTGCTATCTCAAAAAAAAACACCCACCCCCATGATTTTTTGTAAATTAGCAGACTAACTTCATCCTGTGCCAGAGAAAATAGTACAGTTCAAGGCAGCCTTTAATTTTGGCGATTGTTGTATACACTTGGGAAAAAGGGGACTGTCAGAAATTCACACCTGTGACTGTGGTTATAGCAATGACAAATCTGAAATTCGTGTTCTTGCAAGCCCAGAGTTGTGTTTGAAGTGTGAAGAGCCCAAATTAGTTCAGTTTGGGACCTGTAAAACCCATCCCTTGGTTACATCTCTGGATGTATCCCACTGAACACAAGCAGCAGCAGTGGTGCTGTTAGATTGATTTATGCTGTTTGGGGGTTTTTATCCCATAGTATTGATGAAAATGTTGCTCCTTGGCCCTCCTGCATTTTCCAGCCTTGCTCAGGTCACATTAATTGAGTTAATTCCTGCTCTGCTCAGACTCACAGCCCCATCTGGTGGCATCGGGGCTCCTGCTGGAGCACCGGCTGGCAAAGGTGGAAAATTCTGAGCTGCTGAGCAGGTGGTGGCTCCTCACTGGCTTCCCATGTCTGAGAGAACCTCTGGAGCAAAACTGCCTTTCTGCAGGTTCTCACAAAGCTGTGCCAGCCACTAAAGACTAAAGCAGTCTGAATTCAGCTGTACTGGGCAGAAAGGTTCTTCCCACCAAAGTGTTGCCTTTGTCATGGGAGTCTGAGACTCCTCTGTCAGGATATCTTGTCCTTAGGCTCTGCTTTTAGGAGAAGTGTCAAACCTCTTCCAAAGGGCCCCACTGATTCAGGCTCTGGCCCCTGATTCAGATATTTAAGTGTTAGTCTGTCACGTCTGTGCTCCCAGTGGCATCAGGAGGACTCCTGTCACTTCAAATAAACCACATTTAAGCCTCAGTGCTTTGCAGAATCTCATGCTTATAGCAGTAACTTCAAACTTCTTGTAATTGTGTCTGTATTGTCATTTTTCTTCTTTTCCTGCAGTTAATAAGCTCTTTGTTCCTTATGGAACTCCGCAGCGTGTGCTATCTTAAAATCCATTCCTACTTTCTCAAAATAATAAACTACAAGCTGGGTAGAATACAATCTCCTGTTTTGCTTCTCTCTTTTGGAACAGATATTTCCTGATATTTCTTTTAGCCTTATAATTGTACCTTTAGCAAATAATGTAAATAATCTTTTGCTTATATGACAGAGTGGAATATTTTAAAGTTATTTGATGTGTTACAGCATCTGAATAATCCAGGTGGCCAAGGGTGCAGGTGTGCTGGTGTCCATGCTCGTTCCTGGGAAAAAACCTGGTGCTTTCCCTTAGTTTTGTACCAAAGCATTTAGCCAAATTTATCTGCCCAAAGAAAAATGATGGGGTTTGGCTGCTTTAGGTATAACTGGACTGCGAAATTATAAGCAGTCAGAAACTGTACAGTGAATATTCCACGTCCTTACCTTTGCTCAGTACAGAACCACAATTTCATCCTGTGGTTTGCTGATTGTTGTGCAGCAGAGAACCTCGGCCTCACTCGTGCCGTGCCTTTCTTTTTTTCTCTCAACAGTCTTCCCAGTCTCACTGGCTGACAGCAGAGGAGAGGAACCAAGTTTTACTGGATCTCAAAGCTTCGGGCTGGTCTGAGCTGGGTGAAAGAGATGCCATCTACAAGGAGTTCAATTTCAAAAATTTTAATCAGGTAATTACTGTTGCACACCACTTTTCATATAAAGGAAACGTAATTGCTTTCATTTCCATATGATCCTGATGGGAAAATATTTGTATTCAGAAATTTGGGAGTATCCTTGCGAGGCCAAATCCTCTTGGCTTCGCCTTGACGAATTCCTCTCTGATTCTGATCTCATTAGGTGGAGTAAATTAATTCCATTTCGTAGCTGATAAGTAGATGATTATAATATTAGGGCCAAGGTTGGTACTGTGGAATTAGGCAAATAATATTTGATCCCAATTACTTTTTTGTTTTCATTCCCAGCATTCACAAATGAATGCTGGAAATACGTAACTGATGGGCAGTGGAGTTCATTTTTGTCAGGGAGAAACTTGAGAAAAATGGGTAAATACAAGAAAACTTTAGCAAATAAGGTGGGGAAAATGGGACACATTTCACCTTCTGAGCAGGAAGACGGAGTTCTGGTACATCCTTGAATGAGTCGTAAAAGATGATCTCGCAGTGTCTGTGGCACACAGACTGCTGGTTTTTGTTTGGAGACAGGATCCTGAGCCGTGTCTCAGATTCTCAAGCACTGGTCTCAGACAGCAGTCACAAACTCGCTTCAGAAACACCGAATTTGCCCCGAGATGTGCGTTCAGCCACATCCCCCTGTAAATTCCCTTCTGAGGAATCGTGACATTGCTTAGAAAAAGTCACGTTCCCTGAGCGTGCGTTTCCCTTCTGTTTTGTTTCTGAGGGGGGGGTGGGTGCTTTCTCAGAGGGAGAGAATTCCCAGGGTTTTTTTGGGGTGGTGGCTCTCCCTGAGCCGGTTCTCCCCCTTGCTGGAGGGACACGGGGAGCTCCAGCCTGGGGATGCCAAGGGTTTGTTGGTGTGTGTGGGGACCAGGAGCTGTGCTGGGAGCTGTTTATTTACATGGCTATGCCTAAGCCCAGACCATGATGTTTTAGGAAACCACAGTGAGCTGGATAAACAACAATTTGTAACTGTGGCTCTTTTTTTTTCACTGTTTCAGTCACCAGTTGTGGGGTAAGCAGAGAGAAGGTGGGTGAGGTGATCCCAGCCCCTCTGAGCTGGCTGAAAGCAAGAGAGAAAACCACTGCAGGCAGATCCAGCTCATGAGCTGGGCAGTGCTGGTCCAGGGAGTTCCTTTTTTTCTGGATTGCCCTTCAAGCTGAACGTTCCTGCAGAGCAAACAGATCATGCAGAGGGCAGCCAGGGGGAGAAGCCCATGAGAGGGAGCTCACATGAAGCCTTGGGGAGATGTGCAGGCAGCTCAGGAACAGGCAGCTGGAGCAACCTGCAGGTTTGACACGCTGAGAGAGAGGTGACCCTTGGAAGAGCTGAGATTTGCAGCCTTTGTGCTTTGGATACTCGTGGAACAGCATCTCTGCTGGGTTATGGTCAAAGTCTTCGTTGGTTCAGCTCAACTGCAAGTGACCTTTTGTTTTCCCCAAAGTTAATTTAGAAGAGGTTTTTCCCACTGTAAATAAATAAGTCAGTTTGATCAGATGTCAGGTCAGGAGACAGATCAGTGTGTGCACCAGCAGGTGTCTGGAAAACCCATTGCTTTGGCAGAAATTCACAAGGCTGTATTTTTTCTTGGTGGTGTAGATTTGTCCTACAACGTGGTACATTTCCATTTGTCTTTTTCTAATTTTAAGATTGATGGAGCACATTCCAGGATAGGAAGTTGAGTATATTTAAATGTGCTTATTGGCAAATGATGAACTATGCGTTTATGCTTCTAGTGCATGTTGTCTTAGAAAGGGTACTTTAATAAATTGCTACTTGAGTTGATTGGGAGATATTGTAACAGTCTCTTTCACTCTTGGTTCTTTCCTTCTGCCCTTTTGGAGATGGAATAAAATCAGGTGTGGGAAAAAAAAATACCACCCCTAAAAAACTGACAAAGAAAAAGTAGTTGAGCTGACATGAAAGGTATTTCAAATTTATGTTTTGCAGATGATATTGGTATGATTAATGTATTCATTCCTTTTTTTTTTATTTTATTGCTTCTTGCAGATAGTGTTCATGATGCATGGAAAATTCTGTGGCTTCAAAATCTATGCCAGGTTTACAAAGTCTGTGTATGTCAACAGATGTTAAGAATATAAACACAACTTTTATTATAAAGTCGTGCAAATGTGTAGACAAGAGCTTGGTTTATGTCTTATTATTTTCAGCATGAGAATGAAATGAAACTTCTGTGAAACAAGAGTTATTTAGATTCCTGGAGCTTTCAGGCTGAGATTAGCTGGGTTAAAAGCCATCAGCAGCGAGCTGCCTTTGTAAGGCTGACAAGCTAATGACACTTCTGGCTCAGGGAATTAGTTTGTAACCCACAGCTTGAAAGCCCTGGTGCTGTTTGTTAGTCTGAAGATACATTTTCGTGAAAAAAACGGGCTTTGGTGGTGAAATTCTCTGCAAGAAGCTGGAAGCCAGTCTGGGGGCTGTGCTGGAAGCCCGTGGTTGGTTGTGTTGCTGCAGGTCCTGGTGTTGGTGCTGGATGCTCCCGTTGCCTGCAGTGTGAGGCAGGCTCCTGGTGGGTGGGTGTTCTGAATCTTGTATGAATTATAAAATATAAAATATAAAATACAGCAGTGTGTGGGGTGCTGGTGAGCCTCGATAAACCTCACAGGGAGCTTCTCTGGGGCCTCTTTCCCAGGCTGCAGGGTAGGGAAAAGTGGTGAGCGAGGCTTCCAGGCCGTGGTGTAGCATCACAAAGGGACACTCTTTTTCATCCACGTCTTTGTGCCACTGAAACAAAATGTTTTCCTTCCAGTGGAGCAAACTCTGCTTCCAGTCTGCTCAAGCAAAATTTGGAATTGGGAGAGGAGGTTAATGTACACCTCCAGAGCATGCTGGTAACTTCTCCCAGCACTCCAGGTCAGTTCACCTGGGCAGGTATGATCCAGCAAAGGCCACAGGCCTGGCTTAGAAATGTGAATTTCTGCCAGCTCCATCCCAGCGCAGTCCTGGGCTGGGCAGGCTGTGAAGGGCCGTGAGTGCCCAGTGCTGTGTTGGGTTCCTGTATCCAGCTGCTCACTTCCACCAAATCTGCAGGAACATCTCAGCTCTGAGACTTCCATGTCTCTTGTCAGAGTTGGTTGGATCTGACCGGGGGGGTTTAAGGGGTAACTGGCTGTGTGATTGTGTTTCCGTCGGCAATCACACCGAGGCAGCAAATGCAGTTAGGAAATTACAAAGGTGGGCAAGTTTGCTGATGCTCAGGCTCAGCCTTTACAGCTGCTTTCTTTTATAGGGTAAGTTTTTAATTAAGTTTGGGTGTTTGGTTTTGTTTTTTTTTTTTTAAAAAAAGATCATGTAGGAAGTCTCCGTAAGACCTCTAACGTCATTTTCTGAAATGACAGGAAATCAGACGCTCTAAGAGTTTTAAAGCTATTTTAAATACATTCTGTGTTTTGGGGCTAGAGGCTGGAGGTGGAAGATGAGCCTGAGTGGAGGGGATGGCATGGAAACAGTGTGCAGGGAGAGTAGAAGCACGTGTGTTTCGGTTCAGTTGTGGAGTCTTGGTTTTTGAGATCATATTTAAAGATGTGCAAAAAAATCTAGAACTATTAAATAAATTATTATTCTCACTTGGCGTTTCCTTTCCAGATTTTCTATCTCTCTTGCTTGGAATCCAGGAGTAAAGAAAAGTCAGACAGAGCATGTTATGGTAGATGCCTTTTTTTCCCTCCCTCTTCCTTGTGCTGCCAGTTATTTTCCTCTGGCTGGAGGGAGACACGCTCAGGTTTGCCCCTTTAAATTGACATCCTTGCTGTGTGATCCCAGTTACACATCCAGATGAATTTGGTAGGATGTGCAGCAAATGCTCTGGATTTATTCCAGTGGCAGTGCTTGGTGCCAGTGTAATACAACCTGTCAGTCCTTCCCTTTTCTACTCATAGCACATTACTTTGTTTTCTGCCTTGATCAAAGGTTGGAAACTTTGTTTTTATATCTACAGCCAGTGTGTTTCGTTGCTGCTTCTCATTCTTAATCTTTTGGCTGCTTGGCTGAAATACGTCCACACCTCTCATGTACTGCAAACATAATATCCTTTAACCTCCAATCTGCAGAGTTAAAATGAATTTTATGGTAAATATTCGGTTGTGGGCCACATCTCCAGCTTTTTATATGCCACAGCGGTCTTGTGGTTTTTTTTCTTCTCCATTGTCTGATAGTGAGGTCATTTTCAGTCCTCTGAGAAATTTTATTCCCAGCCAGATGCGGGCCATATATTAAAAGTAGCACCTGTGGCTAATATCACAGCAGCTTACCATAAATTTACATGGTAACTAGGATTATATCTGTCAAGACTGTTAAAAAATGTCTAGATTTAATTTGATTTCCAGTATTGAAGGAGCTCTCCAACATTCTGCTTCATAACTATATTTTCAAAGTTAAAAATCACTCCATTGTTAAGTTTTATAGCACCCCCAGTGCCCATTAAGTTGATTTGTTAAATGGGGGTCAGAATAAAGCGAGTTGGCTGCAGGAGGATCGGAAACCAACCCATTTGTGACAAATTCAGTCCTCGCGTGTGAATCTTCGCGGAGCCCGGGCAGTGATTGGATTCAGGTGCAGCTCATGTCAGCTGTGTTTAACCTCAAAGCCCGAGCAGCCTCAGCCCCACTGTCACTTCTGCTAACCAAAAGTCAGGCCCCTTGCTGTACATTCTGGGGGGAGTTGCTGTTTTTAGTGCAGCGTCGCCCTGCTCGCTCCCTCCGCCGGAGTTTTGCGTTTGATTGCTTGTCGGCCGAAAATAAATCACGTTTTTCATCCACCTCGGTAGGTGCTGGTTTTCATATAGGCTGCTTCATTTTCCATTATCCTTTGAGTGCCTCTCCCATATGCAGTGATTTGTGCACCTGCAAAGTTATGAAGGTATTTCTGTTGGTAGTTATGTTGTTCACCGACTTCCCGGCGTTTATGAATACAATAACGGATTCACAATAAATCAGAATTATTTATGGGTGGGTTTACAGAGCCGAGAAAATCTTTGTATCTGAAAATAATGAATTTCTGGCGTATCTGCCGTGTTGACATTTTCCTTTATTAGAAACTGATAGTGAAGTCTTTGGGACTGGCAAAGAGGTCAACCTGCAGCTGAAATGCAGGGAATGAACTGGATCGAGTGTCTTGGAGCAGAGCACAGTAAAAATATATGATTCCTGGATGGTCACACCTTCCTTGAGTTTATTCTTGGGATGGACTGAGTGAATAACGCTCTCACCTCGGAGTCAGCAGGTCAGGGTGCAGCTGCAGGACCTGGACGTGATCCACCTGCCTGGCACTGCCCAGGGTCTGGGAGAAATGAAAGGAGAAGTTCTAGGAAGAGAGCTTGTTTGAAAGCTTATGAGACTCCTTCCTTGGCCTTGGGGGGCAGGAGATGCCATTGGTGCTCTGGTCAGTGCATCCTGTGTCCAGGGATGCCTCCAGTTAACTGGCAGCCAGTGGTGAGAAGTTACTGTGGAAATATCTGGTAGTGTCCAGGCAGAAATGAAATCCTTGGTGCTGGGAGTTGGGAAATAAAGGGTTTATGTTCTTCCCATGGCCACCATGGCTGGTGGTGTACAAAACCATAGAATGACAGAATGGCTTGGTTGGAAGGGACCTTAAAGATTGTCTCATTCCAACCTCCTGCCAGCCTTCCACTAGTCCAGGTTGATCCAAGTCCAATCCAACCTGGCCTTGGACACTTCCAGGTTGGATTCCCCTTGTCCCATTGCCTTTGTAAGAAGTCCCTCCCCAGCTCTCTTGGAGCCCCTTTAGGTGATGGCTCCTCTTTGTCTCCTCTGTGTGTGCAGATCCCACCACCCCTGAGTCCCTCCTGCCTGTGACAAGTACTGTTCCACCACTGTAATTTTAGCATGGCACCACCAGTGGTATCAGGCCAGCAGGGGTATTTAAAACTTCACACCATTAACCATACTTAAATAAAATGAATTATATTTCAATTGAAGACTGAAGACTGGACATATGTTCTTCATCTCCTTCATCATGCTAGATGTCCCATCCCCACTGTAGTAGAAGTTGCCATCAGTTTAATTTTTCTTGTTACTTAATTGTAATTAGGGATGCTCATTTTCTTGATGAGCTATGTGATATTTCTCCCCATAATAAACCATTATTTTGTAGTTTACAATTATTGGGGTGTGGCATTTCTACTTGCTGAGTTTCCCCCCTCCCTTCCAGCAGACCTGCTGTATCTCCTTTTATTCAGGCCACTGCTTAAAATCCTCCCAGCTGACCTTTGGGCTGCTCTCCAGTTGCCTCAAATACAAATTGCTTTCCTTAAAAGATGGATTTATTATCACTCAAGTAAAAATTATTACAGCATTTGCCTTGTCGCGTGCATCGATCTGAAAGTGCGAAAGAAATTATTTGTCAAAATGCCTTTTGGATCTCACAAGCTGTTTCTCCTTTTTTTTTAATATATATTTTTTTTTCAGCTGCACAAATTGATTGTTTGAATTAAACAGGACAAATGTTCTGTCAGCCATGTGGGCAGGGCTGCTGTGTTGTCGTACCCAAAAGAGGGCAAACGGTCAACTTGATTTTAGCTACACTTTGGGCACTTCCCTTGTTAAAACACCTTTGGAAAACGGAGGGAAAATTCAGTGGGTTTGAATTTAGTTCAACAACTTAATCTGGGAAAATACAAGTATGACTACCGCTGCCTTTTCTGAAGAAGGTGGTCACTCAGCTGAATTTTTTTTGACCTTTTCAGTTGAGGAAAACCGGTGCCTTGAAACTCTTTACGCGTTAAAACTTATTTTTACGGGGGGTGCTGGGACGATGCTGGTTAAATGCAAGCTTGCTTGTGGAACCTTTTGCATCCCCTTGCTCCTGGAGCAATGCCTGGGTACGGTTTCAAACCGTAAATTGCCTTCAGCAGCAGCAGCAGCAGCAGCAGCAGCAGCTCTCACTTTCTCATCCTCCCAGGGCCGAGTGCCACGCTCCGGGATGTCGCCCTCCGCAGCCGCAATTAAAGACGGGCCAGGGGGATAAACCCAAACGAAACTGCAACGCCCCTGTTTCCAAATGGACCATTACTCACCAAAAGCACATCAAACCCACTTAGTGGACATCCGTTAATCCCGCCGCGGGCCGCTCCGGGCTCTAATGCCCCCTGTTTTACACGTTAAGGGGTTTGAAGTGGCGGGCCGGGCGCTGACCTCTCGCATCTGCTCCTCTCGCAGTAGGAATCTCCGCTCGCCGCTCCCCGTCAGCCTGGATTAGCGTGACGAAGTGCAGCGCTTCTGCTGGCTGCAATTTCGGGGTTTTGATCAGAATTATTTCTTTCACAAACAATCACGTCGTGGCTAAAGCGTTACATCTGCTCTCGCAGAGCCGCTGGCGGGGCCGCGGTTCATCGGGGCGAGGCGGGCGGAGGGTTTTTTTTCCCAGTCCTCTTCTGTAAAGCTGCTTCACGTGGGTGTTTCTGTGGGGAGAGCTGGCCTTCTTCCTCTTCTGCCTGCCCTTTATTCCTGTCGTTTTGTTTGGCTGGGAGGAAGAGTCGCTTTTGGGCGAGGTTCAGGTTGGCTGTGATGTGTTGGAGGGGTTTGGTGGGAGCGCAGTGATGAGTGGGGAGCCCCGGGCTGAGCCAGCACTGCACTGTTGGGTTTATTGCTGGGGATGCTTTGTAGGAAAAGGGTGTTTATTCCTAGGATCAGAGGGAAGAGTGCTGATTTCGTGACCTACCATGATATTTCTTGTGCTGTGATGAGAACAACGGTAGGCAGTTAAATATATTATCTGTGTGTGACCAAGGGTGGCCCTGGTTGAGGGAATCTTTACTCCATGATGCAGTGGGTGGGTGCTTGTAGAGAGCAGAATGCACGCCCAGAACGTTGTGTTTATGCACAGGTCTTTTAATGCCCAAATAAATAAATAAATAAATTGGAGTTTTACAAAGGGTTTCCCTTCGTGGTGTGCTCATATGAATTTCTGAAAGAAATTTGATGTTTGCTGGAGGACTCAGAATTTCCCTCCCTTTGTGAGCCCATCTCTCCACTTCCAGATGTACCAACGTACAAGTGGTGTGGGTTGCCCAGAGAAACTTCTGAGCTTTAGTAAAAAAAAACCAGCAAACAAAAAAACTGTGGAACTTCTCAAAATATTGCTCATTGGACAATACTCTGCCACTTAAGTGAGCCTTGTTCTTAACAATACATCTCAACCTGGCTGCCTTTGTCCTTTTCTCCATGACCTGCTCCAGCCATTCTTCCAGATACCAGGGACAGGAGATGCAGCTCAGGTCGAGGTGACCTGCAGGTCACAGAGGGAACAGTGGGCATGGCAGGGGACCCACCTGCACAGAGCTTCAAGGATACCCCATGTTGTCTGGGAAGATGCTTGGTCTCTCCTGCTCTTTTGTTTTTCCCCTGAGGATCCATCACTTCTAGACTTGAAATGTCTGTTTGCAAAATACTATTTGAATTTTAGGGTGCAATATAAATCAGCAGCCTGCCAGTGCTGGCCCAGGTGAGTCTCCTGCTGAGCTCACTGCCCTCGTGTATCACCGAAACTGTTCTGCTATAGGAGGTGTCCAAGCATTAAGACAATTACAGTGCAGTAGGACACCTTCAGCAGTTCAGTTTAGTGAAATAATCCCCTGCCTGGATCTGCAGTAAATCCTTAGTTTGCTTTATTTCACATCTTTAGGTCTTTTTAGCTTCTGGCTTGGCCAAGAGGGTGATAGGAAGACCTCTCCAAATTCCCTGAGTTTCCATCATGATTTCTCTGTTGCATGTTTGAAACGTTGAACTTGTCTTTAAAAAAACAAACTAAACCAAAAATGCTGACAGGATAGTGGAGGATGAAATGGTCATGAGACCAGCTTCTTCTTCTCTTAATCCATCATAAAGCAAAGCCTTTCTTACCACTCTTTGATGTGTTCTTAGGATCATAAATGGCAGAGATTTAGAGGATTATCTGAGGCAGGTTATGATTGCCCTTGGACAGTCTGCAGAGAAGATCTTGGATATTAAACTGATAGTATGTGTAATCTTGGCCAAAAGACCAGGGAGAATTTTGTCTGAGCGTTCCTGGTGTTATCAACAGCATGGATGGCACGTGAACTTCCCTTTCATGTCTGCAGAATGAAATCATTCCTTTGCATGAGAGTAAAAAGAAACGCTGGGGGAAACAGCGTAGCGTTTTGTTCTGCTCCAGCCAGATCTGTTTCATCCCAAGTGTGGTGTGATGAGATAAAGAACTTCTCTGTTCTTCTGCACCGTACCTGCACTCAGAGCCAGAGGGTTTGAGCACCTTTGAGAAGTGGGGCATTCACTTAAATTAGTTCTGATTTGCTCTGGTTTCCAGCACCTTCGTGTCATGATCTGGCACCGTGAATCGAGGATGATTCAGGTGCCTGAATTCAGAAGGTTGGGACTGGGGACTCCCTGCACCTTGTTACTGCTTTATTTTTATAGTGCTTTGTGTGATGGCTTTATTACAGTACAGCCAGGGGTTTGATTTGCTGGGCCAAACATTTGCTTTAACAAGTCAAATTATCATTGCTCTTTCGTTTGTGCAACCAAGAGAGTTTATTATTGTAAGTGCCTGATTGCTTTAGCAGGTGCCCAGTTAATGGGGGCTTCGCTGTGCTATTTCATGTTTTTAGGTAGGGTGCAAAAAGCTCATTTTAAAAAGTCATGTTTCTTGAAATAGCCATTTTATTTGGTGTAAACCTCCTAAGTGCAACCTTTATATTCCATTTTTAACACAAAGCATGCAATAATGGCTTGGGAGGTGCAGAGCCACACTGAGCTGATGACGTAGCTGGAGGATTTATTCCATGTCCTAGTTCAGCTCTGAAACCTGGGATTATTTCCCTCTTTTTTTTGTAGATATCTATGTTATCTACATTTTTTAATAAATAAGATAATATTTATGAGTCTTTGTTTACCTAGAGTGTTAAGAGACTGGGAAAAAAAGGGAAAAATAAAACCATTTATTTTGAATATTCATGCATGAAATGATAGGTCACAAATACCTTGTTCCAGGTTTGGTTGGGATTTAGGGTATCTACTTACTTTGCAGTAGTCTTTATGGACAACTATAATCATATTTATCTACTTATAAGCAAATGAATGTATTTTGTACTATGGTTGTATTGACACTGAAACTTTCATCACTCCCAGGAAGAAGTTTTGATGCTGCCTTAAGACACCTCCACGTTCTGTCACTTCTGCTCCACCAAGTCTATAAATCTTTTTGGTGGAATAGGCGACTGATTTTGGTGTGAAGTCTGTTCTTTGAATCACCAAGAATATTATCTGTGTTCTGTTCATGAAACCCAGGTGCAATCACTTAACATAACAAAAGGGAGAATAGGAAAAAAGATCCTCAGCACTGAGGCTGCTGGAAAAGTCAAGATGTGATGAAGAAGGCAATAGGTGAAACATTCTGTGTTGTGTTATCACCAGCGAGAGAAAAAAGGTCTAAATTCAGCAGTTATTAAAATCCTGATATAAACAGGCTTTAGAAAAGATCAGGCTGAGGTTTGTTGTGCAGATTGCACATGAGGGCTTTACACACACTTGGAGCTCGAGGGGAAGAGCAGAGCGAAGCAAGGAGCAGGGTTTAGGGGCAGCTGAACCCTCTCTGCCTTCCTCACAGCCCCTTCCCTTGGGCTCAGCCCTGTCCCTCGCCAAAGCAAAATACTCCAGTTTGATTTTCGGACCTGTTGAATCTCAGATGGGGCAAACGGCACTTGCACCTGCTTTAGGACTATGAATGGCTTTCAACTGAAAGAGGGTAGGTTTATATTGGATATTAGGAGGGAATTCTCCCCTGTGAGGATGGTGATGCCCTGGCACAGGTTGCCCAGAGAAGCTGTGGCTGCCCCATCCCTGGAAGTGTCCAAGGCCAGGTTGGATGGGGCTTGGAGCAACCTGGGCTGGTGGAAGGTGTCCCTGCCCGTGGCAGGGGAGTAAAATCTAGATATTCTTTTAGGTCTCTTTCAACCCAAACCATGCTGTGATTCTGTGATATCACAGCTTAGGTCTCTGCTGAGCTGGGAAGATGAAGCCTTGGACTCCGAGAGTTGCCTCTCCAGCATCACCAGAGCTGTGCTGTGTCTGGAGCCACACCGGGTCTAGATGGTGCTGAGTGAGCATAAACCTCCCTTTACCACAAGCAACGTGGGCTTTCCCCGGGACAGCATTCCTGGAATTGCCTTCTGTCATCTCCTGCAGCTCTTGACATTGTGCTGGTACCTGTGAGAGAACCGTCCCCGCCGAGGCCAGGCCGTGCCTCCAGCTCCGCTCCTCTCTGCCTCCACTTACTCCTCATGTTCCTCAAATTGGTAAATCATATGACAATAAACAGAAATACCCTCAGTGAGGAGAGAAGGGGAAACTGTTGTTTATCTGGTCAGGTGGTTTAGATTAGCAGTGATGCTGGTCTGTATTATGTTACTTTAAATCATAGTGTCCCAACAGGACATAAATTATGAAGATTGTTACAGTATGTTTCATCCAATGTAAGATCAACAAATTGGAATAATTTTTTTAATAGGAAAATCAGTGCTTTGGCAAGGTTATTGTTGAAGAATTTAATTTAACTTGAGCTTTGCTTGCATTATTTCTTAATATATAAAAACTATTTGCATAATGTACGAAGTATAAACATTTTTAGAATCAAAGGCAAGAATGCCTTTTCCAAGATTACATAGAGTGGCAAACTACTTAGAATAGATCAGTGTTTGTGCTTTTGCTGTCAAAAATGTTTGATATAGAGCTGGCAAGCTGGTTTCTTCACGGACATAATTGTAAACAAGTGTTGGGAGACAGAAACGGCGTTCTTTGGAGAACGTGGTGTAAAGGTTTGCACATTCACTGCTGCAGATCTAACACAGAGAGCAATGTTTGCAGCCAGAATAGGAATATAAATAAAATAGGTAACTTTTTTTAAAAAGAGTGCAAACCAGCATTTACATTTCTGTGTAAATGATGTGTGCAGATAAGTGCTGGGGATGAGAGTGGTCAGCTCAGGATTTTTAGAGTATTGTAAACACAGAAAAGCACAGACAATTCAGTTGGAAATGGGAATTGTGGGGGTTTTCACAGTTTCAGATTTTGCTATGAATACAGAAATGGCATCTCAGTCCATTCTTCCATCCCTTCCCCTCATCAGTACCCTTCAGAGTTCGGAGCACTGGTCACAAGCAATGCTGGGGAATGAGAGGGTTGCCTCTGTTCACAATAATTTGCTGCTCAAGCTATTTAAGAGGAGAAAACCAAATTTCTACCACTGGTTTGTCAGGTGTTGTTCACCTTCAGCCCCTGCTGGCTGCCCGTGCCAGGATGGGGTGAGATGGAGGGAGTTGCAGTCACAGCACCTGAACTGCCAGGGAGGCAGGGACATGAGTAACCTGAGTTTAGCTCTATTTTGGGACCTGGCTTAGTGGCATTCTTAATTACTGTCCCACTGTTGGTGGAATGATATGAAAAAGAGGGAGAGCAATGGGAAGATGTTCACCTGATTTATGTTGTGGATGAATCCATACACAGCCAATGTCACATGGATCCAGTGTCCCTGAGGATGGTTCAGGCAGACTGATGATGCCACCGGGGAAGAATCCCAAAATGGGCACATGGTTCTGAGAAGGAATACCTGTCCTCCTGTGCTGCCATCACCTTCCTAGTTGGATTCCTCTTTTTTGTGTGTTTTAACCATATTGTCACTTTCAGAAGCAGAGATGTGACAGATGATCAGATGATGAAGATGCTTTGTGAGATGATTTTTGCATATTTATATGATCAAAGTCTTTAGTAATGGAGTAAATAGAATTAAAATAAACTAATTAAAATAACCCCCACTTTTTTCACAAGAGCACAACCTTTGTGATGAGCTAAACCTCGACATTAAAGAGCTTTTTCCTTTTATCTACTGGCCCATAGCTCACTGTTAGGTAATAATGTCAGCTGGATATGTGAAAGCTTCTGCAGTTTGGGAGTGAACCTTAATGATTTAACTTTATTGTTCTAAGTGTCAGACTGGCAAGGAGAACACGTGTTCCTGGCTATTTTCTACTCGGGTGAGGGAGAGCGAGCGTGTGAGGCGTGGCCATCTCCCACCTGACAGTGTCACTGTAACTTGGCTAATTTATTAATTTCCCACTGATAAATGGCACAGACGCGGCCTGGGTGGGTGGGGAAGGGAAGACAGGTAGCCCTTACACTGCAGAAGGTCGAGGTTAATGCTACCTCCAGCATTATAATGACAGATGGGAGGCAGAAAGCTCAATGTACTTGCGATTAGCACGTGCTTTCCTTGGCTGGGCGTCCGAAGGATTTAGGGAGCCCGAGTGCACACTTCATTTTAAAACAAACAAATAAAAAGTGTGTGTGTGTGTGGTTATATTGTTGAAGCTTTCAGCTGTTTTTCTTAAATATCTCCACTTCTGAGTCAAGCACTGTCAGCTGCTTTCTGCTGGAGATGCAGGGGGTGATCCATCACGGGGGGCTCGCAGCGGGTGATGTATGAGCACGACTCAGCGACCTGTGGGCCTTTGATGTGCAACTCATCAAGATAATGTTGGCAAGCATTGCACAAAAGCAGCGTGTTTAAAAAGTATTAAGATGAATGGATTCCTTGCCTGAGAAGTGTGAAAGGAAGAATAATAGCAGATTAGCTCCGGGATCCCGCACGGCTCTCCCGGAGCCGAGGGCAGGGGGAATTTCATCTTTCCTCCCACTTCTGACTGCAAAGTGTCTAGCCCTGGTTTTCCCATTCTCAAGAAACAAAAGTCACAGTAAGTCTTATTTTTTGTGATGGAGGATTTTATCACTTTCAGAAGTGGTTTGACCGGTCACAAAACATTCTGAGATAGCTAGGTTTTTTTAAAGTTTGCTCTGGGTTTGTTTTTTTTTCACTTTATGGGTTTAACTTGTTCTTCTAAGAGTAACCCTGATTTTTATGTCACGGAGACATATTATGGCTGGTAGTGTTTAACATATATGTTAGGTGTGATGTTACGACCAAAACAACATTGGTTTTTAGTTCCTTCTGAAAGACAGGAGGGGAAGAGATGTGGCAGTGCACCCAAGGCATCTTGCCCAGGCAGGATTGCTTCTCTCCTTACTTCTTCTATTGCTCTTCGTGGTTCATTTTAGGACTCTGCACTCTGCCATTATTTGGGTGATGTGATGTACTCAAGCAGAGCACCCTGTCTGGATGCTATTTTAACCTAAATGTCCTTAAAGGGTTAGGTTGAAAATGTCTGTCTAATATGCCTGTTACTGAAATGCCAGAATACTTTATAATATTTAATACATCAAAGTCTCTTCTACTACTTTTTTGTGGCTTCTAGAAAACTCACAGAAAAAGGGATAGAGGGGCTGCAGATCCCTGTTAATAACATAGTGAAAGTCAGGACTTTGTTGGGTCTCACTGTCATGAGTAAAGTGCTTGTCCCACTTTCATCAAGAAATGTGTGATGGTCTGATAAACTCTGCCCACCAGTGCAGTCTTGGCAATGATCTTGCACTGCAGACTGCATAATAATTTTCATTATTTTTAATTAAAGTTGAAGAAGTGCAGACTCCTGCTCAAATTAGGGTTGGTTGTGTTGCCGGAATGCGGTAATTACTTTAACTGATCACAAGATAGTTTCCTTGATCACCAATTAGACCAAATTACCGATCAAGTTTCAAGACGTGAAGAAATGTCCAAACTGATTTTATGTAATAGTGTTTTCATATCTAATCAAACCTAAATATCTTTTCCTCCCAGAGCCAGTTGTGTTTTCCCAAAGAAAGGTTAAGGCTCTGCAAATATAAAGGTGATTCCTAAACAATAGCGTTCCAATTCATTTAATTAGCAAGGGAAGCGTTTAGGAAACTTAATGGAGATTGCATTGGTAGCTCATTTTCCGTAGCTCATTTTCTTAGCGAGAGATGCTTTTTGTGTGTAATTAAAATAAACTGAAATGCAAGGAGTAAGTTGCTGTGGGTGCAAGGAGGGAGAATGTCTCTGAGCAGAGCAGGGCACGACAGCGAAGGCTCCGTCCTTTTCTGGGACACCAGCCTGGGGCTGTCGTGGGCAGCTGGAGCAACAGGCAGCAGGACCTGTCCTGGGGAGGGTTCTCCACGCTGGAATTTATTCCTTTCGGTGAGTTGGACACCCTCAAGCTGAGCAGTCGTGGTGGGATGGACAGTTTGGAGGGTGATGGCTGTTTTATCCCGCTGGAGACTCCACTGACTGCGGGGAAGAGGTAGAGGAGTGGTGTGTTGGTGCACAGACTGGGAGGATTTAATGGTCCCCTAGTGGGGAGGATTTGTCACCTGAAGTCTGAAGGAAGGTCTATAGAGCAGATTAATTTTGCAGGCTCGTTTGCTTGTGCAATTCTGTCTGTGAGCCTTTGCTGGAGCGACGATTGCTGTCCCACAACCAGTGACTGTGCTTGTGCAGTGCAGCCTGGGCCTGTCTGTGGCTGTCTGAGTTCCTGGGATGCACAGACAGACCCCAGGAGAACACACACAAACCTGGTAGGGGTTTTTATAGATTTATTCTTATTTTTTCCCTTGCTGTTTGTTTCTACAAAGGCAGTCTGGCTGCAGACACATCACCAGTTCAACTTCTGGGGACATTCCTGTGTCTAGATTGCTGTGTTGGGAATAGCATTCCTGTCAAGCCCATGGACCCTGTAAAAAAACATTTAAATCAAGTATCATTCAGCACTACTGATGCAGAAGTTTTCCAAATCATTGCTAACATCTGAGGCACAACTTGCAGGTTTCTGCCTCAAAGCATGCTGCTGAAACGTGGGCAAATTTTTAAAAGTAATTGTTCACTCCGAGTAAAACTAAACTGAGTGAGAGCTTCAAGGGAAGTTGGATTTTTCTGAATTTTTGAATGCTCTTGGGTCAAAGAAAAAAAAAAGCTTTTTAATTGCTGACAGTTTGGTGATTTCCAAATGACAAACCTCATTGGAGTGATTTTCTCTGATTATAACGTTTGCATTCATTTGACTGGCAAAGCGACCAACAAAGTCATACTTCATCCAGGCACCGATTCTTTTTCCTTTCCTTAAAGGTTTTTGTAATTTGTGAGAGGAAAAAAGACTTGAAACTATTATCAACCATTATATGTTATTCATGGACCACATGTTTGTTTGAAATGGCCATCGCTCGGTGGAATGCGGGCTATGTTCATTCTCTTCCATAAATTAGCACTAAAAAACTACCTAAATCAGGTAGGGAAATGTGGAGCTTGCTGTATTATAATCTGAACCAGACTGTAACGTGGATGTTCCCCCAGCTTTGCATCTTAATTCGGGTCCTGAACCCGGTGGATGGAGCTCGGTCTGAACAAAGCTCTCTGCTGAGACGTGTCCTGCTCACGCTGCCGGGCCCTTTGGGCCCCGCTGCATAATTGCATTCTTGATTTACATGGACATTCTAATTTTCTCTACAAGGCAGTGATTTGCTCCTAAGTATTTTGGCAAGGGCCTGTTATTATTTTCTTTCTGAGCCTGTGATAAAACCTGCGTCCTGGGGGAGTGTGCTGTGCAGAACGTAGGGGCAGAGGATTGGAAAGCCTGTTTTAACTCATTTTAAGGGAAAATATTTCTCATAAAGCAGAGGGGCAAACCCACCTGCTGCCTTTTTCTCCCCAGTAAAGTAAATAGCAAAATAGTTAGGCAGAAGGATGTGTTTCTGGAAGCAGTGTTGGTAATACTGTGGCACGGTGCTTAATTAGAAATGGCACATTTCTAAAATGCAGTAAGGGAGAGGGGGTTGGGATGGATATTTAAAATCCCCGTTGGATGCTGAAGGTAAGATCAGTGCTCTTCTGCAATAGCTTTGAGTCCTGGAGTGAGTGACATTGAGCAGAGTGATTTACCAGGGTCTGCAGGGCTGAAATGCTCCTTTAACACTGAGGTGCTGACTCTGCAGCATCTCGAGGAGCTTTTGAGATTTTGGGTGAATCTTGCCAATCTGCTGCCAGCCCTGGCAGGTAGAAGAGTATTTTCCTCTTTGCTCTCTCCTTCCCTAGGCTTTTGGATTCATGACCCGGGTCGCTCTACAAGCAGAGAAGATGAATCACCACCCGGAATGGTTCAATGTCTACAACAAGGTAAGGTGTTCACCAGCCCCAGTTACTCACAGGGCAAGTTAAGGAGACCAAACCACTGCCCCATTCTCTCTGCCTTATTTGTAGCTTGTCTGCAAGATAGAGGAATGAGAAGTGTCTTTATAAAGAGATTTGAGATTTTAAAGAGATGCTGAGATCTGCGGTGATGAGGGATGGAGAATGAAGCCCTTTGCGCCTGCTGCCAACTGTATGGTTTGGGCCCGTGGCTTCACCTCTCTGGCTGAGATCTAAAAATAAAACTGAAGCCTTTAAACTCTTATTTAGCCAACCTGAATAAATCACTCTTTTGAAACTGCTCACCAGCTCTCATTCCTTTCTGTGCAGCAGGTCGGGAGCTCAGCGGTGCAGGGCAGCAGACTGCTGGTGTGTTGGTACCTAAATGGGAGCCTGGCAGTCTGAATTTAGGTGTGATTTTTTAAAAATTGTAGGCTCCTATGTCTCAGCATAGCAGCTTATAAAATTTGTTTATAATGTTACCTAACTGAGGGTGGTCTCATATTTAAAAGGGTCACAAGGATTACTGCAGCCCTCGAATGAAAGGTGCTGTGTGAAGGGGGAAATTATTGCTCTCTCTCTTTGGTTTTTACTTTCTAATACTTCTCATTGCATTGTACCACTTTGTTTGTTGTAGAATTTGGTGACTATATGGCAATCCCCCTAAAAATATGCTAAAAGAAAGGGCATGTGGATGAGCAGCCTGCAGCAGGACATCCCAGCTCTCCACACAGCTGAGCCTCCCAGCACAGGCTCCTCCTCATCAGCCCCTCAGGTCACCCTGTTTAAGGGACATTAAATGATCACTGGGCTAAGTCTTGATCACCAACTCTTCATGATTTTCATGGCTTTCTGGAATATTCAGAATTTGTCTTTTTTTTTCCCTCCTCTGTCTTTCAAAAATCTCAGTCAAAGGCAAGACAAATCAATGCCCAACTGGGTGTCTGGCTCAGTCTAGACAGACCCACAAGGCAGCCACGTCACAGCAACGTGCACTGGTCTGGCTTTTGTTGTTTTAATTAATCTGCAACAAGCTTAACAATTTCTTCACCTTCAGGGTGCTGGTTTTTAGCAAAACACACGAGCCCCTGACCCAGCTCTTGCAGTTTGGTCGCTGGCCCAGGTTCTCCATGAAACCGATCCGTGGAATTTGATTGTAAAGACCAAGTGATTTAATCGGACACCTCTTCTTGGATGAAGCCCAGGAATGCAAAGCCTGGGTTATGCTGCAAAGGGGCTCATTTTGGTGAGATTCCAGGCTCTGTTAAACCTCCTCACCTACAGCATCTTCTGGTTTGCCTGAGCAGGGAGGGTCCAGCGCTGTCCTTGCCAGGAGTACCCAGTGAAAGCAGTTCACTGTGGAGACACACGGCATTCCCAGTGAGCTCAAAATGATTTTGTAACCCCTTTCTTTTCCTTTTTGACAGGTTCAGATAACTCTGATTTCCCATGACTGCGGTGGGCTGAGCAAGAGAGACGTGAAGCTGGCTCAGTTTATTGACAAAGCTGCTGCCTTGGTTTAACCAAGATGAAAATTGCTCTAATGAAGTTTCCACACATATTTTGTGTTTAAATGGTATCCCTCTTTCCTTGTGACCCTGATGTCACAAACCCCTTGAGACAAGATATTTTGTAAAAAGAGTGGCTTAACTTTACTGCCCTTTAAGACCTTATAGTCTTGAGACCCTTCTGGATGCCTGTGCTTGTCCTTTCCCACTGCTGGCTCTGCAGGAGGATGCAGCAGAGAAACCAGCAATAAATAAGTTTTGAACATATAAATAAGTAAGGTTAGTAACTAAACCAAGCTGGAATGAAATCAGGAGCCCACCCACGTGTGTCAGTGTTCCCCAAGCCTAGAGGAGCTTGTGGCAGCTGCCACATGATCTTGCCCCGTGCCTGACCACTTCCCTCCTATAGATTTGTACCTCCCTGCACTTCACACGGGGTAAGAGCAGCTCAGCCAGGTCAGTCCCCTCTGGCTTGGTTTGGGTTGGAAGGGACCTTAAAGCTCATCTTGTTCAGTCCCCTGCATGGGCAGGGACACCTTTCAGGCTGCTCCAAGACCTGTCCAGCCTGGCCTTGGACACTTCCAGGTGCAGGACTGGATCTTGCAAGTGGTGAAAACTTCACCTCTGGAACAGCAAACACAAAAAAAATCCTGGTGAGCTCCCGGCACTCACATCAGTAAATGAAGTGTGCTTGGCCAGGTCAGTGCTCAGCACCTTGCAGGATTGAGGCATTATTTGTGTTGTAATGCTCCAGGACCTGCTGCATCAGGCCGGGGTAGCTTGGCCGGGTGCCCGGAGCCCTGTCCAGAGCTGCCGGCAGCGAAGGAAGCGGCATTAGCAGGATTCTTGCTAAGCTGGGCTCAGCTGAACCTATGCTCACCATGTCCTTCTGGTTTTTTTGCTGTAGCTACAATTACTCACTGCACACGTTGTTGCAGGAGCTGCAGATCCCGCTGTCGAGGTTTAAAACCATTTCTTCCGCGGTTTCCACGTCTTTTTGCTTTTATCCCGTGATCCTCACCCCGACAGATTCCCAGTGCCGGCGGGGAGATTCCATCCCTGCTCCGGGCTCCCAGGAGGGCCTCTCGCCCTGCAGTCCCACTGCTGAGTGTCCCCAGCGTGCTGTGTCACGCCCTGGGAGCAGCTCCGGGCGCGGAGCTCCCGGGAGATTGACACCTCCGAGCTGCCGGAGCGCATTGCTGGGATGACACCGGCGGCACAGCCACGGCCTGGGAGCTGAGACGCCAGTGCCAGAACCTGCACCGGGGGGATGTGCGAGGTGTGTGGTCTCCCAGAGATTTGGGGGCTGCAAAATGCCACGAGCTGCCACCCAAGCGCTCGCGTCGATAACATTAGAGAGGCGTTTTTGGTAAATCCTCAGCGAGCCCCACTGTCACGTGCTGATTAGTTGCAGGAAGCAAGATGTTGGGGTTTATTGTCAGAAACCCTACTTGGGATATCGAGTTAATGCCTAAAAAGACCCAGATTCAGGCTGCGTGCTCAGATGTCCTTTTCTCACAAGTGCCTTCCCCCAGTGAAGTGGAGGATTTCCCCGATATGGTTTGGAAGTGGTCGCTGTTGTGGGGAGTGAATAAAACTAAAACAAGCAGCCAGGCTGTGATGTCTCCTGTTACTGGTGGGGAAGCGAAAGGAGCTTCCCCCAAAGTTTTGACAACGTCTCTAATGAACTGCGAAAAGCCTGTTGTTAGTAATGGATATATAACTGTGTGTGCGTGGAATAAAACCAATAAAACCAAATTCCTCTTTTGGGATTTGTGTCTTTGTTATTGTACATATGTGACAAAGCTGTTTAGTTTGAAGATGAATTTAAGATAAATAGTATTTCGTTACTGGGAGGTCTTTGGTTTAGAATATTGATATTTATTTACATACTCTGGGGAAAAAAATCCCCATCAACTAATTCAGCTCGGAGAGCTGCACTGTCCGGCTGTGGCACAGAGCTGTCCTGGGGGTGTTGAGAATCCTGACCTGCAAAGATGGAAAAATGCTCAGGAAAGGGAAGGATGGCTTTGAAATGCTCCAAGTTTTATCACCAGTGCTTGTTTAGCCATAATTTCAACCATAATTTAGTAATTTCTTGTTAACTTTGGGGCATCCCACAGACCTGCAGGTGAGGTGAGCATTGCTGTGTAGTACTACTGCTACTAATAACATAAAAACAGGAATAAACAGCTTCCATTTTCTTTTGCAGTGAGTGCTGACTTGGGAGGCACTCTCACAGTGAAATCCTGGCCCTGCAGATGCCATAAAGAGGATCTTTCCTTACACAAACACCTTTTATTTTGGGGCTGGTTTGGTTTTCACACAGGTTTCCTGGCATTTTCTGAAGTGCAGCCCCAAACTGCACTGAACTTCACCTCCCACCCTGTCTTGGCAGCACCCCCAGCTTTCTGCAGAGCTGGGCAGGGGAGCCCTGTGATGCTTTTCCTGTAGCTCCCTAAATCCACAGCAGTCAGTCAGCTCCCAGCCACTCCGTGCTCCCACATCTGCCCAGCTCTCTCCCCGTACGTGTGCGGTGAGTGTGGGGTGCCGGGGGCCATGGGGAGGGGGTGCACAGCCTCCCTGACTGAGCTGGAACTTCACAGCAAATTCAGACAGCGGGGATTTAGTGACAGGCGCTGGATTTGGGCCAGCAAACTCAGCCTAAGGCTCTTTCTCTTGTGAAGAGCATCATCAGCCCAGCCCCGAGCCAGAGCAGCCGGCGTGCAGGGGTTGGGTCTTTCCCCGGTGGTGGCATTGCTGGAGCTGATCTGTGATGTTACAGCCCAAGCAGCTACCCAAAATACATTTTCCTCTGCTGTGCTGGCCCCTCCTCGGGGTCAGCCTGGTACCTGCTCCCCATGAGCCCACAGAGTTGCACCCCAAGGCAGGGTGCTGCTCCTCCTGCAAACTAATCACGAATCCCAACTTCGGCTCATGGCTACCAGCCACCAGGTTAAATAACTCCCCTGGAGTTTGAGGGCTTTTTTTGTGCTCTAAGACTAATTGTGGATTGAAATATTTGGATAATCCGTCAGAAACAAGCACCTTGCAGGCAGCTTTCCTGTGTTGAGATTAATATAACTCGCTGTGTCCCCTCCACCAACCTCATCCACGGTGTATGGGAAACACCGTCCCTGGGAGACCCTCCATGGTGCTCTGTGGCCACAGGAAATTAAAAAGCAAAAACTCGAGGCTGAGAGATGCCTGCAGTGTGCTGTGTGGTTGGGATTGGTGTCAGTCCATGTGAGGCTGGAGATCAGACCTTCACAGGACCCACTCTGAAACGGGGCCAGCGAATAATCCTTTTCTTTCCCCGCCATGGGAGCTCAGGTCCAGTAAACTGCAAAAAGTCATATTGAAAGGAGAGGCAGCGGCATCAGATGTGCTGCAGGGCTCTGGGGATGGGCTCCCTCAGCTCTGCAGGGACATGTTAGAAAGCAAAAGTCTCTCTTGGTGTGTGAGTCACGGCTTGGTCTGGCTGCACAGGGACTCCTCCTGCCCTTCCTCCTCCTCCTCCTCCTCCTCCTGGCTGCCCAGATTGCAGGCTGAGGGGTGGTGGTGGAGTGGCTGAAGAAGAGGTGGGTTTTCTGTTAATTAACCTCTCTCATCTGGAGCAGTTTGGACATTAGAAGGCTAATGAGGACATGTCCTCACCCAGCTGCCTCTCCAGGCTGGAAGGACAGATTGATGTGGTTACTTTTCAGATGTCTCTGACACGTCCCTGGCTCCAGGGTGGGACTGGAGGGATCACAGCATCCCTTGGGACATGTCAGGGCTTCTGTGCTGGTGGCCACTGCCTCTTCATTGGCCTTGCCTGGAGCCCTGGGGGTTCAGCAGAGCAAAACCACAGGGTGGATCCCATGGCAGTTTTGAGTTGGTTTGTGTCCCCTGGATGGGGCTTGGCCCAAGGTCAGGGGTTCTTGCAGCATCCCTGGTTTTGGGTGATAAGCACAATTTCTGGGGTCTGGCCCCCATGGCTGCTTGGGGTGGCTGTCAGGCCACTGTCCTTCCCTGTGCCATTGCTTGCACTGACTCAGAGTCTGGATAAAATGCATTTCAGCTTCAGATCCCTTCACCTATTTGACACTTTCCATTCTTAAAATGCCACTGTCTGGTCCTTTCCAAGGCAGCCCTTTCCCCCTCGTGGTTTTGGCTCAGCTGGGTTAAGCACCCTTTTAATACTCAATCTTCACGTTGAAAAATCTCTTTTGGTCACACTCCTTGATTTCCTTGTCTCACACAAGCCAGCTACTGTAGGCAAACCTCTGAGCCTTAATTATATATCCCAGTAATACATAGCCAGGCCTGGCTAATGTCAAGAAACCCAGTCACTAGCATCAGAGGTTTCCAAGAGCTCTGGCTGCAGGACCAGGCTCCCTGCAGGGAAGTGAGTGGCACGTGCCCAGCACTCTGAGGCACTGGCATAGGTTTCCCAGAAAATTTGTGGCTGCCCCATCCCTGGAAGTGTTCAAGGCCAGGTGGGATGGGGCTCTGAACAGCTGGATTGGTGGGTGGCATCTCTGCCCATGGCAGGGGGGTGAAACGAGGTGACCTTTAAGGTCCCTTCCAACCCAAACCATTCTGGGATTCTGTGATCTCAGATGCCACCATCCTCCTCACTGCCTTCCTCCTCATGTGGGATGAGTGTGGAGCTCCTCTCCATAGTTAAGTCACAGCAGAGAGGGCAGGATCCAAGCCCAGGACTCTCCTGTACCCCACGTATCAGGGGCTGGCTGGCCCAAGAGGGGCTGATGCTTTTGGCAGCCCATGAGAAAAGGCGAAAATTAATAATTCCTGATTTTTTTAATAAGTCCATGACTTGTCCATTGTATTTCCCCCGGTTTCTTTCTCCCCAAAGGAGGGGAGAGATTTTCTTTTTTTGCTACAGCAAATTAGACACACCAAAAAACAAACAAACAAACAAACAAACAAAAAACCCACAAAACAACCAAAAACAAAACCCCACACCTCTAAAACATAGGTCATGCCTTATTCTTGGTCTGTGTGCATTTTTCTCTCCAGCACACCATCTCCTGCTTAGTTTTCTCCTGATGACTCTGGAGGTTTATTTTTCAGCAAGGAGCTTATGTGGGCAATGAATGCTCAGCCAGCATTTCTGCCTGTAATTAATTGGCTGGGTAGCCCACCAGAAGTGGGATGTTTATTGGCACAGGGCTCTTATAACGTTCACTTCTGAGCCTTCATTCCTCTAGTTTGGATCGTAAACTTCACTTATCACCAGGCTTTTATATGTTAATTATTCTGTGTCGCTGGGAGAAGGGAGGACACGTAGGAGTGCATGAAATAATGAGTGATTTAGGCACGGGGGATCAGATGCTCCAGTTTGGGCTGACTGATTGTAAGAGAGAAAAGTGGTGCATGGCAAAGTTGGGGAGATTTAAATCCAGGTAAGTGTGTGTTTGTTGGTTTGAGCCTCACGCCACGCACTCACTGCCAGGAGATGCCTCGTCCGGGGACCACGAGGAGGAAAACCTGTAGGATCAGATTTGGCACCACTGCCCCCTGAGACACTTAAAACGTTGAGGTGCTTTGAAAAAAAAATCCCAGTCAGCACAAATCTGCGAGTTTAAGAGCCTAAATGCCTTTGAAAACCTGGGCCATGCAGCACCAGGTTTTGATGGAAGTCGGGGGGACTTAACACCTGAGGGACTGGGACCACTGGGAAACTGCAGCCTGGCTTTGGGTGAGAGTGCCTGGAAAGGCATTGCTAGGGGGGAAAACGCCAAAGAGAAAAATTCTTCAGGGTCCCACAATCCCTTCCCATTCCAGGGATGCTGGAAATATCCTGCAAAGCCCCACCAGCTCCAAGGGCATTTGGTACTTGGCTTTGTGTCCTGACCTGAAGGGATGACAAGTGCCCTGAGCCACTTGGCATCCCCAGAGACAACACCTCTCTGCCTAAAATTTGTTTAAAATGTGATAGAACCATCTAAATGCATTTTGCTGATGGTGTGGGAGGCTGTTTATGCCTCTGTGTGTATTGTTATTTAGTAATTTAAGCCTAAATTAGCCCTCAACAGGTTAGCAGCATTTAATGCAGAGAGCTCAAACATGCAACGCATTCTTGGCACGTTTCCCTTTATTAATTAAAAACCTCTTTAAAACACTCTGCCTTCCACCTTGGAGCAATAAATTTCCACCTTGAGGAAATAATTTCCTTGTTGTATTCCATACAGAGACGTTCTGTTAGCTGCAATCCCCGTTTCAGTGTAGGCCCCATTCAGCCTTATTTCAGTTGCAAAATAAACTTTCAAAATGCAAAGTTTTTCTATTAAAAAAAAAAAAAACTAAAAAAAAAAATCAACTTGTCTGCTTTTTAAAAAATATATTTGGGATTAATTCTGATGTAGTTAACTGCTTGTGCAGACTGTGAGCCACAAAGCTCCTCAATAAGAGCTCACAGGACTCTGCAGTGGTTCCTGAAGCAGGAGAAGAAGCCTTGGTGATCCAAAACGAGCTGAGGGTCCTGCATGGGAGGCACTGGCCTGCCTGAAGTTGCTGGGAGTGTTTTACAGCCCCCCTGCCACCCCCAGCTCTGGGTGGCTGGTTTTCTTTATGGCCACGTGCCCCAGCCCAAACCTGCCCGACCCCATGACATAACTTGGCAAAAATGTCACCTGATTTGGGGGGTTGAATGGCTTTTGTTCCTCTGCTGGTCCCAGGCTGTGCCTGCCAGAGAGACCTTCATGTGCAGGGAGGCAGGAAAACCCTCTGCTGTTTCCTCCAGGAATTGAGACCAAACTCATTGGGTTTGGAGATGAAGGATGGTTGTGGTCTCTTGTCACAAAAGCAGATACCCTTTTGAGATACTGAATTATTTTCTTGGGATGAATGGATGTTTTGTGGCTGTTTTCCCTGGGGGAAGAGCTCTCATCATGAGCCGTGCTGAGAGTCCAGGAAGGCACCATCCTATGGTGCATCCTAGAAATGGACTGGATTCATCCCCATCAGGAGGACTAATACTGTTTCCCAGGAGCATGTAGTGTCGGTGTGGGATCAGGATCACAAATGGGATCAATAACCTGCTGGAAAATTCACTGTTGTTCATTGTGGCCAGCCCTGGCATGTCCTGGGGTTAGCAGGGTGCTGGGTCTCCTCTGGGTGCACAGCCCCAAGCTCCATCCTCATGGCCTGGCTCACATGTCCATCCCTCAGCACACCTGGGAGAGAGGAGAGGGCACATTCCATGTTTATAGGGACAGTGGGGTTGGAGAACATGTTTGCATTAAAGGTTGGGAATAAGAAGAACTTGCCTTCTTACAGCACCAGTACAGCCTGACCTGGGCTTTCCCTCAGCAAGGGTCTTCTCTGGATCTTATCTGGGGAACAACCAACCCCAGGCAGCAAGTCTAAACCATGTAACCAGCAAAACCTCCCACAAATCCCCCAAATGGAGACTGCTGAGTTTTACATATCTTGGGTTAACCTTAATGTGGTACAAGCCTGTGATCACAGCGTGATACCTATTGTTTAAAAACCCACAGTCTGGCCTGAAGTCCAGAAAAAAATCCCTGGATATCAAAAATTCCCTTTACCCTGCACTCCAGGTGACTGTGGTTACTGTCAGGAATCTCTGTGTTATCCCCTCCCTACCACTGATCAGGACTAGGGCTTCTGAAAATGGTTTTGTGTGCACATGGCACACGTTGGGAAGCCACTCCTGGGTTGCCCTTCTGCCATTGTCCTCTGATCTTTTGGGAGAAAATTATTTTCAAGGATATGAAAGAAAATTTGCAGAGTCAGGAGGCTCAATGTGATTCAAAATACTTGGGATCTCTCCACTGCTCCTTGCCCTGCTGGGTGGCTGGAGGGGTGCTTGCCAAGGGCACAGTTCTCCATGTGCCCTTGATATGGCCCTTCCCATTTTGCATGGCGTTTTGGGATCCTTTTGCCATGCTTTTCTCTCACTGCAGGTTGCAGCATCACTGCTGGGAACACACTGGCACACTGGGAGAGATTGTGGAAGTCACGAAAACAGAATCTTCGCCAGATCACGAGGAGATGAAAAGTTAAAAACTCTTTAGGCAGAACAGGACCCTTGGTGTCTGTCAGAGCCCTGCCTGCGACCTGTGCTTCCAGCTTTCATTAAAATAAGGCAGAAACCTTTGTGGCTGAAGATAATTGGGGAAGTGTCTGCTGTCCCTTCCGTGCTCGGAGCGGGTGGAGGTGCAGCCGCCGCTCTGGCCCCGCGCGGAGGCAGCTGCTGATGGAGGAACGCTGAGCACTGGAACGACTGCGGGCTGGGAACACATCACAGCCTGGGTCCTTTTCCTGGAAACCTTGTGGCAAGGCTGGGACCAGAGCCCAGGCCTGCAGTGCTCTCCCTGCCAGCTCCCTCTTTCTAAGATCGAGCGGCTTTGGCGCAGCGAGAGGGCTGCTCGGAGCCGTGGGGAACCAACCGGCACTCAGGCTGCGATGCCTCGGAACAGAGCAGCTCCTTCCTGTGCCCTGGTGCTCATCAGCACCATGGAACAACCTGCCTGGCTTGGTCTGGCAGTGTGAGTGTGAACACACCCACACAGCCCTGGGTGATCGAGGGCAGAGCTGCGAGCAGCACGAGCTGCACCGGCACAGAGCGCACCCCAAGGGCTGGGTGATGGCGATGGCACAGCCTGCTGTGCTAGGGGTGGTGAGCACTGAGGCACCCTGACCCAGATTAGCAGAGCAGGGCTGGCTGCACAGCCTTGCTTTGCCCCCGACACCCATTCCCTGTTCTTGTTCCTGCTGTGGCAGGAACCCAGAAACGAGTGTTGGTGGTGACAAAAGTGCCTGGAGGGGACCTGGCATCTCTCCTGGCTGGTTGATGGGGGTTAGATGAGCTCCTGTGCTCATGCCTTCGATGACCTGGACATGGGGCAGCCACAAGCTGTGCCTTTGATGGCACTGCTGGTGTATCATCAGGTGACATTTTTTTGGTCTTGACAATTTTGTATTCCTTGTGATCCTGCACAGTCAGTTGGAGTTCAGTGTTGCCAGAGGAACACAGGATCCCTGAATCTTTGGGTTAGGAAAGGACCTTGAAGAACAACCGTGGCAGGGACACCTTCCACCAGACCAGGTTGCTCCAAGATGGTGGGCATGGCTGGGGGAAGGTCAGATCCCCCCCATTCCCCACTGATTTTCCATCTCACTGGACTATATGCCATGGAGCTAGTGGAGAAAAGCAGGTTTTCATCTCATCTCTCCCCCAGATTTGTCACATCATGTATTAGAGCACCACATGTGTTTCCATCATGTTGGCAAAGTTTTAGGAAGTATCCCTCATAAAACACAAAATGATTACAAATGAGAACACGAAGAACAAATCCAGCAGGAGCTGAATTGTCCCTGGTTCCTCCTCCACCCTTTTACGAGGAGCTCCTGTGAGCAGCTCTCAGCCAGCTTGGGTGAAGGCCTTGGAGCACAAACACCCTGCAGATGGCAACACCAGGGCTGGCATTGGAAAGGCAGATTTAGGAGAGTGGTGGAGATTAACTCTCTGGGGTTGGTGAGAGGCAGGCAGGGCCTCAACAGTTGCAGGGAGAGCTCTACAAGATCAACCCACTCATCTCTGTAGGGATGCACCAATAATTTGGCTTAGATACTGCTTGTGCCAGGCTCTCATTTATTTCACTGCTGGAAGCCACAGAGTGGTGATGAAGAGGTGCCCAACACACAATGTGATGCTGACCCTCAACTTTGTCCTGGGGAGACTCACAGAGCAGCCAAATATCAAATGGGGTTCTCAGCAAAGATGCTCCTGCTTATTAATGAGGGATGTTAATGTACTTTGTGAGTTGGATTCTGCAAATTGGGCTGGTGTAAATCAGGACCAGGCCAAAAAATCAGGAGGGTTGCAATAGTGTGAACTGGGCTTCACAAAATAGAAAGGAGAGGCCCTTTTTGTCAGGCCATGGCTTTTCCTCAGAAGCTAAATGATACATAATGTTTATATAGTGTTTTGCCTCTCCTAAATGCAGGCTAGACATTAATTGATTCCAGGTTTGCTCTGTGAAGTAGGTCAGCTCTCTCCAAGTGGCAGATAAAGGAGAGGAGGGGATGGCTGGGAGGTGCACGGGGGGTCAGCGCCGGCGCCGGGGCACCCACACTGGTGCCTGCCCTCCCTGCTGGACCACGCTGCCACCCCAAGTATACACCACTCCTGATGGATGTGGAAATCAGCTGGGCCTCTGTAAACCCAGCTACATTAAGCCCAGTTCAAATGAAATCTGTTTATGTCTCCATCGCTCGCCACTGGTCAAAGCAGGACTTAACTAACCCAGCGCTGTTTGTGTTCAAAGCCTCTTAAACCCCTGCTCTGACCGTCCTGAAGTGAGATATAAAGTACTCTCTGGGCCCTGGCTGGAGGCCAGGGAACTGTTTCAGACCCCCCTCTCTCTCTTTTGCTCGTGGGGCCGTTTAGAAAAAGCATCACACATTTCAAACAGTGATGGAAAAAAATAATTTTAATTCACTTCTGTTTACATAGTGTTGGAAGATTGGGAGGGTTTGTGAGAGACAACTATTAATGGCTTGAACTGGCACGGTTCAAATGTCGCCTTGGCATGGGAACATGAGCTGCATCCCAAGCCCCTGGTGCTGGGTCAGCCAAGCACTGGCTGAGGGTTCTGGGGAGCGAGGACCCGATGGCTTGGTGGGTCCCACTGTTGTGTTCCCTTTTGCCATCTTGGAATCAGCCTCCTGCCCGTTCTGCTGGGGCTGAACTGCTGAAACCCAAAGCCTGGGTCTGTGCAAACACCCAGCTCTTCCTGGTTGCCTCCATTTCTGGCTGCCCAGCCTGGAGGTGCTGGGTGATCAGATGGTAGGGCAGTGGAGGTGTCTCCAACCTCTCAGCACTGGCTCCTCCACTGCTGTCTCAAAGCCCAACTTCATCAAGCTTTTTGGTCCAGCCTTTTGGGATCACAGCCCTTGAGTTTTGGTTCATACACTGCTTCAATCAGCTCCCAGGCAGGTGGAGCCATTCCTCAGTGTGCAGTGGGTGGACTGGATCCCATCTGAAGTGCCCCAAGCTCCCTCAGCCCACCAGGGAGGTGGGATGAGCAGGCACTGGCACACCTGCAGGCTGAGCCTGGCCTGTGTGGTACACACATCCCTCCACGTGTCCATCAGAAGACTCAGACACGGTTTTACTGGCACAGCGGGATCTTGCACCTATAAAACTGCTCTTAATTACTTCCCAAGTTACTCACCAGGGTGATGCTGATTTTGTCTTATAATCCAGTAGGACTTTGTTTAGTATAAACCTCTGCCCACCGTGACTTCCTAGTCTGTGTGTGATCATGCACTGCATGCACGTGTCTGTGGCTGGATTTTGGACACCCCTGGTCTGCTCAAGGAGGCTGCCCGTGACATTTTTGTTTTCCAGCCTGTGCCTTCCACACTGCAGCATTTCCACACAGAGCTGTGATGCTGCTGTGGGGCTCTGGCAGGTTGGTAGGTGCCTGCACGAGGGGTAACAGCCTGGGAAGTGCCTGTGAGCCTGGGTTGGAGGGTGACAAACTCCAGGTCCTCCCTCCCAGTGCATCCAGCTTCCACATGCACAAGGAGTTTTTGCTCTGCTTTGCCAGCTGAGTCTGAAACAAGCTCTGTAGTAGCAAAGAAAATAGTAGAGAAAATTATGGTTGGGAACTAAATCCACGCCAGCATCAGTTCCTGCAGCACCTAGACACCTGCTTTGAAGCTCTCCACTCCAAATATTAGCTCTGTGATCCCCGGGATTACCGTGTCCCATGGCATCAGAGTGCCAGTGTTGCAAAATGCATGAGCACACACTTTATCTGCCTGCTTTGCAAGTCAGCCTTGCCCAGCAGACGATGGGGATGCTTAAAGGCATGTTGGTGTTAGAGGCTGGATCACCTCCTGCTGCCACTCTGGCTCTGGCTGAAACCAGGGTGGGACTAACCTGACCTCATTACCCAAGTCTGATGTATTCTGCACCCAAATCTGCACAGTGTGAAACATGGTGTTTAAAAGAGAAAAATTAATGTATGAGGATAATGATTTATATGCAGAGCAGAGACTGATCTTTGCCTTGAGGTGTTGGGACGTATTTCTCCCAGGCTGCAGACACTGAGCAATGTGGTTGCATGACAGGGAGAAGTGGATAGGGAAGGGTTTTCCTGCTGCAATCACTGGGCTGCAGTACATTATTCTCCTGTGCTGGGAGAAAGTGTTGGATGGAAGATCTGTGAGTAAAACACAGGCTGAGGAATGCTTTGTGAGCTTAGTCATCACCTGGGTGAATCAGACAGGGAGAACAGCCTTTATTTCTGCAAGATATCCCCATCCTACAGGGATTCTCCTTTAAAAAAAGAGCTCAAAGTTCGTTCCAAAATTACGCTACTGGGTGGAGCTGAGCTTCACCCTGCACAAGAGGTGATCTTTAGGTGGATGCTGTGTTTGATGAGGCACTCAGAGGTAGCAGCATGCTCTGATACACAAAAGTCACGTCACCCAGAGCCATCCGCTCTGCCTGTGCCAGCAGCAGGGAACGTTGTAGGGGAGGGTTTGAACTCAGTGGGAACTTCCCTGAGTTCCAGGAGTGCAGAGTCCAGGTAGAAGGAGATTAAGAAAAGTCCTGAAAATGGGTTTTTTGTTATAATAGGGATCCTTACCTGGATCCTTGAGTTCATGCTCCTCTTGCACACCAGTGCACCAGGGAGAGTTCCAGGTGAGGAAGTTGTTCTGAAGTTGTTCTGGACTGAAGTTGTTCTGGACTGAAGTTGTTCTGGACTGAAGTTGTTCTGGGCTGATGCTGATGTGGGAATCGGTCCCAGAGCTTTCAGACCTGTCATTAATGCTCACAGGTGTGAGACACCACGAGGGGAAAATGCGACTGGGGGACAACTGTGAGAGGCAGCAGCACAACACCTCAAACCAGCACAGGAGCCATTTCAGTGAATGTTTCATTGCTTACCACCCTCAGCATGGGATGCACTCCAGGGCCTGCTTTTCTGTCCAATTTTCCACTTTGCACTGGAATTGGGCACTTCTGAATAGACTTGTGCGCAGCTTCCCTGTCTTGATGAGCTGCTGCTTCACATGGAATGCTCCCCTCCAGGATACTCCCCTGCCAGGCTGAGTCCACGCTGGGTGCCAGCCTTTGGGTGCAGGACAGAGACTTTCTGGAGTCAGGTCCTCAGCCCCTGGGCTTAGATGCTACAAAGAGAAAAAAAAAATGGTAAATCAAAACATTTGGAAATCTGTTTCTTATTTACTGTACTGCCAAGCTGCTGTAAGGCTTGCTGGAATCACAGTCCCAGAAAAACAGAGTGGAAAGGATTTTCCTACTGATTTTCCTACTGGTGGTGGGGGAGACCTCACTGCCTGCTGTGGGCTGAGACAGGTGGAGATAGGGACAGGGATGGACCTTCTGCTTGCTTGTGAAGAGGAGGTGAATGTTCCTTATTTCTCTTCTGCCCTTTTCAAGAGGGGAGTTTACCAAATATTGTGAAGAACTGAAGGCAGACTGGAATCCCTGGGGAAGGAATACCTGGAGAGATACTTCACAGGTGAGGTTTTGGTGGTGATGAAGGATAAACATGACGTGAGATCCCAGTGGCAGGTCAAAAAATGTCAGATGCTCAGGCCACAGCAGGTTTTGTTGGACGTTTCCAGGCTCGTGGCCTCGCCTGAAAGGATCTCCCAGCATGACATCACTGTGGGCACAGAGAGAGATGCCAAGGCAGCCTCTGCTCCAGGGGACTGTGAGCAGAAGATGGTTTATGGTACCAGGGAGCTCTTCCCAAGGCATCAAGGACTTGCATCTTCCATTTCCCACCCCAAGTGCTGTGCCTGCATCTCTGCTGGGAGCGTCACACATCATCACACACACTGCCAGTGGGGTAAGAGGAGCAGGGGAAGTTTCCCAGAGGCTTTTGGGCCGAGATGCCAGGAGTCATAATTGCCTTGGCAGAGGCAGCCACAGTTGTTCAAACCTGCCCTCTGCCCGTGAGTCAGAATGGAAGTGCTGGAGTCATGGGATGGCTCGGAGCAAAGATGCAAAGCTGGGAGTTGCTTTCAGAGATTTTTATTTCCTTGAGGGAAAACCTGAAAAATATCAGTGAGGCAGCAGAGAGACTCCAGCAGCCTCAGAGCCTGCCTGCAACCCATGAGGGCAGTGCTGGGCTCTTCTGGCCCTGGGATGGCAGGGAACAACCCCACTGCCCACAGAGGATGGGACCATCCCTGTAGCCCCCAGGAACAGCAGTGCCACGTCAGGGAAACCAGCTGTGCAGTTTGTGGTGCCCGTGGGTGAGCCCTGGCACCAGTGATGTGCCCCATGGGCTGTTTAGGGCATGCTTTGCAGGGGCAGCATTCACCTGGCAGCCACCATCCTGCTGGGGGCACAGAGCCAGCTCCAGCAGAGGGACAGAGCCCCAGCTCGTGTGGGAAGGTCTCGTGGAGAACCAACGCCCCATCTGTGGGGTTACAGATGGGAGTGTGTCCTGTTCAGGCCAGAAAGCACGAGGAGATGGCTCAGCAGGGCTTCCTGAGGACTACTGGATTTGGCCACCCTGGAGCATGGGGAGAGGCAGCAAAAGGACTGGGCATGGAGGAAGAGTGAGTGGGATGGGTGCTTGTGGAGCTGGAGCTCTGCAAAGCCTCTGTGGGGAGGACTTCACGTATGAACTGCTTCCAACACATGGAAACCGTGATGGGATAGAGTCACCCTGGCTCCACAGGATGGCTGAAGTGCTCAGAACCTGGGATGTCCCGAGGTGGGCGTTGGACCAGGCTGGAGGCAGATGGGAATGGAAACCCCAGTACCAAGCTCTGCCCAACCTTGGGGAGGTCCTGTCGCCTCCAGACTCCGAGTTCATGGCTCAGAGCCATCTCTCGTTTAGTCCCAGTGAATTACTGAGCCCCAGGAAGCCAACCTTACTGAGGCTTTTGTAGAAGTCAAGGGCTCAAATTGAGCGGGAGCTTGGGGAAACCATTTCCCTTGTTAAAATAAATGTATTAGTTTAATACGTACCAGGAGAGGATAGGGAGTTCTCCTTGTTAAATGTTTACCAGTCAGACCCTGCTGAGGACTTACTTGGAGCAATTCAGCTTTAGTGATTTCCTTCTATTGTGGTCTCAGTCTCCAGCAACGCTTGGGAAACCGCCCGGCAGGGCCAGGAGGGCTGGGGGCAGACCCGAGCCCTGGGCAGTGACATCGTGGCTGGGATGGTCACTCACCACTCTGGGGACACTGTGGGCCCTTGGTTGGTCCCCAAATCCTCCCTGGGACCTCCATGGAGATGCTGGTACCTGCCTGGAGCAACAGAACAAACAGCCTTGTTCCCAAAGGGAAGAAGGCACAGGAGGGATGCCCAACAATGAGGCAAAACTAAATAAATTCTAAACATTGCTCTCTGTGCCTCATCTGTCCTGGCAGACCTGGGAGCACCCCAGTAGTGTTTTCCTAGACTCACCACAGTGAATTTTAACAAGGAGCTTTATTTCTATGGGGCTGATCCCATTGGGAGTGGGAATCGTTGTAAAGAACCCAAACTGTGAATTACCTTCATTTCCCTACCTGATGATGGAGTTAAGCCATGTTCTGATAATCTCCAATAGCTCAAGATTTCCTGACATAGACATTCTATTTATAGGACCAATTTTTATTTATGTCATTTACATATATATATATATACCAACCTGACACACATCTACATAAACAATTTGTCATTTACAAGTTTATATTCCAGCACTCCCTGTGGTTCTTAAAAATGGAAACACTTTTTTTTTTTTTTTTGCAATCAAGCTGAATTCAGATTATTTGTGTGGTGGGTGACTCCCACATCGTTTTGTAACAGTGTTGCTTTCCCTCAAACTCCCCAGAGTGAAACGGGAGATCAGAGAGCAGGAGGGATCTCCGTGGAAATGCTCGTGGCTTGTTGGTCCCTCGCTCTCCTGAGCGCAGAAATCCCAGATTTCCAGGGATCGCCTCGAGTTGTGGTGTTTTTTTTGAAGAATGCCTCTATTAATAATGTTAAGAAAAAACAGATGGGTGAGGTTTGCAACCAGAACTGTGGATATTCCAGGAGACAATCAATTGTTGGAAGTAAACAACAGCCCCGACTCAACAAAGCTCTTAAGCAGACGCTTAACTTTGAGCACGCACTTAGCCCGGGCTTCAGCGAGGCGTTAACATATGTGCTGCTATATAAGGAGGGACTTAAGTACCTACTTACAGTTAAGCTTGTGCTTAAGTGCCTTGTTGAACTGGGGCCAACACTTGAGCTCTCCCTGACACTAACTGTGCCTGACATCCAGGAAATTCAAGCAGGGGCTGCTGCAGTCACCTCCCAGCACAGCTTTTCCCTCTGTTTCACAGCACGGCCAAAGTGCTCTGTGTGGCAAGGTCAGGGCACCCCGTGCACCTCCGTGCCCCCATCACTCCCCTTCCCTTGGCACCCCCATCACACCACCTGGGGAGAGACCAAGACAACATCCTATTTCAAAGAAGTCTCTATGAAGACCCCACCTAGAAGCCTATCGTGCCTTTATTTTTATTGGGTTTTTAATCAATATTTTTCCATCATTTTTGCATGTTCTTTAAAGATGTTTGTTTTCTTTGTGCTTGTTTTGAGGTGGTTGGATTTGTTTTTTGGTTTGTTTTGGTTTGGTTTTTTTTTTTTTTTCAGTCCTGAGCAGCAAGAATTGCACTGTGCAATGATTTAGCCTCCCTGGTCAACCTTAATGAATGAAAACTTGATTTTGTAGCTTTTTCTCCTGTTACATCCCCCCAATCTGCTGAGCTGGACATACCAGCAGGTGAATATGAATGGGAAAGGCTTCAGTGTCTTCACAAGTTACTGAGGACCTCCTGAACCAGCCTGGATGCTCTGAGAAGCCCTTCCAATTAGCCTTAGACCCTTCCCTTGTATGCAGGTCACCTTCATTTCAGACCCAAGTTATGAGGATAAAGGTCTTATCCAGTCACTGCAACGACCCTTTGAATCAACATCACCAAAAACCCCAAAACCCAGCTCTGAGCTGTGCCTTGCGATCAATTCATCATCACATGTTGGCTTTCGTTTGCAGTTCACCAGATTTCTCCAAAAACTAAACAGATCTTGTTTCTTGAGCCAAGGAGAGCTCAGTGAAAGCAGGAACCAAAGCTGATGCCTCCAGACCCAAATCACACAAGGCGGATCCTGAACCCAGCACCTCCAAAGGTTTCCTGATCTCCTGAAGTTCTGCCCTTCTTGTAATCAAAGGGGACTTTTGAACTTGCTTCAATGGTGCCAGAGCTGTTTTCTGCCCAGGATTTTATGTCTGGATGGTTTTTAAGCTGTGTTTATAGCAGCTGCCTTTCCAGTCCCAGCTTTCTGTCTATGCCAGCCCTACCCAAAAGTCACAGCTGGAGAGTTGTTCTCACTGCCAAAGAGAGGAGTTCAGTTTACCAGTCACAGCCAGGTGTGAGGGGCCTGTGGCCCTCAGTTAAAAGTGTCTCAGGGTGTGTCATCCAGGTACAACACTGAGTTTACTTGAATTAACAAAAAATAAATTAGTAAGGATCTCAAAGCAGCTCTTCACTGCTTATTTTCTTTGCAGATGGCAGCATCCAAGTTCCAGTTATTTCTGCCTTGGAAAATAAAAAAGCCGACCAGAGGAAAAGGAATGTGAGTTTGCAGCTCAGTTTGGTACCTGGAAGACTCCAGGCTGGAGTGCACACTCCTGATTTATGGTGTACTTGTTAAAACCACTTGTTCTTGTCATAACAAAACAGAGCGAAGCGAAGCTGGGTAGAAGGTCCCCTTCTAGTTGGCACTTCATCATGGCTTCTTACTCTGTCTTAGGTTCTGGGGGTTTACAGTTATATAAAACTTAATGAATCAGTATACTTTAGATTTCCTTCCTAATGCATATGGGTTCAATTAACTGCCCTGTTTGCTTATTTAAGCGTTTTCATTAAATTGCTTTACTATATTTTCCCGCAATTGAAGGGGAACATGGTGGGGCTGATGCCATCTGCCACCATCAGTTTAGCAGAACCCTTCTCTTTGTTCAGGCCCATTCTTTTTTATTAGAAGAGACCCTCCCACCCCAGTTCCCTGTGTGCCACGCACTTATTGCATTCTCCTCTTCCTTGTGCAGACTGATAAATAAAAGGCTTGTGCGAGGGCCTTCGTGTTCGGTATTTTTTAAGGGTCTCTTTTACAAGATCAGTTGTGTGTTGCCCCCTCCACCCTCTCTCCCCCTGCTTGCAGATTCCTTCTTGCTCCAGCCTGTGAATAAAGATCTGTTGCAGTTACAACAGCTCAGCTCTCTGCCTGCTCTGGGGGTGGGGGATTGCTTTTGGCTCAGCCCAGGACTGCAAGAACAGGGCAGGAGAGGCTCTTCCCTTGATTTTAAGGAATAGTTGATCCTAGGCATCTCACCATGCCTTCCTAAAGATCTTCTCATGGCAGGGTGTGGTCTCTGGTCTCCCTGCCTTCACCCATAGCTTCTTTTTTTTTTTTTTGGATCTGATGCTTTTGGGGCTTGTCCCACTGCTCTCCCCCCAGCACAGAGGGAGTGTTTTGTTACATTCCTCCTGGTTGTTTTACTCCATCCTTTCGAGCTGCCTCTTGCAGGGTAAGGGCTCACTGTGAGGAGCCCTTTGAGAAGCACAGGGTGGTGGCCCCAGGAGGGCTCCTGCCCGTGTCCCTCCAAACCCTCACACTACCACAGGGATGCCCATCAGGGGCTGATGGTGCCTTTCCCCATTTACAAACTAGAGTGAATAAACTCACCCCTTCAATCTGGGATGCAATCTGCACCCTGTCACACAAAACAAGTGCTTTATAGACATCACTAATGGCAAAAGCACCTCCTGGAGAATATAACAGAAGAAAGGGAAACATTCATCCTTGAGGACTCTCATCCAGAGGTTGGTTTTTTGGTTTGGAAATGCAGTGTTTGATATTGCAGTGGTTACCTGCCATCCCTGGGGCAGGGAGCAGAGAGGGCATTTATGCTCCTGGAGCAAGGGATGTTTTGCAGCACCATCTGAGGTGGAAAACCCCCCAGCATTTTCTGTTCCCTGCTACAGGCATTTTGTGTAAGAGGAGATGCAAAGACAATAAATAACATGTCCTAAAGGTACACAACGAATGTGTGGCGAGGCCAGCAAGGGAAAGGTTTTTAACCAGTTGTGGTTGTGGAGGGAAAGAGGATGATGCTGTGGGACTCTCACTGAACCTGTGCCTCCCTTTTGTAGAAGGGTTTCAGCTTGTGAAGCAGTGTGGCAGACCAAACCCCTCCCAGAATGAAAGGGAGAAAGAGAGAGAAAGAAAAGAAAGAAAAGAAAGAAAAGAAAGAAAGAAAGAAAGAAAGAAAGAAAGAAAGAAAGAAAGAAAGAAAGAAAGAAAGAAAGAAAGAAAGAAAGAAAGAAAGAAAGAAAAGAAAGAAAGAAAGAAAGAAAGAAAGAAAGAAAGAAAGAAAGAAAGAAAGAAAAAGAAAATTCTTCAAGTCCTTTTGTTTGCAATAAAGTGAAATTAAGAAAAGATCAAAATGTGGAAAAATATATTTAAATTGGAAGGAAAAGCATCCCCCCCATCCCCCCCTTACCATGGGACAAGACTTTTTCTTTCCTTTCTTATTTTCAAAAAGGTTTTCTGATTTCTGGGGTTTTTTTCAGTGAAAAATGCAACCAAGGCACCAAAGGTTTCGCAAAAAATTCTGAGTTTCCAAATGAACCTTGGGGAGGGAGTGGAGGGTTTGGGGATCAGTTGGAAAAACAGCTTGTACCCTCGACTGCACCCCAGTACCCCCCACTCCCTGCTCCATTCCCACTGGGCACAAGGACCCCAACCTCTGCTAACAGCCCCACAGGCTGCAGGACCCACATGCAACAGCCTGGATTTGCCAAAATCATAAGGAATCACCAAAAAAACCCCAAACTGATGCAGAGTCTGGGCTCTGGGAGACTTTCTGAGAGAGTGGCTTGACAGCCCTGCCAGCTCCAACCTCTCTCTGGTGCCCTTTCTTCTAGAAGTGAGGCATAAAATAAATTTAAGCTGCTGGCTGTGGCAAACATTCCCTCCAAACATGCCTGTTCTTGATACCCCTGAAATGCAGATATTCAGTTGTGGAAGAAAATGGAGAAAGGGGAAAAAAAAAAAAAAGAAGAAATGAAAATAAAAGAAAAGAAAAGGAGAGAGAGAAAAAGCCCGACGCTTCCAAGACACTAAAAATAGACTCTGATCACTTACCAAATGGTAAAATGAAAATGATTTGCTTTGAATAGTCTCCAGAAAGGCTCAGATACAATGTCTTGTGGAGCAAAATTGAATCAGTTGAAAGTGCAGACGCCAGCTCAGCCTAATCCCTCCCAGCTGCTTTGCTTTCCTTTTTTTCCAACAAGCAGCCCCTAAAAGTCATCTCCCTAATCCTGCAAACTGAAATTCAATCTTGTATTTTTTTTTTTAAATCAAGTTTCAAGCCTGGGGCTTGCAGGGTGGGGGAAGAGGAGGAGGGAGGGCTTTGGGGTTGCCTCCTTCCCCTCGCCCTGACTGCAGTAAACACAGCCTTGAATTCAAGGAAAAGCTTTAGACTACAATTCACTTGGCTTGAGCCAAACACACAAATCTGATGCCTTTAAAGCCCCTCCAGCAGACGGTAGATAGCTTTGAGATGCTCACTAAATGGCTGTCTGGTTGCTGCCTTTTTTGTTGTTGATTGGGGGCCCAAGGAGACCTTGTCTCTGGGTTGTTTTTTCTTTCTTTTTTTTTTTTTTCTCCCCCCCCCCCTTTTTTTCTTCGGTGTCTGCTTTTATCAGTGAATTTGGGTTGGGCATTTACCTAATGCAAAGACCAAGACAAACAGCTTCTCAGCGAGGCTGGTGATTGCAACCAGCAGTGCATGTTCGGGCTCTGCTATCTCAGGGAATACCGAGAGGTATTTATGACACTTTCCCAAGAGTTTCCCGACTCCTGCCCTCCACTCCCCCAGCTCCTGCCACGTGTGCGGCTTGCAAGGACTCAGAAAAGGCATCCCAGTCCTCAGCTCCCTCCATGGCACCTGGGAGTGTAACTCCACACACTTCCAAACTTGCTTTGTCAGTCCTTGCCACCTGATGGTTGACTGATTCCGAATTTTCTTTGGCATCAAGCGATACTGGTTTGGTTTCGGAGAGTACTTGGGAATAGATAAAATAACAGCAAAGCATTCAAACCCAAATCCCAGGGCTCAGCATCCTGATAATCCAAATTCCAGGGTCGAAACTCTCCCAAACTCAGGGCTTCAGAGGGGTTTTCCTCACTCAGCCATTCAGGTGGGCTCTTGTTTGAACCCCGGGCAGGGTCCAGAATCTGAGCAGGACAAAAAAAAGATGTCTAAGAGTAAAAAGAGATTTTACTCCATGAAAGCTCCCCCAGAACAACTGCAGGCAGGTGTGGATTCACCTGGTCAGGGGAAGATTCTGAGAACCAGAGGAAAACAGGAAACAAAACTTCTAAGGAGATGGAAAAGTGAGGTGAGAACCTTTGACACCCCTTCTCTTACCCTGATGGACATGATGACAAAAGTGGTGCTGCCGTAACACCACTGCAGCTGCTGCAGCCAAGGGGATTTTGGAGCTGGAAATCTGTCCCACACTATGAAAATCACACTTTTCACCAATGCAGGGATGATTGTTTTGTCTGTTCCCAACATCCACTTTTCTTCCTTTTGTTGGCATAATGGTCTTGAGCCCCTCACCACTTCTACTTGTCTGCAGCTGGTTGTTATTTCTGCTTTGGGACGTGGAGTTACATGACATTTACTCAGACAATACCTATTCTTGCTCTCTGTACCCTGTACCCATCAGTCTGATACAAGGCTGGGTCACTGAGAACGATGAAATCATCACTGCTGAAGTTATGTGGATCTGAATTACAGCTTTTCTAATGAGGGAGAGCACGTTGGGCACCCAGATCAAATGGCCCCATGTGCTGGTGACTGCATTTCGTGGTGTAAACTGATGGACAGTTTAGATAAACATACATAAATAAATGGGTAGAGATCCACAGGGAGATGGGAGATGGATTAGAATAATCAGGGGGCTGTGCAGAGGGTGGATAATTTGATATTGATGCAGAAAACGTGATGATGGAGGGAAAGCACGTGAATTTGGCAGGAACTAGGTGGCCTAGCCAGGGGTTTGGTGTGGTGAGGGTGGTGTTGATGCATGTCAGGAGAAGTAGAAGAGAACTGGGATGTGCTGTGTTACAGCAAGTCCTGCCTGGGTGAGCAGAAAGTTTGTATTGCAGTGGCTGGACAGCTGAGCAGTGGAGGAGGGAGGAGGTGGCTGATGGGCTGCATGGTGAACCCACGGGATAAATAAGGGACAGAAGAGGGGCTGGCACAAAAGAGAAATATTTTAAAATGTACAACTAGGTATGGGAGAACTAAGGAAGGAGGGAAGGAAAGAAGGAAATAAGGAAGGAAGGAAAGAAAACTTAGTGAAATGTAGGGAGTAAGTGGAGACATGAACTGATACCTGTATCAATTAACATGTCCAGGTATGCAGAGATGTGTTTGGCTACATAAATTAGAGTGACACAAGCAGCAGTGGCACCACCAGATCAATAACAGGAAAATGGGTGTAAGGAAGTAGAGATGATCCACTGGAAATACTGTGAATATTCTGGAGTTAGATCAGCTGGGTAGAGACTGGATGAAGAGATGGATACATATACTGGCTGAAGAGATTATCAGCTGAGCTCATATTAGCCAGAATGATTGACTGGATAAACCTGTAGAGAACAGATTAATAAATTAAAGACCAAAAGAGAAAGAGATTAGATTGAGATGGACAAGTTCACAGCAGAGAGAACGTGTGTTGTCTGGGTAAAGGGATGGAAAGATAACTGGAAGAATGGAATAAATATATGGCAGAAAATATGGGTTGATAGGGTGAATTGATTGTCCCCACTGATTATGGGGCCTGTGGATAGAGGGAGGAACAGATAAAAGAACAATAGCAGAGTTAATAGATGAGTAGTGAATAGAATAGCAGATGAGTAGCAGCCACAGAGAGGGTATCTGGTCATTGAGACCCCCTGCAAACACACAGAGAGCTGTGAAAAAGGTGATGTACAAGACCAGGATGAGTGCAGGGAGCACTGGGCCAATCCACACCAAAAAATGAAAGTGCACAGACATGAGAGGAGAACAGATATGGGAAAAAGTAAAAAAAAAAAACCACTTAAGGAGGAGTGAGGTAAAAAAAATAGAGAAGTAAATATATTGCATACAAAATTCATGCAGAACAAAGAGATTATGCTGAAAAAACAAGCTTGGAACAATTAGCAAGCTAACAGGTTGGACTAGATATTGGGTAGATAAGGAGACAGAGGAGTATTCATGAGCTGGGAGTGTTGAGAAATTAGCCTGATGGTACGAATTAGAGGGATGTTTAATGGCAGAGTAAAGCCTGGACAGGATGATTGATGAAGAAGGATGTGGGTGCACATACTGATGAGTGGGTACCAGGAAGTTCATCAGAGTGGGTACGAGTGAGCAGAGAGATGAATATGGATGGAACAAGCAGGGAGATGAAAATGTGGAGTTTAGGATGTACTATGGAAATCTAGGGAGATTAATTGACATTTGCATTGGATTAATTAAATAGGTAAGTAGTCACAGGCTCTAGCTTAATGAGTATGTATAAAAGAAACTGTGAAAAGGTATCGTTAATCGTGGCACTGGTTGCATTGATGTCTTGGGCATGACAGGCAAAAGCAGAAGGGGTGAATACATTAGTGCTGTAAGAAGGGGTGAGAGTGATCAGTGAGATAGATTAGATGTGTGAGACAGGAATACATGCAAAGTAGGCAAAGAGGTCAGGTAAATGAGAAAATGTGGGGAAAATGGATTATTAAGTGTTATGAAACTCACGTACAAACACCTGCAGGGGTGTGTGGGAGAGAAAGGAGGTATCTTCAGGCATCAGATGGACAGAAAGGGAACAGATCTGTTTACACAAGAAGTAAGCATAGAGAGGTTACGTGATCAGGGCTAACGTGACTCCCAGATCAATCCTAAAACTAACACTAATTCTAAATTCTGACACAAACCCAACTCTTAGCTTAAAGCTTATCCTAACTCAATACTAAGGCAAACCTATCCCTTACCCAAAAATATCTGAACACAGCACTAACCCCTGACCCTGACCTCACCTAAAACTGCACCACTACGTAACCCTAACATAAGCTGAGACCTCCCACTGACCCTGATACCACCATAATCCTCTCCTAAACCTAACCCATGCCTCTCCTGAACCCAGCCACACACCAAACATAATCCTAAGTGCTGAACCAACCATATCTCTAACTCTAAACCGATCTCCACCCAACCCTAACCAAATCTTGACCCTAACTCTAAGCAGTAAGCCTTAACCCTGTCTCTAACTCAAGATTAACCTTGTATCTTAGAGGAATGGGGAGAAATATGTGAAACCTTTGTATTTAGCTGATCCTAAACTGTGTTAAACATAAGGAGGAAGATTAGGTAAAGATGTCAGAGATGGAGTTGTCAGGTTTATATATTATAAAGGTCTATGGTTTTTGTTGGCAACAGGGAGGATTGGCTGAATGAGTGGGCATGAGGTAGAGATGGACAAATGAAATATGTGCCTCTAGGAAAGTTATAGCAGAGAGCTCAGAGTGTGCATGGACATAAGAAATTCACAGTTATGATTTCAGGTCAGGGACCAGACAGATGAAGATACATGAAACAGAGTGATGTATGTAAGCAGTGGTTAAATCACATACCCAGGTAGACTTGAGGAAGGCAGGTATGGATATGGGATAGACAGGTGAGGAATGAGAGGGGTGGGAATCTGAGACAGGGGAATATGCACAGTAGGGGGGAGCCCTGGAATGTGTGATGTCACAGCTTGTTGGTGTGTAGGGGTGGGACAAATAACGGGCTGGGGTCCGGTCAGAGAGCAGACAGGACCGTGGATTGGCACTTTCTGACTTTTTCAAATTCTAGCCCTTGCAGATGTGCCCAGTGGAAGTCCCAGGCCCTGCCTGGTGAGCTTTAGCCCCTGGGCTGCAGGAGATGTGGGGAGACCTGTGCAGGACATTCCAGCCCCGGTCTCCACTTCTGAACCCACCTTGGTGGGGATGCTCCCCAAGCTGCTGCCTTCTACGGGGCAGGAGGGGAGGCTGCTGTCTCTGTTCTCTGGTCCCTGGGAGAGGGTGGCCCTCAAACTTCTCACCTGCCTTCCCAGGTTTTCTGTCAAAGGTCCAAAACCTACCCCTGTAAATGTTTAAATAGTGGGGTCTTGCTTTGTGAGACCGTAAGATTAAATTTGGAATCTGACTTGAAACAGGGACTGTGAGAGCACAAATGCTCTCTCTCCAAAATGCTTCCAGCACCTTGCTTAACTTTATGCTCCAGTTTAAGCCAGTGTAGTTTGCTGACTTTAGCAGCAGGGTGGAGGAGTGGGGTGTGAGCAGTGCTGTGGTTTATCCATGGACCACAGCCCCCTGCCCCACAGCCAGAGGCAGATCTCCAGCTGGCCTCCCTGGGCCCAGGGCTTCACCTCTGCCCAGAAGCATTTCTCTGAGTGGTTTCCTTCTGTGCTTAAGTGCTTTCCTGAATTAGCTCTTAAAAGAGTGAACCCTCCTTTCAGACTTTCTGGGAAAAAAAAAAAAAAAGAAAGAAAGGGAGTGGAGGGGGAATGGGAATTTTTGAGGGTGCCCAAATGCCGAGAGCCAGCCTTTGGAAGGGATTTGGGTTCTCACAGTTTCACCCAGGCTGTTGGAGGAGCCTCAGAAGGAGCCCCAGCAGATACCTCTGGTAGACACTGGTACTGGGTGCTTTCAAAGATCCCACTGTGTGCTTAGCTGTATCTTCAGACATCTAAATCCCTCTAAAAGTCTCACTCTTAGTGTCTAAATCCCAGGTGCCTAACTCACTTCTAGGAAAATCTCACACCACGACTGATTCTCTGAGTCTTTTTTATTATTATTATTTATTTATTTATTTATTTATTTATTTATTTAAATATCTGGTCCTCACTCACACGTAGGGATTTGAAAATCCCACTGCTAATCTCCTGTACCCAGGCACGTATCACTTTGAAGACTTAATATAAATTGCTTTGTGCTTCTGGGGGGCAGCCACTACTTTGTCCCTGCTCGTACTGGGTCAGATTTTTGTTTCTTGCATATTAACACGTGGGTTTTGTCTTTTTTTTTTTTTTTTTTTGGGAGAGGGGAGGTCTGAAGCTGCTCTGCCAGGCTTGAATTAGCAATTCGGAGCTGTTTTACATGTAATTCTGGGGAGGCATCGCGGGCTGCCATGGGTTGTAGGGTTTCATCGGCAGAGGTGTCGGGAGGAGCTGGTTCTGGGCTCCTCATTTACATCGCTGGGGTTCGCCCGTGGGCACAAGCCTTCCCTCAGCTCCACTGATCTCCTGGGAAGATTTGTGAGCAAATTTGCTCATCCCTACCAGAGACTGAACGTTGTTACCTGGCTTTTTGCAAGAAATTACTTGAGTGAAGAAGGGGAGGGGGGAAAAAAATCAAATACATATGTTCTTTCATTTTCCTTTTTTTTTTTTTTTTTTTTTTACTTTTTATTTCCTGTGGGAATTTTTATTTGTTGGGAAGTCGTTTGGTAAATAAAATTTTTGTGCATATGCTTTCTTCATTAGAGAAATTGGAGGTGGGGATAAACAAATTATTTTTTCCTGTTTAAAAAAAAAGAAAAGAAAAAGAAAAAATCATTTCTGCAAAAGAACAGGCTGGCTGCCATTGAAACATTTTTGATAGAAAATCTGCCTGCAGCCCTCCTGCTTAATCAGTTTGGAGCAGAGTGTAGCCTGTAGCTTGTTAATAAGAGCAGCTTGCCCGAGCAGTTTGCACAATGGTGAGCTGCAGAGAGAGGCTTGTTGCATAGCTGTGGATTTTATTTTGCAAGCTCTGTTAATTAAAACATATTTTACTTTGAAGGAGGTTTTTACTGTTTTCTATGAGCTTGAGCAGAAAACTGTTCTCTCAGATAGATTAAAGGAGGGATATGAAGTATTTTTTTAGAAGGAACAACTTGGCTTTGTTTGATGGGCAAAATCAAAAATGGGCGAAAAACAATGTGTAGTTTCGTATTTTTATTTGTTCTCAGTCCTTATACACGGGCTGGTTTATAAGTTGGAATATTTTGGCTGTTTTGATAATAGCAGACTAAATATCTCACATACAAGTTGCCAGACTGAAAAGTCACAAATTCTCGTTTAATTGATAAAGTAATTTTTTACTTATACAAGGGTGTACTAAAATAATAAGGCCTGAAACTGTGCCACCAAAGTTAATGACAAACCCTTCATAGGTTTCTTATAAAACCTGTATTTTTATTATCCCAGTTCCAATGACTTTTGTTGCAAGATTGCAGCAAAATGTTAGGGCATTTCTAAGTGTTATTTTTATTATACAAAACCCCATTAAAATCAGTACTGAAGCATCCCATTAATTTAAATGGGACTTTGCATGGTTTGCTGAGTTCCAGGCCACAGATAAAGAGAAGTATGCAATTTGGAGTTAAACTGACCACAGCTTTTTATTGCAAGACATTTAATCTGGAGTGAACGGCGCAGTCTGAGGCACAAAGTCTTTGTGAACTTCATCTGGGCTGGTGCAATCGGAGCCTCCACGGTGTAGCAGCTCCTGGGTTGGTCGTCTGGGACCTCTCAGGACCATGCAGCATTCCCAAGCAAACCCAAGCAAAGCTCTCCCCAGGCAGCTTTGCCTTGGAAATGCTAATAGGTAAGCCAGCACACCCAGAACAAATGGAAAACTTGATGCGGGTATTTCTCTGGCTCCGAGGATCTGCTTGCCTGGACAAAGGGGACTGGGGAGTCTGGGGGCTCCCTGCAGCACCCGCGGGAAGGCAGGGTCCCAGCGGGATGGGGCAATGCCGGATCGAAGCGATGCAGCTTCGGAAATCCCAGTTTGGGCTTCGCGAACTGGGAGGAACGCGCAGGGCGAGGGATGGAAAACCATCGCCTCCGGTGCGTGGAAACACCCACCAGCCAGACACCGGCGAGGGGAGCTCAAAAAACAAAGGCAGAAGGGTGATGGGGAGCGGCATTTTAAGCGGGGGACACCCCTCTGGGGACTTTGGGGGCTGAGGAACCATAAATGACAGCCACCCTCTGCTGCCCCAGCGTGGCACACTCCTGGGCACCCCCAAGGGCATATCCCCAGGGAAGATGTGCTTGGGCAAGGCGGTCCCAAGCCATGCCTCCAACACAACAAAGCCCCAAAGAATTCAAACTCTAACCATCCTGGGGAAGACCTAAAGGCTGCTGGAAGCAGGGCATCCGTAAAAGTGCACAGGGAAGGTGTAGGAGCTCTTTTCTGCTCAGTGCCTCCTTGGAATTTTCCTTTCCCTGAGCCATAAATGTGTCAAGATGCCCAAATTTCGCCCAGCAGCAGCAGATCAGCTTTCCCATGTCTATTCACAGGGCAGGGGACACGAGTGAGGGACACCAGCACAGAAGCCCAAGCAGGCTGTGTCCCAGGTCTCCAACTCTTCCCTAAGTTTCGGGAGGGGGTGGGTGGTTCAGGACTCCGACAACAACTGAATCTTGGGGCAGGGTTTGGCTAAACCTGAACGCCGCTGCTCTGACTTAGGACTAACAGTGCTACCCCCAGGAACGGGAGAAAACGAACAACGAAAATCCCGGCTAAAATCCCAGCGAAGGGCTGGCAGGTCCCCTCCCGCCTGGAAAGACTGGGGGAAAATCGGTCCTCGTGCTGCTCTGGGGACACTCCCGTGGCTCTGGGAGTAGCCGGGGAGACTCCGATCCGCTCTGCCGAGGCCCCGAGTTGGGAGTAAAGCTCCGGGAAGAGACGCGGAGCCCCCCGAGGGGCAGAGAACTGCGATCCCCGGGGAATGGGCCATCCGCGGCCGCGCAAACAGCGCCTTTGGGTCGGGGGGGAGCCCCGGCCGTGGCTATTCCTGCCGCCGGGTCCGGCTAATTCACGAATTCGTTATATTAATTACGGCATTTGGGGCAAAATATTAATAGGAATCGTAATAGTCATTAAAGAGTAAAGAAATAGTAATTAAACAGTGATGAAATCGGAGGGCTTTGTGCTTGCAAAAGCTTGGCGGGGAGAAAAATAAATCGAAAAACCTTTGATATTCAGGATGCCAGAGAATTTGGAGGAACAAGAGAAAAACGCACCTTAGGAAGCCGGGACGAACGGCTGCGGGGGGGAAGGAGCCGTGCCAGGGCTGCGACCCACCGGGGGTGCTCCGGGATAAGGGGATTAACTCTTTGGGGAGGAAAAAAAACCGAGCCACTGCTCGAAGCGTTGGGATTTGTTGGGAGCAGCGATGCAGCGGGAAGGAGAGCTGGATGCCCAGCCCCGGCACACAGCGGGAACAGTCTGCCATAAAATCGGAGGCGGGGAGGGTTTCTACTGCCGGGGTTGCCCCTGGGGGGCAGGGAATGGGGGTGCCTCCCTGCCTGGGCGCTGAGGGGACACGGGGAGACGGCGCAATTACCGGGGAAAGTGTGTGTGGGGGGGCCCTTCCCAAAATACCACCACGGGGAGAGGGGCAGAAAGCTGCTTTTCTCCTTGTTTAGTCGCTCTCTTGAACACAGCCAAAAAGAACATTAAAGGCATTTCTAGATTTCGTTTTGGTTTAGTTTTTTTTTTTTTAAGTTTTCTTTTTTATTCCCATGCTCTTAATTTTGAAAAAAAAAAAATCACAAAACATAACTTATAAAACAATATATATACTGCATCCTTATCCACAACAGCATAATTGAAACATCCAGCGTAACGTTTACCACAGGTGTGAAATACACTGGGAAAGAAGTACCGTGTGCATTTTATGTTTCTTTGTCACCTACAGGTAATAAGTATCGACAAAAATAAGCAACAAATATGCCTGCAATTAAACTTCATATGCGTTTTGTATGCGTATTAATAAAAATCATATTTATAATTTCCATGGTTTGTATTTTTTTGGTTTTTTTTTTTTGCCAACAAGCACTTGTAAAAGTATCTACATTTACATAATAACACCTTAAGATAATAACACCTTAAGATTTTTTTTTTTTTGGTTCCTCGTTTTTCTTTCACGTTTAGAAAAGCAAGGAACACTTTCAGCTTTGCTAAGAACTTTTCCGGACGCCGAGGCTCGCTGTTTCTCTAGCAGAGATGCAGTATCTGAAATCACTTCATAATAGACCATTTTTCGTCTTTTTTTCTTTCTTTCTTTTTTTTTTTTTTTCCTAGACTCTCTGAAAGGGGGTTGGTTTTCGGTTTTACTTTTTAAAGAGAAAAAACCGACCCCCTGCATTTAAATGAAGATGAATGATAATTTCATTATCAGGATAAGACTTTGGATGGGGAAACAGATGAACAGTTTTCGCATCACTGAAGGGTTTCTGTGCTCTCTCACAGCCGGGGATACTGCAGTCTTTTGGAAAGGATGAAGAGGTAGGAACCTTGAGTTGCTTAGTATCAGGAATGACTGGATTATAGCTTCCAACTAAAGAAAAAACATCAAGAATCATGCATTTTAAAAACAGTTTATTCAACGGCCAAGGACAATGATCCGGCACAATGCAACTGTAGATATAAATATAACCTTATATAAGTGGTTGACCCTTGTCATTATTATTTTTAATAGTTCCATACCTAATATTTTAACCATTTTTTCCCCGCAGATTGTACTCTGCGACTTATATTTTTTTCCTCCCCTCTCGCCCCCAACCTTTTTTTTTTTTTTTTTTTTTTTTTTTTTTTTTTTTTTCCGAGTGTGATTCTGTTTCTCAGTGGTAAACATTAACCAAACTCTTCCCGTGCGACAAGCGGCCAAGAACCGTCCCACCAGCTCTTACCACCGAGGCGTCCCCTCCTGCCGCCCTCCCCGCGGGGCAGCGGCCGCCTTACCGACTCCTGTGCAAGTTCAAGTAAACACATACAACCCGCATAATCCAGAGAAAAAAAATTGCAACTCATCCATGTACCAGATTTCGATGTCTCTTGCAAAAGTTTTCTGGTCCGTTTACGGTTTTCGATGGGGTGGCTATTATTATTATTATTATTTTTATTTTGTACATTTTTAAAGCGCTGTTTTGTTGGTTGCATCATTAGTTTGAAATAATTTTTTTTTTCCTAGACGATCGAAGTCCGCGGAGCTTTTAGGGCTTTTGTTTTTGGGTTATGGTTTGTTTTGGGGGTGGTGCTTTGTTTTATTTTTTTTTCCCTCTTTCACTTGCTTGGGGTTTGTTTTTAATCATCATCGTGTTTAATTTTTTTTTTTTTTTTGTCTTTTCCGTGAAACGTCGCTTTGCTTCTGCTTTGCTTTGTCGGCGGTGCTTTGTCGGAGGTGGTTTGTGTCAAGTCCGTCAACTGTTGTACTGACAGGCGTTTAGACTAGAGCCGGGGCTTTGCAAACTGCTGTAGCCGAAACTGGAGTGCTGCTTTGATTTCAGTCTGAGGCTGGCTAAGCTGGAGTTGCAAGTGTCCCGGTAGACGCTGTAGGGCGAGCCCGGTGGCCCGTAGGGACAGGCCGGCGAGGACATGGCCGAGTTGAGCGAGGAGCCGCTGATGTTGTTGATGTTGTTGAGGCCGGAGTTGGCCATGCCCGGCACGGCCGAGTGGCCCATACTGGAGGGCATGTTCATGGAGGGGATGCTGCTGGGCGCCGAGAACATGGACTGCGAGGACAGGGGGCTCATGGAGTTGAAGAAGGTGAAGCTCTTGGTGGAGAGCGGCGCCGGGGTGAGGCTCTTGGTGGCCCAGTTGTTGTAGGGGTAGCCGGCGTACATGTCGTCGTAGGGCTGCATCAGCCCGCTGAACTGCGGCACGTAGCCGTTCTTGCACAGGTCCATCTGCTGGTTCCGCTCCCGCTTTCTCCACTTGGCTCGGCGGTTCTTGAACCAGACCTGCGTGGGGAGGGGGGACCGACACGACTCGGTGAGTGCGGGGCCGCAGCAGCCCCCCCTCCCCGCCGGCGGTGCGGGCATGACACCCGCAGCCCAGCGCCGGCTCCCCCAGGCCCGCACAGCCCCACCGGGATGCCACAGGAGGCTCCGCGGCCCCGATCCGCCTCTCCCCGCAGCCTCCCGCCCCCGCGGGACGAGATCCCGCTCCGCAGGGTGCCTGCGCGCATCCCTGTGTCCAGCGGGATGCTCCAGCCGGGATGGGCGCAGCCGCCTCTCCGCGCTGGGTGCCTGCGGGGGTGTCCGAGTCCCCCCGGTCCCCTCGGTCCCCCCCGCCGCCCCTTTCCCGGAGCCAGGCGGGGGGTGAAGGCACGGCCCGCTCTGATTAGGACCGGCTCGCCCCGGCTCTGCCGCGTTTCCGAACGCTAATGCCGTGTAATAAAAGTCCCCTGTTACAGATCATAAAAAAGGGGATTGGATTAGTATGTTTAGGTTGGGGGAAAAAAAAAAAATCAATCCCCGCATCGCCCTCGGATAGATGCAGCTTCTTCCTTTATATCTAACGAGAATTTACAACCCTGACTAGGGAACAGAGGAGCGGGGCCGCTCCTGGTGTTTGATGCAAAAACATGATCCAGTTTCTCTCTCATTAATTTTTTTTTTTCCAGCTCTCGGAAAGCGTTTGAGCCCCTCGTGATGGAAGCCGGGTAGCCCCAAAATTCTCTTTCCAGGTTAAAAATCAGCATCCTTCTGCCTGCCGCCTGCGCCCGGCCTGCGAGCCTCCCTTGCAGCATCCTCCCCACTGCACCCCGGCTTTCTGCCACTGAGCTGGGGCCCAAGGGGCTCCCTGCGGACACCGGGCCCCGGCCCCGGAGGCTGCGCTCCCTCCGGAGCCGGGGAGGGGGCGGGGGGCCGCTCCTGGGGCCTCCCCTCCCCTGCGCAGAAATGGCGCAACTATCATTAAACACCGGTCCCAAGGATGGAAACTTCGTGGGGGAACGGATGGCAGAGTCTATTTTAAAAAATAACAATAATAAAAAGAATCCTGTATAAATAGGAAACGAAAGCCAACATGTTCAAAACCTGTAATATACTCCTCGGAAGGTGCTTCCAGACAGGAATTTCCTGAAAATGAGGGTAATAGTTTTAATTATGGCTCCTAGACATTTTAAAGGAAGGCCCTCATAGCAAATTAAGGTTAGATTTGCAATCTGCAATCTCAGAACATCAAACCCAAACATCTCCACAGAGAGGGAGAACGAAATCATGTTAATTGCAACTCATATTTTAGTTTTATTTGCTCCCTGAAATATTCCGCCAGTATTAATGCTCGGGCTTTGTTTTGTTTTAAACTCAATTAAGACAATGCTTTCAGACGCATTTCCCTTGTTTCAGATGAGTATTTACTCTTTAAAGGTTTAAAACAGAATCTCTGTAATCCGATTTGGTCACTCGAGGTTTAATTGCCAAGAAAAAAAAATTAAAAAAAAAATAGAGAAAAAAAAAAAAAAGAAAAGAAGAAGTGGATTTTTCGGGCGGCGGGGCTTCGCTCCGAGCTTGCCGTTTTCTCCCGTGCTCAGCCCACGGTCCTGGGCTATGTGACCACGGCCGAAACCGCGAGGGGAAATGTCCCGGCAGGGGGGGGAGGAAATACAGTGGGGAGGTGGAGAAACCCAGACACAGCGACAGATCGATAGAGCCCGGGCCGCTTCGGCCCGGTCGTTCTTTGACAGGATCGTTCACTCATAATTCTCTAAAAGTAACTGCCGAGGTTGTATATATGCATATGTGAATATATACACACAAATATATCTATCCGTCTATCTATCTATATATATATCTGTGTGGGTCAACATCACCGAGCCTCGAATCCAGCTAAGAGAGGAGCACATATATATATATATATATAATATATATATATATATTAAAAAATATATACCTTCCATATGTATATATTTACACTAAATATGTATATATATATATATCTCAAAACATCGGTTCCGAGACGTGCAAAATCCAAGCACCTTCGCGGTACAAGTTTGTGTCTTCAAGTGTATCGACTTTGCGACCCCTCCCCAGCCCTCGCCCTTCGCTTTCGACCCCCTCAAACATCCACTCCTCCCGCGGCTGCGGGAGATGCGCGGCCAGGAGCGACCGGCACCGACACCCGCACGGCGGGGACGCCGCAAGAGCATCGAGCAGCGGAGTAGTATTTTGCAATTATTGGGAATAACCAGACCAAGAAGAAATTGCATGGATGGGGGTTGCTCCCGCTCCACAGGGGGTTTCGTCCTGACTGGGGGGTTCTTCCCTGCACAGCCGGGCCCTTCCCCACCCCGGGCTCTCGCTGTCCCCTGCACCGCTCGCCGCCCACTCTTCGAGCCGGTCCCCGGTGCTGGGCCGGCGGTCGCGGCCCTCTCCGGGCGGCATCTCCCCGCGGCCGCGAGCTGAATTTCTCTTCTCCGGCCTGGGTCCCGATTTTGGTCACTAAAACCCAGCCCGGAGCGGTCGGGCGCTGCTGCAAAGGCCTCAGCGCTCCCAGCCGGGGCAGTTTCCCCGAGCCCCCCATTCGATCCCGACGGCACTGGCGCCCCTCTTACCCGCACTCGGGGCTCGGTGAGGTTGGTCCAGACGGCGATCTCCTCCCGCATGCTCATGTCGGGGTAGCGGTTCCGCTGGAAGGTGGCCTCCAGCTCCTGCAGCTGCTGGCTGGTGAAGTGGGTCCGTTGCCGCCGCTGCTTCTTCTTCTTCGCCGGGTCGTCGGCGGCCCCGTCCTCGTTTTTCTGCTCGCCGCTGCGCTCCTTTTCTGCCAGGGGGTCGGGATGGGGATGGTTGGTTGTTTTTTTTCTTTGTGTTTTTTTTTTCTTTTTTTTTTGTTTTTTTTTGTGTTGTTTTGCTTTGTTTGTTTTTTTCCCAGCGCAGGCACACAAAGGCAGGCACCCCCCGACCCGCACCCAGCCCTGCCCACCCCACCGGAGGGACGCGTGGGGGCACCCACTCGTGTTCTGCTGGGCCCTGAGCCCAGCGAGCGCCCTGCAGCCCATCCTGGCCTTTCCCGGGGCGGCTGGGGAAGGAGCACGGAGCCCTGCCGGGCCCAGGGCACCCAAGGAGGCAGCGGGAGGGACCCCCAGAGCGTTTCGAAGGGGGTCCGAGGGGTGAGCGCATTCGTGGGGAGCGGGGTCCCCACAGCACCGGCCGCTCCGCCTTTCCACGGCACCTTCTCGCTCCCTCCAACCCCAGGCGCGATCTTTGCTCCATTGTCTTTGTTGTGCTCGGCCGCGGCAGGAAACTCTGGAAGGGCAGGAGTGGAAAACCCAGGAGCAATTAATTGCAAAAGGCCCCTCTCCGCTCTCCCGCTTCATTCTCTTTTTATTATTATTATTTTATTCTGCTTCTTTTAGGATTTTGCTGTTTATTTGAACACGGGGCTGAGTGAAGTCCTCCGCAAAAATCATATCGAAAGAAGGAAAGAAAAAAAAACCGCAGGAGGGTTTTCTCGGCTGGGATTTGCGCGGACTGGAAATAGGAATCGAGCCCCGGCCCCACCGCAACGTGGGGACGAACCCCCGCTCCGCTTTCGTAACGGGCTCTCTGGCTCTCCCAGCCCCAATTTCGGCCTGGTTTGTCCCGGCTGGAGCGCTCGGAGACGAACTGAGGGCCCTGAACGAAATGTGCTCCCGGGCTGGGCCCCGGCGGCGCGGGGAAGGTGCGGCCGGGCGGTTCAGGGCCGGGGGCCGCGGCCAACCCCGGCCTGGGTCCTGCTGCTGCAGGAGGGAAACTCCGCCAGAGTTTTCCCTTTTAGAGGTTTTGGTGTTTTTTTCCCTCTTTTTAAGATTTTTTTTTTCCTAAACTTCTTTTCCAGGATTTTCTCCCGCCGCCGGCGGGCCCGGGGGCATTTCTGCAGCCCCGACCTCTGCGAGGTAAGAGGGAGTCTAAAAATAATCGCGGCTCTGAATCCAGAGCCCAGGAGGACTCGTCCTTGCAAAGTCACCCTTGAATCGCTCCTCACTGGGCTCCCTCCAAGGGGAAAGGGATGAGGGTGCGAGCGAACCCAAACGGTTCAGCGGACCCCCAAAAGGGGCCGATGGTTCTAAGAGGTTTGCAGCGCAACCAAGGCCTCTGCAGCACGGACCCCATCGCCCCCAGCCCCCCCGGTCCCCAGACCGGCCGAGCCTCACGGCCTGGCGGAGGCGGGGAAACAGAAACAAAAACAACCCCCGCCAAAACAAATCCTCCCGCTTTCGGCTGGGAATGGCTCGGGTAAACCGGGCCGAGAGGGAGAGGGGGCGATCGGGAAGCAGCGGTGGTCCCGATGGGCTCCGGCCGAGGGCCTTTGCCCAGCGCCGGCTTTAACCCCTCCAAATCTTCCCTAAAAATCCGACCTCCGCCCAGGGCTGTTGTACAATTTCAAATCGTAAGGCAAGGCATGTTTAATTGGCTTTTGTACCTTTTTTTCCATTAAAAAAAATTATTGAAATCTAAATGCATTTTGCAGCTTCTCGGAGAAGAAAAGCAGGCAAGTCCTCGGCCCTCCTGCAGCACCGAGGGGTCACACACAGGGGTAGGGCAAAATGGAGCAAATCTCCCTCTCTAATCTCCAATAATCCCCTCTAATCTCAGAGTCCCTTCCAGACGCCGGTCCCTAACTTTGTTTGCGAATCAGGCTGGGAGGCACAACCCAAACCCTCTTTATCACCGGGTGCCACTTCGGGCCCGACTCTTGCCACAGCCACTCTGTAGGTTATGGGACCTGCTAAAACCCCCAAAAGCAACAACAGCTGTTAAAAAATTAAAATTATATGAAACATAACCTCCCTCTGAAATAGTCTTGCTGCAGAAGGGGTATCACGCTCCTTCCTGAAGCTTTTGTTCCCTTCTTCTACCTTTCCCTTGTCATTCTAGAAATGTAGTTATTTTAATTAAATACAATCTGGGAGACCACAGCGTTCCCCGAAGCCCTCGCACACGGTGGTCAGGGCGCGGGGACCCTTCCCTTTCCCTGCGGGGCTTCTTTCCCGCGGGGAAAGGGTGCAGTCCCCGCGGGAAACCTCTCCGCGGCCGCGCACATCCCCTCCGCGGCGGCCCGCGCTGCCTGCCTTGGCCCCACGCTGCCTCTCCCGCTCTGCCGGCCTTTTCTTCCTTTTTTTTTTTTTTTTCCAAATTTTTTTCTCTGACAGAGAGATCTTTTTCCATCTCTGCACCACCCGAGCTGGAAAATAAACCCGGGCAAAAGCTGACATTATTTCAGAAACATCCGGCAAAACCGCACTCCCCAAAGAGCCCCCCCCCCCCTTCCTCCCGACCCCATCACTTAATAACTGTGTCTTTTATTAAAAAAAAAAAAAAAAAAAAAAAAGAAAGAAGAAAGAGAAAAGAGCAGCTCCTGGGATGGGGTTGGGGAGCTTGGGGAGCCATGTGTGCCCTCCCGGCGGGCTGTCAGCGCCGGGCACGGCGGGGGCTGCAGCTCCAGGAGGGCCCCTGCCCCCTTCTCCGGCTCCCGGGGCTCGCTCGGGACGGAGCCCTCGGGATCACCGGCAGCTCCTGCTCCCCCTTGTCCCCCATCGCCCCTGGTTGCGCGTGGGGTGCGGGAGCAGCACCCGCGGCCGCCCCGCGAAGGGAAGGTGCGGTGGGGAGGGGGAGGCAGCGCGGGGGGAGCGGGCCGGGGCCGCGGGGGGCACGGGGGGGGAAGGGTTTACCTGGCACCTCCGTGTCGGAGGATTCACTGGCTGAGTTGTCGATCGGGTCTCTGGGTTCCGAGGATCTTTGCAAATGGAAGCTGGAAGCCATGTCATGGGAGGGTTGGGGTCTCAAGCTCTCGGGCAGTCTCTCCAAATTCATTCCACCTTTAAAGGAATCCATGGCAGGGGCGCCGAGCTGCCTGGGGGAGTTTGCAGGTGTTTATTCCACACAGAAAGGAACAAGGAGCTTTTTTTTTTTTGCCTTTTTTTTTTTTTTTTTTTTTTTTAAAGGCAGAAAAAAATCAACAAAAACCAAAAGCAAATCCACTTATTACTAACAGTATTATTTTAAGGGTGTCGGAAGCAGTCTGAGTAGTGCCTGGAAGGCGGCTGTCTGCTGGGGAGAGGCACGGCGCTCCGGCCGCATAGGCAGGGAAGTGGTAAAGATCCCTTATAGAGAAACGCGAGTTGCGAGTTGGACAGTTTAAAGCTAAAGAGATTAAAGTGACCTGCCCTAGAACAAATGCCTGTAGTTAAACGGGGCTCCTCCCCCTGAAGGTTAAAACCTCCCCGTCTCGCTCATGCATCACTCCATCTAGCGCTGGCCCAGCCCGGCCGCGCGGGACCTGCCTCCGCGCTCCCCGCCATCCGCGCTCCTTGCGCGCCCGCGCCCAGACCCGCGGCCCCCCGCGCCCCTGCCCGGCCCCCGCCGCCCGGCCGCCGCTCCTCCGGGCGTGCCCTCCCTCCTTCTCCTTCCCCTCACCCGCCGCCTCCTTCAAACTCGGTGATGTATTAAAAATATTCCACAAACGAATGGAAAGGTGGAAAATCCTCCCGGGATTTTCCCCGCCCGCACAACCCCCACCGGTTCTCTCCCGTTCCGCTGTGCCCTGCCGGCCGGTAGAGCAGCACGGTGTCTCCGTGGTGTCCCCGCACCCTTCCCGGCTGGGCCTCACGACCCGCGCAATCCGCGCGCCCTGCGGTGGATGCGCACCCAGCGCCCTCCTCAGCATCTCTGCGGGGGGCTGAGCGACCCCACCGCGCGTTTCAGTCCCGCGGGGCAAACACGTTCCCGGAGGGGTGCTTTGGGTTGTGTCTGAGCTGGTTTTAACCCTTTTTAACATTTTGTTTCAGGCTGAGGGTGTTACAATAACGCGGCCCGGGCCCTGCCCGGCGGCCGGGGAAGCGCAGCCCGGGGAGCAGCGGCCGCGCCATCGCTCCCGTCACGGCATCTTTCAGCACACGATTAATAACAAATAATTTCCCTGCCGCAGCCGAACTCGCGGTGACCCTCGGGAAGGGTGTCTGAGGCTCTGCCAGTCTGGGGGCCGGGGCAGCCGGTGGGGAGGGGGTGGCAAACCCTTCCCCCGGAGCCCCCCTGTCCTGCAGTGGTCACCGCTGTGCCCTATCCCAGGGCAGGGGTGCGTGGAGAGGGGTTGGTCCTTGTGCTGCTCGCGCAGGCCGGGATACGGCCTTGAGCCCTCCTGGATAACACCTCGGTGTTCGGCGAAGTGGAAAAACCCACGGGGGCAAAAAAGGTGGGAACTGGGGGTACCCGCGGGGTGCTCGCTGCACCGGGGAAGGGGATGAGGGGAAAGGGGAGAAGGACCCTGGCTGTGACTGCCTGGGGAAAGGACCCTCTCTCTCTGTTTCCTCGACTCACTTTAGTTGATCTATGCTGACACTCTATTTTGCTTTCAAATCAAGTAAAGATGTGGGAAAGAACTTTTGAACTGGTTTATGGAAAAGTGGAGGGAAGTACCGTTCCAACCGCTCAGGCTTTTTCCAGCTCCTCTGGGGTGATGGAGCCGGGCCCGCCCCGCGCCCCGGGCAGTGCCCTGCAGGGCCGATGACCCCAGGCGGGGGGACCCCAAAACTCCCAACCCCTTCACCTCTGGTCTTCAGCGCCTTTTGCAGTTCAGGGGATGTACAGGTGGGTGCTGTCAGGGTCAGCTCTCCCCAAGCTCCCCCTTTTTTTTTTTTTTTTAGTGACATCTTGATGTCCTTCTGCCTGCCCGCCGCTCCCGGCTGAACTTTGCTCAGGAGTTTGCAAACGACTGGGAATGTCGAGCACCCGAGGTGAACCAGACAACCTCGGGGCTGCTAAAGATGGACGTGGTTTAAAATGCAAATATTTACCGGGGTCTCTGGGCCTCGAGGGACTCAGCTGCTGCAGGAGCCCACGGCACGGGAAGGATGGAGACCTCCTCCCGCGGGGGAAGCAAGAGGTGGGGACGGCCTTTCTCCCGAGAACAGGGAAGGTGAATAGTTTACAAAAGTGCACCATGCCTGAGACCCTCCACAGTCCCTTTTTTCCCTTTATTTCTGTGGGCGGCAGCCCCGGGGTCGGTCTGCGAGGGCTCCTCCGCTCTCCACAAGAGCGGGACGGAGCTCGACGGGCCGTGCTTAAGGGAGGCGGTGGGACTCGATGATCATAAGGGTCTTTTCCAACCTGGATGTCTCTATGATTCCATGAGGCTGCCAACAGCCCAGCTCCGCTCCGGTTATTTTAAACCCACTGCTCACAGCAGCCTCCGGACGGGGGGTGTCATTTTTCGGTTTTTAAATGTATTTATTTTTTAATGCACCCAATTTACAGTTTTTGCTCTGCTCTATAAGGTCTGCTTTTTAAAAAATCGTTTTGGGCTCAATTCCTACAGGCTGGGCGGGAGGAAAGGCTCAGTCCGGGCACCGACGTGATTCTGGTAATGCTGGGTCCGGGTGCCTCCCGGGGCGACAGCCCCCTCTGCTCCTCCTGGGGTGTCCCCGAGGCAAACATCCCTCAAAACCGGCGTTAAATAGAGAGTAACGGGCTGGCCCTGCCTCTCCTGGCCCCCGGGAGCGGGAGCAGCCCCGATTCCCCCCTGGCCCCCTGCCCGGGCCGTGGTGAGGGTCAGGCATTTACCGCGCGCGGGTCTGCAGCGGGGGGATACATCTATATCCTGGATATATATCTAATCTGTATCTTATATAGATCTAATCTATATCATATATGTCTTCGGTGTGGATTTAAGGGCATCCTCTCGCTCCCAGTCGCACAGAGCCAAATCCTCCCGGTTATTCCCGTCGCTGGTCGTGACACCTCTGGCGTGACAACAAGAGCGCTCCCGCAGGGCGGTCACCTCCAGATCGGCGCTTTCTCCTCTCTCCTCCCCTCCAAACCCGCTCTGCTTAGAACACCTTTCGGCTGGCAAACTCTTCCACCAGGCGTTACGTCACGGGTCCGTTCGTGTGACGTCATTCATTGCATCCCTGACGTCACGTCTCACCTTTTGGCCAACCCACGACTCAGGGCAAGCCTTGATGCCCCGCTCGGAGCCAGCTCTGCTTCCCTGGACTTGGAAGTGGCCTCATGGTCCCACGGGCTAGGCAGGACGGGGTCGTCGAGCTGGGGTCCCTCTTCTCTCCCCACGTCGCTGGGGGCCGGAGGGAGTTGCGGGAAGGGAGGAAGGTCGCAGTAGTCCTCCCGTGGGGACCCCGCCAGCCGCCCGATCCTGCCAGGACACCCCTGGGGAGCCGCGACCTGCGTGGGCGTGGGAAGGGCCGGGGAGAGGCGGAGGGAGGGTCGGGACCCGCGGGGAAGCGGGTGGCAGGAGGGCTTTGCGTGGGAACCCCTGCGTGGGACAGGCCAGGGAGCATCCCCGCTCCGCGCCCGCGCAGCCACCGCGCTCCCGGCTCCCCCCGGCTGAGGACTGCGTCAGGGATCTGCAAAAGGCTGGAAGCCCGCAAATAAACCGCTCCGCTTCCTCCTGCTATAAATAACCCCAGAACTAGGGATGGCTCTGAGAAATAAATCAGCGCTGGCCACGCCGGTGACAGCCCCATGGAGAAGAGGAGACGTGTTTGACCGAGAGCAGGACTCCCGCTGTCCCCGAGGGGACCGGGCCGTGTCGCCCCCCCAGGTGCCTGGAGAGAGTCCCTGTTTTCGGAGTGGGGCTCCCATTCCCTGCTGGCTGCGGTGGTTGCAGCCAATGCCAAACCACCTGGGCCGTATATCAGGTGGTGAAGTTCAGTCTCTGCCAGCTTTTCCTTTTCAGATTTATTAGCTTTGTATAGACTCAGATCCAGTCTATAAATTATTGGGAATTGTTACAAAAATGAAGGCATCTCCTCCCAAGCGCACCTCTGCCCGAGAGGAGAGGGAAGCCCTCTGAAAAATAGAACTGCAGGGAGACAAGAGAGGAGGGAGAAGCTCTCCAACACATACCCAACCAAATTCAGTCCAGCCAGACCCAACCATAGTCCAACAAAACCCAACTAAACCAAACTCAGTACAACTAAAGCCAATCCACCTCAAGGAAACTCGAGTTCATTCAGTCAAACCAAACCAAACCAAACCAAACCAAACCAAACCAAACCAAACCAAACCAAACCAAACCAAACCAAACCAAACCAAACCAAACCAAACCAAACCAAACCAAACCAAACCAAACCAAACCAAACCACAACGAATGCAACCAAACCAAATGAAACCGCAATGAATGCAACCGAACCAAGCCAATCCAAACCCAAACAGGGCAATCCCAGCCAAACCAAGACCAAGCCAAGCCAGCCAACCTCTCCCGCTGCCCTCAGACGGGAGCTGCTGCAGGAAAACAACTTTTAATAACGAAACCATCCAAAAAATGCCCACCGACCACGCCTTTGCTGGTGCGTGGCTCTGACCCACGGGATTCCCACGCGTGTGGGAAGAAGCAGAGGCCGGGGATGCGCGCAGGAGTGGGCGCAGGACAGCCCCGCGGAGCAGGGAGCGCTCTGGGGGGGCCGTGGTTGCTGTTGCGGTGTAACGGGGGGGTGGTGTCCGTCGGGGCAGTGTTCAGCCGGTGTCCTGCCCCAAAACAGCATCACCCCAAATGAAAAGCATGATCCTTACACACAACATGGAGACCCACGTTTACGCCCCCGCACAAGGCAAAGCTCCACACGCCCCGCGCGACCGCGGCCCCGTCCTGAAGGGGAAACGAAGCAAACCCCAAAACGGTGAAAGACGCCCCGGAACCCCCCAACCTCCGTCGGAGGCAGAGCCGGGTTCCCCCCAGGCCGGGTGGAGCGGGAAGCAGAGGGAGGGAAGAAACCCAGCCCGAAGCGCGTGTTAAATCGCTCAGGAGGGGAAGGTGGAAAATTACGCTGGCTCCTGGCCGGCCTGTCCTCCTCTGAGCAACCAGGACAGCAATTTTCCTAAGAAGTAGAGCAAAACGAAATTAGCCCCTTTTGGACCCGCAGCCTTCGTCCTTTCGAGTGTCGGCCAAGCCTCCCCCTTCCGCGGGAACGCGGGGCCCCTCCGCGCCGCGGATGCTCCGCGGGAGGGTTTCCACGGGCCGCTGTCGGTCCCTCGGCCTCCCACCGCCTCCCTGCCCCATCCCGCTTCCCTCGGCTCGGCGGACCCTGCCCCACCGCCTTGGCTCTCCCCGCCATCGAAAAGCGAAGGGGGAAACGGATTTTTCTTGAGGGGACACTTCCCGGGGCACCTGGGACACCCGGGGCTGCCCCCCCACCCTGCCATCCCCATCCCGCTGCGGGGCTCCCCCGCGCCAGCGGCAGCGCTTGCAAAAACGCGGGATGAAAAAGTTGAAGATTTAATGTTTTCTGACAGATACAAATGATACCCCAAGGCTTTCTTGAAATGCAGCGACTGACGGCTGGAGAAACGGTTTTCCTATTCGGGTTTCTGCAGCTGGAAGCGGTCGGGGGTGGGGTGGGTTGGTGCTGGTTCCCTTCGGCCGCCATTCTCCTGCCTGCACCCCGAAAATAAAATAATCTCCTGCTTGTCCGACCTGGAACAACTCTTTTTTCCCTCAAAATGCCTGGCAGCACAGTCTCGCCCTTGCCCAGAGCTGCCTCCCAGCCCTCCCCGCGTCCATCAGACCACAGGCAGCTGAGCTCTGCTCTAAAACAATATGAACTTGCTGCTGGAAGTAGCTTGGGTTTATCTCTGATAAACCTGATGTGAGCGGGAGAGTGTCAATGCCCTGCAACGACAACGCCGGAGGATGGACAGCTCAGGAATACGGGCGGTGTTTCCCTAAGTGGGGGAAAGAGAGGGGAAAAATCACAATATAGCCCCACAATTCCTTCTCTGGGCAGAGAGAACATGCTTTTCTGATTAATTGACGGAGGAAGGGGCACCGGAGTTTGCGAGGCAGCCTGCTCATGTTACTCTGTGCATCTTTAGATCCCCAAATGAGGCTCTTTTGTGGGCTCAAAAAGATGCCTCTGAAACAGGATAATCAGAGGCCCGTGCACTCCGTTGGCATTTGCTGAAGACTCTTCTTCAGCAGAAAAAAAGAGACTGAGTTTGGAATGAACGACATTATGTTTCCATGTGGCTTTCCCCCACCTTGTTTCGGCCGAGCAACCTCTTAATTACTCCAGCATTTGGATGGGGGAAACACATTTCCCTTCAACAGGACATTTCCTGAAAGGGTGAAATATTCTAATAATGCTCGGGGCTCTTTAATAGGCTTAGAACAGCAGAGAATCTCTGCAACACCCTCAATATTTCTTGCTTTAAAATGCAAAATCAGAGAAATAGCCAATCTCTATGTGCATTCATCTTCTTCTCTTCTATATTATTTATTTTTCCTCCTTTTATACTTTTTTCTTCTAATATTTTTCTCTTACTTTGTTCCCTCTCCCCCCAGTTTTTAATTATATTTTTTTATTTCCCCTCCGTCATTTTAATTTTTATTTCTGACTTTTTTTTTTGGTCTTATTTCCCCCCCAAACGGTTGATCTCGCCCCGCTGCCCGGTGCTGCTCCCGGCGCAGCTCCCGCTCCATCTCCACTGCCCCAGGAGCAAACACGGCCGAGATAAAGGCACGGGACACTTTTCTTTCCAGTTTCATTGTGGGAACGGCCGTATCTTAACTGGCGCATCTCGGGGAGAGATAGGAACACACCGCCTTCCAGAGGGCTGCGCTAATCAGCGCGCTGGGTTAGATATAAAAGTTCAGGGCAAATAAAACGAATTAGTTTTATTAGCACGTTTAGGAGGCGGTCTAACGAAGGAATTTGGCTTTACTAGAGAATGTTTTCTCCTCCCCTTTTGTTATTTAGAAGCAAGGTATATCCGAGCTGCTCATCGCGGGAGGGAAATAATGAATTGTTCCGTCTGCGATCATTTTTCTGGGAGATAGGCGCTCCCTCCCCTAAACGCGATAAGAACGATATACACATATATCTACATATATTTGTATCTGGAAATACACATTTTCACAACAAAACATGCGTGAACAATAAAACGCACTGTAAAGGAGAGGTGGTGGAGCCGCCAGGTTATTGTTTGGGTTTCAGTAGGAAAAGTCTGCCTCTAACTCGGCTAAAACTTTCTCAAGGAAATGTGACCACGGCTCCAGCGCGGGATTTCCAAGGACTTTGTTCATATTTCAGGCAAATGAAGGATTTTTGGGCAAGTTCTGCCAGTGAAGTAGACTTCAGGAAATATTTGGAAGTCAGATTTTACATAGGCGGCTGGAGCTGGCGCAGGGAATAACCTGGAGAAGAGGGACTTTGGTTTGTTAAGTGGAAAGTATATATTTTTTATTGTTATAAAAAAAAAAAAAGGAAACGGCTTCTAGGTCCTCGATTCAAGCACAACAGTATGGTTTTATGTTCAATTTGTGACTGGCACTTTGTGTTCATCCGCAGAAAGATTGGCAAAATTTGGGAAAAGGGGACGAAATAATAGAAAATAAAAGAAATAAGAGAAAACTCGCTTACTGGCAAAGTTTTTAGCACGAGGCTAAAAAAAATTTCCCTGAAATATACCACCGATAGGGAGTCCTCAGGTCCATTTAAGAGGGGTTAACTCGCCGAAAAAAAGCCTTTCCCCCCACTTTCAGGATTTTACTCCCACCTCAGGAGCTGCGCAGAACCCGCGACACATATACTTCCCAAAGATGGTGGCTATTTTTTAAATTAAAAAGAAAGGGAAAAAAAGGAAGAAAAAAAAGCAGAGGGGCTGTAGAATATTATTTTTCTGAAAAGGCAAATTCATCGACGGCCCAGGGTCTCCCCGCCTGCCCGCCCCGCGAATCACCGGGAGCAGCCTCCTCTCCACCGCAGCCGAGGACCCCTCGGCATCAACCACATCCCCCGCTCGTCCTGGGGACCCCTCGGCATCAGCCACATCCCCCGCTCGTCCTGGGGACCCCTCGGCATCAGCCACATCCCCCGCTCGTCCCGGGGACCCCCGTCCCGCCGGGGCCGCTCGAGCCTCCGCGCATCGCTGCAGCCCCCTGCGCTGCCTCCACCGGCCTGCCCTGCCCAGGGCACCGCGGACGAGCCGCGGAGTGTCCCGCGCAGCAGCGCCGGAGGCTGGAAACGCTGCGGTGCGTTCGGAAAAAAAAAAATTAAATATATATATACACACATACATAAAAAAAAATATTATAAAATGAGGTAACCCCTCTGGAATTGCCTTTCCCAGCGCATTTGTCAGAGCTGACGAAGCGCAGAGGCCCCGAAAGAATTTATACACGGTATAAAGATGTCAAGGGCTGCGCGGGGAGCGGAGCGCGGGGCCGCGGTGAGGGGCGCTCCCCGCGCCGGCTCCGCTTTGTTTCCCAGCCCCTCCGGCCGCGTCCCCGCAGCGCCGGGAAGGCCCGGCGGCGATGGAAGCAGGACGGCTCCGCGGGACGGCCGCGGGAGAGACGCGCGTGGGGCGGGACGGGGCGCGGGGCGCACGCGTGGGGGGCGGGACGGGCGGCCGGGAGGGACCGGCGGAGACACGCGTGGGGCGGGACGGGCGCAGGGGGACACACACACACGCGTGGGGAGGGGCGGGACGGGCGCAGGGGCACACACACACGCGTGGGGCGACTCACCGGGCGCTGCGCTCGGCGGCGGCGGGGTGCCGGGCCCGGCGGGCGCTGTGCGCGCCCCGGCCGCCGCTCCAGGGTTTTCTTGGGAGATTTCCCCGTCTCCTCCTGACGTCAGCCCCGTCCCAGGGTGCCGCAGACGGGGGAGGGCCGGGGGCAGGGCCGCCCCGCACCGGGAGCCCGGCGGCGCCGGCAGCCCCGCACCTCTGTCCGTCCTGCCGCCCAAGGCATCCCCGGGCCCGGCCCCCCTCCCGCCCGGCCGAGCCTCCCTCGAGGGGCGGCTTCGGGCTCCTGCTTACACGGCCCCTGCCCTTTTCATTTCCTCCCGGTTGGGGCTCTTGTCCGACGGGGCAGGGACAAGGAAAGGTCACTTTTCTCTCTCTCTCTCTCTTTTGTTTTTCCCCCTGAATTACTCTGCTGTTTCAGGACCTCAGCGCAGTGCCGAGCACCTCGGGGGAGGCAGCGAACAGCGCCCAGAGCCGCCCGGGCTGGAGGATGCAGGACTCAGGGAGATGCTTCCCTGGGTGACACAGGCACACTGAGTTCACTGCTCATCCCCAGGCCCTTGGTTCACTTTAATTTTCCAGGGATGCTTCTGGAGTTTCAGACACTTCCCTCCTCATACCTACCCCCTGGAAGTTTCCCTCCCAAGAGAAAACCACGGAAGTCATGCAGTGACCAAGTGAACACGGCAGCAGGACGTGCCTGTGCTTCCCTCAGTGGAGCAGGTCACACACTCACACACACACAGCCTCTAACTGTAGCTGAAAACCAAGGACAACGAATATGGAATGGATCAGAAAGATAAATAGCATAAAATCAGGAACAGTCCAGTCCCACACTTGCCATTTGTTATAGAGAGAAGAAGTAAATGGGATTCACATGTCGAGCATTAGCTGGTTGTTAGTCTGTAAGATAATATTAACTTCAGCGCTCGCTGGTTTACTCCAGTTTTCCAAAGGCAGTTCCAGAAGGCACCCAGCCTGTAATTTAGGATGGCACATACTGTGTGAAAGAGTCTTTGGCACCGGGGCCTACCAGCACATCAAGGTGATATTAACATAATAAAACTTTTGGAGAGGGAGTAGGAGCTCATAAATTAATGTATTCTACTGTTTTAATGCTGGGAGCTAACAATGTGTTTCCTGTTCAGCTGATCATCCCTGCTGCAGCCTAACAGCTGTTTTAAAGGTGCTGTGAAACTGAAGAGAGGGAAGATGATTGTCTTTAAATCAATGTTTAATGATGTGTTATTAGGAGAAAAGTCTTCCTCCAGCAGATGTTTACATGCTGAGGATGGAGGGAGCTTCCCAGCCTGCCTGTCTGGGATGACAGGGAGACCCCCTGTGTCCCACCAGTCTTGCAGATGGTCCTGATGTCCCCAGCACTGGGGCACAGCTCACTCAGTGCCAGGAGAGGCTTTGCCCAGGTCTTTGGGTGGGTGCTGAGGAAACTCCTTTCGGATGTTGAATTGCTGCAAGGAGGGAGGTTGGACTAGAGGATCTCCTGTGGTCCCATCCCACTGTATCCAGTCTGGGATTCTGATTCTGTGAAGGTTTGCAAATAATTTCAGTCATGACTAAGAGCAGGTGAATAGGGCAAACGCTGAGAACACCCTGCCCATGTTCAGCACAGGGCAGGGCTGGCAGGATCCTTCCTCCATAAGGATCGGCTGTGGATGCTGGAATATCTCCCAGCTCAGGTGTCTCTTTCTGGAGGACAAGCTCAGAGTGATCCCCCCTGTTAGAGGGGATCAAAAGAGATCTGGAGAGGCAAACAACTGGTCAGAGAGCCCCCAGCAGAGCAGTGGGGCTGGCCTGTGGCCTCTGGGCTGCAAGGCAGATTATCCACAGATTCCACCCCTCCTGGCCTAGGGCACAGTCCTTGCTGCATCTGTATTATGGGCTGGAAGCCTGACTGAGCTTCTCAGTCACACGGGTCAGTCAGATTGAGACACCTCTCAACAGGCACGAATTGCAAGCTCCAGGCACTAGAAAAACACATGTAGCTTTGGGGCAAATGTAGGAGTGAACTTTGAGATGTGGTGCCTAAAATAAGATGGAAGCAGAAGCTAAAAATAAGGTGGGAATAGAAGATGTGGATATAAATCTTTCTGTAGGTGCTTAAGTCATGTTATTTCCTTTGCACTTGATCCAGGGACGGATTAATTAGTCTCAGTGTCTATTTATTCAGCTTCTAGAATAAAATGTGCTCGTGGCAAAGCTTCTCCCCCAGAGATGGATTCATGTGACAACTTGTGCCCAAAAGATACTGAGGAGTGTGCAGTGCTGCTGGGGGTTGGGAGAGAAAGGGCACCTCATCACCAGGTGACCCTCCTGCTGCCAACCAAGCCAGCACCAAATCATCTCCAAGCCAAGACAGTTTCCAAGAGTATTGTTTGCACAGCCAAGCTCAGATTTTGCATGATGGTGGCACAGATTGTTCCTACACAAACAGAAGAACCCTTTGCAATTGCTTTTTTAAATCATCACAAACATTCATTAAAAGAATGTCTCTCTGTATTTCCAAATATAGTGAAGAAATGACTTTCCAAGCTCGCTCGTTCCTTTATTTTAAGTCTTCCCTGTTAGTCCATCCTTGGAATAGTGTCTGAAAGGCCACAGTGCTTCTTTGGGAGAAACTGGGATGTTTGGAACATGACTGGATTGTAACATTTCTAAACTTCCCAGAAGAGGCAAATTTTAAAGGAATAAGCTTATTTCTACGCACGCACATTTGTTTTGGAGCCAAATGGAAAGGAGAGCTCCGAAAAAGAAATGACAAATTGTTTGGAAAATATTGTCCTTCCCAAGACAGACCTAACCATATGGGGGGAAGGGAGTCAATAATGAAATTTTCCCTTTAAATCCGAGCCCAGCAGCCCTCCCATCCACTCCGCTGGGAGGTTTGTGTGAGTCAGGCCTGCAAGATCATCCACTCAGGGTAATATTTCCAGCACTTCACTCCCCTCCCTGCTTCACTCCTATTCCCCACTGAAAGAAGTCCACGTCTCAGATTTATGGGAAGAGCAGAGGGATGGGACCCCCGATCCACAGCCCGACACTGCTGATGGAAAAGTCATCCATTGAGAAGGAGAAGGCAGAACATGTCCTTAAAAAAACATATCCATGAGTTTATGCAAGGAAAATTAATTATGAGGACCGGGAGAAGTCCTTTCTCCAGCCCTGCCCAACCTCCTGGTGTGACTCCAGCGAGTCGTATGAGGTTTGTGTGCCTGTGGAGAACTACCCTGACCTCCCTCCAAGATGTGGGCAGGTTAAGGCAGGAAAAGGTGTTGGACAAATGGAAGAAGCTGCACAAGAGCAGAGTTTATTGGCATTTTGATCGTGCTTGTGAAAGCCTGCTGTAGTTGCACTGGATCGATAATGCTGGACCTGAATTCTCTGTGGACAAAGTGAGGGCTGCATCACCGCCTTGGTGGTTCGGTGGAAACACAGAAAACACTTGCTGTGGCAAGGAAATCCTTTCACTCCTCTTAAATCACTGAATTTCTCATCATTGCCATCTTTAAGTAATAAACAAACGCGATATTTACCCATCCCCAAATGGTGACAGTTATGCAACAACAGAAAGAGCTGCAGCAATTGTGTGCGTCAGCAATTAGCAGGGCCTCGAAAGATGTTGGGAAAGAGGTTTCTTTTGTGCGTGTGGTTGTGTTTATTCCCTGGTGACATGCCGCTAACAAGCTGCAAACCAAGGATCACCCACAACAAACGGAAACAAACAAACAAAGTTTGGTAGAGGGTGGTAATACTTAGCTTAAATCTCTTTAAAAATAATTATAGCCCTGTTTGTGACAACTGGGAAGGCCACATTTACTCCAATAAAACTGCTTGTTATTCTTCAGGACTTACATTTGGAGATGTTTCCTTACACTGTGTAGACGTTAATGGGAGTGGATCTCCATCAATGAAATATCGGTGCATTTCTCATCTTTGCAGGATTCTGAGGCTTGTGGTCAGCTGTTTATTTGCTAGTTAAAGCACAACACATTTAATGACTTTCTAGAGATCTGTCTGAGGAGTAAGTGCCAAAGCACAGAATCTTGGGGATTCGGGCATTAGTGGAAAGTTACTTAAGGTCTGGACATGGATCCAAGTATCTCCACTGCAGTTCATTCCATGCATTATAGATTTTGGGGAAAGTGATAAATGGCCCATCTGCCTTCAAACTAACACACGTGCTCTCACAGGGTAGTTGTTGCATCTGACTCCAAACACTCTGCTGTGCTTTGGCAGCAGAGCAGTGTGTCAGCACTGTGTGAATGTAACAGTGGATCTGAATGTGCCACGCATCACACCTTGGCATCTCCTCAAACCAGCTCCTTAGACCTCGGCAGGAAAAAGCCCCGTTCAGGTACAATACAGATATAGATACTCAAGCCTCCCTTCAGCTGAGAGGCATTTAGCTTTGCTCATTGCAGGGACTGAGCTCACACTTACAGGTAGATTTGTGCCCATTCCTGAAGAGGTGGCCGAGGGCAGAGATGTGCACTACGTGTACCTCTCACTGGGTATGTGCTTTATTCCTCCCTCTTCCCCAGGGATTGGCTTTGGGCCAAGGTGAGAGGTAAGAGAGGGGACTTTGGCCCAGCCAGTCTTCATTCCTGTCGTTAAATAGTTCTGTGGAACAAGATTTTCTTAGAGCCAGGACTCCCTCTCCTCCAACCCCATGGGACCTTTGCTGTCTTGTGTTATTACTGCTGTATCTATTAAGATTAATGACTTCCAAAACTGTTCTAAAACTATTTAAGTGCATGATGATCCATCTGAAACTCATCTCCATTCTGTGCACAGGTCCCAGACATTAATATTTAGAGGTGACCACGCTGGCTTGTGGTGGAAATGAGGTAAATACACGTTATTTGGCAGGAGCTCTGTATCGGACAGAGCTTTCTGGCAGCAGACACAAGGCCTCACACAAATGAAAACTGATGGCTTGATATTTTGTTACATTTTTTTTTCCCACCAGAGCTATTACCTTTCTAATTGCAGGGATGGATTAAACGGAAGAGTGGGCTCGTTCTGGGAGAGGCTGCCATGTGTTAGCCTTGAGCTGTTCCCAGGGGAGCAGGGGCCGGGGGGATCCCCTCCTGTTCCCAATCTCTGCCCTGGTTGTGCTGAGCACCAGCACATCCCACCACTGGTGGACGAAGTTGGGGTTAAACACAGGCTGGTGTTGCACTAGAGGTGGCATTTCCAAGGGAATCTGTGCTTTCTGTGTGGTTCCAGGGAGGATACAACCAACTCTGCACTAATTCCCCAATATGCATCTCATTTCTCATGGATCTACCACACGAAGCCGTATTTAGATGATCTTTTAATTGCCAAACCTATCCCCGAGGTCTGCTGAATTCAGTGAGCAGGAAGGAGAAGTGGCTTCCAGAGGGGGTCAAGAGTGGCCAGTGGAGCTGAACGTGACAAAACATCCTTTTCTATGTCTTCATGTATTTTGCAGCAGAGTGAGGCACTGGGGTGAGGATGCTCAAGGTGGATTTGGTGGTTGCACATGTAAAGAAAGACCTGTTGGATCCCTGAAGCTTTGCATCTCGAGACCTTCCTCAAAGAACTCTCCTGTGCATTCTCAGTGCTGCCCCTGCCATCCCACTCTGGCTGTCCTCACGTGCCAGGGGACGTCATCCTGCCAAAGATCACAGAATCATGGAATCACAGAACGATTTGGGTTGGCAGGGACCTTAAAGACCATCTATCTAGTTCCATCTAGTTTGAGTGCAGATATTTGGTGCTCAGAAAGCAGATGAATCATCCATGTGCGTAGGTTTACAAACACCTTTAGCATTTTTGCTCTCCCAGGGGGGAACATGTACAGAAGGAGACTAACCTGGAGCTCTCCCAGTGACTGGGCTGACCACAACATAATCAGCAAAACTAGTTATAAGGTTAAAATGAAACACCTGCATGGAAAGTGTTTGCAGAAGAGTAGAACTCTTTTGCCTGGGAGCAAGAGAATTAGAGGCATTCATCCAGCTCAGTGAAATACCGTGAGATCTATGGGTGGGAAGTGCTAAGCATTACAATTATTATTTACTATATATTAATATTTGTTATTCAGGAGGATTTGTGTGTGCAGGGAGCTTGGAGGATCTGGTCTGGCTCTGTGTGTGCTGGGGCTCTCGAGGGATTTTTTAGTGTCTACCACAATTATAGATGAGGACTGAGTGAAACCTTGTGGTTTTACTCTACAAAACATTAAATTCAGTGACTGCCCATGTTTTCAGGGAAAAAAAATAAATGAAAAAAACCCCTTTCAGAATGTATTTGAATGATATTTCAATGCTATGGCTGGAGTGAAGTATTTTAAAAAAGGGATCACACATGGCTGTTTGAGAGAACTATAGGCTAATGCTCCTGGTCATAAGACCAAGCACTATGCTGGAGGGTGTCAGGTATTTTAATCCTCCTCTGTTTCCCCCAGCTTGCAGAGAAAATCCACCTGCAAGTCCTGTTCACACAGGTGGTTTTACCTCTGTGCTGCTCACAGTGGTTGATATTTTGGGCAAAGATGTTCCTGGCTGCAGCTTTTCTTGCTTCACCTTTCTGTACCTGCAAAGGAGAAGAGCAGAACAACACTGCCCTGTGGACTCAGGGGAGCTGGATTTTGAAAGATGACACATCTTTCTGTGTGAACTGCAAAAATTGCCAAGAAACATTTAAGGTGTGTTTGTACAATCGTTTACTGTACATCTTCAGATTAGTGAGTGCATTTAGATGTTTAGTTTTAAAAACCAGAGTTTATTCTGCTTCATTCTTGAGTAAACACTGGAAGTTTAGATCCTCCAGGCCGGATAAGACCTCTGGTTCATCAGGTCTGGCATTCTGCCTCTGGCAGTGACTCACATCTGATAGCAGGAGAGGTGCAGTGGGATGTGTGTGCTGGGATGTGGGGACCAGCTGGGCACTGTGTGCTCCAGTCCTGCCCCTCCTGAGCAGCAAACCCTTTGGTTTCACACTGTTACATCTTCATTAGTGTTAAAACACCTAGAAGTGGTAGATATGCCTCTTCTCAAGGGCTTCATTTTCTTCATCACTAGTGCCTGCAGAATGTGGCTCTTCCATGCCATGGCCATTCCAGCTCTCTGCCAAGAAACCTCCAGTGGATTCTGCTCTTCCATCCCACCAGGTCCCTGCTTGGCTCCTCCCTGCTGTGCTGGGGTTCCTGGGCCATGGCTCAGACACGTAGAAATTGCTGGTATTAAAGCCTGCAGGTGGGAAAAGCACTCCCCAGGTTCACCTCAGTGTTTCTAAGCGCTCCTCCCACAGCTCTACGGTGAGTCTGAGCTGAACTGTGGTTTGTTTTCTTTAAACTTCAACCCTTATGTGACATATAATAACTCTAAACTGCACTACAAGCCAAGATTACAAGGTATAACATGAGGTGAAACAGTATATGGGAAATCAGGATGCATGAAAGATTTTGTACAAAGGAAGTAACCCACTGTACATAAACCTGGGAGTTGCTCAGGGCAAACCTTTAGGATTTGATGGATTATTATCCCTGAGATCCAGTGTTAAAGAGTGTTTATTTATTATAGCTCCCTACTCCTCCTCCTCTCACCATGTCCCAGCCTTGGGGCTCTGAAAGACTCAGAAATCCCACTCTTCCCTGACTGCCTCATCACCAAAGCTCAGCACCCGGGGATGTGCATTCAATGCTCCAGCTCAGACCTGTGCTGCTCTCCTGCTGTCCACTGGGAATTAACAGTGGTGCAACCCTGAAGGTTTAGCACTCCTGCCCTCAGGAAACACGTGCTTCCATCCTTTCATCCCCTGTGCCCTCACGTCCCAGCTCTGCCACCCCACCGAGGGATTGTACCTGCTGCTTTTCACAAGAGCTGTGAAAGGTGACACTGTTCTAGTTCTGTCACCCAATGCTGCTGCTGAGCATTCCCAGTCCCCTAATTACAGATGTAAATGCAGTGAGTCAGGTCTCAATGGATGGCTCTTCCCTGCCTTCCTCTTGTTTGGGTGACTGACTCTTCCTCGTTAAGGCTGAATGGAAACTCTCCCATGAAAATGACCAGAAATCCTGTTTTCTGCACAGGTGCAGAGTTTGTGGGGTACAAAAGCTTCCTAAATTTCACTGAAGGAGTAGTTTGATGCTGAACTGAGGCCACTCCAGATCTGCCTCAAGGCAAATGAGACAGTAAAAGAACAAGGGTATTTGCTGTGAGCTTGCAATGCTTCCATTCCCTATTTTCCAGTGCTTCTTTTGGGTCAATTTGTTTTAAATGTGTATATTTCATGCTATTTAACTGCAAACTTAAAACAAATGCAAAATAAACCAGCTCCACTTTTTTTTTTTTTTTTTTTTAAATCAAGTTCTTTTTGTTTTGGTTGGAATTTGGGAGAAGTGACTGTGCCCTAAAGGTAAGAGGTGTGACCAGCAGAGCAGGGAGCATCCCTAATCCACTGACTGCAGTCACTCTCATGGTAGGTCTGGAAACTGGGAGTGTCTTTTGTCTCTGACAAAAGGAGCATCATGTTCAAAGCATCTATTACTTGATAAGTTACTCCTCCTGTAGAGATGGAAAGGAAATAACCTTGGAGGCCAGAGACAGAAATTACATTGTCCATTATGTCTGGCAGCACATAGCCCAGGCTTTAGTCATGAGTAGTTGTAACCATCTGAACTGCTGTGCTCCTGTGGCTTCCCTGGAAGGATTATTCAGCAGCCTGACCCATTTCATTATTGGGAAATATTTCCTGAAGCCTAAACCCTTCCTTTCTTAATCTCATCCCATTACTCTTAGTTATGCCCCCTGTACAACTGTAGATAATTCTGCTCCCTCCTTGATGTTTATACCCTCCAGATACTTGTAGGTTGCTGTGTCCTCTTTGCTGTTCCCTAGCTGAGCAATATTTATTTGGCTCTTTTATCCTCTCCTTAGAACTCAACCCATGCTCTCCACCCCAGCTGCCTTCCTGTGCTGCTCTGCTTTCCTCCAAACATCTTTCCAGCTCCTTCCCTGCCAGTGTTCTGCCATCAGGGACTCTGTGGGGTGTCCCTCAGGACACACATGGGTCCACATGCCCTGGCCAGGCTGTCACTGGTGCTTCTCTCCCATCTCCTGCAGCTTCTTGGACCAAACTGTGTTTTCAGCCTGCTTTGCCTTTCTTCTTCCAGACCCTTCCTCAGCTCCTCTCCTTCATCCCAGAGAAAAGGGAGCCAGAAACCAACTCTTTCCCCCTTCCTTAGGCAGCAGAACTTGCCAAGCTGCTGCAGGGATAACATCTTGCCATGGCTTTGATTTTCTTGCATCCTTTTTTAACCCAGAGCAGAAGGTAAACCCCAATGGCTACTTGTAGGATTATCAGGGTCAAAGCTGATGGTGGGGGAAGAATCCCAGGGTATCTGCAGCTGGAGAAGCAGCTGTCCAGCAGTGCTGCCTCGGGAGCCCTCCCGCAGTTTGCCCACGGGCTCGGTGGCCGTGGGAAGATGCTGTGAGGTGCCGTGTCCCCTTTCACAGCTCCCATCATCCCTGGGCAGCCCTGAAACCCGAAACGCCTTCTCCCAGCCCAGGGCAGGCCGGCTGCTAATTCCTCCCGGTGTAAATTCCCACCCGGAGCTGTTTTCTGACAGCGGGCGGAGCGCGGGCGGGGAGCGCTGCCCCGGCCACTACAAATTAGAGCGCTGAGTGGCAGCTCTCGCAGGGATGCTGCTCCCTTCTCCTGACACGCTGGGCTGCCTCGGGCTGCAGGCTCTTGATCATCGTGGCATGTTGCCCTCGGTGTCCCGCCGTTAATTATTTCTGTGTTGGGTTGCGGTATCATCTTCCCCTGACCAGCAGCGCCTGCAGCAACGACAAGAGCAAAGCCAGCAGGTGACTGGGAGCCCTGGGCGGTGGCAGTGGGTCAGCTGGTTCCCTCCCAGATTGCTGTGCCAGTGCTGGACTGTAAAGTCTCAGCAGCAGGATATTTGCCTTCCTCCTTCTCCAGCATGTGAGGAGGATCCAGATGCACCTCACCGGTGACAGGAGAGATGTGCTGGGGCAGGCAGGTGCTCAAGGGCAAGGTCACATATTGAGTGCCTGTGGATGACGCTCCCTGCCCTCCAGAACGTCTCTGGAGGTGAGATTGTTGTGTCTTGCATGAACAAAGTGGGGAGTTGGGCTGGGAGGGGAGATTGAGGCCTGGTTCAGAGCAGCAGTGGCCACCTCACACTCAGAATCACCCTGGCCATGGCTGCAGGGCATTGCCCTTCCTCCTGGAGGCAGAAATCCAGCAGGATCAGGTCGTGTTGGAGTCCTCTGGTCCAACTAAGCCAGCCTGGAAGGACTCACTGCAAACCAGCACTTGCACATCGTTACGGGGCAGCCTGTGGCCAGTGTGTGGAGAGGAGCTCCCTCAGGAGAATCCACCCCTCCTGCCAGCACCTCCTCCTGAGCCAGGTGGTTACAAATACACAGCTCCTGTGAAATGGAGTGGCCAACCTCCCCTCCAGCAGCACAGCCAGCTGTCATTGGGTGCTGGTGACGCTGTTTGTTGCACTAAACACCCGTGTGAACCCCGGGCAAGGTGTGCCCTCGGCAAGCCCCGGCTCACAGCTCTCCTTCCCTAACCCCTCCAGCGAGGGCAGGAGCTCCCTGCAAGCCTGGTCGTGCTGAGACACCCACCAAGGGCTGTGCACAGCATCGCTGGCTGTCACTGTCACACGGGGGAGGGCAGTGCCAGGGGCACCAAGCGGGTACAGCTGCCTGGGCTCGGTCTTGTGGTGGTACAGGGGTGGAAGAGGAGGCTCCCAGCTGGACACGGTGCATTGCTCCTTCCTGTCACACAGCCAGGGCACCACGGGCACAGCTGGGCACAGCCTGGCCACTGACTCAGGCAGGACTGCTGTCAGGCCAGAAAGCATTTACCCTTCAAAATACACTTTGAATAGCATGAAACTGGCACCTCCTTATAATTATGAAGCTGGGGAGCTCTGTTGACAGTGTGAGTCAGGCTGCCCTGGGCTTTGTGAAGGTGGTTGCCCATGTTACGTACACATATGCTCAAGCTCATGCCAGGTGGGAAGGACGGCTGTCACGCTTTCCTTTCCCTGATTTTAGCAAATTAACATTATTAGGAATACACATATTAATTCACTGATTTGTGAAGCGTAACTTTGTATACTTCTGTCTACATTTGCTATAAACCCATGTATTTTAACAAGGATCACCTTTCTGTTTGCTTATTTCAGTTTATGGTTTGCAAAGCAGCAGCCATTGACAGCTATTGATCTTTTTGGTCTATCTGGGCCTGACTGAATTTGAGACTTAATTTGTTCTTTTCTCTTTTGCAGGAAAATATTTCACTTTGCTGTGGGCAGTGTTATTGACACCAGGCAGCATTTTAAAGAAAATGGTTCGGTGTTGCTTGTGTCCTGTTTTCCCAAAGGTTTTGCTTAGCTGCATGTTTGTACAGCAGAATACTTTCTGCTGTTCTTCCTTGTGCCTATTCTTTCCATGAATACCATTTCACTGTGATCTGACAAGCTCATACTGCTCCAGTGCAACAACTTGCCCATACATATTGTGGTGTTGTGTTAAAGAGCTCCCTCATTATTTCAGCACAGTGTGTATCTCCAGCCTTTGTCAAGGCTTGTTTGATTCAAACGTGTTTGTCTTATCAGAGGGGGGAAAAAAAAACAACCAACTCTTTAGAACTGTCAATGGGGACAATTAATAATGTTAAAAAAAACAAGTAGAAGAATAGTGCACCCCTAAGGAATGCCTGGCTGTTATGGCACCAATGAGGAAATAAAGTATTGGAGCCAATTTGGGAACGAGCTCTGTGTCCCAGGCTCACTGCAAGCCCCAAATGGGGAGTGTCACATATGAAGATGGGTGATGGCTGGAAGCATCAGGGATGGGAAAGCTCCTGGGTGTCCTCCCACAGGGACCAACACTGGTCCAGGCAGGACTAAGGTCACCCCCTGCCCCTCTGCTGAGAAGTGTGCACTTCTCCTGAGTGCCATTTCTGCATAATGGAATTGTTAAATGAACTTTTAAGTCATTAGTCAGGAAAACTTAAAATTCCAGTGAAAAATATGAAACAGTCTTAAAAATTCCTCACAGCCTCCAGCTCCATAACTATTTGGAAGAACCTACATTAATCATTTAATAGTTATAGTATTCCTTACTCTAAATTCACACTTTTAGCCAAAAGTAGCTAAGAAGCTGGATTTCATGCTTTTTGACCATTTTGTTTTTTCATGCTGACAGGTGGATCAGAGATAAGAATTTCAAGGCTTTTACCTACAAGGCTTGACTCACATCTCTAATACTAATTTATACTGACGTGGCCTCACTCCCATCGCTGATGCCACAGAACTTACACAGGTGTCAGTTCTGCTCCAGAAAACTTCCATGGAGCTTTGGTAAGGTGAGGAGGATGTGTCAATCTTCTGTGGTGGTTTTACACCTGCAAAGCCCCCCGATTCAGCTGCTCTCCAGGGTGAGTGTGTGGACTGTCACTTCTTGCCTTTCTTGCCTCGGGTGCCCATCAGTAAAATGGATGTCACCGTATCCTGTTTCAAAATGCTCTGGAGTAGCTGTTGTAGGAGTTGTTGGCAGCTGTCAAGAGTTGTTCCAGGCAGCTCTCATATCAAATTAATTTCATTTTCAGATGATAAAAGGAAGCAGCTTTTTATTTCTCAGGATATACTTTAACTTCTTATTGTTTTATTCAACCCCCTGCCATGACCCAAATCTGAGCTGCCCAGGTGAACAATATCAGCTCTCACATCAGAGGGTCCAAATGCATGTACAGTGCAATCTGAACAGCAGAAGGGAAGTGAGATGACTTCACTATTGCTGGAAAAAAGCAGGTCAGTGTCTTTTGTTTAACACTTGCTTTGCTTTTGCCATTCAGTGCAAAACCAGGAGCTCCCCTTCCATCTGAATTTGTGACCTAGAGTAACTCTTGGTGTTTTGGATCCACCCTGAGGAACAGAAAACCAAACTTTGCCTTTGCTTAAATCAGAAGACCGAAGAAAATTTGTAAAGCTTGGCCAGTATGATTTGATGAGTGTTTAGAAGTGCAGAGGGAGGTTGAACACGCTTGACTTGCAAACTCTTTTGGACTTTTTACCTGTGGACTTTCATGGAATTCCTCACTTGCTCTGCTCTGCGCTGTGTGGGAGCTCACAGGGTCCCTCTGAAGATAATGGGTCCCTTTGCAAGACAGAGAGAGAACAAGACCCCAAGGAGAAAACAATGATCAGCCTGGGAGTACTATGCTTCTTAATCAGGAAAGAGATTAAAATATCTTGAACCAGATATTGCCATAGCATGGGGTGGCAGCATGTGCACGGCTTCTTTTGAGTCTCTCCTTCTTTCCCTTCCTTAGCCAGCAGAGATTCCTGGCAGTGGGATGCAGGGCTGTTTGTACTACTGATGTGGTGCTCTTCTACTCCTACTTAAATGGAGCAGAGCAATTCCCACTGCTCCCAGCCTGGATTGTGTTGCCAGCACTCAGTTCACTTGGAAAGCTTTGGTCTTATTGCACACATTCAGCACACACTCTTTTAAGTGGTTTCCAGCACTCTCCATAGAAAGAAGGGGGAAAGATAATGATCCTGTGGAAATCTGGGAAAGGACTGAGCATAACCTTGGTGTGCAGGCTGACATTCAAGATCTTCAAGGCTGTATGTTTTGCTGCTCTTTTCAGCAGCCCCAAGACAAGAGACCAAGGCAAAGACAGTCTAAGGTAGTTAGATTCCAAGTACACCTGCACACCCAGGTCCATCTTTTCATTCCTATTTTTCTTATTGCCCTCAGCGTATGCAGAGACCTGTGTGAAAGCAACACCTGCTTTTATTCCTTTTCTACCATTGCATTCCATGAAGTGCATTCTTTCCTGAAATGCTCCACTACGGCATGATTCCAAACCCTGACACACTTGGGTTTCACTGGGTTCTTTGCACGTGTTCCTGGCAGTGATCCACAATCCCTAATTACGACTCTTAGCAGAGGTTCAGTACAACTGAACTCTCAGTTGAGCCCCAGAGCTGGTCTCCCTGCCTGGAACCATGATTTCATGGCATTTTCAAGTAGGCTTGGCTGCCAAGGCTTTGTGCTTCTCCGAGGTGAGGCTGGTCCCCATTTCCCCACCACCACCCCCTTGGGGGAGCCACCAGGTCCACAAGACCCAGCCTAGGTTAGACCAAATGAAGCATGAGAAAAAACAGGCAGTTCCTTCACATTTTTCCTCAGAGTCTGGGACATGACCTGGAAAAAAGGTGCCCCAGGGAGGCTGAGCATCCCTCCTGCAGGGAGGTGGCAGAGCCCGGGGCACGCAGGCTGGGATCAGCTCCCACGCTGGAGCGTGAGGCGCCAGTGCAGGATTACTCAACCCTCCTTTTTTATAACCAGCCTGAAAATTTTCCACTGTGCCCCATGTGTGCTGCAGTGCTGGTAGGGAGCACGGTGGCACTGACTATTGTATCAGAGCTTACTGAATCTTTCAGGAGTTCTGGCTGGTGTCCTGAGGAGCATTTCCATCCCTGTTGCCGCTTTTTGGTCCTGCAGCGGCGCTGCTGAATCCTTTTCCAGTTCAGGTCCCTGTTTCCAGGGAAATAACTTGCAATTGCCCCTTGCTTCCTCCTGAGTCACCCCGTGTGAGCTTTGAGTTTTATGGGAAACATGAGCAACTGCCATAAAATCTCAATCTCCTTTGTCCCCGAATGGCATCGTGGGTGCAGTAAATTGCACATCCCGTTGGATCTTTGGAGCTGTAAGATGATTTGTGTCCTATCTGCAGAGACATCTAGATCAGCTTCACCTTCCTGGGGAGGTTTGAATAGCTGAGGCTGTCAGGCTCTCGTGGAGGATGGCCCAGGTTTGGAAGGCACTGTTCTCAAGTTCAGCAGAGCCTCAGGCCAGGCTCTGCTTTGGAGGCTTAATTCCCTTTCCCACTAGACCATCTGATTACGAATAACCGTGACTGAATGTTGTATGTCGAAATCCATAATCCCCTGCAAATTGTTTAAAGTCTTGTCCATTGAACTGCAGACCTTTATCAGACAACAATTTATGGGATTCCGTGTCTGGCAAATGCAAATATAATACGTGCTGTGACATGTTTTGGTGTCAGATTCTCTGTATTATTGGATAATATTATATAGTTCCAGGCTCACGTGAATAATAACCCCAATTAAAACGTGATCTTTGCCAAAAAGTATAAATAAATCTATTTTAGGCAGCTTGAGTATTTCCTTGTCAGGCTCTTCTATTTTTTAAGCCCCCGTTTTTATTTTACAAGTTGCTCTTCTCAGCATTAATCCGTGAGCAGCACACTGTGAGCATCACAGGCTCTCCTTTCATTTTGCTCTCAGAGGTAAATGGGGAGTGGCACTTCCATGTCCAAAAAAGCTGGGTGATGAGAATCAAAAATTGTAAAGTTGCACCGTGCTGTAAAAGAGATTTTCTGACTTTTTTTCCTTTTTACTGAGCTTAACTTTGCTGCACTAGGGAAGATGTCTGGTCTCTGGGAAAGACATCTGTGCAGAGGGCTGTGGTGCAGATAGCCTCGAGCAAGACCTGCACAAGCAAACAGCAAGTCAAAGGCAGCGAAGAGGGACGGTGTGTTGAGCTATCCCAGGTTCAGGGCTGCACTAACAGAGCCACAGAGCTTTTGGTACCCAAAAAAGGGGCTCTGGGCAGTGAGACATATGTTACAGAGGCACCAGCTTGCTCAGTGCAACCTCACACATCTCAAACAAAGTAGGTAATTTTTTTTTTCCAGTGGAGATGTGCTGAGATGTTTAAAATAATGTTTGCAGCCACTGGGCTGTACTCAACAATGGTGCAGATCTGGGGGGTTTACTTGGAATGGGATTGTGCTAAGTATAAGGATTTACTGCTTTCCTCACAGTTGGATGCTATATTTTATTCTACCAGTAAATAATGAAGGCAGAAGAATTGAAATTTAAAATCTTAGAGAAATTCGTTTCTTAACCTCTTACTGGGCTGCTGGACTTGGAAAAAAACCCCTTATTCCTTGCTCAGGCAGCTAAAAGGTGTGCAAAAAATGAACATTTCTAGTCATTTCTGTTTGAAGAGATGGTTCACATAAGCATTTCCATGAACTTTATGCTCACCTGGAGAAAAACCCAACAACAAGGAGGTGAAAGCAAAAAAGAAGAACGGGGTCAAACGTGCTGCAAGTGTAAACCTGAATAGTGCTGACTGAGGGCATCTCTGGTTCAACGTGAGAGAAACTGGAGTTAAAACATGTGGTGTGGTGGGGAGGTTGTGTCTGTGGGGAAGATGTCCATCAGGATTGTATCTCTGCAGGGAAATCCCACCACTGCAGAGATGGCATCACTTTCCTCTCCTTGATCCCCAAGCCCATTCTGATCCCTCAGGACCTGACTGGGACTTTTTTTTTCCCTTGCTATGGACTCAGGTTATCCTTAGCTCTTCACTTGGGTTCCTGCAGGCTGGGGAGGGTATATTTTTAAATGGTGTAAGTGGGAATTTTGATTCAGGGCTTTCTGAAATCCCTGGAACTGAAAGCCTGAAGTTCAGGCTGCTGCACGGTTTCCCTGGACACGTCTTCTTTTTTTTTCTTTTTTTTTTTTTTTTTTTGCCTGGAAATTTTATACCAGTGGAATTAGGGGATTTTACATATTTATCCAGGATTTCCAGCATCTGGTGCGTGGCTGGAGCAGTAGCCCTGTCACTGCCATAGACCAGTGTGCTCCCACATGGCTGTGCAGCCCTGGGGCATCCTGACCCCATCCCTGGGTGGGCTGGGTGGGCCTGTCCACCACGGCAGCCACGTGGGTGACCCAAAGCTTGCCAGGAGCATGTGCTACCAAGCACACAGCTCGCTTTGGGCAGCCCCACACCGAGGAAACAAGCTGCTGTTGGATCAGAGCCTGAGCTCAGCTGTCCTGGTGGAAATCAGCAGGGATGCTGCTCTGAGGGATGGAGTTTATCCACGAGACAGACAGACAAGCATCAGCTGTGGGAGTGTGTCGTGCAGCAGAGTGGCTGAGAGCATTGCTGACATGGTAATGGCTGGTTCTTTTATTCTCTAACCCATCATTTGTTGTAACAGCCCACAAAGTGCTTTACCCTCAGGTAAATTCTCCAAGAGGAATGGTTTCCTCTTTTGCCTCTGGACAGTAGCTGGGTCTGAGGCAGCTAAACCCAACCAAGCAACGAGGGATAAGAAGAAAACCATTTTTAAGAGACCTGATGATAAATTTACACTGGACTTGGCAGAAGCCTGTGATGTTGGATGGATCCAACCAAAAATTGGCTCCAGGGGTGCCGAGACACAGAATCTCCTCAGTTCTTTGGTCCTGTCCTCATGAGCTGATTTCAGCTTCAGTCAGAGAAGGCAGAACGATTTCCAGTACTTCCCTCAGCAATGCCCATCCCTTGGTCCTGGCATCTCATGGCACGTGACAGAGGAGGTGTTGTGAGCATTGGTGGGATGGAAAACCCAAACCCTCTGTTTGTGTGTAAAGATTGATCTGAAATCTTCTATTTCTGAAGTATTTTATTCTTTTCCCCCTGTTTGCCAGATCTCTTTAATGACACATTTCCAGGTTGCATGAGAAAGCAAGGAAGCATGAGAAAAATGTCATTTAAATGCATCTAGGCATTTTTGTTCGTCAAAACTCTGTTTACTCTGTAAATTTGACAACCATTTCAATAAAATTTTTATAAAACTGGAATAGAGAAAAATGAAGCTTTTCATCCAATATGTCCAATACAACGAACAAACTGGAACAATTGAGTTTTACCCTTTCTTTTTCTCAAAGTAGTGTTGAAAATGTTTGGAAGGGACAGTGAAAAATTGTGCTTTAAGATTATTTATATCTCAGGCTAAGGAAAAGTAATAAGTGAGGTAGTTTTTATACAATTTCAACTTCCAGGAGAACCTTCTGTGCAAAAAAAAATTATCCCACTCCCACAGCTCCATGAAGGGCCATTCATTAACCTTTTGGGGGAGATGAACAAAATCCAGATAGCTTTGCTAAATATGGGAACTGACAACTAACACACTGTTTCAGAGACACAATAGAAATCTTTTGGATGAGGTAAATCTGACCAGAGATCAACTTTGCTCAGGATATTTTCTAATAGGAAAGAAGCAGTGGAGTCATCCAGAGCCCTTTGAAAATTTATTGCTGTGCTCAGGAATTCCTCGTGCATCCCAGGACTGGGAATCTGAGCAGCAGGCTGCTGTGGCAAGTAAAAAAATAAATGGTGTTATCTTGATAGCCAGATAACACAGGATCTGCTCACATAAAGTCATTTGGAGAATATTGTTTGTGAAAACCTCTTTGCTTTGGATCCATTCCTTCTCCTTTCCGTTTTCTGATAAAAAATCCTAAACACCAAGCAGTTAAAGGCTGCCATAAAACTGAGAAGAAACACTGACACTGGTGCTTTATCACGCTCCATCTGGGAGGCGAGCCAGCTCTTCCTACTTCAAGTTTATTTCTCCTACTCTGCTTTACCTCAGATAATGTCTCATAAACAGTTAAGAGGGTCATTTGTAAATGTCTTGGAATGGTTATTGCTCTCATCATAGGCTTTGGATCTTCGTGCTTTCAGTTAGTGAACATCAAGGTAAAAATCAAAACAAATTCCCCAGCCCAGGGTAATGACTATTTGGGAATTCCTCCTGTTCCTAGCACAGAAAAGTTGCTATTTTTCCCCACCTCATTTTTAAATTGAAAGATTCATCTCTCAGATTAGGTGAGACTTGCTTTCCAAGCTTGGTATATGACTGAACTTCTGCTAAACCAAGGACTAGAATACCTAAACCAAGAGCTCAGCTGGAGCATTTTGACAGAATATGGTCCCAAAAGAGTGGGTTACTGAGCAGCAAAGTCTCTGGAGGGAGGGGGGGCAAACTGCTTATTTCAACCAAACCTGGATACATTCTACCCAACCCTTTGTCCTGGCTTTGTTAAATGAGTTAAAACTCCTGGTAGCCAGGAGCAGCAGCAGCAGCATGAGTTGGGAGGGCACAGAGAGCTGCTCTCTCCTTCTCCTCATTTGTGCCTTGCTCATTGGTGCTCCTTTTTTTGGGGAAAAGAAAACCCAGCATCCCTGTGCCCTGCTTTGAGCAGCAGCAGCAATCAGGGCTCCATCCCCACACTGCAGTGTGTGTGTCAGGCCATGCTGTGAAAAATGGGAGTTTGGCTAATTTCTCGTGGCTGTGTTTGAAGAGGCAGCTGCGTCAAAAGACATTTACAATAATCTTTCATGTTCTCCAAAGGGAAAGAATCCACCTGTGTAATCTTTTAAGTTAAGCTTCCCTCAGGTCTTGTTTAACATTATGAAAATGGCAGCTCATATAATTTTATTATCTGAGCTAAATATGATTCCTTCTCTGTCTTCCAGCTATTTCTCCTAATCCTTATCAATAAAACTACTAGGGTATAATGATTTTATAGGCTGCTGCTTCTTCGTCTTCTTTCTTTTATTACTTCAAGTGTATTCTCTTCAAATAAACCAATTAATCTCACAATTAGAAACGCAAAGCAACATTATGCAACCCACACAGCTACATCAGTCAGGAATGCAGAAGCAGAGATGACCAGATATTTACTTGTGGTGTCCTAGTTGTCAAAGGATTCCTCGGGAAACAACAAAGAGAAGAATGTGTTGAACTGGGAGAGGAAATGGGGTTTCCTTGTGAGTTTGATTTGGATTATTTAAGGATGGGCTGTTTGGAGAAGTCCTGCTCTGAGCATCTCTGCTCTTCTTCGGCTGTAAGACAAGGAAAGATAAATTCCCTGGATTTACTGTGTACCAGGAGGGTGGTGGGCCGAAGCTTTGGAGGAGACTTCATCTGACCAGAGAAATCAAACTGCAGGAGGTGCAACAAATTAGAAATTGTTATTTACTGCCAATCCTAAGGAACTCATAACTGCTTTGATAATGAGATGCAAGGCTGGGGCTTGCAGACTCAAACCTCGTCTCTTTGCCCTGAGCAAAATGGGTATCTTCTGTGTCTTGACCCTCCATAAGACAGGAGTGATGAGAGATGCCTACTTCAAGCAACATCAGAGATTCCAGCTGATGTTTTTAGTATACCCTGCAGCAATCACTAAGTAATTATTATGCACTAATTTTTTTTTTTTTTTTTTTTTTCAGCCCAAGCCTGTAGTTTCTGCTCACTCAGGGGTAATTTTAGACTGCTGCAGTCAGTGTGGTATCACGGTTGAAGTTGGTGTGAGTGGATGTATCGTGGTCTGAGCTTTAGGGAGGCAAAATCTCTTCTTGTGCAGTACAATATATGTCATTGTAGGCAGGGTGTATTAGTTATCCTTTCATACACGGAAAATAAATGACCGTAAAGCTCCCCAAGTCACACTGTCTGTATCAATTGTCTGTGTCTGCAGAGATTCCAATACTGGATGTCAGTGATTTAAAAACAAAATTAAATGCTCCAACTAATTATAGTTCTGTGCACTCATAGTTACCTCTGAGTATTTGCAGCTGTCAGGTTCAAATATTTCTAATAACTGTGCCTGTGACATTTGTTCAACAGATGAGGTAAGAATAAAAGATAAAGGGGCAACAGGCTGGTTTGAGGAATGGCAAGGAGATCGGATACAGAACTTGATGCCATGAGCACTGTAACACAAGTTTGAAGGTGGACTTGAATGCACCAGATTTTGCAACTAAAATTACACAGCAGGTGGTAACACTGGAGAGCAACAGGGAGAAAACACCGTGTGGAGGAAATGTGGAGAAATAAGTGTTACTCCAAGCCCAGAACTGAGGAGGCTGAATGTCAAGGTTTCTCTCAGGATGGATTTAAGGTCCTGGAGCAGCTCATGCCATTTCTGTCCTGTTTTGCCATGGAAGGAGGGCAGCACTGTGCAGATGGTTGTCTTGCTCTAAAATGCAGAAGGACCAAATCCTCTGTGCAGAAGACTTCACCTCTGGGCTTCCCTGCAGCACAGCCTGGTGCTTGTGTCCACCTCACCCTGCACCAGTCCTGCATTTCCCTCCCCTTTTCTGCACAGGTCTTCACTCTTTCCAAGCTGCACTTGGAGATTTCAGGACTGGAACACCCTGTCTGTGTTTTGCATAGCTCACTTTTCTGTTTTTTTCCCCTTCCAAATAATTTTTTTACACATTTCTGTCCTCAACCCCTTCGACATGCTGTGTGTAAGACACGAGATAACGACAGCAATATAGTTTTTCAAAGACTTCCACTGAGAATTCCCATCATGACACTGCTGACAGGAGATACCTTAAAAAGAAAGCACCATAAGGAATAACACATGTTTGGTGTGGGGTTTTTTAGTTTTGGTTTTTTTTGGTTTTTTTTTTTTTTTTTGGTGGTGGGAGGAGTGGAGGGAAGAAAGATTAGTAGACTATTCTCAATGTATACGTCTCAGATCTGTGATCTTTGCTGCAGAATCCAACTGTGCAGATCTATCAAGTTCAGCCATGCTGGGGTATGCCACACAGGTGGATGGTTTAATCTTGACAGTTCAGCTTCCAGCTGAAAGGAGACAGAAAAAAATGAGATGAAAAAAAAAACATGCTAAAACCTGCTCAGCTCCCAGCCAGGCTTCGGAGCCGTGCTGCTGGAGAACACTGCTGCTCGTGGAACAAAGCCTATGGGTGGCTCTTTCAGTCCCTGGTACTACTCTGGTTTTCCTAGAGCAATTGTAAAATAGCAAGGACCCTCCCACCTCCCAAAGTAAAGGAGATGGGGTGCAGTTCTGCTTTGATGAGGAAGAAGCAGCAGCGTGGATATGTCCTTGCAGGACTTACACTGAAACGCAGCTGAGATCCCTGAGCGGAGCATGCATTTCCCAGGGGAAAATGATGGTACCCAAAATCTGTACATTTAGGACTGGGTCTTGAAAACTGCACATCCTGCATCCACAGGGCCCCCATTTCATTTAAATAGGACAAAACATCCAGTTCTCAGCAGGAATATTTCAGAACTGCCTTGCTCACCCGCTGGTTACCCCTGGAATGTGGGAGGTTTGGGTGCATGTTGCATTTCTGCTGCAAACTTCCAGATGCATGGGCAGCATGCAGTTAGCATGGCTTGGGTTAACATTAAAAAAGGGAAATGTTAATGAAATGCTTAAGCACATACCTATGACACAATCTGAAACAGGTGGATGTGGAGCCATTGAAGGGCTCATGCTTCACTCAAACCAGATGTGAAACTCCTGTTGCCATCCTAGGAGCAATGATCAAGGGCAGGAGATGGCTGTTAGTGAGCATGATTTAAAACTGACTTTGGAAAGAGTAATTTATGCTTTGGAGCCTCCTCAGATGTGTACCCAGTAGGAAATTCTGTAGCTACACCTGTTTACACATCTTTGGGCTCTCTGAGATGCTAATGAGAAACCCAGCCCTCACGGCACGGGGAGAGACTGTAACAATTACTGAGCTCCAGAAAGAAAACGGGTTCACTGACTGATTTATCAGCAGGCTTTCCTGGAGGACAGATAATTCATGCCAGGAGTTTTGAGGGGCCACCAGGCTGCACTCAGATTTTGCTGGACAAGGCTGGAGGCTGCATCCAACAGCACTGGTAACACAGAACTCTGGAGCCAGGGACTGTCCAAGACGAAGCTCCCTTCACCTCTCCTCCTTTTTGCTTGCAACTACATTTTTAAATACCCATCTGCCCTTCAGGTTTGTGAAGACTTTTAAACTCTCTGGGGTTTCAGATTGTGTCACTCCTGTTGGGAAGGAGTGACATTCTCCTTCTTGGCATTCTTCATTCTTGGCAACCCATGCACTTGAGGGCCTCACACTGCATCAAGGCTTGCTGGGGGCTCAGCATCTGGTTAACAACCCCGTGCCCTGATCCCTGGCCATTAGTGCTGATTGTTAATGCAAGTAGAGAGAAATCAGTGCCCCTGGACTGGGGATGCAGGCAAGAGTAAGAGACCAGCTCATCACACCCAGTCCCTGATGGTCCCCCTCCAGCTGCAGGAGAGGAGCATCCTGCAGGAGTGTGTTGGCTCTCTGGAGAGACCTTTCCTCACCAGATGTTGGGAGAGGGGCTTCCTTTGGCCATGGTCACCCTCTAGGAAATGACAGAGCTGTGGCAGCTCCTCCACAGGACAGAAATAAGGTGCAGAGTTAGACAACCTGTGTCCTCTTCCCAGGAACTTTCTGTTCCAAAACCTCACCATCTCCCCAACAAGCTTTTCCCCAGAAAGGTGAGGAACGGGGGAAAAGCAGAGGCACTCTTTGAAGAGCTGGTGAAAACCCACAGTTTTGCAGAGATCCTTCTGTTAGAGATGCCCCAAACTGGGGCTGGATCACGGGGTGGCACCAGCACTCCTCTGCACAGCCGTAGGTGTCTGCACCTCTTCACGCCTCGGGAGTTCGGGCTGGGAGTGGTGGGAGTGAGGAAAACGCTCGGGGAGCTTGCAGGATCAAATGGGTTGTTTAGGCACTAGCCATTATAATTTTGTTTGTGAAGCACCGCTTTACTTTGTTAAAGATAAATAAAACATGGTAAAAGATGAATAAGGCTCAGTGTAAATGGCCTTGCATGTTCAAGAAGCCGCTCCTGCAGATTTGGGATGTGATTCCGTGGTGCGGATGTGCTCCTACCAAAGCCACTTGGAGACTCCAACCCCAACCTCATCATTCCTCTTCCTAGAATCAGATTGCAAACCAGCAACAAGACTTCTGCTTAATTATAGCCCGAGGAGTGATGTTTGGGCTGTGAATCACATCAGATTTCACACCGATAGATGAGGAGTACATGTGCTGATACCATCTGCAGATGGGGCACAGCTCGGGGGTGCACACTGTGGTGAGGAGCCACCCTGCTCTGCTGTGTCCCTGGCAGGTCCCCTGGGCTCAGTGGGACCCACGCTGGGACCACTGAGCACATTTCTTTGCTGAGCCAAGTGCAGCTTTCCTGCCATGCAGCCTCTGTGCTCGCCCCTCCTCTCATCCCCGAAAGCCTTGGGAATTGGAAGACTCCTTTTTCTCTTTGCATAAGCAGGACATAAATTCAAAGGGTTCTGCTGAATATTTGTTAAGATACATATTTATGTGCAAAACCCTCCCTACCCCTCAGAAACCATTTAGTTAAAAGAGGATAAAGATGATTTACTTATGCCTTAGGGCTGTTGCTATTTAAACACTGTACATTTCTGTCTATTTACTCTGGTATTTACTAAAAAAGCATAGTTAAATTAGCAGTGGCTGCCTCTCCTAAACCATTTCTGAAGGCTCCTGCAGCACTTCTTTAAGGGAACAAACTCAGGGATGAACAAACCACGTCATTCTGGCTGTAGGACAGTGAAAGCAAGCCCCCTTTTCCAGTGGCCACAGGGAAAGACAACGTCTACAGATTCCTCAGTGTGACAAACTGCTTGTTTTGGTGAAAACCCCAGCTTTGCAAACTGTGTTGCCACCACACGCTCCATGCAGCATCCCTGGGATGGTTTGCTCTGTCACCCAGGTCCCCCACACAGCTTCCTGCCATCCCATGAGCTCTGTAAATGGTGCCCAAGGGGCAAAAATCCCCAGGATTCTCCCCTCTTTGAGCTTGCCAAGGTTCTTTTTTCTGCTCAGGGGTATTAGCAGTAATGACACTGGTGCAGTTGATAACTGGTTGGCTGTGCTTAATGACCCGAGGCACGACAGCTCCTCTCAGCTGGCTCCCAATCCCCAGGAAATGCACCCCGGCCTGATTACTGTCGCCTAAAGAGTCACACATGTACCTCAGGAACCTTCTCTTCATTAACTTCACCTGTGTGCAGAGAGCTGCTGCACAGGCATATTTTTTCAATCAGATAATGCATTTTCAATTAAATGACTTGGTTTCTCCCCGTTTTTCCCTTCCTTTCCTGCTGTACAGGAGCTATCTGTGTTTCATGCTGTAATGGGACCTTGCCATAAAGTCGGCTGTGTTCTTCTGAAGTGATGGCCACGATAATTAAGACGCGTTACGCTTTTCCACTGAGCCTGCGTGTGCCACATGGACATGCAGCACGACTGGGAGCAGAGGCTGCTCCTGAAAATTCAGGACAAGGTGTGACAGATGAGAATTCCTGGTGAGGAGTCACTGAAGAACCCTGGGCAAGCAGGAAGCTCCGTATTCCCGTCCCTGCCTGCCCGGAGTTCCCCTGCAGATGGCTTTGGCAGCGGCCTAAGAAAGGAGCACGCACGTTTTTTTGTGAGCATAATGAGTGATGTATGGCAAATGTTTGCAGAGCAGCTGAGAAGAAAAGCTGCTGGGGCAGGGCTTTGGGTTTTCACACCGCAATAGTGAGCTAAGGAGGGGGACCTGGAGATAATGTGGCTTTGGGGGAGTGCCGGCAGGGTTGAATTAAGCATGAATCAGAAAACTCTTTTGAATAGCGAGGTGATAAATAGGAAAGGGTTTCCACTCCAGAAACAACATTCTCCCTCTAAATGAATGTTTTCCAGAGTTGTTCAACCATGGGTGTTCCATGTTTGAGGCTTAGCCTTTGGTGGCAGGTGGGAAATTGCATGTGCTCCTTGCTCCAGAATGAGGAACAAGAACAAGAACAAATCTGCTCTTTCCCAGACACAAAGAAGCCAAGAGCACCCAAAACCAGACTAGGATGGCCCCAAGCACCAGGCTCCCTCCTGTGCAGCTCTGTTGGGAAGTGAGGGAGGGGTTGTTGCTCTGGGTTTCATTTCCTGGGTTGCTGGTGAGCACAGGAATGGCATTTTGCAGGTGAGGCAACAATCCTGTGGCAAAAAAGTTATCCCTCAGTCTTGGTACCCAACTGGGTTTGCTGAAACTGCTGGTGGTTTTCATCTCTCCAAGCCCTGTCCCAAACTTTGCAACTTGTCACACTTGGCATTGCAACGTGGGAATGACTCATGAAGACCAAAGACATCTGGAAGTGGCAGATTCAGGCTGTGCTTTGAAAAAAATGCCTTATTTATTAAGTTATTTATTTTTCTCCTGAGCAGGCACCAGCTCTCTGGGACTGCAGAGTGCTTTGGGTGGAAATTCTGGTTTTGTTTTGCTGTGGTTGAAGGGTAGAAAGGGGGGCAAATAAGTGAGATGCTCTTCCAGCCCTCAGGCAGGGTGGACTGGGTGCTGGGGCTCCCATACAACTTCTTTGCTCAGGAAAGAATATGGGTCAATGTATTCTGTTTTCTTTTTAGTATCACATAAGAGTTGGAAAAGATGCCTTATTTTTAAAGTGGTTTTTCCTTTGCTAATGTGGCTTCAACAGTCTTCTGAAGAAAGTGGTACAAAAGGAATGACATTTGGAGAAATTTCCCATGTATAAAATGTTAAATAGCTTTACAATGAAATATGAAGTAAATAACTTTGAAGCATACTTATTCCTTGTTCTTGGTGAATTCTTAGGGCTTGCATTGCATGGGGATCTTTTTTTCAGGAAAAAACCATAAAAAACCCAAACCCTTTGGCATGTTTAATGGAAATCAATCTGAACTGAAGTTTCAACTGTTAGTAAATCAATGCCATCCCCATGCTCTCTGTGAGTACTTCCCTGTTCCTTAAAAATCATGTTTGTATTTATTTAAAAAAAAGGCTGCTCAGTGTTTGGCACACAGTGAACTAGACACTGATGGTGCTTTAAAGCAATCACAAAGGAGTGTGAGCTCCTGCAGCCCATCTCTGGAGGACATCCACTCCAGCCTGCTCATCACCTCCCTCCGACAAGGTCAGGCTGTGGGATGCACCCATGTCCCTGCTGATGGCTCCGGGCAGGGACACACGTGAAGCTCTGCTGGAGTCTGCTGGAATCAGGCTGCCTGTGAGTGGTCCACACCGTGCACTGCAGCTCCAGCTCTTTCTCAGTGGAGCTTGGCAAACTGGGCAGTTTGCCATCAGCTCTCTGTCCTGGGAGGTTGTCACTCATCCCTCGCAGCAGCCTCTGCCCGCAGCCATCCATCACCGTGTCAGCAGCAAGCCCTCGCTTGCTCCTTTCCACGGATCACAGTCAAAAGAAAGAGACAATGAGGGAAGGGAGGAACAGGTCTATGAGTCTTGGTGTCATACCCTCAAAATGTGCTTTTTTCAGGCAGTGAGCACCAGCCCCACCCACGCTGTGTGGGGACAGGGGTGGCACAGCACCAGCGCACTGGGCACAGTGCACAGACAGGTCTCTCCAGCTGGTTGTACCTTCCCTGGTACCACTGAGTGCCACTGGCATGCCAAGGCCCTTGCCAGGTGGAGGAAAGGCCATACAATGAATCTGCCATCTAAAAGCTACCTGCTGGTTTGCATGCTTAGGTTGCCTGTCTCATTTACTGCTTTTGTACTAATTCTCCGCATCCCACAGCGCCACAGCTCTTGTCTTAGACGTGTGCAGGACAGATTTCCAAGCTCTATCAGACAAGCATCAAACCTAGGAATTAGGAATCTGAGCGCCCTTGAAGATTCCCACAGTTTTACCCAATCTCACATAATTGGGAGGACTGGTCAGACACTTCATAATGGTGCCATGGGAAGAGGAGTGCTGCGGGATCCAGTGCCAATGCCTTCCTTGTAGATTTTTCCTGCTGGAAACATGCAAGGAAAGGACACTTTCAGACTGTTTGTGCAGATATTCACGGGTCCTGAGTGTGTAATGTGGATCCCTCCACGTTTGCACTGTAGGCCTTTACTTTGTTAATTGCCATGGGCATTTTAACACCTGTGGCACCTCCCTGTCCCTGCAGAAAGCACCAACTGGGGGAGCTGCAGGAATAAAGGATTTTCCCCCCGTCTCCGCTGCTGCAGGAGCTGCACAAGGGCTGCCTGCACTGGCGAGCTCTCGCATTATCTGCCCCATAAGCAGCCATCTGGTTCTGCTGAAGGTTTTGATCTCTCAGCCGGGTTTGATTTATGTGGCAAGAGCAGCGACATTCCCGTCGGAGGAGCCGAGCGCCATGGTTAACGCTGCCACCGCTTCAGGGGGAAGCTGGATCCCACCAAGGCTGAGTTTTAGGTTGCCCCTTATTGGACACATCTGGTGAGGGAAAGGCTCTCTCCTTGCCCCTGGCCCACTCTGGCTGGGTTTGGGCCAGGCAACGTGGAAGCCGTTTGCATTTTCGATGCCTCACGTCTTGGTTTGCGGGAATGCTGCTCCGAAGGCCGGGAAAACGATACCGGAGGATATTTTTGCACTACAAAGAAAAACAATGCGGGGGTTTTTAACTTGCTAGAAAGAGGTTTTTGTCCCCTGCTGTGAGGGTGTGAGTCCCTGTGATGAAGAGCCTCCATGAAGTGTTTTGGGCACCCATTGGCATCGCCAGTTTGCTTGTGGGGAATGTCACAACACCACACGCTGCTTGTCCTATGTCCTGAGTCCTCCTCATGGACACTGATGGTTTTTCTCCTTTTCCTTCACTTCACAGAGGTTGTGAAACACCAATTTTCAATGGTTGTGTGCTTGAAACTCCCCTTTGTGCTTTTTTTTTTTCCAGATAATATGACTCATCATGATGCATTATCATAACTTCTTACTATTTCCCTTATTGCGTGACATGTTGCAAAGTTCATGAATGGATAGCCATTAGGTCCAGCCAAGAGACCTGATTTTTGAAGGGATTATCCCTGCCTGGGAGAATCCCAAAGAAAATATGAAATATAAAATTAGTCTAATCCAGAGCTCTTTTATCTTCATTTCCCAGTGAAATCCAGCTGACCCCGGGTGAGATGCATTGATTTATATTGAATGAGCATTGTACCAGCACAGAGTTTTTTGGGATGGGAACTGAGAAGAGAAAACTTCAATTGAAATGTCATAGGAAAGTTAGGAAGGTAAAATATGCTGACCCAACCTGGAGCAAGCACAGCCCTCCACAGCAGGCAGGGCTGGTAAGCCCTGAAAAAAAGTGATTTGTTAAGGTTTGGGTGTGTTTCTGTGATGCAGATACTGGAAGGAATTTTTATGGGATCTGGCCCTGGAATTGAGAGGATTAAATAGCAAAGGAAAAACCAATGTGCTATTTGTAACTGATAGTGCACAGAAATGATAGTTCTGGTAGGAACTGGAATTTGAGCCCCAGTAGCCTGTAGCCAGCCATTTCTAACCATCTGTGAACAACATCAGCCTGGGAGTCAGGGCTGCAGAAATAAACTCTCCTGGATTCCCTCATGGCTTCAGGAAGGATGTCCCATGGTGGGAAAAGGGGACACAGCCCCCATAGTTGGTTTTCTCTTTTTTTTTTTAAGCCATTAGTCCATGTGTCAAAATTATTCCACGTGTACCAAGTTGTTGGTGCTGAAGGGAAGGTCCACAGTGCGGTGTCAAACCCAGCTGGAAAATGCACAGGACAGGAAACAAATCACCAAAATCTCCCTGCAGCCCCACAGCCCACGCTCCTGCCTGAGTGCAGCAACACGCTGTGCATCATGTGCTGCCTTGGAACACTGAGCTGGGTTCCATCAGCAGGCTTTGCACTTCTTCCTATCAGATTTAACCCAAAATACAGCAACACTGTGGTCAGGCTTGCAGGAGAGAATGAAGGAGGTGATATGGTCTGGGGGTTGGAGCACAGAAATGAAAGTCATTTCAGAGTTCAGTCATGAATCCTGGTAACTCAGGGTGCTTTCTGGGCTCAATCCACAACCTATCTGTGCTCCCTTTCTGTCCTGTGCATCATGATCTTGGACCATGGTGGGACTCAGGTAATTTCCAGGTGTTTGGAGGAATGCTTGTAGCCTGAGATGGAAGGTGGTGCAGAGTGATCACCTGTTGCTTTTCGTATGTGCACTAACCCTGAGCTTGAATTTTGCTGCCAAAATGAACCCTTGAACTGGTGTATGGTGCTGTCTCCAGGTCCTGCCTATGGAGAGAAACCAGAGTGTCAGAGGGAGAGAGAGAATCAGGGACCAATTCCACCACACCTCCCTTGGCACTGGGACGTGGTGTCACCTAAACCAGAAACACTGGGATTTGTAAAGGTCCATTGGCTGCTGCCAAGCACCTGGGAATTGCAAAGGTGCTTCCAAGACTTTCAAACTTGTTTAAGAATCTTAATTAATGACTCAGCAAGTGACTCCCAGAGCACTGAGAGCCCTGTGTCCAACACCATGAGGTGTGTCCGGGATGGAGCGATGCTGCAGCTGCAGCTGATGGGGTGAGGGGTGCTCTGGACCCTGCTGAGCCTGGGTTTTTCTCCTCTCCCAGACCTATGGAGCAGCAAAGCCATGGGATGCCTTTCCTGTTGGATATCTTGCATTTTGAGTGGGGCCATTGCCCCGGTGGGAGGAGGGAAGGAACGCCAGGCCTGCAAATTAGCATCAAAGGCTTGGTGCGAGGTTTATGGGGACATTTACTAGTGTTGTTTTCATTATTTACACCAGTCTTGGTTCTAGGAGTTCTCATTAAAAGTGTAATAAATGTAAAAATATTTTACAGGCCAATAAAAGTTCCAAAGCAAAAATAGCTTTATATAGTGTGATTTTTTTTTTTTTTTTTTTTTTGCTTTTGCAAAATACTGTGTGGTATCATCCTGAACCTGCTGATTGCTGATGGGACGAGGGAAGCCCCTCCATTCTGGTGCAGTGTAAGGGGACAGGATGGGGATCAGGACTACTTTCCAGCCAATTAATTTGTCAGGTAATGGGTAACTCTCTCAGTCACTGACTTTGATGAGAGCACATTAGGCCAAATATAACCTTTTTCTCTTTTTCCTGTGGAAAAAAGAGAAATCCAGACAATTTCTGGTTTGTTTGGGTTTTTTTAAGTTTTTTTTTCTGGTTTAAAAAATATGAAATACATCCAGAAAGGCACTGAAATGGGACTGACAAAGGGAAAACACATTAATGTTTTCAAGTTCCTGTATAAAATATTCTTGCATAAACACACTGTATGTAGTCAGAGCTGGCCTATAGTTTCTGGAAGTATGTTAAACAAGGAGAGTGATTTTTGCCAAATCTTCTGTTACATTTTGGGATGTGCAGTCCTCTGCAGGAGGACAGAACTAAAACAAGGAAACTCTTTGGAATGAACTCATCTTGGAGGTAATCCAAAAATCCTGGGGAATGGGTGGAGGCGAAACAAAAAATCAAGTTTAACCATTAAATCATCCGGCAACTTGGCATCCATGGCATTTATCTTCTTGTCCCCAAAATAATAGCGTTCCAAAGTCATAATGGCATCTAAACATCTCTGATCACAGAGCAGACAAATTGGTCCAAAAATGCTAAATTTGTCTGTCTCACCCTTTATTCGGGTTATCCTAATAAATACCGAGCCAGTTTTGCAAAGGGAGAGGCTTTCAAAAGTGTGGAGTGAATGTGGATGTGCTTGACCTAAAAGAAGCTGGAGGTGTCAGCTGCAGCAGCCTGTGGACCTCCTTGCTGGAAAGCCAGTTTATGATTGATTCCTTGTTTTTGGACTCTGGCATCTGCAAATGCTGAGACTATTTTTTTTTCTTTTCAGATGGAGTCTAAAAGCTGCTTTTGTAATTTTGCATGGACGATGATTTTCGCTCGTGCAGGGTTTCAGTCCCAACTTTTTTGCACTTAGAAAAACTAACCCTGAGTTTGGGAGGGGGAACGAGGTAGAAACAGGTTTCTCCTAGAAGGAGCCTCTGCCTTTTCCCCTGCCTGCTCACTGAGCTGAACTGTTGCCAGGATTAGGAGGGTATGAGCTCACAGCCACCAGAAAGGTGCCATCACCACAACAATGCATGACCAGCTCAGTGCCATCTGTGAAATCCACCTCAAGAACTGAGTGATGCCAGGCAGAAACACTGAACTACTTGCATCCCTTCTAGTAGGTATGAGCAGAAGGCTGAGGAAGACAGTGCAATTGCACCACAGATTAATCTGGGCCTTCAACCTGAATCTTCCAGCCAAAAGTCACACAACCTTTTCTTAGCAGGAAATAAATTTAGATTCTCCTTGCTTTTTCTTTTTTTTTTTTTTTTTTTAAACTTTCTAAAATGTTGGAAAGAAGTGTGGGGCTCGGAATGGGATGGTTCCTGCAAGAAAACATGGCTGGTTTTACTGCCCTTGCTATTGTGCCCCAAGGCCACAATTAGGTCTGGAATCCCATTGTGCCAGGCATTGTCCAAACACAGAGGAAGGAACAATCCTGGACTCCAAGGTCTGCAGTATTGATTAATCTTTATTTGTTTGTGCAATTAGTAGTTTGTTATTAAACACAGTTATTTGCTTTTCAGAAGGGAAACGTTCTCAATTTGGAAATAATGAGGCCAGGTATCAATTGTAGCATAAGCCATCCATTGCCTGTAGGAAACATGGGAATATTTTTCTCATTTTCATGGGTGCCTCATTGAAGTTTCAGGTTTTCAGGCGATTTTGGGGAGTTACACTCATGGCCCATGAAAGCCCATGTGATCAGGGCACAGAATTCCTGGCAGCCCCTTGGGAACCTGCATCCTAAAATAACATGCACTAAGCCCATGATAGACAACAGCAGAGCTGGGACTGCTAGCATCCCATCTTCCAGGCTGGTTCTCTTGGAAGTACCATCTCTTGTTTCTGCAAAAAATGGGTATTCTGTGAATATGCCTCTAGAAACCATTTTTCTGCAAAATACACTTGATTTAACCTGCTTATTCTGGCTATTTATGTGTCTCTCCATTGGCTGCTGGGTAAAACACCATTTTCTTGTGCACACACTGATCTTCCCCATTGCAGTGCTGTTCTCTCCTTTGTGATCTTATAATTTACAGGAAATTCAGAACTGGCTGCAATCACAACTCATAATTTGAAATGCTAATCCTTGGCCTGTCACTCCAGCTGTAACACATAGAGCCTGCTCTATTAAACTTTAATGTCTACCCTAACAGCCATGTGAGGCTAGAAATCCAGGGATTAGCTTTGATTCCAGTGTAACTACTGATAGGTGCCTGTAGTGTTACAAAGGACTCTTCTGAGGAGAGCTGAGCATCTTTGGTTTGTTTGTAAGCTACTGGAAGTTGGTCTAACACAGATTTTCTCCAAGCAGGACTGCTATAAATTTGGGTTAATTTAGCTGAAGAATGGTGCACTCAGAGGATCAGTGACCTGACTTCTCCATCTTTGCAGCCTGCCTGCTGTAAATATGCCATAAATTGGGATGCCAGGGAGAGAGGTGAATTTTCTTTCATCCAGGACCATCTTGGATTCTGTGAGTGGGTGGAAGGTTGGTTATGAAGCAACTGGGTTGTGTAAGATGGGTAAAAACCCAGCCCTGTTGAAACCAAGGGTAACATTTTGACTGGTTTCAGTAGAGCCAAGACTGCCCATGATATTTTGGATTGGGCTACAGCAAAATGGCACTTGCACAGTCCAAACAGATGCTGGCAAGGGAGGCAATGAGTGGTTTGCCCTGTGTCTCTCAGTCATGTGAATGGTGTCTCCACGGCATGTTGGTAAGATCAGAAATCTGGTGGTGGTCACTTGTGTCAAAAGTAGGTGGAATTCAGACTACCTGCACAGGTAGTGCTCCTGAGTTACATGCTGGAAATCAGAGGTTTGTTTGGTTTTGGTTTTTTGTTTGTTTGTTTGGTGTTTTTTTGTTTGTTTGTTTGTTTGTTTTTTAAGAAATGCATTATTTTTTATGCAGCTTGCACTGGGAAAGATCTCTTGGGAACAGAGCAGCATCTCTTCTAAAGCATACAAAGCCTAGAAAGCTAAACAGCCTCACAGGAGTGGCACTTGGCTGCCAAACCTCCTAGTTCATAGATTTGCTCTGTGTGGCCTAGTAGGAAACACAAGTATTGTCTGGGCTGGAGATCCTCTGTATGAGGCAGAGTTTCCCCCAGCACATCATACTTTCCTCACATTTGTTCAGGGAAAGATTTTAGTTTTGTGTCAGTTTGGAACAGGAGTCATTACTGCAGCTTCAATTTTAGTGTTTTTTTTTTTTTTTTTTCCCAAATTGAATTCTTGTTGTTCAGCCAGTCCTTGCTCTCTCAAGGCTACAGCAAACCCCAGTCAGCTCCAGGACTTTATTTTCACACAGGATCCACCTTTCAGCATCTGGTTGCTCTTCTCTGAGGGAACACCTTGTCCCTTGTACTGCAAAGCAAATGGTGAGTTCAGAGAGGATTTTTGGGACAACTCACCAATTTGTTCCAATCCCTGATAGATTTTGAGGACACCTTTTGGCTGGGAAAAATTCACCCCTCTGCATGCAGGCTTATTGGCATCCTAAGCACTTTATAAGGACTCAGTGTAAATATTTCTTGGGACTATGCTGAATGAGCACCTGGGTTGCTGGTATGGATAGGTGGAAAGCTTGAATGGCTGCTGTGAGTGGTTTATGGCTATTTTTGTGCACATTTTCGACAGCCACAATGGTTACATCCATAAACTGAAGGAAAAAAAAAAAAAAAAAAGCAGCAACCCCTCTCCCGTCTTTGTTGGCTTTTCTTGCGCCTCGTGTATATTCTTGTTTATTCTGCCGGGCTTCCAAGATGGGAGTTTGCACAAACATTTTAGAGTTTTGACAAACAACAAGCAGAGGCAAAAGGAGAAAGAAGGAAAACAAGGAGCAGGGCAATCAGCTCTCAAGTGGGTCTGTGTGTCCTTTGCTTTATCATCTGGAGCTTTGAGCTGGCATTGGTTTTTACAGCGTTTTGGGAGATGCAGAAGCTCCAGTTTTCTGCTCTGTAAATGAGTGTAACATGTTGTTTCTTTTCATGTGTATTCTCTGGAATTCATCCCCTGGCTGTGTAGCTCCATGCTTCCTGCAGATTATGTACATGTGAAGGAAATAATCACAGCAGATGCCACCCAAATACCTGTGGGGGATCAGATAACCCAACCCGCTCTACGGCTTTTGAAAATCCTGAGTCAGGTGTTTGCCATCCAAAGAAGTTTCCTGGAAAAAAAAAAAAAATAGTTTCTGGGGTTTGTGCACCCAAAATTGTTTTATCTCCTCCTCTGATTTTTGCTGCAGAGAGATAATTTCCAGACACACAAGGAGAAGAGGTTGAGGGAGACAGGCAAGTGGAAAGAGCCCTCCAGCTGGCACCAGTGGCTGGGAGCCTTCTCGGGAAGAGATGAATTTTGTACGTAAAGGGAAAGCAAGTGGAGCTTGTTCATCTGGTTTGCCACTTGTGGCTGATGTAACAGTATTTGCAACGTTCATCATAAGCACAGTTAATGCTATTTTGTATAATTCATTGATTTCTACAAGGTCTCCGTTGGCCATACTACCCATGCAGGAAGCCAAGCATGCCAACTACTTTCTGATATTAGCTGTAAGTTGAAATGATGAAGAGTGTCTGATTTTCACACTGGTTCACCCCAACTGCAAGTAGAGGTTGGCATTAGCCAAGGATGCTGGCTTGGTTACAACCCAGGCAACCTCACTCAGGTTTTAGGGGACACTTCCCATCTTCCCTGGGTTTCATGGAGAGGGAAGGGTGACTCAGTCTGGCTGCAGCACCTGTGTGCACCAAGCCCACAACTGCTGCTGAGGGCATTGAAAGACCCTGAGCTGCTGCAATGGCACAACCAAAATAGCTGTGAGGAGCAGAGCCACGTCCGATGGGTTGCAGCTGTCCCTCTGCCTCCCCGCCGCCCCCGCCCCGCTCCAAATGTAAATCATCACTCTTTTCCCTTTTAACATAACAGTTGTGTCATTTAAAAGCTCAAAGAGCTGAGAAAAAAGTCTACTTGTTTAGAGAAACCATTAAAACAAATTATGAGCGTTTAATAAATGGGGAAAACTGTCTGTTTGTCATAACACAGAATTTTTTCCTTTAAATATCCAAACAGCCACCCAAAGGGTTCCTCGTAGATGGGTGTGTTGGGAGATATTTCCAGGGACAATCTGCACTGGGGTCCTTTTCGGGAGCCTTTGGCCCAAATGCCTGCACAGACGGGTGGAGGGCTCAGGGTGGGGTAACAAGCTGGGCTGAGCTCCCTTTGGGACTGGCGATGGAGCACGGCAGCTTCCCCGGCCTCGTGGTACCCACATGGGCTGGCACACATTGCCTGCACCCTCACAGCTGAGGGATGGGAGCACAGTGCCCGTGTACCACGTTGTGCTGGGCTCTGTGGACCTTGCCTGGCTGCTCCTTGGGGAGCAGGGTCTGCCTCACATGCCAGTTGCATTTTTGTAGAACTTCGATGCATCTCTTGAATAAACAGTAGCTTGGCCACTGCCTCTGGAGAGCAGCTCAGTGTTTTTCTCCCTTCTCATGTGGTATTTCTTTTTTTTTTTTTTTTTTTTCAAAACATTTCCTGATCCTGAGCTCCTTCCTCAGGTTGTGGGAACGTTCAGGTTCGGATCTGCAGTGTGTGGGCTGGCCTCCCTCCAGTTGTTTAACAGATGATTGCTTTGAATAGGATTATCTTGGACAGGCAGAGAATCATCTCTGCAGTGCTGGGGCCGCCTTCGCCCTGGGAGGGGGGAGTGACCAGACCAAGCTGTGAGATGCTCATGCTCTTGCTGGCAAGTGTCTCCTCCTGACAGTGTGTTCAAGGCTCTGGAGCTGTGATCTGATCTTTAACAGCTATTAAGTCCTTGGTCCTTAAGAATGATTGATTACTGGCTAAACCCCCTTGTAATGAGCCTCTTTACCTTTAGAACCTTCCAAAGCTTGGGAGAAAACCTGCTGTGTGTCTTGCTGTTGGGTGACTCAGGAGCCTGGAGGTCATAAAGAGCTCAGTTTTTAAGCGCACAACATCAGGATTGCAGCTTCACTCCTCTGAAACCTGACTGCTGGCTCCCATCGGGCATGGAGACACAAGGGGTGCCTGCACCCGTGCTGTGGACCAGCCCCTGAGGGCAGCACACACTGTCTGAGCCAACCCCTCTGCAGTTTAAGTGCTTCAGCATCGCAGGCTGCTCAGGAAAGGCAGAACCAGATGGGCTCCAACAAGCACGAAGCTGCTGAGCTCCTCCCTGCTGCCAGGTTGGTTGCTGCATCCCTGACACCGTTCATCCCCTTCTGATGGGGCCAGGGGTGACTTGCTGGGCACTTGGGGCACTCCTGTGATGTGCCCTAAGTGGTGTCTGGACCAGCTTGCTCGAGCTATCCCAGCTTGTGGCTGACATCCCTACAGGGTGCTTCCCTATTTTTCTGGAAGTGCTTGGAGCTGGCAGCTTTTACAAGGTAGCTGGCCAATGAGGGGAGCACATTTTGTGCTGCTATCATGCTGGAATTGGGCAAAAAGTGGAGGGAAAAGGAAAAGAAAGACCTTTTTAGGTCAGTCTCCACTTTGGCTATGGGTTCCAGCAACACATGAGCTCCAGGTGGGAGCCTGGTGATGCTTGTTGGAAGAGGGTGCACAAGGTTTTGCTGAATGTCTGTGGATGTGTGAATTTGGAGATGGTGATTTTTAAGGATTCAGTTTAGGACTTCTCTAAGGGTTCATGAGGAACAAGTCTTGTGAAGAAGAAGGTGTGAAAACAGCATTTGCCAATGAAGGTGCTCCCATAGGGGGCCATGGCAACGTCACCACTGGGAGCTGGTGCTGGTCAAGCAGATAGTTTGGGAAGAAACAGGTATGAGAAAGGCCAAATAAGCTGTGTTTGTGACAGAGAAGATGGCAAAAGGTATGGCCTGAACAAAATCTTGGAGATGCTAACAGAGGGAGAAAAGGAAAGAACGGGAAAAATGTACAAGGACAAAACGAAGAGGTTTAGAAACAGGCTCAGTGTGTGGGCAGGAGTGAGATGGTTATCACAGTTAACTGCTCAATTATAGCAGGTAGAGCGGAGGTGGCTCCTCTCTGCAGAGGTGACAGCTGGGATGGGATCTCCTCTCCTCAGACATTGCCAGCAGTCCAAAGGCCTGGTCACAAAATCTGGATAAAGCCCTTCTCCCTCACATCACCCTCCTGTGAGCTGAACTGGTTCTAGCCCAGCCTTCCCTGTCCAGCCAGCTTGAACCTGGTAGCTGGGATAAAGCGAAGTGTGAGACAGATAAACTCTGAAGGACCTTTTCTAAAAATAAAAGGACAGTTGGGAGATGGTAATTCAAGGGCACGCTGCCCTTCAGGTGCCCTCTGTCCCGGGTGTGAATATTAACTCCCTTAGGGAGAGAGGTGCTGTGTCAGACTCTCCATTTCAGGTTGATAGCAAGTATTTTATTACCTTCCTATCATTAAAAAAAATAAGAAAATCCTTTTATTCAGCCCCCTCAGTTCTTTAATCTCAGAGTCCTCCTTAGTCAGATGTGTGGAGACTTTTCTTTGTGAATTGGGAACAAATTCTCCGGCTTCTCTCCCACAGGTTTTAATCCCTTCTTTTGTTTCACCACGTGGTTGTGTAAGTAGTTCCCTTGAGAACAGGGCTTCAGGAATATATAATTAAATCAGAAGTTTGGCACTAATAAGTGATCTTATCACCTTGTTGGGCTTTTTTCAGGTCTTTGTGTGCTATTCCTAGGCCATTCATTTGGAGTTATTTAATTACAAGGCCCCCACAATAGAACCAGGGCCTTGGATTTTTTTTTTAATTTTTATTTTTTATTTTCTAATTCTTCATTATCTCACGTGTTACGATGCTTTGTGCACCAGGTGACCTAGGAGGGGCTGACAACCCTTCAGGACTGTCTGTCACTGACAAAGCTGACTCTGCAGAGATTGTTTTCGCTATGAGTAATTACCAAGCAGGAACTCCTCGTCAAGCCCCAACAGAGAAGTGGTTGAACCCTGGAATACCTGCTGCCTTCCAGCCAAGCGTGGGTGCCCAGTGGGGACCGTGCCCTGCTCGGGACATGAATAAAGTCAAAAGAAAGCCGAATCCTGTGAAAAATTCCCATTCCCAGTGAGTTTTCCTGTGTTCTGTGCTGATTAAAAGCACCGAGCCTTCTTCTGATGTCTGCGGGCGGTGGAGGCGTGTGGCTGCCCTGACCTCCTGGGGCGGGACAGTTGCCCAACACTGATTTTTTTCCATGGGTTGAACCTCTCCATTGTTCAGCTCCAGGGGTGATGAGGTATCAGGGTGCAGCCCTCACCCTTGAGAAGCCTCAGGGCCCGAGTTGCCTAGGTGTGAAGTTGTTTGAGTAGTTCAAGATGAAGATAAGATACGGAGATTTAAAAAAAAACTCTATTAGAAACCTGCCATCTATCGAAGTGCATTCTAGGCAATGGGTTTGGGTGCTCAGGATGGAGCTAAACTTGACAGGAAAACAGCAGTTTGTGAAAGTCCCTCCTCTAGACTGTCTTCAAATCACTCCAGCTCCTCTGTTCACCCTTCAGTGCCCAAATAATTTTGTCAGCTAACCTGCATCTCCTCCCCCAAAAAATGTGCAATATGGATTGGGAACGCTGTGAAATGTGAGTGCAATAGCACAGAGGCAGGCACTGGTGTGGTGTGGGGGTGTGATCACACGGTGGCACGTCAGCATGTGCAACACGGGGCTTTCAAAACCCTGAAATATGTCTGTTTTTTTTTTTTTTTTTTAAAGAACAATATCCTTCCAACCCTCATCTCTAATATATCTCTTGTTCCACTGAGGAGGTGAGAGCTGGACTGCCAGGAGTAGGGTGGATGGTCAGCTTTCAGTCTCGGGGAGGATCAGGAGGAGCCATCAATCAGCTGAGGCAGGAGCACAGGTTTTAACCATGGGTCCCTCCTAGACAGTATTTTCCCAAATGCAGCCAGGCTGTATTTTCCCCTTTTGTTATTTTTTGCCCCATCAAATGTCAGAGAGCACTTGGCATATCCGAAGTTTCAGGCTTTCAAACATTACTCAATCTGTGATGGAAACAGGCTTTTAAAATGATCTATTTGCTGGAAAAACCTCAATCTCTCAGCAAAAACTGCCCCGGGGGGGGCCCTTCCCCCTCTTTAAACAGCAAAGCTGAGCTTCAGTGCTGCTGGCACTGGCACTGTCTCTGGGCATGACAGTGAGTGGAAACCCCTCTGCTTGCCCTTGGCAATGTGACTTGGGGTAAGACCTCTCTGCTGGTTTAATCCATCAAGGAGAACCTGCTGATTGATGTCCTACAACTGGCCTGGCACGGTTTGCTGCACACCTGAGCCCGGAGCTGATCCAGGACCTCCATCCCCTCACGGCGCTCAGGTAGAAAAACCCTCAACCTGAAAGTCGGGTGCCAATGAAATATAATAAGTGAACAGGGATCAACCTACCCTTCCAGTGTCATTTTCTGGTCTCATTTTGTTGCTTTTCTGCCCTCTTGGAATGCTGCTCCATTTACTAACTTCTTATTTGCTTTCCGTCCAGCTTGCTTACCTATCATCACTAATTACAGAACAAACAATTGCAGCAATACAGTAATGAATAGCAACCTTTTGATTTTTTTTTTTTTTTTTTTTGTGTGTAGGTGCACCTGGTTCAAATATTTAAGATAAATGGGAGTGACTTTCCAACTCTCCTCTCCTTTGCCTAGCAGCACAGTTTTGATCAGCCCGTTCTGGGATGGTGTGAGCAGGCAGCAGGAGGTTGTGCCAGGCAGGCAGAAGGAAAGGGTGTTCTGAGATCTCCTGTAAACACAGAATTCAAGGGTTGCACCATCCCTTCCAGGTTTAATGTTTTTTTCCCCTTGACTTTGTGCTGGCGTGGTTGCAGCAGCTCTTTGTGATCCTGTTGACACCCAGAGATGAAGGGTTTGGATAGAGCTGGAACTACTCACAGCAAGCCCTAATGTGACCCCAAAGTCACGATTTCAACATTAATTCAGCAAAAGGAGAAATTTAGAAGAGAGTCTAAAGCCTTTCCTGTGCCAGTGCCCTAATGCAACACAACACTTGGGTTAAACACAAGCACAGCTTCATTGATTCTGCTGCTGCTCTGCATCCACATCTCTTAGATCTGGATTTGGGATTACAATGGAACAAAAAGCAATGTAAATCCACTATTAAGCACATCAATAAAAACACCTCACAAACGAAGCTTAAGTAAGCTTTAAAACGTACCTGGAAATAGGAAATTACCTATTGTAAGTGACATAGATGTTGATATAAAGCATTTAATTAAAATGGAATTAGTGTTTCAGGTAATCTTCCTGTATTTCCTTTCATTGTTGTATGAGGTTGGGCAGAGACCTGTCCCTGTCTGGACTGGGAATGGCACTGACTGAGGACCAGCTTCCACCTTGGACCTATCCAGCCCTCTGATAGATATTTTAATCAGTATGATATGATTCAGGAGAACAGTTTGCTTTCTGTTATTTACCATAGTAGTTTATTTCTTAAAAAATCCTCTCCTACTCTTATGACACCCAGGTTCTCCTCCCTCTGGAGTGGAGAGCATTTCTGAAAAGCAGGTGTACAATTCTGCTACAAACCTCCTTGCAGGGAGACATGATCTGCTTAATGAAAACAATCCCTGAGTCACCTGCTGAACTGGTTTGGAGTTATTTTGGTGTAGTGCTAACTAGCTGTGCACTGGGATAAGCCAAGTGTCACTTTTGGAGGATGCAAACATCCTCCATTTGAGAGACTGAAATGAATCACACTCTCTGTATACACAAATGGACCATTAAAATATTGATAACTCTAGAAATAACAGAACCAGAGAATTTGGCTCAAAGGTCTTGAGAACCTCCTTCAGTAGTGAGAGGAAGGTGTTTATACCTTATCTTTTCATTCCTGAGCCTTCAGCTTGGAAGCAGAGCAGCTTTTTCTGCAGTGGGTTTGGGCAGAACTATGCCTTTGGAGAGAGGGAGTTTGAGCTGCCCACCTCTCCATGTGTCTCCAGCAGCTGAGGATTTAAGAGCAATGTTCAAAGAGTGAGAGCAGAACTTTACATGTTTCCTTGGTGTGGTTTCCCAGCGGACTGACTGGGGGAGCTCATCCTTTTGTGTCACTCTCCTTTCGTTTTGTGGTATCCACGTTGATTCCCTGTGTCCTTGACGTGCATTTGAAGGAGCACATCTGATATATCTGTAACAAAGTGCCTGTTACTCACTGTGTATGCCCTGGTCCTGCATCTGCATTTTTACTGCTGGGAGTCCTATGAAGTGCTGCTCCTGCTGCCACCGGAGCTGTGGAGCACGTGGGGTAACTTCCAGCATCCTGTGCTTGCACGAGACATGGAAAGATGCTGGACTACGCCAAGGAAATGGCTGGGATGAGGTGGTACCCTGGCACGCTGAGGCTGGGCAGGAGGAAATGCTGGGTGAGCGGAGAAGGAAGGACGCGCTTTAATTGTCAGGCGCTCGCTTGCACACCGGGAGCGGGAACTGTGCATCATCCCCAGGTCACAGTTCCGCCTCGCAGGAGCAGCTGTCATCACCTGGCCCCAGTGTTTCCCCAGGAGTAAAGAACATCGACCTGCTGGGACGTGTCTGCAGCCTCCAGAGGTGAAGGAAAGACCAGGGCTGGGGTGGAGGCACCCGCACCCTTTGCCATTGCAGCGTTCCACAGGGCACGGCACTGCTGAGGGCTCCTCGTCCCCACACTGGTTGCTTGTGCTGCCAGAGGAGAGTGCACAGGCTGAGCCCTCCGTGGGTGCTCCCCTGCACCCTTGCTGGGTCCTGCAAGAGCTGCCCCCAGGTCCAACCTTCCCTGGTGCTGCTGACCTCCACTGATGGGATATCCCGCACTAACACGGTGCGCTAACGTGGTGCACAACAAGAAGGGTGCATTTGGAGGAGGGAATCTCTGTGTACAGCTCCTAAACTTCGCCTGGGTTTGGGACTGGACCTCAGGGTGCTCCTCTCCCATGTGAGGGTGCCTGCCAGGCTGGGCACTGCTGGGGCAGTGGGTGGAGGAACTTCCTCTGCAGATGCCGACACGGTTTACGTGTGTGAGATAAGCCCTGAGCTGCAAAGCACACAGAGGAGCAGAGAACTTCTGGGAATTTTAGACATCTGGAGAACTTAAATGTAGAAAACACAGATGTTTATAGATGCTTGCTGCAAGGTCATGAAGGTTTGAAGATCATAATTTCGTGCTTGGGCATCTAAGTCCTTTTGCAGATTTCTTGGCTGCACTGTTTGCTTCTGCAATGGCAGAGGAATGATTTGGATTAGAGCAGCGTGCAAGCTGCTCAGGATAAATGAGCTTGCTACAACCACACAACACAAAGCTGTGTCTCGCTTTTTTCTGAATTAAAATTAACATATTAATAATTATAGAGGTGTTGGGAGAACCACTAATGTGTGGCTCAAATCTCAGACCTCTGCTTGAAGTTGCATAGGAGTTCAAAGTACTGTTACTGTCAGTTTATCATTCATTACATTAATCCAATTAATTCATGCTTTTTTTTTAAATGTTGTCTGGTAGGTATTCTGTGTCTAATATTAAATAATTATAGCCACAGTACTTCCCCTATTATTTTGTGTGAGAGTAGTTCTTACCATTTGATCACCACTAGCACAAACAACATAATAATAAGGATATTCCAACAGGAGGCAAAGAGTGCAACCTCCTTGACCTGGATAAATTACACTGGGCAAAAAACTCCCTCCAACAGCTCCAGTGAGTAGCAGGGGGACTGAGTGGGGACAGACATAAACTGGATTCAAATGGGAGTTTGGAGTTACTGCTATCCCTATGCTATTTTTAGTTACAATGCTGCCTTTTGCTGTGAAATGAAAGTTAGATAGGAGAAGTTCAAAACATTACCCATTAATTAGGTAAATATTCTAAGCCCTCCTTTCCCCCCAGGTCCAGGGGAGCTGAGAGCACCAGCCTCCCTGGCACATGGTGAGAGGTGATTTACTGTAGCCCCAACATTGCAGGTATTTTCTGGGGCTGCAGCACATAGACATGCCATTGATAATTCTGCCTTTGTTTTGATTGCTTCCAACTGCAGAATGAGGGAGACTTAATTGGCAGAAATTACCTCATTCCTGGCTTGATTAAGGCCTCCATATGTGTTTTATAAATAAAGTAGTCTTTTTCAACTCTTTTATCACTTGGAGGTTTCAGCAGACTAAATATGATTTATGGTGCCTCCTTCCCCAAGTGGGGAGCGCTCCTGCTCCCCCTCCCTCCCTCCCTCCCCGTGGCTGAGGACACCGGAGCTGGCGGGAGCATCTCTGGGGGCTCTGGAGGTGGCCGGGCATCCTCCAACCCTCCCTGGGGTGTTTGCCCAGCCCAGAGCCCAGCTCAGTGCAGGGTCTCCATGGGGTTTGAGGAGGGAAGTTGGCAGCCCCAGCCCTGTGACAGGTCTGTGTGCTGCTGCCTGTGAGGGCTCCTCCAGGGCAGGGCCAGGACTCTCTGTGGGCATCCCCTCCTGGGGGATGGCTCCATTGGCTGCTGCCTGAATTCCCCTGCTCCTTTTCTTGTTATAATCAAGGAATAAAGCAAATATAGAAAGCAGGTTTTCACTGGTTATTTAGGCTGCAGTGCACAGCCTCCTGCAGCTTTGGGAAAGGCTCTGAGAGGGAGCACCAAGGGGCACCTCCATCCCAGTGAGATGCTGGATCAGCCCCCACCATGTCTGAGGCTGAAGATGAGCTTCATCATGGGACCTTGCCCTTGCTTGGTCATGTCATGTCATAGAATACCTTATAGGATCAAATGCTTTGGGTTGGGAGGGACCTTAAAGCTCATCTTGTTCCAATCCCCTGACACAGGCAGGGACACCTTCCACTAGACCAAGTTGTTCCAAGCCCCGTCCAACCTGGCCTTGGACACTTCCAGGGATGGGGCAGCCACATCTTCTCTGGGCAAGCTGTGCCAGGGCCTCCCCATCCTCATAGGGAAGGATTTCTTCCTAAAAGAAATAATAATAATAATAATAATAATAATAGTCCTCCCAAATCCACCCAGTGTTAATTCACAGTCAGAGGTGGAGAGATGAGGAGTGGTTGGATGATGCCAGCTGGTGCTGAGCTGTGAAACCTGGAATAGTGCTTTTAAAAGGAATTTTTAGGCAAAAAGCAATGGAAAAAAAAAAAGAATTACTAGAAATAAAATCAAGGCCTTGTGTGCCAAAATCACTGCTTACTCCACTCCATATCGTTTCAAGTCTCTTTGTTTTCAAGTAGCTGTATTGCTTAATCCAAGCTTTCAGGAATCATGAGCTTGGCTTAAAACTGGAGCTGAGAAATGTTTAATATCAGATTCTTTTATTCACTCTCTGAAGGCTGAACATTGTGCACTCGTGTGCCTTTCAGGAAGGCTGGATATGCTCTAAAGAAAAAAAAGAAAGCTTAAATTGTTGGGTTAAAAACCGATTCAAGCTCTAAATCACCAGTAAATGCAGATGACTCATGATAAAATGATGAGAATTGAAAATACTGTTAGACATTTAAGAGATAAGGAGAAGAGGTATATTTAGTGGGATTCTTGTGTCTTAGCATTTGGTATTCTGAACTGTCTAGAGAGAAACATGCTGATTTCCTCGGATTACTTGATCATGGTTCACTGAGTTCAGGTTTTCTTTCCTTTCTTCTTTTGCTGCTAATTCAGTAACAGTGAATATTCTTGTGAATGAATTCACACAGCTAAGCACGTTTGTGAGAGAAGGGTATCGTTTCTAACAAAGATAATTTCCCTTCTGAAGTGAAGGCTAAAAATAATAATTAAAAAAACCCACCACCCAAAGAAAAGAGTTGTGTTTATGTAATTGTTAGTGCTGGTTTTTTTAAAAAACAAGTGAAATGAGCAAGTTGGCCTGAAACAGCTGGATGCGAAATTCCAAAGAACAGAATTTGGGATTTTGTGCCAGACTGGATGCAGCTTGACGGCAAAGCTGGAATTCAGAGCCAGCACAAGAAGCAGCCAGGAGGACTGAGGGAGGATGTGGATGGGTGCAGGACAGGCTGTTTCTGCTTTGCTTCCACAGGATGATCCAAAGAATGAAAACGAGGGCTCCATCCTGTGATCAGCTCTGCCCTGGAAGGCACTGCTCCTGTCACAGCTCCAGCCCCAATCCTTCTGGAAATGGGGGATCCACAGGAAGGATTAATGGCAGGGTGAGGGCATTCTGCAGCTGTCACAAGGGCAGTTTAACACCATCCCTCCCCGGGAAAACCTGTCGGGCCAGGCCAGCCTGACAGGCTTCTGCTCGGGGTCATCTTGAGGAGCCCTAAGGTGACACAGCCAAAAAAGAGCCAGTGCTGTGCATGGCAGTTGGTGTCTGTGGTGACCAGCACCATGTGAAGGTGGTGTTTCCCCAGTTTCAGACAGGCAGAGGCACTGCAGTCAGGTTGTCCATGTGCTCCTTGGCACAAGGCATGCAGGAAGGAGCCCCTGGTATTGAATGAAATCCTTCCTTTGTGGCTGGTGGAAAGGGAAGCCCTGTGCTATTTCCATGCTGCAGGAAGGTTATTTAGGTTTTGGGTCCCCATCCCTTGAAGGAACGTCACTGTGTGAACACCCAGGGGTCGTGTGTGACCAGAAAGGTTTTGGCTGGAGGTGAAATGGAGCACACTCCTGCCCTGCTGAGGTGGGAAGGGAAGAACATCTAGAGAAGCCTCTGTTTTTGCCTCTTTTGGAAGTTACAACAGTCGCTTCCCAGCAAACATTTCAGGGCAATGCTTGAGCTGTGTGTCCGCCTGGAGCAGAATTCCAGACACCACCAAAGAGGCCCGGCTGGAATTTTGCCTCTGCGTAGCAGGGGCTGCTGCCAGGGTGAGTAAGGGAGCTCTTCTCCTGAAAAAACACCATGGACACAGATCTTCACAGATGGTCTTTCACTGAGGACTGAAGCCATCTGCTGATGTTTCCAAACTGGCTTCTCAGTGCTGTCCTGGATGCTCAGCCCAGGGAAGGACTGGTCCTCTGGGGCCAGGGCAGATGGGGCTTTGCAGTGTGTGTTGGGGACATGTCCTTGGCGTGGGGCATGACCTGGCCAAGCGACAAACTCCCTAGAAATGCCAGTCCTCGGGATTGCAGGGAGGTGAGAGGGGTTGGCACGAGGGATGCAAGCACTCTGCCCCTCCCCTGCCCGGACACCAACCCCTTGGCAAAAGTTAACTACTGGGGAAAGGTAAAAGGACCATTGATTAATGTTTTCTGGACAACTCTCACTGCCTGTCCCATGTGGATAGGAGAAATATTCCTCCTCTCTCCTGCCCTTCGTATCGGAGCCGCTCTTTATTCAGCCGATTCCTCGGGAGAAATCCGGGGAGAGGGAGTGTGCCTGTCAGCGATGTGAGCTGAATAACAATCACCAAATCCCACCCCCCTCGCAGCAACTTCTGCTCCTGCTGTTCCATATTCTCTGTGGCAGAAACATTGGAAACAGATTTTCTGGGTGCACAAAAAAAAAGCAGCATCGAGCAGCCGTCAGGATGCTAAACGGCAGAACACATTTTTCCCCTCGCAGAGAAGGTTTCTGATGCTGTTAACGAACCCCCAGGTTTCCCTGAAACCTCCAATCCTTGCAGGGTTTTCATAATAATGTTTGCATTAGGCTTCTGGTGGGCTCAGGCTCGTGGAATTATATCTGAGCTTCCTTCGCTTTCAGCACCATTAAGCATATTTTGAAAACACATTAAAAGCAAAACGTCAGCTTGGTTTAGGCTGAAACTTATGCTGGGAAAAGAAAGTTTCACGAGTTACAAATGAAGTGGGAATGTTTTCATGAAAGGAAAAAAAATAAAGAAAAGATGTTATTCCAAAATAATTTCTTCTATTTCTCCCCCCCCCCCCACCCCCCCCAATAGACTGGGTGACTCAAACACGATGACTTTGTGCTGGTGAAGGAGGAAAATTGAGTGACCAGAACCCAAACTGCTCCAGGTGATGTCAAACAAAACTCCTTGGTTTTGGGAACAAAATGAAAAGGGAACACCAAATGCAAAAATATGTTAAATAGCACCAGAAGCATCTACAAGTTTAAACAGAAACATTTAACTGAAACACAATTTGTTTCCTTGGAAGAGAATGCAGGAAATTTTCCTTTTATTGTAATGTTTCCATCATTTAAAAGACAAAGGCTCTTCCCAAACTCCAGCCCATAGTCCTCAATCTCCAGGGACCATTACTGAAAAGCCCAAATTCTCAGTTCTTGCTCCACACAAGGACTACTAAAACAAAGCTCTGGTTCTCCTTCTCCCTTTTGTTTCCCTGAATAATTTTCTGTACATTGTTTAGAAGAAGGAGGTAATCAAATGTGGGAGACCTGGGTAGACCTGGGAGACTTTTGGGACAGGCTGATGTCTTAGGCTGTTGCGTCTGGGGCTGTATTTTCCATGACTCCTCACTGTAATGGGTAGTTGTGGCAGAAGAGGGGACAATGCTAATGCCATTAATAATGGCACAAAGTCTCCAAGAAGGCATCTGGAAGCCTTGCTGAATCATCATGGAATCACAGAATGGTTTGGGTTGGAAGAGACCCCACAGACCACCCAGTTCCAACCCCCCTTCCATAAGACCAGGCTGCTTAAAGCTCCATCCAGCCTGGCCTTGAGCACTTCCAGGGATAATGAGCCCACGGCCTTCCAAAGGGAAAGCCTCCTTGAAAACCGTGGTGCACCTTCGTGTGGTTGCCCTGTACATGAGTTTTCCTCTAAGTCTGGCAACAACTAATGAGATAATGGACAAAAACCTGTGCAGTGTTGCTGCACTCTGCACAATGCCACCGTTCTTCTCTTGGCTTCGGCACCACTCAGGTCTTCCTTCTGGGCTGCTGGGAAAAGCAGAAAGGTAAGGATGGGCTCATCAAACCTAACCATGACTTTTCATCTGCCTCTGATTTCTGCAACAGCTCCCTGTTTGCTGCCCCTGGGTATGGCTTAATATGGAAAACACAACTGGCTCTGCCAAGCCCTGTGTGCTACCATGTATGGTGAAAAGGACTTCCCCAAAGCAGAGGCATAAATTCTGCTTTCCACTTATATGAAAAATAAAAAAGATAATACGAAGCTCTGTCCTCTCCCTGTTTGGGTCAACAATCTAGAAATGCCCAGTTATAAATAGGAGAAAATGTACTTTTGGGTAGATAAGGAGAGCAGCAGTTTACACTGATTTAGGGGAACAGCAGCTTTTTCCATGCAGAAGAGTCAGCAGCTGGAACACCACGTTGAATGTTTTAGAAATGCAAGAATAAAATAATGAAAAAGAAGGTCATATTTTTTAAGTCCCTAAAAAGCTTTTATCTAATGCATCCATATATCTAAAGATGCATTTATCTAATAATAGACATTCCAGACAAGTTTTGTATTTTATTGTTGTTAATAGTCAAAATATAGTAGTCAAAGTATAATACAGTACACTGTAATCTAATGTAATATAATATATAATAATTATTTATATTGTCTATAATACATGGTTTGATATAACAACATATTATATATTAATATATCACTATTATATTATCAACCTATAACTAATTAATGATATGCATGCTAATAATGCTGGGAAAATGCTGGCAAAAAAAAAAGATAATAATGTTGGAAGCTAACTCAGAATCAGCACAAAATGGTTTTGTGTTAGCTCTGTTTAGAAACCTGGCATGGTCAGAGCATTCACATTAAATCAGCAGGTTGGGAAGAACTGAGAGTGGGATTTGCTTGGTTGGATTTTGATGTGTATCCTTCCTACATCCTGGAGAGAAGGACCCAAGGTGGGTGGGGACCCTGGATGCACAAAAAAGGTTCAGCACAAAAAAATTACCCTGGTATATGAACCTGCCAAGCTGCAGCCAGAGGGAGGGGTTTTGCATGAAACTATAGCACTAGAAACCTTCTTCCTTGGGGCACAGAAGGACTTAAAATATCCCCATTCCCATGTGTTTACACAACAGACCCTAACAACTCCTAGGGGGCCTTTTGAGTTAATTGGGAGAGTGCTCTCTGCTGTGAAAGGTCCCTAAATACGTGTTTACCTAATCCAGGCTTTGAGCACCGCTCAGATGTTTGCCTGTGACCAGCAGTGACAGCTCTGGGGCTGCAGCACCACGGGCTGTGCTGTCAGTGGGGCCATCCCCTCCTGATGGTCCCCTGCGGGTGGATGTCCCCAGGAGCACCTGGGATAGTGGAAGGTATCCCTGCCCACGGCAGGGGGGTGGAACGAGATGATCTTTAAGGTCCCTCCCCACCCCAACCCTTTTATGATTCTGTGATTCTAATTCTATGGCCATGCTGGACCTGGCTAGAGCAGCATCCTTTCCTGTTCCCAAATCCCTGCAGTGCCTGCAGCTTCACCAGCCAAACAGGTTTGGAGACTTCTTGCCCATTTCCACATGTAACTTCACTTGAGACTGGCTCTGTTCCTGAAGGAATTCCATGTTCACCTTGGGAAAAAATTTTCCTCAGCCTTCAGAAGTGGCTTTCTCTGGTAAATTCCAGCATCTTCAAGAACTGGAGTAATTTCTGTTTTTCTCTCAGAAGTGCCCCAAGTAACCTTTGATGGTTGGACTGGTACAGCAGCCATCAAATCAGCAGCATTAGGATTTTCAGCCTGTTTGTGTGGGTGCAAAGGGTGCAATTCCTGAGGATAGGGGTAAATCCAGCTCTTTGCCCACACAGGGACAAGGAGGCTCCTTGTTCTTGTTCGTGGTTCCTTTGAGTGGAAAAGGATGAGCAGCATCATGGGGGCCACTCAGGAAGACGCTGCTGAACTGAGGTGGCAGAATTTGCTGAAGTGAACGTCCACCAGTATCACATCTAAATATAACACACATCCAAATGATACAGGAATTAATTTCCAACTTTGGTCCAGACTTGTTCTGCATAACTAAGATCCAAACTGAGTTACTGCCTCGCTGCAGAATCTATAAAATAATCTCTGGTATGACCTTTATTGAGGACGCTGTTCTCTGGCCAAAGATGTATTCAGCAGCCAAGTGGTTAAATCAAAATAACAAGGGCTATTTATCTAGTAGCTTTCCATGGCTATACTCAAGGGGGGCATATCTACCTATTTGTCAAGTCATTGACAACAGCCTATTTCTTTCTTCTTACCCATATGCTTTATTAAAGAAACACTTGACCTACCTGTCATATCAAACTGCTTCCTTTATCCAAAACAGAATAATATAGACATTTCCCTTAAGGGAATCCTGATGCAAATATATAAGGACAGGTTGCCAATTTGTTGAGCGTATTAGGGTACAGAAAACTGTCAAGGGAAACAGCTGTAATACAGACTGTTCTAACAAGCTCATTTTTCTTTTTTTTTGTGGTGGTACTTTTGGTCTCTCTTTAGTTTATATTATACGATTTGTATGTTCCTGGTTTTATGGACAGCTGTCAACTGCAACTCGCTTTTTTCCCTCGGAAAAAAAAAAAAAAAAAAGGAAACCTTCGGATTCCTGGCCATGGCTCACATCTATTGTTTGGTCATGGAAAATAACTCTCACAAAACCTTCAGGGAGAAACTTATGGGATAGGGGAAGGGAAAAGCAGCAAAGCCTGTGATGGAGAAGGCTCTGCCTGCAATTTGAAAGGCATGAATTTGCCACATGAAGCCACTTAAATACACGATGGTGCTTCCCATTCTCACCTGTCTGCTTCTGTGCTGCAGAAAGCACTCTCTGTCTTGCCCTGGGTGAGTGGTTTGGGCAATAATTCAACTTTGAGATGATGCAGAAAGGTTCAAATGTGGCATTTTGCACAGGCAAGCTTTGCTGTGGCTGAGGGCCGGGAATGAGAGCCAAGCTGCAGGAATTCAGGCTTCCCAGCGGCACGCTGGTTAATCCTGAGCCACTCAGTCCCCAGCACTGGTTTTGGTGCACGGGTCCAAAACATCCCCAGCTTTCCAGCAAAGCATTTTGGTGATGTTGTACAGACCCTCATCAGTTTCCAAGTGAAATCCATAATTTTCAGCAACTGGAATCTCCCGAGACCAGAAAAGATTAAGAGTCAAATCCATATAATTAGAGGTCTACGTCGACTCGTGGACGAGGCAAAGGCTGTGCTACAGGAACAAAGAGCAGATTAAAGATCTGTTCCACTTTGACTGCTGCTCCACTGGAACCAGGGGGGGTTACCCCAGAGATTAATTAGTCAATTTATGCTTGTTTGCATAAAGGATGATATAGATCACCAGCTGAATGAACAAAAGTTCAGGCAGTGCAAGCCAGGGCAAGAGGGGAGAGAATTAGCTGTGTCTGGACCGAGGTCACAGCTCGGGCTGATGCAGTCTCTGTGCCAGAGCTCTGTGACTACCGTGTGCCTCTAACCAGTGACCTGTGATGAGAGGCCACCATGAGCTCTGGCATCCCTAATAAAAGTCAGATCACCCAAAGAAAACGTCTCTAAAGGGTCGTACAAATATTTGGGTAGAGAAGAAAAGGAGCACCGGGATCTGCGGCGCGAAAGGCTGTGCAGCCTGGAAATCCCTGGTCTGGGATTTCTCCCTTGGTCTGAACTTCTGCCCTGTTCCTGCTGCCAGCAATGTGTCCTCACACCCAGCCTTGGGCTCCTCTTCCCAATGGTGTGAAAGAGGGATTCCTACTCGTGTCTTTTAATGTGGGAGCACCCCTGTGAAGATCAAGAGCAGTAGGTGGCATCCTGGTCCCGCTGAAATCATGTGGAACTTTCTCAAGACCCTTTTCAGGGCCAGGAGGTCACCCAGACTTTAAATATTGTCATCATGGAAGGGGAAAGGTCTGTGGGTCTGGTGTCATTGCTGTGGGCCAAGCTGACAGCGTCTTGAGGGGACATTTTGTTGGCACGTGGCTTATGAAGAGATTTCACTGTGACTTTGCAGGGATGAGGAGAAGAAGATCATGAAAGGTGTATTTGCAGCACTGACTATCCCTTCAGAAAAGGACTGGGTAGTTTGAAGTCACTAACAGACTTTCCATAGCAGACATTATCCTGCCTGTTCTCCTGGAATACTGTGGAAAACAGGGAAGAGGGGCCATCAGACACCATTTTTTTGTTCTGGTATTGTAAACACACATAGCCAGTGCATTCTGACCAGTTGATGGGATTTTTTTTCACAGAAGTAAAAACACTGTCTCATTTCTTTGTACAAGTTTTGAATCTGCAGTGTGTTTTCTGGAGCCAAACTGTAGCTCAGCCATAGTGAGAAATTCATATATCACTGGGACTAGAGCAGAGCCAACAGCTTCCCCTCTCTCACCCCCACTGACACACTTGATGACACTTCATGATCTTTTGTCTAAATAGCTGGAAAAGTGCTGGATAAAAGACTGGGACACCCAGAAGGTGGAATTGAGTGTGTTAATGGTCGTGGTATATTTGGTAAATCCAAACCCCCCAGTGCAGCCTGGTGTGTTCCAAAAATGAGGGGGCAGCAGGGCAACCCCAGGGAAGGATGGGGGGGCTGCAGCACAGCCTCCTGGGGACCATCAGTAGCAATTAAATACTGATTAAATATTGTCCTGCTTGGCCAAGCCATGTGAGGCATCCAGTGGGACAGATCCCCTGGAACACCCCCAGTGTTTTCCAGCGAGGATCTGAGTCACGGGTCCTGGGGAGTAACTGTTAATTAGCATCAGACAACTGTTTCCTGGGGGGAAGTTTGAAAAACAAGTATGTCTCAATCTTGCTTTTGAAAAGCCACATTTTGCCAGCAGAGAGGAATTTTAACACTTTTTTTTCTTCTCAAAGGGCTTCCAGGTATGAATCCTGAAATGTTCAGGCAACACTGGTGTAAACAGAGTGATTGGGGGATTTTGTATTACTGAGAGAAACAGTTCAAATATTGCAGCATCCTCAGAAAAATCCCACCAGACACTGCTTATATTGAAAAGTAGCTCATTTGGTTTTAATTCATCCTGTATCATGAGGTTACAGCCTGTTTTAGTTCCTGCTTGCTTTTTAGCTGCTTTCTGTTACTTTTCTTTTTTTTTTTTTCCCCCTCAGAGCTTGAAGAGAATTGCAAGGTCAAGCTGAAGTCAAACTTTACCATTTCGGTGATGAAATGCAAGCAGATGTGGCTGTTTCACGGACACTGCTCCTGGGGTCCGTGGGTGGTGTCTGCTCCCTCACAGCTCAGCAGGGCCAGCTCTCCCATCTGCATCCCAAAGTTGGTGCCAGCCTGGCTGTTGATTATCCCAGGGAAATTCCTTCAAACCTCAGCATCTCCATGGACTGTGGTGCCCAGAGCTGCTGTTTGCTCGGCCTCAGGAAGCACTGCAGGCAGGTGGCTGATGGGTGGTGATGGTGTTTTCCTTCACAACGCTTCACAGGCTGATTTCCTCTGCCACAGAGCGTCCCCTGGCTCCATCACTTCCTGCAGGTCTATTTGCTCTCTGCATCCCTCCACGGTCTGCAAATGATAATCACTTGATGTTGAGTTGGCTGGACTCTCCTACCTGAAGTAAAACTAAATTAACTCTGGCAAACCTGGGCTGCTGCTGAAGCCAGTGACACTTTTTCATGGAGGTGGTCATGATTTATGTATAAAAAAATATGTAAATACAGCTCAGTGCTATAATTGCTCATGTAAATAAAACACTGATTCCCAGGAGATGAATGGCTCTGAACAAAGTGCTTGGGCACACTGGAAGTCCAGCATCAGCCATTCCTGCTGGGATGCCTGCCCTCTCCTCCAGCCAGGATCTTTGATAGTCACCAATGGATTTCACCAGCCTAGTGCCAAACATCCAGAATCTACTCCTGAGTTGACCTCTAAGTATAGAAATAAAAGCACAGCCCATTTACACAGGGCAAGATGGGTTTGGCAGAGAGGATTCCCCTCGCTCAGCTCATCCTGGGTCTGTGTCACTCAATGATTTTCATTCATGGGTTTGAAAAACTCATTAAACTCTTCTTCATGAGACTGGCAAAGAGCTGAACCTCACTGCTTTGTGTTCACAACCTCATGCAGTGAAGCTGCAGCAATTTGAAAGATTTTTCCAGGTTGTCTTGCTGAGGTTATTCATTATCTCAGCTGCAAACACACATAAGATTGTTCTCTTATATATGGTGATGGTGAGGAACACAGGGATAGCAGCATTGCTGAGAATCAATGGATTTCTGAAGAAATTTGAGGGTGAATGGGATGTTCTTAGAATAGGATGTAAATATTTGTATCAATGAGAACTACCCAAGTAAGCCACTGCAGCGTTTTCCTCCCTCAGAAAAATCACAACCAGGCAATATTTTTCTACCTATTTTCAGCCCTGTGTTTTTCGAGGCCCAGGACAAATTTTTATATCAATGTTAATTAAAAGACTTATTCCCAGAAAAAAAACCACCAAAATCCTTCTGGTAAATTTGAAGTAATCTCTAAATGGGGTAAAAAAAAAGGAGGTAGTGGTTCAAACCCTCTGGTCAGCGGGAATGCTGCAAAGCCAGCCCACTTCCCTCTCTGCATCCCTCTCCTGGTGCTTCTGTCCAAGACCTTTACTTGAGGTTGCTTTGTTTCCATTAGGATTAGGGTGACCCACTTAGAGGTCTTGGAGGAAGCGCCGGTTGAGTCCGAGGGATGGTCCGGACACAGGGAAGGAAGGAGGGGGTCCCACGTCCCGGGAACGTTTCCCTGCCCAGACACACGGAGCTGGAGCAGCTTCTAGACATGTGTTTGTAATTTCTTGTTTGGTCTGCCCGGGTTCTGGGAAATGGTGCATTTTTTGGAGTTGCCTGCTGAAAGGGTTTCACACTTCGGGGTAGCGGCGTTTGATTAGTTTTGATGATAACCACAGTAGTACAACCCTGACTTCCAGATTGCCTTCCAGAGTGACACTAAGCAGCCACCCATCTCCAAGGCTGAAGAAATTCACATGTGCATTTGATTTTTTTTTTTTCCTTTTATGAAGGTAGACAAAGTGTAACGTACTTGCCACCACCCCCAAAAAAAATTAAAAAATCCCATTTCTCACCCCTCCATTTTGGATGATGTCTGTGTGAGCCTATTCCAGTAAATAGGATGGGATCTATCAAGAACAGAGTACCTCCTATTCCTTCTTTTATCATCTCCACCAGTGATCTGCCTGAGCAATTTTTTACAAACTTTGTTCAATGAAGAGCTGCATTTGTCACACAGTGATTTCAAAGAGTTACCGGACTTGGGGAGGAAAATTAGTGGGAATTCTTGCCCAGAGATAACATAATATGAAGATGACAGAAAAAAAAAGCAGGCTAGCATTTCTGTCACCCTTTTTCCCTGCCTACTAATGGTTTTGATTCTCATTATTTCTCAAATGCCAAGAGTAAAAACCCTCCAGGGTACCAATTAGCTGTGCCCAGGCTGGATACGACTGCTCTCATCCAGGACATATTTTGAGTTGCTGAAGCTCTCTTTGGGAAAAGGCAATTTGTGTGCAGCTACCTTTGGTAATTTTCAAGGACTTCATCTTGCTGGGAAATAGAGATGGACTCGTACTTAATTTAATTAAAACCAAAGCTTTTTATTAATTGACTTTCAATAAAAGCAATTACCATAAACGGGAGCCTGGGATCTGTGTTTTGCAGATTATTTTTGTCTGCCTCACTTATATTTTATTAGGGATTATACTTTTTTTCAAATAAGAATAAGAGACACTGAATTGATTTCTGAATGAGCTTTTTGCCTTCTCTACAACCTTCTCCATCTGCTTTTGCATTATTTTAAATTTAGCCTTTTGAACAATGACAGCTATGACAGCGTGTAACTATATTTTGCATTTCTGTTGCTTAACCATGTTGTTTATTGAAGGCAGACTTTCTTATTTCAAACAGAAAACAGAGGCAATTTAGTGGCTAAAATAAGGACATTTTGGGGTAGATCTGAGGGCTGATTCTGGTCACAGTGCTGGGGTATCTGTGGCACTGGGCTTGGGTAAGGGGCACTGATAGAGGCACGTGAGTGATGCCAGGGCTCAGCCTTGCCCTACAATTCCTTGCTGCTGCAGCCTCTCCCGAGGTTGTGCTCTCCCTGCTTTGGAGATTAGGAAGCAGATCTGCTAAGACCAACTCTTTACTCACATGAATAGCTCCATTGAGTCCTACATGGCTATTAAGTGACTTAAGTTCAATAATATATTAAATCTTTGCAGGGCCTAAGGCAACTTGGAGCAGGTTATTTAAGAAGTCTGCCCTAGCCTTTTGCTGCAGCCACAAAACCATCCTGGTCAGATCCTGCTGCTTTCCCACCCTGTTTTTGTGGCTTGTGCATTGTTTTGCCCCATTTCTCTTGCCCTCTCACGAGCATCCTGCCTCTCTCTGGCACTGCCTTCCTGCCCTAGCAAAGACCCCCCTCCTCAGCCCTTTGCATCTCCCCAACCTACCTGCATTCCCTGAAAAATTTCATTTTTTCAGGACTTCAGCGGTCACAAACAAAAATAACATCAGAGGAGCAGCTTCCACTGCCCCTCCACAGCCAAGGTATCTCTGGGTTTTATAAAATTGCACTATTGGCAAAAGCAATAGAGGGAGCTGCTGCTGGTGGCTGGAGTCCAGCAAAGTACCACGAGCTGTACTTGCCTAATCCCCGGTGGTGATCTCCCCCACAGCTCCATTATTTAGGATTGCTTGAAACAGAATCAAAATGAAAATAAAAGAAAAAACCACCCAAAATCAACCCAGTCCCAATAGGATTTCTTTTGGATCAATATTTAAAGTGCTGGAAAAATTAACGCAGAAAGATATTTGTAAAATTCCAAAATATTTTCTTAGCCTCAGTGTAAATATTTGTAGAGAAAGCAATTATTGTGCATAAGAATTTTCTGTTGTGTCTCTTTCGGTTCTTTCATTCAAATGATTGCTTTTTTGGCCCATCCCTGAATAACTAAGTAGAGGTGATTAAAAACCTTCAAGCCCTTCAAATTTATTGCCCTGTAACTATTTTTGAAAGCAGATTTAATATCAGTATGCCATTTATATTCCCCGAGAGCTAACATTTCAGATACCACACCGATATATCAATGCCTGATGCAAAGCAGATTGCACTGGAGATGTGGAAATGTATACAAGAAGAAAACTGCTTATGTTTAATAAAGAACTGAGATGTAAACATATTTTAATACAGAAATGGCTTTGAAATCGATGAGTTCCTACTGGTTTACTCCAGCCCCCTCTCCCTGGCTTTTCTCTCCTGCATCCCATGTGTAGTGTGGAGGGGCACCAGCACCTCTGGGTGCAGCAAATGCAGGATTGATGTCTCCCCAGGAGATGTGCCAGACCAGCTTCTTCTGTGCACACACCAGGCTTATTTTTATCCCAAAATGTGTTTTCCCTCCACGCTCCAGCTGCCCATCACAGGGCTGCCTGCTGTCCTCTGCTCCAGTGTGTCCTCCCTGTCCTGGGGTTTCTCCAGGGGTTGCCACAGGTTGCTGAAATGCCATCCTCAAGCTCTCCTTGTTGCTGGAGCATCCACTGGGGATGAAGATCTGGTTGTCCCTTGCAGTGCCAGGCTCTGGTAGGTGGGGTGGGAAGGGATGGCTGTGAGCAGCCCTGGCCACACAAGTGCCCAAAAAACTGCTCTGAGGCTGAAGGGAAGAGCAGGCAGGTAGCAAAGACAAACCTGTGAAGAGCAGAGGGCCACAGTCAGCTCTCCAGCACTGAGGGGTTCCTACTTCCAGGCTTGTTTTTGGGCTCTGAAGGCACTGGTTACCTCTGTGGTAGAGAATAGAAAATATTCTTTTTTATACAAATATTTAGTTCCCCTTGGTCTGGTCAAAACCCAGTTGCTGTAGGGGTTTAAGGCCACCAGATCCAACCTGGCCATGCTCCTCTAGGATGTCCCCAGTACCACACTCCATGCCTGTGCCACAGTAGAAGGCTGAGACCAGGCTAAAACCTCCCTGCTGCCCTTCTGCCTCTTTTGCATCTCAGTGCTGTGCTCCTGCTGCCTCTGGGCTGTGGTTTCATGCTTGGCTGCCTCTATCTGAGATAACCAATGGTACAGAAACCTTCTGGTCTCCCTGCTAAAAGCTCCCCCCTCAGCCCGAGGCGAGGGCCAGGGGCTACAGAGCCGAGCCTGGCTGAGCTTGGCTGAGCCAAGCTGGGGCTGGGCAGCCCAGCAGCTGCCTGCAGCTGGATCTACACTGTGCAGCCCTCCCAGCCAAGCCTGGGACATGCTTGTTTTCATCCCTCTGTTCAGGAGAGTGCACCCACTCCTCCCTCCCTCTCTGCCTTTGATGGTTCTGTATTCTCCTACCGGCAGCAGGCTCCTGCTCTTCCCAGAAACCCTCTCCCCTCCATTAGCTGCCCCCTCCAGCCAAGTTTAATCACAGTGCTGCCCTATGGCCCCAGGAAGATTTCACAACTCCCTCTTCCTTTGGCCACAAATGCTGTGTTTGTATCAATTCCCTCTTTATTTCTCACATTGCTCCATTTCTGTGTGGCCAAACAGTGAATCACAACCAGCGGTGTCTCCACCTCTGCACCCCACCACTGCTCCCCATTTCTGTATCCCATCACTGCTCCCCTCTCTGTGTCCTCTCACTGCTCCCATCCCTGCATCCCATCACTGCTCTCCCTTTTCCACGTGTGCCCTGGCCCAAGTGTCCCCTCCTTGTCCCCAACACCCGGAGGGCAGTGCAGACCTCCAAAGTCTCTCCCACCAGCCCATCCGAAGCAAATCCTTTCCTCAAGCCCTTATGTCCAGCCACAACCTGGAGGGGACAGCCACAGATGTCCCAAACCCACATGGCCAGTGTCACCTCTCCCAGGACAGGGGGTTTGCACCTGGGGAACACTGATGTGGGTGCTGGTGGGATCTTCCCTCACTCACCATCTCCTGCAGCAAAGATTCAAGGAGTTCACATTCCAGCCGGTTTCCAGTGGTTTTTCCCTTCGTGCCACCTGGTGGACAAAGGGGACATTTTCCACCTTTTTATTTCACGGAAGAAGGAGCACCTGGGAGAGCTCGTTTTCTGTGAGGAATCTGGAGGAGCATCACCCGACTGAAATTTTGCACGATGAGAAACACGACCCTACAATAACACATACCCCAGGGGAAGCCCCAGAGCACCCCAGCATTAACCAAATACCCATTTCTTACCCATAGCTGAGACTTATGCATAACACTGTGTTTTAATTGTAATTAAAGCTGCTCGATAAAACTCAGTTCCTACAATCACCTTAACAAGCACATTAATTGTCCCCTCCCTGAGCTTCTGACAAATTCATGCTTTTATTTAGTCTTGAGCAACCGCTTTCTGATATTTGAACAAATGTGCAGTTTGAATCCCTCCTGTGGCCAGTCCCAGACAGGCTGCAAGGGATGGAAGCGCTGGTAAAGAGCCCGTGGAAATAGAAAAATTAAGTAAATAACAGCGAATGTTCCTGGCAAGTGTCATTTTTATTCAATTTATGAAGACAAACACTGCACGAGAAACTTGGTTCCGAGAGATATTTTTGTTCTGGGATTAGAAGCAAATCCCTGAATTGAGGTGCTTAATGAAATGAACCAAAATGGCTTTCGCTCTCAAATCCCCGCAAGAAGTGCCCAAACTGAGCTGTGAAACAGCTTCAAATCAGGAATAAACAGGGTGAAAACGGCAACGTGCTCAGGGTACATTTCAGCAAGACGCTGATAGATGGGGAAGAAATTCATCACCCGGAGTTTTCTCCCACTATTAACAGTTCGACACCCCTCTGCTTTAATCCTGCCTTCCATGAAGTCCATCGGAAACTTTAGCAGTGACTTGACCTGGGCCAGGATTTTTGTCCTAAATCTTTTCATAAATTCAACAAAAGGGCGGTACAAAAATCTACAGCAGGGACAGAAGCCGTGTGTGGCAGCTGTCGGTGGCTGATGCCGGGGGTGACGCGGGGCAGTGGGAAGTCACCCCACAGAAACGAAGAACTTCTTGGTGTGCACAGCCTGAAACCTTCTGCAGGCAGAGGGAAGCTGAAATTTGGCTGCAACCCTCTGATTGATACCCTGATTGCTGCAAAACCACTGCCACTGAATCCCCCTGCCTACAATTACCTTGGACTGTGATTTTATATCTCACTTGAAAAGGGGGTGCCTCCACAACATCCCACAGAAGCTTTTGGGACTGTAAGGCATCTTCCCTGGGACATTCAACTCAGTCACCCAAAGCCCTGGTTTTGTTTTTCTAAAACAAAGGGGAAAAAAAGAGCACAAATTAAAAATATTTTGACTCTGGATTGAGGAAAACTGTATGTTTTACTTGGACAAGAAATTAATTGTTTTTATTTTCTTCAGTGGCAAAATCCATATAATTTAGTTTGCCCAGAAGTGGAAAGATTTTCATTTACTAAGGAAACAACCTCCTTCCTTCTCAGAGATTTAATTTTTATCAACTCAGAAAAACTTGCCCTGACTGAGATTACACAAAGTACCTTAGTTTATCTCAGCCTTTTAAAAACTGTCTGCAATAATTTTTTATTTTTTTTTTAAATCTGGCCAATCAAAAATAATTAAAAAAAGGAAACATGAAAATTTTTCACTGAAAAAATGAAGAAAGAAAGACTCTCATCTTTGAACCTCCTCAGCCTGGTGTGCTTAGGGAGTCAGAGATGGAAGGGATACGGGCAGTGAGCTGGGATGGGATGTGGGAGGCGTGGAGGGAGAGGGTCAGGAATGACAGGGGACATTTTTGGGGTGGGGGAGCACAAGCAGCTTAAGCCGCGTTATCAGCGCGTTATAAACCAGCAATCAGCAGGGCTGAGATTTGGCAATCAGTCAATACCGGCTCAAAAAACAACCTGGAGAAAAAAAAATGTACCCAGGACCCACTTCAGGCGACCTTTGGAAGGAAGAAAAACAAGTTTAAAAGAAAACAAATGTTTCGCAGGGGTGTTTCGAACCGCTCCGTTCCACCGAGGGTGTGTAAGGACGTTGTTCCTCTGTGTGTGGGAACTCTTTGTGTGCTCGGAGCCTGTGGTGACACGACATGTGGCTGGTGGCCCTTGGCCGCTGTGGGGGCCCCACCTGCCCACACAGGGCACCTTTCGGATCCTGGGAGATCCCTGATGGCTCTGACCCGGGAAAAGCCCTTCAGCTTTGTGGTTGTGGCTGTCCCTTATTTATCCTCCTCCCAGGTGAACACAGCCTGTAACTCAGGCTGAAATCCCAGCCCAGTGCAGTGCCACAGCCCAAGGTTGCCTTGTCACCTCATGGCAATGCCACAGAGCAGTGGCTCATTTTCACCACCCTGAACCCCCTGACTGGATTCCCCACAAACCCCCAGTCCCCCTCGGCTCCCCACCAGCACATATCTATTTCTTTCCCCCCCAAAACTGGCTTGCAAGCAAGAACTCCACAGTCTGAAACCAACTGCCTTTCAACCTCCGGATATGAAGCCCTGGCTCTGCCCAGACTTCCCTAAAAACCTAACATGGAATATGAGGAACATTGGAAGGAGCTGAAGTGGCCCAGCCACGGATGGCGTGTAGCAGCCCCACGGAGATATCTGGTTTCTGTTATGTGTTTCTTTTGCTTGCATTATCTGTATTAGAACTTATAAAATGGATGATTTGTATCAGCTGTCCTGCTTTGTTGTCACTGCCATGTTCTGCTAAAATGATAACGAAGCGCTTGTCCCAAATCTTTCCCTCCCACAAAATATCCCAGCTATGTGAAATGAAAGATGCCATTTTATTACAGGGTTGAACCAAACTGTGCAAGAGGCAAAAAAACAAAGGGGCTGCGAGGAGCACGACTCCAGGGAAGTGGAGAAAAAAAAAACTGGTGGAGATGATGGTCCCAGGGTATGCAAAAAGCAAAAGCATTTATGAGCTTGGAATTTATTATAATGTCATTTTGCAACCACAGTCAGGAACCTCATACCTGCCCCTCCGTTGCAATCATAGCCCAGGACACTTGGATTTGAGAGGACAATTCCCAACTTCCACATGGTATTTCACACTAAAGCATTTTTGGGCAAACTTATTATTTGCTCTATGAATCTGTAAACACCCAGTTAACCTGAATTTCCAGGTGCTGGGCAAAATTAATCCTCGAATGCCCCTAATTTGATAAAGTGGTGAAGAGTGGGATATTTTGGATCTGCTCAACCACACGGGTGTTCCTGATGTTTCCTTGGTGAGCCTTGGCCATGTCACATGCACGACCAGGTGACTACCATTGTGCACTGCTAAAGAATAATTCCCTCACTTATGAACTGGGAATTCTTTTCTGCACCAGCTGGTGATGAGGTTTTTTCAGGAGAAAGACAGCAGAGCCTGCATTTGTGTGTCTGTGAGCTGAAAACCCTCCTGAAATCAACAACTGCGTGTCCCAGGCTGCAGCATTCCCTGGGGGAACACAATGTCATGGATCATGTCCTGATTTCAATGAAAACTGCTGCCAGTTTCCATCAAAATCTTTGAGATATTTTTATTCCTTCCTCACTTTATTTCTTCTTTCCACCACTTGTGTTGTGAGAGTGGTACAAGCAGATATACTCTGGGTTTTGGAGACTACAGGGAGGAGGCACATCCGAGGTGATTTATTTTTAAGAGAATTGGGGTCAGATCCAGACCTACCACTCAGGAGAAGCTGTTAATGCTGTTCCTTTGCCCAAACCTCTGAGCCAAACCCCTCCTAGCTCTGGTAGTCCCACTCCAGGACTGCTTTTACAAAGCACTTGTCTTTGAATTGCAAACACTGTGACAGTTCAGATGAAATCTCATCGAGCAAATCTACTTTTCAGAGGAAATATTAAGGAACTTAACAACTTAACACTTCCAGAGTGATAAAAACATATTTGTCTTTCACACAGAAAAGGGCTGACAGCCAAATTCTGTAACTGAGAATACTTCCTTAAATATAGAACACTGAATGAACAGCAAAAGGGGCAATTCATGTATTTATGAAAATGAGCAAAAGTGACTGTTCTGTTTCTATTATCTGTGCCTGGAGCACGAGCATCCCATCCCACTCCTGTCTTCAGAGGTGATACGAGCTGTGGCATAACTTAAAGAAAAAGATGGAATGCCTGGTGAAAAGTGAAAAGAATATACAGAAATTGATTTCAAGGCAATCAAAGCAATATTTTATCATCAGAAAAACTGCCACGGTCAGAACTTTTACTTAGCACTTGAGTGAGGCTCCCCTAGATTGCACTGGTGGGAGAGAGGGGTTTAATGAGTATTATTTTAAGTGGTCTGGCTAAAGAATATCCCCTTGCATGGCTTAGCAATGGATCATTAATTATTATTTGAAAATTCAGTAAAGCTTTTTTCTCCATCTTCCAGTTCTCAGTAAAAATGTACCTTATTATAGACCTATTATGGATCTTCTGCAAACAGAAGGTAATGTATTTTCTGCTTTAATCAGGCATTTTCATTTGCATCTAACTTCCTCTTCAACATTACTGACTTCAAAGGATTAAAATTCCTAATTCTGGTCCAACAAGAATTTTTTTTTTCCAGATGATCAGAATGAGAACAAAACCTTTCTCTTTTTGCCCTCTTCCCCTCCTTTTCTGCATATTTTAGGAAAGTCTTGCCTTGTAGACAATTTAGAAACACTTGTCACAATCTCGTTAGTAGATCCGAGCACTAAATGCCCCAATAGACTAAAAATCCAATAAAAGGCATGGTTTGTAACTCTTAATTTTTGCAGCTGTTGGATCAATTCCATACATCTGTTTATGGTGATTTTTTTCTTTGCTGACAGCATCAGTTTGTTCTCTAAATGCCAGTGTTCCTAAGCAGCTGTAAGTGTGCCCCTTCTAACTCGTTTAAGGAGAGTCAAAGCCAAATCTTCCATTAAAAAAACCTGGGAATTGCTCCTTTGCAGCCATGCTGCTGCCTACCTGCTGAACTGCTGGTCCTAAATGTCCTAGTTGCCTTGCTGGGCAGAGGGACGTGGCAAGGAGTTGGTGGAATTTGAAATGAGAACTTTGCAGATCAGCCGGGAATTGCTCCGCAAACTTGTCCTCGGCTGTCGATGGACACCCTGGATTACAGAGACAGAGGCAGAGAGGAGGAACCCTCCTTAATCCAGATGCAAAGCACAGGTGGAAACCATCCAATAAAACAGGGTTTGGGGGGGATGGGTTGGAAAATTCTGTTCCATCACATTGCGGTTGTTTCTGCATGAACATGTTCACTTAGGGAAAAGAGCTTTGCTGGGGAGAGTTCTCGAATGCAGGATGCATCTTCCTGCCAAGGCTAGAAGGAGCAAGGACTGTCCTTCCTTCTGTACTGCAGCCCATCCAAACCACCTGCCAATCTAATTTCCCAGAGATAAGGGGCCTTAGGTTTCAGAATTTTCCTCTACCCCTTTTTTTCCCTTGAAAAGAGCCAACCAAAACTGGCATTACTTTGGGCTTGAACTGAAGGTTAAGCCTTGATTTCCATCAAGAAACACATTTTTTTTTTGCAGCCATCCCAGTTTGGAGAGGTGCATCGGACAACAGGGATTAAACTTTCATGCCAGATCATGTGATTCAAAATAAAAAAGGTTCACTTATCCCACTCTGCTCTTCCCAGCAAGAAATGCCTCCCAGCAAAGTACCCTGGGCTGGAATTTTTGATCAAAACAATCACTGTGCATCCAAAGCTTGCAAAGAGAAAGGAGGCCAAGGGAGAAGACTCTTCAAAAGACAGAAGTTGGAGCGGGGAGGGAGTGGCATAAAAGTTACTGCTCGAACATTCATTCCAGAGGACGGGAGTCAAAGGTGAGGGAGAACTTTCTGCAGCAAAGCTCATGCATTGACTTGCTCCTCCAAAGGCTTTGTCCTTTTAGGACCTGACAGGGCTGCCTTGCAGAGAAGCTGTCCCATACCCCAAAGCCTGGTCAGACCTTCTCACCATCCAGGCCCTGTGTTTTGGAGCCCCCATGTGCAGGAGAGGCAGTTTTGGGGAGCAGCAGGAATAAGCTGTGTGCTCCAACACAGCAACAGGGAGGTAGGGAAGCAGCAGCTGGTACCTCAGACCAGGCTGGCTGCTGCCTCTCCTGCACCTTACAGGGAAAAAGGAGCACCAGGTGATTTATTGGCTCTTCCAGGAGACAACAGGAAAAGGAGAGGCAGTGCTGGTCCTGCATGGCCAGAGGGGGTTGCTGCTGAGCTCACTGACTTGAATCATCCAGGTCTCTTTGCATCCGGGGAAAAGTGTTTTCAGGAGGGATTTTCCCTTCGGTGCTTAAAGGGAGCCAAATTATTACATAAAATTGTAACATCTGTGTGACCACCACTCCACATTCAGAGCCTCTGCTGAATCCTTCACTGCTGCCATTTGAATATCCCTGTCTGTCTTCAGAGGAGCAGGAGGACCTTTTAGACCTGCTGTAGGATGAAAGAGGGCAAGAGCAAACTTGCTCTTGGGATGAGAAGATCCTGCCAAAATTTCAGGTGTGCTACAAAGAGTTCAGAGGAAGATGGATTAATTTGCAGGCCACTGGATGCATGGCAGCTGTCCACTTAGGAAAATGAAAAACAGAATTAAAGACATAAGTAGGAAACTGCAGGTACAATGGGTCCATAGATGTCTGGCAAATACTTGTTCCCAGTGCCCAAACTTCTCAGTGAGGTGCTCGTGTCCAGCTGCCAACTCTTGTCAACTCTCAACAAATCTGTTCCCTGGAGCCTCTTTTGAACCCTCTTTTCTTTTTTTTTTCCTTTTCTTTAAAAAAGGAGTATTTTTAGTATCATCATTGCCATAGAATTTTTTTCTTATTTTCTTTTTTCTTATTCCTTCCCCCTGCCCCGGTCCTCTTTATATTTGCCATCAAACCTGCTGATAGAAGATTTGCCCCAGATTAAATGCTGCATCAGATGCAGCTTTTCTGCCCTTCAAATGCCACTGTAGCTTCCTGGACAACATATATAACTCAGTCTTAAATATAAATTAGGAAATCAACAAGGGATGGCACCCCAGGAAAGGACAAGTAACAATAATGTTCAGAGACCTGTTGGGAGGAGCGTTATCTGTTATTTATATATAATTATTTAGCGTTATCTACCTATTTAGATTATATATAAAAAAATTGAAATGCTGCAAACCGCTCTGCAGCTTCCCTCGGCCACATCCAGTTTTCCTGCAGTTATTCCCATTTCCCACCACCAGCACACACGCGGGGTAGTGACTGGACATTTTAAAAGCAATCCCCCCAGCACTTACCAAAGAAAAGATGTTTAACAAAAACGTTTGGCGTCCAATGGAGTGGGGACAGCGGCGGCTCAGGCATGTCCCAGCCCAACCTGCCCTTCCAGGAATGCGGGTTTCCTGCAAAATTGCCCTTCCTGCCTCAGGGCAACACCTCCAGCACCTCTCCTCTGCCCTGCTCCGCGGTTATTGTGTGCGCAGATGAATGGCACAGCCCCGTGTGCCGGGATGTTATTGCTGGATAAAGCAAATAAAACATTTGAGTCACCGCGAGGAAGCTTTCCCATCCCACCGCACGCCTGATCCCCGGGGTTACCCGCCTCTGCCTCCTCACCTCTGCTTTGTGTGATGTTATTCTAACCTCTTTCATCTTTGGCTTTTGGCAGTCTTTTCTGCTTTAAGTGTATAGTTATCTTAAGTTGAGCAAGATGTTCCGGGCTACAATAACTGGCTGATGTTTTAAATGGAAATCTCCTAATATGCGTTCAATTTACATGTACTAAGGCTCTCATTCAATCTGAAATACCAACCAGGTATAAAATAATAGTGACACTTGACATTTTCACAGAGATTTACAACTTCAAAGGGCTCTACAATATAAACGAACGAACTCTGTGCTTATAAGATGGGTAAGCAAATACTATTAAGACGCAGAATGAGAGAGGAGGGGCTGCAGGGCTTGCCGAGGCCAGGCAAGGAGCTGGTGTCAGGGCTGGGGTCCTGGCTCTCTCTCCTGCGCCCAAAACACCAGACAGCTTCAGCTCTAAAAGCTCAATAACCAACACGGATGAGTCAGGCAGGTCTTCATCCCAAGCAGTGTGAGAAATGTAGGCAGTGGAACTGAAGGCTGGCACGCAATCAAACACACCCACTCTCTGTCCAGCCTTGGGATCGCCCTGGGTCCATTCCTTATTTCTGAGGTGCGCTGGCGATGTGGCCTCAGCACCCACAGTGCGGACGGGTGGGATGATGTTCATGGGGCTTGTGCAGGTCTGCAGGCAAACGACAACACTGCTAGGAGGTCTGGGATGTGACCGCCTTCAGTGCCTGTCTGCGAGAGAGCTTTCAGCCTGTGTTCTCATTTGCAAACATGGGCTGGGTCCCTCTCTTGCAACACTCCTCAGTTTTGGGGGGAGGAGATGGGTTTTGAGCAGCGTCTGCTCCAGTAGCCTGAATTAGAAACCTGCACGCTGCCTGATGGCTGCAGCTATTGTTAACACGAACGAGCGGGTGGATGTGCCATTAATCACAGCCCATAAACCATTTTGACTAACTGAAAAAATATTTCCCCTGTCTTATTCATGTCACAGCTCCTCTGAGCCTTTTAGCCCATTTGTACGGGCTGGAGAATGAGTTGCTACCCGTTATACAGCATGTCCTGCCCTTCCCTTGCTTTGTAAACACAAGCAGCTCCATTCCATGATGTGTTTTGATGAGCTGCCAAGAGCCAGCTAATGTACTGTTTGCTGACAAGTATATGTTATTAATCCAAAAGCACTGAGCTTGTGGGTTGGGACTTTTTATTATTTTTTTTCCCAAAGAAATATAAAAACTAAATTAAACAAGGGTGTGGATATTCCTCAAATGTAGCTACTGTTTCTTCCGTGATGCAGTTGCAAATGTGCAGCTCCTCCAGTTTCAGGGAATTATTTAAGGAGTTCTATCTCTTTATCACATTTATCTTCCTGCAGAAATCACAAAGGCTTAACTGAGTGTCCCCTTCTGATGATCACTTCCCTCAGTGAGTTGGACTTTTAAAACAAATGCAGGGGGATGAAGCTGTGGCAGCACTTCCCTGTACACATTGTGCTGCCTCACGAGGCTCCCTGGGACCAGGTGGTGATGACTGGGTGGCAACTGCTGAGAACCCCCAAACTCAAATCCACGTGACCCACCAGGGGTTTCACACATCACCTAAAGGGTTTCTTTTGGTGTATTTTTGACAAGACTCCACCTTACAGCCTCCCTGGATTTTGGGGATGTGCTGTCAGCGCAGAGCCCAGGATGCTTTGCCACCTGGACGAACCCTTTTTGCAGGGAGCAGCCCATTAACTTGTTGAAGAGGGGCTTTCAGCACCGGCCACAGCCGGGACCATCCCCATTCCATCTCCAGGAATGGCTCGTGGCAGGGAATTGCGTGGAGGAGGAGGGGGAAGACACGCTTTGAAAGCCTTCCCAAGCCAGGCACGCTGAGGTGCCTCCTCACCAGCCACTGCAGCACTCACTGCACCAACAGGCCTGTGCAAAGGGACCCCCCACAACGTGGAGCAGAAAGTGCCCCCGGGGCAGATCAATTTTCAGCTCGATGTAAAAAGATGACAACTATATATGGGCAGGGAACACAGGGGCTTTCATTTTCCCGTGCAGGGCACCATTTGCCTTCCAAATTCAACTGACAGCTTTTGAGGCAGTTCTTTCGGGTGACAAATGGTAATAAAGCTGCTGTTTATACTGGCTGTTGACTCATCTTAGGTGGAATTATGTACAGAAATAAGTAAACAGCTTCCTATTCAATGGGATCCATATGCAGCTTTGGGCCACAGTACAATGCAAAGCTCCTGTATGGACAGGACCCTTGTTTGTTGTGTGCTTTTCTAGGTCACTTAGCACTTGGCTTCACAAACGTGCTTTTTAGGGCTGAGACTCCTGGTGTGGATGGTCTTTGCCTTGTGCAGAGTAATTCACCCTTAAAAGCTAGCAAAGCCACGACTGCCTTTTCAATTTGCATTGTAAACACATTAAAGATGAGCTGAGCAAACCAGGACAACTTAGGATGCCTTTTTACGTGCCTGAATATGAGGTCTGTGTGGTTTATTTTGTTAATGTCCATTTATCTCAGTGAGTTTTTGGGGTTGTTAGGAAAAAACATCTCGGAGAAAGGGTCTCCAGATAATTGCATTTCAGGTGGTGGAGTGGCTGAACTTTACATGTGCACGTTGCTTTTCATGGTTTGGGTCAGTTGAAGTGGTAGAGGGTGACAGAGCCCATTTTTCTGTTAAGACAGGATTTTTGTGGGGTTTTGGAAGCTCTTTTGGGTACATTTAATTCAGTTGAAAATGTGTAATTAAAAATCCCTTTGAAACTAAACAAAACAAACTCCTAGAGCAATAGTCAACAACATGGGAGGAAAAAAAAAAAGTGTTTAATGTTTTCTTTCTTGAAACACCCAGAATTTAATGTAAGTGTTTTTGAACTGGACTCCTCACTGTGATGGTGCTTGAGAACCCCTGAACTGCTCCCACATTGCAAGGAGGAAATCAGGAAAAGTAAAGGAACATGATGTGAAGCAAATTGATGGCCACTGGGGATATCTCAAGGTACACAACATGCTTATGGGCATTTATCCCACTGGTTTTATGCCTCTGAAAGACATTTCAGTCCAATTCCTGTTGAATTTCCTATTGGATGAAGCCATCTTTCTCTTTTGAGTCTCAAGGGATTGTGGAAAAGCAGAGTCCTATCTTAGCTGGCAAACTATCCAGGGTATTCTGCACCCACATAAAATCCTGGTTGGTCAGTTGGTTGGTCATCATCTCTAGAAGTTGCTAGAGATGCAATATTGTGATTTTTCATGTACATAAATAAGCTTTTATATCTTAGGTCAGAAGAATTTACTTTCCAACATTGATACACACCTACAAATGTGAAAAAGATGATTCTCCATGACCTCAGTCCCCTTGTAAGAGACTGCTCCATCAAGACATCTTTTATTGGTAGTGTTTTTATTTATCTCTCCTTCAGAGCAGTCCCAGTGGAAAAGCCTATAATAATGGAAACAATCCTTATTTCACTTCCATCTCTGTTAACTTCTTTTTTCCAGTGTTTCTGTAGTAGATGCTGAAATTACTGCTTTGCCAAAATCACTGTCCAAAGAACAACCCAGGTCTTGATGTCACTTTGTCAGGCTTTTGGGAGACCCAAAGTGCCACTGCCCATGCATAGCTGAGGTGTGTATGAGGCAGAGGAATCCGGGTCTTCCAGTGCTATTCCAGGATTGTGTCCCACTGTCATTCCCTGTAAGAATCTCCCCAATCTCAGCAATTTGTGTTTCTCTGCAGAGAAGGTCATCCCTCCATGCCTGACACATCCATGAACGCACAAACATCTCTGCTGGAAGACAATAAACATTATCTTGTGTTGCTGGAGAGCAAAGGAGAAGGAGGGGAAGGTGTAGCAGCTCTCCAGAGTGCAGAGTGACCTACAGCCCCTCAGTGGGAGGCACGAAGTTATGTAGCTCATTAAACCTTAAAAAAGCAAGGAGAGAAGCTGCTTCCAATTATCAGGATGAAAATTAATGAAATAAAAACTACAGACAGGCTGCAGAATTATGCAATAAAAAGGGCTTTGCTGGCATTAACAAGGCGATGTGTAATATTTGTGTGGTTCTAGCTCAGCCTTGGCCTGAACATGTGGTGATTCTGCACATAAAACGTATCCAAATTAATGAATTAAAAATCCTTGATAATCCCATACAATTTTCTGTTCATAGTTAAGTATTATTAGTTGGGAGATCTCCTCAGAAGGGGAGAATGAGGTTGTGACTTGTTGTCTGAGAAAACAACCTCTTTGTTAGTGTCCAAGAGTCCTGGGATGGGACTGGGATGACTGGCCAGAGACATGGAAAAGCCCAACTGCTGTCTTGTTGTAGGGAAGGAAGGTCCAACACAGCAGGAATGGGGTCCAGAGGAGATTTGCAGCCTGGGGGACATGGGACTGAAGCAAAGAGAGTGTGGTAGTGAATATAGATGAGAAAAACTGCCTTTAGGTGCAGCAATAGTCTTGTTAAAAGCCTCCACATCAGCCCACAAAAAATATCTTCCATAATATATCCCAATGCCTTGGGATGCAGAGAGTGTTGCCATAATAGTCTACATCTAAAATCCATCTAGAGCACTCTGCTAAAACCAGAGTTCATAGCCTTCAGCAGCCTACATGCAAAATTCAATTGACAGTATGAGCTTGATGCAGGAAATATTGCTTTTTAACTTGAAAAAAGCCTTGGCCCCACCTTCCTTTTCACTCTCAGAACTCCACTGCAGACCAAATCAACACAGCCTCTCTTCCTTAAATTCCTTCCAAACCCCCAGTTCAGTGCTAAATATCAGGGGGTTGAAAATTCCACTCAAATGTCACTTCTGTGTCAAACGTTTGGATGCAGAACGTACTCCATGGCTCTCCCTCTGCCTGCTTCGTGCAAAGCCCTTTCTAAACCTGCTTCTGGGGCTAAGAGAAATGACAGGAGCCCAGCTTCTGAAATACTGTTTGTCTTTCGTCCCCTGCTACCTCCAGCTTCCATATTTCACACACTTCTAAACTGTTCATCAGCAATTCTTGGTGTAGGAGTTGACTCCAGGATGCTCGAAGGAAGCTGATCAGTCCCAGTTCAAATCTGATAGGTCAGACTGAGTGGTGAGGTCAGAGAGAGTTGGCATCAAGTGACTCAGAAAGGGCAAACTAGAATTTTTCCTATTTCACATGGCCATCAGCAGTGGGTTTAACATCCTCTGTAAGAAAATGCAGAGTCAGGAGCTGGATACTTACCTGAGAACATCTTATTTCTAGCCTGCCCTTCTCTCAGGAACAACCTCCTTTTTCTTGCTAGTTGTTCTTGAAAGATGCCAACAGCAACCCCCAGAACTCTTCCTCCTGGTCTGGTTTGGTGAAAAGCACCTGAACAGGAAGTGGTGGAGGAAAATAGAATGAATTGTGATGTTATTATGTTGTTCTGATTGGCCATTCACTGAGAAATTATAACAGGATATCAAGAGATTTGAATTCGGATTTTAACAACACAGATTTTAACTCTTGTGACAATTGGTGTTTTGTAGAACTTCTTTGAATAAATCCTGGAGAATTTGAAGAATTTGGAAGAATTATTATTTGGGTGTGCAATACAGGTATTCTCTCTAGGATGCTCAAGTAGGTTTGTAATGGTTATTTTGTGTTTCCAAACCCAGGGGGAAGAGGAAAGCGTGTTTATCCAGGTTTTTCCTTCCTCTTCACATTTCCCCATCTTTTGCTGCTGCTGACATTTCAAAGCCAGCAGCTAAGGAATTGCTGCAGATAAAAACATGAACACTTTATTCAAGAGCAAAATCCCCAGCAGCACAGTATTTGAAGGAAAATTGCAGTCTTCAGTTTTGATGTGTATAAATTAGGAGAGGGGAAGCAAAGTGTCCTCTTGCCTGTGTTGATAGAATAATTTTTGGGGCAGAATAAGGAATATTGAAGTTTGACCTCGAATTTGTTGTGGTTTTCCCCAAGAAAAGGTCAAGTTTAAACAGTGTAAATGCCTCATCTTTCTAGGGAAAGTTGTTCTCACCTAATTCATACCATGTTTGCAGTTCTTATGTTGGTAATGAACTGCACTGATTTTGCTGTGTAAGCAATAAATTCATTGATTACATTTTGCACAAATAGCCGCCCCAGCCAAATTTCCCAGCTCTTGGGAAAGTCATGAAAACCATCAATCTCGGCGTCCAGAAGTGTACAAAGCGCAACTTTGTTTTACACAAGTGCTGTTGTAATAATTTATCCATTTCATTCAGCATTTCTTTTACTTCATAAGTGTATAATTCATACAGGGCAGAAATTGTGTTGTACAACACTTGGTTTCAATTTTGCAGTTCCTATCAGGGGATTTTAGTGTTCTCCCATTATTGCTGCAGAGCTTTTTCTCTGCTATTGGTCCTGATCATCCACGTGTTGGCCAGCTCAGATGAAAAGCCACATTGCACGGGGCTAAACCTTCATCCTAATGCCACCAAATGAATCAATTCCTACTTTCTGACTTCTGAACTTACCCTAAGGTGAGGGAAACACGATCCACTGAGGATCATCTTGCAATTAAAACAATTCTCTATGAATCAGCATGACAATGCAGGTGCTAAGCAAGCATCTGTTCAATTAAGTTGGTTTAGCAGTTTTGGGGCAAGTCTATTTTGCTTCTTTTTTTTTTTTTTTTTTTTTTTTCCTTCACATCATTAAGCTTACCCTTAATGCTGGGAGCAAACAATAGCTCATTAGTGGATTAGGGGTAATTACCAACAGCAGTCATTATTCCTGAGGCTTAATGGGCCAATTTGCTGCTGTAATAGTACCCCAGTATTGTGGTGCTCCAGCAGAAAAGCCGAGGGTGCTGGAATGAGCCACTGCCTTGAAGGCCCTGGAAGTGGCTGAGCAATCCCAGCCCTTCCCAGGACACCCCACCACAGGGTGGTTGGAGACTCCTTCCAGCTGGGGGGTCCCATCAGCTCCCACTGAGTCATAAACTCCTTTTTTTTTCTGAGTTCCAGCTCTCTGTTCAGCCAGGCTGGTGTTGTTCTGGGCTGGCTCATCTTTCAGCACGTGGGGCACAGCCATAACGAAGACAAAAACTTTCTTCTGAGCTGCAGATCTGGTCCTGTAGGAATGAGGACGAGTGACTCAGCTCCATCTTCAGATTTCCCAGGAAGTCTGTGCTGCCTGCAGGACTCTGTACAGTCCACAGGCACAGGCTGAGCAGAGAAGCCAGGGCAGAGGACTGAGGGATCATTAGGGAAGCCCAAGCAAACATAATTGCAGTCCTGTTTGCAAGCAGAGTCAAATGAGAATGGCAGTTATGTTTTTATATTTGGCATTATATTTTCAGTCACTCATTTCAACCTGGAGTGCCATATCGTTTTTCTGCTTTTAGGAAGGGGATTAAGAGAGGAGGAGAAAAAAAAGAAGACATAATGCTATAGTGGAGTTAAGTGCCACTTCTTCAGGCTCCTGTCAAATCTTGTAATTTGGAATAATTGCCAGTGTCAGGTTTGGGGAAGGAGTTTGATGTAAATTGCCTCAACCTGTACTTGTCCTGTGAGAAAAGAAAAAAGGTGGGTTGGAAAGTAAAGGACTGAATAGGCATCACCAGGAAAATCACTTTTTAAGCAGCCTCACTTTAATATCCATGACTGTATTTTATCTTCATTTTTCTTCATGTCAGTCAGACCTGGGCAAATCCTGCTCATGCTGTGACCAGTGGTGATTTCTCATTTATTTTAATAGCCCAGCCTACAGACTCCTGCTTAGCAGGAGGTCCTGTGGGTTGCTGAGCATTGTATTCATTACTACATAGGATCCTTTGAAAAGCAGGGAAATACCAACCAGGCTTATTTGTACGTCCATGCAGGGGAAAGACCAACCATCTCCTGCAAGCACCCTCACAAGAGGTTGGAGAGAGCCTGTCTGGGTTATGTCCAGCCCTGCAGTCCAGCCTTGGTGTCCTGACAGGCCCCAGCAGTGATATCCATGTTTTCTGTGCAGTGCAAGTGGCAGGTTTGTGAGGGAGATTGTCCACTTCAGTTTGAGGTCTGTAGTTGTTGTGGAGCAAGAGGACTTCAGCCCAGGCTGAAGAGGGAAATGAGCCATTCTGTCTTTGGCCTGCTGTCATCTCCCATCCAGTTACTTTCTTGCATCTGCAACTCATCTGAATTTTTAATTTAATTTTTCTTTTTTGATGGGGGGAAAAAAAAATGTCATTCTCGGAAGCGTTTGTGTGCTTTTAGTGAACGGAATCCAAAAGCCAAACCCCATAAAAAAACTTGAAAATAATCAATCCACTCCTTTGGATCACGTAGCAGAAAACAGAGCATTTTTCATTTCTTTCCATTTTGTGTGCATAAAACAACACACCTCATTTCCCCCCTCCTTGCAATTCCTTTTGACTTATGGAAATAGTTTCTCTCTATGAATTGAAATAAATCACCACTGTAAAAATCACAGGGTATTGCCTTCTCCACCTCTTGGAGAATGGCCTTTAGGTCCTGCAGCTTCATCCATGCCAGGACAGGAGACAAAGTGGGAGCTTTTGAGTTTGGAGGCTTTTGTAGTGTCCAAAAATTGCTGCCCCATTGCCATCCCTAAATCCTGGCAGACACAAGAGGGCATTGGTGATCCCAGGTGTCTCCATCCTCAGTGTGCTGTGTGGGGATTGCTGATCCTGGTCCATTCCCAGGTGAGCTGCCCATGTGCCCGGGGGTGCTGGTGCTTCCCTGCCAGTTCCACCTGCAGCAGCACCAGGGTGACCTGATGAGTCATGGAGATGACATCTTCACTTGCCACTGTCTTTAATCACAACTAATACAACAGCCTGGCTGAATCAACATCCCAAACCACTGCTGGACATCCTCACCCAGCAAGGGGATTTTGAGAGGAGAGCACTTGCTGCAGCAGCTCTGGGGTGTCTGTCTGAAGGTGAGTCTGAGCAACCAGGGAGTCACTGCGGCAGGTTTTCATGTGCAGATGATAAATGACCTCACCAGTCACATGTGGAAAAATGTAACAAACTTCACTGAGTTGCAGTGAGAGGTTCCTGGATTTCAGCATGCTTTTGTGATGAGGTAGGACTGATGGCCAGTCAGTCATGAACTAGACGTGCTCTCAGCAGCAGCTCCCACAATTATCTTCTGCTCTATTGCCAGTATTCAATTCCCATCTCAACTCTAAACATTAATGATTACTGCAGAGTCTGAGCGAGTAAAGAGTCCTTGAAGTGACTTGAAGTTACAGAGACACACTAAGAATATTCAGATGCCAAATGTTCTTTCTTACTTTGGGAGGCATGACCCTGTTTTTAAGGGTGATGGTGGCACTGGTGAGAGCCTGTGGTCTTAAGAGTGCCCATCTCAATATTTCTTGTGCATGAGCTCTCTCTGGTTCTCTCTGCTCTTGCCAAAGCATCTTTCCAGGTCGGGAAAGTGGAGACATGGAAAAGGAAGGAAAAAATTACCCCCATTTCCTTGCAATGAATTGGATTCCCATGTGTTGGGGTGAGGGCCAGGCTTGCCAAGGATCTGAGAAGGGCTCGGCCCTTGTCCTCAAATCTGTGATCCCCCCAGGGTTTGTGCCCTGAATGCACTGGACACCCTGGATGTCCACGTTATCCTTGTTGGCAAGAGCAGTGGTGCATGGAAAGGAGAGATAAGAGCCCATCATGGGGCTGCTCTAGTGCCTTGTGGAATTTAATATGCAAGAAAATCAGGTTTGACAGAAAAATGTATTCAGAGATCATTTAATTGTGTTGTACTGCAATTATTTTTGGTTGTATTACAGCAGAAATGAGAGGCCCAGGTGAAGCCCTGCTGTCTGTGCAATGCTAAAATAAAACAGGAGAGTTTCTGCTCTGCAGTTAGTGATCTAAACTGAAAAAGTTACAATGGGAATCTGAGACTCAGAGAAATCAAGCCACTGACCCAAATTATTAAGAAATCTTGGGAATCCAAGCCAGACCTGTGGGGTTCCAGTTTATGGTTCTGCTGCTCTTCATCTGAGCCTCTTCCAAGCTGTGAATAGACAGCTTTGATCTTCAGTACAATGCTGTAGAACTATTCCAAGAACATGAAGGAAGAAAAGTTTCTCATTTACTGCACCAATTTTTTATCTAAAACACAGGAAATCTGGTTGTCTGTGTGGTTTCAAAATATTGTCCAGTGATATTCGATTTGCCAGACTCTGATGACCACAAACCTGCATGAAGGAAGAAAGAATTAACGCAGGAAAGTTAACATTGGGCTCGGTTTAGAAGCTCTGTGTACTGACATGGCTCGAATCAAGGCCCAAGATCCAGCAGATGATGCTGTATTGCCATGTGTTTATCCTGTGGTAGCTCCTCACCATAAGCTTGTCCCAGAGTTTACCCAAACACCCGACACTTTGGTGGTGTTATGTGGGTTGCTTGTCTAAATATCCCCTTGTCACAACTCGTCTTGGGCGACAGATAATCTGATACGATCATAATACACAGTTAAAGCATAAAGGCAGCTAAAAGAGCATTCATCTGTATCAGGTGTGACTGGGGAGAGCAGGAATCCTGCCAAGGAGTCACCCATCCTGAGGTGAGGGAGCTCGACAGTGGCTAATCCTGTTGTCATCTGAATTAACTTTCAAATAAGGTAAAACCCCCAAGCAGTTGCATAATAAGAGGCTTAAGGCCTTGAGCTGGGGAGCAATGTGTGTGTTTTGTGCACGCCTGCTTAGCAGTAGCACCTTGAATGTCATTTTGCTGGTAAGAGGATCGTTTTCCTGGATAAACTGGGAGGATGCTCTTCAGCTTGCTCCAGCCACCAGCTGAGTGTGTGTGTGTGTGTGTGTGTGTGTGCTGAGAGCCTACAGTGACAATCAAGCATCCCATAAACGCTGCTCAGCACTAGATACCTCTGGGAGTGATCTTGGTGAGGTAGGGATTGATACTTCTCCTTCTGGGAGCTGGTGCTTCCCAAAGGAAGCCTTGGCAGAGGTCTATCTGCACACACCCATTGCAGGCTGGAGCTGCCCCATAGATTTGACATGCTTGGCAGGATATTCCAGGTATGTTTTCAAACAAAATAAGCATTCACCACATAGTGCAATTATTCACCTGGCTCTTCTAAAGCTCCAGTGGTCCTTTCCAGCAGAAGGGGTGAGTGGCTGGGCACCAGTTTGCCCAGGTACCCTCCAACCATCTGGCTCTCACACACGGTGCTGTGGTTGCAGCTCTTTGGGGGTATTTTTCCATCAGCATTTAACTTATGCAAAGGTTTAATATATACAAATAAACCAGATAAAAGAACACCAAGGCTCACAAGGGAGGAAGATAATACCTACATTAACCTCACCTTGTAACACAGCACTCCAAGCAGTGTGAAGCTGGGAAGAGTGGTCTTGGTGCTAAATGTTTGCTGCTTGCTCTGGAGTTTTTTTTATTAGATATAAACCAGAGAAATGAGTTGGGATTCAGCACCAAACATGGACATTTACTGGGGTGAGATGGCATCACGTTCATGAACGTGCTTTTGTGATGGGATCTGTCTGGTTGTCACTGTCAATGGGAATCTTCTCCTGGAATCCTGTGGGTGTTGTGCTCAGCCACGTGTGAGCAGAGCCCCTGTCTCAGTGCTTGTGTTCACAGCAGACAGAGGAGGAGAGCTTTCCTGGAGGAAAGAGCTTTTTCCACAGGACTTGAGTTTCAGGTGAGATATCACTGCCTTTCCAAAGGGTTGATGTGCAATGCTTGGCCAAGTTAAGGCAACAGAACAGCCTGGTTTCCAATGGTCACCTCGCTTTCCCTGGTGACTCTCACTGCAGGTGGCTCCTGGTGCAATCAGAGTGTCCCCACAGGGATCCCACACAGGGGCTGAAGGAAAACCTGTCCCCGAGCTGTGCTGGGGAAGGCAGGAAACAATGGAGAGGCAGCAGCTTGGCTTCCCTCAGAGGGGCAGAGAGCCTGCTGAAAATGCTCCCTCACTTTTTCCTTTCTTATTCCTGCAGAGCAGATGAGAGCCCTGAGCCCTGAGGGGGATCCTGCAGTCCAGCAGCCCATCACAGAGCCACGGCCACGGCCACGGCTCCCCTGGCAGCTCTGTGGGTGTGCCAGCCCGTTCTAAATGTTTGCCAGTATTTAAAGCATGCATTGTTGTGGTTTCAGCTTGGGGAGGATTCTTTAGGAAAGCTTCATCTGAGGATAAATGCCAGGAAAAGCAGCCCACAGCTGGCCATGCAGTTGCTCTTGCTCGGGCTGTTTGCTTTGCAGCAGCTCTTTGTGGTGCAGGAGCTGCAGGGCACCTTCACGAGATGGGGAAACTTTGAGGGAGTTGTGCAGGGCGATGTTTTTGCTGCTCTCATCTATTTTCCAAGCCAGAAATGTAGGAATTTGGCCGATGACCCCCATGGGTCCAGCTCTTCCACCCCTCTGCTGGCTGCAGACCATGTGAGGTCCATGGCTGGAGCCCTGGGAGCCGTGGTGGGACCTCAACCAGGGCAAGGAGCTGGGGCAGCTCGGCCCCACTGCATGTCCTCAGCTGCTCCCATCCCCTGTGCCATGACAAGTGGCTGTTGGTAGGGGGTGGAGGAGGGAAAATGGTACCCCTTGATTGAAAGTCACTGCTCTCTTCCCACGGCTCTCCCATCCCTTGTGTCTCTGCTGCAAGGGCAAGTGGTTGTGGGTGTCAGCAGCAAATAGTTCAGGAGATGAGGAGACTTTTGAAGTCAGCTGTTGCCTCTCTTGGTTGGGTTGATCTGTACCTAACTCTAAATGTTCTTTTTTCCCCCTTCACCAGTTGGTAAAATCAATAATTTCTCATTTTGGTGTCTTAAAACACAACTAGGCTCACACTTCTGTCTTTCCTCATGCTGTAAAAACTTCTATGCCTGTTTTTGCAGAATTTTTGGGAACTCAGCATCTGTGAGACCTCTACAGCTGTGTCACATTTGCCTGACTTGGAGCCCAGGTTTGATATCAGCAAAACGAAGGAGAAATGGGTTGGCTGGTGGGAGGGCTGATGGTTTCACACAGGGCTGGCCAGCCCTCCAAAAAAAAAGAAACAAAACAACCACCAGCGAAACAAAAGAGAGGTATCTTCTCAACTTCCTGGCAAGGTTTGTGTTTCCAAGAGACTCCCACTTTAAAGTTGCTGCAGCTTTTTTTTTTAGAGGTCTGGTTATTCACTCCCCAGCTCTGCTACTGCTGTTTCTTGCAGCCTTGGACAAGATATTTATTATTCTCTAAATGAGATAGCTGTAAAACACACAGAGAGAGAGAGAAAGGTTTTTTTTGTTAAATATGCCAAGATTTATGTATCTAGTGAGTGTGGAAGTTTTTTCTTTTTGGGTGTGTGCAATGGGTATTTCAGGAACAGGGGGTCCTTGGCGAGGAGCACCGCTTGAGATTCCTGACTTACTGCTGTTCCTGCAGATTCAGGGCACTTCACTTTATGTCAATCTTTAAATTTGCAAATGGGAGCAAGTCCCAACCCCTCTAAGACCCCCTCCTCAGTGTGGTAAATCCCCAAGGAAGGCTTTGCTGCCCTTTTAGGAACACGATGGGGACTAAGCCGCTGGGTTTGGGCAGGGGAGGTGGAGCTCTGCACTTCCAGGGCCGATGGTCATTTCGTGATAAAGTGATAATGCTAATAATCCCCAGGTCCTTTTTTTTTTTTTTTTTTGCCTTTGAACTGAACACTTTGCCTGTCTCAGCTGTGGTTGCCTTTTTGAACTGTCAGTTTGGGAGGATTAGATGCATGTTTAGGCTGGGTGAACTCATGAATGAAAATATTTTCCTTGGCAGTTTTTAAAATGCTTCCCCCCTTTAAGAGCTGAACCCTTTGGCAACAATCTGCTTTTTGCCCAGATTACCACTGTCATTTTGGGAGGTCTTTTCCCGCAGAACAAACAATGGAATTTTAATAACACAGTGAAATAGATTCAGGACTGCTTTATTTATATTTTCTTTATTTATGCTTGAATACTCAGTATGCAGCTCCAGCAAAGACAAATTTAAGCTTTGTATTACTTCAAAATGATGAATTAAGCTCTGGGAGATTTACTTCCCCAGAAAAGGATATTTTGATTCCCTGCTTTGAACACGTCTCATAAGGACAATAAATATCACAGAAATTGAAAATAAAAAAAATGCCCCTCAGTAAAAATTGCAGATGCAGAGGAGAGCAGACACAGCACTGCTCTTTCTGCTGGGTCTGCCAGTGTCTGCACCACAGCTCCCTGCTTAGTGAAGGTTTGACTCAAATGCAACAATCACCATTACAATCAGGCTAAATGAATTTTGAGCTTTTATTCTACAGGAAATCCTGCTTGGATCTGTGCACTGAAGGGCTCCAGCCAACACCAGCTTTGGCCACCTGAGCAAACGGGGCTGGTTGAGCTCCCAGGGCCATCACCTGAAGGACTCTGATTGCAGAGCATCCTTTAGAATGACCTAACTTTGTCTGAGGGCAAAGAAGTCGCCCTGACATGCAAAGTGAATCGGGGAACACCTTAAGTGAAGCATAAAATAGCATCTGTTAAAGTTATCACCTGAGTCTAACTATTACCAAACTGAAATAAAGTAGCTTGTGTCGTGCACAAGCTCTTCTCAGAAACTCTGACAGGTTTGAAAATCAGCTTTTTCTGACTAGGATTGCATTGATTGCTGGGGTAAATATTATTCTGCTTTGTGATTCAGCCCTTAAGGGTGCAATATGCTGTGTTTTCTCCTCAAGAGAATTCTCTGTTGTTTTGTTTTCCCTGCACATCTCCTTCATTCCTGCTGCACCGTCCTTCCAACTTCCCAAACCTCAGCAAGGGGATGAGGAATGAGAATATTCCTGCACAACAAATCTGTTCCAGGGCTTTCAGTGTCAAATAGCTCTGTGTCAGATAAGCCACTGATACTCTGCTGTATTCAATTAAGATGGATGGCATATGGTAGAGGTGGAAAGCAGCCAAAGGAACCAGTGCTCTCAGTCTGGAGGCTGAGGGAGACAGAAGTGAACTGGCAGGGTTGTACCGTGGGAGCTGTGCAGAAAGGGGAGGAATTAGGGTGATTTGAAGGATGCACTGGGTATTAGCTGTGCCTTGTTGCTCTGTTTTTAGCCCTGCTAATTCTACCCTGCTTCACTGAAATGACTTAGGCAATTTTAGTGCATGCAAAGCACACATGCAGCTCATTGCTGCTCACAGCAGGAATCTCAAAAAGCCAGGGAGCAGAGCTGGAGCAAACCAGGTCACTGAAATGCCCTTTGCTGAACACGACTGGGATTTTTCAACTCAGACCTTGTCAGCACTTGGTGGCATCTCTTACAAGCTGGAGTGATGTCAACACTGGCTCTCTCGAGGTGTGGAACCTGCTCTTCGCTCCCCTGTGCCAGTCAAAGGACTTCTAGGAAGCCCCATGTGTGCTCCTGTGGTCCCACATCATCTCAGCTGACGTTGTCTCAGGAGGAAACATCAGCTAAACCCCATGAGAGTTTCACTTGGCCACTGCCAGAGCAACAGCAAAGGGGTTCAGCCGCCTCGCCGAGATACTGTGATTTCTGAGCTACTGTAAACCAGCTCCTGCCAAGGATAGTACAGCTGCTTTTCCACTTCCCTCCTCTTGTAAAATCAAGGGTGAAGAAGCTGCAGGAACGTGGCTTGCATCCAGGAATGTGATAAAGATGCAGAGAAAGCAGTGGTTCACGGGGGAATGAACCTCCTGGGCCACTTCCTATAGCTTGGTGTGCCTGGAGCTGTTCAAGATGCTCCTCCCATGGTCTCTGGCAGGTGCTTTTTACTTATCTGAGACACTCTGTTTATGCAGAGCAGTGGTTTGTAGGTAAGGAAAAATGGGAAAAATGCTGCTGGTTGTTGGGGAACTTAGATCAATATTTGAGCAACTTCCTCAGGGGAAGGGATTTGTCTCCATGCCTTGGAGGCCACAGCAGTGGGAGCTGGTGGGGGAGCTTGCAGGAAGGAAAGGAGCTTCTCTGCTCCCCTGAGGGGCTGCTCCTTTTCTGTCTTTACATCAGGCAGTGGTTTGGTGCAGGGTGTGGAAATGCAGCACTCTGCTCTCAGCCCTGGGAGAAGAGAAGGAAGCTGAAAGGTGGGAGAGGTGTCAGCTCTGCTGTGCCTGTGGATCCACTCCCTGCTCTTCCTCTGCAGCCGATGGGAAGAAACACAATTGGCAAAGAATGCATCAAAGGAGTGCTTCAGTGAGACTTGTGTTATACAAACAGTTCCCATGGGAGTCAATGGGTCTGCATCTGAAAGTAAAGATAATAAAATGCCTGCTGGCTGCAGATCTGGTGGTTTCAATGGAATCTACCCTACCCATCATCAATGCTGGGCAATTTCAAGAGAAACCAAGAACATCTAAATAAAACAAAGTGCAGTTTTGAATTTATTTAACTATCCATCATTTAATTTTATCAGACAGTCCAGTAATTTTAATTATCAAGCCCATAGCTTTAATTCGGATAATGGTTTGATTTTTTGATTTCTGGTCGGTGAGGTCAATGAAAACACTTTGGTTTTTAGCTAATCCAAAATGTGAACTCAGTGCTTTGTTTTCCTTCCAGCCTGCTGTACCTGCCTTCCACGGAGTCTCAGATATCAGAGTTTAATCAATATGAAATCATCCCCCTAGTCTAAGTATTTGCTTATGTGCTTTGAATTGTTGCTTGCACCGAGAACAGCAGTGATGCCCCTAATCTGCTTTCACTGGGCTCCCACAGACTCTAATTATGTCATTTAGAGAAGGACATTTCCTGGCAGCAGTTCCTCAGTTCACTGCAACAGCCTGTCCTGGAGTATGGACAGAACAAGGCTGTAATCGTTAGCACATGTGAACGATGCTACAGGGACAATTAACCTTCCCTGAGGAGTGAGCACAAACCTATTTTATGTAATATTTCCATGTGATGGTACCTTACAACAAGCAGGAGTAACACTGCACACCAGGCTCCAGTATTTACCTGTCCAGTGTTGTGCTCAGGTACAGCATTGCCTTATGGCAGAAATTATGGCAAGCTCTAGTGAAAAGATCCCAGGGGATCCTCCAAGGGCATGAAATTGTGCAGTGGCAAATAGTTTCTTTGCAGGGACAAGATTAGCAACAAGCTGTGGGTATTTCTGATATTAATGTAATTAATATGTTCAAATACACTGAATTTCTGTGCTTCAGCTTGATTCTTAAAGGGTGAGGGTTTTGGCTCACACAAGAGCTTGGGACCACATAGTGGTGGAAGACACACATTTGCACTGGAAAAATAGATCCTTTTGGGTACACTTGTTTTAGTTCACTTTGTTCTCAAGGAGGTTGTTCTATGCCTGCAAAATGTGACTTAGGAGGGCTGAAATCATGGCCACCCATGCAAGGGGGTGGGAATAAAACTGAGTCCACTCCACTCATCACCACTCCATTTACTGGCAGAGTGGGCTTTGTACTGCTGTGGGAAGTCCAAGGGACCATTTGTATGGTTAATTTTTGAAACCATGTATTTTCTTCTCCACATTTATCTGCCTTTCTTGCTGGTGTACTTCTACAGCAGTATCTTTCTGCTGGGAAAATGTGGAGCTCAAAAGTGCAATAACAAAATAAAATGTACACCGAGTGGTTTAGCTTATTCCTCCTTATTTCTGCAGTTGACCTGAAAAGCTACAATTTATGAAAAAAACCCCATTTGTCAGTCCTGATAAATAATGTTAATAGAGACTTTCATGGCTGCCTGCAGAGTACAAACATCTTTTCAGGACAGAAGGGTTCCAGATGCTGCCACAGTCAATATTTCAGAAAGTGCCTGGCAGAGTTCCCTGCATTGAGGATGCCCACAAGTGTCACTGCCATCAGTCCCTAAAGTCTAGGGACTAGAAGATATCTAGAAGATATTTCTTCTATTAAACCTTCTATTAGGTCTATTTTTTTTTTTTTTAATAAGTACAGGTTTCAAGGTAAAAAATCTGCAGCTCTGGCTGTGCTGTCCCAGTGAGGAGAGAGGGATGCTCGGGGTGTTCAGGAGAGATGACATAAAACTTCCTAACAGCCAGTACCACATGTGCTGTGAGCAGAGAAACCAGGGGAAAAAAAGAAGGAAATAAAGAAATAAATAAAAAGCAGAGAAATAATTATAATGTAATAATAAGGGATAATTGTTGGAGATGTGATGTCCCTGTGAGCACCTCTGTTTGTCTTTGGGGTATCAAATGTGGCCACAAATTATTGATAAATTTGTGTGAGGTCACAACCTCAACCAACAGACAATATCAAGGGGTTGCTACTTTTCCTGTTATTGTTTACTAAATAAATAACCTTGTTATTAAAAGTGTTAAAAACCTGATAAGGTGCTTTTAATAAGCAAAACATCAGAGGTAACGATTTATGTGAAATGTAAGAGAGACAACGAGAAATAAAATTGATACAGTTTGTGCACTGATTAAAAAAAAACCCTCCTCATCTGTTTTGCATTCACATATGGAACATATTCCCAGGGGAGAGCGAGCGACATATTTTTAGGACACTATTTCATCTTAGGAAACCAATGTACAGGCTGTTAAAACTCCATTTTTCCATGAATGATAAGTGTAATTACATCTCTCTTGCAATAAAACCTCGCGCTTATTAAATGTAAATATTTAACAGTGATTAAAATACATTTGAAGGCAACTTTATAGCTTTATTTTATACGCTCCCATCTGGGTTGCCTTTCCTAAACCACTATACATTTTGGAGAGTTATGAAATTATTATTTGGAGAAGGACTAACACTCTGCATGTCCCTCGCTTCGATTTTAATTTCATGCACTCCCCGAATTTATTGAAGTCTGGTGAATTTAAGGTCCAATCAATGCCCTATTGTATTTGTGGAGCTGCACTGAGGGGAAAAGCGGCTTCAGGAGGTAGGAAATGCCACACTGACCTGTCTTTTGTGCGCCCAGTTTTGACAGCCAGCTGCAGTTTCCTGACTCCACATACCCCAGCTCTCATTTGCTTCCAAAGGCAGCAAGTTGGGTTCCTTAAATGGGTTTTATGTAGGACCCTTCTGGGGCTGTTTGAAGAGTGAGCATCAATAAAGGGTCCAATCTTGTAAACTGCAGATCTGCACAGGGAGCGTTTTGTGCCCAGCCCGGGGCTGGACGTGCAGGACTGACCCTTCCCAGAGAAATCCAGGAGGATTACTCCAGAAAGGAATTCAGGGGTAACCCGGGGTTTGGCAGATCCAAAAAAGAAAACCCCGTCTCCAGCCAAAATTCTCCCTGTGGAAGGTCCTTTCGACAGCCCAGGGAAGCCTCCCGATAGATTTTAAGAGAGTTGGAGTTCAGTTTCCTATAAAATCCTGTAGTTGATTTAAAAATTGCATCGCAGGGATATAAACTGCCATGGAACAGCTTAAATACTTCCAGAAAGGACAGCACTCCCTGTTAAATTTTTATAAGTTCTTGATATAATTTGTGCTGAGATGTGCTGCTTTCGCCTCTGTTCGCTTTTAAAGGGCTGCACTCCCCCAATGATCCCAAATTCCCTCTTGTTGTTGTTTTTTTTTTTTTTTTAAAGGAACTTGTGCAGGGGTTCAGCCTCATACTCAACATCATTCCAAAAGGCTGGAGTGAATTTTTAATTTTGATGGTGCTTTCAGTCACATAAGCAACGTCTCCAAAGCCGGTTGCTTGCTTGAGAGAGGGCTCACAGGATCAGGCTGCTGAGAGCTCATTAAAGCTCCTGATCCTGCAAAGGAACAGATCAAACCACTGCAGAGTTCCTCGGAGTCACCAGGTGCTCCTCAGGGCGAAAAATCAGGCTGAAAAAGTCACTTCTGATGTAATTTAAAAAAAAAAAATTAAATCAAAAAATAAAAGGAGGGAAAAACTCAGGATTTTTGCCCAGCATGTCTCAAAATAACAAATAACTGCCCCAGATTTCTCGTTTAGGTGCAAACCAGCCTTGGAAAAACCTGGCTGGGGTGTACATTTAAAGCATCTTTAGGTTTTACACCCTCCTCCTTTCAGGATTATTAAACTCCTTCAGCAGCTCCAAGATGCTGTGACAGACAAAGGCTCAATGTGTCTGTGTGGCTTTTCAAACAGTTTTCTCCGAGGAGGAAAATTTCTCTTTAAATAAATCTGCCTCTTCTCTTGAAACTGCTACTTAAAAAAAAAAAAAAAAAACCAAACACAAGGAAACAGCTATTTATTTCTGAAATAACACACAGGACATCGTTGTACAAGGGTGTATTCAGTGGTTTAAATTGCACCTGATGAAAAGAAAATTAATTTAAGGCAGTGATTTTCCACCAGATAACCCTTTGGAAAAATAAGGGTTTCTCTTAGAGAAAAATAAATAGTAGTAACACAAAAGGGCTTGGGAGTGTGGGCATCTTTAATTGCTTGTTTCATTTAACCTCTCAACTAAATATTAATTTACTGATTTTTTACATCTTTTTGGTGATAAAAACCAGTGGTTTTAATTACAGGCTTATGTTTTCCTACAGAGCAAACAGCACCTCTTGCATACAATAACAACAGAATAACACAGGTAACCTTTCCCAGGCACTTTTGTAGTCTATGAAAACAGGACAAATATTTGTGTATTTTTGGCTGGTCCTTTTGTCATTGAAGTCAACGGGGCACGAGCAAGACCTTTCTGATACAGATGTGATGAAATAATTCCAGGCAATCAGTTTTGCAGCATTTCTGAGCTCTTCTTAACCCATAATTAAACATAATGCCCAGTCAGATATGTGTAGGTGTGTGCACAAGAGCTTTAACTTAAAACCCATTAATAAATCACAGTTTCTCAAATGAAATGGAAAATTCTGTCTGCCTTAATAATCAGCCCTATCTGTGTATTTTACCTGCACAAATAATTTCACTGAAGTCATCGTGTCTGCTTGTGAGGGGGAGTTAAAATAATAAACCACTATTTTGATCTTGGGCACATGGTTTTATTATATGCAGTCTCCATCAGTTTTAACTTCTCAACACGCATATTTAAAATGCAACTTCCACTAACAAATCTAGTTTCCCTTTAGAAAAAAATTATTTCTTTTTTTTAATTTAATTTTTTTCTGGTAAAAGAAAGTTTTGTTTTATGTTTTTGGGTTCATTGTTCCTCTATGCCCTCCTATAAACCAGACTCCTGGAGGTGCCTTAAATTTTAAGTACAAAATAAAAGTGTGCATATATTCTGCAAGCATATATTGGAAATAAAAGAGCATTTAGAAGGGGAAATCGTTGCCTTCACCTCTGTGCTTTGCTCCCACAATAGTTTCTTGAATTGAGAATTACAATACAGTGTTCTGGATGATTCACTCTAACCCAAACTGCTTTCATGTGTTTAATGACAAAAATTAAGCCTCAGCCTGCCAGAGTTCCCAGGTACTTTCAGCGTGGCTGGGAATTGCACTTTCTATAATTCTGCAATGGCAGAATTAGTCCTGAATGCATTATGGAGGGCAGCAACTGCCTATAGAGAAAAAAATCCTGACCTGAGCCCTCTAACTGTATGGCTATTTTTTTTTCTGAATGCTGCATTTCCTGAGCATTACATGAACAGTTTTGTGCTGTGTGGATGTTCACCCAAACGCGAGGCTGGGGAGAAGCACATTGTGCTTCAAGGTGTAAGGGCTGAAACTCTCCCTCCGTATTTTCTTATTTCACCCTGCACAGGTAAGGGTAAGTGTGTCTGATTTAGGTGAAAAACTCACTGAATAGAAAGTTAACCTGCATTCTCTGTGCTGCTTTCTGTGCTGGGGTCAAATTCAAGATTGTGAACACAAGATTCGGGGCAGAATTAGCATTTCATTGAATAAATCATTTGTAACCAGAACACCCATGTCCAGGCTGTGACAGCAAAGCTGAGGACTGTAGGACCAAAACAGATCTACCAACAAACGAGGGAATTCCACAGAGCCATTGCACCCCCTCTTCGGAAGGACTGATTTCATCACTTCACTGCCGACCACTTTCTCTTTGCCCTTCACAGTGACCGAGCAGTTTAATCCACGCTTTCCTCCAGCAGAGACCTTGATGTTCGGTCTTCCTGCAGTGCCTTTCCATAAATCAGTTCGCTCTGCACAAGCCATAGCCTGCAAGATCTGCAGCAAGACTCGGGCTCCAGGTTTGGAGGGAGCCTGTACCATGGGCTGTGACTCCTGGATCTGTAAAATCAATCCATATCCCTTTTTGCTGGGGTATTTTAGCCCTTTACTCAGTAGCTGCCAGGCTGGTGCAGCACTTCAGGGAATATAACAGGGGAACAGAGTGAGGACCGACAGCAAATCGCTCTCTTGACTCAACTGGTTATTTAAAAAACATGCCTTTAAATGCATTGAGATTTCTCACGTCTTGCTGCGAAAACATGAAAAGACCAATGCTTTAATCTTGCTGTATAGCCCCAAGTTCAGGGCTTAAAGCTGAAAGCTTGCATTTCCAGCTCCTGCTCTTATTGCAGAGATTCCTGACAGGGCATAATATAGCTCAGAGCAGTATTAATCCCCTCCACAGCCTCTCTAATAGCGACACCTCCTCATACCACCCAGGCTCGGCGGTCCCAGGGCTTGTGGCGGGCAGAGATAAGGCAGCCCCTGCTCCTCTGAGCAAGCAGAGCCCCCTAATTGCTCACATTTATTGCCAGTAGGAAATTTGGGAGAGGGCCTAGCCCAGGTCTTCCCCGTGTTTTGCTGCAAAACAAGGCCACCGATTTCCCGGGATCAGCCCCGAGATTCGCCGTCAAACCCGAGGGAGCTCCACGAGCGGGGAGGGAGATGCAGGAATCCAGATTTTATGCTGCTGCAATTAACTGCAGAATTTGGCCCTAAAAATCCCACTGATGTAAACAGCAGGGCTGCAGGTCAGCACCAAGAACACAGCCTGGGATTAACGGCAGCTCACTACTGGAGCAATTACCTTCTGGCAAAGCCAAAAATCTCCCCTGTTAAGCAATTGTGGGGCTCTCGGTGCTCCACCTTACACCTGTAAAATGTCAGGTAAGGCCACCAAACCAGAGGACTTTTCTTTTCCCAGAGTTTCACTGAGACAGCAACTCAGTAAGCAGTGTCTTCTTAGTATTATTTGTAAAATAACTCTTACCAGCCTCTGAAGAGGAGTCGAGACGGAGAGGAGTGGCTGGACCTGATGTTTACCGAGAGAGTTAACAAGCCTGGCAATAAAACCCTGGGTAATGATGGTTTTGAAGAGTTACATTTGCTTTGGAATTTACTTTTATAAAAGCATGAAATTTTATGTAGGAACAAGATCTGTAACTACCTATATAAAAGTAAGGGGGTTTGGTACCTCAGTTCTGTACTGCTACTGCAGGACAGATCACATAATAGGGCTGTAGGATCAAAGCTCAGTGAGTAATTCAATACTGGTTATTTCAGAAGCTTTGTCTTTGGTGAGCCTAAAATATTATTTTATTCAATCAATTTGCCTTTTTTTTTTTTTTTTTTTTTTTTTTTTTTTTTTAAAAATGCCAATCTCCCTCTGCAGGACTTATTCTTAGCATTCACCGTTGGAAATTCAAGCTGTTTTGGTTTCTTTGTGCAAATATGATCTAAGAAATTTTCTTTGCCTTCTTTTCCCCCGGAGTGTTTGCATCCAATTCCATGGCTGTGTCGGTCAATAAGGGGACTAAGGTACAGCAGAGATAAGTTCACAAATTAACTTGCTGTAAATTTGAATGTTTTTGTGGAGTTTGCTCAACCTTGTAACAAACATCCAGCCTAGCCCTCAGACTCTGCACAGGGAAATGAGGTATTTCTTCAAATACCTCTCCCCTCTTCCCGCTCTGCTTCGTGCCATAATTTAACAAAAGCTCAGATTTTAACACCGTATCCAGGCAAAACTCCCCTTAGCAGAGATGCAAGATTTACCCGAGTAAACCTGGAAATATTGGGGATAACAGTTCTCTTCGTCAAACCCATAACGAAAAGTGCAGTTAATAATGCCGGGTAAAACTCCAAATTAACTTAAACCAGGGCAGGATTCGGAGGGAACAGGGGAATTCCTGATCTCCTCAGGCAAAGCCCGGCTTTCCCGAAAAGTTGCACTTCAAGGAACTGACGGGATCAGTGTTAATTTTTCTAAATTTTCCCCTTCCACGGCTGCCGGCTCCGGTGGCCGAGCAGGACCCGCCTCTCCCGGACTCGCCGCCCCGCATCTCCCGCATCACTCCCGGGCGCTCCCGCTCCCGTTCTCCCGGCGGCTCCCGCTCCATCCCGGCCGCTCTGCCGCCTGCTGGCAGCGGCCCCGGGAGCCGCAGGATCGGGGCTGCTCTTTCCCCCTGTCAGCCTCGCAAAAACCCCCTTTTAAAACGATTTTTCCCCCTCCCCGTGTTTTTTTCCCGAAAGCTGGTGGGATGCTTCCTGCAAGCCCGTCCTTCCTTGGGAAGAAGGAACTGCGCTTTGTGCCTCCCGTGCTGTTTGGATCAACGCAGAATACACCAGCACGTTTATGTCAGACATACCACTGCAATATTCCAGTTACTATAGGAGCAAAATACGGGTAAATATTTAGGTGGCTTCATTCCAAGTGCAAGGGGCAGCTCTGGAAACACGCGGTGCCCTGAGACAGGACATGTTTTAGCACACATGGAAAGCCCAGGTAGGGGAGTTTACCCCCAAATTTCACACAAACCACGCAAGTGCCAAGCTGGGCAGTGCTAAATGCACACCAAAGTGTCGCTGGGACTGAATGATGTCTGACTGCTTAGGGGAACAATCCCACCAAAGCCCCGTAATAAATGTTTGCAGGATCAGCCTGGGATGATTTGGGGGAAAGTTTCCCTGGTTTCTTTTGTTTCTTTTCAGTCTCTGAGTGACAGACGACGTGTAAGAGTCAGTTCCTAAAGATCTCATGCATTACAGACAGACAACAGCCATAAAACTGTCCCTTCCCCACGGGTCTCTGAGCTTTGCTTTTTCTGCAAGGCCTGATTTCGTGTTTATGATGGTTGGGGAGAAGTTGTGGGAGGGTTGAAAGAGTCCTTCCCTTAACTCTACTGTGTAAAGAAATAAGGTCTTGGAACTGCTTTTTAGCTGATAAACTATTATTAGACAGAAGGGGACATTTTAGGTCAGGAAAAACGAACTAAGAAAAAAATAATCCTAAAGCTGTATCAGTCATAAAAGAAATCTACAATGTTTATGAAAAAAGGGTTGGATTTACCTCCCTGCTCCAATGGATAGCAGTGCTAGAACATACTCTGAGTGGTTTTAAACATAATTTAAATGGCTCTTTCTTCCTTGTCTTCATTTTTGAATGGAAGATAAATTGGTTGAAGCAATTTTCGGGTCTGACATGAGCATATGGAGTGGCCAGTTGTCTTTGTGCTGTAGTTTATGTATTGTTCTGGAGAAAAGTAACAAATATTGGCTACCCACCAATAATTGTTTGAGAAAACCAGATATGTGCTGCAGATTCTGGCTATGTCACTAGTCCTTATATAAGCAAAATGGGTTGTTTCTCAAACACTGCTCATCTGAACCAAGCCCACAGATGGTTGTTGTATTAATCCAGCAAATTCTGCCCTCCATGACATCTGCACAAAGGCCACTGCCAAGTTTGCAGCCAGACAGTGCAAATCTTCCCACTTGGGAAGTGTGTGGAAGAGGGAAGTTTTGGTCAGGGGAGGTGTACACCAGTATAGGTAGAGATCCTAATGTTCCCCTTGCCAAAGTTTGCCCTTAGGGAGCAGAAAGGAAACCTTATAAATCCTCTAGGGGCCTCACACCGATGCTGAGCCCTCAGCTCCAAACCCCTCTGCAAATCCCTCCAGCCTTTCTGACCCAGCCATGCCATGCACTCTCCCACTTACAGTTCCCCCTTGTTCATGGGAAGGGGATTCCCACATGGGATGAGTGTCCTCAGGGTTTCCTAAAGCCTGGGACTGGTGTGATATCCAGCACCCGAAGCAATCACTGTGGCTGATGCCCCGGCATGGCCCAAAACTGCCCACAGCCAACTTCAGAGAGAAACCCAACAATGGTGCACTGTATGAAACGCTGTGTGCTGTGGGAAATGGAGAGAAGACAAACGGACTTTATTTTACAACATAAAGAATGTTACACCCTTTGGTAAGACGTAACTAATAACTTAAACCCATTAAAAACTGTGATCTCTGCTCCACCGCTCCCCGAGTGGAGCCAAAGCTGTAAAAATTCATGAAGGAATCAGTAGCAGGCTGGCTGGGGTTACAAAATCTACAAAAACTGCTAGAAGTCACAGTTTTCTCCATGAAAGGCATGGCCATAACAAATATCCCACACAGCTCGCTTTCTAATCCATTCCCAGGAAGCTGCATTGTGTGAGGCGGAGCGGGGCTGAACATCCAGCGAGGTCGGAGGCAGCCGGGGCAGAGAGGAGGGTGTGGGGGACCACAGGGCAGTGAGAGGGCAGGAGGGAACCCCAAAATGTCCCCAGCACTCTAGACCTGGGTTTGCCCCGTGTTGGGTGTCGCTGGGCTGGTGGTTGACTGATCACACTGGAAAACAAAAGCTGTGCCTGGGAGAAAAGGGCTCCTTTTCATTTCCGTTCCCCGTGTCAGGCAGAAATTAATGACTAAGTGCACCTTTCTCTGATGTTGTCCATCATGCAAATACTGGTGGGCAGGAGTCAATATGAACTTTAAACACACCTGACACAGGTGGCTCTTGCCTTTCAATGTTAAATGGCCACTGGCCAACAATTCATAGCGCAGCATAAAGGAATCCTTGTGGCAAGCAGCCTTCCCTCTGTATATATTTGTTATTCCAGAATGAAGCCATTCATCGGGGCTGAGATGAAACTGCCCAGGTGAATAGCTTCCTGAAAGCCCGTGCTCCTGCAGGAGTGAGACCAAAATCAACTGCAAGATGAATGTGGTGTGTGAGCTGGAACGCTGGGGAGAAGGCACAGGAACTGGAGATGGTGGAGGGCAGGATGCAGCCAGCAGGAGATGCCCAGTTGTCCAGGATGCTCCAGCATCCCTGTCGTGGTGTCTCTCACAGGCACTGGCCATGCTGAATCATTGCCCTGGGGATTTTTATACAGGCAGTGGATCTTCTGCTTGTCCTCTGGGTCACATCCTTCAGCCAACAGACCAACACTGATGGAAAAAAAATCACTGAATACAGTCAATACTATAATGTTTTCTCATTTTAGCAGTCAGCCTGTGGGCTTTCCTAAAAACAGCAACGTGAAATAAAATTCAGGCTGTTCTCAGAAATGTTCAATGGCACTGCTCTCTTCCTACAAAGCAGTTGCAGGGTATCTCCAGGAAAACAGACATAACCCCACGCTGGTTGTGCTTCATCCTTCTGCAATGTCAGTGCAAGCCTGCGAGTAAATTTTTTTGTCTTTTGGATGAAGCACATCCTATTCTAATATCGCTTAATCAAAATAAAAAATAGATGGCACTGCATCCAAAAAAGATATGCAGACTAAATATTTTGGTGTGTAGTCACCAAAATAACTGTAAAGAGGATTTTGTAAGCAGTTTGGGAAGTTTTCTTTCGGCTTATGCAGACAGAAATCTTTCCGTACTATCAGAGTTGGGATTAATTTATCACCAAGCCCAGGAACTGTTCCCAATTGGAATTAGCCACACTAATGGCTGGAGCTGACAAGCACAGCTGCAGCAAGCTCACTCATGTTTATTATTGTAGTTTTTCTTGTCTTTTAACAGTTTGTACATTAATGGAAGAGAAGGAGATGAAACTGCTCATCTCTGCTCTGTTGTTGCAGTGAGTTTCCTAAGACAATAAAGCACCTTAAGGGCTGGTTTTAAGCCCCTGATGGGATCAGTATTAGGCACAGAAAATAGCTGCGTGCTCCTAAGTCTTTTCTGACTGTTCCTTTAGAAAACCTCTGAAACTTGAGTACATAAGATTGCATTTATTCTCATCTCTCTGCATTGCTTGATTCCTGTTTTAAAGCCAGTTTTGGAAAATAGGTGTCTGTAGCAAAGGACTGAAGATAAAAGCCTTTGCTTAAGAGGGAACACAAGGAAAAGAAAAAAAGAACAAATATATATAGATTCAAATGTGGTGAGTGGCATAAACAGGGTATCAAGCAAGGCAGCTGGCAGAGATGGGATATTATTGCACCAAACGTTTCCTTTTCCCTGATGCTCATGCAGGATGCAAGACATTCTGCCTCTGAAAAGAAAAGGTGTCTCTCTCATCACGAAAACCTAATTTACTCCATAAGAAATCATCACAGGTCAAGTGGACAGGTTATTATTAAAACTTCCATGCAATGTGCATGGTACAGTCTGGACCTCAGGGATTGCTCCAGGGCTCCACCTTGGCTGTGGGCAAGTGTCTGCACCGGGACCCTGGCCACTTTAGCTCTGTAGGGCTTTGCTGTGGCTTTGGGCCTGTGTTCCTTCCATTTTTTCCCCATGGGAAGTATGGGAGGAAGGGCAGGAAAGCAGGTCTGACATCTGTCTCACCTGCCACAGGAGCTGGGTGAGAGCCAGGAGAGGCATCTGGCCCTGGAAGCAATTCCATGTCCTGTATTTTAGGCATCATAATAGGTCAGACATGTATTTCTGTCCTCCAGATCATCCTGAGCATCACGTGTACACTAATTCAGCTGGAATATGTCCAGGTTATCTATCCCTTCACACAAGGAAACAGCCAGAGGCAGAGCAGGGGAGGAGCAGGCAGTGCCGGTGACTGCCAGATGTCCCAGATCCTGTGGGATCCTCGCTTGGCTGAGAGCCTTGTCCTGCCTGGTTGGACCAGGCACCTCTGCCAGGCACGAGCTGCAGGACCTGCCTGCTCTGAGCAGGCTTGGAGCATCACCCTGCTCCCCTCTCTCCCTCGTGGCCATGTCCTCTCCAGGATTTAGGGAGCTGAGGAAGGGCAGAAGCAGTGGGGAGGGGTGGAGAAGAAGAGGGGAACGTATTGCAGAGGGACAGAAGAGGAGGGGGGAGAGGAATGGGGAGTTCTTCCAGTGCTTGCATCCTCCGGGTGCTCATCATTACCCCGGGGTGTTTGTCCTCTCCCACTTGTCTGGACCTCTGATGGAGGAAGGACCTGTGCTGGCAGTCTGGCAGTTTGGCTTCGAATCGCTGCTGCTCCCCCAGGTGGGAAAAGCCAGAATTAACTCAGGAGCAGCCGGCAGAGGTAAGGAAGGCACTTGCCCAGCAACCAAGAACTGAGAAAACACTTCCCCACCCGGTCCTTCTGACAAATCCACCTTAGAGGCTGTGTGTGTGTGTGTGTGTGTGTATCTGTAAGCTGCTGTTTCAGACTGATGCTAAATTTGCTCACCATTTTCCATCTTGTTCCCTTCCATGCCCCAGCTTATCACTCAAGGGGTTTAGGATACTCCATGGATATTATTAATGAGCTTACAGAGCCCTTTACCTGCAGCTCACCAGCATCCAGCTCAGCAAAGCTTAAAGGCTGTTTTTTGTATTTACATTAAAGCTCAAAGGCTGTTTATTTGTATTTACTGTGAGAGAAGAAGGAATCGGGGAAGGTATTGGTTCCAACAGGGAACCAGCTGGGAGGGGAGCAGATTTTAAAATTTCTTTTCGTTGATGTTTTTGCAGGAAAGCTGTGAGGGAAGAGGCATGAAGAACTATGGCAGAGCAAGGAGATGGAAAATACCTAAATGAGACTGCTCGTTAGGGAGATGGGGGAGGAAATGAATTGCCTGATCACCTTTGCTTCTTTCCTCCCACCTCTCTCTATTCCCCTGTATCTCTGGCAGGCCCTGTGGATACAGACACGCAGGTTCTCAGCCCCTGCAGGATTCAGGCAGCTCTTCTGTGCCCTGGGCTTTGCTGCTTTGGCTTTTCTTGCCTGTCAGTGCCAAAATCAACGAACAAGCAGATGAGCAAATGAGCCTGGGGGTTTGGGATCCCGCATTGCTGCCCACGAGCATCACTGAGCCTCTGGAGTGAGCTCAGCATCCCCTGTGCTTTACTGGGAACAAGTGAACACCTTGGGCTGCCTTTTCCTCCGTGCCTGGTGGAGGGAAGCTGCTGGGATGGCATCCTGTGCTGAGCCAGGAGCTGGGGTTGGTGGGGAATGGGGGACTCGAGTGCCTGTGTGTGACACCCCTCGGGAGGAGATGAGATTGTGCCACTTGGAGCAAAGCCCTGCTGCTGTTTTGCTGCACAGGCAGCAGAGGAAGGCTGTGCCCCATCCCTTTGCCTCCACTGCTGTGCTGGAGTTATTTTCATTTTAGCTGTATGCCAAGTTTAAGGCTTGAAGGATTTCTCTGCGCTGACCTTTAAATCCCTTCTCTGGTCAATATGATGCATCACCATTCAGTATAATATCCTTCTGTCTGGTTTGCTGGCCCCAGACTTATTATTTTATGTTTCTGTACATTAAACTGCATTTTCCATTCACTGGCCCAGACAAGCAGTGGATTGAAATCCCTTGTTCCTCGTTATTTGTTCCCTCTCCAATTTTGCACCCTCCACAAACTTTTGTGGAGGTATTTTCATTCAAGTCATTTGCAGGTATTATAAATGAGGGGAGTCCCTTGGTGTTCTCATTTGTTGAGCCTTTAGAATGCAGGATTACCTTTTCAAAGGAGGACACAGGGGTTTAGCAGCAGGCCTAGTGGATATTAATAGACACCTCTTGCTACAGATCCTCTGACAGGCACTGCTGCTGTCACGGTGCCTTTCTCACCTCTGCACAGGTGAAGGCTGCAAGCCAGGCTTGGGTTTTGCTAAAATTGCTCTGGAGTGTAAGCTCTGTGGAAAAAATGGAGAAATAAAAGGGGAAGAGAGTAAGGCATCAGGAACAGCAGCAGATTAGGGAGTGGAAGCTACCATGGGAAAACAGGAACCTGAGGCACCTGAAGTGATGCTCTGAGGAGCAAAGGGATGTGCAGCCCCAGCACAACCTGCCAGCCCAGCCCAAGTGACAACAAACCAGCGTCAAGATTCCTCATGGCTATTTGCAGCCACCTCAGAACCACAAAAGGAAACAAAAATGTCTCCTCCTCAGCTGTGCAGGTTTTTTATTAAGCATGTGTTTTGGTTTGAAGCCAAAGTGTGCTCGGCTGTTTTATCACTGTTTATTCCTGTCTTTCACAGCTCTTATCAGTTATCTCCATCAGACCTGTGAGCACTTCGAGGGCTGAGTCACACAAATAGGACTCTTATCTGCAGTCAAATCTATAATCAGGCAACAACCTCCCCTCACCTTGCTTCTATTTAGAGTCCCAACTCAGGCTCTTACAGAAAAAGGGACTTACAAAGGAATTTCAGTAATTATCCTCTCCCCTCCATCCCCCAGATGTTGTTTGCATGGTATAGGTACCTGTGGGTACTTGAAAAGAGAGCTCAGAGCTGCCTTCTCTTTAATGGAAGACTTTTAGGAAAGTGAACTTTAACTTTTAGACTTCCCTATGAAAAACAGATCCATGTTAAGTTTGATACCGTTTGCCTCAGGATGATCTCAGCTCTTAAAATATGATGGTTTTAGTTGGATTAAGAGCCTATATTGTTGCTGAAGAGAAAGAAGGGTGCCTCTTTAATTGCAGCCCAAATCTACCTAACAATTGCCACATGTTGAGCAAGATTTAAGAGTTATTAAATATGAAAGCCACTATTGCTCCTCCACCACGAGCAGCCTTTGTTTTTTTTTAAACCTGGAAAGCACTAAGTAAAAGGCGGAGGAAAATGTAAAAAACAAACAAACAAAAAATAACCCTGCTGAAAACCTGAAATCAGGAAGGGTATGTTTGCTTTCTGTGGAGTCTGGTGTTTGTGCAATGCATTTCCCTCTGCTGCAGCATCTCCTGCAGGGACTGAAACAAGCTCCTGATGGGTCTGGTGGTCTTTCTGCAAGGAAAACCCGGTGCAAATTCCCAACAGTCCTTTAAGTTATTTACAGGCAATGGGTTGATAACTTGGCCAGAGCTGTGCTAAGCAAAGTCTCCCCTGGTGAGGCAGCCAGGGCTGGTGATCTGCTGTGCTCACCTCAGCTCCAGGCAGCCTGACACAGCCCAGCAAAGACACACAGGACCCCCACCCATGAAATCTTCCTTAAACCTCTCCTGCTCTCCAGCCTCTCAGTGGAAAGAAAAAATCTACTCTTGGCTCTTTAGGACACTGATCCTCATGATAGCTGGGCTGGCTGGATGCCACCAGAACCCTGACACTGCCCTGGGAGGATCTTCAAAGTGGAGCCCCCTCTCCTTCCCCAGTTGTGCTCAGAACATCCCAGGTCCTTCAAGCGACTCCTACTCATTGCTCCTCAGTGTGAATTTTCCATTGGATCTGCCACATTCTTTTATCCTTTCACATCAGGGACAAACCTCCCTAACAAGGGGCAGAAGCTCTGCTGGGCTGTGGTGCCTCTCTGGGAATAACCTGGGTGACTTGAGGTGCCAACTTCAGTCCAAAGGAATAAGCCAGCAGGAGCACCCAACTAACACAGCATCCAGCAGGGTAGAGCAGCCCTAAAATAGGTCAAGGCAAGAAGGGATGTTTTCACAAATAATCTCTTATAACTTGTAGAAAGTTAATGTTGGGTCATAAGGAGAGTTACAGCTATTGCCTCTTAAAAAAAAAAAAAGAAAAGGGGAAAAAAAAGCTCAAACGTAATTTTCAGAGGTCAATGATTAAATTTCTTTTTGGATATCAGCCCTCTACTCCCTTTCCACTGGGCTTGATAGTATTTCAGAGAGATCTTTGGCCTCCAGCAGCAGGATTTTGCAGTTATGGTAATAGAGCTTTCATACAATGCATTATTCATTTTTCTAGGTCTCCATTCAGCAGTCCTGGCAGCTAAGTAGGATGGTATAGTTTAGGGCAGGGACCACTGCAGATCTTTGCAGTCTGGCAGGAGAACTCAGCTAAGCCTCTCAGGTTACAGGGGAAAAGCAATTTTCATTTTCCCTCCTGCTCAGCACAGTCAACCCCAGCTCCTAATTTCCAACCAAGAAATCACAATGGTTGGATTTCTCGTGCCTGATCTCAGACACACCCTTATAAATCTGGAGACATTTACAGAGCTGGGAACCCAGTTCCCTCTTTGGCAAGGTGGCAGAAAGGGGAAAGCTGTTGGCTTTAGGCCATGTTTTCAAGCTTCCTTTTCTGTAAGGTTGACAGAGGTCACTTCTTCCTCCCAAGCACCTGGGACTGGCTCAGCATGGCCCCCTGAGATACCTGCAGTGCATTCTCCTGCCTGTTTCCCAGCTGTCCTCCAAAACCTCTTCTACAGCCTAAAACCTCCCCAACAAGTCCCAGTTTGTGCTTCCAAGGCAAAATCAAACCCCTTCGTTCTTACAGTAGGTGGAAGTGTTGTTTAGGGATTGCAGTCAGGATCCCAGGGTTTGCCTTTGTCCATTCTCATCGTGTCCTTGGATTGCACTTTCCCTCACAATGATCAACATTTCTTTGACCAACGGGACCAACTTTCAGACAGAGCCAAAACCTTTGTCCTTTCATCCATCCTCACAGTAAAGCTGGAGAGCTGGAAGAGATATTTCTTGACTAGTCACCATTATTTGGGGAATAAACCAGCTTTCCTGAACTTTCACTCTTTGGCTCCACCCTTTCCCCCAGCAATAAAACAGATTTTGAGTTGTTGCCCTGTACAATTGAACGGACACGAAATTGGCATTGTTTCCTCTTCTTTTTCTTCTTCTCCATTTTATTCTTTAACTTTTAAACTTTATTATAAAATTCCAACTTCCAGCTGACCCCTGAATAATTGGTTTTGTTGCAAGGGTTATTTGAGGTCTAAATGAACCCAATGACATCTGTTCAATTTTAGATGCTTGGAAAACCCTCTGAAATTAATGAAATCCAAATGCACAGCAAAACTAATAGAACAATTTCATTTATTTAAAAAGTTCAAAATAATTCCGAGCATTTCAGGAAAACAAAAGAGGTGAATGGGATTTGTCATTGTTTAAATTGTACTTATTATATTACATTTCAGTGAAATGCCCTCTCGACCTTCCACAGTTCGCTCGATTTCCTCGTCAGTCTCCTTCCAGCTAATTTGCTTTGACATAAACAAAAAGTAAAGGACTCAGGAATGAAATGCAGTCACCCAGTATTTGGGGGCTCGGTGCTGATTATAGCCAGACACAAATAAGAATGGATGGAACTTGCTAAAAGCAGGACCATGTTATTAATTCTTCATGAATATTTGGACGGTCATGGGAAATGTATGGAGTGACACAAATCTCAGATGTGACACAAAATGCAGCTTGAGTGCTCATTCCTTTAAAAAATGTGGAGTTGAAACAAGTGATTTGATTTTTTTTTCCCCTCTTTTAGCAAGTTTTAGTCCACCTCTCTGGGCTGCAGAAATGCTGGGTGGCTTAAGTGAGCAATCCCAAATCACAGGTGAGGAAAGGTGACTCATCCTTTTTATGCACTCGATTTGCTCCGTGTATTCCTTTGAAAGGAATGCTTGTCCAAGGAATTACAGACATCATGGATCATCCAGGAGAGAATTTCCACAAATGTCTGCAATATTCTCACTGCAATGAGTTGCTGGGATTCTATTTAACTCTCCCCACTTGAGGGGTGTAAAACCCTCCAAAACAAATACAAATTACACTTTGTGGGAATCTCTGCACACACATATAAGCTATGTATTTTTATAGGAAATAAAAGGGGGGGTTACAGTCCTTTTGTAAACGTAACAGCTGTAAAGCATATGATAAATAGCACAAATCTGCAGGTAAACATGATATTGTCAATGGCAGAAGTGATAATTCTCACACACCTCCCCCTTTAAAAAGGAAATAAAACTGTGGATAGAGTCCCCCTCAGCCTCACAGCACATCTCAGGAATATTTAAAACGGTCTGTTTAGGAAAGATGAACAGAACGTCCCCAGGTCAGAGTGTGTGCTCGTGTTTCATTTACAGCCTCACCAGAAATGCCCACGACCTGGGTGTGGCACATGGCACGGGGCAGAGAATCTGCATGCAGTGAACTTTTAAAGTTGCTTTCTCTTTCTGGTCCCCCAACCTGGTCTCCTGGGTCGCTTCAGAAGCTGAGTATCAGCTCTTCTTTTGGAGTACAGAAATGTGAAGAGGGTAAAGGTTACCTTCAAATGGTAACCAGTTCCTGTCACTCAGCAGCAAAAAGCAGTTTAACCAGTTCCCAAATCCTCTGAATTCTGTTGTTTGGTACTTTCTGTGGATATCTGAAAAGAAGACCCCACCTTGCACAGAAACTGCTGGCAATTTTTCATGGAATTCCAAGACTTCTGTAGGGTTGGGGTAGAATCCACTGTGGTGCCTGTGAAATCCCTCAAGTTCTTGGGAATCACCGCTCGACTGTCCACAGTAAATTAGGCCGAAGCTGACAAATACATAAAAGATTGGTGGAATCAGAGCAATCAGCACCATTCTGGAGGCTGCTTTATTTGCCATACTTACATCTGATAGCCAAGTAAAACTATTTAGCCATAGTTTATTGGGCATTTCTCTGTAGTACAGGTGCTGGGCTCCAGATAACTGCGTTGCGTGGCTCAGAGCTCAACCTTATCATCCAGTCATTTCGAGCTCAGTTGACAGAAGGATCACTGGTGTAGCTGTAATTGGAGTTTACAATGTTTGCAAGTATTAGGTGACTTGTAGCTTAATGCCATAACTATAGGGACAATAAATTACATGGTCATTAGAGGGCTTTAGCTATTCATTTAGTATTAAGCATAAGAAGGACAGTAACATTTCTCTAATAACACATAAAATGTATATTCCAATTAAAACCATAATAGGACAGACCTGGTGTTCTATTACAGCCTCTCATGAATTTCACTGCTTAGAAATTATTACCGTTAAAATCATGGCCTCAAAGATTTGTGCACAGGGATAATAAATTCTCCCAAGCAGGTTTAGGGAGAAGCACTGAGCCCTCACGGAGAAAATCTGTGCTTTAAAGCTGGGAAAATTCAGCCAGCGAGCCAAGGTTTGAGGGCTTGGATTTCTTGCTTTCCTTTTCATTCTCCACATTTGTCTGGCTCCCCAAACCAAGTGAGGCTTAATTAAAAGCAATTGAGCAAACAAAAGCTAGTCAAAAGTGATATTTAGAGGCTCTTATCTTCCTCTAGAAGCAGCTCTACCCCTGCATGTTGCTGTGTGTTTTGCTGTGTTTTTGGGAGGCTTATTTGAAGGGATGTTGAAACCATCTCATTTTCAACTCCCTGTCTGTTTTCTGTCCTTGATATGGGCAGGTTTCCTTTTACCAAAAGGCAGCCCGAAAGAGGGCAGTGAGAGGCGGATTTTGTCTGAGGAACAGGGTACTGGAGTGTGTTCTCTGGTGTTCAAATACAGTTCTTGCTGCCTTTTCCCCTCCCCACGGGTGTCCCCAGGGACAGCACACAATGCTCCCCCAGGGGATGTTTCATTTATGTTTCAAGGTGTTGAGTCCTGTGAAACTCAAGCATCTGTCTCAGTGCAAAGAAACAACTATGTGCTTACATGACCTTGCAGAAGGAGGCTGCTGGTCAAGAAAGGGACCCCCTTTCTTTATCTGAGATTAGGCCTCCTTGTTTGTTCACCAGTCACTTCATCCTTGTAAAGCTGTGAGAGATATGGAGCTGTTTGGAAGACAAACTGAACTGTGCTTCCTTGGTCAGTTCTTCACCCCTCTCTCCCTGCCCATTCTGCAATAACCTTCTTAAGTCTTGGCTATTAAAATGGTTATAAATGTGCTTTGGGAGATTATGGGTTTGCATCACAGTTACACAAAGATTATTTGAAGTGTAGTTGACATGGACTAGGAGTTATCTCCCAAAGCTGTTTCACAACAAGCAGAACTACTATAGGCCTCATTCCAGATTGCTGGGAGATTGGGAAGGAAAGTTAAATGGGTCCATGGGCGGGGGGAATTAAACATCTTTTAGAAAAAAGAAATGTTTCTTGAAACACAGATGCAGTAATGGTTAAGACATAAACTGACTCTTTTTTCCTCAGGAATCTTCAGCACCAGACAGAAAAAAACAACAACAGAGCAGGGCTGATGCCACTATCATGATGAAGAGAGTATCAAACCCTATATTGGATTGGAAACTGCTCCTTTCCCTAGAGCTGTAGCAGACCACAAAAGTAGATGATGGAAAGGACCAAGTTGTGTCAGCAGGAGAGTCACTCCGTGATTCCTTCCCTGGTGCCACCGTATTGCCATCCTTTTTCTCCTGGGCAAGTTCTGTTTCTCAAAATAAACCATGTGGTGGGTTTGTTGCACCTTTTCCCCATCCAACAGCAAAACCACCACTGGGAACCAGGGATTCCACCTCAGCTTCTGGTGTGCTTGTCCTGCAGCACACAGCACCCTGCTCCTCAGCTCTTGTGTGCAGAGAGAAGAGGGCTTTGCTCTCTCTCACTCCCTCAACTCAGGGGACTCTTGTCCCAGCAGAGCTGGCTTTGATGACCAACTCCCTGACACATCTCCATCATTTGAGAATGGGGACACACAGGGCAACTGTGCCCCAAAACTCTGCAAGAACCAGCCCATGCTGCAAGAAATATCCTTCTCACACTGTTGAGGACTTGGATCACAGAGCACCCTGAGTCGGGAGGGAACCACAAGAATCACTGAGTTCTGCTCCTCCCCAAAATCACATCACGTGCCTGAGAGTGTTGTCCAAATGCTCCTTTGAGCCTGGCAGCCCTGGTGCTGTGACCACTGCCCTGGGGAGCCTGTTCAGTGCCCAACCACCTTCTGGGGGATGAATCCAACCTAAACCTCCCCTGGCAGAGCTTCCTGAACGATGTAGGCTGGATAATACCAATCAGCTGTGAGGGACATCCCTCTGACACACACCTCCAGAACAGGCCCCACCTTGTACCTGGGGAACTGAAGTGCAATGTGCCCTGCTCTGCTGTACAAACCTTTCTGCTGTGTAATAAAAATAAGCCAAGAATGGTCTCCTGTTCCCAGGCCAAAGATCTTATAGTTGCTGTAGGAAACATACACAATGTTCCATCTTCCAATGGAAACAGTCTGATGTCTTCTTGCATGTCCAGAAGTTTTTCATTCTGTCATAACAGTGGAGTCTCTCCACTCTTCTTCATAAGCCCTTCATCCTTCTTTGCTAATGGTTTACAATATAGAACAATTTAACTGTATATATTGATGTAAATCATGTCACCTTCTCCATGAGTTATATAAAATAATTCATAGTGAAGAACGCATGGAAGGGTTTTTAAAGCTGCAATTCATCTTCCCTTTTCCATTACCCTGGGCAAGAATAAAAGCCAGATACAAATTTGGCTTTTTCTTTCAGAAAGGAAAAAAATGTAGCTATTTAATACCTGAAAGTAGTTGTTCCTCTGTGTTCATAAATTGGACTGTGCAAGCTCTGAGGAGGGTGTGTTAGTCCAGACTCACTCCACTGACACCAGAGGAAATAGAGACAGCAATCAGCAGAATTTATATTGTTCCCTAAGACCCAGCTTGTCAGTAATACTAAAATAATTAAACATAAACCCAGTTTCATAGCCATTTTTGAACTTCTTACCCACCCAATATTCACATCAAGTCCAATCTCTTGATGCCTGTACACGTGAAGATGGCTATTGGATGGATTGATGGGGAACTGCCCCTTGTCCCATCCATCTCTGATGTGGGCTGTAGAAGCTGCATTACCTGGGGAGTGGGGAGTCCTGCCCTGTGTTCCCTGGATGCACAGGGCTTGCATTGGGACCATGAACTGGCAGCCACTTCCCTCAAGTGGCCACCACAGCCTATATAACCAGGGGTGACCCTGCAGGTTCCCCAGGCTGGGAAGAAACAATGCTTGTAATCTTTACATCCCTGGAGTTATTTGGGAAGCTTCCAGGCTTCTTTGAAAGGAGTCATATTTTATTTGACTTGTGTTTTCCCATCCCTGGTTGCCAACACTAGTCCACAGGGTGGCTGCTTTGCACGTAGGGTCTGACACTGCAATACAGGCACTTAAACAAGAATTGGGGATTTTGAATGGCCCAATTTGGGTATATGAAATAAGACTTTCGTGCATTCTTTTCTCAACCTCACCACCCAAAAGTGAGATTCAGATATCCATTTAGGTGGCCACATCTGAGCAACTGGCACTCCAAACATACACGAGCTCGTTAGGTGTGCAATTATGGTCACCTAATTGTGGTATCGCACACAGGGGCAATTGCTTGGATTTCCTGTGGGGGAAAAAACGAGCATGAGTTCAGTGTGGAACAGGAGAACATTCAAACTGTGTGCAGCTCTACTTGCATGCACGAAATGCACAAAAAAAATTCCTTCATGTGGGGCATCTGTGTTAAACCCTGAAAAGGAGAGCCCCAGAAACTCAGGTATTAGGAGTTATCATAACAGCACGACTTTTGAAATCCCTCCTTGTACTGTCACTTTAAATGTTTTATTGATTAAGGCCTAGATTACTTAACCTAAAGCCCTATATTTATATTTAGCCAAGGTAAGTTATGAGTCACGAGTAATCCTTTTGATCCAGAGGTTGCCATGGGTCACCAGAGAAATGAGTTGAGTTATAATATCCTAGCAAACTAGCTCTGTGTACGGAAGAATAAATTAAATAAACTCCCCTTTAGAGAGTCTCAGTGATTCCTTACTCTGTTTCTGTTTAACCAGAAAATGTTGTGTTTGTTTTCTTTTCTCCCCCCATCTAAAGCCGAAATATATTTGTGATGACAGATGCAAATACAGTCCCTGATGTTTGTAGCAGCTGAATTGCCTTTCCAGCAAGGGTGTCAGCACATCAGCCCTGAGCCTTCAGCTGAGAACTGAAGCCTCTAAAAACACATGTGAATGAATTTGACTCAGGTGACTTACCTGTGTTGAACTGCAGGTTGAAGTGGCGTTACCAGGTGTGTTTGCAAGTGTTGGGTCAGTCTGCTGTTCACTACTACAGCCAAATGAAGCTGATCTTCATAATCAGAACCTGTGAAATACAAGCACTGGGCTAAGTATTCCCCTGTGTCTGCAACCCAAGTGTTACCAGTGCAGTAAGTTATTTCAGTTCTCAGGCAGGCTGAGCCTGCAGACCCTGACGAGAATTGGGAATATTTTATTTTCCCCTTGCTTTTTATAGTCTTGGGCTCTGTTAAACAAGGTGGTGAGTACCCACATCTCTCCTTCAGATCCTGGAGGTCTGGGTTTGCAGACACAGCCCAAGTCACAGGTCTGAATCCACTTTGCACCGAAATTGGTATCATAAAGTAGCAGAGCCTTTTTGCTTTGTTTGCTTTCTTTGGTGTGGTTTATTTTTAAAATGTATGCATATTTCCAAGAAGCATCTTGAAAATTTATTTTTGTCGTGGAAATGGAATGTTTCTTGGCTTTCTGTGAGTCTATTGGTGTAGGCTTAGGTCCTAGATCAAGTTAGTGTCAGCAGCTGCATACCAAACCCATGCAGAGATTGGAACAGATGTGACTTCCCATCCAGAGCAGGTAGACCTCATCCATATGAAGCTGGATGACCAGAGGCCCAGGAGACTGTTCACTGACTTTTTCCTGACATAAACCCTCTGAGGTTTACTGGGCTTGCTCAAAATATGAGATACCTCATAGTCATCAGAAAACAGATGATGAGTCCCAGATGCTCAACGCTCATGGATCACTGAGGAAAGCAAATAGAGGGAACAACTATTAAGGACCTGAACAAAAAATGTCTGGTCTGCTTTAGGTTCCTCACTTGCCAAGTGGGTGAGTTGTCTGTTCATATCCAAAGGAGTGTGGCAGCCCTGGGGCTGTAAAATCACTGCACTAAAATCTCCCTGTGAGCTGGGGCTATGGATCCCATGCAAACGTGGCAGCTGGCTGTGTAATTACTTCAGCCTCTGAGTCTTCTTTTAACAAGTGCTCTGATTTTATGGCAGAAAAAAACAGGTTCATGAAAGAATCTTCATCCCAATAGCTGGGGGAGACTGGGAAGAGTGCTGTTTTTAGGGCTTTGAAGCACATAATTGTCAAAACTTCCATTTTTTATTAAGTTGCTCTTCCATCCATACCAATAGGTGGCTGTGTAATTTACTGGGCTTAGTTACACTTAATCTGTAAGGATAACTCAGTGAAAGACTTGACCTCAGGAGATTTCCTGTTTCACAAGGGGCCTGTTTCTGAAGCAAGAGGATAATAAGTGAAGGAGTCCTTTACTATCCCAGTTCAACACATGGTTCCATATTGAAAGGCTCCAGTACTGAGCAAGGGAAGGTCCACTTGCATGCTTCTCATATACCAGCAGCATTTTCTTATTCATCTGCAGGAATCCAGCTACCCATTTTAATCAAAAGCAGAGTTAGTCTGCAAAAGTGCCCTCTACTTTTGTATAATCTTTTTTCTCCATTTCTGATGCTCAGTTATTGATGTTCAACTCACAAAGCCTCTCGCTCACCTGCTTCAGTGAAGACCCCATCCCAAAGCTGAATTCCTCTCCTGCAACGTTCAGTTTTACAGGTTAATAGTTTGTCATCTGCTTGAACACACAGGAACTCGTTGGCAATTCATCATTCTGCCTTGGTTCCTTTTGTTGGGTAGGCAGGTCCCAGTAAAGCTGACCTTTGCACGGGTTTAATGTTTCCCCTTCACACCTTCAAGGCTGAGGAGTTTGACTGACATCAATAATTAATTTTTGAACAAATAGGGCACACCTTTTCCTATGGTTCCTCTCAAAGGTGGGAGTCTTTGTGCATCACAAAGGCACGTCATGAATGGGGGGAGTCCAAAGGACACTGGTGGGGATCAAAGTCTACGATCCAGCCCATCTCAGAGCAGTTGGCAGTGCTGTGTCCCACCTCTGCTGTGCTGTCCTGTCCTTCTGGGTGCCAGAGATTAGACAGAAATGTGTGTGTGCTCTGCAAAGCTCAGAGCATTCAGGACAGGCTGGACCACGACAGGTTGTTCTGGGAGCGGGGTCACTTCAGCTGACCGTGTGTGTCAGAGGAACAACAATAAAAACAGATCCTCACATTCTTCCCAAGCAAAAAGTGCCCAGGGGCAAAAGAGGGCACGATGTGGAAAAACCCAGCAGGTGGCTGTGCCTCTTCCTTTGCTGTTCTGGTCTGACTGGAAGGTGTTGGGTTGCTGCTGCAGGGCCATGCAGGCACTGGATGTAGGTGATGTAGGTGAGATGTCAGCCAGCCAACATGAAATGAAACACTCCCATAAAGTGATGGAGGAAAGGGGAGATGGTTCATTAAAACAGAACATTTCTCTGTCCTGCTGTGGCTGAAGCACTGCTCATCTCTAACTCATTGATCTGAACTGGTCACTGGTATTGGCACAAACAGCTTCATACTTTTGGAAACAGAAGAGGTTATTGTGAGAGTAAATGATGCAAACTTGGAAAGCGCCTTTGCTAAGTCTGCCTTATCAACTTTGCTGTGTACATCAGCATTTGCTGCCAACTAAGAAAAAGAACAGTTAAAAACCAGTAAGTCATTGATGTACACAGGTACTGTGTGTCATATTTTGCTTGCTGGGTGTTTGTTATTATAATTTCTGTTCTTACCAAGGGCATTCAGACTAGAGAGCCAGGCTAATTCTAGCCATTATTATTATTATTATTATTATCCCTCTATTTCTGTATATAAAGCATCTTTGAAAGACCCACTTGAAAATCTGAGTAAACAACCCTCCCCAATGCCTTCAGCCTGCAGAGTCCTGTGCCCTGAATCCTAAACCCTGCTGGCCAGGACTCGACCTTGCAGGAGGCTGATGTGGGGAGAAGGGAAGGAATCTGGACAACAGGTGCTCTGTCAGAATCCCTCTCCTTTGAGGGCAGCATAACTTACAGTGCAATTTGTATTGCAGCATAAATCAGGGCTGCCCCTGAGCTGCACGGAATTCCTCTGGTGCAGAGCCTGCAGCTCGTGTGATACGGTGGGGGCCGAGGGCTGCTGGTGCAGCAGATGTTGGGGAAGAGATGAGGTGACAAAGTGACACGGCCTCCAGGGCTCCAGTCTCCAAAAAAACCAAAAAAAAAGAAGTGGTGGACAAGGGCAGTTTTCTGACAGCAGCAGCTCCTCAAAGGGATAGAGGCAAAGGGGAGGTTTGGGGAAGATCTTTCAGTGATAGAAGGAGGTGCAGAGATACTTCAGAACAGGCTGTTCAGAGTTCTACCTGCACCCTGAGAAAATGGTAAAAATCTGAATGGAGATGGAGGAAAACTGGGGTGAATGGGGTCTGTCCTTCTGCATGCATGGGGGAGGAGGATTTGCTTTGCTTTTGGACATTTGACAGTGGCCTTTCTGTCACCTGTAGAAAGGGAGCATCAGTGTGTTTAGCTTTGCAGGCCTGTTTCCAAAGGTGCAGCAGTAACATTAGAGGTTCTTCTGGGAGAGATGCTGAGTGAATCCTGCTGCAGGTGGCTGTTTGTTTCTGCTTCCATGTGCAGGAAGCAAGAGAAGCTTTCCAGGGGAGGGAGCCTGGGCTGAGCAGACTCTGGGAGGAACTAGAGCCAGGTCTGGTGAGGAGATCTGGGTGTATGAGATTCCATGTCCACGGATCTGGACTGTGCAGTGGCTGTGGCTGCTGAGCAGTGGTGAAGGAAAGGCATCTGCTTCCAAATACTGATTTATATTTCCCTCATGTCAATAAATGTGTGAGTTTTCCATGCTCAGCTCCTGGGGAAATCCCATCCCCTTCACTCCAAGGATGAGCTGGAACACGCTCTCCCCTTATCTCTAACTCTGCAGTGCCCAAATCTTGCACAGCAAACTCAGCACGAAGCCAGAACTACACCAGCCACTTATAATGCCCCAGATCCCAGTGTGAGGAATTCTCCATTGCCTGGAGTATGACAATGCAGCTGTGCCATGAGCCCATGCAGACCAGGGGGCAGAAAATCCCCCTGAATCTTGCTGTCATGGTGTTTTGACCTCATTCTAGGGTGGCTCTTGTGTGTGCTGTGATGTCCAGACGCCAAAAGAGCAGCAAAGATTGATATTTCATGGCCATTGTTGGACAAACTCAAACAGATGGACTCAGGGTGGAGGTGGGACATGGTTCTCATCTGCTCATACTCATAAGTAATGTTGTTGTCATAAAAGTCTGAAAAAATGGGAGTCACCTGGCAGTAGAACAGATGTCACTGTTCTTCAACCAAACTCCACTTCTAATCCTCTTTTTTAGTGTATTTGAGACAGACTGTAAAAAAAAAAAAACCAAAACAGGAGGGAGAAGAAAGTTTGGGAGAAATGTAGCTCTTTACTGCACATACACAGAGAGGCACCTCAGTGGAAAGAGCTTGCTGAGCTTTGAGGAGCTGGCAGGCTTGGAAGCTTGTAGGCAGGGTTGCAGGCAGCTTCCCCTTTTACTGGGACTTGGAAAATTCATTAGGCCTGAAAATTGCCAGATCTACTCAGAAGGGAAGGGAGAAGGGTCATGTGAAGTTTGGAGAAAATTCAAACCACCTTTTTTTTTTTTTTTTTAATTTGCAGATTGGGGAAAAAAAAAAAAAAAAGACCTGAACTTCCAATTGTAAAAAATTTTGTCAAACATCAGTGTTGGGTGGGGTGGATCCAGCCAGGAGATCCAGTGATGAAGTGTTGGACCTGGGCAGTTTCCACTGGCAGAGACCTTCTGGAACCCAGGCTGGGTTTTAAAGCTCCCCACAGGAGCAGAGCTGGCCACTGGTGCTCGTTCTGTTCTGCAGCTTCATCAACACCAATCCAGCAGCACCCCAGTTATTTATAGTCATTATATTCAAAAGCTGGTTGTGACTGGGCACCAGAAGAGGCAGAAGGCGAGCTGGAGGATGCTGAGCCAGAGGGATGTGCAGGGTGTGCATCCAAAGGGTGAGGGCACGAGTGAGAGTGTGGAGCAAGGCTGATAATGAGCTCTGAAAGCCAGGATTTGTTGGCCTCTGATTAGCAAAATGAAAGACCGAGGTAGAGAGCAATTAGGAGGATTACTGTGAGCTCACAGCTCCTCCCCAGCTCCTGAGAGAGTGGTTTGTTCGACTGACCTTTTGTTGGGCTGGGCTGGAAAGATATAAATTAGCTCATAATGCACGAATATTTTCATTTAATAAAACTGCCCCCAAATTTGTTTGGAGTTCCCAGGCTCCTCGGGAGAAAAGGAAAGGGAGCTATTATGTTCTACAAAAACAATGACATTTTACCCTCTATATTTACTCTTCCAATAGAAAATCTGCACTCAGCCAAGGTTCCTATCACAGCAACACTTGGCACTACCCCCCCCCCTGCATTCCACATGTCCTTACAAACACCAAAATATGCTTGGAAAAGCACTTTGCTTCATTCACCAGTCAGTGCTTCACCTTCCCTGCAGCACAAAGAAAAAAATTACCCCAAATTCTTACTGGCAGATAAACCCTCTGTGGGTCCCTTCCAGCTCAGAATATTCTGTGCCTCTGTGAAGTTAAAAATAAATGGAGAGGAACAAAAAAAAACAACATTCAAAGATGCACATATGGAACCCAGGAGCTGCTGGAGCCACATTTTGGGCAATCCCACAAGTGCACCTCAAGCAGGAGGGAAAGGCAGGACCTCTTGGTGCCCAGGAAGCTTCTTCCAGGCTGACCATTATAGGGAGGGCAGGGCCAAATACTCTGAAAAATACGTGGAGTCTTTGAAAAGTCACTAAAATATCCCCTTTCCTTTGAACCCCCCCCCCTCCATGTGGTTTGCCTGAGCACCAAGCAACTTAATTGTTGGATGCATTCAAGTAATATTAAACTCTGCCTTTCCCCCCTCATGTTCAAAGGCAAGGAGCCTGTGTCGGTGCGACTCAGTTTTTAAAGCCTTTTAAAAGTTCTCTTTGGCAACACCTCTTTGAAGTCTAATCCAATCTGCAGTATATGTCTTCCAAGTTAATCCCAATTTTTTCAGGACAACCAGCAATGTTACATAAAGACCTTCCAAAGAGCAACAGGAGTGCAAAGCACAAATGTAATGGGAACTCCTGATAAAGGAGGACAGTTCTGCTGTTTACAGCAGTTACTCTGCCAGTGAGTTGACCACCAGCACCAGCCCTCCTGGGAACCAATTTACTCCTGGGTTTATTCTGTATTTGCCACTCAAACCGAGATTTAGGTTTAAAATGCTAATTTTTAATAAGGCAGCAGTTTTACTGTAGAAGCTTCCAGGAACTGGTCCTGGTTTGTGTTCATTGCAGGGCTTTATAGCTTTCTCAGGATCTCTGTGCCTTCCACAAGCATTTTCTAAGTGCCTTCCTTCACAATCTGTGCTGTGTTATGTATGATCCCCAAAGAGTGAAACTGGGGGCTCTTTCTGGTACAAAAGAAAGCACTGGATTAAAAAAAAAAAAAAAAAGGGTGTGGAAAGACCCTTAAATGGAAGGGAAGATCCATAAGTGGGAATTAAATTCTGGGTTGCTCTACCAACCCTTAAATGTCACACATAAAAAAATCTGTTTAAGGTTGGCAGACAAAGACCCCTGGCTTGAAGTCAAAGACAGAAAAATCAAACCTGGATCTAAGGGGTAAACTTTTAAACACAGTGTAAGTTATTAACAGAACAGCTCCCCAAGGGTCATGATAGAGCATCCAGCACTTCAGCTCTGGTCTTATTGTCCATTAGGATTTTCCTCACAAGACCCCTTTCTCCAGCTAACCCTCCAAAAGCCCAGTTCTGTGTCCCAGAGGGTTAAATCTTCCAACCACCCTTTTTGCTCAGACTGACACATAATCCCACACCACAGAGATGGTTTTTCCTCAGCCTGTGCTGGAGGCTTGGCATTGATTGCTTCTACAAGGGCTTTTGTGCCCTGAAGCTTCTGCATTGTTCTCCAAGAATATTTGGTCTACTGAGGAAGCATCTCCTCCTCTCACAGGCTCTGCCTCTCCAAACCATTTCTTTGGAAAAATCCATTGGGGTGGCTCGTGTGTAGTGGAGGTTGGTGCAGGAATGTTTAACTGCAGTGAGCAGAAGGGCAGCCCCTGGCATTTGGGGGAGCCCCAGGACAATCAAAATGGGCAGCTCCTCACTTTATGCCAGCACCAACCTGCCAGAATGAGCTGGGAAAGGCTTGACAGCAAGGTTTTACCCCAAACCCCTGAAACACTGACCTGTTACTGCTTCTTTGGCATCAGAAAAACACCTGGGCCAAAGCAGTGCCCAGTCTGAGCTGTTTTGGCTTTGATTGTGGGGCTTTATTCCTGGATGGTGTAACATGGATATGTTACACTCCTGAGCCAGCTTTTCTGAGCTGCAACTGCTTTCCAGGACATGCATTATGTGGCACAGGTGTTGTGCATTATAACTCATTTTTCACTCCCAGGGCTGTAAGGAGATAGGGCAGACCCCCTTATTATTGTCCTTTTATATATATATATATATTTATATTTACAAATGATCTGTATTGGTGTTCACGGTTTGCTGACAGCTCATTTGTACCATGATTTTGGTACTGAGACATCTGGAAATACGAGCCAGCAGATTTTACTGCACGATTGGCAACATCAGAGAGCCCTGAGCCACCAGCCAAAACCTAGAAGAGATGAGGTAGATTGGTGCTGCAGATACAGTGTGCTTCCACAGCATCATTCTCAGGCTTCATTTGGTTGCTGTTAAGTGTGCTTGGTTATGGAACATAAATCTGTTTCCATCTGCATTTATTGACCTTGCAGCGTGTCCATGCTGTCTGTGTGTGCATGTGCACCTGTGCACACACATGTCCAGTGTGTTCCCTTAAAACTCAGAATATTCTGAGGTTTTTTTTATTTTTATTTTTAGATACATGTGTGTGTATGTTTCTACCACTGGAATATTGAATATTCCTAAGCTCAAGGACCTCTCCCATGTCATTCCATCTGCTCCCTTTTACTGGTTTAAAAGACATGTTCAGTGAAAGCAGGTAATTTCCCCTTGTTCTCTTTCCTGGAGATGTGCTGTGGGTCTGCAAGAGAAAATGTAATAAAAGTGACTGTTTATAGGACAGAGACATGAATGTGGCATAGACTTGGAAAACAGTAAATATTTATTTATTTATCTATCTATCTATCTATTTATTTATTTATTTAATAAGGTCTAGCTGTGTTGCACAATAACAGGGCACAATTATGACATGATTTTGGGCTGAGAAATCCCATATTTCTGTCCTGGACTTGATTTTACACAAGCTGACCTGTGCAAACCCAGCAGTTGTTGGGTCTTTTAGGCAGCTTTGAAGAGACTAAATTTATTTAGGGGAACAAATTGAAGTGGAAAAAAAAAAAGGATTAAAATGTCCACTGAGGTAAATATCTGTGCCACTGTCAATCCCTCTTCTAAACTCCCATGGAGGCTTTCCCAAAATCAAAATACCTGCAGTTATGGGTTTCTTTCCTTCTGGCCTTGAGCAAAAAGCAGTGGAAGACTTTGGGCAAAAATAATTGCTCTGCCTTTACCAGAGTTCTATTTCCAAGAACACAGTCCCTGAAGAAAAGGGAAAGCAACTTATTCTTTTAATTTTAAACTGAAAACTGAGATTCTGCTTCACAATTCTGGGTCTCCCCTGCCAAGAAAAGAAGTTAGAAAGGCCCGTGGCTTTGCAGACCTACAAAACTCACCCTGAGCTGTTCTGAAAATAAACAGCATCCAAACTAGATAGTTTTGCTGAAATATATCCCTGCAGCAATAAAACAAATGACTAACACTTTCTATTGGTCTACACAGCATAGGACATGAAACATATATGTAAGCAAGTCAAGATGGATGAGTCATCTTGACTTAATAAAGCTTACAAATAACTTGCTAAATATTTGAGAAGTCACATGCCAGGAGCCTTCATCACTTGTTTTGTTAGACTCCTGCTTTGCCAAGTCAAAACAGTCAGAAATCATAAAAAGTAACCCACACAATCTGTCTGAAAACACAGTTTTCTCCCGTTATTTTTCTTGGTTTGCAGCAGCGAGTCCTCCATTCTGCCACCAGAATTTTGCAATAGGGAAGAGCACGACTTCCTCTTCGTAAGGTAAGCAAATGTTTTGCATTTATCAAGTTCCCAGAGCCTAAATGGAGATAGGGAGTCAGCAGACCTCCCATGTTTATGTTTCTGTGCTGGAAATGAGCCACGGGAAGCTGCAGTGAAAAGGCTGCTGCGTCTCGGGGCTCGAGGGACACTGTGGGCTTCAAGGACTTCAGCAGTGCTGAGCATCTGCAGCTCTGTTTGCCTGAAATATGAATTATAAGTGCTCAGAACCTCTGCAAGCAGGGCTGGACACCTGAAGACTATTTTTGTTCCTGAAGCCCACTGCTAGATCGTGTTGGTTCACAACCTTGTTTTCCTATTAATAAAGTAGTAAATTGCCCTCAACCCTGCACCCAACCCACCTAAACCCCATCCAGGCTAGAGCTCCTCCTACATCTGGGTTTCTCTGGATGCATTTTCCATCTTCTCCTGGAAATTTTGTCTGAGTTCAATTTGAATTTTTTTTTTTTTTTTTTTTTAATTTAGGAGGGGATATCCAGATGTTTGGCAATCCAGCTGGGGTTGTTGTTGGGCCAGTTAAGCTGCTGGCCACCCTGAAAGTTCAGCTCTGTCTGCTGCCCACGAGTAGATCAAAGCCATCGTGGATGGCAGTGAGCTGAGTGCTTTGGGGATAGTCAGACCTGCTGCTCAGGAGATAAACACAGTGTGTTCAGGACACTCTGGGCTCACTGCACCAAAGCACAAGGACTGAGGCTTCCCAGAAATGCCAGCCTCACTAAATATGCCAAAAAGCGAAAACCTCAACTGGTTTCTGCAAAGAAATATTGCAAGGTGAGCCAGCAGTGCAGGAAAAGTCCACACAGGTGACAAGAGAAACTTGTTACTTCGAACAAAAGCAGGGAATACGACTGGCCAGGTGGAAGGGTTGAAGTTTCACTGAAGTTTCCCTCCAAGTTACCCGTGCAGGTTGAACCTGTTACTCTGCCAAGCAGAAATGTAATAACCAGCAGTGAAAACTGCTCTTCCCTTGCCACTGTGCCCTGTAAATCAGAGCTCAGGTGTGGCCCTTTGGCAACAGAGATAAATAAGTGATTGAATGTCAGGGGAACAAAGCAAGTGATGGAAAGGGCTAAACGCTATACACCGAGTTGCTGGGGAATTAACCCAGCTTAATTGACCGTGATGGATAAAATGTCTCTGGTTACCTGACAGTTGTGTTTCATTTGCCATCGAGGGGCTTAGAGCAGCTTTAGCTCTGTGCTGAACACATGCTCAGTGCCTGGGAGGAGCTGGTGCTCTGCTGAGCCACAGTCCTGCCCTTATAAACAGGAAGAAATATCATTTGGCTTTTGCTGTCAAATTTGTGTCCCACAGCCTTCCTGCTATCAGGATCCATCATTTGTCTCTGACAGGCGGGAGGAACCGCAACTTCACTGGAAAAAGGACGGAAGTTGCTCCTTTTTGCAGATGGACTCCCTCCAGTTTCGCTCCAGCTCAGCCTTTGTGCCTCGCGAGAGCAGGCTCTGAACTCCAGCTGGAGCTGTGCAAGTCCCATTCCTGGCTGATTGATCAGCTTTCCCATGGTTGTACCTAAACAACAACATGTGAATCACCCTTAACCACGGAGGCTGGGGTTTGCCCCACACCACACACCTTTTTCCCTGCAGGTGAAGGTGGCACACACTCCACAGCCAGCCCTGTGCAAACAACTGATGTCAGGCTGTGAATCTCTGTGACTGTGGAGAAGTTTGTCTGAGCAGTGTGCAGGGCAGTACTGGGGCCCTGCTGGGAAATAACACCCCCTTTCAGCACGTGTGGGATCTTTAGTGCACAAATCAGGTTTTTATTGAGGAATCACTGACTGCCTTCCTTGGGGGAGGTGGCCAGTGATACAGAGATCTCTGCCAGTCACACCTATACAACCCCAAGCACACTGGAGGAAACTGTGATTGGTACATTTATGGAGAATGCACAGTTTTTAATGTAATTTTTGGTGAAATAATGCAAATTGCAAGTACACATTAGAAATCACTGTTGCCTTAACTCGTGGTTGGCTCTTAAGTGAACTTTTTTTCCTGAGCCCACTGCTAGTGCCTGAGTTCTTGTTACCTTCCCAAATCCTTGCCTCAGGCCCTTTAAAAATTCATGTTCCTGTATCAGTGGCTAAATGTTGATTATCTCCTTTTAGCTGTAAAATTTCATAGGTGGGAATGCAAAAAATAACAGAAGTGTAGCAGTTCAGCACTACTGCCAGTGGAAGTGGTGCCTTAGGCAGGGGTGAATATGAAATGAAAACAACACAAAGCTCTTTTACAACCTATTAAAATTACTGAGTTTTAATTTCAGTTAACACAGATCTTGGGGAGGAGGGGAAATGAGCATCATTAAAAAACCACTGTGCTGTAAATGTCTGTGTGGCAATGCTGGGTAATTTTCCACAAAGTTTACATTAACAACAATAGCAACAACAATATAATGATGCCATCATTATCATCATCATCATCATCAGTATTTAAGGGCACATTTCCCAAAATATCTAGAAGATTTCATTGACAAAAACCTCCTATGAGCATGAATAGCGATTTATAAAGTGGTTTTGGGATTTTTGTGTGCAAGGAAACCACTCAGTAATGCACATCAGTGACAACAACTTCACTCTGTTGTGTTTTGAACTACTGAAATTCAGTGGCCAAACCATGGAGGGGAAGATTTATACAATTAGCTCTTTATTAGTGTTGAAATTTTAATGAATGGGACTCTCTTTCCATTACTTAATGGAAAGATTGCATTCTCCAATGCAATGGCATTTTCCCTTTTTGATGGTACCTGCCTTGGTGTCTCCTTCACTTCATAAACAGGGACACATCAAAGAATTGACACCACTGTAAAAGGCTCTGAAATACAATTCAGTGCTCCTATGTGCCTGTTTTCCTACAATTTTCAGAGTATGGAACTTATTTTCTTTTCTGAGTATCTTAGGGGACTTAGCACCCCTTCCTTTTTAGCAATCTTCTTTGCCTTTGCCGTGCACTATGGTCCTCCTAATAAAACAAAATATTCAGACTCCCATTTTACAAGCTTTTAAAAGAACACCAGACTCCAGTGACTTGGTAAGACCTCTTTTTTTTTTTAACCAAAGCTTAAAAAAAAAAAAAAAAAAAAAAAAAGGAGTAGATAACTTGGGAATGTGTGGCATTCTTATTTGCCTCAAAAGCCTTTGATTTGACAGTATTTGCAACCACATTTTGTACTCAGTGGTTCAAGACAAGCAGTCACTGGGTTTGCTTATCTGGGGCTGTGCAGCTCCTCGGTGGGAATAAATCTCTTTCCATAAAAATCCAAGATGTTTCTGTAGCAAAATGTGCCTTTGCTCCTGTTCTCTGACTGCACTCAGAAAGCCAAGGAGCTCTGGTGGTTTTTATACAGACGGGGGGAAATGGTACGTTTTTAATTCAATTTTAAAATCTTTATTTTTGGGTGTTTGTGAGAAAGATCTTTAGCAGGGCCTGAAGGGAGAATGGTTTGTCACTATAACAATATTACTTGTAATATTTTAGGTTTCTACTTCAAATTTGTTCAAGTCTATTCTATCTATAGCTTTGCAGGTCTCTAAGATGACCTCAGAGAATTCTGAATCAGGTCCTAAAATTGTACAAATTAACTGAAAATTCAATATTAAGCAAAAAGAGACCCAGCAGAAGTCTGGCCAAGAAATTCTACAAAATCTGGTGACTACATGACATTAGAAGTTAATTTCCTATTTTCAAAAATTGCTTTAAGTAATTTCTAAGACCTTTCCATTGTTTTGTTCCTTGAGTGTTCAATTTCTACAGATGAAAATGAGTCATTTCAAACCATGGGAGTTGCTGATTATTTTCACAGAGTGATTTCCTCCAGCCCTACATTTCTGAAGTCGGGAAAAATCAAAAAAACCTGCCCTTAGCTGGTTCCATTTATCTTATTTGTTCTGCACCTACAATCAAATAAGCTTTATTTTTATAACCTAAAAAAAAAAAAAATAAAATGGGAAGAGATTTTGAGCAAAGGAAATGCTTTTTCTCTGCATCAGCAGAAAGGACAGACAGAGAAACAGCTTAAATATCAGTGGTGGATCATAAGACCCTTCTCATGTGCAGCTGAATTATGTGATAGCAGCTTGTTAGGCTGTAGGTTTTTATTGAAATGCCTATTGAGTAAAACATAATTCATGCTGCTGCTCACCCTTAAAACAGGAAATAATATACCCATTTAACTTAATCACAATTTATATTACATGTGCATATTTCTAAACAAGTGCTGTAGATGGAGAGTTTGGTAGCAATAATATTTATGAATTACACTTTTAGTTAGCAAAGGAAAATGTGTGACCTCTTACATTTTGTTTGACATTTGAATTTGGTATCCAGTATATGTGACAGGGGTGATGGATGCTTATTAACACAGTGTATAAACAGGAAATGCTTCTAAGCTGACCATTTATTAGTGCAGTATGTGTTCAAACTGAAATTTGAATTTTAGCTGCAGTTCTCTGATGACTGCAGAGCTGAAATATAAGGTGGGGTTCTTTTTTTTTTTCTTTTTTCTTTTTTTTTCCCCCCCTCCCTGCTTGCTTTCCTCTTCAGAATGGACAGATTTACCAGGATAAATTTTATATCTTCATCAGCCTTTCCTGTGGAGCTTGAGGAAGGATGTGAACACGAAGACTTTTCTGTGAACTGTAAAAAAAAAAAAAAAAGGGACATAGGAAAAGTATCCAGTGGAAGGATTTTGTAGAATTCATAGTGAATTTTTCTGGGTTGAATAAATAAATAGATGCACCACACTCCCTGATGTTTGCCCTGAGCCATTTCCCCCCGACTCCACTCCTGCACCGCTGCCTTCTCCAGAATTCTGACAGCTGATCCACTTTGGATCTGTCCTTTGCAGCACTGGAGACATCATCATTTTTCCTTCACACTTAATTGCTCTTTTTAAAAAACCCACCCTCAAATTCCTGACAAATTACCGAGCAGCTCTGTCAAGGAAAGTTTCAACACTTCATTTTTTTTTTTTTTCAGAGCAGAAGTGAAAAATTCCACGTATTTAGGAGGTTCCTTCCAGCAGAGAACAAGAACATAGTTTTTCTAAAAAGAAGCCACTCCTCTCCAATTTTCCTGATGATTTACTGGGAGAAATATAGAATAATACAGAGAACCTCTTTCCTTTTCTGTATCACATTTAAAACCAGCCCTCAGGAGAGAGAACACAAATCTATTTTTTCCTCAGCACAGGCTTAATATTCCAAAGCATTGGGATAAAAATTATTTGTTTAATGAAAGAACTACAATGACATGATGAACTATCTCATAGGGAAGATTGTATTTTAAATATCTTTGTCTAAAGAGTTCTCCTTCATTGTACAGTGCAAGTCAAGGAAATGATTCTGTACATAGAAAGTCAGTCTAGATATTAAAAGCAGCAGAATATCTTGACTATTGCTATTAACATTAAACACCTTTCCAAAATGCACACTGCAGGACCCAATCCCAGGGAGGTTAGCAACCTGGAAATTGGAACTGGCAGATCTTTAATCTAACATTCTGCTTTGCAGTGGAAAAAAAGTAACGTCTTTATAGATGGGAGTCAAAGGTTAAATTTAGTTTGTATCAAATTACAAAAATATGCTTTTGGTGAGGTTAGATTCTCATGCTCAGAGCAATTCAAACTGTAATGAAAGCAAACATTGAAAGAGATAATCCCATTAAAGATGAACTATTCACTTTAACCTCAAATATTTGGTAACTAAAATAAAACCATCCTAGTAGGAGGATGAAGCTCAGCTCTTAAGGGAAACTGGAACTCAATATTATACCTCAGACTGCACGAGACAGAGAGAGAGAGAGAGAGAGAGAGAAAAGCTCTCCTGTTTCTAAAATAAAACCTTCTTTTGGGGGAACAAATTAATTCATGTTCTCCTCTTGAGGTCTACACAAAACACTGGTGACCTTTCTGGCAGGGTGTGCTTGTCCAGTGCAGGGTAAATCAGGCCTTCCCCCAAACAGAGTGAGGGAAAGCCTCGTGGGGCTGTTGGACAGTGGGAAATGAGGGGCAGGGGGATGGATGTGTGCAGTGACAAGTGGTTCAGGGTCACGGGTGGCATCTCAGTGCCTGCTCCTCCTCTGCGACTTCCAGCGCCAGCAACCTCAGGACATCTTCCTTCCACAGCACCCTCAGGACATCTTCCTCCCACAGCACCCTCAGGACATCTTCCTCCCACAGCAACCTCAGGACATCTTCCTTCCACAGCAACCTCGGGACATCTTCCTTCCACCTCAGTGCCCTCAGTCCTGCTGCTGAGACCCTTCTGAGAATCTTCTCTCTGGGTTCCTGAGAAGGTCTCTGAGAAGGTCCTGATGAAACCCTCAAGTCCAAGCTCAGAATAAAACCTCCAGCAACCCTGATTTGAGCCTGTCCCCTGTGCCACCACAGCCTGGCACAAAGAGGGAGCACCAATGACCTGGGGCTTGGCCCAGCTTTGCAGATCCTGAGGGTTTGAAATGATCCACTTCTCTGAACAAAAAAAAGGGGAGCAAGAAATATCTGGAAAGCCCCATTGCTAAAGAATTGAGCTCTTTCATATAATATGACAAAGCTTTGGACTTTCAAGAAATACCAGCCAGAGTCTTTAATCCCTGAACTTCTGATACCCCACTGAAAACTCACCCCTAAATACAACCACAGCCAGAGCCTTTCTTCATTCCCAAAGGCCTGGATGATGATTTAAAGAATTTAGGAAGAGTTTCATATTCTTTCCTTTTACAACTTAAAATAGACTGAATTTTTTTTTTTTTTTAAGGTTAAAAAAAAAAAATCATAGTCTGATATTTCTTTTTTATGCCAAGTTTCAGCCTGGAGAAAATTTTATGGCTGAGTTCTAATCCCCCCCAACCCCTGGTTTATAGCAGAAATGCTGACACAATGATAACTGTAGCGTTACAAATGCTGGCTCTATGATATTTATTGCTCCCTCGTGCCAGCTGGGGTTAATCCTTATTAAATGCATTCATTTTCTGGCCTGGTGGAGAACAGATCACTCAGTGATCAGGCAGAGTATGGGCCCTGGGAGCGTTAATGGAAGATATCACAGAAGACGTGGTAAGTGAGGAGTCTTTCAGGGGCTACTGTAGGTGTTTTTGAGGATTAAGTGGCCTTCTCCAGGGGCTCGAGCTCAAATCCAGAGTGTTTGTGTCTAAGAAGTGTCTCTGCTGCAGTGGAACAGCACAGGCTGAGAATTCTGTTCTTTTTAGCTTCAAGGAAGAGTAAGAAAGGAAGCACGACATGAGCATGGATCTCCACGGTCAGCTGTGGAACAGATCCCACTGAGCAGGAATTATCAATATCCCAGGTGGGATATCCAGCTGGGATATCCTCTGTCCTGGGTAACAGTGGAGGAATTACAATGTCAGGAATTCCAGATCTCAAGGAGCACTTGGATGATGCTCTCAGGCACGTGGTGAGATTTTTGGGGATGGGCCTGTGCAGGGCCAGGGGCTGGGCTGGATGATCCTTGTGGGTCCCTTCCAACTCAGCATATTTGTGATTCTGTGATCCCTGTTAAATATCTACCAGGGAAAGTGAAAATTACAGTTTAACTGCATTTTCACATCCCACCCTCACACATGTGATATATTTTAACAATAAAAGAGCTGAAAATCTCATGGAAATTTCCCCACAAAGCCACGTGGGATGATGGGTAGATTTTACCCAGAGATTTACACACCAACAGGGTGCTGGTTGTACTTATTTGATAAACTGGACAAAGAGGAAGGAAAGTTGCAGATTTAGTTCGGAAAAGAGCAGGATACAAGGGGTATTTTTGAATTTTGCTCTTGCTCTGGGTTCTCCAGGATGAGCCTGAGCTCACCTGCCAAGCTCAGCCTTAGCAGTCAGGCTGCAGACCTAAAACAAGGGGGTTGCTTGCTATGGAAAAAAAAAACCAACAAACTCTATCACAGGACCAAAGGAGTGAGTGTGTGTGCAAAGTTCAGCACGAGTTCAGTGAATGATCATATTTTCCCCACAATAATAAATACTTCTATAATTTATAAATGCCTCGAAAGGCTGAGATATGTGGGGGATGCAGAATCAAAGTGGCTTGACAGGAGAGAGACAAAGGAATGAGCCAGAGAGTGAACTGACTACGAAAATTCCTCGTCTCTGATTTGTTTCTTTTAGAACTTGTCCCCAGAGAAAAGGCTGCACTTTCTAGAGAGGCTTAAAAAAAAAAAAATCAAAGGAAATCCCCTGGGCTTGTGAACAGCCAAGAGGAATTTAAAAAACCTTCGATTTGAACGCAGAGCCAAAGAGTAATTCTTGAGATTTTCTCCGCTTCCATTTGATAATAATTTTTTAAAATATGAGCAATGGGATGGAGAGAAAAGTCAGGCTCTTTATAAAAAGATTAAAATCTGAGATATGTTTTCTTCATTTCAGTGCAGTGTTCTGCCTTGTTACATGGGAGCTCTACAGTAAAAGAGGACCAAAGTAATTTTCATCAGAACTACTTAAAAGGAAGGCAAGAAAGGCTCAAGAGAACAGAAAGCCATGTTTTCAGTATTAGGAAAAACATGAATGTTTTTATTAAAAAGTCATTTTGAAAGAAAAGGGGCTAATGCACTTCCCCTTGATATCCAGAGGAGCTGGAAATCAAAATAAAAATAGCTTTATTTTTGTTTAAAATTTCCACAGGGCAAAATGCAATGTCGTGACCTCGTCTAACAGATGGAAAGTAGAAAAATGTTCCTGTGAAGAAAACAGCCAGTGGAACATGGAGTTTTAATGGGAGCATGGCAGGGCTAGTTAGAATCAACAGCACCTGCCAGAGGAAAAGGTGGTTCGGGCAAAGATGGGCACGAAGCAGCTGATGAAACACCTGGCACAGAGAAATTATTAAAGGCAGAAAAGCACAGTATTAAATCCCAGTGAAATATTTGCAGGGATGGCAGGAGCTTTCACAGAATCATTAAGGTTGGGAAAGACACCCAAGATCCTCAAGCCCAACCTTTCATGGCCTTCTCTGCAGAAAGAAGAGGAAAATTCAGAGGTTCTTTCCTTACTTGTAGGGCTGCTTGTCCTCCCTTGGCCACTAATTTGTTCTCTGCCCTCATTTAGAGGAAGGATTGAGCTCTACAATTGGAAAAAAAGTTTTCTCACCCATCAGCCATTTGACACAGAGAGGGATTCTCAGAGGAATCAAGCACAGTCTTTTATTATCTGCCCCAGCAGCACAGGCTGGTCCAGCCCAGCTTTGTACATCTTTGAAGTTGGCAGCTTTTAAGTGAGCCAGCTCTTTTTACAAGGCTGCATGTGGAACTGTCAGGAGAATGAAACCATTTGCAGATGGTGGAGTGATAAAGATGGTACAGTATCTCGCCTCTATTTGCCCCTCATTTCCTTGGGAAGAGAAGAAAAGGAAAAAAGGAGAAAAGGGGGAAATAAAAGCGGTGGAAGAAAAGAGAAACTCCCAACAAACAAAATTCTTTTGACAACTCAGCGTTGAAGGAGTAAGTGAGATTTCTGGCAAAACCACCGGGACTCTGAAGACAAGCTGGCTGCTGCAATGTTTATTACTTCTCTTTCATGAACCCTCTGACATCAAGGACTCGGGGAGTGACTGATTTTTGTCAGAATAATGCTGCAGGAACGGGAAGTGACAGATGATTTTCTTGGACGCGAAGCCTGTGCGTAATGGCATGAGAAAGAGGACATAAAAAAGCCTGCCCTGAAGCAGCTTAATGTGGCCCTGGAGAGCAGAGCTGTTATCACAGCTTAATGATGCAGTCACAGCACGAGGAACTGTTGCAAAGAGACGGATTCTGCAGCCAGACAGTTCAGCTCGGGGAAGATTTCCTCTGAGCTGTGCTCCCTTACGGCAGGAGGAGCTCCAGCTGAGGAATGTGCCTCCAGAAATGAAGCAGAACCCGGGTTTATTGTGGCACATCCATCCCCTGCATGGCAGCACCACGAGATCCAATGCAGCAACAACAAACTTGTTGGGTTTGACATGTTGCTGGGGACTGGGAGTGGTTTCCAGACCAGCCACAGTATCACACAAACCTGTGTGCAGACAACTCCTCAAATAGCAGATAACATCTCATTCTTACACTGCATGGAGGGTCATGTGAATATAGAAAAGCTGGGGAATAATTTAAGATGCAGTCCAACCTGGCTTTGGACTCTTCCAGGGATGGGGCAGCCACAGCTTCTCTGGGCAACCTGTGCCAGGGCTTCCCCACCCTCACAGGGAAGGATTCTTCCTTCCTATCATCCTTTAGGGGAGATCCCTCTTCTGATTTTCTTCCCATCAAAAGGTTCCAGCTGAAAATCAGAGGTGGAGTCACAGTAGTCTAATATTTTTAAACCCAGAGGCTGGTGTGGCAGCCACACACCAAAATCTTCTCTGGATATCTCAGTGCATTCTCTGTGCTGTACAAACACACCTTTCTTTGATTGCTCCTCACGCAGGGTAACCCTCTTGCTTTCAGTGGGAATGTTGTGAGGTGTAGAGTTGGGGTTTATATATCATGGTGCAGAAAGGCCAAATATTTTCAGACTCCCAACTATGTATTTATTGAAACAAGAGTTTGTTTTGACTTGCCTGAATATTGGCTGTACACTGGGATGTGGGTTTTATTCAAGGTATAAATCTGCCTGAATAAAAAGCACAGCTAAATGCTTTATATTTACTTCTACTGGAAGTGTAGAATCCCTTGCTGAATGGTAAATACAGCTCTTGGTGACAGAGGGAAGTACTGTCACAACTGGGCAGTGCATCACTCTGGGTTGTGCTGCCACTCCTTCTGTCTTTTTCTTACACAGAAAAGGAAAAATAAGTAACCACAAACTTAAAACATCCGTGTGTGTGAGGCCGTTAGTGGGAATTGATAATTCCTCCAGTCTCCCAGAATGTGACAGGATTTCCAAGTACTGGAGTGGCAGACACTTGGAGCTGCTGTAAATTAACCCACACGTGAACTGCCCACTCTGTCCTTGGTGTTCATTGCCTCATTTCAGCTGGATTGACAGGGCAGGATTTCTCCCTGGATCCTGGAACATCACACACACCTGTCAAGCAGAAGCTTCAAGTGAGCCCTGGGGAACACCTTTAAAAGACAGTCCTGCAATACCAATGAATTCTCCATCCACTGAAAGTCCAGTTCTTTAATAAGATCCTTGATTTAAGAACACACTGATCAAAGCTCTGCGATTTTCTTGTGAGTGATAACACCTGGGCTTGGACCTGCACCCCTTCTTGCACCAGTGAGGGCAGATCTCAGCAGCAGTCAAAGGGCACTTGTGTCAGAAATGGTGTGAAGGGAGGGACAAGGGTTGTCCTGAGAAGCTGTGGCTGCCCCATCCCTGGAAGTGTCCAAGGCCAGGTTGGACAGAGCTTGGAGCAACCTGAGCTAGTGGAAGGTGTCCCTGCCCATGGCAGGGGTGGAACAAGATGGACTTTAAGGTCCCTTCCAACCCAAACTCTCTGGCTCAGTGATCAGCCCCCTCCCCAGGCTGTGGCTGCTGTGTCTGCACTGGCACCTCGCCCTGTGGGACGCAGGAAGTGATGCCTGTGCAGGAATTCTGGCTGTCAGTGAGATACAGCTCCAAGTCACTGAGGTTTTACTCTCCTGAGTGTTGCTGAGGTCTCCTAGGCAATATGACAACATTCTGGCCCCACTGCTTGGCCAGGAGCTGGGCACACAGAGGCTGCCACGAGCAGGTTACTCCCAGCAATTATTCCCCAACTTCTTTCTCCCAAAGGCTCCTGCAAGAGGCTTGAGCGTTCAGCTGGGTCCAGGGGAGACCCCCCTGCACCCCTCCAGAGCTGGGGAGTCACTGAGTCTGCACATGCACCTCTCTAAATCCTGGCTGCCTGTTCAGGAATGTGGATGCCAGCCACCAGCTCAGCCACGGGCTAATAAAGCAGATGAAATGTTGCCTTGTGCCTCACAAAGAACATCTTAACCCCAGCAGGACCTTGCTGGCTGCTTTTATGCAAAACCTCTTGTTTGCTTTGCACAAGATGGGAGGATCCAGCTGAAGTTTAAACTGGGCTAAAGTGTGTCACTGACTTTTTTATTGGACTTTTTCAGTGTGTGCTGGCTCCTAAATTTACGAACTATTTTTAAAGGACTCCTTACATAAGCATATTTAGGTGGTTTAAAGTTGTTCTTAATAAGTGGAAAGATTTACTGAAACAGGCCTGATGTGATGACTTGGGAGGGATTATTCACCATTGATGCCAATATATTCCAGACAGCCTGAAGAATTAAGCACTCTGGGTGTCGAAAGCAAACTGAGTATCTCCTAAAACTTGTGCTGATGGAGCTCTGGTCTGCAAGGGGCGAGAGGGTCAGGAATCCAGTGCAAACCAAGGGACTGCATGGAGGGTAAAGGCAGGTAAGACCTAACTTTGCATTTTTATGGGAGCTTTTCAGCTGGTGATGTAGTCAAGCTCTGCGAAGAAATCAGTTTGATAAAGCTGTGAGGCAAAGCCCAGCTCTGATAAATGATGTGCTGCACAACTGCATTCCTGCCAAGTGCTGCTGTCACTCACTAAGCAAATTTATCGTGCTTTATTCCAAAGTGCATTGGATTCCAGGGTTAGGAGTTTCCCTCTGACCCTCTTACCCTGCTTGTGGTTTCACTTTTCTTTAAGGAAACAGACTTAACCACTTGTAAACAGAATTTGCTAACAGCTCTTAATGATTTCTCAGACGGGGATGGAATCCCCAGGAATTGCAGACCCTTCCAAAGGATCAGTGCATGCAGGTAGCACTGGCACCTCCTATGAGGAACATTTTCCAGTGAGATCACTCAGGTATTGATGTGTTGAGCAGTAATCAAAAGAATGCCAGGGATTATTCCCCAGGATGAAGTATTTACAAATACTTGTAGGATGCTTTTTTTGTGAACCAGGCAGGCTCAGCTCCCTTTGATGAACCTGCTCGTGCAAGTCTGAGTGCTCTGCAGAAGGCAGGGGTGTCAACTTTTATCATCCCCATGTCCTGTCTCTGATCAGTTTTCCTGAGTGTTTTCCCAGATCACATTCCATTGACAGCTGGCAAACAGCATGAGGCTTATTGTTCAGCAGTCCTGCCTTTATTCCTCATGGCCACCTGTTATAATCTAATATAGTCTGTTAAATACCTATTTAAAGGTGAGCTTGATATATTAGTTTGTTTTTTTTTCTGTAACAGCTACAAAGATGTTACATTATAATGCCAATGGAAAGAGAAAAGGCTCATTTACCTGCAAATGATTAGACTCATCCTGTGGCAGAGCCTTGCAAATCCTTTTAGACCCAGTGTGGATATTCCTCTACTTTACTTATGCTGGAAATAATTCTGTACACCCCCATGATCTTGTGGAGGTTTCCCCTTACCCTCTTTGGTCAAGAGGCTCTGCCACTCCAGACCACACGTGACCCTCAGTGCCCCAACAACCCAAATCACTCTGAGCATTCAGTTCATTTGTTTCGTGCCAAAGTCATTCTCAAACGTTCCTGGCAGTGCAAAGGTGTGTGGGTCCCTTCCTTTTACCACAGCCACTTGCATGTTTTATTAACAAGCAGGTGAAAGCCAACACAGGAAGACATTGCAGAAACCAGGCTTGGAGGATGACAGGAATATTTGTCTCCTGTTAAATGAGTGGGTCATAAAAAAAGGGGGCAGAAATATGAGTTACTTGGAGCTGTGGCCACTGCAGCTGCACCATGAACAAGGCTGGGCTGTCAGACGTGTCCAAAAGTGCTGCCAGTGGCACTGCTCCTTTTGATTTTTGAACTACAGAAAACAGCAAGTCTGAAAAGTGGCAGGCTGAGGTCCAGCTTTTTCTGGGATCTGTAGAAGGGTGTTTGCTGGGAAGGCTGTAGAAAGCTCCACTTGGCATGTCCCCCTGTATGACATAGCTGGAGATCAAAGCTCAGATTCCAAATCTTGCTTCACATCTTTCCTTCCACAGCTATAAAAACTGAGAACAGCATGAGGTGCTGGAGGCCTTACCCCAGGAAAGCAGTTCTGCACACCAAAAACACAGATTTTTCTTTTTTTTTTTTTTTTGTGTGTGTGTGTAATTTTTGTTATTGTTGCTGTTGCTGCTGTGTTTGTGAGGAGTAACTCAAAGATGTATTGCTACAGTGAGTCAGAGCTGACTGCAAGATAAACACTCTGACATAATTTGTTTTATTTCTATTTTTATCTATCAAATAGTCACCTTTGAAACCAAGGCCTGCAAAGTTTCAGCCAGGGAAGTGTTGCCAGTTCCAAGTCTGGAATATCACTTGTGCTACACACACAGTTCCCCCTGTTCAAAGCCAGGGGCTTGCTTGGGCTTCCCTGGAGCTTAAACACCAGCCAGGAAAGTTGGGATACACATACCCATTGGATTACACACAATTTCATCACTAGACAGCATATGAGGATGTGAAGATCCTGACTTACAGTCTGGAGGGCAGGCCCAGCTGAGGTAATTTTATGCTGAATTCCCACTCCCAGCATTCCCCATTGGCCATGCAGCTGGAAGACAGGGTTGGGATCTTTGTATTTCCATGTGTAAGGACTCCCACTTTGGGAGCTAAACACTTCAGTGGGACCTGGGTCTGGCCAGAATTCCTGGATCTTCCTCTCTGCTTCTCCTGTGAGCATTAAAACCCTTTGTTACCTTTGCTTACCAGCTAAATTGCTTTATCCTACATTATTTCTTCGTGAGAAGTTACTCAGTTAGATCTGATTCACATTCATCTGCTGTGTAAAGCATCTCAAAGGGAAGTCAATGATCCTGCTATTTTCAAGTCCTTGGTGGTAAGAGGCAATCAACCCAACCTTCCCTCTGCCCCAGCCCTTAGGTATTCCTGCAGCCTCTTCCCTGCAGGAAAATGAATTGCCTAGATCCAGATGAAGCAGTTCTGGCAGGGAAAGCCATGCTCAGCTGAAAGATACACTGCAGCCTTTTGGATGTGGTTTCAACTTCCCAGATAACCGTTCCTTTGAGGGGCTCGAACTGTAAATCCCAAAGTGCCCGCAAGGATAGTTGAGCGGGAGCCAAAAATGCCAAGTCAGGGGAAAATAATTGTTTTCAAATGGTGACAAACCTGCAAGGTCGGCAGAGAGCAGAGGAGCCCGTGTTGCTGGGTGGAGGTAGCCCTGCAGCTCAGGGCTGTGAGCCCGGGACAATAAACAGAGCCCGAGGTCTCCACAGGGTGTTTGGCTGCTGCAAATGCAGGGGGGGAACTGCTCTGCACTGCTCTAACTCACCCAGCAGAAATGGTACTGCAGGGGAGTCTGAAGCCATCAGGTGTGCAGTGCTAAAGCTTTGGCTCCTTCTGGTTCCCTTTCCCCGAGGTGAAAAAAAAAAATGTCAGGGTTTGTGTTTTTAAATTGTTGCAATGAAAATAATTTGACAGCTCAGTCTGGAGGGTTTGGGGTTTTTTGTGTGTGCCATTATGAAATGCTGTTTGAAATTGTGCACAGCAATACAATAATTATACGGTCAAGAATGTCTAAGAACGAAGGATAATTCGAGGGGAGGTTGGGAGTTTGCCACTGCTGTGGGTCCAGATTCCTTCATGGCCTGGACAGATCCCTGCACAGCGTGGGAGGGGTACCCAAGCTTCAGGAATAGCAACTGCTTTGAAACTGCCCTTGCAAGTCAGGAGGAATCAGCTTGAGGGAGCCTGGTGATTACTTTCTAAGGATATCTACATATAAAAAAACTCTGCCTGGGGGTATAAATCAGCAAAGCTCCAGCATCCACCTCTCCAGCTGAGGATCTGGACAAAAGTACTCAGGCAGCACAGAGGACTGAGAATTACCAGAACACCTTTAAAGCCCCCATGCCAGCACGCAGGAGAGGCACTCAGCTGTGTGCAGGGGGCTTCTTTCATCTGGGGCAGTTAAAGCAGAGAAGTGAACTTCAGATTCTCACCATTTTACTGCGCCTCTTAAAGCAGTATTGGCTTTCAGCAGAGGAACGAGTGTTCAGGCCAAGTGTCTCTGCAGAATTTCGGGGATAAAATTTCAATTGCGGAAACAAGAGAAAGTACCAGACACAACTGCACCACGTCTTACATTTGAGGGAGGCAGTGGAGTGGGCAGGTTACACCGTGGGAATAGGCAGCAGCTGGGGCCTGACCCCGGTGTTACGGCTAAGTCATCGACGAGGCCACGAAAAAATTAGGAAAATCAGTGAGTGAGGGCAGCCTGCCTTCGAGGAACCCAGCAGGGCTGGTCTGCAGGCGAGCAGGGAACAGCTCTGAGCCGGGCTCGGGCTCCACGCCGGGTCCCCCGTTCCCAGGCAGACGGAGTTGGCAGCAGCCTCTATCACTCTCTGGTGGCCCCCGGGCCAGAAAGAGGAGGTAAATTGGCAGCCCAGGCAGGGAACAGCAGCCAGCTCCCCCTGCCAGAACTCAGGGCGCTCCACTGGTGGTGAGAGAAAGGCTAAAGCGGGGCCCCTTCAGCGCAGCAGCAGCGGGGGCTGCAGGGGACACACCCTGAGAGGACCTGCGGCTGTGCTGGGGACACCAGAACACCCAGGCCAGGTGGCACTCACCTGTCCAGGCACTCACCTGTCCATGGCACTCACCTGTCCATGCACTCACCTGTCCATGCACTCACCTGTCCATGCACTCACCTGTCCATGCACTCACCTGTCCATGGCACTCACCTGTCCAGCACTCACCTGTCCAGGCACTCACCTGTCCATGCATTCACCTGTCCAGCACTCACCTGTCCATGGCACTCACCTGTCCATGGCACTCACCTGTCCATGGCACTCACCTGTCCAGGTTCAGCCCCAGGAGTGGCTCATTCCCCCACCTGGCCACAGCTCTCTGGGGTGCAGAGTGGAGGTTTCCTGCAGATGTCTGTGCTCCAGTGGCTCCCAGGTCTGGAACAGGCTGAGCTCTGCTCTCCCCACTCGCCTTTTCTCTCTCCGCTGCTGCTCTGGACAGGCCTCCCGCTCATCCTTTCAGTTCATTAAAAGGCCTCAGCCCCTCCTCCAGCATCTTGAAACACAGTGCTGGGGGCAAGGCAGCAGTGGCAGGAGCAACAGGCAGGGCTGGAGTAGCCACTGCTGCCCTGTGCTCACAGCCCCTGCCATTGCCTTCTGTCCAGGTGGGGATCTCTCTCCGTGATCATCTGACCCTTCTGATTTTCATCAGCTGGAGAGCTGCATCTTTGGGATTATCCTCTCAGCATCTTTGCCTACCCCTCAATGTCACAGGCTTTGGCCTGTTAGTCCAATTTATAGCTTGTCTCAATTCCAGCCTCATCCTCCTGCAAGGGGAACACTCAAATAAAGCCAAGGGGGAGTTGCCAGGTTAATGTGCTTTCCTTGAGCCCTCAGGGAAAGGGCCTGGACATGATTTCTTCCTCTTGGATGGAAAGAGGAATTTCTGTTAGAGCCTCCATGAAATTACAGTCTTTTTTTTTTTTTTTTTTTAATGAAATGTAAAACAAAGTAAATATTACCTTAGAGTCCCCTATTCGTGTTGCAATAAAATGAGACACTTCCTTGGAAATAAGTTTTAAGACATGAGTCTTGTAATGTTGGGATTTATTGGAGTGGAGTTCACAGCTGACCTGAGGTCTGGAGGGTTTGGAAGCAGCAGTCTGTGTGAACTTCCCCTCTTCCAGCACATGAGGTGCAAAACTGGCCAGTTATTCAGAGACTTCCCCACCCTTTGTAGGCTCGTGTGCTCATATATCTCTCCTGGTACATAAAGAATGACATATTGCAGTGAATCTGCTAAGAATAGCTTGTAAAATACATCATTATATGAATCAGCCTCATTAGAAGTCTCCTTCTCTCATGATTTAAACCAGACACAGTACTTGCAGGAATGGAAACCAGTTTGTTTTTTTTTTTTCTTTCTTTCTCTCCTGCTGGCCTGTCGTGCTCAACCAAATGTTGAAACAGAAGAAAATAATTCTCTGAACTCAAGGCCAGAAGTAGAAAGTAAGTACTGCATTACCCTGATGCCTCTCTGGCATAATTAAGGTCTTGGGTGTTTCCCTGAACATGTGAGTCTCCAGCTTCATTAATAAAATACTCTGTTGCTCTTCTAAACAGCACAAAGCTGCATTCCCCACATTCTCCCAATCCCCCTGACCCAGGACCCTGTAACACCTCACTCCCAGCATCCTCAGCCATTCCAGGCTTTTCTCCCCCAGCGGCTGCTGTTGATGAAGGGGATTATCCCTCGTGGTGCCTGTGATGGCAGCAGACAAGGCTGGGCACCAAAGCTGGTGTTTGAGCCCAGCCAGGGCTCCAGCAGATGCAATGCAGTGGCACAGCAGGGGTGGCTGCAGCTCGGGGCTGGTGGGTACATCGGGCAGGACCCCTGGCAGCAAAGGGGGTGGCTCCGTGCTCCAGGGCAATGAAATGAAGCCTTTCCCTCCCGTTTTCAGAGCTCACTGGCAAACTGCAGGTGCAGCATTTTTGGTGTTTCTCTCCTGTCGCTTCAGGATCAGAGAATGCTGTGTTTTTTTGCTGTTTTATTTCTTTCAAACCATGCCAACACACCCCCTGCACCCCACACTGCCTTATAAACCTCTGGCTGCGCTCTTCTGAATCACACTGATTTTTTAATTAACTGTTACAAAGATCAATTACTCACAACCCTGAGTTCTTCTGGCCTCCTAATGCTTCCAACCATGTAACCCATCCTCTCTCCCTGCTTTGCTCTGTGCTGTGGCCTTGTCACCAAGGAGCCTTGTTGGCTGAACACTGAGCCGTGTTTCTGCCTCCCACCCAAGATTTTGGGCCAAGGACATCACCAGGAGGGAGGCTTGTCACACTCAAAGCATCATGCCTTTGCAGGCAAGCTGTATTTATCTTGAGCCTCCTTGTTTATTAGACTCTGACTTTTGCAGGAATAGGTCAGAACTGCAGTCTGGAGGAATTTTGCTGACAGAGGGGACAAGCAGCTTCCCCTTGGCTCCTGTAGCTCCCCAGAAAGCACAGAATGTTAAATAAGTCACAGAGAGACACAGGCTGGGAGTCCTGCAGTGGGGAAGGAAGGTTTTTAGGCTCTCCTGTGCTCTGGATATCTGCTGGGTTTTTGTCAGTAGGACGTACAAATCCCTGATTTCCCTTCTGCCAGAGTTTGGCTGTTCTAGCTGGTGTTCCAAGGATGGTGCTGAGGGCTCAGCACAGTCTAAAGATGAAGAAGTATTTGCAAAAACCCCTGTACTCTTGTGCAGTCACCCCTCACTCAGGTGGTGGCATTTCAGGGCACAGAACAAGCACATTTCCCCTCTATTTCTAGCCCTGCTCACCCTTTCCCACACATTTCCAGTGTGCCACGATCTGAGGGAATTCTTTTAGATAGCAACTCACTCAATCTTTGTGTCACTGCTGGTTTTGCCACCACAGAAGGGGGTTTCCTTTCTCCTCTGCCTCTCACTTTGTTCCCCAATAACCATTTCCCAAGCCCTGGTGTGTGCTTTAGCTGGGAGCTTTGCCTGGGGACTGGGGCATCCCTTGCAACACAAGCCTTGCCTCCTGCCCCTTGGATTTGACAGTGAGGATCTGGTTCCCAAAGCTGGGATTTCACAGCTGTGGTCTGCCTGGTTTCCTCTGACACACAAAAGGAGTGAGCACACAGCAGCAGCTCAGTCCCCCTCTTCCAACCTCAGACTCCTCAGCTGGAACAACTGTTGCAGTTTGAAGTTGTTAACTCCTTTGGCTAATTGATAACATCTGCAGCTCACCACCCTTCCCTGCCTCTCAGGCTGCTCTCAGATAGATGGGACAGATAATCCTGGGGCAGATCTCAGTTTCTGTATCAGTGATACATGGTTATGCTTTTGGAAAATCCTCTGAGAACTGGGGGTGTCTTCAAATAATGCCTCCTTTATAAAAGTTCCTTTCACACAGTCACAGAAACAAGTCCAGAGACACCAATAAACCCTCGTGGTATTTGGCATTTCTCTTGTGATTGTGTTCAGATAAAAGAACTTGTGTGATTTCACACTTTCTCCCTCCCCCTCTGTTTTTCCCTACCACGTTTTCTAAGTTTGAAAGTTACATTTGGGCTCCAAATATTGGAATTAGCTTCTATTTTTCATTAGTTTTCATTTTCCTTGTATTACAATAGATGGGTCAGGAACTGGGACGTGTGATATTTTAGTAAATAAACCCCTTGTATTCAGGATCACTCTTGAAGTCTGGTAATACACAGTGACACCATATAGGTCCCAAGGAGACATTATGGTTGTAATGGAAATATCATATATCTCACATCCCAGGTCTGATATATCAGCTCAGCAATAAAAAGAAACAGGATATTTGCAACTCTATTTTAACAGGGATTTTGCTGTTACCATGAGAACACGGATTACTTGGAAACTTTGGTGAGAAAACTCTTTAATGGTTTCATCAGTGTGGAACCCCAGGAGGTTTCAGGGCAGTTGAAATAGGTATTAATGCAGTGAAAATCAGAAATGTGTGGTGGTGTCTTCCTGGACCTCTCAGAGTCAGGTCTCAGTGCAGGTCAGGTGGTCCCTCCTCTCACTGCAGGATTCCCAGGATCAGATTTGGGTTGTGCCCGGAGACAAATGAACACTGGGAACTCTCTCCACCTCCACACCTCACCAGCTCTGGCTGGGCAGAGGTTCCCTCTTCCATCTCCCTGCTCTTGGGCTGGCTGGTGATGCTAAGCCAGGTCTGGGGGTGTGCCCAGCCCCTGGGGTGTGCAGGGAGCTGATGTCAGCCAGGACGGGAAGGTTTGGCTCTGCTCAGCCAGCCAGGAGAGCCTCGTGCACTTCCTTGTACAGGGAATTCCAGAGGATTCAGGGAGGTTTGTGTTCCATAATCCTTAGAAAACACCGTTTGACTCAGGGTAGGGCTGTCCTTTGGGAAGCCCCCAACACAACCTGCACACCACCACGAGCTCTGTTGTTACTGCAGCTCTTTCATTCCGTGCCCTTTCAGCATCACCAGCATCTACAAAAGAAGTCAGATAAAAATCCCCAATACACCTCTCATAACCTCACCTAAAGAAAACCCAACACATTTGGTCTTAATCTGAGTGCCTGGACTGGGATGAATTCTGCAGGGCTGTGATAAAATAAATATTTTCCTGCACTGAGAATGGCTCAGCCAAAGGTTCAGTGTCAGGTCAGCAAAGGGAGCTCTTTAACCACATTTTGCAAGACATGGTCCATGTCCTCACCTGAGGAACTGTCAGAGCTCCACAGGGCTGGTGGAGTGCAAGTGATTGAATGTATTCACCTCTTGCTCATTTTAAATGTTGGATTTGCTCAGCATTTGAGAAGAGTTGGGCAGTGGGTACAGCCCCAGGTTCCAGAAATCAAAATATTTTTCCACCAGAAAAATGAAAACAAATAGTGAATGAAAGACTTCTGGTTGGAATTCCCTTTCCTCCTCTGCCCTGCTCCCACTGGACTACTTTCAGAACAAAGGGAACAAGCAGCAGAGCAGTCCCAGGTGAGTAACTGAGCTGCTTAACAACTGGCCTTATAGGGACAGCTCTTTTAATTGTTTTTTCAAACCACCTGTTCTGCCCTTTTAATGCAGGAACCACGGGAAATGTGAGCCACAGGTGCATGAGAAAAGGGAAGGCAGAGGTGCTTGGGAGGGGAACTTGCCTTTCTGCTGCAGGGGGAGACAGTGGTTATGTTTTGTGTCACTGCACAGCTGGGATAGGAATAACCTGAACATCAGGAGGATTGGTTAAGGTCAGTGGTTCTCTATTCTTTTGCAGTCGTGTTGCTTGTTGGTAAACAATGGATAAGCAAACAAAGCCCATGTCCCTGCCAGCTCATTCAAATCCCATTCCTGAGGAGAATGTGCCTGTACTAAAGCTCTTGCTAACCATATATTTATTTTCTTGTTGCCTTTTTTTAATTGCTGGGTACTGCTGCAAACTCAAGATAGAGTTCCCTTTCAATTTGGCGGGAATTAATTATTAACTTCAGAAATAAAATTCAGTTCATTTGGTGGAGATTACTTGTATTAAACTGATTTATTGAGGAACTTCTCTGAAGTTTGATGCTTTTCTAGTTTGAGAAGTGATTCATCTTTTCCCTGAGCACTCAGTTATTGAATGTTCTCTCTTCTGTACCAGACAGCAACATTTTTCTCACTTCCAGCCTCATACCAGCCCATGTAAAGAACTTAGAGTTCTGACCAAACTCAGAAAGAAGACCATGAGCAGAGGTGGAAATGAGTGCAGGAGTTTTGGTTCCAGGTCTTGTGTTTCTGACTAATTAATGATCCACTGATGGGATTCAGCCTTCAGAGGGATCAGCCATACCCCCCATGGATTATCTGAGCTCAAAGGGGAAGGTTTGGGGGCACACAGGTAGACCTGGCTTATCATAAAGTGGATGATGCTCTACACCTGGGCCCAGAGGGTTTTGTTACTCATTTAAATTCAGCAAGTGCATCCCGAGTGATCTCACACCTCTTGGGGGAACCTAATTCTCCTTGTTCAAAGAAATGTGCATTTATTGAGACACTTCAGAGGCTCCTCTAGGAAGAGCAGGTGGCTCTCATGGTTGGATTTACTGCAAAAATCTTCATTTGTGATGTATTTTCTGCGGAGGGCTTTTAAGGAGGGGTTGATTGAAGTATCTATGTTTTTGTTCCTTGGCTGTCAGTGAGAGGTTGATGTGTCCTGTCCTTGCAGAAGATGGTTAAGTGAAAGTATTTCTTTATGACCATTGCCATTTATCCTTTAATTTTGGAGCAGCACTAATCTCTCTCCTTTCAGGGTGTGTCAGGGCATTTACAGACCATGATAAGTTGCCCAGCACTGAAGGTTTTACAACCCCATGTATATTTTTGAATTTTTTTGGGGACACATATAGATCATGTTAAAAACCAGAAGTCCATTGTTCAATCAATCAACTTAATCCTGGTGCTCCTTGATAACTATAGCTATCACATTTCAGAGTGATTTTATTGGATATTACTGGGATTACTTGTAGTAGCCACTCAGTCTAGACAGGGGTTTCTATTACAGTGAACACAGACAAAAGGGTAAGAAATATTAATGCCCAACATCCATTAACCATGCACAAACTGCATATCAGAGAGTGGATCCTGTTCCCTTGGCTGTGGGTCTCCCTCCCTTTTGTTTATCTCACAGGAGGGCACTGGCTTCTTAATTAAAAAGAAACAGGTTGTCTTAATAAAGGGGTAAAAAAGAAAAGGAGCTACTTGAAAAATTTGCTACTGAGAGCTAATGGAAACTCGAGGTCTCTGATCAACTGTCCCAGCACTGCAAGGTTGGAGTATTTTGCCCCAAGAGCTGTCCTGAGGATGCCTTTCTCTTCCCATCTTGCTGTGGGATGGGAGCAGAGTCCTGGTGGTCTCGCTGAGCACTTGGATCTCCAACAGCCCCGTTGTGAGAAACTGGGTGAAGTGGATCTGGAGACTCACCAGGGCTGGATAAAATTAACTGCCCATGATTTTCTGAGACAAAGCCTTTCAGAATGACAAGCACTCCAGGAATGCTGCTCCTTGAATGACTGTGCTGTGGCAGTGATGGTGTTCCCACCACCCCCTGGAAGACGATTCTGCTGAATTAGGACAGTTGGCTGATTAAAATTAGACCTCGTTAACAAGGCACTGAGTGAGGTAATAAAGTTAAACTCTAAAGCATTCCAAAATCTCGTTTTCTGCTGCTCCACATGTCCACAGACCCATGACACATGGGCAAACACTGCCTGCACTGCTTGTTGTGTCACACACTGTATTTTGGAGAGGGCATATTTCAGATTGTTGTCAACTTGCCCATCATAACTGGAGCCCCCCCAGGTCTCTCAGAGCACTTTGGGAGTCAGTGGAACAGCAGAAATACTCACTCAGTTTTCACATGCCTTGCTCTCCTGCATTTGTGCACCCAAAGACCTGCATGTCCTTCTGTCCTTCACATCCTCTTGGGATCAAAAGGTAATTAGCCTGCTGATGGGAATTACCCTGCTGTGGATCACGTAGAAGAGGAAGAGTCCAAAACATTTTTTGCTGGGAGTGGGGAATGAAATACAAACAAATTCCCCTGTTACATAAGAGGCTTGCAATTTATTTCAAGATCGCCTTTAATCTCCGGGTCAGGAGGCCAATTATGGATTATACAGGTACATAAATCAAGATTTCCCTGCAAGTCTTTAGCTTGGTGTAGGCTTGGAGAACATGCTCTGCATGGCAGTGCTCTCAGCCCTGTGTTACATGTGACAGCTGATGTTTGTGTGCTTGTCCATGTTCCAGTGGGAAGCAGGGGCTGTGCTGCTCTCACTGTTTCTGCCACCCAGCTCCTGGGCTGAGCCCTGCTCATCTCTAATCCCCCACAGCAAGCTGGCCTGTGCCTGGGAATCTGCTGCTTGGTGGATCCCACTTGGTCTAGATCCCTGTTTTATAAACAGAAATGTTGCCATGATGAAACTCCAGATTTACCAAACTAATTCCCTGGGTTGTTTCAATCAGCAGTTGTGCTCTTAATGCAATTGTGTTTATTCCAATAAGTTACTTGCATAAATCCTGTGGAGCAGGGCAATGCAGTTGGGTCCCCTCAGATTTTAGGCTCCCCACTGAGTGGTTTTTTTCCTCTGTGTATGTGTTTATCTTGAGCCAGCAGCTCCAGGTCTGCTTGCCCCTGCCACACCTCCTCTCCTAAGCTTTCTTTTCATGCTAATAAACCAGGAGTTTCCAGGGTATTTCTTGTTGCACTGCCAGAAAGGAGAGGACAGCAGGAATTCCTGCCCTCATTTCCAGGAAGATTATTTTCCAAGGAGAATTATTGTTATATAACTTGGGGAACACAGTGTCAAACTATACCTATAATTTGAGGCTGTTTCTAATGAGCATCGTCTCTGGCCTGTGGTTCCCTCTGGTTTAAATGTTCTCAGCTTTTTGGTCAAATAAATAACAGCCTAGAACAGTATTTTTAGGAAGAGATGATGCTTGGCAATGGCTGGGAATTCTGTGGCTTTCACCCCCCTTTAGAGGGTTTGGGTTAATATCTATACTTTTCAAGAAAACAAAAAAACCACCAACTTGGGAAGGCTTCAGCTGGAACACCATCCAAGAGAACTCACAATTTTCCTCTGGTTGTGTTGCTGATGTGAGGGTTCTTTTGTGAATATAACTGGTCTTTCTGAATCTCTGTATGCCTAGTTGTTGTTGTTGTTGGTTTTTTCCTTTATCCTCTGTTTTTCTCCTTGCTGCTCATTAATTCTTTCATTTCCCTGTGTGCTCCTCCTTTGCTGTTTTCCTTCTGCAGTTCAAAATTACCTTATCTTGAGCTGTTCCAACCAGCCCTGGCAAAAGTCAGTTCCTTGTCAAGGCCAAATTGAGTTTGTGAACATTTTGGGAGTTAGACCATGAAGGAGGGGAGGTAACTGCCCATGGGAAAGCCTGGCTGGTGCTGTTTCATCAGCCATCTGTCTGGGAGTTGCTGGTTGCCTTAGTTCTGACAGATTTTGGATGACTGTTGAAGATGCAGATATTGAAATGATAATTAATAACAGTATTCATCTCTGTGATTCTCTTGGCAATGCTCTTGCTTCAACATTAGCTTTCAATAAAGCTCTGCCATTTTGCATTTTATTTTAAGCAGAAAAAATGTTTCTAAAGTTTCAGATTTAGAGCTGAATAAAAAATCACTTTTTTGGGGGGAAAACAGAGCAGACAAGTATATTGGTAGTGATGGTTTCTTTTTAAAAACATGTCCCTTTCATTTTCTGCATCTTGCAGCTGCTGAGATTCTTTGTTTTGCTTCCTCTAAGTTTTTCTTGCCATCTCAGAGGCATCAGAGAGGGGAGCAAATGCCTCCCACATAAGCAAAGCAGAGAATTTGATTTTTATTCTCTCTAAAATGACTCAGATCTTTGTGCTGGGGAATGATCTAGACAAGAACCAGGGATGCTGAGGAGAAGATGCTCTAATGCACAGGGTGAATTGGGGTGGTCAAACACCCCCCAGTGCTTTTTAAACTCACTAAATACGTAGGCAGGAGGATGGACAAGAGCATCAGACCTTCTTACAGGAGAAACACACCTTTAATCCTCCCCCCTGCTCCTTGGCCACCAGGGCAAAGTGCTCCCAGAAGAACCTGTTGGGACAGAGGCCACTTGTTTTAATTGCATCTAAAATCCTGTAGAGGCAGCAAGGACAGTGCCCTGAGAATCCTGCTCTGAGATTTGGAGTGGCATTCAAAGGACAGCAAAACAACCCACAGAGTAACAGGGACTACTCCAAGAGAATAATTTAGAAGGGGGAAAAAAAATCCCATATGAATTTACTGACTGAAACGAGTGTCTGGGATCTGACTCATCCTATGTCACCTTCCTGGATGTCCCTGGCACCTCTAGGAAGGAGTTAGCAAAGTGGAGGAAAGGAAATAAATAAAGTTAATCTCTTGCCTAGCTGGTAGCTGTATCTCTTTACCAGCTTAGCACTTGTGGGCTGTATATCCACGTAGGGACCCCAGTTGTACTTCTTTTTATGTGTATTGACTTAGTGAAGTGCAAACACTTAAAAAGTTCACTCTGCCCTTTATATGAGTCTATAAAAAAGCTCTTAAAACGGAGTCATAGTGTTTCAGTGAGACAAGTGAATGATCAGCTGAGCCCCACCAGTCCCTTCCCACGGATTGGGTGCTTTAGGGAGAGGAATTTTAGGATGCTGCTCAGCCTGGGGAATTCTCGTGCCTCCAGCACTGTGTAATGACACCAAATATTGTGATGCCTCCGAGTTCTAATGGGATAGGGGAGGGGGATGCAGTAATAGGTGTCACTCCTGATATTTGATTCCACCCAGAACTCCCACTTTCAGAAGTCTCCAGGCAGCAGAGATTCCCAATATGCATTTATGGACACCGGAGTAAAACTAAACATAAACATGCACCAGCCTGGAAAGTTTTTCCTAACAGCTCTTTGGACACAGCCTTGTACAGAAATAACTGCAAACACGTGCCCCATAGATCAGTGTGTGTTTCCAGTGCCTGATCTAGGAGGGATCACACATTAGCATATTTTCTGAAGTTTGCAAAATCGTGGCTCAGTAAAAGGAACTTTATGTGTTCGTCTGAGTTGATGACACCACTAAACCATCAAGAGGTTTTCCTGTTGGGATTTAGGAAGCTGTGAGACAGGACAGAAGTGTTCCTGATGAGGCATTTCAGCACAGATTTGAATTTGCATGGAGTTGGATCCAAAATCGGCTCTGGAGCCAGGGGGGGTATCTGTTCAAACACTTCCTGAGCAAGGGATCGATGCCACTGCCAGGGCAGTAAAACACCCACTTGCTGTGATAGCACAGGGGTGGCTCACAGCTCACCAGAGGGAATCACTTACTGTACAGAGCTGTTAGGCTTTATTTCTGTACGCTGGGAAGTTTTGAGTTATGCCCTGGCACAGTTGCAGGCGTGTCAGTGAATGTGTTTGTATTCTGTGTTAGTCCCTGAGAAAATAAAGGAAAAAAAAAAAAAAGAGAATATTTCATCAGCAGGAGAGTGGGGAGGCCCTGGCACAGGTTGCCCAGACAAGCTGTGGCTGCCCCTGGATCCCTGGGAGTGTCCAAGGCCAGGCTGGACAGGGCTTGGAGCAACCTGGGCTGGTGGAAGGTGTCCCTGCCCATGGCAGGGAGTGGAACAGGATTTCTTTAAGGTCCTTTCCAACCCAAATAATTCTATAATTCTATGTCTTTCCAGCAGTGGTATTGTTGTTTTGGGGAGAAAGAGTAGAACTGAAGTGTTTGAAAGGAATCCTCAGGATTGCTGGCTCTCTGCAGGCTTCACTGAGCACCTCAGGTGCAAAGGATGCACCTGAGCTGCTGCTGAAATGGTTCATTAATAGCAGGGGGCTGGGAAATCAGTGTTCTGCCTGGCACTGCTGCTTCAGGAATCCTGACCAGGAGCTGAAAGCCTCCCTGAAACCAACAGAACAACACTATTAAATGCCTGGAGTCTTAACAGGTTGGTGGTTTGTCAAGGTGACACAGTTGTGGTCTTTATGGCAGTGCAAGCTGAGAGGCATCCCTGCTATTTACAGAAACACGTACCCAATGCTTTTTGAGGGTGTTTATGTTGTCATTACAAGAACAAAATGTTGTCTGCATAATTACAAAGTTATATTCTGATAGGGATTCTTATTTAAGCCTGTTACATGCTCCAGCAAAGCAGAAAATCCCTCCCTGAGCACCGTTAATAATGGAGCATTAAGGAAACACTGTTTTCTTTTCGTGCTTTATATGCATTTATTTATTTTTAAAACAACTGTTTGCTGCTGCTTTCTAGGATTTCTTTCCTGGGGGCTGGAGGGATCATTTCCCTGGAGCTGGCTCTCCATTCCAAGAAGGAATGTCTCTACAGCCACTGCTGGGACCAGCCCTCTCCCACCACAATCTGCAGCAGGACTGGGATTGAGGTGGGAATGGAGTGGGGAAAGTTTGCCAGCTGTGGGCAAAGCGCATGGCCCAGGAGAATCTGATAATGCTCACAGATTTCTTTCTGTATAAAGATTAGACTGAGCTTTCTTGAGCAGATGGTTCAGCAGGATAACCCAGCCCTACTCCACGCAGCTCCCTGCTGTGATCCACGGATGCATCTCCCGGGGCTGTGGGAAATGAGCTTGTCTTGCCAGTTTGAAGGCCCAGCAGTAAATTAAGCAGTGGAAAAAGGACAGGGTTGAACCCTTTCCTGGGCACTTGCAGGGCTGGAAGTGGGACACTGGTGGTTCTGTGGCTTCATTGTGGACACTTGCACTCTTGGATTCAAGGACTGGGCAAACATTTAGTGTGGATGGGAGGAGGAAAAGATCTATTTTCTTGTGTCAGCACAAAGGATGACTAATTACACCAGGGACAGCTGCAGTGCACTTGAAACTATAGAAGACCAGCTGATCCCTTCCGTCCTTCCCCAGCCAACTGGCAGCACCTGAGCCCTGCCAGGTAAAAACCAGGCTCTGTGCTTTGTGCAGGTCATTAGAGCTCCACTTGGAGAGAGGTGAGCAAGGAACAAGCTTTGCTTCGCTGCTCGAAGTCGCTCAGAAAGGAACAACAACAACAAAAATACCTGGAAGAAATATTTCAGTCCCAAGTAATATTTACTTGGGTGCTTAAAACTTTGTAAAATGCCCTGAAGGTCACAAGCCATTCATCCTGCTGTGTATTTCTCTTTAAGAAGGTGCTTGTAAGTACTACTGGAACACATGTGTGATGAGGGGTTGCCATGGCAAGCAGGTTTTGGCACTATTTAAGACAGAGTTTTATTGCACAGCAGAATAAATAAGCATGTTAAAGCCACATACAGTAACTTGTTGGCACATACATTAATGCTCCCAAGGGCTGCAATAACTTAAGCACCCTCCCTTTAAACATTTTTCAGTGTTTTTTCTTTTTTATTGACTACATGCATTTAGTATTAGGGCAAGGAATGTCCCACTTCCACCCTCTTTTGAAGTGAGTAATTGAGGCAAAAAAGGAGGACTGTCTAATAAATCATAAAGGGGCATTGTGCACAGACAAGAGGGGCAATTTTCCCATTCCTGACATACGTGAGGATAAGCCAGTGTGAGACCTGTCTGTGTGCTAAATCCTGACTTGCTCCCTCCAGACCCAGCAGTAGATTGGTGTGGTTATATTTCTGATGGAGCCTGAATAATCAGAGATGGTTTCACCCTGTTTGCTGCAGTTTCTGTCTTGCTCTGTCATTGCCAAGCCAGGCCTGTCCCACATCACAGCCCCAAGCTCATTACTTGGGCTTTACCCATGTTATGAACCACCTGCTCCGTTCCCAGTTTGGCTCCCAGTTCACACCAGTGAGTCCCATCAGGTCTGGAAACACTCCCAGTGTTGAGGAAATGCTGCAGGGTAGGGGAGGGGGGGCAAGAGGCAAATCTGTGCCTGTAAGAGGGCTCAGGTTTGTGGTGCTCTTAAAGGTGAACGTAAATTACACTTTCTAATGAAAGCTCTGGTTTAAGAAGAGTTATTAGTGTATTAGTCCGGGCTTTATTAGCCCGGAGGTTCCCCAGCCGAGTGGGAGGTGTGACACTGGCTCCCTCTTCTGTGGGAACCAGTGACTTTTCTGCCTTGGAGAACTTTGAAGCTGCCAGAAGAAGGCAAAGCCCCCAAAGCCTCCCCCACCTCGGGGACATCGGCACAAACCACGTTTTTTAGGTGTGATCAGACAGTGCCAGGCTATGGGGCAGGGGCACAGCTGCCTCCTCCTCCCCAGGGAGGGGAGCACGGGCAGGGCATTCAGCTGGAGCTGCTGGTAACTGTGGTAGTTTAAAACTGGGGAATCAGTGAGTGTGGACCCGATTCTGTTTGGTTTATTGGGGAAGAGTGACAGAAATTACAGCTGACCCTAAAAGAAGAGTGCAGGCAGCGCTGGCTCCCGTTATACTCGGAAGAAAAATCTGGTTTACGTATTCCCTACGGTTTTAGGATGAAAGCTGGAACGTTCTTTATTCTTAGGACCCTTTTTGCCTCTTGCCTCATCACCAGGATTACCCCACAGCCTTCAGCAAGGCTTGGGCTGATTGTCAGAGCTCCTGGTTTCTCAAGGCCAGGTTGGACTGGGCTCTGAGCAACCTGGTCTAGGGGAAGATGTCCCTGCCTGTGGCAGGGGGTTGGAATGAGATGGTTTTTCAGGTCCCTCCCAATCCCCAAACCATTCTGTGAGTCTGTTCTAGGATTCTAAACTTTCCTGTGCTCTCAGCAGTGGCTGAAGCTGCTCAAGCCTCAGGAAATGGGGGAGGACAAAAGAGAGTTCATTATTTTATGAAAGGTACATGTTTGTAATGTCTCATCCTGATGGGTTCATTATGAATTACAATTTGCTGAATAAGGGGATTCCTGAGGGAGGGACAGTGCACGGAGAAAAAAGAAAGGGAAAAGGAGGGAGGTGATTTTTATGCCTGTAAAGGTGTCTCCTGGGCACAGCCAGAGTGGAACATGTACCACTTCCTTGGAGCTGTTTGGATTTGTTTGCAATTAAAGCCTAGTGGAGCTGTCAGGGGCTGTTGACAAATATATTATAACCAACGTAGGTTAAGCGAGTTACTTAAAATTAATCCATCCCTGCACAATCCTCCTGTTTCCCTTCCGCAGAATGTGCCAGGAGGAATGAGCACAATCCTGACCACGCTGGGAGAACCTCCTCAAGGTGGAAATTTGCAAATAGGGCTACTGTAGTATGTAATGAGAAGCTGCAGGGTTTTCAATTATCCCACATAGTCTGTCTCTTTGCAACTTGACTGACAGCTAATTATGCTGGTGCCATTTTTTTGGCAGTGGAATTTAATCTCCCAGATGGAAAGCAAATCAATCTGCCCATTGCTGCAGCTGAGGCATACTTTGGCTCAAGTTTAATTTATTCTCCTAAGCCTAAGAAGGTTAGTCATTTCAAGGTACAAAAATATCAAATTTCTGCCGTTAACCAGGCTGGTGAAAAAGTGAGGAAGAGTTGGGATTTTATGGGCTGTGCTGTGAAGTGTTGTCGCCCCTTCCTTTGTATTAGGAAACAGCAGTATCATCTCCCCTTGATTCCTGGTCGTGGAATCTAACAAGGAAGGAGCATTTATGAGCAGGTTGCTAGTGATAATGGTTAAACATGAGTTGTGGAGGCATTAAGTGGGATTCTGTGGAGGAACGGAGTAAATCTCCGCAGAACTCGACACGAAAAGGAATCGGTGGCAATTTTCAAGCACTTCAGCCAGTGTGCAATAGCCTGGTTCCCTTTGGGTTTCATGCCAGGGATATAAATACAATCCTCCTACTTACCTGCACTCTTCAGGCCTATCAATTATGCTGCTTCCTTCGAGTTGATGTTACAACTGCAGGCATTACTGTCCTCTGCAAAAGCAGCGCCGGGCAGAGTATGGGACCAGTTATCGCAGGCTCCAGACCTCAGCTTCCAGTCTGGCACCTGCAGCTCCTGTCAGTGCTGTCTCTCAGGCTAGAAAACCCAATTTCAGCTGGGATCAAGGGGAAGGGAGCTCACAAAAACTTGGTGCTAATGAATGCTGCAACACCAGAGCCTTATCTTTCTGTAAACTTTTGCCTCTTTGGTTGTTTCAGCCTGACTGTGCTTCTGATGTCTTCTTGTCTGTGTTATTTTCCCTCCTGGGGTGCTTTCTCTGAATTCTTAAGCCCTCAGGACTCCCCATCCCTGGAGGTATTTAAGGCCAGGTTGGACTGGGCTGTGAGGAACCTGGTCCAGTGGGAGGTGTCCCTGCCCTTGGCAGGGGGTTGGACTGAGATGAGCTTTAAACTCCCTTCCAACACAAACCATTCTATGATTCTACTCTGATTTTTGGTGAGTTTACAAATAGAAAGGTTCCCAATTCCCCTTCTAACTGAAAGAAGCATTTCTAAAAGTGCTTTGCTCACACTTAGTCACTCCAATTCCTTCCTCACACCTGCACAAAACCACAGCCATTTCAGTGACTCTTCTGTAGTACATTTGGTGGCTGAAAATTTACAACCTCTCCTATCTAGCTATTACCACCTAACTTTTTAAAATTTTCATATTATCCTTGTGATTTTATGTTGATGCTGCTCCTAATGAGCCTTTGAATGACACTGCACAACTGTGATTAAATCCTGTACATGGAAGCACTTTTGGTGGCAAACCTCTGGAGATCAGATGTTCTGATGTTGTCCCAGTGCTGTGTTCGTTACCTGCTGCACATGCTTCTGCAATCCTGTGGTTAAGAGGGATGTTCAGGCAACAATGGGCAGCAGAGGAGAGAAATCATGCAGTAGATGATCAGAGTGCTAATTAGTCTGTGGGAAGCTAATTAGTCTGTGGGAAGCATGATCAGTGCAGGAGCAACTGATTGTGGGCTCAGAAAGTATCATCCTGTGTGTTTGGCAGCTGATGTCTGAGGTTATAACCCCACTTACAGGTGTTTCTTTGGAAATGTGCATGTATTAAGTGGAAATCCAACACAACCTGGAAATAACCAGCTGGATGGAGCATGGTGAGGAAGGCCAGCACCCTCAGCTGATGTCAGGCCACTTTGGAAGGTGCTGCAGAATGTTGGCGTGTCCTAATGGGCAGAAAACAACGGGACCTCTCCCCAGCAGGGCTGCCTTTCCCCAGGGGATGAGTTTGGGTGTGGCTGAGGTGTGAGGATGGACACTGCCTTCAGGGCAGGGGTGTGGAGGAGACAGTGAGTTCTTGGATGAACTCAGTACCCACAGGTGACCAGCACAGTCCACAAGGCAGCACAGAAGAACCCTGGTGGGGAGGGACCATGTTTAGTACCCTGGGAGCCACAGGAGAGCTCAGTTTTCAGATGGCTTGAGTTATTAATCTAAAATGAGATTATTTTAAAAAACAGATCCATAACTTATTAAAAAATTAGAACTTTTCCATCTGTGGCCTTCCCAAAGTGGGATCACTCTTATTTATTTTTCACAAGTGGAGCTTGCATGTTGGGCTCTAACAAGCAAAATGCCAGGGAGATTCCCAAAGGAATGCTGTCCCACAGCACACACTTTAGCAGGAACTTCTGTTTTTCATGTTCTATTGTGTAACCTGCCATGTTACTTTTTAGGTTCTTGACTATATGCCATAATCTACTTGGGCCACCTGAGTTCAAGCTTGTTCTGGGATCTCTGGCTCTCCTGACAGAACCTGCTGGATTTTGGGACCTCTGAGCAGTGGGAAAGGTGGGAGAACACCAGCAGTGAGGCAGAGCCATGGCAGGGACTGGGACACTCCTGCAGGCACTCACCTTGCCCCAGGTGAGGTGAGGACAAGCAGTGTGGTGGTTCAAACCATTCTGGGCTTGTATTTTCTCACAAAAGGACCAGAATCCCAGTAACCACAATGGCCCATCACAGGGGATCCCCATGAAAGCAGCTGAGCTATTTATGGAGCAGCAGCTGAACAAGCAGATGAGATGTGAGGCCAGGAGAAGCAAGTCCATGTGATTTGAATTACAATAGTTTGCTTTGGGATTTTCTAGCTGAAGGACAAAAGTTGGCCCTCCCAGCATGGTGTTAGAGTGTAAGGGATCTACTGAATGCCATTGGAGGCTGTACTTTTTAACTACTTAGAAAATCCCTGTGGAAAAAACACTTCTCCTGTGGACATTCATGTGTTGAGACTTTAAAAAAAGGTGAGAATTTATACAGTATAGTAAATTGTACAGTGCAAAGAGCCCAGGAAGCTGCAATCTGTACACTCTGTGATGTGCACTTTCCTTCTGTGTTAAAAATCCCCTTGTGCTGAAAAAAATTAGGACCCTTCTCACACCAAGTGTTCCCTCACCCATGATTTTTTCTATTTTCCAATCCTTTTAGTGACATCTAGTGAAATCTGGGGAAAGTGCAGGTTCAGTTTTCTTTCACTCCACAGATCAATGCAACTGCAGTAACAGATGCTTCACAATTAAATACTGAAGTACTCTACCTTATTGCATTTACTGCCCCTTGAGCTGCTGCCTTTGAGGAATGCACCAAATGCATTTTGGCCATACTTTGTGTATTGAGGCACAAAATTAATTTACTCTTTGCTCCTTTTAACTTTGGCTATATATTTAGAATTACACTCTAATTTTATATTTTAAATGTTGGCTTCTGTTGTTGGTGCTGTTGCTCCTCTACACTTGAAGGCTCCAAGTATTTGGATTTCTACACTAAAACCCCAAACTGCTGGAGGAGTTCAAGCCACACATTTTCAATGTTTAGTATTCCTGAGCCTACTGAAAAGTCAGTCAGATTTGGTCCACTCATTCCTTGCTCCGGATCAACCCAGAGAGGGTGTGAAATACTCTTTTAATCTGCAAATGAAGTTTTCAACAGAGATGGAAAACGTATGTCCACTACCTAGAAAGCAGCTAAAACTTCAAAGGAAGAGCTGTCTCCCTCAGAGCAGCATCCACATGCAACAGCTTTTAAAAGTGGAACCTCTTTTCTTCTCAGAGTACAAACCCAAGTGGCTTCCATAAAGGTTTATGCTGGTATGGATTTCAGCTGTGCAAAGGATATGGCCACCGATACAAACAGGGCTCATAAATATTTGGAAGAAATACAAAATGGCTTCAAACAGGCCAATATTAAACGACTGGAACTAGTTCAAAAAAAAATCCTAGGCCTTGCTTGATCTAAAAGGCTTTAACCTCCCAAAGTGAAGAGGCAATTAGGGCACGTTCTGAACAGGAGGATCTGAAGCAGTAACTGGGAAGTCTGAACACTGTAGAAAAAACCCAGCTGTGAGTGTCACTGAGCACACCCAGATCCAGCCAGCACAGGGAAGAGCCTCAGCATCAACAAATTTCCAGGTCACTGTTTGTGATCTGCTCTCACCCCTCTCAGAGGTCACTTTTCAGAACTTACTTAGAAAATGAAGTCTTCAGGGAAAAATTAATCCAAGTGCAGCAAGAGCAACAGTTCAAACATTTTACTAAATCGATTCACACAGTTTCAAAATTGTAAATATAATTAAGGACAACAGGGTTTCTGTATTTTTTTTTTCTTCTTCCAGATTCATCATTAAGACAATAAACAAACACAAATTAGGTTTATAGCATCTGTTCTTTTAAAAAATGAAAGGAACGCCACTCGATGTATTGATAAAGCACCACAACACAGTTACAAAATAGGGTTGGCCTGTTTCTTTCACAAGTAAAAGACTACATACTCCTATAACAGCTTCCTGCTTGATCCATACTTCATTAAAATAAAACTATAAAATCTCCTAGATTACACTAAGTTCAGACGATGCCCGGGGTACAGTGCATTAACAGCAGTAATGCCAACTATCAGTGCCAACATAAAACAGTTTAGAAAGTAAAAACAAAACGAACGAACAAACAAACAAAAAATAAATCCCAAAACAAAACAACAAAAAAAATCCCCCCACCTTTATTCCCCCTAGATGAGCAAAATTTAAAATAAGGGATGCTCTGCTTCACAATGAGTTAAGGATGTGGGGAGGACGATGGGTGGAGGAGGGGGCTGGTACTGCAGCTTTTGGGGCTTAGTTGGCATCTAGTTTGGCCATTTCCTGCACGTAGATCCCTATACTCTCACTGTCGAAGAGCACGAAGTACACAGTCTTGATTGAAGAGGACATTGTTGACACAAAGTAGCTGGAGATGGCTTTCAGGATCAGCTGAGCAGCTGTTTGCTTTGGGAAGCCGTTTCTAGAAGGGGAGATAAAAAAAAAAAAAAAAAAAGATCATGACTTGCTGAACCAACCTTAACCTTTAAGGCTCCAGCTTTTCTCAGTGTGGACAGGCTGAATTAGAAGCTACAAACTTGTTTGTTTAGGCAAGGCTTAAAATGTTCAAACAGAAGAAACACATTCCCAAAATACAGCCACCCACATGAATGGGTTGAACCTTATGATACCTGATGGGTCAATTATTCCCGTTTAACAGACAAGTAAAACAAGAGCCTGATGTGTTCAGGAAAGCAGTGCAGATGTTGGAGCTGCAGAGTTAAACCTGTACTGAAAGCAAGGCAACCAATAAAGAAAAATAAGAAGGGACAGCCAGCTTGACATAGAAAATGAAACACGGAAAGACCCAACGTTCTTACCATTATTAATGGTTAATTAAGCACAAGATTAAGTTACTTGTACGGCCCTGCTGCAGATTGAAAAGAAAGACAGAACGAGATTTTATTTTTATTTAACAGTTTTTATTTTATTTTTATTTAACAGCCTTTGCCTGAAAGTTTCATCTAATGTTTAAAACAGGTCAAGCACAAGTAGGATGGTCTGAGCAAAGCCGTGACCCGAACTGTGAGTTTTTTATAGGTCATGGCAGACTGCTGAAATTACACCTGGTAACCTGGCCTGAGCTTTGCTGCTGTTACACCTGAGCACTGCTCACCCAGGCCATGGCCAAACTGTGAGCCCTCCCCCAGCCTCGGGGACATGTGCTGCAGGAACCAGGCTGAGGGGGATGGGACAAGAGCACCCTTAGGAGTAGCACCCAAAAAGAATGTGAAAGAGCCTGCTGAACATCACCTGGTTCCTCGGCAGGCACTTCCAGATGTGTGATAGTCAATGCTCCCCATTATAAACTGTGTACTGTTGATACTACAAATAATTTGCAGATCACACAGATGGCTGAGTTCCTCAGAGTTTCCTCAGCAGTTCAAAGAACCTGGGCTAAATTCTGCTCTGGCACTAAAAGGTGAACATCACTCAGCACTTGCTCACTGAATCACCACACTGATCAAAAAACAGTGTTGGACTGTCATTCTGTGCTGCAACACACAAAATGAGAAGGGCAGCTGCCTGTGTCATGGCCCACTTACTGCACATTGCCTTACCAGCAAATACTCTCTGAGAGCAGTTCTGTGGCAGTCCTGCCTGCAATGGGACATTATACATGCTGCCTGAAGATAATGCTTGTGCTGTTTCAAAAACGATGGCACAAAACAGCTCACGCTGCTTTCTCTTTTCTGAAAATGCCCCATTTCTTCTTCTGTTGAAGAGGAAAAATAGAAGAGGACAAAGCATTGTGGAAAAAAACCCCTTTGTGCTCTTCCAAAGCCAAATGAGCTGGTCAGGGAGAATCAGCTGTGTGACAAGTTAATCAACTGAGAGCAGTTCTGACATAGGAGCTGCTTCCTCCTGTCAGCTTACACAAAGACACAGACTCAGCAGCCTGCACACCTGAGCACTTGCAGGTCTCTTATCAATGCATAAAAAACCCAGCATACACTGAAGAGATCTTTCAGGAGTTTTGCTCCTGAGCAGAGACTGTGATGCAGCATCAAAGTCAGAGTATAAACTGACAGTACATTGCTCAGGACCCCTCTCCCAAAAGAAAGGGGACAGAAGAATCAGCAGAAAGGTGCTGGCCTGATGGCCACGTGTGGGCTGCAAGCAACAGAAGCCCCTTGCATCGCTCTGCTGGCCTGAGTTAAACCCCTGTGAAAAGGCAGTTTGAGAACTTCAGCCAAACCAGTGTCGATTCCAATCAAAGTCAGAGCCTCAGAATGAAATCCCTACCCCAAGGATGACTTCATGTCCAATCCCTAACTCTCCTTTCCCTTTTCTCCTGATGGCCCAACCAGACTGAACTCCAGGCTACCCCTGAACAGCACCCAAGTTGTGCTTTCCACAAGTTGGCTGTAGCTGAGCATCTGGCCCAGTGAATGCTATTTTATTTCCCCCTGTGATTTATTTGAACTGCCCTCATGTAATCCCATTCCTCAACTATAAAAGAGAATGAAACTGTTTATGTGGGTTTATTGGGTGATGTCTGCTTGACAGATGTCTGTACTACAACAGCTGCATACATTTGGTGTCTTTGGCATTTGCTATCTTTTAAAGCTTTACTTTTTTTTTTTTTAATGCTTTAGACTTCATAAAAACAAGTAGAGAGTATTGTCAGAATATAGTCTGCTCCCTCCAAAATTAATTTATGCTTGAGTATCTCTAATTAAGAGAAAGAAGGGAAAATACATAGCCTCATTTATTACTCAAGGCCTTTTGATTCCTCTCCATCTTTTAAAAGCACCACTTCAACTGGCTCGAGTGAGAATGACGTGCACAAACCAGGCTGAGAGCTCCCCACAGATCCTGCCTGTCAGTACCCAGATTTCATAACAGAATGGGAATCTGCTGATTTTATTCAAGGTTTCATCATCTCCCAGTACCAATCACCTCCTTCACAACAAGGGCTGGGAATGGCTCCTTGCTGGGAGCTATCCAGGAAAGAAGGGGCTCTGTGGAAGATACTTCACACAGTCTCACTTCTGCCTCACCAATTCCACAGTTCCCCTGCAGCCCATGGAGGGAGTTTCTCCCAAGGAGTGATTCAGAGCTTCCCAGTGTCCTGACCAGCCTGTGACCCTGACAGCTAATTCACCAGCTTACTAGGAACCCTCTGCTATATTCCCCCCAAGTTATCTCCTTAAAATGACACCCATGCAAATCAACCTTAGCTGGAGATTTGTCTGACGCAAGTTTTTTAAATCTATTACCCTAATGAAACTTCTGTTTCTTCATTGCCATTCACCCAAAAGCTCAAATCCTGATTTCTGCTCTAGCCCACAGAATATGCAGGAATTCATCTACTGTTGCAACACAGCACAATAGGAAGAATATTCCTGCTGTACATCAGCCAACTCCTTTCATGGCACATTCAAGAGGGCCAGTTCAGGGCTAGAGACACAACTGTGTAATTCAGCCTGCACTGGGCCCTTGCTCTTCACACTGAGCCATCACCGAGGGCCAAGAGTTCCAAACCTCCCCCTGCACCCCAAACCCAAGAGCCTCAGATTAAAGGTGCAGTCAGTCCATATTCAGACCTTTAAGAACACTTAATCCAACTTTCAAAGGCACTGAGCACACTGTACAAAGCCAGAGGACTTGAACTTTAGGCTTTGTTTTTCAAAGACCTTGGCAAAGGTTTTAAGGGTCTTTTTAGAAATTATTTTAACTGAAATAGTCCCATGATGTAAACTGCATGGAATTCAGCTTATGGATTTTGAGTGAAAGCTTGAAGTGACTCTGCAGATCCTAAGAATCAAGGCACTTCAGGTTTGCTCCTCAAACAAACACTAAGCCATGTCTTTGGCCATCCTAAAGACACAAAGACATTTCTTCATGTCCTCTTCCACATTCCCAGTTTATATGAAGAAATCAGTTTAGGGAACTGATTTAAAGAAGAAAACAATCAGCATTGTTGCAATGGGTTTTGTACACAGGAAGGGACTGGAACATGGGATGGCACTCAGGGAGTGTGACCTGTTTGGCCCCAACAGCCTTACCTGCCACTGCCAATGGAAGGGAACGCGATTGATTTCAGCTTCTTTTCATCAGCCAGGGCCAAGCAGTTCTTCACTGTCTTTTCCAGCAGCTCCTCACATTTGTCTGAGCCCCAGCCTGGGCTGTTACAGTGGATCACAAACTTTGCAGGCAGTCCATGGCCAGCACTGACAACAGCTAAGGAGAATCGAAAGTGAAACGTTATTGCTTTCCTCTCCTCAGGATTAAAGGAGTGCACATGTGATTAAAACAGCAAACAATCAACAGACATTCCCTTAGCCCCCCGTGAATGTTCAGGATTACAAATCACACAGCCTTAAAAAATACAACATCATTACAGAGAATTTGTATTTTCCATTTCCAGCTGCACTTTGCTGTGATAATTTATGATTCATAGTTATGATAGAGCTTATTTTAGAGAGAGCAAGAATTCAGGGCTGCCATGGAAGAAAACACATTTATACTGGGGATTGTCTGAGGAAAAGGGCAGTATCTGTCAGGATGTTAACCTGGTCAAGGGATGATCTTGCTTTGGTTTGGTTTACCCCAGGATATATCAGGATGGTGGACAGGCACATGGAGTTATGACTTGGGTGACCTTCAGCTGGTAAATGCATAGATTGTTCAGCTCACTTCTAATCACCCCACAGCCCAAACTGGAGCAGTTCAGAGCTACCAGCGCTCTGCAAACCCCTAAGGCAGGCTGGAAAAGAGGTGAATTAAGACTTTGGCTTTATTTCCACCTTTGTTTCTGAGCAACTGTAATGAAGACATTTTGTGTGATTTCAAGACTTTGGGCCTGGCCTTATTTGAGCTTTTTTTGTGTGGAGGGGTCATCCAAGACCACTGGAACAATGCTGGGTTTAGTTTTGGAGTCTCCCTCTTTCATCACATTCTTGACAGACTGTTGGAGAGATCTGCAATGTTTGATTCACACTGTTCATGTACCAACAGGCCAGGCCTTCTATCTGCCCTGAAATGAAGGATTTTTACTGCAAATAAAAAGTTGTAGCTTGGGTTTGTCAAAAAAAAAAAAAAATAAAACAAAAGAAAAAGGAGGGGAGGAAGGAGAAAACCACCCTAACAGCAAGCTGAGGGCAGAAAAACATCCAGCTGAAATCTCACAGAGGGAACCTTCCCAAAGAGTCAGCCCCTAAAATACCCCACAAAAGGGTAAATAGAAAATGGCAGCTTATGTCTTCAAAAAAACCCATAATAAAAATACCAACAAGTTAAAAAAAAAAAAAAAAAAATTAAAGAATCAGCTTTGCAAAGGTCTGAAAGGCTCCACGCCATTCTGGAATGTTTATGAGGCATTTTGTTATTTAAGCATAGTAGAAATAACTCTTGGCACATGATCACCACATATGGATACTATCCCATGGCTGCTGCAGGAAAAGAGAAAATAGACTTTGTCATATGGCATCCTGACCAGGGGTTAACCAGAACATTCTGAAGGACAATGGAAGCACAAGCATTTATGTTCTTATGGGTTTGCAGTCCCAACATGTTGAATAGCCTCAGTGTTAGGCAATGTTAATTTGTCATAATGTGCAACTGAAGTGTTGGCAGATTCAGAATACATCATAAATCCAAGAAAAATCTATTAAAAGCAGCTGACATATCTCTAGTCAGATGTGAAATGTGGCTATCATCTTCATCCTGAAAGAACAGAACACTGGATTGATACACATCACCAGCTTTAATATTTCTCAGGGATTGTTTTCTGGGGTGGTCATTAATTAACTCATTAGGATTCTGATGAGGACAACTGTTCATTACCAGGAGCAGCTGTCCCTTACTTCACATGCAAATGCTCTGGAAGGAGAAGTAAAAAACAGAAAGTGAACCATGGGCACGTTCTGTGCCAGTTACCACGTAGGGATCCTGGTTATTGGCAGATTAAAGGAATAGCCCCATAACTGAGAAATCTGAAAACTGGATAACCACAGGATTGAGAAACTGATGGGCATCAATTCTGCTCTAGAGTCCTCCAACAATTCCCTACCAGCCAGTTTTTCCCAGTGCAACACAGAGCTCCCTGGGGGAAGACTGGAAAAGCAGCCCCCAGGTCTGAGGGATGCACTGATGCCTGAGAAAAATAAACTTTGCTTTCCAACTTGCCACCTATTTGGAGCAGTTTGGTCTGGACTAGTGAGTAATATTATAGAGAACTTTTTTTTAAAAATCCCCAAAACTAAGTAAACGATTCTACATATTTTTTGCAGAACAAAAATTCCAACAAAAACTTATTAAAATTTTTTAAAAGTAAGGGAAAAAAACCCCCAAAGTATTAAGCAGCAGAAGTAAACAGTTGTAATTTTTCCTGTCAGAGCTGAATTCTTACATCTCCCCTTCGGCTGTAGTTAGGATTCGTTTACAAAACTGCACACACTGTATTTATTTTTATAGCATAAACACAGATGGCAGAATCAGCCTTCTATATGAACAACATGGATCAGCAATTTCACAGATGGTGTAAAATTATATATTGCCATTATCAAACTTTATTACTCATAGAGTAGATTTTGCTCCGATATTACATAAATTTTGATAACTAGGCATCAAAAAGTCGTAAGCTTTTACAGTGATGATTTTGGCACTGACTGAACCAAGTACCCAAGCAGATGCTGAACTTTAAGCACGCACTTAAGTTCAGTGAAAGTCAGAGGCACTTCAGCAAAGCAGATGTTTTAACAGGGTTGGGCTCAAAAATAAGCATCTCATTAATTGCTTTTCTGAACTGTGCCCTTAATGAGCAACATTCACTGTGTGTGCACGTACCTGTGAACAGCTTTTACTTGCAGCATTACATCACTGCCCACATGCCCTGGTAAAGGTTGTTTATGATGCAACGTGTGTATGTGGAGAACACAAATAGCATGTAAGCCATAAAAGCTGCCTCAGACAGCAGGAGCTCAGAGCTGGTGTAGAAGGAGCTTGGCTGTGTGAGCCAGAGTGGTGAAGGTCTGGGTTTGGGTTCAGGTTTGGGTTCAGATCTAGGTTTGGGTTCAGGTTTGGGTTTGGGTTCAGGTCTAGGTTTGGGGTTGGGTTCAGGTTTGGGGTTGGGTTCAGGTCTAGGTTTGGGGTTGGGTTCAGGTCTAGGTTTGGGGTTGGGTTCAGGTCTAAGTTTGGGTTCAGGTCTAGGTTTGGGGTTGGGTTCCCGGACCGCAGCCTCACCTCCAGCAATGTCCAAGGGCCCGTTCTTTTTGCGGAGCTCAATGACAGCTTCCACAAATTCCTTCCCGCCTTTCTTTTCCAAAGTGCTCCCTGAACAGAGAATTGATAGTTTACTCCTCTCATCTCAGCTTTCCACAGCAGACATGTTACTCATCATTATTTTTTATTACATCACTCTAGAGTTTTCTGCCCAAACTTTTTTTTTTTTTGTTTTTTTTTGGGGACTGCAAAGTAAGATCTAAACCTTTTGGGACTTGAGAATTAGCTAATCATTAAAAACAACAACAACAGAAAGAAAAAAAACCAAAAAGACAACCCTATCAACCCCAAAACCTCACACTGGTATCCCTTGCTAACATTTTCAGACTTGATTTTACTGTCAAAACATCGGACACGACATCCCTACCTCCTTCCTGATCACGAGCATCTCCCAGTGTGCAATGTTCCAGAGGAATGTGCTAGCTCAGGAGTGGTTGAAGCTTCCTAACTCCTTCCCCTAGGATTCATTTCCCCTCTTCTCTTACAAATTGCTTTAAAGAGCCATTTGCCACAATAAGAATTTGAAACTCACCTGATCTTGGTCCCTGACCCCAACAGGTGGCCCCAGGAATGAAACAGTCTCGTGAGTGCAGCGGGCTGCTTTACTTGGTAACTGCCCAGCTTGTTGAGCCACCTTTAACCAAGAGGAAGAGCCTCAGAAATCAGGAGAATCTCTAAGGAACATATTCCTCCAATGAACTTCTCTAACTGCAGCTAAGGAGCTGGACAAAGTCATTCTGGGAGGAGGAGAGCTGTGCAGCGTTTCAGGGCAACCCAAAGGTATGCTGTTTACAAAGGCAGTCCATCACTAAATGGTTTAGATCTTATTTTGCAGCTCTAGTTTTAAATATTAATATTTAAAAAAACCCACAACAGCCCAAGAAAGCGTTTTCCTAACTACATAAGCATCCCACGTAATTTTGCACTGTGCATATTAATTATAAAGGTAGATAAGTACAAGCAGTGATATCATAAAGGCTCTGATTTGAGATATTGCTTTGAAAACTGATTTCCAAAAATTCAGAACTAGGATCTCTAAAGATCTAGACATTTATTTGGTGACACCCCTTACTTTCACTGATGAAGAAAGAAAAAAATGCATTTTCTGATGGAAGTGCACATACTGTATGCTCAAGGAAGCAGAGCCCCTCCTCCAAGATTCAAGTTACTACATTGGGTGATGGCTCTAAGAACTAAGATGCTTTTTATTGTGCTAAATTTCTTCCAAACTGAAGACCAAAAGTTGAAAACAATGCATTTGTTTTCCATTCAAAAACTGACTCTGTGACCCTGCCTCTATTTTTCCAGTTGGAGTTTTATTGCTTTTGGGGCACAAAAGCTGAGGACAATTACAAAATGCTTGCCTTTTCTTTGGCTTTTTCATCATCAGTTCACAACAGGGTTTGCCAAAAGCTGGACTGCAAGGTCAGACTGTGTAGGTCAGAGTGTATTTTCCTCTTTGTGCTCATTTAAGCTCTTTTATATAAACACCTCAGCCAAAGTACTTATTCAGCCCAACTCCTCACCAGGGATTTTCTGAGACTTTGAGTTACCAATCCCAGTGCAAGTGAGTGGAAGGACCATCTTAAAATCTCTTTGAGAAGACAGCAATGGCTTTACTTGTAGCAGCAAGGTGTCTCAGGAGAGGGCTGGGACAGGAGATCCACAGCAGCACTGAGGGTTGGAAGCCCCCTGCCCCTCAAAGGCAGAGACAGATCCCCCTGCCCTTTGCTGAGCCCATCAGGGCATGGGGCTGAGCCCAGGGTCTTGTAAAACCCCACCAATGGAGAAGGGATGGGGAGGGAATGAAACAGCCTTCCATTCCAGTTCCACTCTTGCTGGATGTATTTCCATATCATTCCCATTGATATTTTTATATATATTCCAGTTATATTCCCCCTGAGTCCATGAACTCTGATCAATCCTAAACCCCATGACATTCATAATCCTTAATTTCTCCTGTTTCAAGGGGAAACATAATTAAGCCTTGTGCAGAACCAAGGAACAGCAAAGATCTATTAAGTAGGTCATTTCTTTGCCATTGCAAAGCTGTTGTACATTTAATGGAATTTAGCCTAGTTTGGTTTAATTCAATCCAGAAGGATCAAATTTCTCCCTTCTACTGGGAATTAATTTATAATTAAAAGCAATGAACAACCATGTCAGTTTATTTCTCTGAGCTCTCTTGCAGATCTGGTACAAAGAAGAGCAAAAGTAGGAATCAGTGAGATATTCTGCATTTATTCCTCAATTATGCTCTTCTTCTGATTAATAGTGAGGGTTTATATTGAAATCATACTTGAGATCTATGTTGTAAATTAGCTTAATCTGGGAAAGGACAGGCTGTATTTAACCATTTTCCACTACATTAGCAAGTTTCTTGATGGAAGTCTTGCTTCACAGCTTCAAGGTTAGTAGCTTATTTGCTCACAGGCATAAATATGTGTCACTCCCATGAGAAGAAGATCATTATCTCATGCTTTCCAAGCAGGCATTGGTATCAGTGTTGAAAACAGCGTTAGCAGAAATTCAGGCTCTAAAATTCTCAGGATAAGCCCCCAGTACATTTAAATTGTTAGGGAAAAAAAACCAACAAAAATAATAATAATAAAAAAAATAAATTTAGATGGGTAAAAGTTAATCACTGGAAGCTAAGCATTTGTGCACTTCTATTCTTTCTTACAGCAGTCAGAGGCAGCAGGAACCTACACTAAGGAATGAGCAGTCCAGCCTAGAGAGACAATTTTCTTTGCAGGGTAGCAAAGCATTTCCCTGTCACAGGGTAGGGGACAGGCACGTTGGCTAAATGGGTCTGACAGACTTTGCCAGCATATTCTTCAGGCACAGGCTATTTAACACTTTTATTTTAATGTCTCCACATATTATTTAGCCAGCCAAGCCACAGTGCTCCTGCTCAACGGGCCATCCAGAGCTACTTTTTCTCTGTGTGTGACTCAGGAAGCAGCTCCTTCAGGAAAAGCAGGGGGTGTAGGACACGCCAGCCCTGCAGCAGGACACGTGTCCTCCCAAGCCAGTACTGAACTAGGGCCTTGGGTGTGCAGGGAGCCCATTCACATGGTGATGCTGAGGTTAAGATGAGATGCAGAACAGAGGCTGGGATCAGCTCACTCTGATGCTTCTGCATCCAGCCCAAACTGCCATTTGCCTTCTCAAGTTACCAAGGCAGTTCAGTGAGAGCATTGCTACCCTTTGACCAAATCCTTCCAAACTCTGCATGCAGAGAGGGTACCACTTAGAGAAGAGCTGCTCAGGGGGCAGTTGGGATGGCTGAATTAAGAGGTCTGTCACGCTCTCTATGGTGCCTTCTCTCAGCACTGCGCCTCAGATGACCGACCACCTGAAAAACGTGTCACATCACCGTGGGCTTGTGGGCCACTGAGCAGGGCTGGGAAGGTCCCGGGACCATCAGGTGGATTGTTAAGAGTTCATAAATACAGACAGGCCGGATCCAGCATGTGAATCCAGATGGGAACATCTGAAACGTGGCACGGGGGAGGGTGTCCTGCAACTGGTTAGAAATCTAAAGATCCCAGGCATTCACCACGTCAGGCCAACAACGTGGCAGCTCCTTTGCCCTGCACGGAACGAACCGTTCCCGCACTGCCAATTTTGGCGCTGCGTTCTGTCGGTGCTGCTGAAGGCCTGGCTGGGTGATAAAATGCCTACTGGGTTTGCAATTCCTCCCTCCTTTCTCTGATCAGTCAGGACTGCTGGAAGTGAGAAACGAATGCAGATCTGCATAGCTACACCAAGCTCGTGGCTGCTGATCGACCATGCACACACAAACAAACTCGGCAGCGCTGAACTTGCCATTACCTACTTCACCACCGGTGTAGAAGTCAGAGTTTGTCGGGTGAACGACAGCATCACTGTCGATCGTGGCAATGTCAGCCTGTACAACTTGCAACTACAACAGGTAAACAGATGGATATCAACCACGTTGGACAGAGACCCAGCACAGGCTCTACATTTACACATGTACCAACGTCCATTATTTTCCTACCTTCACATCTCCAAACCTTGCGCCAAAATGCTGAGTTGTGTGTGCAGGTGTGTGTAGAGAAAGGGGTGTAGGGAGACAGGAGGAGGAATATTGAGTATGACATGATCAAATAAATGTTAAAATGACAAGTCAGAGCAATCACATGAGATCATTTCCAAAGTTTTAAAATCAGCTAATGCCCCATTGCACTTTGCAGAAACCTAGAACAACCAGTTCCCCACAGAGCATGACATTAAAATATGGAATCTGTTTAAAAAAAGAAATTCAGGATCATCAAGCCAAACAAAATAATTAGTTTCTCCATTTCGTCAGCATCAATAAGCTGACAGGCACTAATCTTGACGTGGAAAGCAATTCATCATTTTGTTTCTGCAAATGCCAGTCTCTTTCACCCAGAGGAAACCTTGTATTTGCAGCCAGGGCTGTTACTGAATTTGCTTTAAAAAATACAAGGGATTGTTCTTATAGTTTAAAGGTAAGGCATACTTTGTAATTATGTGTTGGAATGGCTGAGACACTTGTAAAGATATACACATTTTTGAGAAAGGCTGATTTAAAAATTAGCCTTCCTAAATCTTTTTTTTTTTATTAAGTTACTTTTGTACATTCCCACAGGAAATGTAGCAGGAGTAGAATTACGGGTTGTGTTCCATTAAGGAAGTTTAAAACAAAGACAACAGTGTAATCAAATAAGAATATTCAATATTCAAATAAGAAGGGAATGCAGTACATAATGTTTGAAAGGTAATTTTTCTTTTGCTGAAGAACAAACTTCTGCTGAAGAAGGAATTTTTTGATTTCTTTTCAATCTGGAACAAGACAGAAGCTTTAAAAGCAATTCACCATCTATGGTAGTTCCCTGTTGGTACAATATCAGTATTTGTTTTCAGCTGAATGTGAATGACAGGGAGTAACTGAAGCATAATGGAAACATGATTTGATTGAATTAAACATGAAATCAAGGTAGAAAAGATCTGGGGACAGTTAATTATTTAATAATTCCTTTAAAAAAAATTTTAAGCCCACTCTAAGTATCAGGAAAAAAAACCCCCGAGATTGCAGGTAGAATGGAGAAACTGCTTATTTTGAAAACAACCTGACAAAAAAGTATTTTAGTCCTCAAAGTATCCAAATAAGAAACCCCCCAAAATAGCTAACAGTCACATATGATCATTATGGAAAAGAATTTAGAAGTTTTGTTTGAACTGAAATCAGCCTGAAGACAAGCCGTGGCTGTGAGTATTCGGATTCGGTGATAAGAGTATTTTGAATATATTTCTTCAACAAAGCGAGATTTGAATTTCTGCTCTTACTGAAGGTTTGAGGCGCTAGAGGGTAAATTCTGGGTTCCATAATTTCCATGTGACCGTTAGTTGTGTCAACCCATGCCCCATTTACCTAGGTCATCTTTAAGGTCAATGTCAGCATTGGTAGGATTGATAATGGCCTCCACCTCGAAGCCGGCTAAATTACTGATTTCACTGTGAATAAGGTTCAGCTGAAAAGAAAAGCATGAGGTGGGAAATAACAGGACAGCTGGGAAATCACAGAGAAGCTGCAGAAAAGTGAGCTTTGCAACACAGATGGAGATAGCATCACTGCAAACAAATATGCAAAATAAAAGGCAGGTCGTAAAGGAGGGGGTTTGGTCCCCAAAAAAACTCAAACGCAAGACTCAAACGCTGTTCACACAGGGAGGGCAGGAATGTACCTACTAACGAGCTCTGCTTTGGTTCTGTGCTCATCACTGGTTGGGATTGTTGTTATTATTATCTAGTACCTAAAGGGGGTTACAGGAAAGCTGGAAAGGCACTTTCCATGAGGGCATGGAGTGACTGGACAAGAGGGAATGGCCTCAAGCTGAAGGAGGGAAGGTTAAGATTTGATATTAGGGAGAAATTCTTCCCTGTGAGGGTGGGGAGGCCCTGGCACAGGTTGCCCAGAGAAGTTGTGGCTGTCCCTGAATCCCTGGAAGTGTCCAAGGTCAGGCTGGACAGGGCTTGGAGCAACCTGGGCTAGTGGAAGGTGTCTCTGCCCATGGCAGGGGAGGGTTGGAACGAGATTATCTTTAAGGTTCCTTCCAACCCAAACCATTCCGTGATTCTAATTTTGACATTAAAAGGAGGCCTTTCTTCCTCCTCCAAGTATAGATGAAGGACACCCTGAGCATTCCTTAAGCATCAATTACAGGAATGTGCTGAGACCATTCAGACTGGAATGGGATCAAAGCTGCTGCTCCTCCTTCCTTAAGCCAGCAAACAGGAGCCTATCTCTGAGGAAGCACACATTTGTCTCCAGCAATTCCTCCCCCCCAGCAAGGGGATGGGATTCTTTTTCTTTCCTTATCAGTGGTCAGCACGTTCTGTATTGCAGCACTTCAGTTCTCACTGCAGTCCTGCAGCCTTTGTGAGTGCCTGCTGAGGTACCATAAGCAGGCACATAATATTATGGGCTTATTCCTTCTAGGTTCTATTTTATTTGCTTTTGTCCCTTAGGGAAATAAGAGATTTTAACTCCACCCATCAACTCCTCTCCCTACACCCATGGATTTCTTTCTTGTTACAAAATCAGGAGGATTTCTCATGGGCACACAGTAAAGTGAGGAGGGTGGCACCGAGATCTAGAGATTAATTCACATCTGCACTAAAGGTTCTTAAAAGAACAGAAAAAATTAATGGAATTATTATATGGAAGTGCAGACTTTAACTTCTGGTAATATATTTTGAGCAAGACTTACAAACTATTATATGAAATAAGAAGTCAGTGAAAAAACTCAGACCGGCCACAGTGACAAAAGGATCCTGCTTTGTCATTCCAGTAAGGATGTTTTTGTTTAGGTTGTGACACTGCTTTGTAGCTCCTGTTGGGAAGTCTGATTTCACGTGCCCTAAGTTTACTACCATTAAAACTTAAAATACTTTAAAAGTTTTAAAATTTTCCAGATTCTTTCATTTAGGGAAAAAAATATTAATTCCAGCATGGTCTATGCTTGTACCTACATGTATTTAAAATGATTGTTTCAGGGGCTGATTAGGTGATACAGAAAGCAACTATGGAAGAGAAAGTTTATGCCAGTCCTGAAACCAGCTGTAGTTAAGCCAGGCTTGCCTTTTAATCCAAAGCCCTCAACCTCTGAAACATAACATACACCTTCAGGCATGGCACTTTATCTCATCAATAACTGCATTTTTTCTCCTGGTTTGTAACCCATGTTCTGTAAAGTTAACTCTTCAAACTGTAAAAAAAAAAAAATAAAAAAAAATTTCCATTTCATTCATGTGATTCCATGAATGGACCTTCTCTTTTTTTTAAAAACCTGCAATGTCATATAATTTGCATATGTTGCTTGAGTAAACAGTGTTCCCTCAAAATAGGGTGATTTTGACTAAAAATGAGTGTAATTCAGTGTTTTAAGTACGGGTCTGTTCGGGAATTTGTAATAAAATCTAAGGGAGCTTCCTTTCCAAATAGCTTGGAATCCTTTAATACTTCACACGTGGAGAGTTATTCATACTGGAGTTTGAGTCTTGAGTTTGACTACAAGCAACTGCTGTTTAAAAAAAAAAAAAAAAAAGTCAAATCAAATCAAACCGAAAATGTTAAAAGAAACTTCGTGAATTTTAAAATTAAAAAAAAACCAAACCAACAACAACAAAACACATGCACACACCAAAAGACTGTTTTGTGGAGATTTTAGGATGCTCCTAAGCATGTTTTGTTCATCCTGTAGATGTTCCTCTTTCATCCCTAATTCTGTGTTCTAGAGGTTCTTGCCCCAGATCCATTAGCTGTGGGACATTTTGGTTTTGGACCTTAAATCTAACCCTGAGCCCACCCATACATGGGATTTACATAATAAACAGCTGGTGATTAAACTTTCAATTTAACAGCCACAACAAGGTGCTTAAAAAGCTGCCCATCACTGATAGCATGAGTTGGCAGCTAATTATTACTTTACTAAATTCTGCATTTACTGCTCAATGCACTGTTAGACACCCAAGTGCCAGAACACAATTAAAAAATTAATCAGAATGAAATCCTCCAATGAGTAATTGCTGAATTTCACTACCAAGTAACATGAAGCATGTATCAGGCAGGAGAAGTGATCCCCTAAAGGGCCACTTTACAAATATAAATAGGCACAACTTGCATATCCATGTGCAACAAAGAATGGACGTAACTTTAGGTGGCATTTCAATTAAATGTTAGTTAGATAAAATGCAGGTGGCACTCAGCACATCCAGGGGTGTTTTCTGAGCCAAGCCTTGCATTTCTTACTTCAGATAAAATTACCTTCAAAGTCTTGGAAGTTTTTCTGGTATGAGTTTCATACTGAAAACTGAAGATGCCTGTTGAGGACCACAAGCTGAGGTCTCTTGCAAAGTGCAAACCCTAATGCTTGAGGTCTCACAACTCTGATCCTCTCAGGAAAAGCAAGCTAGTTAATGTGCCCAACACCACATTCCCACAGGGATGGCACTGGTGCAGTCATTTACATATTAACTAGGTTTTAATATTTAATTAATGCAGCACTAAGACACTTCTACAGGTAGAACTGAAGGGTTCTTTGCCTCTAAGAATTTCTACCTGAGTGTCAGCAGTTACCTTAAGGTTTAATGCAATAACAGGAATTTTAAAAACTGAACAATACCCATGTTTGCAACATTCTCATTTGTGTTTTTTGCTAATTAAATCTGGGGATACTAGAAGGATGAAGAGCTGCTCTTGCAAATAAATCCCTTCCCTTCTGCAAACATGAAGCCAAGAAGAAGATTTATCCCATTAAACACTCAGGAATGGGGTGATACCAAACCCAAGATTATCTTCTTCCCTCCCTGCCATCTAGCAAATGGCTTTCTGATGTAGCAGATAATGGTTTTGCAAACCACAGAGCCAGGCTGGAAGGATGTGACAGGAGGTCTGAAAGACCCTGACTGACTGATCTCAGCAGCAATTCTTCAAATGCCTTCTCTAATGCTCAGAGCACGATCCCCCTTTGACTTGGAGTGTTCCCTCACAGGAGACAAACAAGTTTTCATTTTCCTTTCCTTTTGCTTTTCTAAGTGACAAGCACCCAGTGCAGGGATGGACGTGTCACACCAGGGAATGAGAGAGCCAGGAATTCCATTCCCCAGAACAAGGCACTCCCTGGGAAGCTCTAAACCAGACACTGGAGTTCAGGATTCTCTTCCACTGAGCCCAGCAGCAAAGCCCCACTTTTTGGGGGGTCAGTTTGCTGGAATACAACACCAGGTCTTATTACAGGTTCCCTGTGGTAACTAAAAAGGAGCTGAAAATCAGCTCCAGAAGTCTGATGTTACTTGCTTTCTTGAAACAGTAATGTAGACTATAAATTTGGGGTTCTAAATTGGTCATCAAAATGTTTTTAAAGAACCACCCCCCTACCAGGAGTAAAATAAAAAAAAAAAAAACCTACCAACCCAGCAATTTAGCTCTAGTTATAAAACTAAATGTGGAAAATCAGAAGTCTTGCAAAAAAATGTTACTCTCATGCATGTTAAACTTGGCAAACAAACTGTGGCAGGGTAAATGGAGAACAACCTCAGTGTGAAATAAAAATGAGTCAGAGGAGTTACATTCCACAATGGACAATGGCTCATCTTTTATGGCTTACAACACAATGATCTGATTACTGAATGACAGAAGAAAGATGCAGCTTTACTTAACAAAAAATCTGTATCATGAACTAAAGGTAGGTTTCAGGATAAAAAAGCAAATTAATTTAATGAATTGTCTCTTTAAGTGGATCCTCTCTTTAAGAAGACATGTATTTGTATTAAACCATCCCACGTCCCAAGGCATATTCACAGGGGAAAAAAAGGATTGTTGACTTCTAGCTTTTCATAAAAGCATCATTCATTATTACACAGTCTGTACATCACAAAACAGAACATAACATAAAACCACTATGATGAACAAGTGCCTAAAATAGGTTTTGATAAAAACCTGTAAATCACTGACATCAGCAATGAAGTGGGCTGCCCACTGGAAAAAATACATATTATTCTTAGAATAATCTCCTCTTTGGCAGATGCTGAGCTGTAACAATTATGCTGTTTATCAATAAGGTGAGAAAGATTACAAGCACACAGGCTTTCCTTCTAATTAAGTATTTAATTATATAGCCACATGAAAATTTTTAATGTATTTTTAAAATGTTCTAGCAGTTTGTTGTTCGAAATTAGAAAAACTAACATCATACATTTCCTCAAGTGCTCAGTGGGGAAATGTCCATTGTACCTGGATGTTTTGTGGAAAGGGGGGTGGCAGGAGGGGGGTGTTCCCTAAGCAGCATGGAAAAATAGGTATTCATTTGTAAAAAATGCAGGATCATACCTTCTGGCCAAGAAACAGGCTTTTGGTGGACAGGACTGTGAAACCATCTGCAGGAGTTCCCTCTGTTGTACTGTCAGCACTGGCTGATTTGCTCACTTCTCCCTGCTTCTTCTTCCAAAAATACAGTTAATTAGTTAACTCCAGGCTCTGAGAAAAACAGTTCAATGCCACTAAGCTCTGTGACATGCACTAAATGCTCAGCAGGCAGTCAAATGCCTGTCCAAACCCCGGGGCTGGATTTTCTCCTCCAGGCCAACCACGCTGACTGGAAACAGCTGAAGGGACCAACAGGAGTGACACCCTCAGCACCTGCAGATCCACAGGTGCCTTTCCCTGCCCAGGACAGGGCACACTTGGGATGGGAGTTGTCTTAAATGGTGCAGGAAAACACATAAACAGCCCCAAACTTTCTGATGGACAAAGAGAACGTATCTGCATGTGTGGGCAGACGTTCATTTTAAGGTAAAAAGCGACTTGTCAGAGAACAAATTTTCTCTCTCTGTGAAGGGAGGTGCTCCCAGATTTCACAAACTTATTTTTAGAAATCCTTCTTTGTACTGTGTCCTCAAAGGCAGAGGCAGAGGAATACATCTACTTTCTACCTGCCTGGTAGCAGGAAATGGGCTGAAAAATTTTCTGTCTTCTTTAACATCACCACCTACTTTCATCTCCAGCTGTTGGGGGAGAAGGAGTTCCCCTCAACCACCAACTCTGCACTCACTGCAGGGGAATAACAGGTCTCAGGAATGAAATGATTTACTGAACAACAATGAGAATTAGGAACATTTTGAAAAAGGTGTTCATGAAGACAGTGAACTGACTGCTGTTGTCACAAACTCAACTGGTGCCAAATATAAATTCATATTTTCAAGAAAATCACTACTTGGGGTTTCATATAAATACTTGGTGGCACAGCAATATCTATGTTGAAGCTGAGAAGCACACCTGGAATATTAAGCAAGGCCACTGTCTCCCTACTGCCCCTTAAACTAAACCTTAGGGTGAACAACTAAAATGTCTTTGATGCAATGGTATATTGGTGCTTTTAGAAGCTGTAACTGCGCTTTCCTTTACACAAATGTTTTGAAAATCAGAATTTCATGGGTCCTGTTTCAATTCCCCAAGAGTTTGCTGTTAGCCAAATACCAATATAGTAAGCAGACAATACAGTTTATTGTGTGGAAGAAAAACAGAACCCCACAACAGACTTCCTGCTTTTGTAATCAAGCAGGGGGGAAAAAAAATTCCAGATTTAGGGAAATTATTAGTGCATGGTTCTTGGAAGCACTGCACTTGAAATGTCACCTATTAGGTGTTCTGGGGGAGAACACAATTCAACAGCTTGAGAAAACCCCCAAAAATCAGCAGAGTGACCGAGTAAACAGTAACAGAGACACACACAATGAATAAAGAAGCTTTGTTTGACCCCGAGGCAATTTTGACATTCCTTGTCCTCTTCATGTGAAATTCCTGGGGTTTTTTTCCTACTTTCATAACTTATTGCTTGTTGTTTTGCCACAGAAAGAGCCATCCTTGGCTACACATGTGCAAAGATTCCCCACTCCTACAAACTGAAACCTGTAAGGTGAGAGCAGACACTTTGCTCTTCTATCTCCAGCCTGGGCCCACCTAAGAATGTTTCTCACAGAGTATTTATGGCTCATCTCCCCGTCCTGCAGACTTGAGTGAGCTCTGAGGGTTTTCAGACTCCCCCTTCCTCTGCTTGTTTACAACACAGGGCACAGAAAGCTGCCCCTGAGTGGAGCTCCCTGCAGCTCCTGTTTGCAGGCTTGTTGGGTTGAAAATAAACACATTACCTTGGATTTCCTAGCTCCTTTCTTGCCGCCTGTTTTCTTTGATACAGTTTTTTTCTGTGATGGAGACTTTGCCTTCTTTGCTGGAGGTGGAGTGATGATGGCTTCCAGTTTTCCTTTTGATCCCCTCTTCTTTGCCAACAGCTCTGGGTGAATATTGGGTAAGACTCCACCACTGGCTATGGTGACCCCTTTCAATAGCTAATAAAACATAAAAAAAGTCGTAGAAGGCAAATTCCAGCACTTACTCACCAATAAATAGAAATTTACTGCAAGCTCTGTACATTGCCCTGAGTTTCTTACCACATTATCCTTGAAGAAGTGAAATGTATGAAATGGAGCTGGCCACGTACGAGATTTTAACTATAAAAATAAAGTGTGTTCCTCTTGCAACATGTGCTTGGCACTGCCAGCATCTGCAGGGCTCACCCAAGAGCTGTTCCTCTGAAGCTGTGCCATGAAGGCTGTCACCCAACTAGGAGAGAACAGGGCAGTCCCAGCCACACACAGGAGGGCCCTGCAGGGCAGCCTGGGAGAGAGAAACGGGGCCCCAAAGTCCAGGGTGGGACACTGCAATGGGTGCCACCACCCAGTATGTGTCTCAAGTGCTGAATTCTCTTGAAAGTGCATTTTAAAAACAGCTTTTTCTTTCTTAGAAAAAGAAACTTCAGAATGGAGGGTAACATTTATACAAGTCTCTATACCTGGAAACCTTCTGATTTGTGTTTACTGCTCCCACAGCAATCCCAGCCACTGCCTCTGGCTGGTGCCACAGCACTGTAATAATAATAATAATACTACCCAATTTTTTGTGGCAAAGTTAAAGGTATCTTGAAGTCTGCAAAGGACACAGACTTTCAAGAGTTCTGTGCTCACAGTAACAGACTTCAGGGGAGAACAAAACCAACCAAACAAAAAGCACCTGCAAGATTTTCTCTGTGTCCCTGTAGAGTTTACGACAATGCCCCACTCCAAAAGAGGCTGTAACGGTGTGAGAAATTTGTCAGGTTACATCTCCATTGCACTGTTCCACATTTTAAGGGTGCTGAAATGCAGGATTAAGCTGAGTGCTGTGGTTACACAGGCAGCATGGCAGGGAGGGATGGAGCTGTTTCCTGGTGTGCTGCTCAGTAAGCAGAGCTCTCGAGTTACAGCTCAGCTGTGTGGAAAGACAATTTTAAAAGCCCTAAAGGAAATCCTGGCCCTGACAGGGCAGAGGTTTTTCTTACCTGATTTAATTCTTCATCATTTGCTACAGCCAACAGGATGTGTCTAGGAGTGACTCGACCCTTCTTGTTGTCCCTCGCTGCATTTCCAGCCAATTCCAGAATTTCCGCTGGGGGAAAAGTAAACCCCTTTTAATTACAGTGTGATCATTAAGAAAAATCAATGTGTTATTTAGCAAAAAGATATGGGAATTGCATCATGTTCCTCCTCTAACAGCTGAAGATACCCTCAATAGACATCTAACTCTAAAATTACCATTTTCTTTCCACATGTCTAATCACTGTAGCACAAATGCACCCTTGAAGCCCTGTGCTTTAAACTAGAATTCTTTTTTTTGTTCTTTTGAAGCAGCTCCTCTGATTCTTCACTTTTCAGTGTTCTTCTCGAGGCTACTGCATGCTCACCTTCTAGGATCCCTTTCCTATTAGGTGACAGTCCTAGATGTACAAATTTAAAGGTCTTTTTTTTTTCTCAAATCAGTCAAATGTGTATCACTTCTCGTTTTTTATTACTGGAAAAGATGTTCTTGTCAATGTCTCATTTTTTACATTATGGAACCATGCAAGCACACACCAAAGGACATTTTAGGACACTAAAAATACAAACTCTGCTGCTGCACACACTGAAAGATTTTTTCTTTATCTGAGACACTTCCAACTCAAAAAAGTAATTGATGAATCATGTGTATTTGTTCCTAATAAATGATCTCCTTAGGAGACATTTCCAGTCCTGACAAAATAACATGTAACAGCTATGTACGTGATGGCTTTTAGTGGAATTAGGAAAGATTAACTTGCTCCCCTGCAAGGATCTATGATGTGAAAGGCTGGAGTGTTATCTGCAAACTTATCTGTCTTCAGCTCAACAAGCCCTGGGCAAGGATGTAATTAATTACAAGAAGGTCTGGGGAACAATTAAAAAAATGACATAACGTGTTTATCTGACTCTGTAATTATGTGCTGTTGCTGTCACCTTTCATGTCCCTCTCCACAATCTGTGTTTCCCTGTTTCTTTCTGTGTAATTCCTTTTGCAAACCCGGTAACGTTTGGAGAAAAAAAAAGAAAATGAAAATGTCTTTTTTTACATCTATTACACACCAATATTAAAATGTAACATCCCAATGAGATGCATTTCACATTTAATAACTGACTATAGCAGGAGAGCCCTCCCATCATAGGGAGGCAAACAGAACTGAATTAAGACATTAATCTGGAAATGAAAAAGACTAAAATCAAAGTCCACATGACCACGTAAGACACAGTACATCTTAAATAACACTACACAGCACAGACTATGGTTTCTCATTAGACTGAATTTAACATGACTCTCTAATTATTTTTCATCCTAATTCCCACAACAAGTAAGTTATGATGCTTCCTGGAAAGCTTACAGCTGCTTCTGGATGTTCTACAGTTAAACCTCATGGAGGATTTTGGTAGGTTTCCACTCTTTTTGTGTTCTTCAAAGCACACAATTAACTTTATTACAGGGTGAGACAGAATATCAAGTCCAAGGCCGCAAAACCAACTCAACATTTCACGCTGACAACAATTGCTTTAATTTATTTTTAAAGCAGGATTAGCAGGGGAAGGTCAACCTGCCTATGCTTTCCACACCTCCAAAGAAGGGAATTAAGCTGGCATAATCCTTTTCTTGTACTTCTCCAAAAGCCCAGCTCAGACACGTGAAGTTTAGCCTCCTATCACAACCGAGACCCGGCTCCCATCCCCACGGACACCCCAGACATCCCCACGGAGCTCAGTGAGGCTGAGGAACACCAGCATCTCCACCTCTGAAGATCAGGGATGGAATTGGTTGTACTCAGACTTTAGTCCCAGCTGAAAAGCCAGGCTTTGCTGCAAACAGCAGGCTGTGTTTTGCTTTGCCTCTGCTCCCCTCCCCCTTTACTGCAGCAGGCCCTTGAACAGTCAGGCCGTGTTATTCCCTGGGACTGATCAGCACAACTATGCAGACAGGTCATTTTGGAACTAAAGGCTCTAAGAAAGTGTTATGCCTGTAAAGCGCAGAGGAATGTTTTATTTGTTCCTCATAAAACTCCCATGTCTGCCTTGTACAGTGGAGAACTGTTCTGGTAAGTGCTAAGCCCTCTTCCTTGGACAGGAAACTCATTTTGAAATTACAGTTTTCTAATGGTCCTTTAGGGAAGTTGAGGTACCCCGCTTCCTCCTCAGCAACAGAACGCTTTGCACCGGCCCTGAGGACCACAAAAGAGGAGCTTGGGGAGAGGGAGAGAGGAGGAGGAGGAGGGCATGGAGGGTGGAATTTCTCTCCTGGCCTTCTCAGCTCTCCAATAATAATCAAGCATTGCTTGTGCACACTCAGAGACCCACAGCACAGAACAGCCCAACTCAGCCCTGCACACAAGGCTGGTCAGAACGGGCACTCTCCTGATTGAAAACAGAAGGTCAGGAGGAATTTGAGTTGAAGCCAACATAGGCAACAGTTCTTTGATTTAGCAGTGACCAAACCTAATCCAAACCCAACAGATCAGAGCGCTCACAAATGCTGGAAGTGAAGACTTGGTGGATGTGGATGGGATTTGGACTACTCGCCTCGAGTTTGCTTGCAGCCAGCTTTACTCTCACATCTGTTTTATGCTGCTTTAATTCTAAACATTTAAATGGTGTTTCACCCATGTTTTAGACTCATTTTAAATGAGATTTAAATCTAGCTCGCTCTGTAAGGGAGCTGGCTCGAATTTCCAGGAGAATCTGGCTTTAGCTGGAAAGAGTAGTAGGTGGGAAAAGGTATTTAAAATGGAGACCAGCTCTGAATTCTTAGGTCAGACCCATCTCTGGAAGCAGCAGGCTCAAAGGTTGGAGTCACTGAAGAGTTCTGACTCATTAAAGGTAATCTTCCCACAGTGGGGACAGAAACAGACATCGAAAAATCAACTCCTGCAACCGAGCAGGGTCAGGAGAGAAGACTCTGCTTAGAAAAGCTGAGGCAAAAGAAAGTGTTAAGAGCTTCCATGACATCAGGTTTCACTCAGCCTGTATTTACCCAGCCAGAAGACCAAAACATTGTACAAAAATGAGGCCTCCCAGCAAGGATGGAAGTTGCATAATGTCTATTCCATTCGTTTCATATATTTACTGAAGGCATTTCCCCCCGAGAGAATAATTACATCACCACCACTCAGGCAACACAACATGAAAAGCTCCATTTTTTAGAAAATATACAAGTTTTTCATTATTCTATGCTTTTGAAGGTATAATTTTTCAACCACTACATATGGAAAGATTAGCTTAATATGAAGAGATACTCTACTTGCACAAATGACTTTTTCTGTGCTTTTGGACACTTTCAAACAAAAAATGTATTGCTTTAAGTGCAGATATAAAACAATACAGTGAAAAAGCTGTGAGAAATATACAATTAGGGGAAAAAAAAAAGAATTAAGTAGGAATGCCATGTCAGTATGTGATATATTCATGTATGGACAGCTGTTAAGTAGCAAAATAGGGATGGAAGCCTCAGAAATCTAGCATGAATATATCAATTTGATTTAAAAGGTATAGTTACGATTAATACTTTTCTTCCTTTCAGTTGTCATTAAAGTAAGTTATGATTAATATTTTTCTTCTTTTCAGTCATTATTAAAGTAGAAGGTTATGATTAATATTTTTCTTCCTTTCAGTCATTATTAAAGTAGAAGGTTAAAGTGGGAAGTGAAAGCCCTTAAAGTTAAGAAATTTCCTCTTAAATTTTAACTCAAAGGTAGTTTTCAATTGAAAAACTCCTTTGTAACATTTAGAACCAGGATATGGGTAGTGAAAACTGGTTTAAGCCTGTTCTCAGCACTTGAACCAAAACCGCTTTTCTTCAGCTGAGGTTTTTTTAAAAGTTCAGTTAAATATTTTGAGAGGAGAAAAGAAAACCGGTTGTATGTCTTTGCATTTAAGCTCAAGATAAGACCACAGGAAAAGCTGCTCTCAAGGCACTTCCTACTCCAACACAACCAAGAAGTGTCAGAAGTCTCCACAGAAACCTCATCCTGAAGCAAATTGTCAGGGTGAGTTCCTCATCCTCTCTCTTTTTTTTTGGTTTACATCTCAAGCTAAACCACTGCTGTTGCATCAAATCCCTTTGACCACCTTCTCTTCAGGGAGATGAAATCATAGCTTTGAAAATTAAACTCTTAACAACTAACAGGTGATGTGCTGACAAAAGGCCAATTCCTGAAGACTCAAATTCCAACAGGAACAAGTCAGAGGTTTTTAAAAGAATGGTGAAGCCTCTCCTCCGAAGAAAATTGGAAACAATATCCAGAAATCAAAGAGAAATGAAGGTTGATACAATTCCACTGAGAAAAATATGTATTTGCTACAAAGCCAACTACATGACAAGGAGTCTGCTTATTGTACTTTAAATTAATCATCTTCCCATCAGCATTTTATTGACCTGAGAATCATTTTCCGTGATTCCAGAAGGTTTTAAGCCAATCAACCCCAATCAACCAAGACTGGGTAAGAGTTTCCTGCATTCTTCACTCCGTGCATTCCACCCAATCCCCCCGGAATCTGCAGTTGCAAGAGGGAAGGTAGAATCATTTAACGACACTTTCCCTTTTATGCATCCCAATAAAACAGTTCTCAGCCTTGGTTCAAAGTCATGGAAATCTGATGCAGTGAAAAATCAATTCAAGCAATTTTACTGCTTTGAACAAGCCTGGATGAAACCTTAACTCTCAGCAGGGCAATCGCTCTCTTAGGATGTGATAAAAAACCCAAACCTTTCAGTCTGAGTGTCTGAGCTGTATCAAAACTAGGCCCCTTAAAGGAGAAAGTGTTCACTTTGCCAAGTTATTCTCAGTTTTGCATTTCTGTGAGGCAGATGACAGACTGATGTTTACATAAAACATAAGTTCAGGCCACAAAAGCCACTTTTCAGCTCTCTTCTACACTTTATTACCATCCTTTTTATTCTTTTTTTTTTTGGTATGAGATCTAATATTATTTAACTTTCTATTTTTTTTCTTTTAGTTTCTCAGTTTACTATTGATCTGTAAAAGGTATGAGAGTTCAGTTTTCAGGGAAACCTGAATTTCAATTCAAATGTTATTCATAAAGCAGTCACACCCTGAGTACTAATTTAAAGAGATAGACTAAAGACAGAACATTATCTGAACTCAGGCATTCTAAATAATCCTCCCTCGTGGAAAAAAAAACCAGGGGGAAATTATGCTTACAATATTGATGTAACAGCTTCTAAAATTGAGAATATCTGAGCCAAACACACTGTGCTGCTCTGGAGATTTGGGATGTCTTCCTGCTTTCTAGCCTGCTACAGCTGGCATTCCAAGAATAAAGGGCCAAAGAAGAAAACACTTCAGCTTTGGAGATTCTTTTATTCTTCTCAACAAGGAATTCAAGTTCAGGCAAAGATAAAGTTAGGGAAAAAAATATGTAGCAAAATCAGCCATATTTGTTTTCCACTTCATTTACACTCCATCCTTCAAAAGAAAGGCTGACACCAACAGTAGATTGAGCAGCAATATACAGGAAAAGTGACTGCTCTCTTGCAACTTAGCCCAATAAACAGATAAAATTACTTATTAGAATAAAAAGTATTTAATCCTAGAATAAAAAGTATTTAATTCTAGACCTAAGTGCATTAAAATACACCTAAAATGTACCATTTTCAAGGGATGAAATAATTTGCTGATCACAATGTTTAGAATACATCAAGAGGTCCTAACTGAGAGTACATCAGGACCCTCATTGGGTCAGTAATTTTGCAGTGGGGTAGCTTTTGGAACTTGGAGAGGCACCAAAGTTTATGGCCCCACATGGTAAGAGGCACATGTGTAAGTGCTTACAGGGCTGGGGCCAAGGAAGGGCTTATCAGTAAAAGAAAACTCTCCATTTCTGTACATTTGAAACACTGATTCATTCATTCATGATCAGAAGACATTCAGTTGGTAACAATGCAGAGTTTTAGATCTAAAGAGACACCCCTTACAAGTAGAGCAATTTTAAATTGTGACAGTCTCACTTCACTTAAGAGCATGACACAAATCTTACGTAAAAGGAAAGTTACAGAGGAGCTTTGCTATGCTGATATATTCAAAATATTCTGCTTGTGAGGCTATTGCCATAAAAATCTGTGCTGTATTTTAGGTCCAGTATTAATCCATATTAAACCCACACTGGATATGAAGGGTCAGCTTTGGGCTTGCTCAGGTAAGGCACAGGCCCTACCTGTGCCACCCCTAATTTATTTTAAGAGACACAGTTTGTGGCACAACACCATAAAAGGGATTAGTGTTTCCAAAGCTGCCTGTTTAAATAGAAGAGATGCATCTTGGTAGTGAGCACACATTTCAACAGTATCAAAAAGATGCTGTCAATTAATTATCTTCTTAAATTTCATTACTCCCTAAGGACTGTTATTTACAGCAGCCTCAGAATGCCTGCAAGTCAATTTTAACCTTCAGCTTTTTTTACTGTGGACCCCTGAGCTCCCTCTGCTCCCAGGCAGGAGTTCAGCAGTCCATCTGCTCTGACAGGGAGGGCAGAGCATTGTCTTCCCCTGTGACCCTGGAAAGATTTTGGGCAGTTCAGTTTGCACTTGGGAAAGGGAGAACCTGAAGGGAGCAGTGAAGCTGCACTCAGGAAGGACTTGCCTTCTGCCAGTCAGCAGCTGGCTTAAGAGAGTCTTCCACATCCAAAATTAATCCAGGTGGAAATGCAATTAACTGAGCTCCAGCACATGAACCTCCATTGTTTGAGTCTGGTGACAGCAGAAAGCCTGAAAACAAACCCTCAGGTAATGCCCCCCATGCAATTCTAACTGAGGGGTTCAAAAAGGGCTTATTTGACATTCTACCAAAATATATGATCAACAAAAAAACCCCACCTCACAGCTGAGAAAAAAAAAAAAAACTGATGGAGAAAACAGACATTTAACATTTTCTCCTTCCTTCACTTTGTACATAAGAAACATAAATCATGGTCTCATTTCTTCCGTATTCCTGTGCTCCTGCTGTTTTATAAACTTCTCCTTCTCCTCATTTGCTATGACATTTTGGCAAATGAAAATTGTTTACAGTGTAGAACAGATGATGGGGGACAGGGGGAGCAGAAATCACTTGCAGGCCTGGTTCTTGCTGCCTTTAAATAGGCTCACGAGACTTCTATTTTTCAAGGGCAAAGGAGTATCTTTTTCAGCTCATAAGAAAGTTTGGACTGTGCTGTAATTTGGACAAGCTCTACATCTGAAAGGACCAGATGTGTGGCTGGACCAGTTATGACCAATATAAACCATCCAAGCTCATGTGAGTGGCTGCAGTGCCCCAAATGAAGTCTGTGGCCATTCCCTTGGCTGACCCCGTGTTCTTTTCTGACAGGCACTGGTACTGGTGCACTACTCTGCAGAGAAATTAAGGAGTGGATTGCACTTTTCTGAACTCCTCATCAGGGAAGATAAATAGGCAAGGAACCCTTGTAAACCAAGGGATGCAATAAGAAAAGGAGGCAAAAGGAATTACAAATAAAACTGTTGGTGATGGTGATAATGCCTAAAATTAGTTCTGCAGCATAAGAAGTTAATCAAATATTCTGACTTTTCCCTACAAGGCAGGCAGCAGTGCATGAACTGCTGCTGCAAAGAAGAAAAAGGAACAAGACCCATGGATTAGAGTTCTTCAGCATCCACACTATTCCTGCAGAGTAAAGAAAGGAACTGTATCCACTTGCTTTGATATCAGTAACACTCAAAGGTACTTTCTGCACAGTCCCCCACAAAACACACACTTGCACCCTATTTACAGTGGACAAAACACTTTATTTCCTTAGAGAAAAAACAGGTAACTATAAGAAAGTTGGCTTAAGAAACCAAACTGCCAACACTGGGTGTGCTGACGAGACAATTATTTTGTAATATTACTTCTGGGTAACAAGAACCTTTGGTGAATAAGTAAGAGAAGGAGAATACTCCCTGGGCAGCCTGTTTCTGTGTCAAGTAAATTGAACTCTAAGGACACAAGAAATGACAGAATGTGTTCCTTTACTTTCTGATGAGTAGTGTACACACATGATAAAACTAAGTTCCTTCCAAAGTACAAAGTCATAACTCCAGATGAATCCAGAACACAACTCCCAAGCCTAAACAGCTGGAAGCATTTCAAAAGTTCAGATCTCAAACTGAACACAAAAATCCCAGATCAGAGCACATTGTGGGTTAATTTCAGATTTACATCAAAGTTAAACATGAGCAAAGGCCAGCAGAATTTACCAGCTCACCTTCAAAAGGACTAAAGTTGGTTCCATACCCTGCACCCTGATGAACAAGTTTTCAAACCTTAGTGGGTTCCCCTCTATTAGGTCACGTCTCTGTCATCTCCCCTCCCATTTTTTTCTGAAGTTTCTCTTTCCTACAACTGCTTTTGATATTTTACATTTCTGCTCTCCTTCCTGGATGCACAGGATTGCTTTTTTTCATTCAGCCAATTTATTAGCAGGCCACTTCATGTGGGCTCCTTCCTATTATGTCACGTTCCTGCTTTCACTTTGAAAAGGTTGAAATGCTTTGATTTAGTCTCAGGCCATGTGCTGACATGATCACCTTTAAAAAAAAACTCTCCTGGAGAGAGGTCAGGATTTCTCTGGGTTTGTGAAGTCATAACTGTCAAGAGGTAAAAAGAACACAAACCAAAAATCTCCAAGCAGCCCGTTTCGAGGGAGTGTTTCTGAATTACGCTGGAAAAGATGAATGACCTTGACTTCAGAGCACCAAAGACAAAAAAACTGCACTACACAGATTGGGAAAAACTTAAAGAGAGGGGCAAAAAAGCCCCACCAGACTGAAACAGAGGACTGCAACAAAGCTGGAGAGGGACCTTTAACAAGGACTAGTAGTGATGGGACAAGGGGGAATGGCTACAAATTGAAACAGGATAAATTTGGATTAGATATTAGGAAGAAATCCTTCCCTGGGAGGGTGGGGAGGCCCTGGCACAGGTTGCCCAGACAAGCTGTGGCTGCTCCTGGATCCCTGGGAGTGTCCAAGGCCAGGGTGGACAGGGCTTGGAGCAACCTGGGCTGGTGGAAGGTGTCCCTGCCCATGGCAGGGGGTGGAACGAGATGAGCTTCAAGGTCCCTTCCAGCCCAAACCATTCTATAATAAAGCTATTACTAGCTTTGGAAAGAAAAGAGCATCTGTGCTTTTGAGGTGTATCCATGTATGAGAATGAAATAAAACCCTGAAGATATTAGGATTATCTACCCAGCCTTCAGAGAAGGTACTTTTACCTTAAGCTCTCCTTTCCCTCTCCCTTTTTTAACTTTCCCTAAAGCAATGGGTGTAACTTTTCCTTGGCTTTTTTTTTTGTTGTATTATTCTTCCAGCCTATTCTCAACTCTTTGAAGCAAAGAGTTAACCAGTACCATGTGCTGCTCATTAGCAGTGCCTTAAGCTCACCTGTATTGCTCTGTTTCTTTAAAAGGGCAGCATTCAAAGCACCCCTCACCCTAAGAAACATTTTATTTGAGTTGTTACTGCTGTAAGCAGGAACCCAGCCGAAGGAAATGGTAATTTTTTTAAGGCCATCTATGAAGTTTAAAAGTATTCTTTTAAATAAGAGGCCCAAATAAAGAAAACTGAATGTGAACAAGTGAAGGGAGGGGAAAAAAAAAAAGGGATATTTGATGAAAACAAGCACTTTATTAATTATTCACTAATGTTACCAATCATCTTTAGGGGAAGAAAAAACTTCATGGAAAAAAAATCATCCTATTTCTGTTCTTCACTGTCAATATTCACTGTAAAGTGTATCTAACTGTCAGGCTGATACAGTTTTAAATACTGACAGCAAAGTTAAACCACACCTTAGTAACTTGGTGCTTAAGTCAAAGAGAGAACTGTATCTCTGCCTCAGAGGCTCAGCACACCCTTAGAGCTTAAAGAGTCCTGCCCCTTCAAACCCTTGAACCTGCAGCAACCACAACCCTGCCAGCAGCAGATGCACTCGAGAAAGAAACACTGCTATGAGAAACAAGATCCAACTCAAGCTTTTCCTTACTCATGCTAATAGACTCTGTCTCCAAGCAGCAATCCATCTGGCACCTGTGCTTTTTGCTCCATCCCTACACCACCAGGTAAATGCTTAAAAGTCAACCTGCCCACACAAAGGTGACTGAGCTGATGCTTAACTCTTATCTATTTTTAACTTCTATTCTAAGCAAACCGTTATTGCAAAAAGCCCACATGTTGATGCTATTACAGCTGGAGTGTTCCATCAGAGGACTGCTTTTGTCATGTTGTTTGTGGGGTAAACTTGCAATGTCTTAGGTCTCATTCGAGAGGAGAACTGCTAAGTAAAGATCTTTACTTGTATGTCTTTGGGCAAAGCATTTTCTTCCTTCTTTCTAAACAGAGGAAAAAATACTACTTTTGTCCTCCAAGAAGGGGTCCTGAGGATGAGATTAATTATTTAAGGTGTTCTCATTCTGATGCAATGAGAGGAACAGAGCAAGGACTACAAATGGAAGCAAATAAGCCCCGTAGATCCAGGGCAGATGAACAGTGTGCATTTCTACACAAACTCAACCAAATAAACTGCAAACAGCACATGTAGTCTCAGAAGAAATCAGTAAATTGAACAAAATGTTTAAACAAGGCTGTAAGCAATCTCAGCCCTGTGTAAACACCCGAGAAGCTCTCTATTTCAAATTTCTGTGTATTCTTAACAGGCAATTAGCAGACAATTATAATCCAAACAGAGTAATCCAGCACAACATCATCAAAGCAAGGATGGCAACAATGCAGGCCCAGTCCACCAGCCCCGGTGTCAGAGGGAACCCTGACTGCCCTTGTGGAAGGAGAGTGTTTACAACAGGTGAGAGCAAATCCAGTCCTGAACAAAAGCCACCAAGGCTCCTGGGTGGGGGCACCTTGATTTTGGCTTAGATGTGTGGTCAGCACAGCACACACTCAAATTTCTGTAGTCATTTATCAATCAGGGCGTTTTTTTCCTGGGCAAAGTGAGTTTGTGTTTGAACTTGCCCACCGTTCAGCCAAACCTACCAGTGAGATATTCCAGTACAGCAGCCATGTACACGGGAGCACCAACACCAATCCTGTACTTTGGGTGGCCCTTCTTGATGTAACGCAGCATTCTTCCAACAGGGAATATCACCCCAGCCTTGGCCGAGCGGGAAGTCTTGGTCGACTTCTTCTTCCCACCCCTGCTGGACATCTTGTCTCTCTCAGGTCTGAAACAGCACTCTGCATGTTAGGAAGAAAAAAAAGAACAAAGTAAATTATTGGCATAATTTTATATAGGAAATATGTAAGACATATTCTTTCCTATAAATCTCCTTTTCTGAAATTCCTGATGGATTAAATCCAGTACCACTAATGGAGCAAAGAGGGAAGATTACCAGATTTAAAACAGAGCTTCTGCATTGGAGCAGAGGATGCTTTCTGCAAGAAGGAGACTGACACAACCTTCTGCTCTCCACAAAAGACTTTTGATGATTTGAACAGCTGTGGTAGGACAGTTATTCCCACGAACAACTACATTCCTAACTAGGAAAAACTGTGTCCACTAAAACTTTCCTGAAGTGTATTCACCCTCTTTAAAAACCTCATTTTTCAAGAAGTGTGAATTGACAGAACAAAGGCCCATGGATGGCAAAATACATCAACTGTACATGAAATGCTGTATTTTTAGAAAGAGCTGAAATGACCCCCTTGAGATCTGAATCTACTGAAACCCAACAATCTCCACGTCCAAGACTGTTGTTTCAACACGCCCTCTAGGAATGTGCTGAACTTCCATCTGCCACCTTTCCCTCAGAGCACAGTGGTCTGAACACCCAGCAGATATCTGACAACTGTATCTCAGTTTGTCTCACTGAGGAAACCTACTGCTGATACAGCTGTCAAACATACTCTGCTCTCTCTTTGATTTCTGCTCAGGCTGTAAATAGAAGCTGACAAATCCAAAGGGGTGGAGGGTTCACAGGCTCTCGAGGTATCTGCGAAGGCTTAGGCAATTCACTGGGTTTTGAAATTACCTCAGGGACAAGGAGACAGTCCCCATCTCCCCTCCCTGCCAAACTCCAGGGAAACCAGTGGAATGCATCAGTGATACACAGAGCTCTGTGCACCCCAGCTCTTCCCTGGCTGCACAAATCCCACCTCATACACATGCAAACTCACTGCTGTGTTCATACCCTCCCCAGTGAAACCCCTTTAAGCCTGCCTTCCCATCACACCATTGCTCTGCTTCCCTCTCCATCTTCTCTTGTTTATCCTGAGTTCTCTTCCTTGCCCTTATGAACCCGACTGTCTTTGCTGCATGTCTGAATCCACAGCTGAGAGAGCTCAGAATTCAGCAGAACAGGTTCACCAACCCCACTTCTAAGTTTTGCAATTTCTGTTCTGTGCTGACACATCCTGCAGTCCTCTAAATCTCAGTGAGTCACTGAGATTCAGACTCAGAGCTGCCAAACCAGGACCACTCAGAACTAGAGAAACACAAGTATCAAACATTTCTTTTCCTTTCCACTTCCATATTCCACCCATCAGATTCTGTACCCCCACAGCACATCAGGTAAATTAAATGCAATGGGCTTACTGCTTGCTAAAGGTAAACAAAACAACCCTGTCTTCGTAGCTCAGGTGGAAGTCACACTACATTTAGGAAATTTATGTTAAAACCCCGACAGGAATCTTGGGAAAGGGGAAGCCATCAAAAGGGCTCCTTCTCCTTTCATCTGCTGTGGACTCAGCTCTGCAACCACCATTATTCTGGGAAGCAGAGGACAAAAGCCAATTTTCTTGCCCTGAGAAACTGCCTAACTGGAGCTCACCAATGATTTAAAAACCCATCCATTTAATTGCATTTCCTCATCTAGTTAGCACTGTCTTTGTTAGCAGGGTGGGGCTTTGAGTTGGCTATGGACCTTCTGCCAGAGATTATTTTCATATTTCATAATCCATTTTCGTCAATAGCGCTCCAGATGTTCAGTCTCACAAATGTTAAGCAGTTCACTGACTCGAACACCAGGCAGAAGGGTGTGAGCAATACCTGTGCTGCCCCACAGCAACTTCGGGTTGTAACTCATGGGTGACTGAGGAAAACAGAAATTCTTCTAGAGAAAACCTGCAAGCCTTAAGCAGTAAACTTCTATTTACCATTTAGCCTATGGGATAGTCAGAAGAGCTGGGAGAGAAGATGGAAGTGCTTACTTCCTGATGTTGGGAGAGTGTCAGTCATCAGCTGCTGTGACATTTAGATCAAAACATTACTAAACTAGGTACCAATACAGAATAACCAATATACAAATTTCATAACCTTAGTTTATCACCTCTGCAAATTCTACAGGTTATTTCTCCCCTAATTTTATACACTTGGTGACATTTCTTGCATTAATGTTTAGGATAACCCTGGTACTTGTCTTGACAATTAGCCTGGTCCTTTCCTACAGAACATTAAAGACCTTTCTGCCTGTAAGTTTATTTGTAAGGAAAAACTGCATCAGGAAGGTAGTGGTGAGGGGGGCTGCATATTGAAAAAAAACCAATAAGTTCTGGAACTTTTAGCATTAAAGACGAAATGTAACAAAGATGAGCTCCAGAGCTTCCCATCTCAAGGATGCCATTCCTACACCTGGTGAATCACTGAACCTTTAGATGTTGGGGGTGAAGGGAGGGAAACTTCAACTGGGTTTCAAGTACCGCTTTTGCTGTTGCCAACCACATAATTTGGGAGGTGAAAGTGAGAGCCTGGCATGGCAAACCTTTTTCAGAGCTTTACTGTGTACTCAGGATCATTACTTTGCAGAACCTGTTTGTCCTGCCTTTGGGCTGAGGGATGGCCCAAGGAGCTCAGAACTTTCTCCTTCTCCACGGAAAAAGCGAAGGGAAAGAGATTTCACTTGCAAAAGCCACCAGAAAAGGGCCTGAAGTGAAATGTGAAGAGCACAACAATAGATCAAAACCCAAGGAAAACCTTCCATGATCCGAAATGGTTTATCTTTGTACCTCCAGAAAGTCTGGAGTGCTGCCAGCACTAATGAACCAGAGCTGTTTGCTGAGTCACCGGGAGCCCGCAGATCAGAGGCAACCACAGGAATCTTATCACATGCGCCATAGTTCACCCAGGATTTGAGTGGCAGAATAAGTAAATATATTTTTTAAATGAATCACAGTCAGGGACAGTCAATGGACCAGTACTTCCCTTTCTTTCTTCTCTCCCGCCTTTGCAATGGAATTATTGAGAAACTTTACGAAATACGTTGCAAAGTCTCCAAAGATTTTGACAATAAAATGGGTTTGTTTCAGTGTGACAGTTCACAAAATTATCACTGGGATAATCAGGGGATATCACTCAGTTCTCAAGTATCTACCTTCACCTTTCACTTCAAATCAAATTTAACACTATATTCTTCAGTGGCTCTGCTGTGCTGGGACACAGATTGCCCTTGGTGCAGAATTTAGCACCTGATCCACAGCCTTTTGAAAACCCCTGAAGGACTGCAGCAAGACTCACACTGCTTTCTAAGATGTCCAAATGCACACAAACGAGATTTGATGGTATATTAATCGGGTCACAGCAAAGATTCAAGTTACCAGGCTCCTCTGCTGTCACGTCTTTGTAAGCCAGAAATACACATTCTAAGAAAATGTTAAGGTGTTGTGATGAAATCCCCATAATTAACATTTTTTCTGCTTGAAATTGGCTGCAGGAACTCTGGTTGGCCATATTTTCCTGCATGAAGATACTCTGCTAAACGACACTTTTAAATACCATCTTCCTAAAATGCACATAGGCATCTGTTTTTTCTGCAAGGTTTAACATCATGTAATTCTGAAAGTACAGGCTGCACATCCTGGCAAAGTGATACCCAAATACCAGTTCTTTATTAGCTGAGTTGATCTGCCACTTTGATCAAACAGCAGTAATAAAACCACCCTGCTATTAATAGTTTTCAGGTACTGCTTCTTAATGACTAAACAAATTACTACGAATGCTGCTGCTGTCAGGCAGGGACTGTTCGGATCGTGGGCTTACACTGCTGTATTAACTGCACTCAGCAAAGAGATGATTAAATTTAGATCTACATCATCATCTCGGTAAGTGTAGTGGAATCCAGGAGATCATTACTACAATAGGAAAAATACTAAGACGTAGTAATTATTTTTCTCTTCTTTCAGTACAAAGACTAAGCTGGAAAGTTCATTTTTTTGTATCACAAAAGAGATTAGCTGCAATGCTATTTTCTTTCCATTGTTTCAAAAGATTAACAATATAAGTGCTGCCATTCTCTCTTAAATCTCTTTATGTACTACAATAACAGCCTCTCGCTGAACTCTTTTTGAGGAGGTGCATTTGAATTTGCTTTGACAACTAACTTGCTCTGTTCTTGGCTGATCAGGAGCTAGTCTGGCAGATTTATAAAATGCTCTGCCTGGAGTGGGTATAAAATGGGCTCTCGTAGTGCCTGCCGAGCACAGCAGTGGCTCAGCCTGGCACTGTGGGTTCCAGGTACAACAGCACCGAGAGAGCTCTCACAGCTGTCCTTTGATCTCATGTGATTTCAGACTTTAGCTCAAGTTCTCCATCAAAGCAGTAACTCTTTGAGGTTTGAAACCAGTTGTGAAACCAGTGAAACACCTGTTCCAAAACTGTATTAATTTCTCACCTGAAAAGGTAGCACCAGCCATACATTTATTTTCACTTGGCAAACTGAGAGAACACTCCTCATCTAGGAATGCTCAATAGGTGCACTTGCTGTTGAAGATTAAGAAGACTAAAATTCCCAAAACATAAAGGATGGGGAAAAAAAGAGGAATAACACTTTCAGAAAATCTGTGTGCTAAACAAAACACTGTTGCACAATTGTATTCCACTGGCACAAGTCCCTCCCTCCCACAGTGGGTCTGAAACACCAAAACAAACACCCCTTAATGTGCAAACCTCCCCATTGAACAGTGCTGGGAGCGTGACGAGAGTTTCAGCTGGGCACCCTGCCACCAATAGTCAGGAAAACGTAAATACAATTGTCTTCACTGACCACTGCTGGGAGAACTGGCCCAAAATAAGCCCATTTGTACATTATAGGTTTTTGCATACTTGACAGGAAGCATTAAAAAAATTGATACAGGGCCTTAAAGCACTGGAGGGTTTGTGAATTCAGTGGTCAGAAAAAGTTGTTTCAAAGAACATTTTGAAAACTCCTTTGCCCCTTGACATTTTCGGAAGAAAACAAAACCATAATAAACAATTCACATGGATGTTTCCAGGGCAGAATCTGGATGCAGAATGAAATTTAAGATAGATGCTACACTGTTGAGGGAAGGGAGTGCAAGAACTCGACCCACTGAGGTCACAAATGGTGTGATTCTCACATCAGTCCTGGAGCAAAGACCACGAATCCCCATCCTGTCTTTAGAGTGGGTCTGGGTAAGGAACTACAGCTTCTTGATGCACTGACAGCATCTTTCCCCAACAAGTAAGCAAGCCAGCCCTGCATTCTTTTCACAAGCACTGCATGTTTCTTTTCCAGTTTTACCTCTTGAGTGGACAAAGCCTAATGCTCACAGCACTGCCCACTGGGCCAATATTCCCTCTCCCAGTGGAGGATCTTTCTGGAGCCTCTCTTCTTTTTTCCTCTTGTGGCATCAGTTCCAGATTCCTCCTCCTTTATCCCTACTTTACAGCCTTTTCTGTGGAACAGACAACAGGCCTTGATCCCACTTGACAGAGTTGAACAAAAATACTTCCGAATTTCTTTGAGAGTTCAGGTTCATGACTATTCTTCCAGAGTGTGATTATGCATCACCCTTCCTATCAAGGGAATATCTTGTACCAAAGCTCACTGCTGTGCCCTGGCAGAACCAGGCAACTCCTAAGGACAAATTTAAACATACCAATTCCTTTCAAGTCTAAGCTTGTAGTGATGGACTTCTCTTTTTGCTAATGTTCATCTACAGAATAAGCAGTGCTTAAGTACTCTTCCTGTACTACTGTCATTCAGCCAAATTCCAGTCTTGCTACTAGTTTTCAGATCAGTTATGGCTTAATCTACACTGTCAACATTTGGCTTTGCTGGCAATCAGAAGGGTATACAATACAAACAGCAAAGCAAAGTTACTCTTTAGGGACCCAGAAGGCCCAGAAGGAGATTTCAGTGTGAAAGGTTATGAAACATAATGCAGCAAAATAACCTGCAACCATTACTAAGTAAACAACAATCTAATTCTTTAATAACACGTGGGGGGGAAAAAAAAAAAGCCCACCAAATCAAACACATCGGGGTTTTCGAGGAACCACTTGATACAAAATCTCTCATACCCCATTGCATTAAAACACATTTGTCAAAGCAGCTCGAATTGTCTTGTTCCCACTTCAGTATTTCAACTCTGGGCTGTACCCAAGAACCCAGGTACTGTTTTTATTAATTGCACTCTTGCTCCTTAGCTCATTTATTTCTTCCACTCTTCAGAATGGGGGAGGCAGTGGATCTGCAAACTTCCCTACAGACCTGTTGCTAAGTGACAGCTACACACGGTCCTGGGGGGGAAAAAAATGGTCGTTCATTTGTACGGCCAAGAGATAAATAACAAGCCTCATCCAAACACATTTCAACAACAAGCCTCCTTCCATCCCCAGTTTTCCACCACCCTGCCCGCACACTGCCGGCTCCAGACGCGATTTCACGGGCCCTCTGCAACTTACTTTTAAAGATCACGGGGAAAACAAAAGGACAGGGGGAGTTTGCCGCCCTTGCTGTCTCCTCCGGCAGGCACAGCTGATGGCATCGCTGCCGTGCCCTGCCCGGTGCGGAGCCCCCCAGAACCCGCATCCACCTGCAGTGCTGGCGGTGCCCTCGGAACACCCGCACCCAGCCGGTCCCCACGGGCTGCTCCAGCCCTGCGGGCACACACTTCCAAAAGAACGGCGAGCCCCGTTTCTTCTAGCAGAACGCCTTTTTTTTTTTTTTTTTTTTTTTTTTTTTTTTTTACCCACTGTCCGCTTGCCGTTTAGAAAGCGCCATTTGGCTTTTGTTTTTCATTAAGTCGTTCGCACGCCGCAGGTTAACTTTTTGCGCCGCGGGTTCCTCGTCCCGAAGTGAAACGCACGGGAGGAAATTAAAAAACAAACAAACAAACAAACAAAAAAAACAAACACAAAAAAACCACCCGCGTCCTGCTGCTTTTCCCTTGCGCTTTTCGCAGCCTCCCTCGGCCATCCTGCGCTGCCCGGCGGGAGCGCCGAGCAAGGGGCCGGTCGGTGCCCGGAGCGGCAGGGACGGGGGGCGGACCGCGGCCCCGCCGGGCTCCCCCCGGCCCCACGCCGTCATTCCATAGCGGATTCCATGGAAATGCGGCCCCGCTGCCACCATTTCGCCGGGCGCTGGGGTGGATCTCCGGGATCCACCCGAGACAACAACGACAGGCAGCAGAGCCGACCCTCGGGTTCCCCCAGGGGAGGGCACCGGCCCCCGCCGTGCCTCTCTCCCCCCTCCCCGCCGCCGGTGTCACCGCGCCGCGACAGAGCCCCCGGCGCAGCCCCCGCCCTTCCCCGCACGGCGGGCGGGCACGGCGGGCACTTACGGCGCCGGGCAAGGTGTCTCCGGTCGGTCGGTCGGCCGGCGGCGGCCCCGCTCCCTGTGCCGGTGCCGCTCCCGCCGCTCCGCTCCGCCCGCGGGGACACCGCGGATGGGCTGCACGGGCTGCCGGGGCTCCCACAATGCCGCGCGCGCCGCCGCGTCACATCCACCGCCCGCCCCTCGGTCCCGCACGGCCCGGCCCCTCACGGTCCCCTCCCCGCGGTGCCCGGGGGGCTCCTCCGCCTCACGGGCAGCTGGCCCGGCCCCGCTGCCTGCGCGGGGCTGAGCGCTCGCTCCCACGGCCTCCGCAGCCGCTCCCGCCCGGGCCATTGTGCACAAAGGCGGTCGCCCCCAAAGCCTCCATGGCCCGGGAGTGCAGGGCAGGGCAGGGCGGGGGTGCGCGCCGCCTTCCCCCCGGCGGGAGGTGTGTGGTTCGTGGAGGGCAGAGAGCGGCCGGGCGGTCAGGCGAGGCGCAGGCACTCTGTGCACCGCGCTGTACAAAAATGGCTCGGTGCCATCTCCCCGGGGCCGCAGGTGGAGCCTTCGGGAGGGTCTGCGCGTGGGGTGCCCTTGAGCTCACCTTGCGGGGTTGGGAGCCCCGAGTTGCCGCTGCCCAGACCGGGGTTCAGCCCCTCACCACGCTCCCTTCTGCCTTCTCCAGGTGCCTCGCCCGCCGGCTGCCACCGGGAAAGAGGAGCTGCCACCGCGGGTCTTGGCTGCAGGACAGACAACTCACAACAAAGTGCCACTGCCCTTACAATGGTGGGACTAGGGGCAGCTGGAGTTCTGAATGCCCTGAAAGATTCCTGGCTTGCCAGTGCTCCCAGAGTCTTCCACTGCTCCCACCCGAATGGAGCATCCTTTCTCTTCAGTGCCCAAAGCGGGATGCCAGCCCATAACCTCCTCCCCAGTGTCCCTTGCTGTTCTTTCACGGGTAGAGCTGTAACAGCTGACAGTGACATAATACCATTGCAGCTACAAACAGCTACTAGAGGTCAAGGAGCTTCTTTCCTGCTCTTCTCATCAACCACCCTGCGCTCCATCTCTCCTTATTTTGCTCAGTGTCAGCACATCATCACAGTGCCTTTATCATAAAAAAGAGCAGGAAGAAGGTGGTTTAAAGGAACAATGAAAAACAGGGACGTGGGGGCAGCCTTTGTAAAAGATGTGGGGCTGGTCTGAGAAACATCCCTTCAAAAAGGGGTCTGTGTTTTTACACCGCCAAACTCGGTGTCTCCCAGGACATCTCTCATTACCTGTCAGTGCAGCGCACGGTCAAATGCAGCCTTGTCCTGACTGTGCTCCCTGAGTGCTAATTACACCCTGAATGCCGTTCAGTGGGGCAGTTTTGCTTAACAAAGACTCCCTGCTGGGTAAGTACCCTATAGTCCCCGATTGCCCTTAACCCAAGGATATGGATACAGTCCTTACTGGGCCATCTGCCGTGGCTCCTCCTTCACAGCTGAGGACACGCTCTGCTTTCGCTGTGTTCTCATCCACACACAGCATCTCCCTCCCACCTCCCTCTCCTCCTCTGCGTTCACATCACAGCTCTGCTCCCTTGTGCTGCCCACACGAAAACCCTTCCCGTGTGCTGTGCTGAGCACCCAACAGAACTGGTCCTCCAGTGCTTGGCTCTTCCCACTCTCTTTTACTGTCACCCACACAAGTTTTATTTAAATTAAAAAAAAAAAACAACCAACACCAATATGTCTGTTGATGTGAGCAACAAAGGCTCATGCGGAATTTAAAGAACCCACAACATTGTCTCGAGGGGTTGATGGAAGGCTAAAAGGTGTAGGGAGCTGGGCTTTGGAACTTGATGATCTTTAAAGTCCCTTCCAATCCAAACTATTCTATGATTCTACAGGGGCAGGTAGAAGGAGCCCTCTGGGAGAGCAGTGTAGGTCACTCTCTATGCTCTTCTACTATCATTGCTCACTTTGTCTGGTTTGAAGGGATTCTCTGGATTTCGTGCTTTTGAAGAAAGCCTTCAAAACACCATTGGTGAGAACTTCTGCAGTGGGAGCTGCCTGAATTTGCAAAGGGCCTGAACAATTTTGTCCATGGAACAGGAGAGTGCTGTTGATCATTTTCACTGTTAACATTGACTGGCTCACCTCCCACCAAAACACAGATTCATCATATTGCACATCTGCTGGGTCTACAAAGAACACCCATTTTGAAAGCACACACAGTGTGTGTCACGACTGTCTGGAAGTTGCTACAAGAGCCTGAGAAACTGCACCACGTGAACTACCTCACTGAAACAAGCCTTGGCTTAGATTTTATTCCCTTTGCCTGTTTAGTGATTTATTTATTTATATAAAGAATGATAAAAAGCACCTTTTCAGAGCTCCTCTGTCTTCGTGATTAATATAAACAGTTCATATTCTTACATTTTTGTACTCTTCTGTTTGACACTCTGACTCTGCAATCAATTTTAGCAACCTCAAGAGACTATTTGCAGAAGATAGTTCTGAGTGATTGAGAATATAAACACTTAACTTGTTTATGCAGCAGAGATGATGGAGAAGGAAATATTGCCTGGGAGGGGGCAGAGCAGTGTGGGAAGGGTTGTGGCTGGTGATAATCCTCTTAAACTTAGATAAGTGTTTTCACTTCGGGACAGCTATCTTAATTCTGAATGCGTCACCCCATTTGTCACTGGTGTTTATTTGTTGTGGTGTGTTTATTGGACACTGAGAATGCACCTCCTTGGTTACTGCAGCCTTCTGAAATATCCCTGTAGGATTCCTTGTGCCCTGCCAGCAGATCCCTGCTCTTTTCCTTCCACCTTCACCTGCTCAAAAGAACGTACATATTCCTCAGACACGGAGCTGTTTCTCTGAGGGGGCTATCTGAGCCTCCTCTCTCTTTGCAGAGTACATAATCCATCTTCTGAACTCCCTGCCTTCAGGGTACACTCACACCCATGTGCCTGTGCTGTGGGTCATGCTGCTGACATTCTGGCATTCCCCCTCAGATGGGCACAGTGACGCTCAGAGCTCATCTCACTCCTAACGCAGCCCACAGCCCTGGTGCTGTCCCAGCAGAGCATTAGCTGTGATTCCAGAGGCCTGTCCTGGCCTTCAGGGATTGCAGTAATCCACTGTCATCGGTACCATCTGAGAGATGACGCACTGCAGCACTGGGGGGGGTGTGGGGCAGGTCTGTGCATTCACTTGCTCTGGTTTCCAGCCACCAGAAAGACACTCAGCTTCCCTATAATTCAAAATTAGCCATCAAGATCAGGAACTTCTGCACCTGAGACTGACCACAAACTGCTGCTGGAGCCACGGTGTGTTTGGAGCCTGTTTTGTGCAATGATCTTACTGATCCCTCTTTGTCTCCTGATCTAGACCACCAGAGAGTTGCAGTTTGGTCTCAGCACAGTTCAAAACCTGACAGCTGGCCTGGTTGAACCGAGCTGCTGCTTTACACTCAGCCTCTATCTGCCACAGGTGAACAGGATTAATTCCATTTTCAAACAGTCCCTCTTTGCTTTGACATCCAGGTCATGACTAAAATGATATTTGTGCCAACCAACTTTTTCAAACATGTATACCATTTTAGTAATTTTCTTCTAGAGAAATGCCAACTGTGGCAATTTTTATCAATACTTCTACCCCCTGCCAGAAAAGGTTCAACTGCTTGGAAAATATTTTAAATAAAGTGTCACTTCTTAAAAATAAAGTCTGTAAAATCATTATTAATCTGTAGATAAGGGATAATATTAACCTCCAGTATAATGCATTTCAAAACCTGCTTCTTCTAAATGAAATCTAAGTGCTGTTTTGATTTATAAAACCAGCAGTTTGACACAGTGACATCAGGAAATGTAATTGCTTGTTTCCCAGCAATATGGAAGAAGTGGGATATGAAATAGGCCTGAGACACCCTGGAGCAGCAGGGAACAGGCAGAGCTGTGTGGCCACAGCTGCCCCCAGCACAACCTGGCTTCAGGTTGTCCATTAAGCAAATCAGGTCACTCTTTTCTGATACTCCAAAGGACCTCTTGCACTGCTGCATTTCTAATGTCAAGTGGCTGGGGAAAGTTCTGCATTATAGTGCAAAGAAAATATTAAATCCAAGAGCTATGATTTATATTATTAAGTCAAGGAATTCAAAATTACATCCCATGCTGATCAGCTCAATGGTTCCTGGTAGCTGGGGTAAAGCTTGGCAGATAGTCATGTAGTAATAACTTACATTTCTTATATTTAGTTATTAAATCCCGTTGCTCCCCAACATTAATTTTCCATGTAAGCAATAGCTGTAGTTGCCAGAGGGATTTTATGTAATTGCAGATGGTAGGAGACATAGTTGGTAATTGCAGAAATGCAGAGGGAGATGTCCAGGAGATGATCTTCTATTAAGATGTGGCCGTTGCTATGGAATACTTTCCTAACTGCTCTTCTGCATGGGAGTGCTATGATGCATCATTTCATATAAGAGGTTATTTTTAAAGCAGACCCATTTCTTTGCCTGCAAAAGCAAAATCAGATCACCTCTCTGGGGAATATTAATTGAAAAAGCTCCTGTGCTGGACAGCAGACATTGTATAGAATATAGTTCATGAAGGAGTCAAGAGAACTGGAGCCCACCACAATATGAATTTCAGCACGTTCATGGCAAAAGTGGTGCCAGGTGACGTGGTCAGCCTGGGGTTTGCTGAAGGACCCAAGGGGTTCTGGGAATGCAGTAGCTGCCTGATTGCTTTGTGAGAGCAATTTCCATCTCCATCCCTCTTTGGGAATCATGGAATCACAGAATAGTTTGGGTTGGAAGCAACTTTGAAGCTTCCACAGATAAGGACATGCACAGTTTCTCTGAGTAACCTGTGCCAGGGCCTCCCCACCCTCACAGGGAAGAATTTCCTCCTAACACCCACTCTAAATCTCCCCTCTTTTAGTTTAAAACCATCCTCCCTTGTCCTGTCACTGTCTGCTCCTGTAATAAGTTTCTCTCCATCTTTTGATAAGCTCCCTTTAAGTCCTGAGAGTCCACAATAAGGTGTCCCTGGAGCCTTCTCTCCTCCAGGTTGAACACCTGTAACAGCACAGTTAGTGCTTCCTGGAATAGCAACCTGGAAATAATCCCTGTGCCAGGACAGTGGAAACATTTAATTCATTAGCACACACGACTGACAAGTTCTGGTGCATGATTTGTTAACCTAAAAATCGACATGTCAGGAGGTGTCTGTGTGGTGACTGGAGAACGTGAAGTTTTTCCCATGACACCAGCAGGAAAACTTTAAAATGGGGAAGAAACAAAGCAACATCTCCCTCTATGGGAATCACCTGGACTGCACTGCTCTTACTAAGTCATCTGATGGCATTTTTGTCTACGAAAAAAATGGCTTATTGAAAGCACTGGGGTGAATATCAGTGAGAAATGGGCCAGGATGTTTGTTTGGAAGTGCTTAGAGGGTTATTCTGAAGCTTGTGGATTAACCAGGCAAGCAGAATTAGTCTCAAGTGTCAGTTGACCTGCCCCACAAATTGAGCCACGGAGAGTGAAGCATTCTCTGGGTATCAGTTGTGGGGAATACTTTCCAAACAGTTCATGTAATAGAAATATGGTCACATAAACTGTATATTGGGTAATAAATTAATATGAAATATGAATATGAAATAAAATGAAAATCTACGTCTTTCTATGCACTTTTTGGGAAAGGAAATAGTTTTTGATGACTTCCTGAATGTACTCATTGTTGTCAATAACCCTCATAGTTTGGGAATATGCCCTCTTAAATTAATTTTTGATTTTCCTGTATGCTGTGCACTGAATCCTCAGAGGTTTCTGTCTCATTAATATCATAACATTTTTCTAAGGTCTAGCCAGTTTTGAGGAAATAAAAGATGTGTAGTTTTATGCTAAATTACCCTTATCACACATGGAAACATTTACTAGAGCCCAAGATTTCTCCTGAATGCCCCTCATATTCTGAAACTGCTCTATAGATTGTTTTTCCACTGAAGTTGCTTTTTCGGTACTAAAATTAAAAAAAAAAAGAAAAAGAAAAAAAGAAAAAAGAAAGAAAGAAAACAAAAATCCTGTTTTTCTTTCGATGTATGCTTTTGTAAAAGGGAATCCCAAGAGAAGTAAATGCCAGCTCTGCACCAATCTTAACCCTCACTGTCACACGTGTGCATCCTGTTCTGTGTGCATGTACAGTTAGTGAAGTCCACTCCTCTACAATTACTTGAAATATATCTCTGGAAACTGGATTTGGGAAAGAAAAAAACAACATCTGGTCGCTCAAACTACTATTCCAAGCCTTCTTCATGAAATACATTCCTTTTTTTTAAACTTTTTTTAACGTTTTTTGCTTCTCCTTAGACCCATTTGTGTTTCTGGGCTGTCGTGGCCAGCGCTCAAATGTGATTAGTGATTTTACAAATCTGATCTCTTAGACATGTTTCAATTAAACAGAGCTATAGAGATCATTAATCACTTTAGAAACTCTTGTCTGGTATTCTTCTTAATGGGATGAATCGTAGATCTTTCTTAAGCCCCTTACCACTGGAAGGGGAGCATCCTTAAGCCCCTTCGCCATCTGTATGTGCAGACATGATGCCATTAAGGAGCTCAGCCAGCAGGTGGAGTTTAAATTGCATTTAAACAGCAGTTTTAGGCTTTGATTAAGGCTTATCTGGAGCTGTGCTACTGGAAATGTCTCTTAGAGACACTTCTGGGAGAGCGTTGGGTTGTTAAAGCTTCTGTCAGCTGTCAGGCTGTTTATACACAGACCACTTGCAAGTGCAAAGGTGCCACGTACAGTTCATTAACTTGCTTGCCTCGACTTTGGAATAATGTGGAGGAGTGATAAAGAACTGCCATTATGTGTAAATTAAAAAAAAAAAGTCATCTGTCATTTTTATATCTACCTGAACAGACATGAAGGGAGAAGGAGCACTCAGATGAACCCCATTCCCAATTTAAACGTTTTTATTTTTTGCCTTGATGGCAAAAAAATAGGATTAGGGTAGGATTAGGGTAGGATTTGATGGCAATGCTTCGCTGGAAGCTGCATTAAGCACTGAAAGAGATGAAAGGGTCAAGCAATATCTGACAAAAACCATAATGCTGCACTGGTAGCAATGGGAGGTAGATGAGAGAAGGGTTTATTGCATCTGTCACTGAGCTTTATTATGAACCTTCTGCTGAACAACAGCCAAAGTGAGAGAAACTGGAGCTGGCCAAGCCTTCTGAGCAGGATATGGCTATGGCTGGCATCTGCCTGGGAATGGAGCCAGGCTCCAAGGCTTGTACCTCCAGCTCAGAGAGGAACCCTGCGGTCTGGCACCACTTTATCTTGCAGCTCTGAGCCCTGATCTGAGGTTAAAGACAGGAACTGATTGATAAATGCTGCTGTCTGATAAGCTGTTCTGCTCTGGAGGCAACTTCTGCTGTTACCCAGAAATCAGTGTAAGAAGTGTGTGAGAGTGGGAAGAAAAACAACGATGGGGTTTTTGCTTTGGCTGATGGAGTTGTGAGCGGTACTGGCAGCCAGGGAAGTCCTTATGGCACAGTTTTCAGGGGAAAAAAAAAAAAAGAAAAAGAAAATGTTACACTATGCTGTGGTGGTTTGAAGGGTGAAATTTTGCAGTCTTTTGGCCAGGAATGGTTTGCAGAACTGGAGTCTATAAAATCTACAGCCCTACTGGACACAAAACCGGGAAAGGGAAAGCAAAGCAGACGGGCAGCTCAGGGCCTGCCAGGTTAGCCTGACTTCCTCCCAGCTATGCAGGAGAAGAAAGGGAATTGGCAGCCATGGAAAGCACATGATGACACAACCCCATTGCTGCAGAGACAATGTGGATTACGGGCAAAACACCGCAGAAAATGATACAGATGGAAATTTCTGTTGTAGAGGCTACAGGAAAAACTACAGCTTTCATCTAAACCAGGTCAGCCCTGCCCTGGTGACACTAAACCTGTGACAAAGGACTCAAAGCAGAGGTGCAAAGCACCACAAAAATCCTTTTGAAAGCAGATGACACAGGCTGGAATAAAACTGCTGGAAAATGCCCATGTGTTTGGAAGCACTGAAATATTTTTGGTCTGAAAACACGCTCATATACTCAAATCAGAATACCTTAGGTGAGAGAAAGGAATAAAGGAAGCTGTTAAATGAATATCTCAGCACCCATAAGGGATGCAGCACTTGGGGAGCAGATGGACAAACTGCACCAGACCCAGGTAACATTAAATAAAACCCAACCCAGAATTTACTACCAAACACCCTCAGTTCAGCGAATGCATTTCACCTGGCAAAAAGGAGAGTTTTCTCCATAGTAAGTGCCAAAGAAAGGAAATTTGGCAACTGCAGCTGGAGCAGGAGGGCTGCTGTGGCCACGGAGGGTGTCATAAATAACTGCAGGAAGCGTTCCAGGAGGCAGGTCATCCCTGCCTGGGTGGGCTCAGACAGACAGCCCCGCTCTATTCCTGCCGTCTCCAAAAATCACCGGCGCTTTGCTGGCCCCCTCAGCAAACCTCAGCAATCCAAAGGCCTGCCTGGTGTGCTTTCTGCCACGGCACAAGGCTGGCTTTGCTGAGCTAAGGATCTGTTCCAGAGCTGGGTCTGCTGTTGCCGTTTCACATCATCACCCTCTCGTGGCTCACCAGGAGCCGATGCTGAGTCAGCAGCTCGCTCCACAAAGACTTCTCAAAGGAAAGCAGAGAAAATGTGTGGCATTCCACTCCTGATGTGCTATAAACTGCCTTTCCAGCCTCGTGGGGCAATGCTTCATGCCTGATGGCAGCATGCTTGTGTGCTGGGGTGTTTGCCAGTTTGGAAGGGAGCTACAGACATAAGGGAAGAAAAATATGCAAAGGATGAAGGCTGAGCTACTGGCAAGCTATAAACCTCCCTCAGCTATAAGTGGAAAATTCTGCCACGATCAGGCTATTTCTTTTTTAATTAAATAAACTTTTCTTATATTTCTGTTGGACCCGATGGTCTTAGTGGTCTCTTCCAACCTAAACCATTCTATGATTCTATATTATTTCTTTTTTCTTCAGTTTCTAAACAAAAGCTCCCTGCCAAGGTATGGGGTATGAGGTCAATGGGATGCACCTGAAATCAGATGGGATCCCATGAATAATGTGCTGCTTGGATTCCCACATATTAACTGCAATATTTTCAGCACAGTGGTTTTTATTTCAGGCATCAAAAGAAAAGAGAAGGGAAGGAATTCAAAGTCAAGGACGGTGATTTGCTATACAAGATAAAAGAAGGGATGGTGAGGTAACACAGGATTTCACCTTTCACGTTGCATCTGAACCTCAGTCTGCAATGAACTCCGGATTTATTCGGATTTGCTGTGTGTTCTCTGTGATCTTGTCCTTCACTGCCAACATATCAGCCACTGGGAGCAAAACTGCTGCCAGAGTATTGCAAAACTGGCTCTATTGTCATGTCTTTCAGTGAGGGTCAAACAAAGTTTGGGGGTTTTGCGTTTGCCAGGGTTGAGGACTGTTTGGACAGTCACCTCGAGACCGTCACAGACACAGCTTGGAGAGGCCAGTGCCCTTTCATGGATGTGCCAAAAAGATGGCAAATGGCAGGGAGGCTGGGGAGAGCGAGCCTTCACTTCATTAGTCACTAAATTACGACAGATGGTTTTAAAATGACTTCATCAGCAGCGAGGCTTTGTTTGGTGCAGAGCTCCCTGCCATCACCTCAGGCCGCAGACAAAGCAGACAGTGGGTGTTTTATTGTTACCACGGCTTTGCCGACTTCTGCCACTCAGGGGGAATCAGGAGGGAGGAGGGCAAGGTGGGGAACGGCTGTGGAAGGGGATTATAGAGGATCATCACCTTTGGCTTCTTGGAAACTCGTGTTTTTTTGTGAAAGCAGCCGTTGTTTCTGTGCAGGAGCTCCTGCTCTTGAATCGTGCAGCTTGAAGCGTTCAGGAGACCTCTGGGAGCTCATCACCAGGGGCTATTGCTTTTTTTAGGCTGTTCTCCTCACAGTGAAGTGTTCCCTCCTGCTGCAGAGAGCAGTGTGCTTGCTGTGGCTGTGCTGGAGGCTGCTGTGATGCACACACAGCTCTGCTCTGCCACACTCCTCCCTTGAAATCCGGGAAGCAGCTCCCGGGCCACGAAAACAGTGGTTCAGATGGCAAAGGGGACCCCCCCAGTTTTGCTCTCTGACTGGAGTAATTACTGAATTCAAATGAGGAGATTGTGGCCAGTTTGCAGTGGGTGAGAATGGCCACTGACTGTTTTGAGGAGGGGATTACAGCATGAGAAGCAAAGGGATGGAGCATTGCAGCTGGAACCAGCAGATCTGAGCTGCTGAGGCTGCAAGAGGATTCACTGGAAGAGTTCGGTGATTTTACCAATTAAATACCTCTGTCAGATATCCTGAAGATGTGTATTTTCTCATTAGGCAAGACTTGCAGTGTATCACATGAGGCATTTACTATTTTGCTTCATACTTCTCTTTGTCAGTGCTCTGGATTGTGTGAAAGGTGCTGGAGTAGCACCTGGCTCCTGGACTCCCATGCAACTATATTAAAACATTTAAATGTACAACCCTGATGACTGTACTTTGGTTATCAGAGAAGCTTTCAGCTATAAAAGAAGAATTAATGTAATTAACCAAAAGTTCAGTATTAAGATAATAGGGGAAACCTGCAGGGAACGTAGCACAAAGTGAAGACACGGGGCAGTGATGGAGTGTGATTGTGTCTAGGACTTAGTCTGTACTTTCAAGAAGAAATAAATTCTGAATGTAGCTACAGAGCTGGCAGGGAAATGGGAATGAAGGGATGGAACAGTTTCTGTTGGAGTCTGGCAATAAATAGTAGGAGGGTTAGAGAAATTGTGAATAAGTCCAGTATTGTACTGCAAGTTTAAAGGTGCAGAAGGGGAAGAGTGATGTGACAGAAGGTCACATCCCATGCACAGCCAACGTGCCAGGACATCCCTGGTTTGCTCAAGAGATAAAATATTTGGGACACACTCAGACCTTTCCCAATCCAGAGAGGTTTCGAGTCTCACCCATTTCACAGTTTGGTTGATGCCCATATATGAAATTATGAGGAAAATGAGATGATGGAGCTGGTGCCTTTGGCATCCCAGAAGACACTCATTATGGCTTTAGGCAGCTGATGGCAGGATAATGCATGTGCAGCAAAGATTTTCAGATGGCTGTCAGGAAAATACGGGGGCAAACAGAGTTGTTAAAGAAGCAGAATTAGTCCAAGTCTTCTCTTCATAGACCTCTCAGCAGTGCTGTCATTCAGAGTGACAGCTGAAAGCAAACCTTTCTCTGAGGACAGGAGGGAAACCAAGCTGCATTTTCCTAATGAGAGAGTCATCTGCTCAGTGGATCTGGGCAGACACGTTGCAGTTCCACCTTGCAGGAAGCAGTGGTTTCAAGACACAGCCTTTTCATTCACTGTGGATTGAGAGCCCTGCCACCCAAAATAAGTCTAGAAAACAAGGATACTGTTTTTCCTTTTTGATTTGTTTCTGGGTTTTTTTTGGCTCATTCTTTCTCAGAGGCATTGACATGTTCTGTAGAAATGGAAAATGGTATCAGAGAGGTAAAGTTGTTTCAACTTAAAACAATTAAATGCCTTTTTGTGGCAAACCTGTGCTGCTGTTCTGAGCAGGCAGCTGCCTCTGAAAGGCATCTGAGCCTTAGCAGGAGAGTTACTTCATGATTTTTTTTTTTACTTTACTTCAGACCAAATTTTCCCTCCAAAGAGACTATTAAAAAACTTGAACCCAAAACATGCCAAGGTTTACATTAAACGCTGGAAACAAGTGAAAATCAAAGCAGAACAATGTGCAGGTTCCCTCTGCATGTCTGCAAATGAACACTCACGAATCCCAGTGATGGCCAGATGAGCTGTCCAAGAGGTGGACTCCAAGGTTTGAACCCACCAAAGCCTAAAGCTCTGCTACAAAAGGCAATAAAACCAGTTTGCTTTGGTGTGGTCCCATTTCCAGGCTGAGAGCAAAGAGAATGTACAGTGAAGAGGAAAGAAGTTTCAAACTGATTAAACTGGCTTCAGAAATGTAAATAAGCAATTATACTGATTGGAAATATATGGCACTGGGTGATCCATTTGGAGCCCAGCTCCACAAAAACAACGGTTCTGCACCCTCTGACACCCGAAAACAACGTGCCCGTGGTATTTAACCCCAGGGACACTCTGAAGGTTGCAAACCAGCCATGTTAGGGAGATGTTCAGTGCTTAACAAGGTGCAGATTGTGTCTGCTGCCATCGTCATTGCCCTGTGCAGTCCCACTGGTCAGTGCCTTGCCATGCTGTGAAGGCACCAGAACTGCTGGGCTGGAGTTCCGTGTGAGAAGAAAATTACAGCTGGGATTTTTATTATCACCTCACCACAAGCTCTATTCCTATGATTCATATTGCTTTAAGAGATTAGTTTTCTTTACCATTTAACCTTTCTCAATATTGCTGCCTGAACCAAATTTATGTCTCGGATAAAGCTATGTCCTCTTTTTATTGAATCCAGGTACTTTTCATAATGAAACCGAGGTCATGTGATCTTTGATTGCAGTACTTGAAATTCTTTATTGAAAATGTATATTATGTATTTTTACGACATTAATGAAATGTCTCAAAATAAATGACAACATAAAAAATAATTAATGTCTCTGTTTGGCTCATTATCTCTTCGGGTTTGATTTGTGTTCAGAGCTGGAAGTTCATCTGATACATATAGATTTAGGTATTCCAGAGCACTGCCTCACAGCAAAATTCAGGACTGAAGAGAGATTTCATGAATGTGGCACTGGATTTTTTTTTTTTTTTATTTGCTTGCAAGTTCCTTGGGTAAATTGCATTCTGGTCTGTACAGGATGTTATTCCACCTTCATCACCAGAGAGTATCTGAGTGCCTTCCAGCCAAGCATTATGTGATCCAGCTGACATCTGCTGTGCTAGTTCCCCCTTTCATCCTTACCCCAGCGTGTGCATGTTTTGTTGTTGGGTTCAGACCTACATGCTGCCATGTGTCAGTGTTACAGAAACTCATCTGTGCATCAAACACTCTTCTAAATAACTTGCATATTGATCCTGCAAGACCACTCTGGTTTATGGCCTGAGATTCCGAAAACTGAACTGGAGGTAAGAAACTGTTGTAATCTTGCAAGACAGAAATAATTATAAAATCCATCAGGATTTCATTATCTCTATGTATATTTTTATATTATTCCAGCATCTTGGAGATCTTTAACCATGAATTAGGCCATTTGTAGTGGAAGCTGCACAGTCTGTACTTTCAAATCATTTACAATCTAATTATAAGACAACAGATCTTGTCTTTTGATACATTAAACCATCTTAATGTAGAAAAATGATGCAATTGACTATTAAATCTAATAGACAATTTCTGAATGTCAGCAGAACTAGATTGCTGTTAAGTCTTGCAAGCAATTCCTATATGGATATTAATATTGTTGTTATTATTATTATTATTAAAAATAATAATGTGCTGTACAAACAGTGCCCAAAAGGTGTTTAAAAAGTCTCTCTGGTGCACAGCAGGGAGTTCAGGTGCTGTTCAGATTCCAGTTCAAACCCTCCTTATCGCTTCATGAGAGAAACCATCTGAGGAGGTATTTCAGGAGAATATGGAAGCACTTGAGAGACAAGCCCAGTGTTGGAGGACGATTGACATTTATTGACTTCCTGCACCATCTAGTGGGGATTAAAATTAATTGCTCTCATTTTATGAAGACTCTAAGCTGTTCAGGATGCCCGTGGCTTCCTCTCCCAGCGCTGAGAACGGCACTGGAGGAGCCAGTTCTGATCCTTTGCAGGGCCAGGCTTTGTTGGGATCCTCGGTGCCACCAAAGGCAGAGAATAACCATCATCACATCCAGTGACACACAGGGATCAACACACCTGGACTGAGGCCACAGGGACCTTCAGGAGCACGACTGGAGTGTCACTGAGCTGTGGGCACACACAGCACTGGGAAGCCAGGCAGATCTCCTGGCCATGGGGAGCAGAAAGCACAACAAAAGACCTGGAGAAAATATCTGCCCACAGTTCTGGTGGGCTCACTTTGTGGTTGGGGTGTTGGGGTGAATTTCAAGAGAACGGGTGTGATTCCTCCCTCTCTCTCATGACCTGGTTGCATTTAAGATCTGAGGCTGCCCTGGGTGAGTAGGACTTAGGAATAACACTTTTCATCCAACATGAAGTTTTTCAGGTTGCTCTGCAAACCGCAGAGGAGGAGCCAAGATCTGATCCTGCAGGTGGAGCAAAACCCACTGCTGTAACTTTATTATAAGGCATTTCCTTGACCATAATTTGCTTGATTATCAGTGAACAGGATGACATTAGGTGATTAAACTCCTAATTTTCTGTCCAGGAAACGGCAGCAGCTTTTTCTGTTGCTGGGCAACACAGATATGCTTTGAAATTTGGTTAAAGTAACGAGTGATAAACATTTTTAAATAGACATGATATGCTGACAGAGGCAATCCTAATTGCTATAAACAGCCAGGAGGCTGGAAAACCCCACCTACAGAATATAGTTTATGAATGAAAAAACTGCTCAGGCTAACTGCAAGGGAGGAATCTAAAGAAAAGCTCGAAGAAGGAGAGAGAGATCTCCTCCTCTGAGAAAGAACACTGATTATTTCCTATGATTGTGTTTGTTATTCCTGGTGCAGTCCTTGCTCAGTCCACCATTACCCTTCCCTTCTTAGGGCCTGTTTGCTGGACATGGTCATCCATGTCTGTGTGTGTCATCACACCAGTAAAGAAATCCCTCTCTGCTGGGAAATCGGTGCGTCATAGGCTGGAAATCTGGCTGTGGAAAATGTTCTTCACCGCAGAATTTCTCCCCTTCCAGACCAGGGCTTATCTTGACCTTATTTCTTGAGAAATAGGGTCCAAGTGGCTTTGAAATGCTGCCCTTGCAGCTTGACAAGTCTTCCTTTGGCTTCAGCTCAGCAAGGTCCCAGATGGACCCAGAAGGAGTTGGGCCCTACAGAGGCATCTGCTCAAGATCCTCCCCCTGGAGAGGTCCCAGACATCCCTGGGAGATGTGATGGTGACAAACACTTGTTTGTTTTCTTCTCCTTTATGTCTGACACTGCCTATCACTGACACCCTCTGCTTTGTCTGAGAGTTTGGAAAGATCTCTGCTGCCTTTCGCTGATCTTGATGTGAGGCAACTGGTGTGTCAAGTGTGCTGCTGAACCACTGAAAATACACATTGCAGCTGCCACACTCTTGCTCTCCAAACACAAGCATAACCACTGTTTTAAAACAGTGTTTTAAAAGCCCACCCTGCTTCTGCCTTCCCACTGATCACCACAGCGCTTTTTCCAGCTCAAAACAATTTCAAAGCTGATCCAGAAAGTCTTATTTCTCACCTCCCCCAGAAGGCAAAGGGCCTCCCACCACAGCAGCGTGATGTGACGTTTCCTGGTGGTTGGGATGCTGGGTCTGCCGTGGGTGATGTTGAAACACCTGTCTCATGGGTCCCATCAATAAAGGCCAACAACCCCTTCCCTGGGGAGGTCTCACTCCTGGGGCATTGACAGCTACCTGTTAACACAACCCCTGCCTGGTGAGCACAGCAAGCTCCCTGCTCTCAACAGTCTGCAAGTGTCTCTAGAGGCTGTCTAGCAAAGCATCTTCCTAGAATAAAGCACCCAGTTTTCACAGGCACTTGTGAATATTCACATTTAGATTAACTATGAAGAAAAAAAAAAAAAAAAAGGAATGTCAGCAATTCTGTGTGAATGTGATATTGAATTAACTTTTTTCCTTTTCAGCTCCTTTATTCGTGGTAAATTTTGCCAAAACATGCTTTAATTGTGTGCATTACTGTGACAGATCTGGCAGAGTTGTGAACAGAAACGACTGCAGATGCCGTGCTGAGCACATAGAAATGGAAACTCCATGAATATCCCTCTTAAAAAGCTGGCTTTAAGAACTTAGTTTACTTTTATTTGTTTAATTAATTAATCCAGGAGATGAGAGGCTGAAAGTGCTGGTTTGAAATGCCCCCTCTTGCTTTCCTCCATCAGCTCTGCCCACATGCCTCAGCCCTGACCTCCTTTCCTAATTCATGTCTGACCTTCTTTGAGGAATCACAGAATGGTTTGGGTTGGAAGGGACCTTAAAGACCATCTCTTTCCAAACCCCTGCCATGGGCAGGGACACTGTCCATTAAACCAGGTTGCTCAGAGCTCCAGCCTGGCCATGAACACTCCCAGGGATGGGGCAGCCACAACTTCTCTGTGTGTTTGGGCCAAAATCTCAGATATTTTTGCTGCTGAGTCTGTTGACCACAAGGAGAGGTGAGCAGTAAGCATTACAACCACTTCATAACCCATAAATAAATAAATATTAAAGATCCCAAACCTGCTCTGTTTGTACTTCGTGCCTGAACTCGGGAGGTTTCTTGGCTTTGTTGTTCACTGCTTTCCACAGAAAGATTGTCTGTTCAGCCTTATTGTATCCATCCAGCAAATACCTGCAGACATTGCTTTCTTTGCTTCTCATTTGGATTCTGATCACAGTCACAGAAAAAAAGCCTTTCTGGGCCTTAGGTGGGTGTTAATAACTAATGGGACCCCAACAAATCGCCTGAAACACAAAGGTGGGTCAGATGAATGGTTTGTGTGTAAGTAACTCCGGGTGAACCATCAGGTGGGAATTAAAATTTAATTTAGAATGTACTATCAGTGCTGCAGTGGTGGTGGAGGTGATTTACTTGATTGACTGCTGGTTTCTTTCACCTTTGCAAGCCTTAGGTTTTTACTATCTGAGGAAATTAAGGCTGAGTTGCAGCAGGAAATTCCCTGTACCCAGGTGTTTCTGGTTATCCCGTGAATAACTCGGCTGGTGGGGAGGCAAGGATTAGGATGGGATGGTTTGGAATCTAAATGATTCTCATTGCTCAGTACCACACATTGACATTCTGTCAGCCAAGGATGGGAAAATCCTACTGAGCTGGGCAACAGGTCCAGCAAGCAGAGATAATTTCATTGTTCTTTCTCAGTACTTAGGGTGGGAAACTGGTTTTATTAGGTTGTCCTGACTCGATGCACTGAATTTAAAAAACACCACTGAACTCTGTTGGGTTGTGATTTGAGTTGCCTTAATAATGCAGTTGCTACTCTAGTGCTCCTGTTCTCCAGCCTGACTTTGTGCTGATTTTCCTTCCCAGATGAAAGCAGGAGGGGCCCAACCTCAGGTCCACTGCTTTGCTGGGAGGTGGATCAGGCTGGAAGGTCTCCAAATGGCTGAGCTGCTCTTTTGTGAATGAACACAGTCAAAGCCAGTGTTAATTCAGGGATTGATGACCCTGTGCTGAACCGTGGTGCTGGTGAAAGGCTTCATAATTCAGCTAAGCAGGTGAACAGAGAAACAAACACACCTGCATGGAAGCAGTGCTTTCTGACCCTAAAATTCAGGATGCAATGGACACACCATGCAGTGGCAGGCCAGCTTGGTTGGCATGGAACACACACACTGAGTTCCCTTCCCTGCCAGGCTCTGGGAATGCAGCTTCTCCAGTGCCGTGGTGAAGAGATGGATGTGCCCATTCCTGGGGTGTGCAAAGGTTACCCAAACACAAAATTTGCTGTCTGCCCTGGGCTCAGGACCCTCCAAACTACGAGACCTCTTGGTCAACAGATCCCTCAGCAAGAGCTGAATAACCAGGAATAAACCTCCTGGAGCCTCAGGTACACTTCTCAAAATGCAAACTATGAGAATTCCCACTCCATTCCCACTTCAGCTACTCAGGAGAAATAAAGGGATTAAAAGAGGCAGAAATGTTCTTTCCTTTGCCCTAAGCTGAGGAGCCCATATCTCATGGCCTGCAGTGAAGCAGCAGCTGGCTCTGGCAGCCAGGCTTGGAGCAGGAACACAGGGAGAGAGCGAGAGAATCCTTTCCCCAAGCCTCCAGAGCTCTAATTCCTGCACACCCCTGGGCTCGGCTGTGTTGTCAAAGTGAAGTGGATGGAAACAGGATCATTTCCCTCAAGCAGTCATTAAGGAAAACGACTTCAGATTATTCAGGGTTTCAGGTGCTGCAGCAGCCTAATGGAGTGATAACCAGTTACATCTTCCTGGCCTGTGCCAGCAGACACAACCTGAGCTTTGTAAAACACCAAAGGTATCAGCTCTCCTCCAAACTGCAACTGAAATAGCCCCAGAACAGAGCAAATCTGTGCAAACCATCTTCAGTGCCAAATGGAAATGTAATTTGCAGGCATTTCTCAGCGGAGAAAGTCCTTTCCTACAGCAGAAGAAATTCAAGCAGCCACATGGAAATACTTTAATTTCAGCAGCAACCATCAGAGGAGATGGCTGCTGCAGATCATGGAAGCCAGGTAATTTAGCTCTGTATTTTAAATACGTGCAGTGCCAGGGAATATTAGAGATGTGGGATGTTGAATGCAGCCCTGCACCATCAGTGCTGCAGAGTTGGCGGGGGGGAACCAGAGCAAAGCTCCTCCTGAGCTGATTGATACCTTCATGGAGCCACAGCACGATATTCCAGCTGGGAGCTGGCTTTGGAAAGCCTGGGCTCTGCTGTTTGCCTCCTGGTCGTGAGTTATAAACCGAGCCTGGACGTTCCCACCTTCTCCAGGGTGTGACTCTGACAGTCAGCAACCCGTGTCTGCCAGGGGGTGAGCTGTGGAGCTGATGTCCCCTCCCAGCCTTCAGCCCTCCCTCCCTCTCTCCCAAGCCCCTACTTCCAAACCTGGGAATCCAAACAGCTCCAGGGGAGGTGGATTTTTCCACCCTGTTCCAGGTCTAATTTCTCTCTCAAACCAGTACCGTATATCTTCCCCCACCTCCCACTTGTCACTTTATGGCTTGCTGGATCTGTTTCCTTTAATGCTTGAAAATATACAGTTAAAAATCACCTTAAAATTTACTAATATGCCTTTTTATTTGAAAGGCTTATTTCCCTGAAAGGCATTCCCAGTCTCATTTGAGGGCATGCTCTCTAATATTAAACATTTTTTTGGGTTAAAAATGGGTGCACATCTGTTTGATATTTAACTCGAAACAAATGGTGAGAGTGGAGAACATAAGCAAAATTATGCTTCAGATAGCTATAAAAGGTCATTTTTGCTTTAAACTACAAAGGATGAATAGGGGCATATGACACACATAATAAAGGCAGAGATGGGTTTAAAATGCCCTCAGGCTGCTCTGAGGTCAGCTGCTAGCTCACAAGAAAAGGCAGATTTTGCCCCTCTCTTTTTTTTTGCCACCCAAAAGTGTGGATTGCAAGCTGGGATCTGTGTGCAAGGAAGGTCACTCACTCTCTGTCTTGAAACCCATCACATTTTTCTCTATCATTTTCCTCAGGGATACTGAACTCTTAAGCCTACTAATTAAGCAATTGGCTCCAAACTAACCCCCCTCTCCTCCTGGCTGAAAATTGGAGAAGGGTTTAGCCTGTCCAGCTAAAGAAACCATTGCTTGTGCTCTGCCAATCAGCAAAAAATATGTGTGCTCCTCTCTGGTGTGGACAGGAGGGATCCTGCCAGAGATGCTGAAAACAAGCAAAACTCGATCTCCCTGCAGTGGTGCCAGTGCAGCAGCTCTGGGCTTTGCTTTGGGCTGCAGATTTAGCCTGTGCTGAGCTTTTTGGTCAGGGCTTGGTTTGGAAACCACCAAAGCACTCCCCGTGAGTTTCGAAGGGGAAATGAAGCGGGAAATGGGCCATTCCTCATTTAGAGCTGGCACGGGACCAGACCAATGGGAGCAGATGAGGTTTGCAATAAAACCCTCCTGAAAGGCAAAGGGGTGCAGAGACAAGATGCTGGTTGTAATCTGGCTCCAGCCATCTGCTCCAGAAGCGCTGCAAGCGCAGGGCAGGGCACGACTAGCACCTTGTCCATAAAAGAGAGATGGAAACATCAGCTCAAATTTGCTCCTCAGGTGGCTTTTGCATCTGCCAGAACATCTTTTCTGCTATTAGAGACAGATTAGGGGAGAAGTATGGAACAAGAAGGTCAAAACCTTACATGTAGCTCCATCCCTCTAAGGCTTATTTGAAGCCTTGTACTTGTTTCTGTGCTGAAGGGGCAGAATTAGAGTCTTACTGTTTCTCTGTAATGTAATGCAACTTTTCTGAGTTAATTTTCTCCTTCTTCCCCCCAAGACACCGGTAGGCCCTTTATCCCGGTGGAGTTGTTTAAAGCTGATTAAATCCTATTGGCAAATCATGAGGTATTTCTCAGTTTTAGGCAGGAGATATGCATGCACATCTAAAACACTTGGAGCAGAAACTCAGTGCACTTTCTCATTATTCCTGAGCTTTGTACTTCCAATCTGCAATCACTAGAAAGCAAATTGTCCATAGCTCCATCCTGTCATAGATAGGTTGTTAATGGGAACCAGGTATCCTTCAAAGAACAGGACCATCAGGGATCATATCTGCTTCTCATGTCCTAGAAAACATTTCACAGTTTTAATGGTTACCCAAAGGGGGAGAAAAAAAAAAATTAAAAATAAAATCTGGACGATAAATTCAGGAGCTAGCTCGGTTACAGAGAGCTACAAACACATCCTCTGGCTGAAATTCCTCTTGTTAAAGCCCAAGATGCTGTGCTTTATCCTACCAGGCACACGAGCTTGCAGCTGCCCCCACGAGGGCAGGCTGGCAAACAGCCGACCCAGCTGCCGTGGTGACGGTGCCATTGTAAACCTTTATTTCTGTGTGCTCAGCGTGTATGGAGAGCGATCCCTTTGTTCCATATGGCTTCCACACAGCGGCACCGCATCCCGCCTAGGAGAGGTCAAGGAGTGGATTATCAGCGAGTGTTTCAAGTGGGGAATGAAGGGAGCCGGCGGGGCAAACCCGCACAAAGCCCGTTCTGTGCCTCTCGCCGGCGCTGTGACCTCTGGGGTTCGGTGTCTGTGTGTTCCGCCGCCTCTCCCTCCGTGTGCCAGCGCAGCGCGGTGTCAGCACAGCCTTCCCCTGCAAGGCTCCTGGAGGCAGAAAGGGAACAAAAGCCACCCTGAAAGCCTGGCTGAAATGTTTAGCTACAAGCAGGGAGGCCGGGAGCAGTGCAGGGAAGGGGATGTGCTCCCACCCCTGTTCCCATCCTCACCCCATCCTCCTGTCCCACTGCCCAGCACCCTTGAGACGGGCGTCACATTCGTTCACTTACAGTCAGCTGGGACCTCCCCAGTGAGCCAGCACCGATGATAAATGATGGAAAGTGGCTCAGGACCCTTGGGTGGATCCCATCTGACCCCATGGACCTGTGTGTGCAGTGGTGCAGCAGGTCACTGCCCATTTCCTACCCTGGTAGGGTATGCAAAATCCATAATTTCATTTTAATAACTCCCGACATGCAAGACCCCAGCGATCGTAAACCTCACAGAGTTATTACAGGCCACGTAAAAATCATATTCCATTTGAACATTCCTCATGTAATATCCCCACTGCAGGCAGCACTGAAAGGAAAGCTGTGTTAGCAGGGCTGTTCCTCTGGTACCTAATGAGTTGGCTTTGGCTGGGGATCAGGAGCGTTTGGAGGCCGCATTTTACATTGACCACGCAAAGGCTTTAGACATTCTGGACCAAACCTTGTTGTTTAATGATGAAAAGTTAAACTGGGGCTGAGGGGAGGGTGATCAGCTGGTTATTGTTGGGGAAAGGGGCAGTGCCAGGGGGAAATGTGTTTGAGTGGGGTTGGGGACACTGGACAGCGGCCAAGGGGTGAGGACAGAGCCTTTGGCATGACCCAGAGTGCTGATGCTTCAGGGATGCTTGTGGGGAAAATGCACGTTGACACCCTCTCTCTTCCTTCTGACATCATCTATCAACAGCAAAATAATTCCTCCTTCAGCCTGAAAGTCCTCTAAGTTTGTCAAAGAGGATTTACAAAAACACATCACCCTTGGAAGGGAGCCTGGGGTGGGGGGACAGGCGAGGAGGGGCTGTGTCACCCCTCCTGCTTGAGCAGCTACACCCAGGGTGGAGGCTGAGAACCCCTCTCCAAGGAGAGATTTCAGGCTGGGAATAGTCTGGAGTGAGCCAGAGAGTGGGGAATATGTGATCACTGCCATGAAAAGACAGGCTAAACAGAAAGGCAGGGATTGGTAAAACCGTGGACACATCAAGTAAGGAATGATCAGTCCTTTGTGTCCTAAAACAAAAGGAGGGAGTGCTCAGGGAAATGACAGGACCATCACTCCTGGACAAATACAAGTGCAGCAAGGTCCAGGAAGCAGTCCTGCAGCTGAGCTGCTGGGTGGGAAATGTGGTGTCCTGTCCTGGAACCTCAGTGTTGGGAGCCCCTCTGTGCCAGTGATTCCAGAACCAGGACAATCCTCCCACTCTATTCATCCTCTTCCTCATTTTTTTTTTCTCCCCACAGGCCTGAGCACCAGCCACTGTCAGCTGGTTCATCTTTGTGTGACCCACTGCAGACATCCTTGCATACTTCTGACTTTATTTCTACTTTGCCACTACTTCTTTGTTCACCCACGAAAACAGGTTATCATTCTCTGTAATTTTATGTGTCAGGAGGAGCAGATGCCAGCAGTGAAAACAAATCCAGAAAGTTCTTCCTTCATGCTCTATTTACACTGGATCATCTTCTGTCTGGTTTGATTTCAGTATCAATATTTTTCCTTCTTTACCCTGGTGCCATGCAAAAAAAAAATGGAGATAGAAAAAGGGATGGCATGATTATGTTCCTGTAAATAATGTTATGTTGACTCTACTATGCAGTACAAATAATTGAATTAAAAAGAAGTATTATTGACCATTTCTGCCTGGCAGGTCTGAAGCTCGTTCAGAATAATAAAAGCTTCTTTTCAGCTGAGTAGCCTGGAGTGTTTAACATTTCAGCTTTAACAGTGTGGCCAATGGATCTCAGAAACTGCAGATATTCAGTGCCCAGGTGCAATAAAAAAACCCTGCCAGTGGACTGTGCCTTTCCAAGTGCCCAGGTGGCTCACGCAGCATCCAGGTTGGCAAGAGAATTAAGGGCAGAGGAAAAATGTCTTTTTCCCCTTTCTGTACCTCCTTTGTTAGATTGTTTTTAAGGGATTGTGGGAAAACGCTTCACAGGTGGCATTTCACTCTACTGCTAAAATATGTCCAGTTCTCCTGCACCAGCAGTGTTGGCTCCTTCCCTGTGGGCAGTGAACAGCTGAGTTGCCTGAGGTCTGTCCCTGTGAAAATGCACAGAACCAGCTCATTCCTTTAAACTAAAAGGAAATCTTGGGAACCTTCCCTGCGTGGAGGATTCGTTCCTCACCACCCTGTGAGTGCAGGACAGCAAACACAGGGGAGACATCAGACCTGCACAAAGGATTTGATTTGCTTGATTTAAGCAGAGACCTCGGAGATCTGATTTAGGCTTCCTGGGTGAGACCCCTGGTGGATTTTTGCTGGGAGATTCAGGGCCCTGGAAGGTGGACTTTTCATCAAAGCGTTGCCAGTATTTTTGCGTCTGTCGTTTGTGACTCTTCTCTGCGTGACTCCAAAATGTTTACAAACTTCCAAAGGGTGGTGAAAATCTTGTATTTTCAGGGAGTGTATGATCAGTGCAGACATACATCTTTTCTCCTAGTCATGGTGTAACCAAATCAGTAAAATTTCCAAATTTTTCTGCATCATGTCATCATGATTGAAATCTGCAAGATCTGGAGCATTCCTTTATTATTACTGATGATTACTTATTATTTAACTTCCAAATGCCATCCGGATTCTGGTAATGCTCTCACCTGCTGATACCAGAAGAACTTGATGCTTGTTTGCTATCTAAACCTGTGATTGTAAAACATAAGAATAAAATGGGAGCAATTTATTTTCCAGATCAAATTTTCTCTCAGCAGGATTAAAACTGCCACAGCAGTAAAGAGTTTACAAACTCACTAAAGAACTGTAATAACTTCCCTTCTCGCTGCCGGGTCAAGGAAAGGTAAGACATGTTTCCAATCAGCTTGGAGCTGAACTCGAATTGTAGGGTTTATTTCACTTTAATCCATATGTGAGTTCATGTTAAAGGTAAGAGAAATCACAGGACTGCAAGCATGGAGCAGAGTTAATTAAATTCTGCAGCTCCCTTTGGAAGAAGCCCTGGCTCTGCTCTCCTGTGGAGGCTTCCAGGGTGCTCCTGAGGGCGAGACCAACTGGGAAAGGGCTCTGCTGGTGTGAGGGCAGCGACACGGGGACTTAGAGGGGCCAAGCACATGGAGAAAAACCTTCCAACACTGGGGAAATAGTTCTTTTTGCTGAGTTATACACCACAATAAAAGCTTCCTCCTCTCCCTTTCTCCTCCCTGGTCCAGAAAAAACCCCAGAAATTATAGTTCCTCAGCTGACAGGCACTGGGGAACTCTACAGAAACACGGCACATTCTCAGCTCAGACCAGGTGAGACCTTTCTCCACGTCAGTCCCCACTGCAGATGCTGCTTTTAGAAATGATAAATGTTTATTAGTCTTCCTTCTCTGTTTCCCACTTACTGTGGGAATTGGTCTCCTTTTTTTTTTTTTTTTTTTTTTTTTGGATTTCTGGTTTTCTGGCCCATCTTGTTTTATTTGTGTTCTGGAAAAGAGCTTCTGCTGAGTGGGAGAGACGATCCCTGTGCTTACAGTTAAGTCTGCATTTCACTGTCTTGCAGAAGTGGGGCCTGAGCTCTGGCCACTTTGCAGGATCAGGTGCACTAAGCCCTCACTTATCCTTTGGCAGGTCTCCTTCAGAGGGCTGGTGTGCAGCCCTGAGCCTGCACCTGGGAGGAGGTTCTTTCCTCAAGCCATAAATGCTTAGTTAATGTTCCTTTTCTTTTTTTTTTCCTTTCTTCCACATCTGAGATGTGTCTTGGAGCATCTCCAGTATTGACAGCAGTGCTGGGTGCAGGTTGAAATGGAGCAGGTTGCCCAGGGAGGTGACAGAATCCCTGGAGACATTCGAGGTCAGGTTGGGTGGGACTCTGAGCACCCTTATCTGGTTGAAGGCTCGTTATAGGAGCCTTAGATTAGACGACCTTTTAAAGATCCCTTCCACCCCAAACTGTTCTATGATTCTGTGACGTCCCTTAAACAAATTTATTTTTCCTAAGCTTCCCACAGAATGTCAATGAGAACATGAGTCCATTAAGCACCAGTGACAAATTCAGTGTCTTCTGACTCTTGGTGGCTTTAACAGGCCTTGGATCATGCCCTGTAAGATCATCTACCATTGGCAACTGGCCTTTCTAGGTAGCTGGGAGCTTCACCTCCTGCAAAAACTCATCTGTTTGACAAAGAAGAGCTGAGCTCCTGCCTAAGTCTCATTTTTCTGTGTTGTCCTGCTCAGATCCTTGCAACACTACTTGAAAGTTATTTGTCCTGAGGGCCACAGGTATATGAAGAGGCTTTTCTCACAGACTTCTTAACAGCCTTTCCCATTTCTCACCCTGGCTACTTAATTTTCCCTCTCTACAGAAATGTCCTTGGCTACTCCCAGGTTCTGTTCCCTGCAGTTTCTTTGTTGGCCAAATCAGATGCTCGAGTGCTCTGTGCTCCCTGCTTAGAGGTGATTTCAAAGCTCTTCACTGCAACTCTCCCTTTGTATAAACACTTCAAAATTACTTCAGCAAACTGAAATACTTGCACATCAGCAAAACAGCTTGTGGTGATCATGATGATGATCTTGTGTTCTGTGCATCCAAGTACCTTTGACTCAGATGGTGTTCTTTTATATAACAAGCTTTTATCTCCTAATAATTTCCTGACTGCAAATTCAAGCTTCTCTTCTGCACAAATTCAGAGGCACGAGCACAGTCCTGTTTTCTCTCAGAGTGTTTTAAAACAACAATTCTTTTCTTGTGAACTCTCATCTCAGACCTGGTGAGATTTTTTTACGTTGCTTTGGTCTGCAGAATTGTCCACTCATGGAAGCAAAGCTGATGCAGGTCATTACAAGCTTTTATTCACAGGTATAATTTTTGGGTTTTACCTTGATTTACCTGCATTGATCTATCAGTTCCAGGTTTGAAGCAAGAAGGCTCTTTTGTGAAAACATCCATAACTACCTCCATCCTACTTGGACCCCAGGAATGTGCAGTTCACCACCTCGTTGCAATCACACTCTCTCCTCTTTATGCTGGTGACTTTCCTTAGTCCCATTTCTGAGGTTAAATACCAGAAAAAAGGTTACTATCAAAAGATTCAAGGTGAGGAGGCTGACTCCAGACATTCAGCCTGAATCTCTGTGTGCTCTTGCAGTGAACAGATCATTAACTTTTGCAGTGCAGCTGCTGAGAGATGTCTTTAAAATACTTCAGCTCTCCAGTCAGGGTGATAACAGCTCATTAAAGCCCGGTGCCTGAGCCCCCTGTTCAAAGGGCTTTGGAGATCACTGCTGTTTCTTCCTTCAGTTCCAGCAGAACCAGGGAGGAAATGGAGCTGGGCTGACATTTTATGTCTCTGTGCAGAATGTGGTGACCTCAGAGTTGAGGCACTTGCACAGACACGTCCTGGACAAAAGCAATCAAGAGCTCATTACCCAGCACAGGAACCTCAGTGCCCATCGGGTTCAACTGGAAATGAACTTTCTGGGAGCTGCATTAGGAAGATAAATCTATAAGAGCTATTTAATATTCTGCAACAAACTGATATTTACATTTAAACCAGCAAAACCCATCCTTTTTCTTCCTTCTTCCCCACCACTGCTGCACCCAAGGCACTGCTCCTGAACAAGCCACTTCTCCTCAGCCTCCCCATCCAGGAAAACCACATGAAGAGCTGATGAAAGTCCACTTTATGAGCTGATTATAAGTTTTGTCATTACCCTGAGCTGAGTATGTTCATATTTGTGGCATGTGTTTGATCCAAGCTGGCCCTGAATCTTTACAGATGAGAGTTAGATGCTGATGGCTGCAGTGTTTGCTCCTGAGCTGCTCCACGGGGAGGAGAAGACTTTCCCCCACCAGCGGTCCCACACTTGTGCACACTCTGGCTTTTCCCTCTTACTGGGTATGTGGCTGAAGAGGAGATTTGCCTGATGGTTATGATGGGTTCCTGGAGGCAAAACCTGAGAGGAAAATGCAGATATTCCAGGAAGAAATATAGCAGGACTGTGTGTATGTCCAACTAGTGGAGGAAAGCCAATGAACGTGTTTCCCTGGGGCATCTTCAGGAGAGGATTTCAGCCTTGCTCCTTCTCAGCAGAGTGTGAATTATCTGGGATGCAGCAGGTACAGCTTGGACACAGCTCCCAGTTGCCCATGCTCAGAGATGTGAGTGTGGTGCTCTGTCTCCAAAGGATCCAGCTGCCATTCCTGGGGGATGAACAGCTCAGGGAGCAAGGGGAGCCCTCACAGCCTGCAGCTGCCCCTCCTTAAGCTGAATTTCATGCAGAGCTCTGGGATCAGTGCAGCTGCCAACAGGTTTCTGGGTGGAATTCCAGGTCTGGAGCAGAGCTTGAAAAGCATTAACCATTTTGTGACCTGGGTAATAGAGACAGGGAAGGGAAGAGGGAGCTCCTTCTCCCTACAGGGACCTGCAGCAGCTGAAGATGTCGGAGGGGCTCCACCCAAAATCCGTGGTGACTGGGAGAGGATGGCAAGGTGTCCTCATTGCAGCCCCTGCTTTCTGAAATGTGCTTCCTCTCCTTGGTCCATCACATCTATAAAACTCACAGGCAAGCTGCAAGGACCGTCTGTTTTCCAGGGGCTTCAGGGATGAGTGGAGCAGGGAGGAGGAGGAGGAGGAGGTGGCTTAAGGGCTAATTGAGGGTCTTGCAAGTGTGTCTGGTTTTCTTTGAGGGGAGAGTGGTTTTGGGCAGGCTCTGTCTACAGCTACAAATTGTAAGTGATGGGATATATTTTAGTGCATTGTGGGGTGGTTGGATGTCATGGTTAGACCTGACAAGGCTCATTTCACAGACCATGCTGCAGCACGGGACCATCGGGAACGAGGAGGGAGGGGACAGCCAGGAGAACAGCACGAGGCTTGGCTGGGCACCAGGGAACTTGCCTTGAGCTGGACTTTTGCCTTAAGCAGGATTTCCTCCTGACTTAGTTTCCCTCCCTTCCCTGCTCCCAGGCTGACAGTGGTTAGAAGGATGCAGAGCAAAAGCAGTTTCAAGGCAAAAAAAGCAGCGTGGTGCTGAATTGGAGGAGCCAGAATGGACAGAGGTAACCCAAGACTCACAGAAATTACGACTTCAAAGGCTTAAACCCCATTTTTTTCTATCTAACCAGTTGCCTCCAAAGATGACAGGGGAGCAGAACCTCTGATGAGACTATTGCCTTACAGAGGGTTGAAAACATATATTGTAATTATTTTCATGGCATTTTGTCTGAAACAACTTGAAATATGTTTCTGCAACCAACCAAGCTCATTCTTAACTATCCCTGCTACACATTCAGTGAGAATTTATAGGCAGTGTTAGAAGTGTTCCTATCCTCACCTACTGTTTGTGCCTGGAAAAAGAGTTGCACTTCCTGATGCTCATCATTTACACAGCCCTGTAAATCAGGAGCTGGGATGAGCACACATGCACCCTCTCCTGCACTGCCCAGAATGGCCTGGGCATGTTGATTTTTACCAAAAAGGTTTTTTTTTAACTTCTCTTGATCCCTCAGTCATCTGGGGAGGGGTCTGGTTTGGTCCCTGGCTGGAAAGAGCTGCAGAGCTGAGCAGATGCTGGGGGTTGTTTCCAGAGCAGGCAGAAACAGCCACTGGGATGCACTTGGCCCTGCAGATGCTTCAGGCAGCAGGATCTCCCTTCCTGTGGGGTGGGTTTTGAAATCCCTGAGGACAAGCTGAGCTGTGAGACTTCTAGAAAACGTTATCTGTGCCCACAGAAAAGCCGTGTGAAGGCACACAGAGGGGCCTGCACACTCTGCTTGGTGCTGGGGCACCCTGTGTGATTAAAAATAGGGACTGAGTTGGTTTTGCTAAGAGATTTAACGTCTTCTGTCCATTGCTGATTTACTTCCTGAGGAGTAAGTAACATAACACATGCTACCCTCCTATTTCATGGTAATCCTCACCCTTTGTTGTCAGAATGCAAGCCAAAGGTGCACGTTTTTCAAGGAATTGTTTGAATTACTCCCCTCGCCCTGATTACTTTTCTTCACTTTTTCCTTCATCAGCCACCCTTTGGGTATTAACCTTGTATTTATGCTCACATTAACTGGGGTCAGCATCAGAAAATGCTCTTGCTCTTGCTTTTGCTCAGCCACCTGGAGAAACAGAGGAGGGAGACAGCACCAGACACACACTAATTTCTAACATGTGTTTCCCGGCCTCAGCAGCTCCACCACAGGAATAACTGTCCTTTGAGTACAGTCTTGGGATGTGCTTGAGCCTGAGAAAGCTCTGCCATGGGGTGAGTGTCCTGCTGAACATCAGCAGGCTGAGGGCGAGGAGGAGGCAGACTTGGTGCAGAGTAGAAGTTGGTGATGTGCAAAATACTCAGTTTGGCTTCATCTGAGCTTCTTACGTAAGCTGGTGGAATAATAGAAGGAAACAGCTGTATATGGGAAAGAATATTTATATTTCTGGGGCTGGTTCTGGGGTTTTTCTTCTCATGGAGGGGACAGATGATGTTGGGCTTGTGGACTTTGAGGCTCTGCTGTGCCCTGGGGTGGGCTGGGGCTGTGATGTATCCTTGGGCTGGAGCAGAAATGACTTTTGATGGCCTAGTTCAGCTCAAGTGGGGAAGGCATCTGAGCCTCAGTAGCTGCACACAGTGCCCAGGGCTTTGGAGACCTGGAAAAGATGCTGTTAAGGATTGAGGTGACTCTGTGACTATTTATCTAACTTTTGCCTGCAGGTAGGTAAATGATACCTCAGCTAAGAAAGCCCCAGAGAAAGGGGCTGATTTGGGCTATCTCGTGGTTTTGCCCTTTCTCATGGAAATGAGCTTCCTCACACTTGTGTCCCTCCCCACCCCTGCCCTCTCCTGCCTCTTTTGCCCTCCTGGAACTTGTGAATCTATGGATCCCTTTTATCCAAATTTAGCAAACAATAAGCAAGCTCAGAGATAATGAAATATTAGAAGTTTATGAGGTTTATACTGGCTGAAAAATGTTACAGCACCAGCTTTCACAGAAGGTACTCTGGAGTTCCCCAGAAGAGACTGCTCCTACTTCACCTTTAAAATCAATCACCTGAAAAAAAGTATGGAGAGATCCAGGCTTTATTAGTTTCACTGTTCACAGATTAAATCACTGTGTTAAAGCTCACAGAGAAGTTAATATTCTTATTTTTAGCTTTTTTTGGGGGGGGGAGGCCACGGGGAAAGGTGTTTAGCAGTGGGAATCTGGTTTCTTCTAAAGGCTCTGCCAGATCCCTGGAACTGTAATGCCAGAACCTTTTCCTATGCCCAGCTAGGGAGCTGATGCTTTTGGATGTATCCTTTGCAGCAACAGCAACCTCTCCAGGCAAGGGATGCTCACCCAGTGAGCCCCTGCCTGCCCCCAGAGCTCTCCTCACACCCATGGCTCCCTCTGGAAACTTTCTGTGTGGAGCAGGAAAGCCAAGGGCTGAACTCCTGGAGCTCCGTGGGGGGAACCAGCAGTGCCAGCTTTTCCACTACGTTATTTGTTACATCTTCTCCTATTTCAGAAGATGTGAAGCCTTTTTCCATAGGTAAAAGGATACTGTTGGAAATGTGGTGTTGGAGGGAAGCCCTTCCCCACCCAGCTCTGCTCCCCAGGCCTTGGAGCAGAAGGGATCTCAAATCACTTCTGACTCTATTCCTTCCATGCAGTAATTCCAGAAGAAGTGTCCCTTCTCTAAGCTGTCTTTCTTGCCTTTGGAATTCCACTCCTCCTTGCCTCACTGCAGGGACTATGAAGCCATTTTGTGGCTTTTCTTTCTCCTGAGCTGAGTTTTGGGCAGTGCTGCTCGTGTGGCTTTCCCGAGGCAGCCGAGGTGTGAGTTGTGCTGCGGCTCCATCCCAGCTGCCACAACACCATTCCTTCCCTCTCCACTCCCTTTTTCTGGGCTTGGGTGTTGGGAGGACTGAAGGAAAGAGAAATGCAGATTGGGAGGGGACCTCAAGCCCATCAGGTCTGCTCACACTTTCCATCAGCTCGCTGGGCTTGCCCAACCAGTGTGGCTCCCAGAACAGCTTTTTCTGTCCATGTTCCAGTAATCTGGGAGCTGCAGCCATTGCCTTCAGTTTTGTTGGAATTATTGAACGTGCTGGCTGCCTCACGGGAATGTAACAATCCTAAAGGCTGATCCTTGTGCCATGGCCTTCACCAGCACATCTCCATGTGCTTTGCAAAGAGGGTTGACATCACTGCCCTGGTTCTCAGTGGGGAAACTGAGGCACAGAGCAGGTCTGTGTTCAGAAACCACGTGGATGTGGCACTTGGGGACGTGTGTTTGGGGTGGGCTTGGCAGTGCTGGTTAATGGCTGAACCGGATGATCTCAGAGGTCTTTTCCAACCTGAATGATTCTATGATTCTAGGCTGACCTGGGAAGAGAAGCACAGTCTCCTGCATGCTGATGGCAAACTCCTCTTCAGCCACACTGCCTGGAGTGTATGAGTGTTCCCTGCTGGAATGCACAAACCCCCTCTGTAGGTGAGCATGGAGCTGGCACTTGTCAAAGCTGGCAGTGGCCTCCTGCTCACTGAAATCCTCAGCCACTTTTTAAATGCTCTCTGTCAGTTATTCTTTCCAGGCCACCAAGCAGGGTTTTCCCATGTTGGGTCAATTGTCAATTAACAGGGTTTAATAGGACCTGGGTTATCAGGCAGAAATAAGGCTTTGCTTTCAGCAGGAGCAGGAGTCCCATCCATGGCTGTGATAGGGACACAGGGCTGGCACAGCCCAGGGGGAGGCAGGGCAAAGGCAGCAGCATTAAATACACCCCAACTCCTTTCTCTTTTCACCTGCAGGACTATTGATGTAGAGCCTGAACCCAGGTTCACTGATCCCAGGAAGGGCTGATACAGCTGCACATTCCTGGCATGGGTTTAAGTCAGGATTTTAAAGCCCTCATTTCAAGGCACATTCAAACCTACAGTTACTCTTTTATGTCCCAGCATCTGTCTGTGAAACATCATTTATCACTTCCACAGCACTTGGTGCTGCATAAATCCCCAGCACTTCAGCTGAGCCCTTTTCTGAAGCACTGGTTGCCCAGTCCCTGCTGGCCCTGGGGCTGTGACAGCTCACGGGGCAGCCCCAGCCCTGTGAGTCTCCAGCTCTCCAGCACTGGGGGTTTATTCCATTTGCAATCCTCCTCTGACTCAGCCTTTAAAAATCCTCCTTCCTACTGCAGTGGGAAGGGGTGAGATGATTGTATTTTCCTCTAGCTCTCTTTTCCTGTTTCAGCTCGTTTTCACAACCAAATAAAATACCTGCTGGCACGAGCATCCCCTCTGGGAGCACTGTGCCGTGTCCCCTCAGTGACACCCACACTCCTTCCCCTAGCTGTGGACACACAGCTTTGTTATCCTGGCTTCTGCCTCACCTCCTCAGGCTGACCCCAGAATCGAGAAGTTAATTATTCCCAGGGGTGAAATGTAGGGTCAAAAGCTGCTGATGCCCCCCAGGTGTGACGTGGCCATGCCTGTCCCCCCCCAGCAGCCGTGGGGTGATGCTGGCAGGCAGGTCTGTGCTGCTGCTGCTGCTGGGGCTGCTCAGCATTTGGTTTCACTACAGGAAATAGATATGTGTGTACATATTTCTATTCCTTAGCCTTCCCCCAGGAGCAAGCAGATTTCCACCGCTGGAAATTCCGCCCGCGGATTCCCACCGCGGCGACCCAGAGGGGAGCAGCGGGAGGAAAGCTTCTTGCTAAAAATAAACGCGGGAAGGTCCGGCTATCAAGCCCTTTTCTGCCTTTCCCTGCCAGCTTTAAAGGCTCCGGCTCGCATGACCCTTCATCCCCGCAGGTGCTGGAGCCGAGGGATGCTGCCCTGCATCCCGCACTGCCGCTCCCCGCGCACCCCCTGCCATCCCTCTGACGCCGTGGATGGACACAAACATCGTTCCCAGTGTTGCTGCCGGATTCCTCGGGCGAATGGAGACACGAGGGCGTTGCGGGCGTGCTTTTGTGCTGCAGACCGGGAGCACCGGAGTGATGACACAAAACTGGCAGCTGAAGCGCCCTCGCTCCGGAGGATCCGGGACCTCTTTCCGCCCAGCCCGGGGATTTGCGTGTCATCCTTTCACTGTAACTGCCTTCTGTGGTCCATAAACTATATTGTTTTCATTTAATTCTGGGGACGTAATGAATTTCTGCGGGCTTGTTTCCTGCTCGGTGTAATATCTCTGCTAGATGTGAGGTTTATTTCACAAGCCAGTTATAAATTCGCCCGGATTCCCAATTGTTTCATCTCGGGAGCGATCAATAAAAAGAAACATGAGGCAGATTTTAGACCCTTCACATCCACTGAAATTCAGGGATGTAAATCTGTCGTCTGACCTTTTTTTTTTTTTTTTTATTTTTTTAACCTGAGTGCTGAGTAACGTTGGAAAAATGTTAAACCAGAGTGTGAAATCCTCCCTTCTTTACCCCCAAAAGAGCCTTCAGCATAAAAAAGCTCATTGGGTGTTGTGAAGAGGCAATGAAAAAATGCCAAAAATGGAGGGTGTAGCCAGTGTCAGGGTCTGTTCCTTACACAACCACCCTTCATGAGCCCTTCCCTCAGCTCAGTCCCTTCTCCTTTATCACAGTGTTGAATGGGTAATATCTATTTTTTCCTCAGTTTCCTGAAAACTTAGGATAAAAGCTAACCTCCCTGGAGCTAATCTGCAGCTGGCCCTTCCATGCCTCCTAGCTGAAACACCCCGATTAAAGCTAACATCTGGCTATCAGCAAATAGAGCAGCAGACATATATTTAATTTTCTAGATTTATCCCCTTTATTTTTTTGCCAATAGCGAGAACCCGAGGAGCTGCTGAGCGCTCTTTTGAAAAGCTTGCCAAGAAAGTGCCTGATTTCCCCTCTCACTTGTGCAGGCCAGTTGCAGATCGCTGGTGGTGTCAGTCTGGCATAAACAGCTTTTCTCCTGCCCCCTTTTTCTTGCTGCATTTGCACGGAGCTGCTAATAAATAAGAATTGCATTGAGCCTGGGCTGAATGTAAATTTTGTTTAAAGGCAGAAAGTTTGGCTTGTGGGTTTTTGGTTTTTTTTTTCAATTCTTTTGCTGGAGGTTATTTTGCTCTGGATTTGAGCACTTCTCTTTTCCTTTATTGCTGTGGGCTACGTGCAGACCCAACAGGACCTGCTCATATGAGAGAGACAAGCATGGCATGTACAACAGCAACAACAACTTGAAAAGCCCCTGTTCCCACTGTCTTGAGAAGCTGTGATGACTGTACAAGTGCTCTTCATCCCTTCCAGTGCAGAGTGAACTAAATTCACATGAACCATTAGCGAAGAAACGATTAAGTGAGTGAGGAATTAATTTACAAGATCAAATTCTACATCAAGTGTATTGCCAGCCCTGTGATGCTTTAATAATAAGCCACTGAATTCAGGGATGATTTAGGACATGGTGTCATTAATTACAAGTAGAAAAGTCTTCTAGCAGCAGATGAATGGATTTGTATTGATTTGGGATGTTTATGCTATCTACTTCTCAGCTCGGTTTCCATCTCCCAGCCTGAAGGCTTTGTGATGGAGCTGCAGCCTGAACTCACAGGAGCTGCTTCAGTGTCTCTAAAATTTCCCACAGACAGAGGGTTCAGAGGGAAGATGGAGCTTCAGTCCAAGGGTTTAGTTCTCCTTTGCCCCCAGCATGTGCTCCCATCTCCTGCACTGCTCTGCTCTCTCGTCTTGGTGCTGCCCAGGAAGGGTTTGAGGGGTATCAGTGGGGCCCTGCTGCTTGTGTGTGTGCAGAGTCCCATCCGTGGATTTACACCCCTTGTGTGGAGAGCTGTGGAGCAAACAGCCCCCCCAGTGCAGATCCAGAATAGCTGAGGAGTAAGCCTGGCTGTGAGCACAGATGTGGAAGCATTTAATTCTTATTTTCTTTTTTTTTTTTTTTTTTTTTTAAAGCATTTGTGGTCTCAAGGGGGAGTGGAAAACTAACAGACTCGCTCCTGATTTTATTTGTGTCGAGGAGATGTCCCAGCACACGAGTTGCCATGGAAGCTCAGAGGAGCAGGAAGCAGAGCTGGCTGCAGGGCTGCATCCCAACCTCATCCCAACCTCATCCCAACCTCATCCCAACCTCATCCCACTGGGGACCTGCCCTGCTGTGGATGGGCAGGTGAGGGGCTGCGGCTCCCTCATCCCACCCAGCCGGTGAAAAGGGGCCTCCCACAGCTGCACACCCTCCCCTCAGTGCTGCTCCTGCTGGAGAGGGGTCAGATTTGCCAGTTCCCTTAAAAATCCCTCATTAACTGGAGGCAGTGGGAATCCCATGTGCCAGCTCCACGCAGGAGAATTTGTTCCGTAGTAATTTGTGCTCAAATTCAAATCATCAGATGCACAAACTCACTCCTTATGGTGGATCCAAGGAAACCAAAACCCATAAGGAAGCACATTTGGAGGGTGATTCAGACCCACCTTTGTGCTCAGCTCTGGCTGTGCCATCTCACCCTACCCCATCTGCCAAAACGGGTTAGAAATGCAACGTGGATCACAGGGCTTTGTTCTTCCCAGCAGTCAAGGAAACTCCATGGAACAGCTTCTCACCTGCTGTTTGTTTTCCTGCTTCCATTTCCAGCTCTGTTCAAGGCACATGGGAAGGAAGATACACGACAAAATCACTGTGGTAACAGACCTGAGGCTGGTTCAGCTGGATGTTTCCGTGGAAATTTGGACCCCAGTCCTTGTTTCCCACTCTGATGTGAGTTGTCTTCTGGCTAAGTTTTCTCCAGCATTTCCAGCCTTCTTTTCTTTTCTTTTTCTTTTTTTTTTTGGCCTGTTTTGAGGGGGATTCTGTGTAACCAGAGTCAAATCCCAGCCCCCTGCTCTGCAGAGATGTTCACACTTCACAGTCCAGGGGAGCTGCTGCTCTTCATCACATCTCCTGCCCAGGGCCACCCACAGGCTGCTCCTCCACGAGCACTTAGAAAGGGTTTGCTCATGGAAAAAGTTCTCCCCCACCTGCAATCATCAGAGCTCAGTTAAAGCCCAGAAAGGCGAGGATGGGCACCTTCCCTTGCAGTGCCAATGCTGGGCACCATCCTGTCCCACACATCCTGCCACACCCCTGGCTCTGCTTCATCCCTGCTTTCATTTCTTGCTGTTCCTCATCCAATCCATTATTTTATTAATCTTCTTTATTCCCCCTTCTCTTCTGCCCCTCAGCATGTTTGTTTTCTGCATTTATGCCCCTGGCCTGGTTGTGCAAATGCCTCCTCTGTTTGGAGCGGGTAAATCCAACCTCCATGAGGACGTGGAAGCTTTGCATGGCAGCAGGAAATTCAGGGCCTTTCCCCCTCCCCCAGCCTCTGCCTCAGTTCTATCTGCAAACCTGTGATCTTGCCTTGAAAGAATCTGTAATGACTCATTGGCTCTCCTGGCCCCACTGCCAATAACACAGTTACTTATAGCCAGTTAATTAACTGGAAAGTCTAATTACTTAAAATTCAGCCCTTTCCTGGGATTTTGCTGTTGCAGGAGAAGGCCAAATAATAACTGTGCTTTGCAATATACCCTCGTTTTATTTTTCTTGGGGAACATACAAGAGTTATGTGTAAATATTTCTTTCTCCAGTGAGCACACTTTATTATCCCTTTTCCTTCAGCTTTCATTAAAAACTGCTCCCACCCCTCCTTGAGCTCCAACATATAAATAAATAACGCCTGATTCAACCAGCCTCGGCCATAAAAACCTGCTTGAAAAGAATCTCAGGCAACTACCACATCTGGAATAATAGTCAACATATTTTAGGGAGAGAGACTTCATTTTTCTCACACAGGATACTAAATCACGATGGCTCCATGTGCCAAAAATAACACAGTGGGATATGACTATGGGAGGACGTGAACCTATAATGAGGTTCAATAAAGTACTAATCTTATGGGGTAATGCAATCTGGTTTGCTTTTACTTAAAAAAAAACCCCTGTGTGTGTGTGTGCCTTCACAGACTCTGGTGTGCTTTTTAAACGGGGTTCTGGTGTCTTCTTTCAAACTCTTGCCGCTGTTTTGCAATGCAAATAAATATTTCAAAGCTCATTAGTTTTGTCCCAAATTAGCCTCATTCCAAGCAGGATGATGGATTCCACCTGCCCCATCATTTTGAGTCTGGGAAATCCGCTGGGATGATCTACTGTTGTGAGAGAGGAAGAGCTTCACCATTTACTGAGCCTCTCCAGAGATCACCAGTGGTGCAGCACGATTTCTGCAGGTTTGTCAAAATTATCCCCTAATTACAGGGCTGGGTATTAAAATCATCCCTGAACTCGGGGAAATTTGAGTCCCTTTTTACATCATGGAGATGGGATAGGTGCAAAACAACAATGAGAAATGTGGGACAAAACCAACCAAAGAGCAGCTCTGGATTACAGAAAGCTTTTTCTAATGCTGGAAACTCATGGTCTGGAGTTGCTAAAGTTGTGTTCCTCCTGATGTTTTTCTCTCTGCAGTGAAGGAAGACTGGCAGGAGTGGTTTGTGCCCACTGAGAGCTGACAGACCTTGTTCCTGTTTTTCTGGAAGCCCATTTCCCTAGGAATCCCCTCCACCTATGTCTGCTCATCCCAGGGTCCAGCTGTCTGTCCCAGGAGGATGGTGCCAAAGTGGTCACACACAAACCCAGCAGGGAGGATCCCACCTTCCTCTTCCTCCCCTTCCCTGCAGCTCTCACAGTCCTAGTGGAGGAGGAACTTTGCTTCCAGCTGATGTGAAAACAGTGAAATGGCTTGGCCAGGTCCCCAAATCCCTGGAGTCTTGCTTAATGCATCACTGGACATTTTAATCCCACAGCATTTTTTCTTCCTTTCTGCAGCTTTATCTTCAGGACACTGGTACAAACATATCCAGCACTGGGGCTTGTTGTGACACAAGAAGAGATGACACACGGGTATTTTGACTCGAGGAACGCTGTCCCAGGGGGCTTTTATCAAACATCACTCAACATTTCCCCAGACATCTTGATCACCACCACAGTGCCAGCCCCTCCGAGCAGCCAATTTACTATGCTGTAAATAAATCACGCTTCAACCCGTAGATTTTTTGCCATGTAATCAGCCTGCTTTCATAAAAATTCCCCTCTCTTGGCATTCATTCACATGTGCCTTACAAATGTGCACGCTGTATGGAATCAGATGTGTGGGAAATATATATTTTTTCCATATGGATCACAATAAACCATAGAAGGTTGGGGTTTTTTTTTTTCCCCCTGCTCCCCCACCTCTCCCTTCCTCGCAGTCTCTTGAGGGCATATATCATAACAATTGAAATCTGATGAGAAAATGAAAAAATTGCTTGCTGCTCATATCTTCCAAGTAGTTTTCCAGAGTCCTGCTGCTGAAAGGGACATAAATCATTGGCAGCACTCAGGCAATGTTGTTACCTGAATATACAAAACAAACCACGACTGGTTTCTTGCTACTGGAAAGAGGAAAGTGCTGCAGCCAAAATGATGCCCTCAAATTTTCAGTCAGGTGGTGGCCAAAAAAAGGGGGTGCAGCCCATTGCAGGCATCTCCCTGGCACGAGGAAGGAAAGCTGGAACATTCTGGTGGGTTTCTACCCTGGGTAGTGTCCAAACTGGTGCTTCCCCAAATCAGCAACGCTCCCCACAAGGAGTAAACCAGTAAGAAATCTTTCTCAGAGATGTCACCTTCTTTTTTAATTTTTTTTTCCTAAATGTTCTTTCTGTAAGTGAAATACCTGAAAACGGCAAATCCAAAGAGCTCTGCAGACAGACAAAAAGTAGGTGATAACTGTTGTGAGAGCACTGTCCAAATAATTCACCTCCTGCCCCAAATTTTAATGTTGTACTGTGAATCAAAAACCCACGTGCCTTGAAAATATTCCCAGAAACCAGGCTCTGTTCTGGGATGTGCTGTCAGCTGGAAAAGAGGATAAAAGCTGGCCCTGAGTTACAGTTTGGGAGGGACAGCAGAGTGCTCTGTGCACTCTGCTCTCCATCACAGGCAGGTTCAGCATCCCCTGCCCCTGAATCTGTCCCCTCCAGCAAACACAGGGACAGTGACTGATTCAGGGTCTTGTTCTGGCTTGGGAAAAACACCAGGAGCAGGACTGGGAATAAAACTCCTGTCTCCCAGTCCCACCCTGCTCATGAGCTGCATGTTCTCCCTCTGACATTTTGCAGGAAAAGAAAGAGGAAAACCAATTTCCTTCCAGCAACCGTGGGGCACCCCCTGGAGCCCCCTGGCATCTCCTCTCCCTGCTCTGTGCCACAGGGTGGCTCTTGGGAAGGAGCAGGGTTTGTGCACAGAGCAGGAGGACGAGGTGCCTTTCTCACGCTGCAGCAACCACTCCCAGCTTTCTGGCTCCATCTTCTGGAAGTGAGACAAAATCGAGAGTTCTCAGAGCCTGAGCTTGTTGTATAAAGAGTTTATAACAATATCCTGAAACGTGGGCCCTGCAACCTGTCTGGCACGAAAAAAAAAAATCCCCTTTTATAATGCATGGAGCTTATAATTAATCTCTGTGAAACGCCTCTGTGAGAAAAAGAAAATATGAAAAGAGGACATGGCAGATTTTAAGGGAAATCTGAGCTCCAGGAGATGATGTTTTTAAGTCATCCCCAATCTGTATGGAGAGGGGGATCCAATGCATAAAAGCCTTTCAGTTAGAAAAATGAAGCAGAGAAGTACATGAGAAATTATTTCAGAGCTTGGCTGAGCAGGGTTTAAGGAGGCAGTGCCAGTGACCCTGGGACAGGTCTGTAAACCCTCCTCTCTAAATGAGCCAGTTCAGAACTCACAGCTTTCCCAACACCCGTGGGCTGATGGACACAGCACGAGCAGGAGCATCCCAAGGGCACAGACCACCAGGGTTTGTGGTGACAATTCCCCACCCAGGGATACAGAATGCTCCCATTTAGGATATAGCAGATTTTCCACAGCTTTATGCTCGCTGTCTGCAAAGCAGAGTCCCCCTCTGCTGCTTGCATGTTGGTTTATGCTGCCAAATTTAGGTTCCTGTGCCCTGGACCCCCTTTGGCTGTGGGTGGTGCTGCTGCAGCTGGGCCTGGGATGCTGCAGGTCTGCTCTACACTGAGGGCAGTCAAGCACAGGTTTAAGAGTTTCACATTGCCCTTTTGTCCTAGGGGTGCATGGGGGTTTTGTCCTGCAAACTCTAAGCCCTGCAGATTCTCTCAGAGCTAGTAATTAATCTCCTGTAGCTCCTGTAATTGCACAAGAGCATCTTTCCCCCTCTCAGAGCTGCAGTGATGCACAACCCACCCCAGGGCACTCAGCAAAGAACAGTTTTCTTAGAATAAGAGAATGGTTTGGGCTGGAAGAGACCTTGAAGATCATCTCATTTCAACCCCTGCCATGGGCAGGGATACCTTCCACCAGCCCAGGTTGCTCCAAGCCCCGTCCCACCTGGCCTTGGACACTTCCAGGTCCACATCCTCCTTGTGCTGAGGACCCTGCTCTGAGCTTGTATTCACCTTCATGGATGGAACTCCCCGGTCCTCTCCCGTCCAGTTTAGCCTCGTACCAGACGGTGGTGCTCGACACCAGCTCTGCCGCTGCTGAGCATCTTCTGGACCTCCTTCCTTCCTCTGTGCCCGAAGCGGCTCCGCGGGGCTCAAACCACTGCCCGGGATGAAGCGTCTGGGGAATGAATATTCGCCTTAAACTCACCCTGACCCCAGGGCTCTGAGTATGGCTTCTAAAGTGTTTCTAAAGTTTTTACTTAATTTCCTATAGTTTGCTTGTCACGGTCTGCTGTCTCACGCTGATCAAATTTAAGCACGTATTATCAGGTGTTAAACACGTTTAGGATTGTTATTTCGGATCGTTATTTGTTATTAGGATTGTTATTTGTAAACTCTTACGTGGTTTTAAAAAAAAATAAAACTGTAGAATTACAAAGTGTTTCGGGTCGGAAGGGAACTTAAAACTCATCTTATTCCACCCCCCCTGTCATGGGCAGGGGCACCTTCCACTAACCCAGGCTGCTCAAAGCCCCCTCCTGCTTCTGCAGGATCGAATTCTTGAGCCAACCAGAATAACTTCAGATGCAGAAATGCTTTTCCAAATTTGAGCTGAGACAAAGGTGGGCAGAGAGTCTGACTTTTGGGGTCAGGAGCCCTTTGTTTCCCTCAGCAGCACGTTTCCAGTGGCTCCAGGGACATCCCCACCACGTTCCAGCATAGGCAAGAGCTTCCACATGGTCGTGCATCCTTATTATACCATCAGTGTAATTAAGTAGATTATTAATGGGTATCCTATTTAAAAAGCAGTTATTACAGTGAAAAGATTGACACCCTGAGCAAGCAGCAGTAGAATTCCACAGCTGCACTGCTGCTGCTTTGCCTTGATGCTGGTCCTGAGCCACCAGAAGAGTCCTGTGAGTGCAGTGAAGCACACATGCACTCGTGCTCGCTGGAAAAGCTGCAGAATTAAATGCTGGAAATCCCAGAGATGCACAAAAAGTTGAATTCCTGTCTTTTTCAAGAGGCTGAGGATATCTAATCCTGTAGGCATCTCATGAGTCTCGCCTCCCTTCCCTGCTTCCTTGCCTCTCCACGTATAAATCTTCATTTCTCGGGTGTGAGTTATGGGTTTTAATGCTTATTTTGGCAGTGGGGGGTGGTGGGATGCTTCAGCTTTGCCTGGAGCCTGGAGGGAGACTCTGTCCTCAGAGACAGGTATAAATGTGAGGGACTTGGCCAAGAACTTCCTGGCAGAAATGGCTATTCTCCAAAGCAGGACTCTTCAAGGGAAAAGCCAGGAAGCCAATTTGGACATCTGCATGGGTTTTGACCGAGATAATTGTAACCAGGGGATAGTGACCTGAGCAAACAGCAAAGCAGACCACAGATGATCTGATTAGCTTTCTGCCGTGGACATTTTATCTGTACCTTCAACACAGAATGAAAGCCCATTCTTCAAAGCCCGCAGCGTCTGTGGGGAAATGTGCTGTCATTTGTCCCCATGGTGATGTCAGTCAAGCCATACCCCGGCTCCTGGGCAGAGAAATCCATACCTTGGCCCGGGCAGCCCCTTCCAGAGGCATGGGTGAGTGGCTTTCTGCAGGATGCTCCCAGCAGATATGATTATATTGCTGAGCAAACATTCTTTTGCTGCTGGGAGGCACTTTGGAAGCCTCTCTGTATCTCTTTCCTTGCTCAGGGATAGAAGAGCTTCCTTTTTCTCATTCTAATGACGTTCCTGGGCAGATTTGGGTGTCCTGTGATCTTGGAGGGAGATAGCTTTGCTGATCTTAAAATGCAAATAAATTTAAACATTCATTCTGGTCATTATGAATAATAAGGTGAGGTGATGGAGTATGAATGCTGCTTTTTTATATGTCTTTTCTGCACTTAGAGATCTCAGTTTGACTATAGCAAAGAGTTTTTAACCTCTCTTAGGCATGGCAATGTTGCCCAACCTAATGGGATGTGGCCTGAGTGCAGAAGGGTTTGCCCATCCTCTGGGTACAGAGATAGAAGGCTGTGCTCTTCCAGCTCATCAAGGGATGTGTATGACTCCATTTAGCATCTAGTAAACTTAAATAGCTTTCTAAATTCCCAGCAACCCTTTAGCCATGTAATACATTTTATGTTTAACACAGGCAGCATTTGCAACACCTAAATGTTTTCAGCATTCAGGATCTGAAAATGCTGTGGGATTATTTTGCTCCCCTGAGCTGGTTTTAATCCACAAACTGTGACTGCAAGGGTGGACAAGAGGAAGGAAAAGGGTTGAGCTTTACAGGCTGCCTGGGCTTCTCCAAGCATCAGCAGCTCCTCCCCTGGGCAGGTTTGCTCTCCCTTGAAGGTTGTTTTGCTCTTCATCAGCACCAGCTTCACTTTTTGCCTTCTAGTTTGCCTTCAGAGGCAATTATTGCCTAATATTGAGGTTGGTGGCTCCAACAGTTTGTTTCACAGTAGCAGCCTAAGGACACCAGCTGATTTCCAGCAGTTTTCCACTTTAACCCTGCTCCTTTCACTGTCCTCCATCGTGAACCACCGCAGCTCTGGAGGTCGCCCATTTTTCCTGTCCTAGGAAAGAAGTTGGGTGAGAAATAAGTTATACACTCAAATATCAGTGACTTGAGAGGCCCTTTGGCTCCAACTCCTCTCCCAACCCACGAGCCCGTCTCCTTTGTGTGTGAGGGCAGGCCGGAGCTTGGTGTGGCCCCGGGAAGATCCCCTTCTGACGGGCGCCCCGACAATAAACATGTTAATTAAATTAATTAATTTAAAGGGGCAAAGGTTCAGTGGGCGGGTGGTGCCTTTGTGTTTCCAAACCAGTTAACTCAGCTCAAATTCAAAGCTGACCAAGACAGATCTGCTTTGACCAGCAAACCCCCGCGCTCGGCGGAGCCGCGGCCGCGCTCTTTGTACGAGCCCAGCCCCGGTGGCTGGGGGTGAGGCCCGGCCTCAGCTCGGCAGAAATGCAACGAGATCTCAAATCAGCTGGGGGCTCTGTGTCCTTTTTGAAACCACTGGGAGCACTGGGATGTGCCAGGGCGCTGAGTGCTATTCTTTCCTATCTCTGGGTGCCGTTGTGTGGGGGGGGTGAACAAAGGCGAGAGGTGTAATTTAAAGGTGCTGTGACCTCCCATGAGCCGCTCTCCCCATTGTGCGCCCGGTTTTGTTTGCTGTACGTGTAGTTTTTTCTTTTTTTTCCGCCGCTGAGACCTCCTGATCATAAATATGCATGAATAAAAGAGCCAGGAGAGAGGAGGGGAGGGGGAAGGGGGCTCATAACCAGCTCGGATAAAGTCCCTTTTTCTGAATTTTCCACTCTCGGCTTCCTGACGTCGGGGGAAATAAGGGACCACACTGCCGGATCAGCTCAGCCGGAGTTCCTGTTTCCAGTTGCAAAAGCAGAACCCTGGCATCATAACAATCATTGTAATTATCACTTACAGAGGGGTCTTATCATATAACAGCTTCTCTTTATTCGGGGTGGAGCGGGACCGAAGGGGGCCGGGGGAGATAATTCCGACCACGGGGGTTTGCGTCTTCATTCGTCACCTTCCAAACAAGCCACCGGAAAATTGGAGTCCCTGAGCAATTTACAGCTTACAGCTCTCTCCTGGTACAGGGACATGTGCACACACACACACACACACGGAGTCACTCAGGCTCAGACCAGGTACGCTGTGGGTGACCAGCGGAAAGAAGGATAAAAAAAGAAAAAAAAAAAATCCCCCCTCGCTGCTTTTCTGCTCCAAACTCAGGCAGGAACGGACGTAACCTTCCCTTTTAAGCCTAGCAACTCCAGCCTGGCCGCACAGCTCCTCCTGGATTAATCTTTCTTTTTTTTGGCTCAGTGAATTGTGGTCAAGGCCATTGTAACGTGAGTGCTGCCGGGGCGCCGATTGGCTGGAGGAGGCTCAGAGAGGCCCCTTTTCACAGGGGACTAATTGCTTTAGACCACCAGTATTTGGGAGCTACAGATGTCTTCCTTAATTTGCCTAGAGAGCACAATCGGCCCCATCTGTTGCATTTTTTTCCCCCCTCTGTCTCTCAAGTCGCCTTCTTCCCCCTGTCTGCAAAGGCCTAAATTGAAAACTCATCAAAAAGTAATACAAGAGCAGTTTGGCTGGGAAGCTGCTGCCGTGGGGCTTTGCCTTTAATAAAGGCCCCCCTGCTACTTTTACACATGGGTTGGGGAGCACAGAAAGGAGGAGGAGGAGGAGGAGGAAAGCAGAAACAACCTAGAAGGGGAAAAAGGAAAAAAAAAAAAGAGCTAAAAACTAACAGCCAGATGGGATATTTGGAGGCTGGATAATTTGATGTGTCATGGCTGGAGGAGAACAAGGGGCAGCCCCTTGTTTTCTGTGTGTACACACAACAAAATAGATGACTTCTAGAGGTGGGGAGGGAGAGGAGCCAGGGGCCAGCCAGGGGACCTGCACATCCCGGTGTCACTGGCACGGGGAGCTGTCAGTGCCCAGTGCACACCTCCAGGAACAGGGGAGATGGAGAGGGGCCAGGAGAAGGGAAAGGGGAAGAGAAGTGAGGAGCATTTGCTCATCAGAAAGTTGTCTTGGCCCATTTGTAGGTTGTGGACTGTGGGTGCTGCTCTGCTCCCATTCACACCCCAGAAATCAGAAGAGGGTGTTGCTTTCTTCTTGCTGGATCAGAGCCTCATCTCAAACTCAGCTCTGGGCAGAAAGAGAGGACAAGCCCAAAAAATCAGTTAAGATATTAACCAGAAAGGCTGTGGGGGAAAATATGCCTTGTCTTCCCTCAAAATTCCCATCAGAGCCAAGCTCAGGATGCACAGCTTATGAGACGCTCATCAAACCCCACATAAAATCCCACATTGTTTGATGCCAGTTGAAATGGTGTTTCCTTATGGCAAGTTTGGCACTGGTGCTGTGTGGGGACGTGGTGAAGGCACCAGCCATCCCACACCTGGTGTCTGTGCTTGGTCTCTGCCCCTGCAAAAAGCAGTGGATGTGCTCACAGCCTGCCTGGGAGAGAGTGAGTGTCACCCCATCAGTGACAGGAGTCAGCCAGGGGTAAGATGAGAATGAAAATCTCACAGTACCAGCCCCATGGTGTAGCCACAGGGACATCTGACAACAACTGCCTGTTTCAGCTCACCTGTGATTGATTTCATGGAGTCAGAAAAGCACAGAATGGTTTGGGTTGGAAGGGACCTTAAAATCACCTACTTCAAATACTCCTCCCATGGGCAAGGACACCTTCCACTAGACCACTCAGCACTGAAGATTTTTCCCTGTTTCCTTCTCCTGACATAAAATAGCTGTGTTTGATGACGTCAGTCTGAGGGAATGTGGTGGGCTGCTGGTTTGCTCTCCTTTATGCTACAGGAGAAGAGCAGCTCCAGTGGTGGAGAAAGCCCTGTGGATCTCTGTCCCACCCAGCTGGTGCCTGCACGGGCCGCCCTGGCTCCTGCTTCCCCAGGGATGGCTCCTGCTTCCCCAGGGATGGTGCTGCATGGCAGGAAGACTCTTGGTTGCCCACTGCAGAGGAAGGCAGGCAGCTGCCCGTGCAGGCAGCTGTCCAGGCAGCACAAAGGAGAGGTGCTCCATTACCAGCCCCTGTCCCGTAACCTGAGCCTGGGTGGCAGCGCTGTGGCCATCAGCGCTTGATCGATCGTTCCCATTTCCTGGCTGTCCATCAGGCATCTCTCCCCGAGTCCCTGGAAAGGTTTTGTTTGGCTGTTCATTTGCAGAGAAGAAAAAGGATCTTGAAGGACCCTCTGAAAACAATGCAAAAGAGATCACCACAGGGGTTTAGTGCAAGGTCCCTGAAGGACCTGTGGGCTTGGAACCTGCAGGATAGAGCCAGCAACTCCCATTCTGCTGTAGGATACCTTCCAGCCATCAGCACCATCTATTTTCATCTTCCTTAAACCATCAGCAGCTTCTTCTTCAGCAGAGGTTTCCTAAAAAGGAGGGAAAACAGTGCTAAGTTTCCAGTTCTGATGTGGAGGGATGGGAGAAGGTGCTTTCACTGCTGGAGAGTGGGGTCCACAACACACCCCACAGGCTCTGGGCTGGGCAGGGATGGGGAATGGGAGGACCAGTGAAATTAATGGAACTAATTCTTATATGGAATAACTCATGTAATCAGTGTCCAGCAAGGGCACTAAGAGCTGGTTTCTGTGTTTCATGCACATTCTGCTTGGGAGTGAGGAAACTCTCCCTCCTGGGGAGTACTGAAGGTTTATCAGTCTCAGAGGGGCTGAATGAGGTCCCAGGTTGCCTTCAGTGCTGTGCAGTTTTTGAAGAAATACCCACCCCAAACAGCCTTTATTGCTCTTTTCCCTTTTTGGCTTATTATTTATTACTTTGCTTATCACTTTTTGCTTTTCCTTAGCTAGCCCTGGTTAAAAAAACCCCATGTGATTATCGCTTCTCCTAAGGCAAAAAAATTCAGTTTATCAAACTGGGAAGATCCTGAAGCACTGGTGGAGAACAAAGGCTGAAGGACTGGGGGGCTTCCCAGTGTCCTGGGAGCACGTGAACTGCTCAGATGGAAAACCCACAAGCCCTTCTCTGTGCTGGGGCCAGTCACTTCCCTGTCCTTGGGGAGAAGGTGTGAATGGCTTCCTTGAATGAGTCACTGGATAGCCTTGGCCAGGCTCAGGCTGGCTGCTGCTCCCTCCAGGTTGCTGTCTCGCTGCTCAAAAACTGGATACTCTGTTGTGACATTTATTTCTCCTCTGATGCTCTGTGGAAAAGGAAACAGCTGTGCAGGCCAGAGGTGCAGATGCTGCAGGCTGTGGGGTGAGAGTGAGCCAGGATGATGGGCACCCAGCTTGCCTGCCTGTGTTTCCTGTAAGGCTTAAAGTGAGGATCAGCAGGTGAAAACTTTTCGAAGGAATATGGCAATGAAAAAGGGAGCTCTGGTTCTTGTTGTCCAGGCAGCCCAGAATCTGTTGAAGAGCCACTGGAAAAGCCATTGAGCTTTTGTCTCATAACTCCTGTGATAATAATTAGCTCAGCCAAAGCAGATTTTAAAGGGGCTTTAAAATTCTTGTTCAGTGGCTTGAAAGAAAAGAGGCAACCAGAGTCTCCTCTCATCTGAGCATCAGTGTGAATCCCACAAAATCCCATTATTCCTCTTTTAGATCAGCAGTTTGATCAGTTCAGCCTTTTCCCTCCCCAAGGCAACAACTGTCCCCCTTTGGGCATGTTTTCCCCCTCCGGCTCTGAGCATCTCACAACACCCACAGCCTGGTCCCCTCCTGCCCTAAATCCTTGCCAGTGGCAGTGACTTGCTGTCCCCACCATGCCAGAAAATGAACAGGTGGAGGTAGAGGAGGGAAGTCTGTTGGCAAGAGCACCCACATTCACCAGGATATTTTTCTTAAAGGGAAAAAGAATTTGTTGTGTTTCAAAGCTGATGCTCTCAGACTTTGCTTTCAAGATGCTTTAACAGCTGAGAGTTGCAGGCAAAACCTGATGGTCTAAAACTCCCAGGGGACACTGAGGCACCTTTCTCAGGAAAAATCCAGAGATCTGCAAAGATCCACATCCACTAAAAGTGCAACCAGGGCTGTGGGGTGTTTCAGCAAGACTTGAGGTGGAATCTCCAGTTGGGCCATGGGGCAGCCTGTTTTCCTCGAGGCTGAGTAGCAGCTAAACACACCCATCCCATGCAGGTGGGAGACCAGCCCCTCATCCCAGTTTGACACAGCTTTGGGCAGGAATTCAGAGGCTAAAACAGGTCACGAGGAGGGGTGACAGTCTTACACCACGTGCTGTGGTGCCTGGGAAGTCTTTCCAGGCTGGGAACTAGTGCTCCAGATCCCCTGGTGTCTGTAGAGCCCTGGCCAAGCCGTGGTCCTGCTGGCCAAGGAGCCTTCCCAAATTTAACACCACAGTTTGGAGCTGAGCAATAACCCCTCCAGCAGGGAACACAAACCCTCCCCGGGCTGAAGCAGCTCGGGTTGCAACGCCTCAAGAAGCAGAGAGTTCAAATACAAACAAACCCCATTTTGTTTGCAAAATTTTCTCTTTAGAGTGGGCTAGAAATGGCATTGAACTGAAAGCAAGTTTTGCTAGTAAAATATACTAATAAACTGCTTTGGAGACTCATAAACTGTGTTGGGTTTTTTAATGGCAAATAATAAAGGAGCCTAATAAAGTGTTGGTTTTTTTCTTTTTTTTTTTTTTTTTTAATGGCAATTTTTGAAGCGGCCAGAGCAGAGATCAGGAGTTCAGCCTCCTTCCTTGTTCTGTTTGTGGTATATTTATCTTCATGAAGAGAATGGTAGCAGGAGGATTTATTTTTCTGAATGAATGTCTCTAAGCCCCTCATACCTCCAGGGCTTATAGTAAGGTTGGATCCAATGACAGGAGAGTCAACATTATAAGCCCTTAGAGAGGGCTGAGTGCCTTGTAGATAGTCTCAAGTGGATGCGCTTTCAGCGTGCCGTTACCCCGGCTTACATTAGCGGCTGAAGAGACTTTGTCTGTCCCCGATGCCCTCGGGTGACCCGCGACCTTTGCGACTTCGCTCTGCCGAGATCTGACGCTCGCCCGAGCCCCCGGCCGAGGAAACGGAGAGGGGCTTTGTGCCGCGGAGAAAGAGCAACACAAACACGGGGTGTTCTCAAAGGAAACAAAAACCCGGCGGAAAAAAAAAAAAAAAAAAAATTACAACCCGCAAAAAAAACCCCAAAAAACCAACAAAAAAAAAACCCACCAAAAAAACACCTCCCCAAACTGGCAGCGAGGGGAGACAGTGCAGGCACAGGAGATGCAGGGCCAACAGCCCTGGAAAACCCACTGCTGGAGTGGGGTGGGGGGTCTGCAGCAAATCGGGGTCTCTGCTGGGTTTAGGGGTGGCTGAGCAAGCCCGAGCAGGGGTGATGGAAAATTTCTGCAAAGCCGACCTGGAAAAATCACTGCCTGGGATGGGTTCTGGAGCAAATTGGGGGTCTTTGTGTTTGCTGGATTTAGGGGTGGCTGAGCAAGCTGGAGTGGGATGAGGGAAAGTTGGTTTCACTGTGGGTTCTGCGTTTCTAAATATGAAAAGAAAACAGGTTGGGGTAGGTTGTTGTTGTTTGGGGTTTTTTTGTGTTTGGGGAGTGCTTATTGGATTTGGTGGCAGAGATACGGGGTGAGAATTAAGTGCTGCATCCAGATGTCCCAAAGGAAACCAGCAGAGCTCAGCCCTGCAGAAAAGGCTGAAACTTCGAGTTTCCAAAAGGGGCTGGAGCAGCCGAAGCCCTCACACTGTGGAGGATGCCAAGCCCTGCCCTGACCCCCCAGGAGGGTGCAATCACCCACACGTGAGCCAGACGGCCAGGCTGGCACTGTCCCCGGGGCTGGCAGTGTCCCTGGGGCTGGGTGCCTTGCTGGGGTGGCGGTGGGGGCAGGTAGGATGGCGCAGGGGTCTGTAAGGTGTTGTCATGCACAGCCTGTGCCTCTCTTGGAGTCCATAATGCCCAAGAGAGGCCACCCTGCCCCAAGCAGTGGCTCCCTGTGGGGAGGGTATGCTTGTGCAAACAGCCACGTCCCTCCAGGGACCTTTGTGCTGAGTTGGGGTGTTGAGGGTCACCACCCTGCCTGGCCCCAAACCCATGCCCAGCTGCTGCTTTCTGCCTGAGACAGCGACATCCCCACACAGCCTCCGGCTACTGCACGGAGAGCGCCGCAGAGAGTGTCAGGTCTGCCATAAATCAGCGATGGCATCGTGTCCCCACCTCCTCTCTTGAAACCTGGGCTTCCTCCACCTGTGTCCTCCATCCCCACCGGCTTCAGGGCCTGCCCAGATCGTGCTCTTCGCAGCACCTCTGTGAGGAAGTAGCGACATGCTCTCCATCTGCTGCCTCCGTGGCACCGACAGGGGCAGGGGTGGAGAGGAGGTGACAGCATGACACCTTCTCCATCACCCTGGGGAGGTGGGACATGCCCCTTCCCAGCCCACCCAGCGCATCCAAGCCTGGCCCACGCGTGGGAGCATTTTCCAGATGCCAGTGTGCGTTTAAAGTTTAAAAAGATGAGTGGCAAAGCCCATGTCATGGGTGCCTGAGCTGGAAGGAGAATTTCACCGTCATGAGGGAGTGCATTGTCCCCGGAGTTGGCCAAGTGGATTTGCATGCTTAGCATGCTTAATTCCCGCTAAGGATTTTTGAAGGAGTAATGTGATAAAACCTTCAACCTGCTGATAGCATAAACTCAACTGGGGGTCCTTCAGAAAAAGCCAAGGGGACTTCCAGTTCCCAAACGTGCAGACCAAGAGAAGTGGTTGCCTGCCATGACCGGGCTGGGCCCACCCCAGGCCAGAAGCCAGTGTGGAAAGATCAGCGCGGCTGGGGACAGACGGAGGAGAAGAAGACTTTTATCCCATTGTTTTTCCCTGTGATTAATCCATCTAAAGTGCTCCTCTGAGCGTAGCCAAGGGCAGTGTAAGAAAGAAGCAGTTTGAGCTTTGTGGGGCTTTTTTTTCTTCTCCTTTTCTCCCCCCTTTCCAAGCGTGCTTTACAAACATCCTCTCCGCTCGCCCTCTGTATTTGCAAAACCGTATCCTTCTGCCCATGGCTCCTGATGAAGTCCTTGCAGAGCTCCTTGTCCACCTCCAGTCTTTTCAGCACGTATTCAAATTAACCCTTTTGTCCCATTCACACCCCCTTTCTTTGGCGGATATTGTGGCTTTGCCAGCAGCGATCCAGCAGCGGCCATTCTAATGTAATTGCATTCTGGCAATGCCTTGAGAACCTGATCAAGATCATCCCGCAAGTTTAATCCCTCCAAATTACAAAATGTTTACTATCAATCACCTTTACGCAGCTTTATTTCGTGGGCTTTCTTCAAGGAGCGAGCGGGACGTGTGTGTTGCCAGAGATGCCCCTTCACGTCTCCAGCTGATCACCTCAATGGGGCCAGAGTCAAATGGTCAAGGCCATATGCGTATGAAAGCCCGGGCTGCTCTGCCAGCTATTCTCTCTAGCTCTGCATGGATTTCACACTTTCTATCCTGTTAGGATGCCTACCATTTACTTTAGCGTTGATTTTTTTTTTTTTTTTTATAATTTATTCCATTTCTACGTCCTGTGTCATCTGGATTTAATCTAGTTAGCAGATTTTATGCCTAAAATTGCATTGTCAAAGGGAATTGTTTAAATGGGGACCGGTGGAGAACCCTGAAACCCTTGAAACCGGGGTGTCCCCCCGCCCAGCGCCGGCCACACATACCTCGACTGCTGCGGCCCTTGGCTTGGTGCGAGGGGCTCGGAGGTGGCTTTGCTTTCTTGAAAGCATCCATTGCTATTTTCAGAAGCACAAACAGATGCAAATGTCTCTGCAAACATTGCACAATGAGATGCAGGGAGAGGACAGCCTTTCAAAATCTCTGAATAGCCCTTCAAAGCAAGTCTAATTAGGGTAAGTAGAGGTAATAGGCCCACTTGCGTTTTTTACACTCGCATTTTTTTTTCCCCCCTCAAAGCCTGCAAGGCTCTTTTCCCCTATGGCTGGGGTGGGGGGTTGGTGGTATAGCCCCTCTCCCATTTGTTTGCGCTAACAAATGTAGGGATGGAAAGAAAGGGGAGAGGTAGAAGGAGGGGAGGGGGGGGAGGGAGGAAGAAAAATCAATCATTTGAAAAGTCTCCTCTGTTAGTTTTTTTTGGTGGCTTTTCCTGGTGAGATAGAGAGCGGTGGAGCCAGCAGCATCCCGGCTGGGGCCGGGTGTGGGGCAGGCACCAGAGCAGAGCCTGCAGCTCGTGTCATGTGGAACTTCAGTAAGTGAAAAAGAAAAGCAGAAGGTATGGGCTGAATACTTGGGTAAATCAGTAATAGAGCTAAAGGGCATATGCCTGTAGGGAATATGTTGGCATAAAAGAGCTTTAAGAGGGGCCATTCATACTGACAAAGGGAGATTTGAATTGCTGCCTTCACAATAGCATGAAAGGATGGGCTTGGGGTGTTCTGAAACAAAGTGGAAATCATACTGCCCTGAACGGCTCTAATAAGCTTTTAACTATTTTACATTATGGCATTACCTCTTTTTTTTTTTTTTTCTTCCCCTTCTTCTTGTGAGCCGAGTGCCAGCCCCACTTAGAAGTGTGATTTATACTTTTTTCTTCATGGTAACTTTGGAGGAAAATAGATGGGAACTCAAAGGCAGTAATTCAGCTTTTTCAAGACAAGGAGGGGGAAATGCCATCATTTCTGAATGTCCCAGAAAGCGCACCAGTGCGCCGAGCTCCCCGGCAGCCTCAGGTCTGGGCCAGGGCTGCCGGCTCATCACCTACCACCCGTTTAATTGCGCTCATTAGCAGCCTCGCACTCGGATATCGCTGTGCCCTGACACCTGGGTCACTTCGCTGTGCAACTCAGGTGGACTTCAGCGGGCTCTCCAAAAAAATGGGTGTTGCTTGGCAATCCACCCCCCCACCTTTCACCATCAGCGGAGGTTCAGCATCCCAGCCTGTGCTTGGGGGGCTGGGGGGGCTGAGGGAAGGAGGCAGTCGCCCGGCCTGTGTGTGGAGACCCGCGCTTGGCTTTGTGTGCGCCGGGGCTCCCTCCCCAAGCTCCCCCCAGATGGTGCGATCGCACGACTGCACTGCTAAAATAGAGCTCGTACAGACAATTAGCCAATTACTCACCCTGTCACCGCACTTTCTTCTTGTAACTGAGATGCAAACTGGACTATGTCTTCTTTGGTAGCTTCATTCATCGGCAGCGTTATTTAATGACACTTTTGTCAGCTTTGGGTCTGCCCAAAGATTTCTGGACGTAGCTTTATGAACCCAGAAGGGGCGCCCTGCGGAGCGAAAGCGGACTTTGAACCTACAGACGATGCTAAAGACAATGAATTTCCCAAAGTCAGGGAAAGAAACCCAGAGCGTGGCTACCACAGGGCAAGTGGCTCAGCCCCTCATTGTCAGCAGAGGTGGCTACCGGGAGAATAGTCCAGTAGCCAAAAGGGCTGGGGCATCTGGGTGCACGGGCCACTTTCTCTGCTTAGATGCCTCAGAAGCAATATTACTGCAAGTGCTGCTGGGCCTGTTTAGGATGGGAAGGTTGGGTGGCTGGAACAGCCGTTTTGGACCAGTATCTCACTGAAGATTCTATGTTAGGCCAAAATTAATCTTTGTTTTGATGGGTGTTTGTCTCAGCCCACAGTTTAACTTCAGTGCAGTTGTGCAGAGCTGCAGACACAGTGGAAAGGGTTAAGAGAGAGAGAGGTTTGGTTTTGCTCCTGGCATTTCTCAGGGAAGAACAAAAACTCCCCTACTGCCTAATGAAGGAAACCCCATCCTTCTACATATGTAGGAATGGGATAATGCATTTATTATCCATAATTTTGACACCAAGCATCATTAGTGTCTTTATTTACCTCTGAAGTTCTGTCCCACACAGGTGCAAGGATGGCTCCTGGTTATTGGAAGGAAGGAAAGGAAGGAGGGGAGAAAGAGAGAGAGAGAAAGAAAGAAAGCAAGAAAGAAAGAAAAAGAAGGAAGAAATCCCCTCTGTTTCCTTCTGGAGGGTAGAGTTTCTGTGGGATTTGTCTTGTGACTCCCCTGAGCTTGGTTAGCAGGAAGCGTGCCCTGGACACACACACTCACTCTCCAATCCTGGCTGTACACAGTCACTGCCACCTTCCTTAGCTGACAATTCCCTTCCCTGCATCCATCTCCAGGCATCCCAACAAGTGCTCCCCGGGAGAGCAGTGTAGGTGACAGCCCTGCTGGTGACAGGTAGCCCGGACCCTCCTTCCCCGGGACCACAGACCTCATTAGCTGCCACTTGATTTATCAAGAGGGCATTATGGCTTCGGGAGCTGACATCTTTTTGGATTGCAAATAGGAGAGGAGGAAACTGTACCCTGTGAAAAGATTGATTAAATACTAATTAACCTCTTTTCTTAGATAATGAAAGCACTTCAGCGAGCTGGATAAACACGATGCGCATCAGTTGCTCTCCTGGCGAAGCCAGGGGTAATTGAGAGAGCAATATCCATTACTGGTGTTGTGACAGGGAAGGTTTTCCTTTCAGATTACAAAAGACTTGTTGCAGGAGAGATGGTACTCAAATAGGAAGGAAAAAAAAAAAACCATAACTACCCCAACTATAATTTTTTATCTCAGGAGTTAAATGCCTTCGGTTTGAAAACTTCTACCAGTGGAATAAAGAAACAACTTCTGCATTTATAGTTAGTGATTGTCAAGTGAAAAAAATAAAAGAAGTAAATCGAGGTCTTAGGCTTTGAAGGGAGGGGTTGACTCAGCTGCAGGTTGTTGTTGGACTTTCCTGGCAAGGTCTCCAGCTTTTCTAGGTTCTGAGCAAGATAATGTATAAATAAATGTTGCCTGTTTGCTGTGAATCCCAGACACCGAACTGGGAAATCACAGGGGTAGAGATGCTTTTTCTGGTCCATGTTGAATCTACATCTGAAGGCCGTGTGCCATTCTTCCACACAGGCAGCAGCCTTGCCAGGGGCACATTGGCTTCCTCAGAAGTGAGTATTTTTAAGGAGAAATCCAGGTGGGAAAGGACTACTTAGTGCAGTTTGATCAACTTTTACCTGCCAATAGTGATTTTCATTCTTTCTGACCCTGCCTTTGAGAGTCTTTTTTCAGTTCATTATCCTGAAGGCCAACGTGGGGAATCCAACATGGAAATGACCACACTGGGAATTTTATCTTCCTCCATCTGCTCTGTAACATTTGCCTTCTCAGTTTGGCCTCATTTGTCTCAAGTGAAGTGTTCATCAAGGCCCCCCAGACCTCTTGGTCCCCACAACAGGGACAGGGGCAAACTTCTAAGTCCGGGGTGTCCCTTGGGTTTTATGTCTCCTCTCCTGCCACCTCCAAAAGTTAACTAACACCGTTTTAGGTCTGGGATTTTGAATTTTCCTGTTTACAGATGTTGTCTTCCTTCAGGCTTCTCATCCCAAAGGAAACTCCAGGCTGGAAAAGCACAGTGATCTGCCAGGTTTGTGCTGGGCTGTAGGTGCCACAGACAGTCCTGCTGGAGGTACTCCTGGCTGTGATTTTATAAAGATCGCTGACATCTGCCACGCAGAGAGGAGCAGAACAAGCTGTTTGTTTGTAAAAATAAGTTTAATTAACTCCCACAGATGGAACCTAATCCATTATTTTTGCAACAAACCATTATGGTCCGTAATCACCTTGGACTGCCATTAGACAGCTTTAAATGCTTTCCTAGAAGGCAATTCTGTGAAATCTTCAGGTTAAAAAAAAAAAAGATTATCCTGGAATGTGCAGAATGTAATAATCCCAGAAAGAGACAGTGAAGTCCTGAGGACTCTGCCAAATCCCTGTTTGGGAAATAGAGACATCAGTCCCCTCAAATGCTTCAATTTGTAATTAAGCAACGTCTCACAGTCATGAAGGAAGAGTGGAAAGGAGACCATGCACTGGCATGGGCTGGTCCTTCCCTAAAGCACAACAAATCTGTGTGGAAAGCAAGGGATGAGGGGGCTGAATAGTGCAACTAAATGAATGAACTCAGAGCAGGGATGTTAGTGAGACCCTCAGAGCATTTTCTTCCTGATTTCTGCTTTAGGAAGCCCAGTTTCAGGACTAAATGTCGATGCTTCCATCGACAGAGTGCCTGCAAGACTCTGTCCGTGGAACTTTATTCACTATTACTCCAGGAATAAAGAAGGTCTCTTCTCTAAAAGTCTTGTCTCTGCAAGTTTTCACTCTCTGCAGAAGGATGCTGCCTGCTCTGTCCTGTTGGCTGTTCCCCAAATCCTACTGGCCCTTGCCAAGGTCCTACTGGAAACCAGTGAGTAAATCCAATGGGGGAGGAGCCAAGCAGGAAGCATTTCTTGTACCTGTGGAGCCTTGCCCATGGCACAGACAAGGATGGCACCTCTGCCTCAGCCTCTCTAATGTGATGTTTCTTTTTCAAGCAATCAGAGTTCCATGAGAGTTTCCATCGGTGCCATGGGGGGTTTAACAGACGCTGCTGCACAGCCAGCGGGAGGCAGAAGTGGGAGACCTGAATGACAAGGAGTGCTGTGCCATCAGCATTTCCACGCCGGCAGAGAAGAGCATTATCCACTGGGAAGAGTCTTTTCACTCTTGTCTGGTAGATCTCGAACTGGAAGAGTGACAACTGGAAAATAATAACGATGATGAAAGAGGAGCAGCGCTCGGCGTGAGGAGCCTTGATCTGCACCAGCAGGGCCCCACGTGGAGCCCCTGCCATCCCTGCCCGGAGGACAGTGACCTCAGCAGGGGGGAAAATCCTGTTTCCAGGGGGGCTCTTCACCCCCTCAGCTCAGCCTCACACTCCTCATTGCCCTGGGGATTAATAACAGCGCTGGGTCCCACAGGGTTTTTGAAAAGGGTCTGTTACTTCACCACGTCTCCAAAACATCTGTGGGACCTCCAGCAGGTTTTCATATTGGCCACGACGCCTTTTGGCTGGGGAGGAAGAGAGAACAGGGATTAGTTGTTCACGGGCACTATCACTGGGCTACCAGGCATAAAACTGGTTTTAATCAGTCAGTTAATTTGCTAATCTAAATTTAAAAAGCCTCTAGGAGTGTTATGTGAAGACTATAAAAGTAAGAGTTAGGCAAAGTATTTTATGCATTGTTTTTGCATCTCTTGTTGTGCTCACTGCAGTCCTCAGTAAATCCGCTGGGTCTTCAGCAGCTCTGCTCCTCCTGGTGATTTCTTTTAATTGCACATGCCACCAATAAAAATCTCCTGAAAATTAGTTCTCACCTGCTTCTGCTCTGATAATCTCTACCTACTATACAAATCAGTCTTAATGGAGCATTTGAGCCCCAGAGATCTATAATTATGGTATTGAGTTTCATGTGCTCAGAGGTAGTGGCACAGACTGTATTTTACAGATCATGTGCAGAGTAAAATCAAAATCTGCAACAGACTGACACCCAGTAATGAAAATCCTTCTGAGGATGCTCTTGTTAATAACTAAACATCATTTGAGCCCCACCACAGCAGGGGTGACACTAAATAGGGCACCACATGGCATCGAAATAGTAGAAAATACTTGTTATCTAAAACCTGCGCAGAATTTTGGATCTTGCAGCTCACTTTTTGAGCCCAGGTAACTCACAGAGACCCTCCAGAGCTTCCAATCCACTGGAAAGGGTTGGAACAGGGTAGCTCCAGCTGCTGTGGGCCCTGTCAGCAGAGCACAAGAGCAACTTGTAGCTGGTAGTGGATTGTTTCCCCACGGGAAGTCTCAGCAGAGAGAAAGTGGGATAATCCCAGTTGTGTTTTGAAGCACATTCCCAGCTAGCAGGGATTCCCTATCAATGGAGCCATCTCACACTTTCTCTCCTCACTAAAGGGGAATTAAGAGAGACCTGAGGACTTGCAGGTCCTCCTGGCAGAGGGTCCCTAATTCTTGCATGCCCCGGAGGTGACAGACTGGATGCAGCAGGGATAAAGGATTACCAACACCTACCAGCAGACACAGGAAAAAATGCATATACACTCATACAATGTGGTGCCAAGACTAAAAACCCACCTATTTCAGTTATTTCTCAAGTCAGTGAGGGTCTTGCCCCTGGTTTCAGTGGGACTGAGACTGGTGACTGGTGGCTCTTTATGGGTATTTTTTACCATGGGTATGAATATATACAGGTAGTTTATATTCAGATCTTTTATATTTGGATATTTTTATATATCTTTATATATATATTATATATCTTTATATAGATATTTCTAGATAGGAACATTTTTATATATGGCTTTTATATATATGGTATTTCCAAAGAACTTGCCCATGATTTCATCAGCCCTAGTATTCAATTCATCCATTTTTTTCCCCTGTAGCAGTGCAAGGAGATGATTTTTAATGCAATTAAAAAAAAAAATAAAGCCACCCTTTTAGAGCTGGGGAAGCCTGTTCCCATTCACCAAAGCATTCTTTTGATAGCAGTAAATACAACCCCCCTTGTTGTAAACGGGGTGCAGGTTGGTCCTGCAGCCTCTGAATACGGGCATTCCATCTGTCCCAGCGGCAGATTTGTTCAACTATGTCTGAACCTATCACTGCTCGGGGGAAAAACTGTTCCCTGACTCATGTTAATGTATGAATCTAATTGTATCCCCCCGCAGTTTGCAGCTTTCATTGCCCATTAGGAACGTTACCATCATACACTGGGCCCTGGTAGATGTATGGTCTTTATACACTGCATAATGTCCCCAGATCTCTGCTGGCAGCTAAGAGAACACAAAAGAATAGAGGATATTTTGAAGTTTTGTGGAGTGGTTGTTTTTTTTTTTTTTTTTTTCTTTGAGATTGAAGTCCAGTGTCTTGGGACCCAGTGACTTTAGATGACCTTCCGCCTCCATGGACTGTACTAAATTTCAGCCCCTGGAGGCTCCTGCACACAAAACCTCCTGGCTTTCAAGGGCAGGTGCAAGCAAAGCTTCACTGCGTCACAGATCAAGACCTGTTACTGCCAGAATTAGATTTCACAAATCTCTTTTATTTACCAGGACATCATTAAGGGACTGCCCTATACTGCTGGATGGTGTCTTTAATTAATATAAGTATTACGCTGCTATTAAGGTTTCCAAACAATAACATTTCCTTTTCAGTGATTGTAGGCACTGAGAAACAGAGGTGGGTGTGTGTCTGTATAGAAAAGCAACATGAAAACTGTGTTAAAGAAATATATATCCGTATTGCAGGCTCAGGCACTCGGAAAGGAGGAAACACCGACACTGAAGTGTCTCTGCAAACTTAATTAAGCTCCTCTCCTTCTCTTTTTGCTGCAATTATATGATCCCAAATTATGTTTTTGATGATATCTCCACCTTCTTCATTACACAGGAGGATTAACTTTCAGGCAGAGATTTTGCCTGCGTGATGAACAGCTTCTCAGTGCTTTGTCTGATGCTTTCAGTGTCTGCACTTTGCCTTTTCCCCTGCACAGTGCACGATCACGTCCTGAAGAATTCCTTCTTGGCCTTTTACAGCAGCCCTGAGAATCTGAGTGCTCTGAAAGCTCTGCTTAATTAAATCATTAAATTCGCTGGTGATGCGAGGGGATGGTGGTAACCCAATTAAAGATGGGAAACTGAGGCATAGAGAAATGAAACTCAATTAATTCTGCTGATCCTGGGCTGTCCCATCAGGGATGTGTAGGAACTGACTTATTTGGGCTTGTACAACACCATCTATCCACACATCCATCTTCTTTCCCCACAAACACCCTGATAACTGCCCATACAGCTCCCACTCACCCATGTTTTGGAGGTGGTTGTAGGGACATGGCTGAGCTGCCTCATTTCCCCCATAAAACAGAGCAAAGAGGATAAAAATGTTGCTTTTGAGGGTGTCTGTGTGCCCAGTGTAACAGGGGAGCATTGAGCAATGCTAAAGAGGGGGAGGATGGAGGCAGGAACAGCAGAAGCCCTTCAGCAAGGTGGGATTTTGGGGGTCAGAGGGCTCCCCCATTACACACAAGTACAGCAGAAGGGAAGGTTTGGGATTTTGCAACAGTGGAGCAGATTTCCTGGACGGGATGGACCTCTTGACTCCCCCAGTTCTCCAGCTGAGAGCCAGAGCTGTGCCAGAGCTGGTGCTGAGGCCACGAGATGCACCTTTGGCCACCCTTTCTCCTCTCCCTGCATGGGTGTGAGTGGGGAGAGGATCCATCCCACCCTGGGGCTTGAGGACAGGGGGCAGCTCAGGCCAGGCCAAGTTCTGCCAGTGTTGCAGGTTCAGGCAAAACCACGAGCTCTGCAACCTGTTCAGGGGAGCAGCACCTTCTCCTTGCCCCAAATCCCTCAGAACCTTCCAGCTCCTGCTATGAACCAGGGCAAGGACAGCCCTGAACACCAGCAGTGCTGTGTCACCACTGCTCCTGTGCTCTGCCCACAAGTCCTGAACAGGGCTCTAATCCCTTCTCTGTGAGACCTGGGGGCCAGCTGATGTTTGCAGGTAGCCACGTGTGTCTGTGGCCAGCAGGGTGTCAGGAGTGCTGGCTGCTGCTTTGGGGTGACCCCTTCCCTTCCATCCCATTCTCCTCCTGAGGAGAAACAAAACTCCAGAGGCGCTGCTGAAATTCAGTACAAACGTTAAAAATTTTATTTACAGGGTAAAAGCACGATTTCTTAAAAACAAAACAAAAACAAAACCCCCACTTTGATAAGAGGTATAATAATAGAATAAAGCTCTTTATGTACAAAAATACAATTTTCATATGAATGAACATCTTGAATAAATTAACCCGCTCTCTGGTCCAGTCGCTGAATACCCCGTGTCTGCTCCCACTCTGAAGCAGCCCGGCCGCGCTGGGGGTCAGCATCTATAATGCATGAGCCCCTCCGCTGTCCGCCGGGTGCGGGGTCCCATCGGGGCCGGTGCTGGGACCCCCGGGAGGGGCTGAGCCGCCCCGGGGCAGGGCCGGGGGGACGCGCTGAGCCCCGCGCTGCGCCCCGGGCCGCATCGGCCCCTTAAGCCTTTTCATGGCATTGTCAGGGCGTTCAAACCAAATTTTCATGCTCGTTTTTCTTCGCTGGAGAGCTACAAATTGTAAAATTGACTTTTCACCTCGTCTGCGGCAGCAAATCTGTCGCTTTTCTTCTCTGCCCGTTTTTTCGGAGCGGCGCGGGAGGCGAGGCGGGGGTCGGGGGGAAGGGGCTGGGGCTGGGGCGGGGGGTGGAGTGATGAAAAGTGCAACGGGACGAGGCCCCCCCGGCCGTCCCTCCTGCTCGGCCGGGGGCGCGGGCGGGGGGCGCGGGAGATGCGCGCTAGCGGAGGGGCGCGCCCGGGGCCGCGGGCAGCCCGCGGAACCCCCGCAGGCTGTCGGCTGGGGGGTAAGCGCAGTCCTCGGAGGTGGCCGGGCTGCTGGGGCCCGAGTTGGAGGCGCAGAGCGAGGGGGCGGACGGCGAGGCGCTGGACAGCCACGACCCCGCGTCGCTGCCGGGGCTGGGGGGCGCGGCGGCCCCGCGGAACGGGCCGGGGGTGGGGAGGCACTGCTCGGCCAGGCGGAGGGTCTCGGACAGCGCCCAGATGTAGTTGTAGGCGAAGCGCAGGGTCTCGATCTTGGTGAGCTTGGTGTCGTCGGGGAAGGTGGGCAGGACGCTGCGGAGCTCGTCCAGCGCGGCGTTGAGGTGGTGCATGCGGTTCCGCTCGCGGTCGTTGGCCTTGACCCGCCGGCTGCGCTTCAGCGTGTGCAGCAGCGCCTCGGTCCGCGCCCGCGCACGGCCCCGCCGCCTCCGCCGCTCCCGCGGAGCGCCCGCGTCCGCGCCCTCGCCGCTGCCGGCCGCCTCGGCGGGCATCCTGCGGGAGAGAAGCGCCGTCACTGCGGGAAGGACGGACGGGGAGCGAGAGGGGGGAAGGTGCGAAGATGCCGGGGAAGGGGGTGGGGTGGGGAGGGGGAAAGGAAAAAAATAAATATAACTAAGGGGGTGGCGGTGCGAGTGCTTGGCAGGTGCCGGCGCTCCCGTACTCACATGGAAAGGCACTCCCGGGGATGATGTTAAGAGATAACGGTATAAAAAAACACAGAGAGGAAAAAGCCGCTGCAGGGGGAGGCAGAGGGGACTCAGCGCCGAAGGGAAAAAAAAAAAAAGAGAAGAAGGAAAAAAAAAAAAAGAGCCAAAGCCCGGGGAAAGGCGGGGCGGGGGGGACACGCGACCGCGCGTGGCTTTGAAGTGCTGCGGGCTGCGATCCGCTCGTGTGAGCGGCGGCTTTGGCACACGACGGCGCGGCCGCCCGTTCTTATAGCGGCGGGCGGACAATGGCCCCGTGGCCGCCCCGCGGGGCCGCGCCGAGGCGGCAGGTCGGCCCCGTGCGCCGCGCCCTCCGGAGCGTGCCCGCAATTACCGCGGGCGGCCGCGCATCTGCCGCGCTCCCCGGGGACGGGGAGAGAGGGGGAGGGGGTGTCCCCACCGCTTTGTCCCCCCCCCTGTGCGGGCAGCACAAAGCGGGGCAGGGGGGTGGAGGGGTCACCGACCCGCTCCGGCCGCGGGGACTCCGGCGTGAGCTTAAACCGCTGCGAGCAGGGGGCTTGGGGGGAAAAAAAAATAAATAAAAGTTAATCCTGACTTCCAGAGGATGAGCCGTGGGTTGTTCCCCAGCCAGATGCTGGGTGGAAGATATTCGTCAAGTTTTCACTGCACCTTGTGGATTTGTTTTTTTTTTTTTTTTTCTAAGTGAAAATGCTCTGAGATGATAAAACTCAAAAGCAGGTGTTTTTGGCTCCTGCGTTTCTGAGGTGACTGTGGACACGCGGTTTGGGTTTTGCGGGCTTCACGTTGAAAAGGGGTTTGCAGGTGTTCAGAAAGTTGAAAGTTCCGAAGGACATTTGTTTTATAAACTTCGGTGGTTGTATTTATAATACATGTACATTGTGTAAACACACACACATATATACACAATGCATGTGAAATGATAACATTCTTCTTTTTCTGGATAAAAACAAAGAAGGGTGCTGTTTTGATTGTAAAGTTCTTGCTGCCTCTGCTAATCCCCGTTCAATGCCTGGCTATCACCACTTCACACTTTGGGAAGCCACAGTTTTTTTAAGTGGCTAAAAAGTTTCCTAATTCTGACGTCTGGCTCTTTGCATCCTGCCCTCGGTGCTGCGAGGAAACCCCATTGTCAGCACTCAGGTACTTGCCTCCCTGGAAGGTTTTCAGTTTCATCACCCATCAGTAGCCATTTTCAGGTGCCTGTGCCTAAACTCACATGTATTTACATGATTCCCCCTTTCACCAAATGTAGATTGATTCCCCCTCCTTTGATTTCCTCCTATGCCCTGGATAAACAGGGAAAATTGACAGCGTGAATTATTGTGTATTTTGAGTTCACAGCAACCATTCTTTGCTTCAACTTGTGCGAGGAGTTTGCTATCAAAGTTATTCCCTCTGCTTCCCACCCTCCTGGCTTTGAGATGACCCACGACACCAGCAAACTGCCCCAAACAACCTTCTTTGTGCCCAGAAGATCACGCACAGAAGTGAGCAATCCAAAAAGCCCTGGGTGATGAATATTAACGAGCCTCAAACTAGAAGTAGTTTGCCAGCACCGTGAGCTTTCAGGATCAGCTCTCTTTCTGCTTTTTAACATCTTTATATGCTTGGGTGTGCAACATAGCCAAGTAAGGCCCTGCGACGGGGGCCTGGCTGTTCCCGGCAGGGACTGGGCTCTCTCAATCACCAGACCTGCAATCAGGCTGAAGTTTTTAGGGCCTTTGCATACATAAATGACTTTCTTCGCTAAGTAGTTCCACTTCACTGAGCTCCTCATGTCCTTAAGTGACGGCACAATTAGAGGCCTTGGCTGGCAGGCAGAGATCGGCCCTGGAGTTTTCAGCACGGACCAAGAGAAAGAAGGGACCAAAATTTAAAGGTTATGGAAGCATATGGCAAAAAATGTTCAACTTTTGTTACTGTGCACTTTGTATACAGTGAGATAAACTCCGGTGTTGTCTGCCACACTTTGATTGTCTTTTGTTTAGGTGTCTTTGAGCAGTCAATAGTTTATTCATTAAAATGTTTATGATTCCCCAGAGTTTCACAGACTTTGGCACAACCCATCACTTGTCTGAAAGTTTGCAGTGAAAGCCCATTATTCATTAGTCCTTATCCATCATTTGCAGTTTGTCATTTGTTATTCTCTTGTTTTAAAAGTTTGTGCTCCAATCAAGGAGGGGAGAGAGCACCATGTGTCTCCGTGATCAGTCACAGCCATGAATAGCCAGGCCTGAAGTGAACGTTTCACAAACAACCCATAGGCTGAAATTTGTTTGCATAATCTATTCACTCCGTACTTATGAATAACGAATGCATTCACAGAACCAGAATTGTTTCAGGAAGCCTTCGCAAACAGAAAGAAGTGCTAAATATCTTGGATAATTTATTCCCGATGAATAATTCAACCAGTTCTATGGCGGGGGCAGTCTACTAATTTTGCAGATAAATTATTCAACCAACACAGATAATAGCTCTTACACCTTATGGGCCTGCCCCTGTGGAAGTCAGCTGCTGAAGTTTCCTGAAGTTTCCTGGGATTGGGAAAGAAAAAGATTCCAAAATGGAACAGGACCGTTGATTTCAAGGAACACAGAGTGTGTTCCCAGCATCTCACTGATGGCCTTATTCTGAGTTTTAGCCTTTGATGTTAACTTTTCCACCTTGCTGTAAGTGCAGCTGGGCTCAGGGATGTTATTAGTTTCATAATTGGAGCTCTAAGGAAATGCTTTATCATTTGCTTTGAGACACCTTACAGCACTTCAAAAAATGAGAGGAAAAAAGATTCAACCTGATTTAACACTTGTGAGACCTCGAGCATGAAGCTCGTTCCTCTGCCCTCATGTAGAGACATCATGGGTGGACTCCAGAAAAAGTAGGAATTCATGAACAAAGGTGGAGGAAGGGCTTTTGGAGAAAATGTGCTCCCAGGTGCCTGGCACTGCACTGTTTCCTTCATGGAAAAAGCCAGTCGATGAGAAGATGCCATTCCCTGGTAAGTGTTTGCTGGACCTTGTAAAGGTAAATAAATCTCCATGTTAGAAATCAGCCTCTCATTTCAAAAACAATCAGAATTATGATCATTAGAGCAGTGTTAGCATCACTCTTCTCTCCAAGATTGGAAATGAGTGGTTCACAGTAAAACTACTCCCTCAGTTGGGAGATGCCTCAGAGAAGTCAGAGGAACATAATTTTTTTTTTTTTTTCCCCAGGTCTTAAGATGCACATCATTGCAGCAACTCACCAAACTCTATCTTTTGTTACATTAGCACATGAGGGCTTGAACTCATGTTGGGATGAGTATCAAAACAATGCATCAACCAGGAGAACATTGCTTTTTTGCTCTTTCATATTTGAAAGTATGGCAAGAAAAGGAAGGCAGAGCTGCCTGTGGAGGATAATTGAGCTAAATTTAGAGAGGTGAGGTGGCTGGTGGCAAAACCACCACCTGGGAGCAGAAAGTTTGACCTCGCAGGAGGAAAGGAAGGATCGAGCTCACTCATCCCTGGGCATGGCCAGGTTGATGCAGCAGGAATTTTAAGGACAGGTAGGAAACTAGAAGACTGTTCAGTGGGGCAGACCCCAGGTCTGGACATGGTGCAGAGCACAGAGACTTCTTGTCCAGCCTGGGTGGGACAGACGTGTGGTGAGGGCTGCGAGGGCAGGGATGGACAGATGGAGCTCTGCTCCTGGGGCTCCTCACCTGGCTGGAGTCACCTTACAGAGGCTCTCAGAGGGCTCAGGGCTTGGTCCTGTGGCTGCTGACTGATGGCCAGCCCTGGAAGCCCAATATTTGGAAGGGCTCTCAGCCCGCAGGGAGGCAGCGTTAACCCTTCTGGAGCAGGAGCCGGCTCTCCTGCTGGGGAAACCCCTCGGGAGCAGCTCAAGGGCTTTGTCTCTGAAGGATTTGGCCTCCTCTCCTACTTACCCGTGGCCAGGGTGAGACCTCAGGCCATGTGCTGGGGGCCACTCACGGGTGGGGAGCACAAGGACATCACAGGGAGTCCCCATGTACCGGGGGATCCTGGCCCTGGGGAGCCAAATCCTCTCCAAAATCCTGCACAAGTGCCTGGGAGTTGCAGTCAGGGCTCAACCCCTCCTGGAGGCTCTGCAGAAATAGAGAGAATGTTTTATTTTCAGGTTTTAAATGTGTGATGTAAGATTTTCCTTCTTTTTGGAAAGGGGGGGGTGTTGAGTAGGTAAACGATTGTTCCCTGCAAGCACAAATGTATTTTGTTTGTTGTAATTAAAATGTTTTAATGAGACAACCATAAAATCAACCATTAATTATTTTTTTTCAAACACTTCTGCTTCCTTTTGAGCTAGGTCTATTTAGAAATAGTTTAGAGAGTAGCCTGCAGTTTTATTCTTTCTGTGGTATTATACACAGGAGTGGAGAAGTCATTTATAAATAATTACACAATGTTTTGGGTCTTTGGGTTTGTATAATATATCAAAGCGATTAGTACACGCATTGTTCCATTGTAAATGGTTTTTTTCCCTTCCTTTCAGTTTCACTTGCCTTGTCTTCTATCTAAACCTTTTTCGTGAAATCCTTTGTCTTCCTCATTCTTTTAGCTTGTTACAGTGCAGGGACATTCTTCTTATTCAAACACTCACAGCATGAGCAAAGAAAGCTACTTCTGTCGCATCTTAAGTTTTACCATAACTTTCTGGCATTTTCTTTTCTTCTGATTTTCCCAGACCACTGATAGGGTAATGAAGAATTATAACATACATCAATTATTGGTGCTCACGGTGTATTATGCTTCTGAATTCAAGGGGAGATAAAGAGGAGAGGGGGGAAAAAAAAAAAAAAAAGCACCACTTTCTGTGGTTTTGAGGCACATGAGAGAGGGCTCGGTGCAGATTATTTATAACATCTTTCTGAGCATCAATTATGTTTGACTCCTACAACCACTTCCTTGTCCCACTGGTTTTATGGCCAGAAGGAGCCATTTTTGTGTGTGGTAGCTGTGGCATTTAACTTGTTTCTTTTATGAGGAGCCCAAACAATGCATCTTCAGGCCAAACAATCTATCTCCCCGAATAATAGCCCAAATGTCACTCAAGGGCTCCGGGCTGGGAAATGTGTGATCGTGGTAAAGGGCCACGGGAAGAGGTTTGGGAGGGACCCTCATGGGGCTTTCCAGCACTGGGTACCCCCAGGGAGATGGGCTGGGCTTGGTGTGGGGTGCATGTGCCATGGGATTGCCTGAGGTTTCAACAACCCTAATCCAAGTTATCCAAGGAAAAGGGCCAAACCCTCACGGTGTGGTCATGCACACACCCTGCCTGGCCTTCCCCAGCCTCCTGGCTATCACATTAACCGGGAAAAATAAGATTAGGATGTCACCTCCGAGAAATGAGCCCTTTCCCCCCACACCTTTGTTGTGCGAGAGCTTTTTCTTCTCTTCTTTTCCTTCCTCCACCTTCTCCCGCCCACAATTCCCCCTCCTTTGTTGACTTGTATTTTGTTAACAGAAGCTAGAACACTCATCCTACAAGAAAGGGGCAAAACTCACTGGCTGCCCTGCAGAAGAAATTTCCCCCAACAACATCCAAACCAGGAAACTTTAACTACGAGCTGAGATACTCAAATTTTGCTTTAAACCTCCCATATCGGTAATTCTGCTCCGGAGTGGCAAAGACAGCCTGAGAGAATTAAACACCATAATGTGGGGGTGAAATGGAGCCTGAGCTCTTGGGGGGGCTTTGGGGGTGTCCCCCTCCCTCTCCCAGGTCTGGGGGTCCTCTTTGGCTCTGGTTGGAGTCCTGCAGCAGAGGGGGGGATGCTCCAGGACCACCAGCAGCCCGTGGGTCCCCACTGCCCCTCCACGGGGGCCCAGGGGATTTGCTGCCATTTGCATAGCAGGTGTTGGGTCCCGGGCCATTCTTCCTTAAGGGAGTTTTAATACGGGATAAATTACTGGGAATTAGGAGGAGGCAGGCGACAAGAAAAGAGCTTCCCGGAGTCTTCTCCAGACCTCAGTGGGGGGAATTGGAGAGAATGGCTAAAAAAGGGAGAAAAACACAAATGCAGCGGTTTCTGCGCCTTCCCAGGGAGTTTGGGGTGCGCGGGGTTTGAGGGGGGGAGCTCTCCCAGTTTCTCCTGAAATTGAGGTTTGGCCTCAGGAATGCAGTAATCCCAGGACAGAAATACGATTACTGGCCTGAGGATCTTTGATTGAGTAGGTCTGGAAGGGGGGTTTAAAATGTTAATCCCTGGTATAATCCCTTCCCTGGCATTGTAGGGACAAGGGTTGCCCCCGAAGGGAATTGCCTGCTTCCTTCCCCGGGATTCGGGGCGGGAGGGCAAGGCCAGGGAGCAGCTCCCTTGTGGAGGTGCAGGCACAGACACGTGGCTGAACTCACACACCTCGTGTGCCCACCACCTGTGCCCACCCCTGTGCATCCAGCCGTGTGCCCACCTGGCCACACACGCTTTTCACATCACAGACTGGATGTGTTATACATAAATAAAGGCCATCTATAGTGAAATGTTGTATCGGTGAGGAAGAAGGTGACATCTCCTCAGTTAAAAAAACAAAACACAAAACAACAGGTGAATTGACCCCAAAAGAGATGTGAGGGCTGGGCAGGGACCTGCTGGTGCTCTCAGTGCCTGGGCTGAGCAGGGCAGGTGGGAGAGGAAAGGAGACAGCTCCAACCACCAGTCCTGGGCACAGGGTCCTGCTCCTGACCCCAGGGATGACCCTTTGGGTTGCAGGTCCCGCTGCTCTGGCCATGAGAGGGACGAGGGTGACACCCCAAGGCTCGGTGCTGCAAATTCGGCCGTGCAGGGATGAGGGTTTGCATCTCCCCTCTGGCTTGTTATTGCTTTTATGGCAGCGGTAAAAAAAAATAAATCAATTCTTTTAATTATTTCAATAAGCATTTACATGACCTTGGCTACAATTGTACATATGGAAGGAGGAGGAGATTTAGTTTGCCTTAAACAGAATATGATTTTTAGCAAATGTCAAGGTGAAATATTGTGTGGCTTCTGAGTTAAGGTGCTTCAGGGAGAACACAGAGTGAGGGTGCCCTGACTCTTTCTAAACTAACCCCCCTTTTTTTTCCTGCACCAAATCAGCTATTTGAAGGGTGTCCACTGATTTTCAAACAAATTGCATGAAACTTGGCTGAAAGTAAGTGGTAAATAATAGGTAGATTTGCTCTGCTTTCTGGAACCTAAAGTGTTTCTGCAGTTTCTCTGGTGTGAGGATGCTCCTTTCATTTCCAATTTAAGCATGTATTAAATTGCAATAAAATACTTAATTAGGAATGAAGAAGTGAATGTGCTTCTTCAGACTATAAGTGTCTCATTTTTTAACCCTCTTGGATAAAACCCAAGGTACTTTTTTTTCCCCTTCACCTCAGGTTTAATGCATGGCAGGTCTCGAGCCTGTTTCCATTCACTCCAGTGGGAATTAGAGATAATTTCTCTGGAGCTGGTGCAGCTCCACTTCTCCAAAGCAGCTGTTGGAGATAGCCAGGGCTCTGCACCTCTCACCCCACTGTCCAAACAGGGGGGGGATCCAACGGGGCTGGAAAATTGCTGAGCAACATTGTTCACGAGATCACTTTTTATTACTTGTCTTGTGGTCCTAATGTATATACAGCTGGTGCCTATCCCAAGGAATCTTTTTTCCCTTTTCTTTATTTCTTCCCCCAGAAAAAAATAGTTTGTGACTTCGGTGTTATTTATCTTCATTAACCTGTTGATGACCCCAACCCCACAGATGACGTGCCAGGTGCCGGGAATTCAGCTCTTTGGCCGTGAACTCCACCCACCGTCTTCAGGAGAAAAAGAAAGGAAAACCCCAGCTTTCCTGACGTGTAAATGATGGGAATAACCACAAGGTGTCAACCTCCGCCAAGCTGCGGCTTGGAGCTGGTGCTGCTCCCCAGGCTGGGATGGATAACCTGCGAGGAGGCTCTGCTGGAAAACCCGGGTACCTGCTTCAAGTAAGTAGGCAAAACACTCCTAAAATACAGAAAATCGTTTGTTTTGCCTTCATTCTTTGCTTTAAGGCCATCCTGCATTTCTATTTGTTTTCCTTTATTATTTTCCACACCAATCTTTAGCCAAATTCAAAGCCCTCCTCCGTTCTTTCCTCCTGACCTTAAGAGAACATTTCCCAGACACCGTGGAGAACCCATGAAGTCTTTTTTTCCCCTTGTAGAGCAACATTTCCAGGCATAATTGTCCAGTATGTCGTTCTGTGCAGATGAAGTGTTGGGTTTGAACCTCCTGGGCGACCCAAACCCGTGTTTCCCTCGGTGGGTGCAGTGTGTGGGGGTCCTGTTCTGGCCTAAGGTGTACCCCACTTATCAAGTGCCATTGCTTTCTGCAAAAGCATTGTCCCAGGTGTCTTCAGGTTGAAAGCAATCCCAAGGATTTCCTGCTTTTCCCTTCATCCCTTGAGTTCACACAGCCTGGGCTGAGCATGACGCAGCCCGTGGGCTGATGGCATCGCCTGCAGCCAGAGGTGATGCTCTGACCCCAGGAAAACTGGATTTCCCTGGCAGAACTCTTTTAGGTATTGCACAAAAATGGAGAGGGAACACCCTGCCAGCCACTTACACTTTAATTTGAGAGGTAGCACGAGTTATTGCTGGGGAGGGGTGACTGGGAGTTACTGGCCCAAGGAGGGAGCTGAGCCGCTCTGGGCTGGTTTGTTTTTGCTGATGTGATGGCAGAAGTGATAAGTCTGGAGAGCTAAGAAAGGAAGTTGAAGTAAATCCCAAGGAAAAATGTAAATGGTGCAATCATGAAGGTAACAGAAACAGAGAAGTATTTTTATGCAACACGATTGAATGGGCAATAATGAGGTAAAAAGACATTTCTTCCGGGATTAGAAGTGAGCTCAAAATTGCCAAGGCCTACTGGAAGTGGGGGGGGAGGAAAGGGGAGGAAAGAAGCCTGTTGTAGCATTTCTTTTCCTTTAATAAGCTTCTTTTTCTGGGAGTCCTGAGTGTTCAGATGTAGCAGTCTTAGTGCCTAGTAACCCAACAAAGCTTCGATTGGTGCCTCTGCAGAAAGATTTTCTTTTCCTTGCAGGTTTCTAACCATGAAAAAAACCCTGAGATCAGTTGCTTCAGAATCCTTAATTAAACACAACAAAGAAGGGCAATTAGAGCTGTGTTTTCCTTTTGTCATCCAGCAAATCTTCCAAACCTCAAACCCCTTTTCTGGCTCCAAGACTTATGACAGGAATAAATCATAATTATTCCTGTAATTATCAGCCTGAAGTGAACATCAGCAGGATTTTTTTTTTTTTCCCTTGGAGGAGGTTCTGAAACCCATTCAAGAGGAATTCGCTAACCTCTTTTATTGTGCAGGAAGGAAACCAAAAACGCAGGCGTGGTGATTTTCCCAGGCCTTGGCTGCCTGCTTCCTTTCCTGTCACTTCATGTCATGTCATCCCTGCCTCCCGGGTCCTGTGTGCCTGCTCATCCAGCTCCTGTTGGGCTGGACGCCCTCCATGTGTGTCATCACAGCCAAAGAGCTGATAACATGAACAGGCAAAAGATGAGAGACAAATCCAAGGGGATTTGAGGACTTCAGAGGTCAGCAAAAGGACCAGAAATACAACCTGTCACCAGGTGTTCAGAGAATAAACCCTTGTGCACTTTGCATCCCTACAGGCATTTCTTCCAGGGATCTTGGCTTTGATTTGGTGGTTGGATGAACTGTGCTCCTGCCCAGTGAGAAGGAGCAAGTTCTCCACTTGAGGCATCAAGGGTGATGTGTTTTGGCTGCTGGGAGGTCAGAGGGTCCTACCTGAGGACAGGACCCCAGTGCAGCACTTGGGGAATGACAATTCTATAGGGTCCTGGAGGTCCTGGTCTCATTGGAGAGCTGGTGGCAGGATGGAGAACCACTGGGCAAGAAAACCACACTGGGCAGAAGCTCCTGATGTTTTCAAGGGATTTGAGGCAGTTGGTTTGGGAATGATCCCCCCAGGGTTGTGCTGGTGTGATGGATGTGGCTCCTGCAGGCACAGAGAGCCAGGAGTCCCCTTCTCCCTTATTGTACGTGCTCCAAACTGACAGGATAATATCACTCTGTAAACCTCTCAGCAGTTTTTCCAAAGCACAGCTGCTTTGCTTTGGATTTTGATTTGTCTTTCTTTGCTTTGGGGGCGTTTCCTAAAACACATGTGACAGCTGAAGCTTTTCTTGCAGAGCTGGGGACGAGCAGGCTCCGAACTGATTTATAATGCAGACGGCTGTAGAGGTGTCCCCCGGCTGTCTGAGATGGTTTTTGGTTACCACTAGATGTCCTTTCAGCCCTGCTTTCCCCACTGCTCCTTCAGAACCGTCGTCTGGGCTGGGATCTGCTGGCCATGGCCCAGGAGCTGCCAGACACCAAAGTGCTGCTGAGAGCAAGGAATGGGGATGATATTCCTGAACCTCGGGCTGCTGGGGCCTCCCAACCACCCTTTTGGTCTTGCACAGCTTTGTCTCAGGTAGTGCTGGCTCACAGAAATAAGGATGCTCAAAATCCAACGTCTGGATCTTTACTGGGTATTAAAACTTTATTACCTCTACCATGAATCAGGGGCTGTCCATGCAGGGCCACTGGTTAGTGGAGCTGATGGTCCAAGGAGGCCCTTGGAGGGTGGAGAGGATGATGACTGTCTCAGTTTCACAGGATGAGCAAGTGGTGGCCCCATTTTGTGCAGGTACAACTTGTGAGGTGGTTATGGCTCAGACACCTTTGTGGGCACAGTCCATGGAGATGCAGGTATGTGTTGTCAGGAAGCACAGCTAACAGTGTCAGGGGGTTTCACGTTGCCTGGATGCCCAGAATTTTGCAAACAGTATTTCTGTAAGTTGTGTTGAGATCTCCGAGCACCAGTGATCACTGAAAGCAGCTGGAGCTGCTTGCAAAGGCAGCTGCATCTGCTGTCTCTCAGGTAATGGCAATCCCAGTTTGCTGTTCTGGGGTGGGTTATGTCAGGTAAAGGAATTAAAGGGAAATTTGCTTTGCCAGAAATGTGTGTTGCTTACAAGGATAGCTGAGGGCCTGTGGGGTGCAGCTTTTCAAGGCAAAATGAGCACCTTCCAGGAAACTCTCAGCTCTCTGTGGTTTAGGATCAGAGGGAGATCAATGACTAACAGACACAGAGCTTCTGGCAGAGCAAGCACAGGGTCAGTGAGAGCTGCAAACAGCAATCCTCAAAAATACCTGTATTTCCAGTGGTGACCTTGCACACCTCAACCCACTGAAGGGAACAAACTGAACAGCAAATGCCAGCATGAGTGCCAGGCATGGCAGATCCACGGAATGCCCTGGCATTAGCTCAGAGCAGCCAGGGTTTTCAAGATGGAACACCCATCCTTCTGGATCTGAAGCCCAAACTCAGCCCAAGCCAGTTTACCTTTTTCCAAAGGTGCTGAGCAACCAGCAGTAAGTGAGGTCTTCAGATGCTGCACACATCTGGATTTCAATGCTTCCTTTTGGAAAACCGGCTTTGGAGGAAAAACACCCCAAATGTGACTGGAGTTTCATTTGACCTGATGGGAAGTGTGTTTTGGAGACTGCAAGCTCTGTCTGGGCTCGTATAAAACCTGTGAAGTGATGTCAGGTTGCACAGAGGCCCTTTACCCTTGGACAGGCGCTGGTTCTGGATCCCAGTGGGGTGACGAGTCCTGGGGGTGGTGGCTTTTTCATTCACATTCATTCCTATTCTCTGCTAATATGGGCCCAGAAGGGACCCAACCCTGCTGGTTAATTAGCTCAGGGAGCATTTGTGTTGCTGTAACACTGCCTTTGACTTCCCACTCAGGTCTCAGGGGTGGCCAGTGCAGCCCCCCAACCCCCCTGATGACTTTACCACGGAGCCCCACGTTTGCTCCCACAGCCCTGGTAAAACCTGGATAGAGCAGAGCCAGCACTTCCACCACATGGACGTGGCCAGGAAAGGTCCCCCACGTGTGCAGCAATCTGGCATGGCCTCGTGCCTGGATTTAGGGAGCCTGGGGGAGCTGGGGCACGGCAGGGCCTGCCCAAAACCATCTCACAGAGGCCACCGAGCAACCATCACTTCTTAATAAACTTTTCTGGCCGGTGCTGACCTGGACTGTATATGAACAAGTGAAAAGCAAGTGGTGAAAGGCTCTGTGTAAAATTACTAATCCCACAGAGTGCTCTCACTGAAAAGGCCAGGCAGGTCTCCCCACTATTGTGTCCTCTCACTGCAGCTGGTGCACCCTGGTGTTTTTATTAAAATAAAACCCAGCAGCCCTGTGTCTGAACTGGCCTGTGGATGCCCAGTGCCCAGGGGAAGGATGGGCTGTGTGTGAAGGTCTCCTCTGCAGGGCTTGTTGCTTCATTTCCATGTGCTCCTGGCTGCTGGGGAGCAGCTTTGCAGGCTGGATGGGGAAAGCAGTTGGCTGCTGCCCTCCTTGGAGGCTCTGGGAAGGGTTTACACATTGTGATGCCTCATGGAGTGAAGGAGCTGTGGGATCTGCTGCTCCTGCACCCCAGGATGAAGCGAAGCTCCTGCTGACCCTGCACATGCTCAGGCTCTTGGGAGGGTAAATTGGGAACTGGGGAGCCCTCAGGGCTGGCTGGTGCATGCTCAGACCATATTCCAGCAGCTTAATTTTTCAGTCTCAGAGCACAAGTGTATGGTTTGCATATGAGGGAGCCTGGACTGGGGGGGGGTCTCCTGTGGCTGGGGAAACAAAAGCAAACCTTAAAGGTTGCTGCCAAAATCTTTGTGGAGGAGGTACCTACACAGATCTATTATATACACATATTTAAATATTTTAGCAGAGATGTTTCAGTCTGAGGGAAAGTGGCTGATTTGTTAGTGGCAGTTACCCTCTGATGCAGTATTTCCCTTTACAACTGCGTGTCAGGGACGGCAAGGGATGCTCCTCCAGTTCCTGGGAAGTTTACAACCCTGCCTGGACATGCAGTTTAACAGGCTTGGGAAAACCAGCTCAGGGTCAGCTTTTTCTCTTCATAATTTCAATTCCTGTTTTTGAGAATTGTTTTAGTTAAAAGACAGATTTTGGTTAAGGGAAACACAAATATTGAAACAAAGTTGTGGGCATTTTTGGTGGTGTTTTTATTTTGTTTCTGTTTTGTTTTGGTTTGGTTTTGTTTATTTGTTTGTTTTCCATTCTGACAAGTGGAAAAACATTACAATTGGTTTCCTCTGTACTTAGTTTCTGCTGGTGGTTTTGGTGTGGCAGATGAACCCAGAGCTAGGACTCATTTGTACAGGCTATGCCCTGTGAGGTGTGAGTCACTGGGAGCTCAGTTTGGGCAATCAGAGCTGTACACAGCATTCCCAGCAGCATTTAACCACCTCTTATGCAACCATATCAATATTTTTTTTCCAGGAAATCCATTGCCCAGTGGTGGCTAAATAAGCACAAACCTCTTTTGAAGTCTGCTGGTCTGTTGAAATCAAATCTTCTCAAGGAAAACCTACTGGTCTTGTTAACTTGTGACTCGAGAAAGGAGAGGGGCAGCTCGTGGGGCTGGGTTTGCCCAGAGATGGAGTTCAGAAGCAGAGCCTTGTGGTTGATATCCCCAGAGATTCAATTGCTTAAACACTCCAGGCTCTTCCTCAAGATTTTTGCTCGTAGGTACCTGAAGCTTGAGCTTCATCCTTATGCAGGATAGGAAAATACTTTGAGAACTGACAGCTCTTTCTCCTTCAGCTCTGCCAGGTATTATCACAGTAATTAAGGAGATATATATATAGATATATATATATAGATATATAAATAGAGAGAGAACTCCTGCTGGCTTTACCATTGCAATCTACTGCTTTCCTTTTATCTGGGGAATGATGGAAGAGCCTTGTGGGGTGCAAAGTCCCTCCCTGTGGACCAGGGTAGAAACTCTGCAGGAAGAGGAGGTGGTGGCTCCCAGGTTTTTGTTGTCTGACTTTTTGTTGTTGTTGTTGTTCAACCTTCCCTGATCTAACCCAGATCTTATTTAAATCACTTTATTTACTTGGTTTTATATGGATTGAAGTGGTTGATTTATGTTCACTTAACACTAGACTGGTGGCTACAGGCTAATGGTATTGCCCTTATTTATGTCATTCCTTGTGTTTGGCTAAAATCCAAATCCTAAAATGAGAAAAGAAAGTAAATTGTACCAGAATAATGTTTTCTAATTCCAGAGTCATCAAGATGCCATATCTCTAATCAGCTTCTCTGAGTCACTGTTTTTTTCCCCCAAAACCAATTAATCCACAAAACCCCAAGTGATTAGAAGTGGCTGGAGCTCCCTGATGGCTTAGGGGAATTTAAAAGCAATTGTCAGCTCTTTTTAAATATATTTTTTTTATTACTTTTTGTCGTTTGTCTTAGAAAGAAATATGAAATCTGCATGCAACCTTCTAAATATTTCAAACATTTAAATAGCATATGATAATTTAGCAGTACAGTACATTATACAGCAAGATAATATAGGGAGACTTCCTATAGTGTATTTACAAATGAAAAGGTAGTTTTGTTATATTAAAAAGAGGAATGCACTGCTTAACATGGAAGTATTACATTCAAAATAATGAATATGTTGTATTGTGACTAAAACATACATAGGTATTTATATGTTTGCCCTATCATATTTTTCATAAAAAGGTACCTTTTAAAGGCTTTCTTTGTTGTTGGTGCTACAAATCTAGGAAATCATACACAATAGCCTTGAAGCTTAAAATATCTCAGTACTGAAGCCACAGTAAGAGCTTCAGGTGAAAAAAAAAAAAAACCGAACCCCAAACCAAACAAACTTTTATTGTCTTAGTAATAAAAACAACCTAGAAATGCTTTCTAATGCATGAGAGGTTAAAGGGGAGGCAGGGGACGCTTCGCCTTGCAGCGAGACCTCGAGTCCTTTGGGGAAGAGGTACAGGAGTGATCTCACACTCACTCGAGGAGGTGCTGAGGGACCTCATTCTGCAGGCACAGCCACGTTCCAGTGGCATCTGCCCCAGCAAACTCATCTTTGGTCCCTGCTCTGCCTGACTGAGGTGGAGGCTGCAAACAGGCCCCCCAAACCCGGCACCGAAGCTTTCCCGCTGCCGGAGGGCGGAGAGAATGGCTGTGTGACACCGTCACAAACCTTGCTGCTTGCCTGGTGAGCTTATAAAGCTCGATTGCAATCATAGTGCAGTATGAATGAAGAATAATAATAATAAAAAAAAAAATTAAAAATCCCAAACCAACCTCCTTAGAACGAAAAGCGCGTGTTTTTCCCAATTTCGGTACGGAGCAGACGGGTGTGGAGTCAGAGGCGCAACAGGTGCCCGTGGAATCTGGAAGCCTTTTGCACGTGGCTATAAAATGTAAAAACTGACCCTTGGTAAAAAGTGCTTTATAGTAATACAGAATTTGTGTCTTATGTCTGTGAGAGAGAAATAATCTTCTGTAGAGCCTGGTCCTACGCCAGCCAAGGGAACCCGCTCCAGTCCTCACACCCCTCGCTCTTATTCTTCATAAACCCTAAACAGAAGAAGAACCAAGAGCAGGGTATTTATGAATTAAACTTCAAGTCCATTTCAAACGACAACAATAATAATAATAACAACAAAACCAACCCACAAATAATAAAAACCCAGAAACCAGATTTTTAGCCTTTGCCTAGGTAGTCTGGAAATTAGGTTACTGACTTTCAGCAGTCTGTGTCCATAAAGCATCTGGGAGGAGTGCTGGGCTTCGACACTGCCACACCTTGGAGGCATGTGGGGAATAACACACTCTACCATAATTATCAGGATAAATAACCAGAAGGAATCCACATCTGCTAATTCACTGTAACCGCTGGAAACCTCCCATCCTGTATACAATTGTTGATGTTTATCATGAGCTGTCCATATATAATGAATTCACAGTATCTGTTATGATTGGGATAATATCGCTCTGCCCTTTTTCTAGCTTGTGTCCTGACAGAACAACATGATGGGCTTGTCTGTGTGTTTCCTGGGGCTGGGCATCCTTGCTCATATTAATGATGGCATTATAAGAAAAGAGGTTTTTAGCAGAAAGTGACTGCTTTCCTGGCCATGATACACTTGTTAAAATTGGCAAATACCTGAGTCATCAGAGACTGATGATGTTGAGGTGGTGTGATTAAACTATGTGACAGGGCTCTCTCTTCCCAGCTCCCCTGACTGCTTTTCTCATGACTGAAAGTAGCTTAGCTTTTCATCTTGGATTTTTCCCCATGGAGGGGAGGTGAGTGTATGTGAGTAACCGAGAACATCAGCTGACGAATATTTTAACCAAAAATAATTACTATATCTAACCAGAGCAGCCTAATCCTAAAACAGAAGTGAGACCTTCATGTGGCAGGAAAGAAATAACATCAAGAACACCCATTTAAAATTGTAATTTCGGTAATGAAATAGATCCTAAATGCTGGAGGGAGCACTTGCAGTGTGTGCACTTCCCTGGATTCCCCATGTCTGGGAGCTGCTGGTTGCCTGGCTTGCCACCAAGATCCTCCCCCCACGCAGCAAGCACTTACCTGCCCTTCTCTTTCCACACTCGGTACCACTTGAGCAGCCTCACTGTGTTCTGGCGTTTGGGGTTCAGGCAGTGCTGCTGCTCCCCCCTCACCTTGGTCCACAGTGTCACACTGCAGGGCAAGGGACACAGTCATGGCAGGCACAGGCAGCTCCCACCCCTCCTCCCGCTCCACCAACACCCAGAACTGGTCAGGGGGCCAGTGTAAGGCTTGTCATTCCCTGTGTTTCCTGGCTGATATTTGAGTTCCTGGGAATAACAGAGCAGCAGGTTTGGCTGTTCCCAGTTGGTGCAGTGCACCACTGCCCACCCTTACACTGTTGGACCAGAGCAAGGCCTACCCTCCGGTTTTAATCAGTGGGTTTGCTCTGCCTACCTGTTAGAGATCATCTTTTGAGCCCAGTAGATTGTTTAATTAGGGCTCATTCAGCCAACCACAAGGTCTTTGCACGAGGAGACCGTTCCTTTACATTCAACAAGAGAAAATATCAAAACAGCTTCACTGATTATTTTAATTTTTGCTGTCCTTTCTCCCCCTTAATTCTGCAATATTTTAAATATTTGCACGTGACAGAGAGTGCCCTTGTGCCCAACAGCCCAGCTCTGAGCCTCAGCATGCAGCCCTGGGGGCTTCAGCCTCCTCTGCTCACAGCCTGATCCTGCTCTCTTGGTGCCCTGATTGTCAGGACAAAGAGTGTTGGGAGGCAAAACATGGCAAAAGTCTTCTCTTTGCTTTAGGTCCCCTCCTCGAGGGCTTAGTGAGGCCATCCATCATCACTTTGGTCTGACACACCCAAGGTGACACAAGAGACCCAAAGATGCTTCCCAAAAGGATGGCTTTCCAGAAACATCAAGGCTGCCCCCACTTCTCAGGGCTCAAAATCAAGCAGTTTTCTGGTTTGGCTATTAATTTTGGAAGTTAGAAAGAAACCACCAAAGTCACAACCACAAATTGTATTAGAATTATTGATTTTCTGGAAATACCACCCACAACAGGGAAAAGCAGTTATTGATTTAACTGAAACATTATCATGGAATTATTTAAATGCTGTTAGAGACATGGGTAAAATGAAGGCAGAAAACCAGAAATACCTGTGTACCTGCTGATTGGTTCAGAAAGAAGCTTTTTGTCTTCCAACACAAGAAAAAGTGCCTTGCACACTTTCCCAACTCACACCCCCTGGTTCAGAGGGAGCAAAACGTGCTGCCTGCATGAACTGAGGATCTCACCACGTTTCCAGTTTTGAGATTGCACAAAGTGTTCAAATAGCTTTTTCTATTCAGTTAACCTTCCCCCCTGCTCCCCTTTCTGCTCCACCTCCATCTGTGCCAAGGTCACAGAAAGTTAAGGTGTAATTTCCAGGTTGTTGTTCTGGGGGCAAGTGCCCCTTTCCCAAGTGCATGGGGAAGTGGTGGAAGCCTCCAAGAGCCTCCTTGGTGGCTGAAGGCAACAGAAAGGGCAGAGTCACAGCTAAAAACATGGACTAACTCTGTCCTAAGGGTGTTCTCAGCCCACCCCTCTGGAGAACACTGGGTGCATGAGAAGGGGAGTTTTCCTGCAGCTTTGGACAGGGGTGAAACCAAACTTTCACTGAAGGCACAGGGAGTTTTGAGGGACTTGAGACTGGTGTAAAGTTCCTCCATGCAGCAGCCACCTTCTCTGCACTGGCTGATCCCCACCTTGGCTTGGGTTTCTCCTGTGACAGACCATACAGGGTGTTTCCAGAAAGTACTGACATGTTGAATCACAGGAGGAGAGGAGCAGGAACACCTCTGAAAAGCAGCAAATCCTGTACTTGCACCAGAAGCTGGGAAGGGCACTCTGGATTTACTGGATCCTGTTGTTTGAGGAGGAGGAGATGCAGGGTTGGTTTCTCAGGTGAGCTGGCTCTTTTCTCATCCTGACATGCCTTGTTTTGACATCACGTGGAGGTTTGGTGCTGGAGGATGGACAGCACAGGACACACTCCCAAGACAGCCCCACAGTCCTCTGCAGTTCTCAGGAAGTCCCTGATTGGCACAGGGTTGGGTGGCAGCGTTTTTGGGCACCCTGAGCTGAGCTGGCCCTGCTTTTGGGGATGCTGGTCTGACAAATGTCAGGGGATGTGCCCAAGAGGCACTGTGGGAGCTTATACCCTGAGGAGGAGTTGTCTGGGTGGGCTGCAAGAAGAGGTTGAGAGGGATGGAGAAGAGACTGAAGCATCAGAACTTTCACCTCCAGTGGGATTTGTCCGTTAGCTGCCCAGGGCTTGCTATCTGGAGCCTTTACCCCCGGTGTCTGAGGGTCCCTGTGCCAAAATCCCCCTTCCCCCCAGTAGGTCCCTGTCACCAGGGCTGTGATGAACACTCTGGGTCAGTTTGTGCCTTCAGCACCCTGTGCCTCCACACATCTCATCTGAGGGATGGTGGGGCAGCACCTCTGCCTACAAACACCCTGTCTCCAGGCCCCAGGGATCCTGGCTCTGATCCTTTCATCCCAAGCCAGTGTGGGGACTGTCACCTGCCTTGGCTGCCCCTTGAGAAAGGCTCCCAGCAACACCTATTTCCCATCAGCTGTTCCCACCCTGACACATCCCAGCTCTCTGGAAAAACACGGGGGGGGGGGGGAGTTGAACATTTGAGGCAGAAAGAGTTAAACTTCCCTTCTGTTTTCTGCTGCTTTCTCTCATTCCAAGAGACAGATACACTCACAATTACTGCTGGATGTACCATGAATCTTGATAGGTTTTGACTAAACTGAGGACTCAGTTTAACCGTCTCTTATCCTGTACCAGAGCTCTGCTTTGAGGGTGGTCATGGCCAAAACCTCCCCAAACTGCACCACCCCCAAACCCACTGCTCCTCTGCCCGACATCACTGGTGTCACTTCTCTGCTATAGGAAAACATTTGAGAGCTTTTGAGGAGGGCAGAAGGGGGCACAGCTTCGACAACTTGTTTCAGATGATCACTGCAGCAACAAAAACTCCCTTGCAGGAATTCAGCTCCGCTGAGCCTTGTCCAGAGGCTCCGGGATCAATTTGTTCTCAGAATATTAATTTTGGTTTGCTCTCAGTGCTGAGCTCAGGCTGCATTAGGGCAGCTGGAAAGGCAGTGCTGGCAGTGGGTCTGCCCTGCCCCACAGACACCCCGGGGGGATAGGGGATGATGGGACAGTTCTGTCAGCCCTCAGGCTTGAATAGCACTGCTCGACATCTGCACAGCCATCAGGGCTCCTGCACACGGCGTTCCAGCTTCCCCAGCTTTCTGATTGGAAGTGAAACGTTGCATCAGTGAGATCTATTTTATACTCCCTGGTCACCATCTGCTTCTGGGGAAATGCCTTGAGTGGGCTGTGAAGAGCTGGTGTTCCTCCACACCAACGTTTTGCTGTCAGAGGGTCAAAGCAAACAAGGTAAAGCTGCGAGGAGCTGATTCAGGCAGGGATGCTCTGCAAGCATTTTTCTGTTCAGGTCACCATCAGCTGATTTGGGCTTCACAGAAGTGGGTCTGATGTTCCCTGAGCTCAGCATTGCTCACAGTGATGCTGGTCTAGCTCTGGAGGAAGCACAGTGAACCTTGGATCCCCATTCCTCCTCCACGAGCTCTCGCTGAGTCTGACGAGCCCGTCCTGTGTGAGAAGTTCGTGGTGTCTCCTCGTTTGTGCCAGTTGGATGAGCAAGATTTGTCCCCACGGGCATTACAGAGTGCCAGAGGAGGTGCAGAGCCTGGCAGGACAGGGCTCAGGTCCTGCTGTTAAATGAATGGCAAATGTTCCGTGAGGGAGCACAGGTGCTGGATCAAACCAGCCCTTGGTGTCCTGGCAGTGTGGATGCTCTTGGGACCCTTTCCCCCTCTCTTAGGTGGCAGAGGAGCTTGGTGAAGTCTTCTTGGTTAATCTGCCCTTATCCAGCCACGTGTGCTGGTTGGACGGTGTTTTATGGGGGGAATCTTAAGATATCCAGAACAGGACAAGAAAAACCCCAAACCCTCCCATATTTAAAATCTAAAAACCTCTCCTTTCGAGCCAGTCATGCCAAAAATCCCTGTACCTGCCTCACCTTGGTTAGCCATTATGTCACTCTGACATTTCACAGCAGCATTGGTCCCAGTTTGCAGGGAGACTGAGAGGAAAACCTTTTCTTAAGTGCTGGGTAATCTCATTGAATGAAAGGGATTTCTCTGCTAGAACACAGGCAAAACTCTGTCTCTGGTCGGGCTAATCTTCCTTGCAGAAACCAAACTCTGCTCATATTTATTCTGCATGCCCAGAATAACTTGAGTAAACAGTTCTGAATTTTATAGCAGGTAGCTTGGAGTAGGATTTGTCATTATTTTCACTTGAACTAATGATTATCTTTTATTGCTACCTGGTTCTGGAAATATTTATTTTGAGGGAAAAAAAAATTCAGTCAAAAAATAATAATAGCTGGGGTTCTGGTCAGAATTGCACAATATCTTTTTTGCCTCCGAGTATTCCTAGGAATATTCAAATTGCAGATGAATATTCCCAGGAATTAGCATGCCAGGGCATGGAGAAAGACAAAGAACAAAGAAGGAACTTGCAGTAAAAGGTAAAACAGTTCAGCTGACGGGGAAACAGAAAGCAATCAATGAGGGCAGACTTACATAATCATCTCCTCCACGCAAAACGGGTACCTCGGTTTCACTTCCAGCTTCCGTACGTTAGAGAATCTTATTTTGGGACCTTTCCTGGAGCATTTGCACTTCACGCCTACAAGAGAAAGCACTTTCTCACGCGCCTGCAGAGCCTCCTGCATACCAAGCGTCCCTGCCCTCCAGCCTGGGTGCATCCAGGAAAACTTCAGTTGGCTCTTTCAAGCCTCGGTGGGAAAAGCTGAATTTTGTAAAGCTGCCGAGCTTAAAAAAAAATTAAATTTTTGTTTTCTTTGGTATATTCCATGAAAAGGTAGTGACTCTCTGGGAAATATGTTTTAGAGCACTATATATGTTCTGAGGCTTTGTAAAAATCAGATTTTTTTTTTTTTACAGTGCACCTGCTGCGATTAAATACAATTGTCTTGAACAAAAGGAAATGAAAGAGTCAGAACTCTTTAAATTGAGCAAGCCAGCGCACGTCTCGGCTGCTTTCTCATTCACTCACGTCCCACTTGGACTTTGTAGGACTTCCAGTCATTTCTCCTCACATGGATGTCGTGGTGCAGTCACAGCCAGACAAAAGCTGAGCGTTTTTTAACCCTCATTTTTGTGCACAGCAGAAAGTGCAGGCTGTGCCACCACCTCAAATCCAGCTCCGCTCCCTTTTCCCTCAAAACCACCCTTCGAGTGCTCGTTAAAGCAGCCCTAAACTGATCCTATTTCCTGGAGCATTCCACATGCTAAACCCACCTAGCAGGAGGTATTTGAGCTGTATTCCTGGATAACGGGGAGCGAGGCATGAGCTGCCACACTGAGGGCTCTTTGCCGAGCAGTGAACACTCGAATGAAGACGCGACTCTGCCCCTGTGTTTTACCTCTGCTTCACCTTTAAAGAACTCGCGGCTCCCTCACTCATAGATTCCGTACCTCGCACCTTCCCAACGTGCCGGGGACAGCTCAGCCCAACCCGGGGCCACCAAGAGGCAAACGCAAATTGCTGGAAAAGAGGTTTACACGGGAGCAGGCAGAAAAAAACCCCACTTTACCTTCTGCGCTGGCCAAACACATGGCGATGAAGAGCAGAAGCAGAGCTGCTGTCAGGAGCTTCATGGTGAGACAGCAGGTACCCCAGGAGACGCCGGGAGGGTTGATGTGAATTCTCGCTTGGGGTTCGTGCCCCCGATCCCGCTGTCCCGGGGCTGTGTCACCGGCGAGGGGACAGCGGAGCCGCTGCCCGGCGCTGCCTGCGCTCTGCCGCTGCCTTCCCTTCTCCTCCTTTAAAGCGGCTCCCGCTGCCCTCGCTGCCGCCTCATTAATATGCAGAGCAACTCCACGGCTCCCTCCGCTTCCTCAGCCCCGGCGGGGAGGGAGGGGACCGGCACCCCGGGGGGGAACATCCCCCATCCCCGCCCCGAGCATCCCGGGGGGAGCGCAGGCGATGGGGCGGCTGCTCCTGCCCCTGCCCAGCTGGGACAGCTCCGTCAGAAGGAGGTTTGCAAGGGGAGGGGGGATTATGTGATTATTTCTATGAACGGTGTTGTTGGGTGGAAAAACACCCGCTTGCGAGCGCTCCAGGGATGCCCGCGCTCCGCAAAAATTCCCATGCACCTTTGGAAATGAGATTTGGAGAAGTCTCGCTTGGGAAGGGGGTGTCGCCTTTGGTCACACACTGACTTTTTAATTTATAATTTTAATTCATAGTATTTTTTTTTTTTAGCTTTAACAGGCTTCTAAATATAATTGAAAGTTTAGTGAGTTAAATGGAAAAAAAAAATATTCCTAAAAGCGTTGTTAGGTGGGTTTGGCATGTGGAATGCTTCAGGAAATAAGATCAGTTTAGGGTTGCTTTAATGAACACTCCAACACTGTTCTGCTCCATGAAGAACAGGGCGGCAACACGCAGGAACTTCAGGGAAGAAAATACCTGTTCCCTGTCCCTTGCGGAGTGATTTCAGAAACACCTGAAAGAGCATCCTTAAATCCAGACTCCAGGTTTTTGTCTCACTGAGACGGGTGAAGATGGGAGTCATCGGGGTCTAATCTCCTTCCCAGCGCCGTATCCCAGAGAGGCTGCAGACAAACCCGGTTGGTCTCAGCGCATCTCCCGGCCCGCGTTCCCCCTCGCACAGCGCGTTAAACCCGAGCGCGGGCAGCACCCCTGAAGGACACTCCGTGCACCCCCGGCTCCACTTGCATCTTCAGTTTCCCACATGGCGCTGTTCCTGCCGGTCCCGTTGGCAGCGGCCATCCCGCTGCGTTCCCGGCCCGGGTGTTGGCAGGCTGCGAGTACAGCCCTACCACACACAGCCTGCAAGTTGCGAGCAGGCAGCTGCCTTTTCCTGGCCCTGGGACTCATGCGGGACGTGCCGGCACGCCGGGAACAGCCCGGGATGAGCAGGGATGGGCGGCACACTGAGGGGGACCGGCTGACGTGGCAGGGAGCTTTTGGGGTGAAAGAGCCTGTTTCTGGGCAGGCTTGTGAAGCTGCTGCCGGTGCAAAGGGGCGGAGGGGGAAGGTGTGATAGTTTTTGCTTTGCTTTGGTATTGTTGGTGATTTACGGGTGTTTTTGCTGTACAGCTCTAAACCAGCTCCTGAGGTTCTCCTTGCACTGCTAGGAATGGTTTGGGGGCTTGTGGTGGTGTTTCACGACAGGGCTGTTTTATTAAATTCCAACAGGACTGAAGAGAGTTTTGTTCCAGAGCCTGGGATAAAAACAGGTACCTGAGGTGTGGCAGGTCTCAGATCAAACCCTTCAAATAAATCAGTTTCTTATACAAGAAAATTAAAAATAAACCTGCAGGAGAGTACAAGGGTTCATTTCAGAGCTGTTATCAGGTGGTGGTGGGGATGTTTGCTGGGCACAGGGGAGAACTGGCTTAAACTCATCCACATCCCGAGCTGTAATCCTGCCCTGCTGCATCTTGGGATAATTCCCTCCTTGCAGCCTCCTCTCCACCATGTGCAGGAAAAGCCTTTTCCCCTCCCCCTTTGCTAATAAGAATTTGGGCACAGCTTTAGCTGACGGCAATTTGAACTTTCCCCAAACCAGGAAAATCATGTACAGGCTGGAGAAAAATGGCAGGAAATTCTTGTGCTTTCCAAAAGTGAATCCTGTCTTCTTGTATGACTCTTGCTCGTGTCGAGAGACTCAAGTTTTTTAGGTATGGAATAAGCAAGGAGTTGCTTTAGTTCCGATTTTCAGGTAGAAATGGATGCGTTTGAGGGGTGTGCACACACACAGTGACTCTCACCGGGCACCCGAGCAGTTCTGTCTTTATGCCAAGCACTGGCTTTGACAGTAATTATTTCTGAGAGCTCAAAGGTGTCTCTTGCCTCGTGTGGCAGATTTTGGTGGCCACATACAGCTGTCTCTGGCACCTGCTCCATCTTAAAATGACAATCACAGAAGAGAAAGAAGTTTCAGCGAAAGATTTGACGGAAAAGAAACGTTTATGGAATTCACCACAGTCTGCCCCAAGAGAAACCCTGACAATTCAGATGTGTTTTCTTTGTGCAAGGGTGTTCTGAATCAGCATCCACTGGTGCTTGTGTGCCTGTGGTATCTCCAGCAGCTCTGCTGAGCCTCAGCAAATACTGGGCTGGGCCAGGTAAGCACAGGGCCCAAGCATCCATTTCATCCCTCACCAAGCCCCCTGACCGCAGAGGAATTGATCAAGGCTTGGGTTTTGACCCTCACAAAAGGAGTGTTTCAGAGCAGATGCAGTCTCCAAGGTCCTGCTGTCGTCCTGTGCCTTGCAGATGGGCCGTGGCCAGGGAGCTGTGCTGTCCCCGAGGGAGCACTCACCCTACCTGTGCACACAGCGTGCCACCTGCTCTGCTGGCATAATTAGAGGGCCATTGTTGCTGCTGAAAGGGCTCTCATTTCATCTCATTCTCTGCTCTTTGCAGGGCCCTGCCCCAGCATAAGGCTCCAGAGCAGATGGAGGCTGAAGCCTGGCTTTGCCTCTGAGGGTAAGACCCAGTGGGACCGGTGGTGATCTCTCACACTTGGAGGATAGTTTGCAGCATGGACGAGTGGTTGTCCCCTCCTAAAATAAGAAAGAAGAGTTTTAGCAACGGGGCTACCATTTGTACCGAAATGGGTGCCATTTTTGGCCACTTAGAAGCAGAAATGTTTCAAGTTGAGCACAACGTGAGGCTGAGCTGGAGCAAAATATTTTACTTTAAGGCGTGAGGACAACCCCCAAATGCAGGCTGCCCTTTGAAGGGGGAGCTGCTGGAATGGGGCAGGTCATCCCCAAAATAAATAGTGTTGGTAGAAAAATGGGAGGGCTCCAGTTGGGTCTACCAGGGCAAGGGGATCTGTGTCTCTGGATGTGGCCCAAGCCCTGACCTGCCCACAGGTGAGGCTTTTTCTCCTGCTGTGAATGTACACAACCTCCTAAACCAGCACACAGACAGAGTCCTTTAGGTATTCATCTGCATACCAGGGCCCAGGAGTCAGACTATTACAGCTATCACCACTACTAGAAATATTTCAGTATTTAGCTGCTTTTGGCTACGCTGGTTATTTCAAGTACAGGGTGATCCATGATTTGGATTAATTGTCCTTCAAAATGTCGTAGTGTTTCATAGAAAGAAGATGAAGGTGCTCGTCATTGTGAGTAATCTTCACAAAATGGCCATGAAACTGGAGCTACTTATTGCTGTTGAGGCAAAATGATGTGAATGGCTCATCTGAGTTTAATGTTCTAGAATATCCCCATCAGTCCATCAGGGAGGAGATTAAACATTTCAAGTGACACGACAAAATCCCTGCATACCATGTCAGGAATTTGGGGGAGGAATTAGACTGAAATGCTCACTGGAAACCTCTCTGTTAAGGTGGAGGTGCACGGATGTGATGCCTGTTATATATGGAGCTTTTCTTCCTGGGTGCTGCACTTCTTTTTTTTTTTTTTAAATGCCTTTTTGGTGTTGCAACCACTCTGTGTGTAACCCTTGCAGCAGAGGCTCTACAGAACTCTACCCCAAGCTTGAAGTGAGGGCAGAATTGCCTCAGGTTTTGTCACAAGCCTCGCCCTGCTGTGCCGAGCTTAATCAGTGGAGGATGTGCTACAGCCTGTGGTCAAGCCCAAGTTTTCACCTCCAGCTCTAAATGACCTTTTTCTTTCCTCAGTAGCCCTGAACAGTAGTTGTGTCGTCCTTGCATGTCTTTGTCTATCGTTAAGTTGAAAGCCAAAGCTTCGGATTTCATCTTTGGTCTCTGGAAAAATGAAACATATTTCGGGGAAAACAGCTGTGGTCCCCTTCTGTGGAGTTTCACAACAGATGAATTCTGTAAATAAGGCTGCTATTGTTGTTGCAGTCGCTGTTTGCTTTTGATATTTTCTTTTTTTATTTTTATTTCCATAATGAGATTAAATCCTAGACACTGCTTCTTCCCTTGGGAGTGGTTTTAAGGCAGCTCTCTTCCTAGACCTAAATTATTCACCAAGGAGGGTTTTTTGCTGAGATGAGAACGAGGAGGTCGGATCTGGGACTGTTGTCATGGCTTGGAGCTCTTTGAAGCCCTTCGTCATGAATCATTAAAAAGGGTTGCAATAACATGGCAAAAGGGAGAACTGGCTCTTTGTGTAGGTGATCTGAGAGCCACCTTTAGATATTCACAAGAGGATTAATCCCAACTGTGGCTTTTTACACTGAGAAAATAATAAATTGTGTTTAATTTCCTCCTGACTCATTTCCTTGCATGCTACAACTTACCGTTGGCTTTTATGTGCAAACTCAGCTTACACTTTGTACAATTCTCTTCATAGGCACCTAAGCTGTGAATGGCTGTAGGTATTTATTTGGTGCCTGATCTCACAACGAGTTGGATGGCTTTATTTTTTTACCATCTACCCCAATGCTTGCTGCAGTGTAGAGGGAATAAAGTGAAGGGAAGAAAGGCAATTTTTTTGATCTGATAGTGGTGGCCAAAGCCTTGAGAAGCCTCCATGGTGTTGGGTGGGATGAGAGCTGCTTGGGACAAGGATGGGGATGACATTAGCCCTGTCCTCATCAGTGTGTTCCCCCTTTCCCAATTGTTTTTAATTCTTGGTGTGAGATTGAGAGAACTGGGCCAAGGGTGCTGCTTTACTGCCCAGGTGGGCAGTTGGAACAGCTGGATGACACCAGGACAATCAGCTGGAAAACCTCTCTTATTGTCCCAGCACTGGAAACACTTTGTGCTGTCCTGGCTTGCTCATCACATCTCTGCTTGGGTGGGGGTAGTTTTAGGTAATCTGTGGGTGCCAGCTTTTCTGATGAAAGGCTTTTGGAGTAGAATGGGGTGTCACTGTATGTAATAATCTACAGGCAGCCTCTCTCTGTGCTATTAATGCCACTGCTCTGAAAAGAAGTGGCTCTGCTGCCAACCCATCCATATTCAGAAGCACAATGTGAAAAACTGAACCACAAGCTGTTTTATTTCTGCAAGAGAATAGGAACAAATGAGATCAGCACCTGAATAGTTTCTGATGTGGTCCCAGGTGAGCTCTTGCCAGGATGGGGAGCTGTGACAGCAGGAGCCATAAACGTTCAGGCACGAGAAAACCATTCCTGACACTTCTCCTTTCCGCAGCTTGGGAGAGCTGGGCATGATTTCAAACCCTCCCAGGAATGGCAGGAACGTGCTCCAGCACATCCCCCTTCAGCACTGATCCCATGGGATGAGAGGCCCTCAGGAGAGCTGGTGAGCACGAGCCTGCTCAAGTGTCCATGTGGTTTTGTGGGTCTCAGTACAAGGCCAGCTTCTTTTTTTGGACTTTTGGCTTTATATTTCCCCCCAAAAAAACCCCCAAACCCAAAAGTCTGTGGGGGTGTGAATACAGCACTCAATGGGAGTCTCCTCTGCATCCTTCTAGAAGTTTCTTTCTGAGCTTGCTCCCAGGTGGCTGTGAGCTGTTGACACTTGCCCACAGTGTAACCACAGCAACAAGAATGAAAGCCATTAGATAAAAATGGCCATAATTCAGGGTGATTAGGCACGGGGGTAAATCACCTCTTGGCATCTGCTGTGATGACGAGCCCAGGGTGCAGTCAGAGCTCCTGGGTGCCAGGACCAAGCACTGAGATGGACCAAGCCTGGCTCGGGCACGAAGCCAAAGCATCTGTAGGTGCCCATGGGGCTCTGCAGGGTTTCTCCCACCCCCTCAGTGCTTTCTGGGAGGTGCAAAAATCCCTTGCAAGCTTAATGAAGCCCACTCTCCTGCAGACAGGAAGGGTGCTCCCTGTCTCTGTTCATTTTCTGCTGAGCTGTGTGTTAGTAATGATGGGAATTTTTCATCCGTTGATTTTTTTTTCCTCCCCTTGGGATAGAAAACATATGTAGTGTCTTTAAAAATAAATAAAATGAATGGCTTAACAATGCAGATTTTGAATATTTGATGGAAGATTAGTAGGCTGCAATCAATCAAAAAATGATCCTTTTCTTCTGAGTAATAAATATGCTAATTATTTTATCTACTTGGATAAAAGCTTAATTACCATAGCACTTGGTGGTGGTGGTGGGGAGAGGGAGGTAGTTGTTATGTGCAGTGTTCCTAAGAAAATCAGCTCATGCTGCAAATAAACCAACCAGCATTTCTGCAAGCAAACCAAGTGACATTCCTGCTGGCACAGCCAAGCTGTGCCCCTCTCCCAGCAATGGTTTAACCAGTCAGGACTTGGTGGGGAGCCTTCTTGCTCTGAACCTTCCCCAGGCTGGGTTTGCCCACTTTCCTCAGGTTTCCCACCTGGTTGCAGGCTCAAGTGTGACCCATCTCTCCTTCCTGGGTGGTCTGGGTGGGCTGCAGAAAGCCTGGGCCAAGCACTGCACAGCCCAGTTTGCCAGGAAATACTCTGAAGTTCATCACTCCCTGGGAGCAGGGTGGTTTGGCCAGGCTTGCAGATCACCACGGGGAGAGACCAGCAAGGCAACATCCCCCTGCAGCATCCCCTTCCTTGCTGCACCCTGGTGACCCCCTCCTGCTTAGGGGGCCTGCACCAAGAATAGATAAAGTCCAGAGAATCCATGCTGTTCTTTCCTGTGCTGTCATACCCACGAGCAGCTGGATGTTTAATTTTTTCAATTTTTTTTTTAAGCTTTTAATTTTTTAAATTAATAATCCCAAAAGAGACACTCAAAGATGGCGCATTGCAGATCCACGTTGTGGATGGAGAAGCAGCGGTTTTTGTGGTGGAAATTAAATGAGAGATCAGCCAGAGAACAAAACAAGGCTGGTGAAGTCTGTAAATGCCAAGGGCAATGATGACATGGGGCTGGACCAGGGACAGGGGACTGGCAAACTGGTGGGGCAGCCTCTCCAAGCTGCCTTTGGTGTCTCCCCCAAATCCAGGGCTTTGCTGCTTTCACTCTCGAGGACAAAAATATGTCCGGCTCGTGATTCTTTCCAAAGGCCTTTGGCAGCCTCTCCTGGCAGTTGGCTGTTGCTGAAAAGGCAGGCAGTTGTTGCTAAAGTGATTTGGAGGCAGAAGTGGTGCTCTGGAGCCCTAATGCTGCAGGAGAGGATCAGCTCCCATTGTGGCTGGGGCTGGCTTTGTGCTAGCAGCTCATCTTGGGAAGGAGAAGCTGGGAGGTTCAGGGGGTGTGAAGTCCCCCTCTGTCCTTCTTCACCCCTTGTGTCAGAGCATCTGTCCCCAGGAAAATGCTGGAGAAACTCAGCAGCCAGCATGTCTTTGGGTGCCTGCTAAGGATTAGGTAAGAATCTGTCCCGTCCCTGAGAGCTCCCCAGAGCTCAGTGGCTCGAAAGAGAAGTTTGAAAGCAGCAGAATTTTCTAGAAGTGGACATGGCTTTACAGATACTCTCAGAGATCAGAGTGCCTAAGAGTTAACATGGATTTCAATCAAGAAGACATTAAGAAGAGCAGAGGGAAAACAGATTAGCTGTCCTCTTACCTTGCTCTATAAGATGAGACAATGAGAGAATGTGATGAGATCAATGGAAAAATAAAAGGAAATGAGAAATCAAAGGAATTGCTGCTTTACAGCTTATTTCACGTGGTGAATTGGGAAACTTTCCCTTCAGGGGATCAAATATTCTCTTAATATTTTTAACAGATCTGGATAACTCAGGACTGCAAAGATGAAACCCGTGATAGAGGCTGATCCCCCGCAGGGGTTCAGAAGGAAACAATCCATTTCAGGTACAAGCAGTGGGATGCTGCTGGATGTCCATCCCCTCCCCTGGTGCTTTTCAGAAGCCATGCAGAGCTGAAGCATCTGGCAGAGCGTGGCTTCCCGCAGGGCTTGAGGTCCAGGTTATTGGAGCCGTAAGTCCAGGAACATCGGAACGCTCACGGATCACCATCAGCATCTCAGAGGAAGCCACACCTTCCCTCTGCAGGCTGCCAGCAGAGCAGTGCTGCAGATGCTCCAAACCAAGGCAGAGAAAAGGATCTTCATCCTCCTCTTCCAGCATTTCAGTGGTGCTTCTGGAGTCACAGTCCTCAGGCCTTACAGCAGATCCTTGCTGGCACTCCAGGTTTGCCGTGGGCTTTGGTTTTTCATGTCCTGACTGACTTGCCCTCAGAGAAAGAGGTACTTTCCATGAGGCCTCATCCCAGCAGTAGCTCTGGTCCCTGTATTCCCCCAGGGCCCAGCTGTGGTTTTGTTTCCTCTTTCACAGCAGATTTCTGTTCACCCCCATAATGATGTCCCAGGATATTTGAAGTTCCAGTGAGTTTCTCAGATTTCTCCACGGCTCTGGGGCATTGCTGCCCTGTGCATGGGTTGTAGACTCCCATGGCTGCTTCTGCAACCACCAAACCAAATCAATGGGAAAACTCTTGCACTGGAGGCTGAAAAGATACTTTCCATGTGCTTGGGTAAACATGTCATTTTGGCACCAGCAGGGAGTGATTGATGACTGACTCGAGCCAGCATTGGCCTTCCACAAGCAAAGATTGAAAGTTTTTGCAGTCACATGCTGATGCCAAAGCCATCTTCTCTCTGGGAAAGCACAAACACTCTGGTTTTTCTCCTTCCCTGGTGTCCAAGCCCATGGTTCTGATGTCCAACCAGCTGGCTGGTAGCAGGCAAAGTGCTGTTGGAGGCCAAGCTGAATGATTTGTCCTTGTGCTGCTCTCTGTAATTAACTCCTTCACCTTCATGAATTCTTCACTAGGGTTTGTATCTCTGCTGGTTTTCGTGTGTTTGCTGGTGATACCAGCTAGATTAGGCATGGTTTCCCTTCCAGGCATCTCAGTGGCTTTGTCTTTGCCCCATCAATGACTTTGGCTGTGCCAGGCAACACCTCTCACCCTTGGCACAGTGAACTTGTAGATATTGCACTTTGATGACAAAGGAGATGCATTTCAGCAGTAAGAACACCTTGGCTTTAACAACAGGCAGTTAAAGCTCCAAAACTAAAACTCCCCACAAATACAGAGAACAACACACACACAAAAAAAAAAAAAAAAAAAGCTTTCAAAGAGCACTGCTCTCCACGTCTGTGAGCTGTGGGTGCCAGCAGAAAGGAGGCCAGCTCCAAACAATCCCAGCCTTGCCCCACTCTCAGCTTCCAGACTCTGTACGTGTTTTGTTTTGATATCCTATACTTGGGATATTCAAATTGCATTGAGTGCCTGGCTGGGGAGAGGCTGTTCTGCTGCGAGTGCAGCTGTGCCCCTGCTCCCTGCACAGCCCACCCCTTCACTCTGGAGCTGTCAGGTGGGACCACTGCCTTGCAGGGTCTGTTTTTGCCAAGGAGATGTTGAAATTGTTGGCCGGTTCTTCAAAGATCTGCAGCGGCTCTTGATGTTCCTCACCGGAGCGGGGCAGCGGAAGAAAGTCGCCTGGGAAACTCTCTCCGGAAGTGAAAATTGAATTCTTTAATGCTCTTGAAGAGCAAAGAAAGTTTCTGAGTACGAGAAGCAGCCCACACAGCCTTTAGACGTGTTTGTACCCAAACAAACCCACGTTGTACCCAACATATTAATGTCTTTAGCACGTAAACTGCTCCAAATAAACTGCTGGGGAAGGCCGGATGCAGGAAGGAAAAATCCAGGACAGGTTTGCCTTTCCCACAACACTGGCCTGATCTTGTATCCACAATTACACTAGTTGGTCAGGAGGGTTGTATCAGATAAGAATGTTATTAATAATTTGACTTGTATGTGTAGGACAGGGTGGCCTTGTTTTTCTTAAAGAAGCTCTTGAAATGGTCCAGTTCAAGCTAAGGAACCATCCCCTCCCCTTCCGTTCAACCCCCTAATTATGTCCCAGGATATTTAAAGTGCCAATGGATTTCTCAGAATTTTCTCTTTTATTTCTGTTGCAAACTCTGGATGCAGCAGCACCAGCCATTTGAGGAATGTAGTACCTGTGTCACTTTTAAAGCCTCTTACATTAACTTTGATCCCCTCTGATCCTGCCTCTGTCCACTGAGTATAACCCACACCACGGATTTCCATTCCAGCCCTTTACTCCATCCCTGGCCTCCTGTGTAATTTGGGTTGGGTGCATCACTGGGAGCTGCAGAGAATCTGGCTGATGAGAATAGATGGGGGAAAAGTTGCAGTAATTGCTTTCTCAGTGTCAACCACCACGGCTTTAAGGTGCAATTTATGCTTCTGTCTGCACAAATCCATCTGGAGCTAAAGCATGACAAGACAAGTTGCCCTTTAACATTCTTTAGCTTCTGTTTTTTTGCTGCTAGGAGACAACTTCCAGGGCGAGGCAGCTGGATATACATTTATGGAGGGAATTTGGAGTGGGAAGAGAAGCAAAATGACAACTCTGGTGCAAATTGCAACAATCCTAATGGCTGAGGCAGAACCAGGTCTGCTTCTGCATGCCCAGACTGTGGTGGGGAGATCCTACCCGTGAAGAGCACAGGGAGCCCAACCCCTCAGTGCCACACAGGGCAGGACAGGCACAGGTTCCAGTGTGTCTGTGCTTCAAAAGGGTCCTCCAGGTGTTCTCCAGGCCCAGCTCTTGCTTTGTAGTGTTAGAATCATAGAATCACAGAATCCTTTAGGTTAGGAAAGCCCTTTAAGGTCATGGAGTCCAAATATTAATCCAGCACAGTAAACCACGTCCCCAGGTGATTCGTCTGCACGGCTGCTGCTACTCTAAAATCTACATTTACCACGTAACTACTTCTAAGATCTACAAAAATTAAAAAATCAAAACTCCAAGGTATCAGTGGGATTGACAGAGTGTTGCACATCGTTTGGAGAATGCCTTCAACAGTGTAAACCACACATGAGATCCTCAGGACATATAATTCAGCATAATTCCCTCAGCTGAAGCTCTGCTACAGAATGTTCTGGTCCTTTTCAGTGCGTAGTTTCAACAAACTCACTGGCCAAACCTTGTGCCTTTCCCTAATTTATTCAAGACGCAGGCTATAAATCACGCCTGCCTTCCACCCATGAAGGAAAACTAACTTGACAAATCCCTTTCTGTATCGATTTTTGTCAAAGCATGGTTTATGACAACGGGTAGGTTGCTGATAGCTCTGGCTATTGTTGCCCAGGACCCCGTGGGTTTGATGTGTGTTCAGCCCCAGTCCATGTGGATGCCTTTCCTCGGCTGTTTGCTTCTCATGCTAAGACTTGTGTCTCGTAGTGAGGGACTTGATTTATTAAAAACCGCTTCACAATATAAGTAAGACAGATGTCAGCAACGTTAAATGCCTCTATAAATATTGCCTCTCTTGAGCAGATTAAATGTGCAGTTCTTTGAGGCACGATGAAGGCATCCTGCATCGAGGCAACATTTCGGTAACCCGATAACGTGAGCACTTCTTGCCCTGTGCTCGCAGGAATGAACTTATGGGGTTGCATTGCCTCTCTCTTCTCCCACAATAAATAATTAAACTTTATAGATGTGTCCAGTTGAGCTTAACAGCGGGCTTGTGTCTGGTGGGCTGCAGGTGACAGTGCTGGGCACTTGTATGTGACTGTTTTTTCCACGACGTTGGGAGATGGCAAAGGTTCAGAGATCAGCTGCGCTCTGCACGTGGGTATTCACCTCTGCAGGAGTTTGACCTACAGCCTGTGGCCCAGACTCGAGCTTTCCCTCAGAAAAATGGGGGCTGCAAGCACTAAAAAAAGCCCTGAGGAATTTTCCCCCAGTCATTAATGATTTCCTGCCCCTGCAGAAAAATTTTCGCCTTCTACTCCCAGGGTGGTGTCCACGGCGTCTCTCTTTGCTCGTCTCCACCGTGTCACTGCCAGGTTCCCGAAGCTCCTGGGGCTGTTTCCAGCCCACACCATGCTGGGCTGGCAGCACAGAGCCTGGGGATAAACCCAGCCTGGAGCACAGCCTGGGGCCACAGCTTCCCATCCCCAGCTTCTGGCTCAGTGTGGAAACTGTGTGCTGTTCACTTGTCTCGCTCTCCTTGTCTGTAAATTAGTACTGCCAATTAACTTCCAAAAATAGGTGGGGGGTTAAGGACTTCAAAGGTTGTAAACTATTTTATTTATATATACTTTATTTTTTCAATACAATTCAATCAGAATTAACATGAACCTTCTTTGTACTAGAGTGAGTAAACATTAGTTTTCCAAGACAAGCCCACAATACTCTAATATTCATATTATTAGATTGTTTAGATTATAATAATATTATTTAGGTTGGCTATTAGGAGAAATTTCTTCACTGGAAGGGTTGTCAAGCAGTGGAACAGGATGCCCAGGGCAGTGTTGGAGTCAACCCTCCCTGGAGGGATTTAAAAGATGTGCAGATGAAGCACTTGGGGACACAGTTCAGTGGTGGTTTGGCATTACCAGGTTAAGGGTTGGACTCGGTGATCTCAGATGGTTTTTTGCAACCTATAGGATTGCATGATTAAACACATACATATATGTGCAGGTATCACAGCTCCTTTCCAATGCACATGCCTGGGTTTCTTTCCCAGGGAGGAACAGGGTGCCTGGGGACAGCACAAAGGTGATATGTCTATATTAGGACTGGGAAGTGCTCCTGCATCGTGGGCTATGGGCTTGTGGGGACAAAATCATTGGCAAAATTGTGGATTTTTAAGGCCTTGAAATAGTTTGAACAGGGTGAATTTTGCATAACCAGTGTAGCAGCTCCAGCAGACGCTGCTCTGCTCCCTTGCCATGCAGCAGTTACACACAAAGTGCAGGAGCTGCGGCTCTCGCGTGCAGGGCTGGGAGGAGGCACCAGCCAAGGCAAAGCCTATCAAAGGTCAGTGAGACAGGAGAGCCCCAGGGCCCAGTGGGTGCTGACAGCCATGATTTATCCCACTCTGTTGTAGGGGGAGTGGAACTTGCCCCACACCTCTGCTTTCCTGCCTCTGACACAGCCTCATCCAGCTTTTGTGTTTTGTCCCCATGCCGTGCCTCGCTGCCATCAATCACCACAGCCTTTCCCTGGCTACCCCCTGCTTCCTTAGAGACTAAAACCTCCTTATCATGCACATTTAATCTTGTTACAGCTTTATACCTGCTTGCATGATCCACTTATCAGCCAATAAATCTGAGCAAGACCAAACAGTGGATAACGGTGGATTTGCTGGTTCCTGGTATTGATTTTCCAGGCTCTGCCTTGGGCTGTGGCACTAAGGCAGTTTCTAAACAATCTATTTTTGCAGTGATGCTGAAAGCAAACACACCTGTCCCCAGTTCTCCCCTGGTGAACCTGGTTAAGGTTTATTCTCCAGCCATTACTACTTGCTGTTTCCTGTGCAACCACCCTCCATTCACGTATTGTTCTGTGGGTAATAAACCACCCCTGCCCTCTCCCTGAGCCCCCACGGGCACGGGCAGAGCAGCCAGAGCAATCTGAATTCCAGATCTGCATTTCTGAGCCTTCCCACTTTTCTTTGACTTTGATGTATTCATGCCTGATTTCAGGACAAAGGTAGGATTTTATGGCAAAGTTGAGTTTTTTTCCTATGGTTAAAAAAATCCTTATTGTGGGGGTTTCCATCACCTGGGTCAACATGCTTAGGGATCAGAAAAAAACCCCAAAACAATCAAAGCTGGAAGATTCAGGTCTGACAGTTTTCTGTGAGTTGCAGGTGAGCTGGGAGCTAAGATTTAAGTGGCAGATGAAGGAGCTCATTGCAGTAGTTTTGAAATATGGACCTATAAATCCCCAATTTTCTACATGCACAGCCAAGCATGTTCCTGTATAGTTATTTTGTTGAATGTTAAGTGGTTCAATTTTGCTGTGGTTGCTTTGACTTTTTTTTTCTCAGTGGAATTTAATTCAACATAAACCCTACTACTTAGTCACTACTTGTTCATATTTCCTCATTTAGATGCTTGTGCAAGGAAAGGTTAGGAGCAATCAGAAAATACTGGAAGCAAAATAAATGGTCTCTAATCTCTCTTCAAGCCCAGGCTGAAATGTTATTAGTACTTCTGGGCTTGCCTGGATTAGTTTCTTAAGAAGCTGAAGCTGAACAGATCTAACCAGATTATTAATTTAGTAAACCACGACCTCTCCAGGGACTGAGCCAAACGAGTATCACGTTGCTTTGTTTCTCTCCCATGTACACACAACTTCTGGTAGTGGATTTGCCCTTCTTTTAAGCAGGGAATGATGTGAGCAGAGGACTGTGAGCACCAGTTGTGAGGGCACCACGTGGCAGCAGTGGGTGAACTGGGCCTTCAGCCTCTCCCCCTCCTCCTCACAGGGCTCCTGGCTGTGTGTTTTGAGAAATGTGGGCTGCAAACAGCTCCTGCCTTATTGCCTTTGCCACGATGTCAACTTGGATCTTAGCTGATGGTGATGAATATTATTACCCTTTGCAACTGCAGTAATTCCTTCATTCCTCTGAAATCCACTTTCATCCAGTGAGGAGATACTGATATGGAAACCCAAGATGTTTTTCTGGGGTGTTTGTTTGAACAGCACACACAGGCTTGTTCCTCTGGGCAGAGGAGACATCTGTGAGCTGGTCCAAAGGTTTCATGGTTGGGTTTCTGGGCTTAAGATGCTGCACCCTTCCCAAATCACCCAGGAGGAGAGAGGGCTGAGCTGCAGCAGTACAGGAAGGAGAAGGGAGAGTCCTTTGTTGTTGCTCTTTGTAATACAGGGCACAGGACACACAAATTCAAACTTGCTTTAGATGAAAAGATTTGTTTGAACTTTGTACCTGGTGCATAAATAACTGAGAAAAGTCATGGGCACAGGGGTACAAATGGGTTGGAAATGGAGGTGTCCAGATGTGTGGGGTTATTGGTTGATCACTGATGTTGGTCCAGAGTGACACCTGGCTCTGCTGTCCTTGGCCTGAGGAGATCCAGCCTGTGAGAGTGGTGGGTCCTTCCCCCCGTTCTCCTGCTGCAGCTGATTGCAGCATCTGGTTATAAGTGTGAGAGTAATTCCTTGTGGGCTTTAGCACTGGTGGCAGGAAAATGTATTTTGTGAGGTTTCCATAAGTGACACCTGCACTTCAACAGCTGAAATGCCCCGGGGCAGCTCATGTCTCATTGCTTGAGGGGTTTTTGTTAACCCTTTCCTCGGGGATGGCTGATGCATGATGGCAGTGTTTGGAATTTAGGGCTGGTCTCAGCTGGGACTGAACTTATGGCTTGTTTTCCTCCTGCCCTCCAAAATGTTTAGGATGGATCAGTGTTTGGAGGAGTCTCTCTCTCCTTGTTGCCTGTTTAAGGACTGTGCAGAGATGGCTCAAACACCACCATGCCCTGGTTGGATAAGTCTTATCTTTGGTTCCCCACAGAGCCAAAGTTCCCACTGAGCAACCTCTCAGTATGTAGAAATAAGTCAAAATCTCTGGGGTTCAGGACACTTCGTGAAAAAAGAAAACCTGCTCACAGTTAGGGGCAAAATAATTTCACAAGGGCAATGGATCTGCCAAAGAAAATACCTTTGAGCTATCTGAGAGGAAATCAGAAACTTTCTTGCTGTGAGATCAGAATAGCAAGGCCTGGAAACACGAAGCAATTTGTCTCTTGTGTGAGCCACATCCACAACCAGCAGCAATAAGCCTCAGTTTAAGCAAACAGGGATTTTTTTTTTTCTTTTCAATTTCCATAATCTTTCTGGTAGGAAAATGGAGTTTACACATAACCCTGACACTGTTAGTTTTCCTCCAGCTGCTTTCTATTTGTGAGAGCGTGTGTGTCATATTTATCTTGTGCTCTTTAAATAACCGCAATTTTATTAGCAACTCCTTATAACCTCTCCAAACACAGCACTATTTGGGGAGGAACATGACAATTTTGCGTAAGAAAACATGAAGTGTTATATAAAATGTGAAAGGAAGGGAAGGCAACGATGATAAGTGGAGCTGAGCAGAATGTTTCTGGAGAGTTTTCTGAAGGAAAACGTCCCCTTGCAAAATCAATATTTGCAATGGTCAAATTTCAGCGCTGTGAAGTATTTTTAATTTCCTTTTGGAAAAATTAAATTGATTTCCTAACCCTACCGGAAAGGCACTGCTCAATTCTCTTTCTGCATACTGGCAGGAAGCAATGTGGATAAAAGTCTTCTCAGCAAGCACGTAAAAATACTAAAAACTCCTCACCCTGAGCTTCTATAATTGAATTGCTTTATTATATATATATATTTGTTCATGTTTTACTCTATGAGAAATCTTATTATACATTTTCGTGGGAAAGGAGTTCCATCTTCTTGTGTTAAGATAAATAAATAAAGATGTATACTAATTTCCTGTTTTTAATAATATTAATGCCTCTTTGGGGTAGCAGGGCTGGGTTACACACTGGTTTTCCTAAGCATCTAATCATCTGTACAACTTTCAGCATCCAAATGAACTCAAGTGCCTTTCTGTGCTTAGAGCACCACAAAGTGCTTACAGGCTAATTGTGGCCCCATTCAAGTGCTTTTCTGGTTCAGACCAAAATGAGCAATCAATGGTTCGATTTTTGCCTCCCCCTCCTATTTCTAGGCATAGTAATGGGGACCTTGGTACTATTTGTGCAACAGGAAGATTGTTGCCCAGTTTGGGACTTTTCAGATTTTTTTCCCTTTGGTTTCTGAACAGTCTTCCAGGAAAATACATTGACATTGCTGAAGGTATTGCTGTGATTCACGACTTCTTCATATTTTCCAGTAAAAATGGCTTAATCCACTTAAGCCCCTTCAAAATTAACTGGCATGTTTAGCAGTTTCCAGTAATAAATATCATTCCATCTGTTCCATTGTTTCCTGCTGAAAAGTTGTTTTGATTTTGATTTGTTTCTGACGAGTCCCCCCAGCCTCTGTTTGGGGAAATCACTCCCTTTTAATTTCTTCTGTTTGGAGACTGAATCCTCTGCCAGCGTTTCCCCGAGCTGGGGCTGCAGCTTCCTGTGCCAAAAAATGCACCTTCCACCCAAAAAATGCACCTACTACCCTGCTAGCAAAATATTCCCAAGGTTCCTTTAAATGACAGCCACGAGGGATTGCTGAGTGTTCTCCTTGTTAAACTCTGTCACAGAGGAGAGCGGGATGTGCTGTCCCTGGGCTGCTGACTGCGTGGTTTCTGATGGTGTGGAGCACACTCATAAACTCACATTTCTGGTGTTGAGGATCACCACAAATCTCCTCCCAGAGAAAAACAAACCACTGGCTGGACACAGCTTTCAGTCCTGATGGCTGGGGTTTGGTTACCTGCAGCTACTCTTGATTTGTATTTTACTTGTCCATACAAGTGTGTAGCAATAAGGGAGTGACTTTGTAAGTGTCTTCCTCCACGTGAAAGTGCTGCTGCAGATCTGAGTTACATATTGATTAACTGTGGTCGTGATTGGTTTTATTTTACTGCTTTACTTCCCAGGGCTTTTCTAAACTCGCCTCTGGTGAACTCAGAGCTGGAGTAAAACACGTGTTTTGTATGGAGGGTTTCCTCTTCCATGTTAGCATTTTAATTGCAGTTCTCATGAACTCAGCCTGTAGTGGAGTTTATTTTCATCTCAGGATTTCTGGTGAAATTGTGGATTGCTGAGAATGTGCTTGGGATGTTGCAGGCTGGGAAAGTCCCCTCTGCTTTGCTGATGAGGACCATGGGTGGCTCCAAGTACCAAGCCAGGCAAACACTGACGTCCCTCAGAGGAATCAGACCTTCTCCCACCCAGCCTGGGCTCCCAGTCTTAGCACTGCAGCTCTCACTGATGATTTATTTCAAGCCAATTCCTGCTGGTGATGACAGGTGACTTTGGGTGATCTGTGTGCTTAATATAACAAGCAGAATCCACTGGGAACGTTATTTATCTTGCACTGTAGATTGGTAAGCGACCTCTCTGTCATGTGGTGCACAACTGGTGTTTAGCTTTGAGGGAAACCACACACACATGGATTGCCAGGAGCCCATCTGGAAGAATTTGGTCATATTATCTTTTCCCTTTACAAAGTTCTGCACAGCTAAAGCAATCAACATGGCAAAGAAACTATTGAAGCATCTACTGAGGCTTTTCTGGTTTTTTTCTGGGACCCTTAGAAGAAATTAAGAAATTAAGCTGCTCCTCATCCTCCCATGGTCCAGGGCTGAACCTTGGACACCGTGTTACAGAGGTGCAGCTTTAGTCTCTCCCAGTGAACATCTGGGCCTGCTTGCTGCTCCTGTCCTCCCTCCAAACTCTGCAAATGTCCTGGAGTATTTTGGAGTGCTCGTGGCTGTGCATGAGGACCAGCACCTCGATGAATAACATGATGTGCAGTGGAGCAGAGGAAATGGCCAGTAGATGAGGCGAGTTTCAGTGGGGAAGACAGGAGCGATCCGGGTGGGAACTGGGAGGAGTGGGATTCCTGCAGATGGACACCAGCCCCTTCCGGACCCTGGGACAGCCTCTCACCCATGGACGAGCCGGGACAGGTTTCTAGGACAACTGATGGGCCTTGGGAACAGGGAAAGAATGGAGCCAAATCTTAAAGTCAGATGAGGAGAAAATGAGTAACATCTGCTGAGACGTGTGAAAGAGCCATTTTGTGCTCCCTGCAACCCGAAGCCTTCCTCCAGCAGCCACGGCGTGGGCCAGCCCCCTGTCCCCAACACATGTTGGCCAGGGAGGGGTCATTAGGGATGATTTATGGGCTTGTTACAGCCACAGCTCTGGACACTGCCCTGTGCTTCACTGGTGTGTCCCCCAAAGGCCTCAGCATCCTCACAGGGGCTTCGCTTCACCTGGTAGAGAAAAGCCTCTGTCCCGTCCTGAGGCTGCAGAGGTGAGGTCCAGGGGATGCTGCTGCTGTACAATTATTATTTGTATTCATGGCTCATAAATAACAGGTTTCTGCCATTCTTTCCCTCCTGGCACCATGGGTGCACAGAGCTGCACGTCCTCTGCATCTCCCTGCCGACGGAAGGGCAAATTTCCCCGCGGCTCTCCCCGCTTCTCTGGCTGCTCCCTCTGCTATTTTGACAGATCAGCTTTTTGCCTCCAATTAGGCTATTTCTGCAACGCAGGGTGCAGTTGGAAATGCTGGAGCTGGAGGTAGGGAAGGGTCCAGAAGGATTGCACCTGTGGTAGCTAATCAGCGGCTGCTTCAGCGAGCTGGAATTGGGGAAGCGCACAAAAGAGCGAGCAATTTCCAAAATGAGGACGAGCAGCCCGAAATTTTTAAGAACAATTATGTTTTCACAGCTGTGCTGCTTGCCCCAAATGCATAGAAATCAAGGCAAAACCAAACTCCTTTAACTCAAAGAAAATTAACCTTCACAGTTAGACTCGATGAGAAGTGAGCTTACTTTCCCTCCAAATGAATGATATAGCCTTGAAAAGAACATAGCAGCAAGTTATGCTGTAATTACATTCTTTGAATTAAAGTTTGTCAGTCCAAACAAAATAAATAGAATCACAGGCAGGGTAATAGATATATTATACTTGGAATAAAATTTGGCCCTGGTACGTTGTTTTCATGCTAAAGCTATGCCAAAATTAATCTACTGTAGTTGCCTTTACTGCCAGCTTTTAGTATAAATACAGGAGACAACCTGAGAACTGTTGATACAGTTTTTTCATTAACATCATTAACATCCCTCATTTCTCAGGGATCAGGCCAAGAGTTACTGAATTACCCAATAACTGCACAATCTGCTTTGAAGGCACTCAGTGAATGTTTCCCTGTGACTCCTGCTCTGCCACTGCTGATGAAGACCCGTGGGGAGGGCAATGCCAGAGCCATTCCATCTTTACCTGTGAGGAGCATGTGAGGTGGGCAGTGGGTGCTGCTGGGCCAGGGATGGGGATAAAGCTCTGGGTTTGCTCTGAGGGGCTTACAGGGGGCTGGGATGGTCCCCAGGAGTTGGGCTGGGCAGTGGATGCAGCTCCTCTGCACCAAGGCTTGGCTTAGGCTGGGAGCTGGGTTGGATTTGAGCTCTTTCCTTACTTTTAGAGCATCCTTTGGTTGGTGAGGATTAGTATGTATTTCTGATAGAAAAAACTCCCTGCAGAATGATACAAGGAGTGAGGGGGAGCTATTTCTTAGGAGGGTGGGATTTAATCCTGCGGGTTTAACCTTCAAACATGCTTTTAAGGAACTCTCTTTCCTTCTGGCCCTGCCCTACCTGCCTCTTGCAGAAGGGAGGCAGCCTGTGGCTTGCTCCCATCCTGCTCAGCACCCCTGAGGGCCTGCTGTACCAACATTAATGTCTCTGCACCCAAAAAGGAAGGTTTTTTGGTTGTCTTTAAGAAGGACCACTGTTTTGAGGGTGTCCCAAAATAAGGCTTGCCTTAAGTTCGTGCATTTAAAAAGATGTGGGGAGTGGGGCAAACAGAGCTCTCTGCAGTCTACGTGTGTCACCAATATAATAGAAGCAGAGAAAGAAATAGTTTGACCCACATTCCTAAAGTTATTAAGCAGCAGAAGTGAAAAAAAAAATCCTCTGCTATGTTTGATACATTTTCCCCTAAGTGACTATTACTTCTTTCTTTGCATCCAAAATAGGAAATTATCAAGATTATGAAATCCGAAGGAAATAGGGAAAGTAAGTAGGTAGGACAGGGTGCTGAGGAAAGGTTAAATCCTTTAGCAAACCTTGTGTCCTTACATATAATGTGAAATATTCCAGGGTTGGTCATCTATTGTTTGCTCCATTGAAAAAATGTTTAATTTTTTTAGCTAGTCCCCCCCTAGGTGAGATCAGATGTTCATCAGTGTTCCCCCCTCTCTTTCCAGGGGCTGAGTTCTCTTGGCTGTTTCCTGGGAACAGTATTTAGGGGAGACCCTGCTGATTAAAAGGCAGTCTGGGCTTATGAATGAATGGTTAAAAAATATTCCCTTTCCCATTAATTCTGTGTGCACTGAAGTCTAATTTCTTGATTCAGCTCATTCTCCAGGGCACTGCCCAGGTCACTCTGGCTGTGACTGTAGGCACATCCCTGTCCCCCAAGGACAGGCTGCCTCATCCCTCATCCCATGCACACCTACCCTTTGCTCAGGAAGGAAAGCTGGGATCTGCCAAAGAATCTCGCTGCACAAAAGATCCTAGAAATGAAAAGAAAAATGTTGATGGTTCAAGGAATAACTGCCCATCTGTGGGCTGATGCCCAATCCTCAGTCTCCCTAGGCTGGTTGATTATATCTGCTCCCCAGTCTCTTCCTCCTTGACGATCCTGGGAAAACAAACAAACAAACAAACAACCCAAATTTACAAACTTCTGTATCTCACCAGAAGACTGAGAAAAGGGAGAGAAAGCAACAGAGCCCACAGACACTGGTAAGGATTGATTCTTGCCTCTGTGTCATTGGGGAGCTGCCCATCTGCCATCCCACGGATTGATCTCCAGCTCCTTTGCTGGCTCTGACTCCCTTTATGTTCTGGGCCATTATTTTATGCACAAGCACCTCATGAAAACACAAAAGGACATGGTCCTGCCAGTGTGAGCTGCTCTGAAGAGCTTTGATGTGAGTGCAATGTAAGCCCCAGGAACGAGGGTGGGTGAAGCTGGAGCTGCACAGCCACATTTTGACTAGGAGTCTTTATTGCATTTGCATGGCCACAACCAGGAATGGTCCATGAGAGCTTCTTTTTGCTGTTAGCAAAAATGTGGAGTCCTTGAATTCACTTCAGGAGAATCAAACTGCCTGATTGTAACTAAACCCAGGATTCATCACTCCAAGTACAGGTTTTCAGCTAACAAATGCTGCTGCATATGCACATAAAAATTCCTCTGTTTTGTGTGCTTTTCTGAGCAGTAAACACAGATTTTGTGTCTGTTTTCCTGGATAAATATTTATAGCGAAGTTGGTGGCTACTGCTTGAGTGAGAATGTGTTGTTCCCAGCATTTCTGGACAGAATCTACCAAAAATTTACATGTGGTTCTAATACACAGTAACCTTCTACTGCTGGAACGTCTGGGATTAAAATCAACCCAGGAATTGTTTCTAGAAGAAGAGAATTAGACAGTTTTATGTGCAGAAGGTTCTGTGTGGTTGTTGATCAGAAGCTGATTTGATAAAGATGGATGGGAATAGAATCATAGAATCAAAGAGTGGTTTGGATTGGAAGGGACCTTAAAGATCATCCATCTGGCTCCAACCCCCAGCCAGGCTGCACATGGGGACATGACTGTAATGATTGCAGATTGACTTGTGACTGTTCCCTTACTGGGTGTAGCAGGGATTAATGTAAATGCACCCAATTTTCTGTAGATTTTGAGGAGGTTTTTGTCTCCCAGCGTCTCCCCTGCCCTGCCTGCCAAAGCTTCGTGTATCAGTGCTTTCCCTTTATGCAAACTGGATGACCAGAAGTTATATTTGAAATGAATCAAAGTCAGCAGCAACCAGCAATGTGTGTGGGCAGAGCTACATGGCACAATGCTGGACAGCAGATGAGGTGACACAGAGACTCCCCAGATAATTCTCCCCAAGCCACAAGGAGGAGAAGAGGAGATGCTATCATCCTCCAGGAATATGAGCAACCTCTCCCCATAAAAACCAGTTTACTTGAAACGCAAACAATTACAAATTGACAATCCATGTTCTGCCAGCAAAAAAAAAAAAAAGGAATTTTCCTGGATTGCTAGTGAGAAAATGGATGGAGTTTATTTTAATCCGAACCAGATTTCCCAGATTCTGGAGGAACAGGGTGGGTCCTGTTGTAGGCAGGCTGGTGAGGGGCTTGGGGAGGTGATGGCATCTGCAGACTGTGGTGCCACCAGCCAGCCTGGCCACTGCATGAGGAGTAGGAGGTAAAGTGGGATGAGCAGATTAAGCCAGGCTTGAGCAACCCTCTTTTTTCCTTCATTTAGTGGGAAAGTTCCACTCTCCACTTTCTCACAGCATTAACCCTCCCCAGGCATTTTGGGGGATGGCAACGCTTGGCACTGCTGGAGAACTGGTGTTTTAAAGCTGTGTGGCCTCTCTTGAGGCGTTTGAAGTCCCTGGCAAAGCTGTCTGGTTATGTCCTGACTTCTGAGAAAGCCTTGAGAAGGGCAGAAGGCTGCACCATATGGAAGGACAGTATTTGCATTGCTATCCAAAAAGAAGGTGAAAAGGGGCTATAACTCAGGGTGAAACCCGGGCTTGGTGTCACTGCTGTCACAGACAAAACCTCGTCTTATCTTCAAAGAAACCCAATTCATCCCCACTGCATTCGTCCCTCCTTCCCCACACCTACACTCAGGACAAGCTGCTTTTTACAGCTGCAGCTTTAGGCCACTCAAATCACACACAGTGTGTGATATCCTGCTCGGGAGGCACCTCCTCACTCCTCCTCTCAGGCTGTGACAGACATAACCCTGCCACCAGCAGAATGCAAAGGTGATGAATTACACCACCTATAGAAGCAGCTCTTGCAGTTTCCAGAACTTGCTTGGGCTCGCTTTGACTGTCCACAGCCTCTCCACCACATTGGCATGCATGGAAAATACCTGTTGTGTTTTAAAAGGGCTGTCTGGAGACAAGTAATGAGCAGTGTGGAGAAGGGAATTGATGCCTCATGTGTGAACTGCTCTTTTTTTTTTTTCTTTCTTTGTTTTGCTGTTTGTTAATGGACCAAAAAAGTACCCTTGACAACAGATGGAAAACGAGTCCCAATATTGACCAGGGGTTCCAGTGAAGATCATGGCCCATTGCACAGGAAGGATGTATTTACTTCCAGAAGATCTTACAGTCTAATTTAAGGCAGGAAACAGAAGGAAGGTAGATGAGGAGGAGGAGGAGTGTGGGGGGAGAGGAGCTATGGCCTCCAGGAAAGTCATTAGGAACACATGCCTTCCTAACTTCATGTCTTTTAAAAGTGTGTTTTATCTCTCTCTGTTGGGCTTTGAACCTTCCCCAGTTTGTTTAAGCTGTTGCAGACTTGCTGACTTAAGGAGTAAATAAGCCTTTGGGATCAAAGCAGCTGGTATTGTCGGAGGTATTGAGGGTGAAATAACACATTAGCAGAAGGAGAGCTGAGAATAAAAAGGGAAAGAAAATCCAGCTTGATATTTTGTTCCCTTTTGCTTTTAACCTCCATCCCAGCTTGATCCTTTTCATTTGAACAGGTATTCATTTTCTTTGTGTTTATTCCGACAGGATAAATATTTAATGGTCCTGGATAACCAAACTGAAATGTGAGATTAGTTCCAACATTAAAGGCTTGTGCAGGATCTCTTCCTCACATTTGGATGACTCCCACATTGCAGGGAGGAATATCTCCCCTCTCTGCAGGAGGAGCATCTCAAGCTCTATTTTGAGTTCTTTTTCTTTTTTTTTTGGTCTTGTTTAAGGCTCAGACGACATAAACACCTCACCCACTCCCAGTCATTCCCTCACTGTTTCCTGGTGACGTGCTGTGACAGAACCATGGCTCCAGGTCCTTGTGGGGACCAGGGCATGCAGGTTCAGGAGCCAGGATGCTCTTTCCTGCCTGCAGCAAGCAGGCCCTGGGCTTGGGAACCGTGCAGAGCGTTGGGCACGGAAAAATCCATGCAAATAGGGTAAATGTGTGCAATTCAAGGCAGATATGGTGAAGTTACTTGCACCAGTTTTTGTTATGCAGGTAGGCAGATATCTCCCCTCTCAAGTTCTTTCAGTCTTAAATAAGACAGAAGAGAAATGCAGAGTAAAGGAGAATGAGCCAGTGATTTTCAGGGGGCTGATGTGGAAAGTAATGGAGATTGCAGCACTTAGGTCTCTGAAAATCAGGCCACGACTTTACAAACCTATATATCAATTTAGGTGCCTACTTTCAAGTCCATGAAGTGGAAAAAAAGTGAAAGAGCTTAGTTCTGATGATGCAAAAATGGCATAAGAGTTGGTAAAAGTTTGGGATCCAGGTGAAAGGCTGTGGGATATCAGACACAGCCTCTCTTTTGGGGACAGTGGAGGTTTACCAAGGCACCCAGCAGTGCTGTGGGAGAGGCCATCTCCAAGGTCCACATGAGGCTCTCCTACCTCTGGGTACGTCAAAGGATTAAAGGAATAACAGAAAACAGCCAAAATTCAGACACCCAGACTCCCTCAATCCACTGCCTGTGGACAGAGCAACCCAGCTGAGCCGCCTCTCCCACCAGCAGAGCTCCATCTGACAGGGAGCTGACAGCACTTCAGGTGATTAATTAGCTAAATACATCAAAACCTGGGACAACAAAAAGCACCTCAGACAACAGGCAAAGAGAAGGCTGATCTAAAGAAGGGACCTGTGGAAGCAGCAGGTTTTGCAGGACCCTTGGCACTCGTGTAATTGGCTGGTTCTGCAGCTCAAGTGATGTCAGACCCCGTCTGGATCCTCGGCTTGTCCCTTTAAATCCGTTTCCACCCTGGGAAGGAGCTCTGCAAATGTCAAAGGAGCTTAAAATATTCATTACCAAAAACTCATCCTGCCAGCCCCAAAACGTTCATGGTGATTTTCTCGGTTGGTTTCGCTGGGCTTGGGGGGAGCTGTGTTTTGTGATAAGCCACAGCCAGTCAGTGCTGATGGAGGAGCCACAAGTAAAAGTGTAAAGAAAGGACTGTCCATTTTCCTTATCTCACAGCCAAAAACAAGCCTTCAAAACTTGCGTGCTGCGTTCGAAAATCCTTTTTACCCGAATGGCATTTAAATCTGTGATTTCACAGCATTAATATGACACTGCCATTAGCATGTGGAAGTGTGTGTGACATTTATAGCAGAAATGGAGCAGATTCACAGCTCCTGTAAGCCACCAAGCCCCTTTTTATGGGTCTGCTTCGATTTATGCAAGCTGAGATTTTGAGGCAAACTCAGTAGCCTGGTTTTCAGCCCCTTCTTTAATTTAATGATATCAAAATACGTCCTCTAGAGAGTCAGAGTGAAGATATAGCAACTTTTCCTTTTAGCTGAAAGATCTAAAACATTGCTGAAAAAAATTGTTTCCAGGCATTTCAGCTGATAGGGCTTTCCCCCCCCCTTTCAAAAAGGAAAGAAAAAGAAGCATTTATTCATTTCATTTATTTAAAAACTTAATCTGTATCTTCTAGAAAATGCTGGGAAAAAAAAAAACACTGGCAATTTTGGAAATATTTTTACTTCTTTTCAGAAATACTGCCAAATGAGCATTAATATGTTATTTGAACATATTAATGTGTTTTTGAGAACCATTTTAGAAGAGTCCAAGGAAAAACCTCCCCACTGCTAATGAGAAGCTATTTACTGGCTGTTTCTGGATCACCTTGAGTTGAATTCTGTACATGTTTGTTGTTTGGATTTGCTCAGTGTTCTAATTAGTTCAGCTCACCTCAAACAGGCTCAAAGTGCAGCTTTCAGCAAATTCATTTCACTGCATCTCAACAGACAGGGCATTAATTACTTTGGTAATTAAAACAAGAGGTGTGTGGGGAGTAAAAACACCCTCAGCTCCTTTGGGTGCTTAAAAATACCTTCTTTTAAGAGGTGTTGGCAACGCTCAGACCTGTGAGGGACGTGACTGAGGAGGTCCCTGCAGCCCTGGGATGCTGCTGCTGCTCTGCCTCACCCAGGATGCACCCCCAGCATGTGGGAATTGCTGTTGTTATTTTAAAAAGCCAGGTGTTTATGGCCATGTTAAGAAATCCTTTAAGGGCAGTGTAGCCCAGATTTAGCCACACCGGTGTGTTCTCCAAATATGTGTTGGCCTTGGTGTGTGAATAAAAGCAGTTGGAGCCAGTGATGCATGAGCTTCTCCTCTCTCTTGTCCTGGTAGCAAAACAGACCATAAATATTATAAATTGAGGAGTTTTGTCCTACTTGTCACGAGTTGGACTTAACAACTGGGAAAATAAATGGAGAGGTTGGTTGTCTTTTGATTTTGAGCCATCAGTCTGGATTTCCACTGTTCAACTAAAAGGGTTTGAGAATGCAGGTTCTGATATGATCTCACTACTTCAAATTGAGAAATTAAAGATATCTGTAATTGATTGCAATCAGAGAGGGGTCCAGGGCAGCAATGAAGCTTCCCACAAGTAAGGGGCATCCTCTGGGATTGCTCACAGTGCTCATCATTGGACTCCTTTCCACCTGGGAAGGAGGCAGCCTGGAAGGGCAAATGTGAGAAGCCAGGAGGCATTTTTGTTTCTGTAATTTAAGATAAAAACATTACAGGCACTTGCCATGGCTTTGGTTGCAGCTCAGAACGTGTCCCCTCCAGGATGGTCCATGTAGGAGCAATCAATCACCCAGGGGGTGAGGGAACAAACCTGAACCTCTGTGTTTGGACTCAACACCTTTCCAGACAAATGTGGTAGAAATCTGGCTTTGAATCAGTCCCACCCTCTCTGTCCCATAGGAGGAAAGGAGCCTGCCTGACTCCTGCCTCCCTCCTGTCCCAAATCATGGCCCAGGCTTGACTAGAGGAGCTATTGGCAATTTCTCTTCTGGTCATTTACTCCTTTTAGCAGAGTCTGACTCTGTAGTCCAGATGTGAAGGCACAGCTGTTTACCATTTTTTACTGGTCGATCATGTGAATTGTCCCCTGGTAGGGTTTTGTTTTTTTTTCTTTTTTGAGTCTAACATCTTCTGGCAAAACCTGTGATTATTTTTTCCCCCCCAGATTCTCATAATTAGTCACAGTGCCTGAGAGAAGACACGAAATGCTCCAGCAGAAAGATGTGTATGTCAGCTGTGGATTCCTCCCTGTCACCTCCACAGCCAGGAGGTGTCTCAGCAGCTGTGCAAGAAACTTGGGCTTCTGGGCTGTGTGGTCCCACTGCTGTGTCCCACATCCCGGCTTGCATCTGCATCCTCATTTTTAGCACAGCTCATCCTGGGCCTGCAAGGAGGTGCTGGAGCTCAGCATCCCCTGCTGCCCCTGCTGAAGCCAGAGAGGACTATCAGGACATGAAAGGTGGGAGTGGGAGTTTCTGCAGGAGTCTGAGACCATTTGGGAATCATCATTTTCCAGGAAATAGGCTTCAAATGCAGTCCTTGTGCGGATGTGCCTCCTCTGACAGCCTGTGCTGCCAGCTCCCCGACACCGTGGGGACATCCTGGTGCCACGCAGACGGGACAAGGAAGCCGTGCTGTGGGCTGTGGACTGAGCCACTTAACCCTGGTCTTGCAGGAGACATCACAGTCCTGGCAGGGGTTCCTGTGCTTGGAACACAGCTCCCTCCCCTCAGCTTTCCTTGCCTGCTTTTGGGATGCCCCTCCTCGAAAGGGAGCTGCAGGAGCAGCACAGCTGGGGCCCCACCACCTGCACACCACTCCGACCACGAAGCAGCAAAGGGGCTTCCAAATCTGTTCTCTAAATTCTGGAAAGCCCCTTGTCTGGAAGCCCACACAGATCTGAACAGCCTCACCTGGGTCCCAGAGCCTCACTCAGGGCTTTTGTCAGTGTTTGGGGTTGAGATTGCTGACCTGCACCCTTACAGGCTCCCAGCAGGGCTTGGGTGACTGAGGGATTTTGGCAGCTCGGTAGGAATAAGGTACCCCAAACGGGTTTGTTTTGGGATGTTTCAAGTCGTTAAGAAAACATCAAATATTTCCACTCTGACATTCAGTGTGTTTGGCTGCCTGTTAACAGTGACCAATTGAGTTCCTAGCAAAGATCCTACCAGCCTGACTCCTTAACATATCTACATAAGATCTGTCTGAGGTTTCTGTGTAGGATGAGCATTTACTCATCCTTTATAGAGTGTTAATCTCCTGTTGCCCATTTTCCAGGTGTTTGTAGCTGCAACGTGTCCGTAAACTGCCTCTCTTAAGCAACCACAGCCTTGACTAAAAGAGTGATTTAAAAATAATTTCTTGATTAAAAAATTATTGTCAGACAGATGATACACACATGGTAGCTGGAGTTTACCAAGGCTTTGGGAAACCAAAGTCTGGTTTACCAATGAGAAATAAAATAGTTCCAGCAATCTATGGCAAATTCTAAGCCAATGTTGGGGTTAACCAGGGCACCAAAATAAAGATGCTTGATTATTTTTTAATGATTAAATGGGATTGTCCTTTCTGTTCCAGGAGATGGGCGAGGGTGGGATTTAGGAGAGTTAATTACTTCATTTAAATGGAAGGAGATTAGAGGCCCTGGCTGTTATACCAGGCTCCCATATCTGCCTGTTCTTCTCTTGGCTGCTTTTGCTCCTCATAAGTCTCAGTTGTGGGGCTGAGGTAAATTTGGGCACCCTTATGGTGTCTAAATATGGTGCTACTGACCCAGACACTTTAGTCATAGGGGTCAAACCCATCTGGGGCTGTCCAGGGCATTTATCTTACATTTTACAACTTGTCTTTAGAACAGCTGAAAGTTTCTGGCCCAGCTTTCACCACGCTGGGTCCCCAGCGAGAGCAGAGCCAGCAGCTCGTCTGTGAGTCCTTTCCTGCTCACTGAGTCGTGCTGGGTGGTGCTCGGCCCCTCTATGTGTCCCCATGGCTACAGATGAGCCTCTTTGTTCAGCCTTGGGTAATTTTCCACTTTCCAGACCTCCTCCATGCAATAAATTAAGTCAGTCTGGCTGCCCAGCTCAGCCCCTCGTTGATGTGGGGATGTGTTCCTGCCTCCTGCTCCCGGCTCCCACTCAGGTCTTCTCCAGTGGGTGGGATCTGCATGCCCACACCAGGAACATGCCATGTTTCCAAGCAGTCCTGCTAAAAACACAGCCAGAAATCGTCAGCTGTGTGTCACCTCAGTCCACAGATTGTCACAGCAGTTTGTCTTTAGTTTTCAAGAGAGAAACATCACACACCCCAGATGTGGCACCTCCCAACTGGCAGTAAATCATAAAGTCATGCACTGTTATGTTATAGCAAAGAATTTGCTGATAATACCAACCATTTAGCTTTTATTCCTTTGTTTTTCACTCTATTTTAGCTCTAATCTCCAGCCTAAAATCCCTGCCTAAATTGCCAGCTCCATCCTGGCTGGATATTTCAGGTGCTGCTGAAACCACCAGGTTGTTTGTCCCACTGAGTGCAGGGCACGTTCCTGGGATTACTGTAAAGAGCAGAACAGGGGAACACTGTGGGCACACAAGGGAAGAAAAATCCTGGGAAAAATTGTGTCAACGAACAAATCTTCTGGTACCCATTAAAAGGCAATAATTCCAACCAAAGGAAGGGGGCTTTTCCCGATGCTAAACGAAATAAACATTCAGAAATGATTTGTGCGTGTGCTTAAATTTAAATTCAGGATTTTATGAAGTGTGCTGTTCAAAAGCCCTTTTGTTCCCTGGGTAGTTTGGCTACGATCTTCTCTCAGCAAAGAAGATCCCTGCACAGAGCACAGGGGGATGCTCAGTATCCAGCTCTCAGACCAATTTTCCATTGCAAATGGTGCTTCAGCTCTCCCAGCTTTGCCAGTCTGAGGCTGGTTTAAGTCATCAGAGCGTGTGTAAGTCCTGTGTAAGTCCCTGAGCTGCAGCAGAGCAGCAGCAGAGCTGGGCTGACACCCTGCCCTGGCTCTGGGGTGCCCAGCCTGTCTCTGTGCTTCCCTGAGAATTTTCACCTGTCTAAACCACGACCTCCTGAGAGGAACAGGTCATGGAATTTCTTTGGGTTTAGACTTTTCATTTAAGTCTAAAACCAAAGAAATTCCATGACCTGTTCCTCTCAGGAGGTCAGGTTTCAGACAAAGCTGTCTGTATGGCAGCACTTAGGTTGGCTACAGGTTTTTGAGATTGCCGCAGCATTTTTTGTGCAATTATACTCAAGAAACTCTTACAAAGTAGTTATTTATGAAAGGCAACCTGGCTCATAGTTGTGCCCTTTCATCTTGCTGGCTCCTTGATTAAAAAAAAAAGGGCTTTTGTGCATCTTGAAATACTTTCCTGAGCAGAGAGGAGCTTACACTGAAACATGTGTATGCTGTGCTCTGAGGTAGCAAGGCTGAGGCCCCTGCAATTAAAAAGAAAGTATCATTTGTTAAAATGTTTGTGTTTGCTGAGCACAATGAAGACTCTGTGCTCTTATTTAAGCCACAAAAATAACCATTAATTTTATCCTGGCCCCACTCCAAGGGTAAAAATCAACTCATGTCTGTGTCATTAACTCAACGTGTCATCTGAGGAATTGGTAGGATCTCAGGCTTTTATCTTCCTATCCCACACAAATCTCTGAGTTTAAATATTCACATGTATTCAGTGTTCCTGGCTGTGGTCCCATATTACAGTGTGCCCATTGGAGATCTTTTCCAGTGAGCAGCACAGTATTTCAATCGTGCACCAGCCTTCCTCTTATCATCTAACTCCATTAATAATTCAGTTTCTATCTTTAGTTCTTCCACTGATTCCCTGAGCTGACAGGGAAGAGTCCAAGTTGCCTTTGCCCATAAACCCCTTTGGCACGTGAGCATGCACTGAGTTCACTCCTGGAATTCCCCTGGAAATCCCAGCTGGGGGGGCTGGCAGTGTCCCCGTGGTCCCAACCATCCTGGGTTGTCTGAAATGCAACATAACCTCAGAAACACAAATTTAGCCCCACCGACCAGGATCCAGAGGGGTAAATTCAAGCTGGGGGCCGGGTTTTTGGTCCATGTCTGATTGAAATGCTAAGTATTGTAAATCATTTTAAGCCACTCCTGCCTGTGTTTAAGCTCACCCATGCGAGCTGAAGTCAATTATGAACAATGGCATTTCTTCCTTCTTTATTCACTGCTGATTTCTGGTACGGGGTGTAAATGACTCTTTTATTGCCTTTGACACCCAAGTCCCTCAGCCACTCCAGGGACATCACACTAATTGATAAATGCTGCTTGACTGGGGAGGCTTTTAATTTTCTAATCCTATTAAGAATGATAGATATGTCAAATATTTGTGCCTACTGGACAGAACATATTATTCTGCTCTGAGATTTCCAGTTTCATCTTTTTTTTGAGCAATTGGGCAGAACCACTGCTGTAAGACAAGCAGATGCTCTTCAGCTGTACTTTTCCATAAATGATTTTGTTCTGTGGTGTTTTGTTGTGTTTTTTTTTTTTTGTTCCCCACCAGGCATATCAAGTTCAAAAGAAAATGTTGCCTCTCGCTAATGAGAAGATTAATCTCATTCACATGAGCAGCAGACTTTGTCGACTCTGTTGAAAGTTTGATGACCTTTAAGAGACAAACTTTTAGTGTGCCCAAAATAAATAATTCATCCTTCACAGATTTGCCCTCTGAATCCATCTGCTTAAATCTGAAGCGTGCTGATTAAAGCCTCTGAGTGCAATTATCTTCCTACTTCATCGAGATAAAAACCTCTATTTTCTTATAGTACTTCAAAGCTCAGTTGCTCATTTAAGGATATTAACAATTTGATATACAAGGGGGGCATTTTTTGCTCTGACTTTTGCTCTCCACAGCATTCTCCAAAATCTCACCAAAAAAGCCATGAATTCCTCTCTCCCATACGATTCCCTTTTCCAGCGGTGAGAGCTGAAATGTGCAACTAATCCTCTTGTAAAAATCTTTGAAATCATTGTCTTCAATCACAACCAGAAAAATCCATTTCCCTTCTCATGTACAGGGAGAAAAATGCCATGCAGGGAAGTGGCAAGCTCTTGGTTTATTTGGGGCACACTGACAGAGATGCTGAAGGAATATTGCAGCCATTTCAGTGAATCCTTCCTGGCCCCACATGAAATTAGACCGAACTGGCACCCTGTCACCCTTGTTACTAGAGAGAACAAATATTCCCCCCGGCAAGAATCCTACTTCAGGCTTGAGAAAAAATGTTGGAATTTTTTTTTTTTTCAATGAAGAAGTTGAGATTGGTCTTAAATGCTCTCTGGATTGGTTATTACAGATGAAACAACGAAAATGAAAGAGGAAATAATAAGGGATTGCTGGGTGTTTAGAGGTGATTTACAGAGGAAAGGAAATCCTAGAGATTAAGAAGTTGTTTAAATACCAGCGACAGTCAAATATGGAAGCATTCCAAAGTCAGAGATTAGGGGGAAAAATAAAAATAAAAATATATGAATTGCAGAGAAAAAAGCCATGAGGAAAGGAAGGTATATTCAGAAAGAAAAGAGCATCCAGGGAAAGAAAAACAAAAAGCCTCTGAAAACCAGAAACAAAGACACCTGCCTTCCTGGCAGTTACCAGCAGCAGGGAGGACTCCACCTGCCAAACCAAATTCTTAACATCAGTAAATCACCGTGTGGGTAAAGTAACAGGATGTTGGAAAGGAAGCAATTTCCACTAATTAGCGGATCAGATGCCGCTCCCACACACTGGGAGCTCCCAGCACTGAGCAGGAGCTCGGTGGGATAACCCTCTACCCATCCACACCTGCAGGTGCCTTGGCCTGGGGGCTGCAGGGGGGGCTGGCTCCGTGGTGAGAGGGTGGGATGCAGTCGCCCACGAGCCAGTGGGACCCTCTGGGACCCTCCACCCTGGTGAAACAGGGAAAGGTGGATGAGAAAAACGATCCTGAGGTGCTGAAGCCAATCCCTTCTTGGCAATGAAAAGGAGATTTCAAGTAGTGGAGAAGGAGTAATGAAATCTGCTGTAAAAAAAAAAAAAAGGAAGAGCAGCTTGGTTGTGAGGAGATCAGCCCTATTTGCATGTCACATATGCTCATGCTCCAAAATGTTGATGCAAATCTGGTGAAGGTGCCTAGTGAGGATCATGACTGAAACCCTCTGGTGAAGACATCCTTCAAATAAGTGTGCAAAAAATGAAGTAGCTCTCAAAGGTGAGTGTAATGGAATGGTATTTCTGGACAAGATGCTGCCCTTGTCTGCCAGTCCACACTGGGATGAACAGGCAGACAGCCAAGCTCTTTTGTTTTCAGGGATAAGCATTGTTAACCTCCCCACACCTCAGTTCCTGCTCCAGTGAACTTGTGGCTTGATCTTTTAATTGACTGGTCAGGAACCAACCTGGGAAAGGTTTCAAGGACCCTCTGGCCCTTTGATCAGTGATCAGAATCTCCCCAGTGCATCCCATTCCTGCATACCATCAGAGCTACAGAATGAAAATTACAGCCCAGTTAATACATATTAAATAGTGGTTCTTTAACAGATGGGAAACCATAAACAGTTTCCTAAGATATACAAACAAATCAAAGAGAACTTCCCAGCTCTGACATCCTAATAGGCTGTGATGGATAATTTGGCATCACGACAATCTCTCTGTCATGAGAGGGAGCCTTGGGATGAAATTGCTCTTGGGAAGAGTTATTTAGTAGCTTTCCTGTCAGATTATCTGGTTTATGGAGGACAGTGAAAGGTCTTGCCAGGCAAGTTTATCTCACTTGGCTCTTGGGGCTTTGTCCTGTCACCAAGATCATTACCATGACACCGTGACTGAGCTCTGTTCCTCTATATTTCATAAAGAAAACAATGTCTGACTCGTCTCCCACAAAATAACATCAGTACAACAGGGAAAGGGCTTAGTTGTGTGGTGAAGGAAAAAACTATTAGCCTCTTTTATTACGGCTTGGTTATTTTCTGTAATAACAATTTCCCAATGAAAACTGTAATTACCTGGGGGAGGTGGAAAAAGACAGTTGTAATTGCCTATTATTCACCAGTTAATTAATTACAATCAGTGGCAGGAATAAATCCTTGAAAATGAGGCTTCCTGCTTGTATGAACATGGTTCAGTTGTGGGCTGCAACTGAAACAAGCAGTGATTCATGGCACATGAAGTTGGAATTAATCAGAGAATCCCTGGGCTGCAACAGCCACCCTGGTTTGGAAAGATAATGGCTATTGGCACAAAGAGTGATGCAATAGATCCATAACCAGGTTTTTTCCCCTTTCTCCAGATGCTGTTGCAACAGTGCAGAGCTTTGGGATGTGGAGGAGCCCCAGGATGGGATGGGATGTTCTTCATCTGAGCTTGGCTGCTCAGATCTTGCATCTCAGCAGGTTAAAAACCCTCCAAGCCCCATGAAGCTCAAAGGGGCTGTGGTGGGTGGAAAGGGGAGCCCTCACAGAGAGGCCCTACAACATCCACGTGTGGATGTGGCACCTGGGGACGTGTTCAGGGGTGGACTTGGCAGGGATGGGTTTAATGGTTGGACTTGATGATCCTCGAGGTCTTTTCCAAGCACATTTGAAGCACAGAATTTCAGTGGCCTTAATCAGGTGTGATCAGAGCTCAGACCCTGCCCACGCTCTGCTCCTCCAGGTAACACCAGGCAGATAAAATCCCTTCTGGGAAAGGGAGAGCAGCAAACCAGAAATAGTTGTGCAGCTCAGCCTTTAGGTCCCATTCCCCTGGGCACCCCTCATAATCCCTGAAGATGTTGTCTTGGGAATAATCTAGCAATTAAAAGAAAATATTGGTATTTAATTAAACTTGTCAATCAACCAGAAATGAGTTTTCCTTATCAAGGGGAGCTGGATTTGATTTTCCCACTTGGAAACGAAGGTTAAAGACTCTTGTAGAATAAAATTTTAATTAAGAAAGGAGATTTGGATTAACATGTGAGGCAGAGAGAGAATGAAAGGTCCTCGAAAATCGTCTGAGTATGATTCACAGGAAGAGAGGAACCTAAATATGGGAACAGATTTATTTAATTTTTTTTTTAAAGAAAAGAAAAGCTCTGAGGTGCTAAAGCTCATGGGTAGAAGAAGCACAGGAGGGATTTTTATGAGGCCAGGATGCCTCTATTCAATCCACTTTCCCGCTCATGATATTTAGCCATTTCAGATATTCAAAGTCTGGTCAGAAAGTACATACAGACACTGTGGGGCATTAGGAAATTCTCAGGATTTGAATGCTTGACTCTCATAAATTTAGACAGCAGAGGAACAAATGGCTTTTCTGAATGATTTGGGAAAAAAACACACTTTCTGGCTGTGTTGGTGACACACCAAGGTTGGTGTCTCAGGGATTCACAGTGAAATAATTCTCATTTTTATTTCCTTTTGGGTAGTTTTGTTTTATTTAGTGTTGTGTGGGAAACAGGAAGAAGTTGAAAATATACATGAGAAATCAGAATTCGTGAGTGTGCTCTGCTCTGCACCTTGATTTGCCAGCAGGTGAAAAAAAAGATAAATTATATTAGAATAAAGAAGGTACAACACAACAATGAACGTCTTAAAAAAAGTTCGATCCTGCTAAATAACTTCCCAAATATCACCAGGGAACATGAAATCTCATAAAAATGTACTGAATGGCCCATGTCAATGGAAAAGTACCTCACATGCTGCCAGAGATATTTTGAGGCAGGAATGAAAAGAAAAAAAAAAAAAAAAAAAATCCAAATCCCAAACTCCCAAACAAATAATTTCCCGTCCACTTATAGTTCCTTAGTGCTTCCCTCTGAAAAAAAATTGCAGGAATCAAACCCAACAGATATAATTGATCCCATATTAGCAATATGGGAGGATGCTGCTAGAGCAGCCACTGGAAGGTTTCTGTCACGTTGAAGACTTGCTTTTAAATTTTCTTCTTGTAGTATTCTTCTGCTCAGTCATTGGTTTCTCCACTGAGTACATTGCCAATCCCAAAAATCCTGTGTTTTCCTGATCTTTCTGCCTGGACATATTTCTGGGTATTTGTTTTGCATCACCTGTGATCAGTCTAAAATCTGCCCGTCAAAAAGCTCCAGGAAATATTCAGCTTTAGAGCTGAGAAAACTGTTGGTCAGTTGTTGGGATCCAACCTTGAAGAAGGAATTTTTCCCTGCAGAAATTGTGCTTTGAAGTCTCCCAAAATATTTTAATGGTGTTAGTGGAGGTTTTATCCCAGGGCTGCCTCAGCCCTCCCAGGAGGAGGAACAGGCTGCTCCTTAAAAGCCCTCAAAACCCACGAGTCCAGCTCAGCACTGCCAGGCCCAGCACCAGCCAGGTCTGTAAGTGCCACATTTCCCTGTTTTTTGAACACTTCCAGGGACGGTGATTCCACCACTTCCCCCATCAGGGTGTTCCAGTGCTTGACCACCCTTTCCATGAGGAAATTTCCCCCAACATCCAATCTAAGTCTCCTGGGGCAACTTGGGTCCATGTTATCTTGTCCTCTCATTGCCTGGGAGAAGAGACCAACCTCACCTGGCTCTCCCCTCTTGTCAGGGAGCTGTAAAGAGTGAGAAGGTCCCCTCTGAGCTTCCTTCCCTCCAGGCTGAGCCCCCCCAGCTCCCTCAGCCCCTTCTCATTCCACCTGTGCTCCAGACCCTTCCCCAGCTCCGTTGCCCTTCTCTGAGCATTCCCATTCCTCTTGCTAGATGCTGTTTCCTCATATGTAAACCCTGGAATTTAATCCCACAGCCTAAACAACAGCCATTAATCTGCAGGCACACACAGACCTTCCTTCTTGACTCACATTTGCTTTCCTTTGATGATTGTTTTAGATGCATCTGTGTTTGCTTTAGGACCCAGACCAGAGCTATGTACTCTTAGCAGACACTGGGGCTCATCCTGAGGTCTTCCATGTGTTCTTCTCATTAAGATCCTGGTTGTATCCTGCAGAATAAAAATATGCAGTATTGGAAATACCATGTGGCCAGCAGGATCATACATTTGTATTATACAGCCCAGCAGTGGGGTTCCCTTTTTCTGGGAACTCTTTGTACAGGGAAAAGTAGTGCCAAGGCAGTGAGATTGATTTATGTCAGCAATAGAAACCAAACACTCACCACAACATTTCACAAACAGCAAACAGCTCCAAGGGCCTTGGTATGGAGGTGACTAATGCTGCTGTCCCTGAGTCCCCACAGCTCCCTCCCTCTGGCAACAGGCACAGGGAACAAAGCCTGGACACGCTGTGCCTCCCTGCATGGGGTCAGGGGCCAGGCTGGGCTGGTTATCCCACCTGTAAGTTCCCCTTTGAGCGTGGTGGCGAATGAAGCCACCCGAGATATTTTTAGGAAGCAAAGGAACACAACATATTAAAGGATGTAGAGTTTTTGAATAAATAACAAAAAAACCCTCCCTGCCAGCAATCTGGGAAAGTAAAACTGGGGGCACACACTCACCTGGTTCCTGCAGTCAGGTCTCTGTGGTCCTCAGACGTGTGGTGGTGGCTGCAGCTGACCACGGGCTCCCAGGGTAGTTAAACCCTCAGTGGCCACTGCAGCCTTTCTTACATTTTTACATTAATCCATTTGTCTCCCTGCCAGCATGATGTACATTTTCCCCATCCTGATTTTCCTCATCCTGGCTGTTCCACCCCCAGAGTTTTAATCCCCCTGTTAGTCCCCATGCTCTTTGTCTATATGACTGGAATCATGCAAGGCTTTGAGTGGTTTTGCCTCCTACTATTGATCCTGATCCAGCTACCTGGGAAAAAACTTCTGTGAGTCCAGTATGCCTGGACTTGCATTGCAGCAAATGGCTCTGCACCACCAGAGAGGATCAGATCAAAGTGCAGGTCCAGGGCTCCTTCCCAACTCACTCCTGTGAATTAATGCACCACGTATAGACACTGAGCCCTACCTAACTCAGCCAAGATGTGCTGTCTGCATCTCTGGGAACACCACATGTGTTCATTGTCTTTCATACAGTCACATCTCATAACATCAGAGATCAAACCCTTCCAGGTGACCGCAGGAGGAGCTGTTTGCTGGCGGGTTTCCTCTCCCGGTGCCGAGCGGTGTCTGTTGTGCAGCCAGGGCTCGGATCCGCCAGGTCCCTGCAGATGGAAAGGGATGGGCAGGGCTGTCTCATCCTGGCCAGATCAAAGCCCTGTGAACATCTGCTGGGGGGGTCAGTGCAGCCCTTCTTCTCCCCCAGGCTCCGGGGGCTGCCTGCCCTCGGCCCCGGCACGAGCTCCGTCTGCGACCGCAAACCTGGCCGCGCATCTGCAGGCGTCAGGAGGATATTCCTGAGATGGGAAACACAAGGATGTAAGCAACAGAAACACCTTTCTTCTCTGGGTACTTGTATTTGATTATCTTTTTTTTTCTGCTCCAAGCACAAGGGTGAAAGAACAGCACCCAAACAATCGTTTTGTTTGCTGTGCCTGTGCTGAGGGAGAGGTCAAGGAAGTGCCATAACGTGAGCTAATTCTCTGGATGGTGTGACTTCCACAGCTACAATAAGTATCACATAATTCCAGAATGGATGTGAGCTGTTAACCATGCCGAGGTAGGAAATCCAGGGATCAGGAGTTAAGTGACTGTTATAAACATTTTACTTGAGGTTCAGATGTCACATGGAAGAACACAGAGCCTTGAAATGAGATCCAGACCAGCTGATGGCTTGGATGGGGCCAGGTTGGATGGGGACCTGGACAATCCAATCTGGTGGGTGGCACCTCTGGCCATGGCAGGGGATTGGAAATAGAGAACTTTAATGTCCCTTCCAAGCCAAACCATTCTGTGATTTTATGATTCTGTGAAGAAAGCAGTTTGCACATCACTGGAACCACACCAATTGCTCCAACAAGGAATGTGGCACTTCCAGGTGTTGTTGCAGGAAAGGAAAATAGCTGTTGTAAGAGACTTCTATTCAGCATTTCTGATCAGAACAGCACGAAAAGAACAGAATTCCTCTCACTCACAGGCCTGAAGAGAACCAAGTGGCTTTTGCAAAATGCTCACCAAGAAGCCTGCAGAGAGAAATCCAGCTCAAGAGAAAATCCACGGGGGAAAATCGTGACCCAGTAAAGGCAAAGGGATAGTAAAAGGAAGGTGTATTTGAGCACTGTTGCACAATCGTGCCAGAGGCTTTTCTTCACTTCTGAGGCAGCAAAAAGATGGTTTTAGAATTTTCTGATGTTAATTGAAAATGGCTGAGAGCAAACATTAGCTCTTGGTCGAGAGAAATTTCCTTTGCCACAAACATAATTGGAGTAAAAACTGAAACACCCAAATAAATGTTAGAACGTTGAAAAATCATAAAGCCTTCCCTGTTCCCACTTTTCTTCTGCAATAAATTACAAGCATGAGAAATTTCCCCCGAAGACACAAACATTAGGAAATCATTCAGCAAATGACTTTTTTTTTTTTTTTCCAAGCCTGGCATCTCTAGCCTGGGGAGAGCTTTGGAAAGGTCACAGGAATTTGTCCCATGGACTGCCTCTCTTCAAGCCTAGGGGGGTAAATCTGTGGATCTGGGCTGGCAAGGATGAGAAGGCAGATTGCAGGAATGTTGCCTGCCCTTTGCCAGGTGAGTCGTGCCATCTCCTCACCTTCTGCACGTGCAGAGACACCTTTGCTCCAGGAGGCACTGAGAGTGTGTTTAAGTCCCATTTCACGGGAATGTGAGTCCTTTCCTAGAGATCTCTCCCGAGCAGTGCCCAGGAATGATGACACCTCTTGTGCTGCCTTGGGCAGAGAGAGAGGAGCACACCCTGAGTGCCAGGAAGCAAGTCTGGCCCCTCAGGCTCCCCTGCTCTGAGGATGGACAGACTCTGCCCAGCAGGTCAGAAGGAGGCAGCAGGTTTCACACCCTGCCTTCTCAGCACACACCCCACAGCTCACAGCACCAGCCTTGGCACACTCCCCTTCAGCAGGAGAAAACGGGATATGCAGGACAGGCAAGAACCAGGGTGTTCAAAGCACACATTTGGCAGGCTGTGTGCAGATCGTGGAGCTCATCTTTAGGTGCCTGACTTTAAAACACCCATCATCTCTGCGTGTACCATAATCTATTCTGAGTGCAATAATTTCTTCTCAGAGGCAGAAGAGATCTCCTGTGCAGACTCTGCATCTTTGTGCCTCATCTTTGTCTCATGAAAGATCAAGTGTTGCAGTGTGAGAAATAAAATACCCAGCCCTAGGACATTGCTTATTGTCCCTCTCTTGGTGGTGGCTGGCTCTTTGTTGTTGCTGCCAGACATTAAAATGCTGCTGTGTTTCTACCCTGTCCAGGATTGGTGTCCCTCAGAGTCCCAAACACATGTGGGGTGCCCTGTGTTAAGTGAACTTTTTATGGGGAAAGTATTAAGATGAACTATTATGTGTCCAGCCACCAGAAAGAACATTCTATGCCCAGGAGGAAAAAGAGGGGTCATTTCAAATAAATGATTGCCAAGTTTTGTACCATCCATAAACACACACATCCTCCACGGGACAAGGGTGGAATTGGAATCCTCCTGAGGGTGACAAGTGTGGTCTCCCCATGGCAGGCAAACGTGGGCCCAACTTTCATCTGTTTTGCCATTTAGGACTTAGTGTGAGCTTGAAAAACTGTTGGAATTCTTTTCACCCCGTGGACTTGCTCTACCACATGCTCAGGGAGGGTGGCCCGTGTGAGGCTGAGAGCCAGGGGTGTGCCACCAGGCCACCAAGCAAAGCCCAAGGTGGAACATCTTCCCACGACCCCCAGCTTTGGGATTCTTCCTCATTCAGTCTCCAGGCAGGAGCTGGAATCTCAGCACATCACACTGGGTGTAACTCCAGAAATCCCCTCCCACCAGACCAGGTGATTCAGTCGGGCTGTGATGTGGATTTTGAAGCCCCCTGGCTTAGGAGGACCTCCCTTCTGGACTGAACAGAAGAAAAACATGAAGCAGAACCTAAAAACCCCTGGTCCTCTCTGCCTGCAGGAGGGAAGTGTCCCAGACCCACCAGTCATTGCAAAAACCAGGTAAATAAATAAAAGGTCCAAAGCTGCCTTTTATTTTCTGGTGGAGCAAGACAGAATCAAGTGTCTGTGCCAACCAAAGAGTGAAGTGGAGTTTGAGCAAAGCTAGTTTTATACTCATTCCCACTAAAGAAAGGATTTAAGTTCAGCCAAGGTCTTCCTCTAGCTCTCTAACTGCACTGATTTCCACTCAGGGAGAACAAATACAGCTTTGCTCACGTAAGAATAATATCTCAGTCTTTTCTTGAGCGACTTTGCCACACATTAGCCAGAGGGAGAGAGCTAAAGCTTGTGATGGAAATAACTCTCATCAAGAACAAGTGCTCGGGGGGCTTAGAAATGTGATTTTATTAACTTTCTGTCAGTTTGCAGCGCAGGATAAATGTCCACTTAAGAGCATTAGCGATGCATTCCCTCAGAAGAGACGTTTGCAGGACTCTGCTCTTCCCAATCTTCTCACCAGCTGCTCAGTAAAAGAACACGCAGTTGGAAGGGCTGTGAAAGGATGGAAGGGGAGGCAACGTGCACCAAACCTGTCAGGGGCTGTGTTTCAGCTCCATCTGCACCAAGTTTTCAGCAGCTGATGCTCAGGGCAGGAAGGGGTGCTCTAACTGGCCTCAACATTCAGGACTTTCAGCTTTGAAGACTGTGCCATCAGTCTGTAAAATTTACATTTAATTAATGCTTAATGCTCCCCACCCTGGCCAGCTGAAAGGACAGGATGGTGCCCCAGGAACAAGGGTGAAATATCTCTTCACAGCATCTTTGGAAGCAGGAGCTGGGAGATAATGTCAATGCCCCTCCTGTGCCACAGTCAGGAGATCTTGGAACCAACTCCACATCCCCATCTCCTCTCAACAGCAGAGGTTTTGTATTCCCAGATGTGCATCTAGAAAATCCATCTTTGCTAAATTTCCAGAGGATCCAGCAGACACCAAGGAAGGTCGCTGGTTCCTAATGCCAGAGCAAATATGGGACCGTGCTGTGCCAAGCCATGAAATCTGTTAAAACCCCTTCAGAGATTCCCAAAAAGTAGAGGGAACCAGGGCTGTGGGGAGAGGATAATCCATGGTCTGTCCCCACACAGGGACACGGAGGGAAGGGAGGGTTTTAACCCTTTAACTCCCCAAATTCCCTTCTGCCCTGGTGGAACACCCTGCTTTTGAAACACTCTTCTGACATTCAAACCCCTTCATCTGTTTATTTTTAACAGCTAACATTTTCTGAACTTAAATGTCATCTCAGCTGGATACCCAGAGCTTAAATCATTCTGGTCCCATAACCACTCTTTTATGCTTATAGCACATATTTTGAATTAGCTAAATTAGATTTCACTGGGTTGTCAGTGGCTGTCAGTTGTGATGCTTTTTTGACTTCCAGTTGCAAAATGTGGGCAGGTTCAAGGGGCAGCAGACTAAGAGGATATTTAAAGTGTGAATTAGACTTTTAATAGACAAAAAATACTCAGAAGATGGGGCTCATAAATGACTTTAGATATGCAGCCATAATTATTACATGCATTCAATTCCTGTGTACATATATAGGGATTTTTAGGAGGCTGGTTTCCATGGTAACCTCTTTACTGCACGGTCCATATGTTGCTTCTGAAATTCTTTTTTCCTTAATGGAAAATTACACCCATGGACATGGCTGGCATTTGTAAATCTCCTAAAAAAGCAGTAATTTTCCTTTTCTTCCGAAATGTCATCGGCTGTGTAATGGAAGTCTTTGAAGTTTGATTCTCCCCCATTGTCAGTTCACCAAGCAAGCGATGTGAACTGCATCCAGAACTTCCCTCTCTGCATCCAAACCTTTGCCTTGCCTTGCTGCAATCCTGCCTGACAGCAAATGCCCTGACTTTGTCATGGGGGAGTGGGAACTCACTTCTCTGGGCGTGGATGCATCTGGACTGGAATGGCTTCCCACTGCCAGAGGGCAGGGCTAGATGGGATATTGGGAAGGAATCCTTGCCTGGGAGGGTGGGCAGGCCCTGGCACAGGTTGCCCAGAGAAGCTGTGGCTGCCCCATCCCTGGAAGTGTCCAAGGCCAGGTTGGATGGGGCTTGGAGCAACCTGGGCTGGTGGGAGGTGTCCTCATGGTGGGGCAGTTGAAACAAGATGGTCTTTTAAAGTGCCTTCCAACCCAAATCCTTCTATGACTCTGTGAAAGGAAACCAGCCTTTCTGAATGCAGGAAGGAAACTGGTTCTAAAAACTGCTGTGGAGCAGAACTGTTGCCTTCCCTGTCAAAGCTGTACAAACCCAAAGATCTGGGGAGCAGAATCAGCTCAACTCCAGGGAACACCAGCTCTGCTCCCAGGGTGGACAGGGCAGCAAATTAGAGCCAACCATAGGCACTCTGGTACTTTTTGATGTGTTTTTTGTTGGGTTTAAACCTTCTAAACAGTTCTTCCAAGCTTTTAGCATTTCTCTATTCATCTGTTGTGGATGGAGAAAAAAAAAACACCAAACCCAGCTACCTGCACTGTTGCCATCAATTGCTTGGCCTGGTCTGGTTTTGAAGTTTAAGCCAAGGGATTAGGAATGCACAACAGAAAACTCCAGCACTGGGGCTGATGGAGCAATTCCCCGAGCTGAGAGCCAGACTGGCCTGTCTGGTGTGTCCAGGCTCAGACTGTGCCTCAGCATTTCATTGCTGCCACCAGCCCTGAGCACAGGCACATCTGTAAAATATGGATTTCACTGAGACTGGATTAGGGGTGGATTTAACTTCGGGTGTTTGAAGTTTACCAAAAACCCAGAGACATTTAAATGCATTTTTAACTTTATTTTTTACCAGCAATTCTGATTAACAGCTCTGGCTTGGGAGCAACTGCCTTTATATACCTAAAGAGTCCATGAATGCTGGCTTTGCAGAAACCTTACACAGCTGCACTTCTGTTTTACATTGGAAAGGTTTGACACCTCAGCAGTATAAAGTTATAGGTTTTATCCCTAAAACTTCCCAAATGCTGTTTCCATTATTAACACGATTGTGACAGCTATAGTTTGTTTATATTGCCTCACCTGGGGCACATAAACTTAAAGGGCTGAAAATACCTCCCTGCAATAAAAGAATTTTATGTAATTGCTACCTCTCGCTGTAAGGGACAGCTGGCCTTTGAAAGTTGGGAACTCATTTACGTCATTGGAGGAAAATGTAAGCCTGGGGTTTAAATGACTGTAATTTATGTTTCTGAAGCTCAAAATATAAATATGGTTTCCAAAGGGCAAATACCTTTCCAAACAAACCAATACTCATAATTCATCTTGGAGAGTGGATATGTCTACAGTCTCCTCACAGGAGGCTTTCAATGGCTGTTGTAGTTTTCTTTTGATAGTTATTTTCATATTATCTCTGGTTTGCTATTCCCAAGGTTGAGATGTCTACTGACACCTTCCTAATTCAGCTGGTTTTAGTGTTTCCCATCCACATCCCTGTGCAGTCACCAGGGAGTCATCCCAAAGCTGCCACCCATTGTCAGGGGGGCTCTGACCAGTCCAGCCCACCAGGTACGTGTGGCAGTGTCTGGGTCATTGAAGCCTCTTGAGAGCACTAAAAATGACTAATTTCTTGTGGCTGGACAAAAATCAGTGAGTGGAAGAGCCAGAAATCACCCTGCAGTTCTTATGCTGAGGATTTTCTTGTCACTGTCTCTCAGCATGTGCCTGAACATCATTTATATATTTTGGGTTTAGGGCCCCATTCCAAACAGCTGTTGCTTGTTTAGCTGTTTAATTTTTTTCTTTTTTTTTTTTCCCCCTTGTTTTTAATTTATAACACTGAAAATCTCCCTGGAACGGGCTGACGCCAAAAATATTTGTTCTAGTCTTTGCAGGGAAGCACCCACCCATGGTCCATGCTTTTACACTTTACAAGTTCCACCAACATTTATTATGGCATTGCAAAACAACAGTGACAAAAAGAAATTCAACCACAGCTCCCTCACAGCAAATTCCAGGCTTGGAGCTCTTCTGCAAACTCATATTCCATCATCACAGGGGAGCCTGCATGCATTTGGAGGGTTCATTTCCAAATCTCATGCCTGGTATGATCATGCTCTGCCTTGGCTCCGTCCAGCATTTGTCATTTGCTTTTAATATATGTTCAGATACAGCCCTGACATAAAAACAATTAATCTCATTTTCATAGTTTTGGGGAGTTTGGTTGTGCTCGGTGGAGAGGAGCAAATGGCAGATTTTCTCAGTTTTAGGTTGTGTAAGTGTGAACACTGAAATCAGGTTTCTGGTGAAAGGAAACGGTGCCAGGTGAATCCAAATTTCACCTGAACATTTTGTGGGTGAACTGGATTCCTTCCCTAAAAGCACTTTTTTGGGGGGGTAAAAATGAGCACCACAGCAGACAGAGTATATCCAGCTGAAACAAGGCTGGTCCTCCTTGCGTTTCACTGGAGCTTTATTTAAGGGATTAGCCTGGTGTTTGGGAATGCTGTGGCTCAGCAGGGACCTGCTGTGGGACAAAATGTTCTTTCTCCATGAAGGTTTTCCCCTGTCATGGGGAGATCTGGGCACACACACACAGAGAGGGGAGGCAGGTGGGATCCTGACCGTGCCACGGGTCCCTCAGCACTGACCCTCGATGACAGATTATTTTCCCTTCAGAACCACAGCGGGAGTGTTGGGGTGGGAACTGGGGGAAAAACACAGAAGTGGCTTTAGCAAATGTGTTCAAGCCCTGCTCCCCAGCCAGAAGGGGAGCCTGAACTCCAGCCCAGTCCTTCCTTCCCAGCACAAGTGCAGCCCCCGGGATGCGCCGTCACGTCCCGGGAATGTGCTTCCTGGACACGCTGCATCCACCTCCCTCTGCTCGCTGGGCTGGCTGAGCTGCAGGGACACCCCTCTCTGGGAGTCACACAAGGACCAGGAACAAAGAGCAAGACCATTTTCCCCACGATTTTTGGAGGAGCAGAGCTGCTGCTGCGGGGAATGGAGGGTGAGGATGGGACACCCGTGTCCAAGCCCCCAGCCTGACCCATCCCAGGAGGCCCAGAGGGCAGCTGTGGACACAATTCCCAGAATGGCCTGGGTTGGAAGGAGTTTTAAAGCTCTCCCCATTCCATGGGCAAGGTCACCTTGCACTAGACCAGGTTGCTCAATGAAGAATGAATTCCTTAAAATAAATGGAATGGTGAACTGAACCATCCAGGATGAACCACTGCCATGTGTGTGCAGAGAGGTGGTGATGGAGCTGGTAACCCAAAGAGCTATTTCCTTCCTTACTCCCCTTCCAGGGCTGGATGTCACAGGATGCAATGGAAATTTAACATTTCCAAGAGGACACTGTAATGAGGAGCTTGTCCCTTCCCACTGATGGGACTGAAGGAGGTGACTGCCATGATCAGGGACTGCTGTCAAGGTCCAGACAGTATTTTCCAGTCCTCTGGTACTTTTCCTTCTCTACCTGATCAGAAACAGCTGCAGACACTGAGAATTCAAGCCCAGCCCTTAAGATGTAACGTAGTTGAAATGTCTATAAACACCTTGAGTCTCTTTAGAGATGTCTGTGCTTGCCAAAGTCTGCAGCTTACTGGTGTGTCTCATTATTTGTGGTGCTTCCCCCCTCCTGCAGCCCATGATTATGTGAGAACTGCAGGAAAAAAACCACATTTAAAGACTTTCAGTACAACCTCAATGCCTTAACTGAAAAAGTAGCTGAAGCAACTCTAATTTAATTAAAAAGTTGAAAACCTTTGATATTATTTAAGATGACCTCAAGACTTGGAACCTGTCTGCAGCTTTTTACCCAGTATTGACTGGGAAAAAAAAATCAGATATTGAATAATATTGAAATATTATCTGATAGTTTTTCCTTATTTCTTTATATTAACAAACCAAGATCACCAATTGCTCAGTTGAAATCTGCTGAACAATAATCACCAGATTCTGTGTTTTATGGCTGAAATATATCTGATAAGAAAATGGGAAAAAAAAGTCAATAAAACATGATTCACCATGATGAAAATTCACTGATGGACAGAGGTTGCTTATAGGAGTCAAATTCTGGGTTTGAGTAGAAATACTTATTTTTATATGCATCCAAGCTATTAATCAGCAGGTATCTTCTTTGTGTATGTTAAGAGGATGACAACATACTTGACCTAGAAGAGCTCCAAGGATATATATTTGAGGCAATATTTTCTGGGATTTTGACTGTAACAGAAATTAATTTTCTCCTCTTTTTCAGGGCTGGGTCTCCCACAGTGTGGTCTGGGGGCTGCATCCACCACAGGAATGTCCTCCTAAGTGACAGGTCCTGTCCCCAGGTATGTCCAGGTAAGGTTTGACATTCCTGAGGGCATTGTGGTTTGCCCCGTGGAGTGGAGCTGCAGCACATGAACAAAACCTGATAACGTGCTCCAGCTCATCTAGAGATCACTTCATACCAGGGCCAATCCCCCTGGAAACCCCCAGCACAGGCAGCTGCTCCTCAGCCCTTGCTCAGGCTGCTCCTTCTGCAGCCACAAAAGTGCTCAAGAGCAACAACCCACCCCCAGCTCAGGGGGATCCCGTGCTCCTTTCTCCACAGAGGCTATTCCTGTCAATACCAAACACAAAGAGATATTTCTCATTTTAGGGGACTTTTCCACCATTTATCTTCCCACCCCCTCTCTCCCCTGCACAGGTGTACACGTGTTACAGTCCCTTTCCTCCAGGGAAAGAACCCGTTTTCCTGGGGGCCAGGAATGCTGACCTGCTTGCCTTCTGCTTCGTGCATCCATCAAACCCAGCCTCTGTGTCCCCTGGAGCCTTAATTTTCCTCTTGACAGCAGAGACAAATGGCTCCCCCAGGGCTGTTTGCTCGTGTCTACTCAAGGTTTCTGTGACATTTCTTGGAGATGACCTGGTTTTTAAACACACAGTGAGTTCTCTTTCCACTGCCACCTACCACCGTGAAGGTGGAGATAGATTTGCTTCAAGAAAACCTTATGGTGCCAGTCCCTGCTACATCTTCTCTCTCTGCTTTCTGCTCTAGGCTGCTTCTACTTCCCAGATGTTGCCAGCTGTAATGCTTCTCCTGTATTTGGGGTTGTCCTGCACAGATACAGTGACACTTCATTTGAGGTGGAACAACCGAAGGAAAATATACTTTATTTTTCAGTATTTTTTTCAATCCAAGTTTTTCCCAGCTCACCCTGAAAATCTGCCTTTTGGCTTCCCCAACACCACAAGACCAGCTCCCAAATGGTGGGGAGCATTCCTGTGAATATTCTCCTGTCTCTAGGATTAGCTCACTCTCTCTGACCTCCACTGAGTCCACAACACGAGAGGCTGGGAGATGCTGTCTGCATCATCAAACCAAAGGCAAGGGGTGGTCTGTGTGTTGTTTAGGATGACAGTTTTATTATCATTATTATCCACTGGGTTGTTCCAGGTGATGCAAGGAAATATGTGACACTGGGAACATTTGCTCTCAAGACAGCACACAGTAATCACCAACTCTGCCAAAAGACAGTTGGACAGATAATCTCCCTCACATTAATTACTTTTAGGCTTTTAATAGATCTTCAGACTTTTTTTGGTGCCTTATTTTTAAGATATTTCTGCAAATGACAGCCACACGTGTAAGAGTCTCAAAGACAACTTCTTTCCCCATTATGGGAACAGAGCAAAGCAATGGTCACTCACCTGCCAGCCCCTCACAGGTGGATAATCCTCTGCAAAACAGTGCTTTGAACACAACTCTGCTTCTCTCCAGCCACAAGGGATGGACCTGAACTCCTGACCCCCCTGGGGAAGCAACACAAGGAAGCAGGAGCTGGTTTTGTTATTGAAATCTGCATGATGAAGCACGCAGAGAAATAGGGACAGAGCAGCTTCAATTCCCCCATTTTCTCATTTTGGAGAGCTTGTCTTTGCAATATAGCTCTTTAATGTCATCCTTGATAAAAATGCCCTTCCCTTCATTCCCCTCCTGCCAGAAAATGCTCCCTGCAGGATCATCCATGGAGCACTGGAAATACCAAACACCCTGATCTGCAAGGAGCACTGCCAGCCCTGGCTATGATCAAACCCCATAAAAAACCACAAAGGGACTCTCTGGCCAGATCCATTTGGATGTTGAAGGAGAGAAGGATGTGGTTGCCACTTTCCAGTTTCTCTTGGCACAAGGATTTTTCCAACCAGCCAGGACATCCTGAGGATGGGAAACAGCACCAGGCCACCTGTGTGCTGGCTGTGCTCAGCAGCTGACACCTCCCTCCAAGCACCAGCCTTTCCAAACACAGCCCTGAGCTCACACAGAGTCTTTCTGATCCCACCTCGGTGACCCCAGGGCTGCCCTGGGACCTCCTTCTGCATCAGAACGAGCTCCTTGCTCACATAAATCATAGAATAGTTTGGGTTGGAAGGGACTTTTAAAGGTCATCTAATCCACCCCCCAAATGAAAAGGATGCAGTCTGGGCATGCTACCCTACAGACCCTCTGTTGGATGCAATAACCACACTCTGGGTAGCTCTGAGTTACTGTGCAAAGGGAAAAAAACCTCTCTAAAACCCACTGCTTTGTCCTTTTACCATTTATGTGTGTGGCTGCTTAATACATATTGAATAATTTAAACAATCCACATGCCATACCATGCCCCTGAATGTTTAGTTGAGCATCCCCGAATTTGCTTTGCATGTTTATCCCTCCGTTTGTTGGGAACGTAAATGTTCTTTGACTTCGCCCTGTGCCTTTCAGCATTATTTTATGGAAATTCCCATTTCCTGCACTGAAAGAAGCCCTGATGATAATGAGAGGCTTGAAGCATTCCAAGCAAACAACGACAACAAAAAAAAAAGCAGTTTGAGTCAATTCTGCATTTTGCTCTTAATCAAAACTAGTCGTGTGCATTTGCATCGACAACGAGCTGAGCACACAATGCTCCATATGGGCTTGGCTGCTGGCATTCCATGAATGGCAGGAGCGTCTGAAAGAGCTCCCTGGCTTTCAAAGATTCAGGGATGACCTTGTGAAAGTGTCATTTGTCACTGCCTTGTCCAGAATCACCAGAAAAACCCCTGGAAACAAGCTGTGGAATTGCAGAGCCCCGTTCTCACAGGCCAAAGCAGCACAGCAGCACTTACTGACTGAGAAACAGCGGGAAATAAGAAACTGGAAGCCTTTAATGGAGCCCCCAAAGATTTTCTTTTCATGGTTCTTTATCTGGATATTGGTCTTCCACTTCAGATGTTACTCATTTTTCTGGCCCGTTATTACACCAAGTCCACCATCAGTATGAATGCAAACAAGTCATGGTCCATTAACCTGGACACCTCTTTGCAATTCTAAAGGGTCTGAAACACTTGGAAACAACTCACAAACTTTTACTGTTCCCCAGTTCAGGCCTGATCCTGCAGAACCCCCTGCACGGTAATTCCAGCCGAGTTGCACCCCGGAGGGGGATCCACATTTAGGAGCAGGTCCCCATTTTGGAGCACATCATTAACAGCACCCAGAAGGGCTGTGGTGCACAGGCTTTGCAGGTCTGTTCTGCAGAGCATGAACAATTAGGAGAAACGGGGACAGAGAGTCCCACAGGCGTCCCCAGACGTGCTGTCGTGAGTGGCTGGGCAAGTTCTGCTCGGGAAGGATTTATTTCCACTCATTTTGGTCTTGAGGCTGTGAGAGGCTTGCGAAACCTTTCACCTTCTTTCCCTGGAGTCGTATACTTTTTATGAGAAATTTAAGAATTACCTCTTATTAAAATGGGGATAGTGTAATTACCAATAAGAAGCAGATGTTGTGGCATGACTAACGCTTGAAAACGTGTGTGCAGCAAGCGCAGCGTCCCGGCGCATCCAGGCTTTTCACTGAGATAATAAACGTTGTTGGAACGGGCTGGCCGAGTCTCAGAGGTCTGAAGTCGCAGGGAAATCGCTGTGGAAAATGCTGAAAGGCTCCACTAAAGGGCAGCTCTGCTCCCACTGATCCCAGCACCAAAATGTAGCTGCAGAAGGCTGAGTGGGGAGGACTCCCCATCCCTGTTCACCTCGACCGTGTCGGGAGGGGGCTGGAAAGGCGTCCTGTGAACGCTCCCTGCCTCTCTGTGCTGAGAGCATCCTTCCCCTACAGGCTGTGATGGGCCATAATTAGTGAGCTCCCTGACACCTCCAGCGCCTCTCAAGGGTCCACAACCCACCTGCAACAGTCAAGATCATTCCCTTGGATCCCTCCCAAGGATTTTGGCAAGGCGTGCCGGGAGCGATCCGTGTAGGCTGACTTTTGAAACAGGAATGTGCAAATAGCACGTCAGTGGAGTTCAACAAATCTGCTCAGGCAATCCCAGGGTTCACAAACTTCTGCTCAGCTCAAAACTTCCTCTCTCTTCCTTTCCTGAAAGTTGCATTTGTTGCTCTCTACATCTACCTGAGAGGAGGTTGTGGCAGGCTGAGGGTTGGACTCTTCTCCCGGGGAAACGGCCTCAAGTTGCACCAGGAGAGGTTCAGGTTGGATAGCAGGAAAAAATTCTTCACTGAAAGAGTGGTTTAGCATTGGAACAGGCTGCCCAGGGAAGTGGTGGAATCACCATCCCTGGATGTGCTCCAAAAACAAGCAGACATGTCCCTTTGCAGTGTGGTTCACTGGGCCTGGGGGTGTTCAGTCGTAAGTTGGACTTGATGATCTCGGAGGTCTTTTCCAGCCTGAACAATTCTATGACTCTATTACTTTTTGGCATAAAAGAATCTTAAAAGACAAACTCAGTTTGCAAAACAGCCTTTGCAGCTCAGGAGGAGTGTTTGGACGTCAGGGTGTGGGTGTAAATTTGAGGAGATGGGGAGGATCTGTGCCTTGGATGGGGGAGGCTGCAGGGGCAGCAGGAGGGCCTGGGACACCACAGCAGCCATGGGCTGGTGCTCATCCCTGCCTTCTCATCTTCAGATCCCAAGTTTTGGAGCCTTTGGGTCCTGCCCAAAGCCTGGTGATTCAGGGTGTGCTGGAGGCAGCAGACACCCCCTCCCATTTTTTCCTTAAGTCCCTCCCACCCTGCCATTCTGTGGAATGAAACTGAGACCTGTGCATGAGCAGCCTTGACAGCAATTAGTGCTGGTAGACTCTTTGTGGCAATGAATTTCAATGATGCTGGGGTTTGGGGTGCCTGAACACTTCGTTAGCTGCTGGTATATCACACTGATGCAGCTGAGAAATCACATTATAATAAACCACTTCTTACCGCAGGCAGCAACCAGGATAATAAATGGGATGAATAATAATATAGTCCATTCAAAGTTGTTCCTGTGCTTTAGAGCTCTGGAATTTCAGTAAATAGATCAAATACCATGCAGGAATGAATCTTATTCTGATATGGTATTTATGAGCATTTTTAATGTATTGTTAGAGGAGCTGCTCCAATCTATTACACTTGCCAGTTAAACTCTGAAATACATACATGTTGAGGCAGTAATAAGAAAAATCACCTTTGATTTAGCAAAAAAAATATTTTAAGTCTAAATGGAGGAAAATAGATAATAACTATTTCAGTGTGAAATATCACTGAGTCTGTTTCTATATATTTACAGGATACATTCTTTTTTTTTTAGAGTGTGGAAAGACATTATTTAGAAAGCAACTTAAAAAGCACAACAATACATGCCTTAAAAACACCTTAAAAGGCACAACTGAGGCATTCTCATGCTTTCTTCTACGTTTCTAAACCAGAAATGCACTGTTACACGGGCAGATAGTGGGACAGAAACTTCTTGCACAGACTGATAGTGATAGGACAAGGGGGAATGGTGTTGAACAAAAAAAGGAGACATTTAGATCAGATGTTAGGAAGAAGTTGTTTGCTGAGAGGGTGGGCAGGCCCTGGCACAGGTTGCCCAGAGAAGCTGTGGCTGCTCCATCCCTGGAAGTGTCCAAGGCCAGGTTGGACAGGGCTTGGAGCAACCTGGGACTGGTGGAAGGTGTCCCTGCCCATGGCAGGAGGGTGGATGATATTTAAGGTCCCTTCCAACTCAAACCATTCTGTGATTCTATGATTATGTCACAGTAAAATGGAGTGTTCCTTATCACTGTCTTTGCAGGGATTGGTATGAAAAAGAGAAAAAAAAAGTGAATCTGATGCTGTTTCTGTTAAAATCCATCCTTTGGAATGTGTCCCTTTGGCTGCTGGTTGCTTGGTTGGGAGTCCATCTAACAGGGAGCTGGGGGGTGGGTGGGGTGTTCCCCCTTTGTGATGCTACCCCAGAACCCCATCCCCATGGCAGCCAGAGACAAGAGATTATTCTCTCCCCACTGCCTTTCCCTCCTTGGATTCTTCTTGAGTGTTTGGTAACTATAAAAATGTCTTTTTTCTCACCCTGGTGTACAGGTGGGTGGCTGTTATGTCACCCAGTGTGGAGATTCAGGCCCATTTGAATGAGGTATTTGTAAGATATCCTTTAAATGCAAAAAAACCACCCAAAACCTTAGAGACAGAGCTTTAGATAAGGAAAAAAAAAACTAGAAGAAAATAAATGTGGATGGGGAATTAACAGCACCAGAGTGGCAAACAGCCAAGAGCAGATGAATTTTCTAGTACAAAAATATTTGTGTGTGTTTATCTCCAACAACAAGATGACTTTTTCTTCCCCAATGAAATAGTGTCTTACAGCAGTGATGATCTGATAAATTAGCCTTTCAAACAAAAACAGACATAAAACTGGAGTTGATTTGAAACACCAAGTTCAAACTCTTTCAGAGACCTGAACAGCATCTGCCTGTTTTGGTTGTATGGAAAATCAAAAGACAATATATCTGGAGGAGAGGAGGATTCTACAGATCACTTTTTTTCCAGGCTTTACCCAAATTTTAATGCTCTTCCATTTCCAGAATGCTCACAAGCACTGCTGATCCACCCAGATTTTCAGGAGACCATAAATCACCCTAAATAGCCCAAGCCTGTGGGAGTTCCTTGTCTTTGGCCTGGAATCTGCCAAGGCAGCTCATGAAAGCTGATGTAAGTTTAACCTCAAATGAGGTACAAGCACTGTCTCTGTGGGCCGTGGTTTCATGCAGTGCCAAACTGGTAGTCTGGGGAAAATCAGGTAGCAGGGCATGGAGACTTTGTTTCTCAAGCTTTATTCTTGCTGCTTTTCATTAGCACAGAGGAAAACGTCAAATTCCCTGTTTTCCTGGCGTGAACTGCTTGAAAGAACAGGAACTGACTTGGTATTTACATTTGATTTGTTATTTACATTTAATTGAAAAACCTACATGAGGAAACATTTTTAAGACTGAAGAAGAAAGAGATGAAATGTGAAATCCTTGTGATCCTTCTAAGTGGCCTCGTTCTCCCTCAGCAGTGGCCAAGGTGCCAGGCCCTGGGTGTAGAGCAGGACAGATTAACACTGGTGGTTGGTTTTTCTTGTGGCTCTTGCCCGTTGATAGCACCATTTTATCGTGTTTGATTAAATACAAACCCATTTCAGGACCTTCCAGGAGATGTGGGGACAGAGGATAAAACCACATCACCGTCACCCGGCCCAGGAGTCTCGGAGCACGTCCTGCTGAGCACAGGCAGCCCTGAAGGCTTCAGTGCCAACCTCCTGCTCTACAATGAGCAGCCATTCCCAGATTCCCTGGGGCTGGATCTCGCATACCTGCCCTACTACAGAACATCTCACGTCTGTCTCAGCCCATCTTCCCGCCCTGCATCGTCACACACCCTCACAGAAGCAGAAGGAAGCGCCAGTGAAGGCGAGGCTGACACCAAGCAGGATGAGAAAGTGAGTTATTCAGCCACCTCCACGGGATATTTTCTGTACTGCAGAACATATGAAGAGCTTCTGGGCCAACCACCCACGTGTGGATTACCTGTATGGTTAAACAGGGTTAAATACCTGCAAATTAGGGGAGGTGAGCTCCCCTTTAAGGTTTCTCAAAGGGGTAGGAAGGGAGGAGGAGAAGCCGGCACATCTCACACCACACTGTTCCTCAAACTCAGGGCCTTGGGAACAAAGGGATGTCTTGTGCTCTGAATGCATGAGGCAGGAGCAGAGCTATCTGCGAGGAGGAGACACCTTAGGCAGTCCCTGTCCCTTGAAACAACCTGTGGACCCCAGCCTCGTGCTGCTGTGATGGGACCTGTCCCCCTGCTGTCCCTGCTGTGTCCCCAGGGGCAGTGCAGTCCCCACCGTTGTGAGCCCTTAGCTCCTGGTCCTGCACTTATTTTTTTCAGAGTGTCCCACCGAGGCTGGAGCTGAGCAAGAGGACAACCCATGAAAAGAAAGCATCCCCCCGGCTCCTGGGAGCCAGCAGCTCTGAGCTCTGCCTGCCCTCCTCCCCCAGCAGGCTCCCAGCCCTGAGCCAGCCCCTTCCCTCTGGAGGGTACTTTCCTTACTACAGGACAGAGGGAGATCTGCACCTCCCAGCTCAGGGAAACGGGTCCTTCACTGGCAGACCAGGTCTGGAGAGCAAAGAGAGAAGACAGAGGGGAGGAGCAGGTTTTTGGGGTCTCAGTGCCCTCTGCTCAGTGTGCTGAGAGGAAAGCAGGGAGGTTGTGAATGCAGGCGTGAATGAGGAGCTCTGGAAACTTCTGACAGCGTGAAAATCCACGTGAATATGAAATAGGAATATTCATATGAAATAAAAACATTTGTTCTCTCAAACAAAGCAGCAAGGGATAACCCAGACTGTGTAATCACAACAGAGCAGAGCAGGAACTGACTGATCTGGGGAAATCCAAATAAATTTGCTCTAGAGGTGAGGAAGAGAAGTGTTTTTCTGTGGCTAATCCCAAAGGAGAGATGCTCACTCAGGGGATGTGCAGCTCTTGGAAATGGCCAATGGGAAAAAAAAAATTATTTAAATCTAAGCTGCTTGGAGGAATTAAGCAGAGACATAATTTCCAGTAGGGATTGGGAAATACATTTCCTTTCCTCCTCATTACAATCCTTCCATTGTTTTACTGGCATCTGCTAGACCTGGTTGCTGTGCACAACAGCCATACACAGGAGAAAAGAAACTCAAAACATTTTTATTTAAATTCTTTGTCAATAAGATTTTTTGAACACATTTCCATTATGTCTGTCTTCATTTCACTTGCACAGTCAGTAATGAAAATCCTCCTGATTACTTTAATATGTGCAAACTATGAGCTTCTATAAACATCAGGTTTTGACTCTGGAAAACTGGGAAACAGCATCCAGAAACAATTTGGCTTTGGTGAATCTTGACTGATTTACACCAGATGAGGATCTGACCAAAAAAGTTCAGCTTGGTGTTTCCTTTGCAGTTGTGAAATCTTGCAACATCCTCTCCTCGCTGCCAACTATGTCACCTCTTCGAGACACCCCACTGGTTGATGAAACACGGCCCTTTCCCTTCCCTGTGCTGTGCACAGTCCATTTCTGCTCAAAACAGAGGGGTTTACTCCAACCATTCAGAAAATCTTGGAGTGCTTCTGTAAGGATTACACTGGTGTGATGGTGTGGATGGGCTGGATCTGAATGTACCAGTGCCACCTATATTTTCTCTTAAGGATCAGAGGAACAAAACTCATCATATTTAGTTATTTCACATCTCCATAGTTAGACCAGTTTTCCCTGGGCTGAGAGCGACACTGAGACCAGGAACCCTACAGTACATGATGGTTGGAATAATAATTTCTGCCCACACTGCACTTTTGTGGGTTTTGACCAGCTGGGAAGGGATTTTGGCTGGATGCTAAAAACCAGCAGAGCTCCCAGAGTGGAGCTTTGATCCCAGTCCCTCTGGGACTGCTCAGGATGAAGTGGTGCCTCACCTCCAGGTCTTTAAAAAACCTGGGTTCAGCCAAACCAGTGAAAATTCATCCCAGTGTCCTCACAAGCTGCCCCAGCTGGAAACAGGAATGCCTTCTGCATCCCTGCACCCCCCAGCAGCTCAGCATCACCCTGCCACCTTCTCACTGGAGAACAATCTGACTCTGGATGAAATCAGTCAGACTGTATGAAACAGCTTCTGGTTTTAAGCACAAAGAAAACTGATGTCTTTGGGTACGTTGAAAGCAAGCCATGCAAAATAGAGGGAGATTATCCAAACTCAAGGGATCAGGCAGAGGAGGGAAGGAATTCTGTCTGAAAAGCAGGTGTGGTTTGTTCTGAGAATATTAAATTCAGCATTTCCATAAATTTGGCATATTAAAATAGTTTCAACTCTGTAGCATCAAATCCACAAATCTGCCTGACTTCTACTAGATAGAAAATAGCTGCTTTCTATTGGCTGCACTTGATAATTTATGGGGACAGCGAACATCAGAAATCAAGGATTTGGGAGATGAGTATTACAAGCTTTGTGCTTATGGATCAGAGCGGCGTAATTTTAATCAAAAGCTGGCAAATATCATATCATCTGTTGCCATCTTGAAGTTGGAGCTGAACAAAACTCATGATTTTAATATGTTTTCCATGCAGCCTCGCTCAGAGGTAAAAAGGAAAGGATGGAGGGCAGTGTTGGAAGCTTCTGGGTTTCTCTCTAAGGTTTATGCTGCTTTATTACTTTTCCACATCCTGCACACAGGCAGCAAAGGATTTTTGTCAAACTGCTGCGTGGCTCAGGTTGCTGCCTCAGTCAGGACATGATGTACCCTCCCTCCAAGAGAGCTCCTTGTCAGCCCAAAGGGACAAACAGCTTGGTTCGGCCCCTTGTACTGATAATTTATTTCCTTTCATCTCTCTATTTGAAAAATCCATAATTATTGCTCTAAGCCCTCAGTACTTCAATACCAGCAGCCCTCTGGAGTTCGAAAAACAATCTGCAATTACTTTGATGCCTGCTGTGTAGTCGTCATTGATCCCGTTTAAGCTTTTAATCTCATGAATTCACAAACTTAATTCATAAAACAAACCAAACAAACCACAGCAAAATATCCCCTTTAACAACAGAACTGGTGGTGATTGGAGATGTCTCTGGGGATTTCTTTTAAGGCAGGTTCTCCTTTCTCCACAGCTGACGTCAGATTTCAGTTGGAAAGGGGGGAAAGGACTTAGTCACACTGTTTGGTAATCTGTGTACCCCTAAGGAAAAACTTACTTCAAAGTAAATAAAAAGACTCACAGAGACATGGCAGAGCATAGAATTTGTCTCTGAAATCACACAGAAGATACTTTCTTTAGCAAAGCTCTTCAGGCCTTAAGATCTAGACCCTGAGATTCCTAAAATCAGTAAGAAACCTCTTTCAGACTCAGCCAAGTGGATCTTGGGGCTCCAATCTCCCTATCTTGGATAGAGCATCAGGCTGAAATACTCCTTTTATAAACCTGAACCCCAGCAAGTTCTGTTTTAGGGAGAAAACAAGCTCCCCAATGTTTAAATGTATTGATGTGCACCCCAGGACTGTGGTTGGCTGAGCTCTCCTTTCTCTCCCAAATCCTCACTGCGTCAGTGTATTAATTAATAACTTTACTTTGAACTCTCATAGAAACTAGAAATGAAGCTTTTGGCAAGTAGAGTTTATCTCAGAGCAGCAGAACTCAGCATTAAACAAAGAAGCTTAAACAGGTCCCTGCCCAGCAACGTGATGGAAGTGAGTCATTAATGTGAAACCACTTGGCTTCCTTTCAGGGCTGTGTTTATGGGCAGTGATTAGAGAATACCTTGAACATGAACCTCATGCAGATTGCAGCACACACACAGCCCTGGGTAAGCCCCAGGCAGGGGGGAACCACACGGCTCTCCTGCTGGGACAGCCCAATCCAGGATTCTGGGCTTTGCCAGGGCAATTTAGGAAGCACATCAGGGATGATGTTTTCTGCAGGTTTTCTGCAGAGCAGGGATGGGTTGCAGGTAGTGCCTGAGGGCTGTGCTGAATGCTAATCATGAGCAGGAACACATGGAAATGCAAAGGCATGAAGAAGCAAGGGCTGCAAGCTCCAGGAATCCACAGGGAAGCTGGTGCAACAGGAGGGAAGCAGCTGTACTCCTGCCACACCTGGACCCTGGAAGGGATCTGATTGTCTGTCCTGACACACAGACATATACCTGGATCTACCTGGAGCTGTATCCTGATGAATGTGTTTGGAGCACAAGTGAGGCTCCTGCCCAGGACAAATGACCCCCAAAACATGAAGGGAAAGGCTGGGCTGGGACAAAGGCACAGGCTGGACCCGTGTGAAATCCTTCCTTGGGTACAGGTGGGAAGGGATGATGAGAAAGCAAACAGCCCTCTGACCTCCACAATCCCCCATAAACCCTTCTGTCCCCACCCCAGTGCTACCAGTTCTCATCAACTCCCTCCAGGCTCCCAGGCTGCTGGGGACACTCTTGCCTTTCCCAGGAAGGCGAGTGATGGGATTTGCAGGTGTGGGCAAGGCAGAAACGCCAGCACCTGATCCGAGTTATGCAGTCTTTGACTTCTGCAGCAGTCATCAGAGTCTCACACGTGGAAAAATGCACGTGCTGTGTGTTTTAGTTAGCAGCCTTTTATCAAGGCTGGTGTCCTTGGGCTGGTTCCTGCTACTGGTAGATGTAAAGAGGGAAATGCATTCCCCAGGACATCAGCTGTACATCAGGATCACCTGAGCTGTGCACTCCTCCAGAACCACGTTTGGAATACACACACTGTGCAGGGGAATGGCTGTGCTTCTGCTTTTCTGAGCGCCCACCTCTGTGCATGAGGGAGAACTTCTGTACTGGGAGGGTGACTGAGCACTGGAACAGCGCTGGAAGTACCTGGAAATACCCAAAGCCTCCTGGACACAGCCCTGGGAAATGTGGTCTAGGGGATCCTGCTTGAGCAGGGAGGTTGGACGAGACGAGTTCCAGTGGTCCCTTCCAACCTGAGCCATTCTGTGATTCTTGTGCTTCAGTCACTGCACCACCACCACCCCCTGCCCTCTGGGGGAAACTGGGGCACCTTCTGCTCTTATTGGCTGAGAAAAAGAAGATGCCAAAGCCTAGGGGGGCACACAGCAGCTTCTGCTGCAATTGCACCGAGGAACAAGCACGCTCCATGATGGCTTGGAGTGAGCAAAGTTAACGAAGGCAAGCACATAAAATGGAAATTCCTGTTGGAGCAAGACCTGAAGGAAACTGGTGACATGAGCAGTGCAAAGGGAGCGTGAGGGAGAGCGAGGAGTTAGGGGTGCCTGGCTGACCAGAGCTGTGAAAAGAGACACCTGGGAGGAGGCAGTGGCCTCTTTCCCACTCCAAAGCTCTGCAATGGCTGAGACATCAACCCCCCAACACAATATAAACCTGAACAATGGGGTCTGACAGCTGCAGAGTGTTTGAACAGCGCCTCAGATGGGGAAACTTGTGAAATCCTCTGTATCCCACCGGAGCACGGGAGCTGCAGCTTTCCCTGGTTCCTGTGGCTGTCTTTTCCCTGGACAGCAGAGTTACTGGCAGTGTGGGGGTGAGCTGGGTCCCATCAGCAGAGGGAATCACCCAGCAACACCAGGACAGCAGCTGCACCTCCACCTCCTTAAACCAGAGATCTGGCCCTGCTCCTCCCTGGTCCCATCACGTCCTTCCAGGCACCCAACACACACCCAGAGCCACCAAGCTCTGGGTTTGCTCCCTCAGCGTGTCCCTCTGGCAGCAGGGTGCTGACTGCTCCCTTTGAAGAGCTCATTCCCTCCTGGCATCCCTCACACACGGGGTCTCACTCCAAGCAGCTGCCCCGTGAGCACCTGAGGCTGCCTGATAATAGTGATTAATGAATCTTAATCTTCCCGTCACAACTCCCTTTCATTAATATTTATATCTGGCAGATGTACCCCCGAGGGGGAACTTGAGCTGCTAAGTATTAGCCTGCTATGTACAGCTGGTATTTTCTCCAGAAACTTTGAGGATGTTCTTCTAAACAGCATATTATGTGCAATTTTACTTCCAATTGTTAATGCTGTCACATGTCAGCATAGAGGAGAATGTTTATTTTAGGCCTCCTCATCTGATAAAGTAAAAAAAAAACCTCTCTTAAATACCAACATTTTCAGGAAAAAAGAATCTGATGTAAAGGAATGATTGCACACAAAAACCAGGCATTATCAGGGGTCAAGCTCAGCTATAGATGCACCACTGAGCCTCCTAATTAAAGCAGGGTGTAATTTAAGGCATCTTATTCAATGATTTCAAACGTGTGCCATTTGCCAGTTAGATATATGTGTTCAGCTGCTAAAAAAACTCTTGGGAAGCACTTTTGGAAGCACAAACATTCAATTAAATTATTTAGTTGAGTCCTGATAATTGGGCTGAAGTCTGTTTATAACCAATTCATAACACAGCATCATTAGCCCAATGATTAATTGGTAATTACTCTATGAAAACAAATTAATCACAGTGTTTCCCCAGTCATGATCCTCTCTTTACACTGTTGCAACCATTTGGCTCTGGTCTATGATTGCCTTGATTTATTTCTAGTTATCCATCTACGTCCTGGTTATTAAATTTGGAGGAATCTCCTCCCAGCTCTCAGCAATGCACACTCAGCTGCAGCAACAGGCAGCATCAGAAACATTTTCTATTTTCTTTTTACCCTTTTATTACCCTCCCCAGACATGCCTGAACCTTGGCTGGCTGGCTGGGATTTCTTTGATGGAGCTCCCACTTGAAAGCAGGAACGTGAATCTTGAGGTTATGTTCGTGTAAAGACGACGAAAATCAGCAGATGAGGATGTGAAATACAGGCAGAAACATTCCTCAGCCCACAGAGGCTTCAACCTTGGAGTCAAGAGTTTCCAAAACGATTTGTTAAACCGTGTGGGCGCAGGGAAAGCACGAGCAGGTTGTATGCAAAAAAAAAAATAAAAAAATTAAAAAAAACCAACAAAAAACCACAAAAACAAACAAACAAAAAACAAAAACAAAACAAAAAACCCCCCAAAAAACCAAAACAACAACAACAACAAAAAACAACAACAAAAAAATCAAATAGCTGCCTCCACGGTTGGGAATTTTCTTCAGGAATTGGTGGAAATGCCCTAGGAAGTAGGGCTGGCTCCCCATGGGATGGACAGCTGAGCTCACCCATCAGACGGGTCTGGGGGAAGGAGCTTCACAGTCAAAACAGCCTCAAAATAGAATCAGAGAATCATTTAGGCTGGAAAAGCCCCCTGAAATCATTGAGTCCAGCCATCAACCAGCACTGCCAAGCCTACCACTAAAGCAAGCAATTTTTAATTAAAAGGAAGCTGACACTGCTGGGTGACACAGAAGACACTGGGTCTTCCCTCTCTAGGTATGAGCCACAGCAGCTCTAGAGCCTGAACAAAGTAAGCAGCTCCAGTGATGTGCTGGAAATAAGGGTCGAGCCTGTTTTTCAGCTCAGGTGCCCCAGGGACCCTGTGCCTGTTGCCAGATTGCTTCCTGCACGAGGTGATTGACTCGTCCATCAGACACTTTCTTTACCCTTTGCATTCAGCTTTCTACACCCAAAGCTGCTCCTAATGGGGTGCAGATGTTTCTCAGACTGAGTTATCACAGCACATGGACAGGAGGAGGAACTACTGGAAGAGGGGCAGGGAAATTGCAGCACTCGAGTCATCAGGAATGAAAGACTTGGGGCAAAAAAAATCCCACAAATGGACTTTAGGGTTTTTTTTTCAGCAATCACTGCTGCTGCCTCATGGGGGAGAGAAGGGACAGAGACAAGGATGACGCTTCTTATGGACAACTGAGGAACTCTGGAGGCTGATAAAACAGGAAAACACAAGGAGAAGGAAAGGAGACAACAGAGGCTGCAGGTCCATGCTGGGGGTGAGCTGCAAGTCTTCTGACTGATAACGAGTCTTCTGTCATTGGGAACATTTTTCTCCCTCCTGTCTTTCTTTTCTGCCTTTTTACGATCAAAGTGCCGTGGTTTGAGAGGCAGGGCTGCTGGGCTGGGTGCCACATGCCCTGTTGGAAGGGTGCTGAGCCTGGAAACAACAGCTTTTTGCCTCCTCCCTGCACAGCCCCAGCCTGCCCTGGGCAGGATCCTCACTCTGCAGTGCTTATTTCTCCCCACATTCTCACACAGGGCAGTACCAAAAGTTCCATCAGCTTTGGACTGACTCCTCTGATGTTACTCCTCCTGATAGAAAGCCAGAAAAATGATGCTGAAACTATTACTAAAAACAAACAAACAAACAAACAAACCAACCCTGAGCAGGTAAAAATATTCCACCTGTAAAAATGTCTCAGCTCTAAAGGGCACCATCACCCTTGGCCTGTTCAGACCAGTCTGTCGGCTGCATCTGTTACCTGGCACCAGTGAGTTCTCACTGAATGGAAAATAAGTGCAAAGGTGCTGAGCCAAATGCTGAAAATCACGGTCCTGAAGGTGGTCTGGAAGTGTGGGAGAGCTGCCACTAGAGAGGCAGGATTAGAGGGAACCCAAGAGTTGCCAGGAGCAAAACCATGTCAGGAATTTCAAGGGAAGAAACCAGCTTTTTAAACCATTGTGTAGATGATGATGATGAGCAAGGCATATGCATTTAATGCCGAAATGAAGGGGATTTAAAAGCTATCAAGAAAAAAATGATGTCAGCTGCTGAGTGCTGTGAAAGCTCCTCAGGCTGTCCCATGGTTGGGGAGGGCACAAAGTCCCCACCATCACCTGCCATCCACATCCATGTCCTCATCTCTACCCCATCCTGGTGTCCCCTGCAAGCACCACAGTGCCTGAAGTGACATCCTAGCAGGAAAATCCTTTAATATCCCCCTCTGAACAGCGCAGGTTCTCTCCTGCTCTGCAGAGTCCCGAGTACTGCAGGTGAACAGCACCCTCTGCAGCCACCCCGGCAACCAGGGCTGGGAAGAAACCCTGGGAGCAGCATCTGAATCCATCATCCCCTGTACTTGCAGACTCTTATTTTTGGCTTCCTGTTCATTCAGGAGGAACGTGCAGTTGTGATATCACCCTGATGTGAACCATGTCAGACATGAAGTCCTGACAGATCCAGGCTTCAGCTGGATCTCATCCAGGATGAGACCAGGATGCTCCAGCAGCTGTGGCCAGAGCCTGGCCCTGGACCAGGACCAGAGCATCCTGGAGCAAAGGCAGCAACAGCAATCAGTACTGTAAAGATCCAGGGAAACTCTAAAATGTTTTTTTTTTCCCTTTGGTAATGCCTGCTTGGAAACAAACTGATGAAAGTGTTCCAGTTAACCATAAGCAAATAAAGTGTTGTTTTGCAGGGTATAGGGAACATGTTATCCTAAAACAAAGAATAAGATTTCTCCGTGTGAATTTAGCATTCAAGTAATTTTAGATGATTGTATAGAGCTGGAAAAATCTTCAGGTGCCAGGCTAAAAGAGACTGTCCCTCAGCTGAAGGACTCAAACACTCATTTCTCTTCCCCAGTGCTTTAGGAGGGCTGTGGGTGCTTCAGATAGAGACGGATGCACCGAAGGGGGAGTAAAGCAGAGATCTGGAGGAAGGACAGGCAGAGAACTGCTCCAAAAAGCACCGGCAAGAGGCATTTCCAGGCTGGGTAGTTTATCCCGTTTCCTTTTGGTGGCACTGTCTGCCCAAATATTACCAGTCATCAGCTGCGGGTTGAAACCCCTCCTTGGTCTGGCTTCCAAAATCCAGCTCTTGCTGCTGGGAGAAATAAATTGTAGCAAATTGTTTCTGCTGCTCTGATTATCCTTTTGCTGCAGCTTATTTGCTTTCCCTGTTTATCCAGGGGATGGACAATCCTTAATTGCACAGCCCCTCCCTGAGCACCAGGGCAGGTCCCACTCGTGTCCAGGGGAAGGGGCCACGTCAGTTCTGGAGGCATTTCTCATCTTCAGCAGCTTTTGGAGCCAAAATGCACAAAGATACATCCAGCCCCAGCTGAAGGTGCAGCATTTCCCCCTCACTGGCCTCCAAGGAGCCTCCAGAGGGACCTTCCCAGAGTCCTGTCCATAATGTCAGGTAATTCCCATGAAGAGGTTTGCAAAGGGTAAACTCCCAACCACCAGGATTCCTTCAGCACACCCACACTCTGCTCCCCGTTTTCCAGGCTTCACCCTGATGGTTTTTCCCATCCCAGCCCTTCTCAGCTGCTGTCTTGTTTTTATTCCCTTCACTACAGTGATGCTGTGAGTCCTTCCAGCAAGGATGAGCACAAAATTCTCCCTTATGGACTCCACAGTGAGTTAATGGAGCTTAAACAGGACATTGTGAGCAGGGCATGAGTGAGACTGAGCACGAACAAAAGATGCTTCTCCATCAGCACAAAAGAGAAACTGCCTCACTGTGCCCTTTAATCAAATCGTTGCCCACAAAGCAGTGGTGTTTGCTTCTCTCATGTAAATTTGCCTGCAGCTTTCAAGCACCCTGATTAGTATTTGCAGCTTGGAAGATCTCCACTTAACTGTCCTGTTTGCCATTCTTCCTGCCGGTGTTCTTGATGGCAGAGATGTTTCCATGCAAACAGGGTGATCACCTTGGAAAATTAACCTGCTCCTCATTCCCCCCCAACATGAGGAGTTTCTACCCCAGCTCAGCTGGGCCTGGCAATCTAAAAAAATCCCTTTCCTACAACAGAATAATTGTAAAAAAAGGTGGAAGGATGTTTGGAGGGGTAGACATAGAGGAAACTTTTTAACTGCACACGATCATAAACACACACCCCAAACTCACAACACTTAAACTAAATTTTAGGACTAAATACTTTAATTACTCACAATTACTGAGATTTTCCAAGCAATTTAAAAAAAACCCCAAGGTCTAAATAGCCATTTATTCTTCTAGAGAGTTGGATATCCAGCTTCCACAAGCTGAAAAGAAGGGTTTATTCTGGTTTCCAATTGCCTGTTCCTAGTGTTAAGAAGATTCCTCCCAGCCACCAGCCCTTTTTCTGGGATGTTCTCATGTCTCAGCCCTGCAGACCTGCTCCTGCCTCCTTCCTCCACATCCTCTTCCTCTTTCCTTTGCTCCTGCTCCTGGCCCTGTTTGGCTCTGGTGCTTCCCTCCACTGTCAGGGAGAGCAGCACAACAATCCCAGCTGACAAACACCTCTTACACAGACACTTCTTTCAAAGATTTTTCCATGTTTCTACTATTGTTTTCCAATAAAAACTGGCTGAGACTCAGATATTCATGTTTGAGCAGATTATTTGGTTTTTTTTTTCTTGATAAATTAACCATTGCCTGAGAAATAAAACCACGGAGAGCCTGGTGAACTTCCAAGGGTATTTCACAAGGACCTTTTTTCCATCAGGAGGTCACTGTCAGGGTGATAACATGTGATGGTCAGATTTGAAGTATTTTGAGGTTCAGAAAGAGAGTTTGGGCAGCCTGGGCAGAGGTTTTGCTTTCCCTGACAGGCAGACTGGAGGGCAGCAAAGGCACCACCTCCTCTGCAGGGTTTTGGTGTGGCTGTTCCAGATGCTTTGCTGATGGACTGTGGAGCTCCCTGAGCTCGCAACTTGCTTGTATCCTCCAGAGACATTCCTGTTTAACCATGGAGAAACTCTTTCTACATTCTCCAGTTCCCTCTGTGAGAGTGTGGAGGGTCTGACGTGCACGAGAGAGGTCACGAGAGCCAACATTTCCTAGAGAGATCCATGCAAGTGTTTTTCCCATGACCATCACGTTGCTGTTTCAGCAGCACACACCTTGGACTGTTAAATTCTGCTCTGGTTGAACATCAACCCGTCCCTTGATCTCCTCTTTGGCAGCTCTCACTGTTCTCTGCCTGTAATAAAACTAATATTTGATGGTGGTGCTGGTGAAAATGTCCCTGAAGTGTTTCTGAAGGGAGCCCGTGGGAGAGATGGAGAGAAACTTCTTACAAGGGTGTGTTTTACGTGGGAATCACGGGACAGGGGGGAATGGCTTCAAACTGAAAGATGGTAGGCTTAGAATAGATGTTAAGAAGATTTTTTTTACTTTGAGGGTGGTGAGGCACTGGAACACGTTGTCCAGAGAAGCTGTGGCTTGGGAGTTGCTCGAGGAATGCTAGCCCTGACTGGTGGTGCTCAGCCAGGCTGGGATCTGGGGGGATGTGTTGGATGTAACTGGGAAAGCTCCTGGTCCCTAAGGCTGAGGGCAGCCATTCCCAGGAGGTCCAGCACTGTGGAACTGCATCAGCTGGGTCTTTCCTGTAGGTCTGGAGATAAATCCTCTCATGGGACATGAGCTACTTCAGGCATTTGTTGGAGTTGATCCTTATATTAAAAAAATAGATAGATAGATATGATACAGATAGATACAGATTAGATATAGATTAGATACAGATATAGATAAATAGATATGAAAAGACCAGAAGATTCTCTTCACTGCCTAATTCTTCCTGGAATGCTGCTCCTCCAGTAAAACTTACCCAGGTCCTGGGCAAGGAAGGGCAGAGAAGAGCTTTGCAGCAGTTCATAGTGGGGCTCTCCATGCCTGTTTCTGATGTGTGTGTAGCCTCTAATTCATCTTCCCCACACATTCCTGCAGAGCAGCACTCGTGTTGCTGCCCACAGAAACAGGCTTCTTTGGTAGCTCCTGGAGGGGAAAACTATTTCTGCTATGTGGCCCCTGACATGTCTTCCCACAGCCTGGGTGGATCTGTCTCTTTGCTGTAGCCATGAAGTTGACCTCTTATCACCACTCACCCATTGCTTCAGGCTGTTTGTACACTGCTTTTTTAATTTATTGGGCTCTGCTCGTGTGACTCAGCCCCTCAAAGAGACACCAAGCATCAGACCCTGATGACCAGTGACTCTGGCTGCAGCAGTGAGATTTAATGTCCTTTTACTTGTGTCTTGTACAGCAGCTTAAGCCATTATATGTCACTAACAGGTTAATATTTAAAGGGATTGTATCCCTGGATCAGCTGTATTTCCAGTGAAATGCATCCTAGCCCAGAAATCGTTTACATATGGATAAGAAATTCATAACTCCTTTTTATCTCTAACACACTCTGTCCCTGCTGAGTTGATTCTTTAACTCCCAGAGTGGTTAACTGGGAATCTACCCATGAGTTCCTGAGCCTGCCCCAATTCCTGTATTGCAATGATCTCTCAGAGAAAATATAAAGCTCTTGGTAAGACTTTGGGAAATTTCTTCCCTCTTCTCAGTAGCATTATAAACCTGTTGTGGAAAGGATGTAAACTGGTGAAAGGAGTGTGGTGCTGTGAAAAACAATGGGTTTCTTGGAGTGGAGGAGGCAGAACCAAGAGGGTTCAAAATGACACTATTTCCCTGTTCCCCTTCTTGGCAGGAGGAAGAGGATTCCTCATCCATAATCAAAACCACACTCATCTCCCTCCAACCAGCACTTGCGAGCGGCTGCAAGCCCAGGCTGGGATTCAGAGCAGCAGAAAGGATGGATCCCTTCCCAGTTTTCCATATGGCACTGCTGCCTGATCCCCTGTCAGCTGGGAGGTGGAGGTGTTTGCACAGGTCTCCACAAGCAGCACTGACCTGACGGTGCCAGGTGGAGATGAGAACCACGAGCCCCTCAGCCCGTGGGCAGGACGTGGCACCGGGCTGGAAACTACTTTTGAGTGCAGAGATGCTCCTGCTTGTGCCACTGCCCCAAAGTAGCTTTGCTTTAGTGGTCCCAGCTCACTGCAGTGAAACAGCAGTTTGGTAAAATCATGTGCAGCATTCCCCCTGACTCGGCAGATGTTCGGAATTTGGCATGGAAATGTGTTACTCACAGTTAAAGAGAATTCATATGATTCACGGTTAATGCTGCTATCTGAATAATTACCTCATTCAGCCAGCTTTTCTTCTGGCTTTGCAAGAAAACGTGCAGGAAAAATGAGCACATCCTTTCTCTGTGTCACTGCATGTGTGGAATAACATTTCTTCTGAAAAGGAGAAAAACTGACAAGTTTCCACGGTGCTTGTGCACACATGTTCTCTCCAACATTTATCCAGGACCACAGTCCCCCCTCTCCCAAAATCCATTAGAGACCTGGTGCTTGAGGAAAACTCCCCTCATGGAGAATGCACATTGTTGTATGCATTGAAAAATCTAAAGTTTCAGGTGTAGATTATCTGAGCTGATAGCCATGCAGGCAACATCAAATTTCTATAAGCAATTTCTAGACAAAAGCTCCCTTCAGCCAACTCGTGGATCGCGTTTCCTGTGTGTTAAGTGCACGCACACAATGGAACATTGTTTTAAGGTCTTTTTGTGCAGCATATTAACCTATCAATGGAAATTAGAATACCAATTTTAAAATCTCAAATTTGAAGGAAAAAAATTAAATATTTATGTTTGCAGCCAGTATTTTGGCATTCAGGATTTCTTGCTCATGAACTCACATTTTCTGTAGAAATGCAGATGAAATACATTTCCACAAAACCCAATCAAGACGACTTTTCTGGAGTTGGTGAGCACAAGGATACCCAGTTAAGGACCAGAAGGATGTTCTGCATTGAGTGACTGGGTGTTATTGAGGTATAAACCATTAGATTTGCTAATGGTTTAGAAAGTGCCACATAGGAGGCACAGCAGCCAGGTTGGGCTCAAGATCAGGTATTCACCAAGCCCAGCCTTCAGTGTCAATCAGGAAGGCGTGTTAGCAATTCCCAGAAAAGGGTTTGAGATCAAAACTGAAAGTGCATTTATGCTGCTGAGTGTCTGGTTCTTCCCTGTCACTTGTTGTCCTGGCTGTGCAGTTCAAAGACTTCACACAAAAATAATTGAAGAGGGTAAAAAGAAGCATCTTGCATGAAAGGGGAATAAAACAGAACCGGGGGCTTGACTCTGGGAAAGACAGGACAGAGAGAGAAGTGGGTAACAGATGTATAACAAAATTGTGAATGCTATATAGAGGTAATGGGGTGGGGGAAAATTGTTCACTGCTTGCCAAAAAAAAAAAGAAATGGGGGTTATCTCCTGAAATGATAGAAATTGGGAGCATGTCCTGAAATGATGAAGCAGTGACTTCAACAAAGCAAACAGAGATGTTTTTGCAGTTGATTAAGCCTGTTACACTCTTTACCTCTGGATTAACATCTTTAAATTGCGAGTTTGCGCTCCGCAAATCCTTGTGTGTTTTTCACATTGAACCCCCCGTCCCCCGTTGCCGGCCCGCGGAGCGATGCTGCCCCTGGGTGCGACCACCCCCGGCGCGACGAGCATCCTTCTCTCTGCTCCCCCATCCCTCTCTGCCCCCCATCCCTCTCTGCCCCCGTTCCCGGCGCTGCCCCGCTGCCCCCCCGGGCAGAGCGGTCCCTCCCCGCCCCGGCCGGGCGGTGTCTCCGCGTCTGCTTTAACTGCGCTCCGTGATGTCACAGCGGTGGAAGCCCCGGGCGGGCGCGGAGCTGCGGGACCGCGGGGACCCCCTGAGCTCCCGGGACCCCCGAGCGCAGCATGGGGAGCCTCCAGCTGCAGGACTTCGTGGCCGGCTTGGTGGGCGGTGAGTGATGCCGCGGGCTCGGGGTGCGGGCAGCGCGGGGGCACGGGGGCCGTGCCTCGGGATGCTGTCCCTGCCGTGTCACCTACGGGCTGTGCCTTCTCCGCCCGGGGTCTCCCGCCCTTTGCTTTGCTTTGCTTTGCTTTGCTTTGCTTTGGCTCAGAAGCGCCGTTTTAGTCCCGTTTCCACGGGCGGGATACTTAAAAATGAAGTTTCCGAGAGCGTAGTGCTGCGGTGCGGGGGCGACTTCCAGAACCCCCCGCACAACCCCAGCCCCCCGCGGCTCTCCCGTCCCTGTCCCCACGGCTGGAAGCGCTGCTGAGCTCGCAGCATCACCCGGGGTTCCCCGGCCCCGCTGCCGGGCTCTGTCCCCCACGTCCCTCCGCGGCCACCGGGCTGGGATTGATCCTGTCTGCTGGGAACGCCGATGGCAAACACCGGGAAAGAGACACCGAAAAGAACAGGAAACACAATGAGCCGTAGAGGAGCCGGTAATGGCACACGGTACACGGCACTGAGAGATGCCCACCGGGTTTGACAGCTGAGAGGGTGCCCGGCTCTACTGCCAGGCTGCAGCCAGGGCAGAGGCTCCATCCTGGCACCAGCCACCCCATGGCAAACCTCTGCCCAGGTGACCCCTCATCGGGGGGTGTGAGGTGGCTCACGGGTGACCTGCCAGACGAGGTTAATAAGTGAGCTGGCTCTGAAAAACCCAGAACCTCTGCCAAAAGCTTAGGTGAGCAGCTGATTTTTTTGGATCTCTGTAGCCTGTGTCAGTCTGCCCCACTGACCTGTGCTGTTGCTGCACATCCCCAGGAGTGGGACAGGATTTCCCGGGGGTTGAACAGCCACCAGCGCTCAGCAGTGGTGGCAGCTGGCAGTTTTCATGTGTAGCACTGGACCACGGGTGGTCTCAGGTCCAGGGGAGAGGGGACATTTTAGAACAGATTTTTGAGTAAATCCATAATGTACTAAGCAAGGACATGATGCTCCTTTCAGTACTAATCCACTGTGGGTGAGAAATTTCATGTGGTCTCCAAAGCACTCGTGGGCACTGGTTTGCACAGACTTGCTGATGAGGAAGCATCACGAATTACCCACCATCTCCACAAACCCTATAAACTGACCAGAGCTGTTTGCAATCATTTCCTGGGGAATGAGGCTGGATGGGACTGTAGGGATCTGTACAGAGCAAGATCCTCTTTGTTTGAATCATTCCTGACAGATGCCTCTATAAGCTTCTCTTAAAACAGCAAAGGAGGAGGGGTTCACAGGTCCCATTTAGCAGTCAGCTCTAGGACATCTCTGCCTGAGCCAGGAGAAAGCATTTCCTTGTGCCTAACCAGAATCTCACCATTCTGAGGCTAAAAATCTGTGTGAGCCTGCAGGAATGCAAGAGGTCATGGACAGGACAGACAAACACACCTCCTCCTTGTCTTGCTCAGATGCCTTTGAGATGTAAAGCTGATGGAGTCCAGGAGAATGGACACAGAAGGATGTGGAAGTGCCTCTGCTCTGCTCTCACCTGTTGTCAGGGACAGGGCACTGTGCTGGTCATTGCCCTGGCTGGGCCTCTTACAGCTGTGCCCATGGAAATCTCTTCTTCTATAAACCCATCACAGCCTGTCCTGTCACAAAAGCTTCTTCAGTGTTTTGTGTAACACTTTGCTTCCATCCCCAGGAATTGCCAGTGTGGTTGTGGGCCATCCCCTGGACACGGTCAAGGTAAAATAAAACACTTTGAGCTGTGCTCTCCTCTCACCACTCACTCACTCTCTCTCTAGATGATGCTTTGAAGGACCTTCCCTTACCCCAAGGGGGAATTTTTAGCCAGGATAGAAATGTTTTCATAGACTTTCCTCCTCTTCAGTGCTCATTTTGGAATGAGAAACTAAAAGAACAGGCTGATACAGGCGAGTTCCTGCATGAAGGATTAATGCTGAAAATTAAACCTGGCCTCACTTAATGTGTGGTTCACTGAACAGTTCTGCCAATGTTTTATTGAGCTTTGCCACAGACAACTATTCAAAGGGCAATGAGGGAACTGTATTTGTTTTGCTGCAGGCCCATTTTTTGTGTGTTTTCCTGGTGCTGGCAACGCTGGAAGGAGGGCTTCTTATCCCAGGGCTGTGACACAGTATTTACAATTCCTACAAGACAGTTTTTCCTCAGAGGGAGGGATTTAGGGAAGTAAGAAGATATTTGTCTGCACAGTGCAGACAAGCCCATGCATACACCAGTGCATCATGACCATCCCTACTGATGCAGAGACAGAGAGGAAGATCCTGTTCCTTTCTTGTTTTGTACAGGCATTTCTGGATAGCTTCCATCACTTCAATTGCTCTGCTCTTGTTCAGTCTGGGGAATGGAAGGCTCCAAAGAGACCTTATTGTGGCCTTCCAGTACTTGCAGGGGGCCTACAAGAAGGACACTTTTTAGCAGGGCCTGTTGTGATAGGTCAAGGGGTAATGCTTTTAAAGTGAGAGAGGAAGGGTTTAGGTTATATATCAGGAAGAAGTTTTATACAGTGAGGGTTTTAAAACACTGGCACAGGTTGCCCAGAAAGGTGAGTGGATGCCCCACCCCTGGAAACATTCAAGGGCAGGTTGGACAGGGCTCTGAGTAACCTGGTCTGGTTGGAAATGTCCCTGCTCAGTGCAGGGAGGTTGGACTAGATGACCTGAAAAGGTCCCTTCCACCCCCAGCTATTCTAGGACTCCCTGATTCTGTATGCCCTGACCTGGTTCCAGCCTGGCTGATGGCAGCAGGCAGGGCTGCCAGCTGTGGCAAACCCAAAACCCACTTTGGACCTCAAAGCCCTTTGGAGGGTGATGAGGGTGAGGCAGGGTCCAGCACAGCCCACCCCACATCCCTTCCCCAGCCACCCCAGCCATCCCCTTGCACACAGCTGGCTCTCCTGGGGTCAGCTGGCCAGCCCTCTCCTTCCTGAGCTTCTAAGGTGACCCCAGCCCCAGGAGCATCCCTGGGCACAGATGGGTGCAGACCCCACCCAGGAGGAGCCCCGAGGCTGCTCACACACCGAAGGCACGGGCAGGGCACAGGCAGGCTCTGCCCAGGGCTGCCAAGGCAATGCCCAGCTCAGGCTGGTGGTCAGGGTGTCACTGCCAGGTCTGGGGGAGTTTGGCAACAAGGATCTTGCTGGGAAACACCGAGTTTCAGCGTGCCAAGAAAGAGCAAACCCATCCTTCAAGTGCTTATAAAGACAACTGTCAGGCTGCCCCCTCCCCCCCATTGCTCTGCCCTGGGCATACCAAGCAGGCAGACTTGCTACCTTTCCAAATTTGGGGGAAGGAAAGTGGAAAGGAGAGTTTTTACACAGCACTAAGCCAGCAAAGGGATCGCTCAGTTGCATCTGCAGCCTCCAGGGGATGTGGGGGGTCCTTCCCCACCCGGGAGAGGAGACAGGGCTAAATGTGAGGCTGGGTGGGGGTACAGGGTACCCACAGCAGAGTTCCCACCAAGCAGGCTTCCTCCTTCAGCCTCCCCTTGCCAGCTTTGCAGCTTCCATCAAACCCCAGGAGCTGTTTTTTTCCCACAGCCTCACAGAACTCTGAAAGTTCTGCCTCCACTCACTTTTCATCCTCCCCATTGCATTCCTTTCCCCAGAACTTTCTTCAGCTTCTGGGTGTCACCCAAGAGCCCTATCAAATCAAATCTAAACATAACAAAAAGGAGAATTTTCCAGAGGAGTATCTGTTCTGGTAGCAAGTAGACTTTATCAGAGATGCCAGCAAGGATTTCAGCACCAGGTGTTAACAGATTAGCTAAGGAGTTTGTGTGCAAGAAGCAGATTGTGAGGACACTCAGTTGCCCTCAGTTACTCAAAAAATATATTAACTTGAACCTCGAAATACCTGGTTACTGTGTAAGAGAAAAAAAAAACAAGCCCATGGAGGCAAAATGGAAATGTCTGGGCTGAGTGTTCAGGTGAAGCCGGGAGGGAGTTCAGGGCTGGGCACTGCAGTCGCTCTGTCCTGGGCTGCCTGGGCTGCAGCCCCTCCCCACTGTTCCCCCCAGCCCCCTAAACCCCCGTGTGAGTCACAGAGTGCACATTCTGCACCCGTGGCCTGGGCCTGCCTGTGTTGCACAACGTGTGCTGTGTGAGCTGGAGCAGCATCTTCATGTACCAGCTTGTTCTTGGGGGCTCAGAAAATATCCTGCTGCTTTCCCCGTGGCCTCTGGCCTTGCAGAAGCAGAGCAGTGATGCCCCATGTGTGCAAACAGCTGCGTGGAGCCACCCCAGGGTGAGGGGTCCCCCAGTCTCATGTCCCTCCTGCTCCTGCCAGGGTCCTGCCGTGGCCCCAGCCAGCCTCTGACAGAGCATGTGTGAGTGTCTTCCTATAAAAAATGAGCACTGGCCTCAACCAAGATGAGTTGCTGAAAGCCCAGGTGCTGTGAAGTGTTTCCATTTCCTTGCACACCTCTAAGGCCAAAAGATGCATCCTTCATTAGGATGTTTTCAGTGCACACTTGTGAGCAGCTTGAAGGGAAGATCTTCTAAATATATATATGTGTGTGTGTATATACAAATATGTGTGGATATGAGGAGGGGAAAGTCTGTCAAATCCTTCAGGCTTTGGCCGTTTCTTCCAGCTGTGGGAAGGCACATAACCAAACTGCTTTCCAGAAACAAGATGTCTTTGTTGGAAATGATATGGAAATGCATTTTTCGAGTGAAGCATGGAGAATTCCTGAGATGATGCTGAGTTATTTTGGCTCCATTTAGCATTTCAGTGCCTTAAAATCCACCTTGGGCCAGAAGGGCCCCAGGGCTCTCCCAGGGGAGCTCAGCTCTCCGCTCTTCAGCAACACATCCCAGCCTTCCCTGAGAGCCTCCAAACCGAGGAGACCACATCACTCTCCAGTTTCCACATAAATCAGGCCCTTGCCAGTGACAGCCCTGCACACCAGCAGCCTGCTGTGCTGGGTCAGGGTGGCTGCTCCATTTGACAGTCATCGATTCCAGATGTTGCCGAGAGCTTCAGACCTGGGAGATCCCGCTTTAGCCTGGCTTCTGGAAAAGTTCAGGGGGGTTAATGCACATATATCTTATTTTATTGCTCTGTTCTCTTTATGACTAAGGAAGGACTTGCTCTCAAAGCAAAGTACACATTGTTTACGGAGCACGAGCTCTTGTTGGGGTGGAAACGGGGGATTTTAATGGCCTTTTATGAATGTCTTTTGCAGACTCGTTTGCAGGCTGGACAAGGATATGGAAATACACTCAAGTGTTTTCTCACTGTGTACAGAAATGAGTCTGTAAGTGCTTTATCTTACTTTAAATGTGCTGGTAGAAAGTGCAAGTCAATAAATAGATAAATACATAAAGCAATTACACAAAATCGCTGTTGGCACCAGCAGGTATATGAAGACCAATAAAGTTGGTGCCACTGAGCCTGCAAATCCCTGCAGCCTTCTCTTGCTTAACTTTAGGGTTACTTAAAGTAACCCTCTTGGTTACTCCCATAGGGAAAAGACAGACCCCTGGCATGGCATGATCAGTGTCTCCACATGGATTTAACATGTGGAATTAAGTGGCTCTTTTGCCTGATCCTGCTGGAAAAGGCCTCCCAGAGGGATTTTGCTGACTCTGGTGAAGCCAGGACAAGAAGCTGTCCGTGAGAGGGACTTTTATGTGGGTTCCTGTGCTGTCACCATATCCTGTACTCTGCACAATCTTTATAGGTCTTTAGCAGCATGAACTAATTTCCTTTGCCCAGCAAAGTTGGACACCTGCTGCTTGGATACGCATTTCAGCCCTGTCCACGCCAGGGGTTTGGAACGAGATGACCTTCAAAGCCCCTTCCAACCCAAGCCACTCTAGGATTCCACGATTCCCTAAAGCCCTGCTCCCTTCCCTGGCTAGGTGACTGGCTTCTTCAAGGGCATGTCCTTCCCCATGGCCACCACAGGCCTGTACAGCTCGGTGGTGTTCGGGGTGTTCAGCAGCACGCAGCGCTTCCTGAGCCAGCTCCGCCACGGGGACGCGGCCGCCGCGCCCTCGCTCGCCGACATGACCGTGGCCAGCTCGGTGGCGGGGTTCGTCTCCGTGGCCATCGGCACTCCCGTGGACCTGGTAAAGATAAGGCTACAGATGCAAACACAGCCCTACAGCAAAGGTAGGAAGCAGGAGTTTCCCCTTCCTTTCGCTGCCAGTCCGTGGTGCTTTGGGACAGCTTTGATCCCTGCGGTCCTTGGGCTGACGTGACCGGGCTAAAAATTCCCCCTTTTGTCTCCCCATCCTGTTCAGCTCAAGGGGACAGTTTTTATGTCAGTGGCACTTCCAGGAACGTGGGTCAGGTGTGCTCAGGAGCAGGAGCCGCAGGAACTGCGAGTGCCTGGGCTGTGGGGTGCCCTGGAGGTGCCAGCAGCAGCACCCCGGCTGCCAGCAGCAATGCCAGCTCCACAGCTGGGCATGCTCTCAGTCTCATAAACCCACAAACCCCTCTCTGGTACTCCACCTCAACAGCAAAATTTCCCCATGTGCATCTGCAAACCCCTGACTTTTTTGGGGGCAGGGTGCCAGGCAGCCCAGGCGTGGGCAGGATGGATCAGGAGGGGACACTGGCAGGATAGCAGGGGTGACCCTACCCTGTCCACCAGCTGCAGGCAGAAGGAGCTGCTTCTGCTCTAGACAGCAGCTGAATTCCATTGCAGGCTGGAATGTCCATTTTTAAAGCCTCCATGCAGCTTAGCAACCCAGTGCCCTTTACAGAAGCAACTTGCTGTGCATGGGAAGGGCCAGACTCTGAAGACATCAAGGCTTTCAGAGAGGCAACCTGGCACCCAGATGTGGTTAAAATCCATGGAAATCTAGCACATAGCCTTAAAATAATTTGGGCACATACCTATTGGGAGATATGCCACACATCTAAGAAAAATCTGATCTGAAATATCCAAACACCTTTTGAAAACGGACTTAAGCACTCTTTTCAAAAACTTTTTTCCCGTGCTACGTATTGATCCCAGGATTAAAAAACGGGATGGCAGCAACTCCTAATCAATGGCAGTGGGCTCTGGGGATGGGTTCTGTGGCCATGTGCCTGTTCTAACAGTTGTGTCTTTTTTCTTCTTTGCAGCAAACGTTAAACTAAAGCCCACAGCTCCTGGATCTCCCGTGTACCGAGGCCCCATCCACTGCTTTTGGACAATCCTACGGAAAGAGGGGGTAGCAGGAGTGTACCGAGGCACGGTGGCGATGCTCCTGAGGGATGTTCCCGGGTACTGCGTCTACTTCATCCCTTATGCAGTTTTCCTTGACTGGGCCACTCCCGAGGGGTCCATTTCTCCCAGTCCCTTCGCTGTCTGGCTGGCAGGGGGTGTAGCAGGTAAGCACCTTTCCTTCCTCACAACACCAGCAAAGCAAGGACACAGGAAGGTTCTTGGAGCGATTCCGAGAGTGACTCAAGGGCCGCCGCATCCTCCTGAACGCCAGGAGAGGACACGGGACTGAGCGACCTTCCTCCCCAGGGCCAGGTCCCCTGGCACCACAGCTGCACTTTATGGCTTGGCAAACTTTATGGAAGTGTTATCACACCTTCACTGGGCTCAATGTCAGTGAGGAGGGAAAAAAAAGAACAGTGCCTTCATCTCCCTGGATGCCTCCGGGCAGCCTGGCTGGGACAGTGCCAGTGGTGTGGCAGCCAAGATGCCACCAGAAGAGGACTTCAACCTGTTGGCTGCCCACCAGGAGGGTGTGCACCTACCCACACGTAGCACAAGCCAAGCTGACTGTTACTGGTCTTCCTCTCCTTTTTTTCTGTGTGTACACCTGCCAGTCAGACTGGCTTGTTTGTCCCCCACCGTGTGGGGGGTCACCCCCACCCCCACTCCCCATTTCTTGGCCATTTCTAAATTGCAGAACCACAAAGGCAAGTCAGTCCTTAGCTCAGGTAATGATGACAAAACGCCTTCTCCATTTCTCCTCGGACAAAGAGGCCCCTGGCCCATCTGGACAGCTCTTCTAGAGTGCCCCAGCACTCACCTAGGTCCAGACAAACTCCTGCCTGTCCAGCTGGGCCATGGATTGTGGTCATGTGCTGATCTTTCCAGAGGCAAACCATCCCACTCAGCTGATCAACACACAGGTGTTTCTTTAGAGCACTGACAAGGTGTCTGAGCTGTGTAGAGCCCAATCCTGGCAGCCTGAGATGGACCTGCCTCTTATTGGCATTCTCAGCTCAAACTTTGCTTTACAATTATCGGAATTATCAGAAGACTCTGTTTCTTTTTTCTGAAATTGTCCCAAGTGGCAGCTCAGGCTCTTCCCACTGCCTGTCCATGTTCCACCAGAGGTGCAGCAGAAGGTGTGTTTTCACCTGGGGGAGCCCCTCCTGGGCTGCCTGCACCTGATTATCAGCATAACCTCCAAAATTTCAAGGCTCCTTCCAGAAACAGGGACCTTTGCTCCCAGAAATGCTGTGTCTGTGCCTGAGCAGGGTGAATGCCCTGAAATGAAAATTGCATGAATATGATGTTGTAGATGAGAGGTGAATTTTTTGAGTTCACTGACCTGCAGCCAAGCAAATATAGAGAAGGAATGATTCAAATACTTCTGCATTTTTCTAGGAGCCATTTCCTGGGGATTATGCACTCCAATGGATGTTGTGAAGAGTCGACTTCAGGCAGATGGAGTTTATTTAAACCAGTACAAAGGAACCCTTGACTGCATCTTGCAGAGCTACCAGAATGAGGGCTTAAAAGTAAGTGATATTTGAAGTAAAATCTGGTTATCAGGCATTCAGTTGTCAACTGGAAAATACAATGGCTGTTACTAACCTATCTGCAGGGTTGAGAGACAGCTAAACCCAGTTACTGCTAAATTATTTTAATGGCAGTAGGAAATTATAGTGCAGATTCTTTCTAAGTCAAAATAGTGAATGATGAGGGTAATAGTGTGCCTTACACAATGAAGAAATGAATGACTGGGGGTCACACACTGCTGGTGCAATTAACCTCAAATAACACTTCATGTCAGGGCACTTAATCATGAAATCTGATTTGACTTATCAGAAATTGAGGTAGGAAATCTTACCTCAGTGTTTGCCTCTGCAAAATGCAGAGGTCAAACGTTTCTGGTGCCAATGAACCCACCCTGGTGGGGCTGTGCTGGCACCCTGGGGTGGTGTGGTCACCTTGGGCAATGCCTTGGTGGAACTTTGGTTTTGCACAGCTCACCCTCGTTTTTGCACCAAGACAGAGCCAGTTGGAAACGTTCTTAAACCAGAATTGCTTTGGTTTCAAACAGGAAGGAGGGCTGCGTGCCAAAAAAACCTTATCTCCTCTTTCTGACTTTGTCTGTTGGTGTAATAAAAGACATCTGTTCTACCAGCAAACTTTGCTTCAGTTAAATGTGAATGGCACAGAACGAGGATCTGCAATTTTATTGAGTTGCTGAGAGAAACATCATCTTCTGACACTGAAATCAATCTGTGTCTGTCATCGGGACATCACGTGGGCTCTTAGCTCCAAAGTGCTGATTTTCACATTCTGAGGGGGGCGTAACAAGTCACAGACAGAAAAATAACCTGCAAAATCACAAGTCAGTGTGATTTCAATATTTGCCAGCGTGCCTCTGTGTTATGCCAGCTGTCACAGGAGCCCTGCTCTGGTTCACTTTTTGCCCCTGCCTGAAGAAAGTCACACTGACGTGAAGCACAAACGCCTGGAGAGATGCTGAGGGCAGTCCAAGGAGGGACAGGGTGCCCAGGCTCTTCATTCCATTTGGTGGGCACTTGCACAGCAAAACAGGGTGGCTGAAAAGGGCCTCTCCATGTGTTTTCCCTTCTCTCTCCATCCCCATCACCTCCTTGTCCTGCCTGAATATGACCAGCCCCGGTGCTCGGGGGTTTTGGTTGGAGGTCTGAGCTGCCTGCAGATTTTGTGCTGTCACACCTGGCACCCACGTCAAAGCCAGCAACAGGATTGAGAAATAGCTGATGGCAAGACTGGATCCTGCTCTCGTGAGGGAAATCTTTCGAAATGTTGGGAGCCACACAGCTGACAAACAGCCAAAGCAGGGCTGGATGTTTTCATTCTGGGACAAAGGAACAGCACTCACAGTGCTGGAAATAATTGCCTGATGCACATAAAGAAATGTAAATATAACCCTTGTCTTTTTCCATAGCCAGGTGTGTTCATTCTGAGCAGAGAAATGTATGCCTCTGGGCTTTTCCTCCTAAATCTTCATTATTATTTAACTCGGTTCTCTTTTGTTACTTTATGGATAATTCAAAAAAAATGGCACAGAGTAAGTCTAATTTTCTGCTGATTGAGAAGTTCCTTCTGTGCTCAAAGGTGAAACCTGAAAACCAGTCCCTGTGGCTCAGTGCCCACGGCCACACCGCTCCCTCTGCACCTACCAAGCACCTTCTGTGCCCACAGACCCAGCCCTGGGGCTCAGAAAACGTCCTGCAGGAAAGCAACAGCCTTCCTGAACCCTGGGCTTTGCAGGATTGATCCCCACAGGCAAAGGGAAGAAAGGCCAGGCTGGACAAGGCTTGGAGCAACGTGGTCTAGTGGAAGGTGTCCCTGTCCATGGCAGGGGGGTAGGGACATGATATGATTTAAGGTAGGTCCCTTCCAACCCAAACCAGTCTGTGGCTCTGTCATTCTGTGACTGTACCAAGGCAGGACAACGCTGGAAGATGTTTTAGACTTCTTGCTTTCTGTTCTACACTGGTGGCATTTTTTCACCCTTTCCCACTCGTAGATCTTGCTGGTATGCACAGATGGGGGTCTGCAGGGAGCACAGAGCACAGTGACACCAAACCAGGGGCTTTTGCCATTGTGTTTCCATTCTCCAGTGCAGACTTCAGCCAAGAGCAGCGGTGAGAGCACATCTTCCAAGCAAGCCAAGATGTGGTGCTTCGGAATCCCACCATGACTTCATTCAGTGTTTCCTTCCCCTTCTTAAAATAGCCAGTATATTCCTGTGCTCTAACCTTTCTTCATCCCCAACAGGTGTTTTTTAGGGGCCTCACGGTCAATACGGTGCGAGGATTCCCATCGAGTGCAGCCATGTTTCTTGGCTATGAACTTTCCCTCAAAGCAATGAAAAGAGGCCAAACTGAGACCAATCCCTGACTTCCAGGTCAGCACATAAAGACCCTCTAGCTTTGTTAAACTGACAGGATTAACCTTTGAATCAAATAGAGTTGCAATTGCACGGATCCTCCCACAGTTAGATGGCACCTGGGTACCTCCACCTGGATAGCCAAACACTTTTCCATCTTGGGTCTGTGGGATTCAGAGCAGACAACAGATGTGCTGAGGGGTTTTAGTTTCAGTCCAGCTCCCCTGGAACTTCACTGCAATATGTTCTGATTGTTGTGATTGCTTTGATTAATGTCAATCAGAAATGAAAATTTGAAAGGAGGTTTTTCTCTAACACTTCCTACGTTTTGAAATATTCTCACTAAGGTCCCTGAACAGTGTCCTTTCCTCCCTTGTTCCATCCACAAAGACCTGAAGTTAAGCCCTTTTAAAATGTCCTGACTGTCAAGTCACTGTGTCACTCTTTCCCTCATTAACCTAGGGCTGCACAAAGGAGCAGCACTAAAAATATCTGATTAAAGAAACTTTTTTTAGCAGATTAAAAGTGATTAAAGAACCTTTTTTTACTCATGATTATTCTTGGCGATCTTTGCTGTTTTCTGCAGTACTTCATAAATCTCCTTCTTTCTTATTTCAAAAGTGTTGCCAAGAAGAACCAGAAAGTCCCCTACTTTCCTGAGCCAAATCAGCAGTGTGGTGTTGGTGTGGGCTCAGCTGCTCTGACTGAAGACTCCCATCCTGCACCCACAGCACCTGCTGGGTCCGTGGAGGACTCCGAAAATGGCACCAGCTCACTCAAACCCAAAGACCATTTTCTTATCAAATCCTTCACTCTGTTGACCAAGAACACCTCAGTAATTGGTGGGCTTTTTCACCAATGACATTTTTCCTGTTGAGCCAGGAAAACAACTCACCTCCCTTTCCCAGGGGATGTATCCAAACCCAGCCCGTCTGACATCACCGAGGGACCGTCTTTTGTACAACGGTGCAGATAACGCTCATCCTCTGTGTGAACAAGGAGAGGAGGAGATGTGGTGGCTACACAGGTGCTTTTCCTGTAGGAAAAAGGCTGGATTCCTATCAAATCCTGGCTTGCTTTCAGGTTTAAAGACATAGGGGACTCCTCCTGTACAAACACACACTCGTGTTTTCCGTCACAATGCAACACATTATTATGAAAAAACATGAAGGGTTTCAACAACTTCAGCCTGTTATCCAAGTTTATGTATTAAACCTGGGAGACAGGAGGATGTTAAATTCAGAGAACTAAGCTGCTTTTTTTATTCAGGAAACAATAAATCAAGTCTGCATTTCATGTAGAAGGCTGACCATTGACTTACACAGCTCGCCTGGTGCAGGCCTCCAGGGACCTGCTGGAGTTATCCCAGAAGACCTTCTGAGCTCCCTGACACGATGGTCCAGCTTGTCAGCTGCCAAATCCTGCAGACATCCCTTCCCAGCCTTGAAGAGACCTTCACCAAAGGAAGAGACTTTAATATAACAGAACAACTTCAGACCTCCTGCCCTTCACTGCAATCCCACTGAGAGCACTGGGGCAGACCCAGGTCTCTCTTTGGTCTACCTCAGCCTTTCAGTTTTTCCAGGATCTTTTACACCGTGATTATTTCTGTTTATGCTGTTGAATATCTCCGTGATTTATTTTCTAACCGTGGAGTTTTTGATGCCAGACCTCAAGAAGAACCAGCTGTGCTGGGAGAAGAGGGCTCTGGTGGCACTGGCAGGAGAGGCTGAGGGGTAGCTGGGTCACATGCAGAGGGACACATGGCATGAGGGAACAAACAAGGACAACAGTGTCCTCTGGGGAAGTGTTCTAGAGGGAGAGCTCTTCCTCTGGAGAAGGACCCTGGAGGGAAAGCCCAGCGACCCTTCAATAAAGGTTTCTGAAGATAAATGTGGAGCAGCCATCCAGTTTTCCTCCATAAATGGAGGAGAAGGAAAGAGAAACTCCTACATCCTCTTCCCTGGATGAATGGAGGGATTGGAGACCAGACTTGAAGATCTCAGCAGAAAGTGCCTTAAACCTTGGATCTGGAGCAGTGCTCAGAAATGGAGTCACCTGCTTTGGGCTTGTCAAATAAAAAACAGAGTGTGGGTGCCCCCAGAACTGGCCTTAAAAAAGTGGAAGAACCAGCAACAGCTGGTGTTGCATCATCTCAGGGCTCACAGGCAAGGAGGCTCACAGTGCCTTTGATCCTGGTGAGAACACAGGGAACTGCTTTTGATAAACAGTATGGATAAAAATTGATGAGCCTTCACACAAGTATTTGTTGCTGGCTGCATTTAAGGCTTCACCCTTTCCACGTTGCCTGTTTTTATGCATGCATGTAAAACATGTATTTTAGATGGATAATATCATGTGTCTCCAGGGATAACACTGTTTTTTCAATGCAAATAAATGGTGTTGTTTATGTGCCTGCATTATGTAAAAATGGCCTGGGAATCGATTAAACTGATCAGGTTCACAACAAGCTGTGCATCTGCACAATCCTGCCCTCCTGGTGCCCAGGGTCACCCTGTTCAGTGCCCCCTGGGCATAAAGCCCCGAGACCCACATTGGAGTTGCATGGTGATTTTTCCTGTTATTATTCATCCAGTTAAACCAGTTTTGAGACGGGTGCCCAGGATTTTTTGGTGGACAAAGCTCTTGTGTAACACATACCTGCCAAAAGGAGCTGTCAGGTGGGCAACCTGGTGTGGAAAGGGAGCAGAAAGCTATTCGATATAATATAAATACATATGAGAGAGATATAGTATAAAAAACATGAAGAGCAGCTGGGAATTGGATATAAAGCTTTGGCCACTTGATGGCATCCTTGTCCCTGTCAGGGCATGGCGTGTGCTGCTCACAGGAGCTGCCAGGCAGGACTCTGTGTCTTGCTCTGTTCAACTGGCAGACCAGCACACACTCCCTTCCCCCTGGGCACACTGGACAGCCTCTGGGTGATTCTGGGGTGTCTCTGCCCTGCCAGTGGCTGCCCTGGTCCAGCAGCACAGGAGACAAGCCTTGGACACACCGGTTAATCAGTGCATCAGCCCATCATTGTTCACAGAGTGAGGCAAAGCAACACCAGGCTGGAGCACGAGGGTTTCCAGGGGGATGGCAGCCCTGGCCACTGTGCAGGAGGTTGGGCTGCCTCTGGGTCACTGCTGGGGACCAGGGACACCTCAGGGTTGGGCCAAGCAGCTTTTGGGGCACAGCACTTTGTGGTACCCACTACTGTGACCAACCCCATCCCTGGAAGTGTCCAAGGCCAGGTTGGACAGGCCCTGGTCCAGTGGAAAGTGTGCCTGGTCAGGGTTGGGGGACTGGAAGGAGAGAAGCTTTAAGGTCCCTCCCAACCCAAACCATTCCCTGGTTCTGTGATCCCTGCACATGGAGCCCCATAGATAGTTTGGTCTTGCTTTTGCAGCAGGGAGTGTGTGGCTGTGGCAGGGCCGGGGGACACCACAGGGGCTCAGCCCCATGTCCCAAAGATGAGGGATGGCCACCACAATTTATGCACACAGAGACCTGACAGTTCTGTGTCTTGTGAATGATCTTCTCTACGATTCAGGCAAATGCATTAATTTTTAGAGCTTATATCCATATCATTATCCATGGGTGGAAATCTGGATCTCTAAGGAATTTTCTGGGGGCCTGGTGCTGTGAGTTTAAAGGAGAGCCTTGCCTGGCAGGCAGGCAGACATACAGACAGCTGATTCAGTGGGGCACTGAGTGCCTATGTTGGTGATTTTGTCCCTGAGCTACACAAAAGAAAACCCCCATGTCAGGATATGGATCAGCTCCTCTGCCAGTGCTGTGTCCGTAGTGACCTGCCCTCAGTGACACATTCCACCCACATGCTGGACTGGGTGGAGCCACCTGTCAGCTTGTTCAAGGTCATTACAGAGCCTCTCGTTTCTAAGATAAAAGGAACATATCCTGGAACTGTCAAAAAATGAGAAGGGGGACCAGAAGGCCCAGGGATACCCACTTCTGGCTTTGTTGCTTGGATTATGAAAGCATACTCAGACCTGTCATCGCTGTGTTACGTCTCTAATTGCCCAACTTGCATGTCTCTGGTGGCATTCCAGTTCTTACAACAGCTCTTACTTAATGAGGTGCTGGCTGTGTAGCTGGTTTTTTACAGTTTATACACTGTTTAGTGTCATGGAAGGAAAAAAAGGTAACAGCAGCTGATTTCTCCATTTGAAATAAGCTGACCAAACAGCAACCAAGGGAAAAGCTGTTTTTCTAGAAAACATCCCTGACCTGGAGGGAGGTCTTGAGGGCTGGGAGAAGCTTCATGATGCCCATGGGGCATGGGGTGGGAGAAGGCTGGGGCTGCCCAGCAGTTTTAGCACTGACTGAAGCCCTGCCTGTAAAGGTCTTTTCTGACCTAAATGATTTTAGGATGGCTCTGAGCCAGGCTGAGATTTTCTCACAACAGCTCCCTCCCTTTAAAGACATCTCCTTCCTATATATGATCCCTTAGTGATGCACAGACTGATCACTGCCAGCTTAGATAAGCAGTACACAGGCTCCAAAAGGAATGAAGCCACACAGAGAGGGGAGATTTAAACAATCACACTGATTTTCAAGGCAGTTCTCATAAACTGTAGAACCTGTGACAGCCCCAGAATCAGACACCAGTGGAACAACCAGCCTGTTAGGAGCCATAAGTGCAGAAGGAGAGTGTCTTTTTAAGGAAGTCTCAGAGGTCCCATATGGAGTTTCAGTGTAAGATATAAAATACCAGTTACATCAAGAAATCCTTTCTTAGTATGGGTGAAATTCTAAAGCTGCTGGGCTGTAGGACACCCAAACTCTGAAAAGAAGGTCCTTTTGGATGATGGAGAAAGCAATGGATCCCAAGCAGAAACGTCTGGAGAAGCCAGAACCTTTACCTGTGTGGAAGAACACGCTGAGAGTGCCCTGCCACCAACACCTGCCGTGTCAAACGGGCACCTGCGTGGCCTCACCTGCCGCAAAACACCAGCGCTTACGTAGCTCATCTCCCGTGTTTCAAAACATTTTAGCACTGATGTAGCCTCCTTCACACACAGAACGGAAAATCCTGCCAATTCTCATGGAAAAGGGCCAGCCTGTTCTTACTCATACAGCCAGGTGGGAACTCATTATCGAGTGACGAGTGCCGTGTTCCTCGCAAGCACTCTGCAGGTGGATTGTCAGTGCTTCCAGCAGCAAAAGCGAGCTGTGGAGCGGGGCTGGCTGGTGAAGAGCTCTAGCACAGCCCCAGAGTGAATGCCTTGTGCTGTCTGTGTGTCCTGAGCGTTCAGCCTCTCTCTCCGAGCCGTGCTGAGTGGGAAATCCAGCCCGCGGGGTCACCGGGACACGCGAGGAAGGGTGAGTGGACTTGTGATGTGAGAGAGCTCAGTGTTTCCCTTTCCTGGTATGAAAGCAGTCAGGACACAAAAGAAGACACTGAAGTGAGAGCAATGGCATCAGGAGATAACTTAAAACACAGGAGAGCTGGTGACCTTTGTGGTCAGCTCCTGCCTTCTCCTGCCTGCTTCTGGAGCTGTGGGAAGCACTTGCACTGTGCATGACACCCAGCATGGCTGGAATGTTGCTGTCAGGGATTTTTTTGTTTCAGATGCCTCAGCTCTTGCTAAATATCATTGCAACATGGAGAGCTTGGGACAACCCAGGAGAGCTGCAGGGACTGTACTATTACATGAAACAAGGAGGACTTGCAGCTCTGAAGGTCTCTCTCCCGTGTGCTCTCCCCTCTCCTGAGGGCCACTAGTTTTTGTCAGTAAGCTTAAATGGTGTCAAATTAATTAATGCCTCTGAAAATAATGAGAGCTCCATTATCTACAGTCCTGAGGACATCCCATCAGCTAGGGCAGAGCACAGTGTGTGGCTCTCAGGGGGTGCCACTACCCTTCTTCAAGCTGGCACGTGAAATGTTCCCTGAGTTCATCAGGATTTGATGCCTTTCTGTCATAGGCAATACCTGTATTGCTTTGCTGTGGTTTACCCTTTCACAAAGGAATTAGAATGCCCCTCCTTTCCTTCTATTCTACATTAGTATAATCATCTTTATCTAAAAGAAAGGAAAAAAATACTCCAGGCCACCTTATCTCTGGAAAATGAAACTACGAATAGCATCTCTTCATTTGTGGTCTTTGCAGCTCTTCTATCTTGATCAGTGCACACAGCAAACGTAAAGCAGGCTGGTCTGGTATGTTATCTGGGTGTTTTTCCTCTACAGGGAGTCTTTTTTTCTACATTAGAAAACCCAAACTGTGCAGAGTTTCCTGGAAACTCTACACTGGAATGCAAATTCTCTCGTGAGAACTCAGATCTGGAGGTTTAGGCCAACCAGGTTAAAATACTGACCTGCAAATTGGATGTTTGTACAGCATATTCTGTCATTCAACCTATCATCAAAGTGAGTGCATTGGAAGAAAATATATCCCAAATTATTTACACATAAAGCAAAAATCTATAGGTCATTGGATGAGGATTTCCAAAGGAGCCCGAGCAAACTGCCTGTAAGAGAGCATAGAAATACATTGGCAAGTTTTGTGTGTTCACCTTTTCCAAATATCTGTTCTGGGTTAAAAGCCTGTCACTTGAAGGTTGCTGGGCTGCCCTGGTGCTGGCAGTACCCCTGGTGATGGAGCTCTCTGCCCCTTCCTTATTCTGCTCCTCCACTGCACCCTGTCCACTGCATCCTTCAGTGGGTAGGGAAGCAGCAGGATATATGGGGATACACCATCATTTCCTCTCCACATTTTGGTCTGTGTTGCTGAAAGAGAGCTTAAGGGAGCAGAACAATGGATGATCAGCCACCCAAACATGAGGACAGAAGAACAGCCCACAAATGACAACCTACTTGTGAAAATACGTTGCTGCAGCTCGTCATCTGAATGAAGAGTTTTAAAATATCAAAGCTAAGTGTTTGAAGATTCCATTAAAAGGTTGGCCTTCCTGCTGGGATGGCATCAAATATTAATCTCTACACTCTTTGGATCAGCCTCTAAATGCCAGAACAGAGCCTAAGCTCTCTAAAGAGAAGCTGCAACTGGTGCCACTCTCTCCTGCGCCTCATCCACCGCTGCTCTAACCAAGACATGGAAAGTTCTTTCGCTGACAGTTTGACTTCTGGTGATTTCTGTTTCACTCCACATTGAATGCAGCTTCTCTAATGACCTGCTTGCCCTGCAGCAACAACAGTGTGAGTCGGATCTCAGAGAGCAATCAAAGAGAAAGGCAGAGATGTAGAGATAGCGCTGGCACCGCTGGCACAGAGTGACTGCGAGGAGGAACCGCGGGCTGGGAGCAGCTCAGGAGAAGCTCTGGAAACTCTGCCACTCTGATTTTCAATTGGGAACAAACCCACAGATCTTGCCTTTTGGGCTGTAGGCCTGGGAAGAAGTTATCTGATCTGCTCACTGCCCATAATTACACTGTCCATACTTACATCTCATTACATCTCTCGGTTGTTATGAAGAGCCTCTTGCCCCTCTTTGCCATTGTTACCATATTCCTTGCACAGCCTTGGCTAAATCAAAGATACCTGTGAATTCTTTCCTTTGAAAGAATGTCAAATCATTTTTTTTTTTCAACCACTTGAGAAAAAATAAAGTGTCTCACAAATGTCACACGTGATTTATTTCCTTCGGGGATTTGTGCTTTGGACTAATTGCTCTCACTCTTGCCATGACTTTACTGCAGAAGCAGAGAGCAGCCTGCCCATTGCTCTGAGCAAGTTTCCTCGAGGGAGATGTACCTGTAAGTGAAGTCTCTCTATTGCTTTTCAGGGAATCACAGGCTCCCAATCACTGATCAATGATTTTAGTCCTTCTCTAACCATCCAGTGGCTTGAGAGGTGCCCCTGCCCTGCTCGTGGATGCCAGCCACCCCCAGGGTGTATTTGTGCATCTGTTGATCACAACACAGCCTGCTGCCATCAGCTTTAGCTGCCAAGGGAGGGTCTCTGGCTTTTTCTAGGTATTCCCTGGGGCCTGTGTGTGAGCTGTACCTGCCTAATGGGATGTGGACACTTTCCAAACCAAATCCCCTAAGGGCAAATTTCAATTAAAAGGCAGGACCAATCCAGGCACAGCCCAGAGGTGATGCTGGGTGTGCTGGCAGGGAGGCAGGAGCAGCAGGCAGGTCCTCCTCCATTCCTTGCTCTGGCAAGCAAAGCCATTCTCAGCCAGATGAATCCCTTGCTGGCAGACAAACGCCAGAGAAAAAACAGCTAATTGCAACCCAATGTTTTGTCTTTCCAGAACAGTTTCCAGATGGATCACACCCATCCTTCAGCCAGACTGACCAGAAGAAGGCTCAAGCTTTTGGAGAAGACCTTCGAGGCATAATGGGACTTAAGGCGAACAGGAGGGAAACTGAGAAGTCAACACGGGGGGATTTAAAAGGAATCTGAAGGGCTACCACCCGCCTTGCCAAGGTGTGCAGGTTGATAAAAGGAAACCTGTGTGGCCAGGGAGGGCTCTAGCCAGCATTCACCTCATTTGGAGACACCATCTGAGAGGATTTCCACGTTAATCCCATTTTGGTTACCTAGGACTGCTTTCACATCCCGTCCTCTCTGCTCAGGAGGGAGCGGGTGGGACGTGACTCCTGCTCTCAGCAGAGGTGGGGTCACACTCGAGGACTATGGCATCACTCCTGGGATGCAGCAGCTGTGATTCAGTGTGACAGCTCGTGCAGGCACTGCCCCACCACTGTCCATCCGTCTGTCTGTCTGTCCCACAGAGCCCTGCAGTGCCACCTGCTTTGTCTGAACGAGGTCCTGCCCTGAGCCCGGGAGGAAGCCACCCTGCAGCACAGCAGCTGGCTTTCTCAGGAACTCTGGCAATGCTGAACATTGTCATCTCTTTGCTTTCATGGAACTGTAACTTAACACAAGTGCAGGGGACAAAACCCACATCTGAAAAAAAAAAAAAAAAAGCTTTCGTAGATTTTTTTTTTTAACCATTGTTTCCTGCTCGGGTGTGATATCACAATGTTCAAATTAATCATTTCTGAGGAGCATTTGTGAATTTCCACAGTACTAAAGAATAGTCACTGCAGTAGGTGACTCAATTCCACGTTTGATTTCGTTAAAATGCTGTCCGAGATAGAGGGAAAAAACAGTGGGCACCTGGTATCAGTTTTATAATTGGGTTTTTCCATATTAGAATGGGAATTTCGTGAAGACTCAATTAAAAGGAGCGTCCTCCCCGTTCTGGTGTCAGCCATCAGGCTGAGTTGACATGACTGCCAGCATGCTGTCATACGTGCTCCTCTCTGCCCTGCTGCTCTCCGTGCAGGCAGAGCAGTATTGCGGGGCCCGGGAGATTCTCCGCTACACGAAGCTTCTGCTCGTAAGTGGCTCTTTAGCACCTTCGTCCTGCCAAGCTGCATGCTTGCACAGGGCAGGGTCATAAATCCTGATGTCTCACTTGCTGTTCTTCCAGGATGATAGCTCTCCGAGTTGCCCCTGTAGGCAGGCAGCTGGCAGTGTGAGTACTTGGCTTTTGAGAACACCAGACTTAAACAAATCTGTATTTGTACGCTGAACGCTGGATTTTAACCCTCGCTCTTTTCATTTTCAGTCATGTTCCTGTCTTCCCATTCCTGAGGTGAGTATATTTTTTTTTAATACCTTTTGTAGATGTCGAAGAAGTTTGGTATTTAACTGAGTTTGCTAAGTTTGCTCAGTTTGCTCCTTAGATGACTTCTGCTTTCAGTTATGAGGAAGATTTTAAATGCACCAATAGCAGCAAAACTGGCCTTGATGGACAGTGGTGGGCAGGGAAACAGAAGCCCTTCCAGTACAGTGCAATCAGAAGCAAACTCAGAGTCAGGCAAAACTCCTCTGTGGGCTTGATTTACATATCAAGAGATACAGGCTCTTGCTTTGAAAACCTCTGCAAGCCTTTGTTTTATGGTTGGGTGCTTCAATTAAGAGAACCCAGGCCAGAGACATCACCCTCAGACTTAGCTCTAGGTGTACCCAGCCCTTCTGAATTCCTTTAAGCCTCCTCAGATATGGTGAAGCCCCAGCACCAGCTGAAATCATACTTCAAAGAGGTTCCTTTTGCAGGTTGAGGTTTTCTGCGGGATGGGGCAGATGTTTCTCATGGCACAGATGAGGATTCAACGTTTTACAACCCCCCCAGAGTTCTCGTAGCAGTTTTCAACATACTGCAAAATCACTGCGTTGATCTGTGACGTGCTGCCATATTGAGGAATACACACTTCTTCTGACTGTAGATAAACACAAAATGCACTCTGGCTTTTTCTAACACCTTCTTCCTCATTTACCAGCCTGGCCACGAGCTGGCATGCTTTGTGGAAGGAACCCAACACATGCTGAATACCAGCGTGTCTTCCAAACCAGTCCTTACAAGGCTTCACCAGACCTTCCAGGCCCTACTGGATAGAAACCTCTGTGAAGTAAGACTGCCTTGCTTTCCTACAGTTCTTTGTCTACCTAATTTCAGATGTGTTTGAAAGACCCATTTTGTGCAGGAGCCAGGTATGATCACTGCAACAATGAAGAGCTGTTAAAGCTGGCAGAGGAAGGATGCTGGGTTGGAACAGTCTAGTTTAAATCACTTCAGCTACAAGGATGTGATAATCCAACTTGTCACCAACAAGTCTCTAAGAATTGCTTTTTAAATCCTCGTGTAGCTCCAAATAACGGATATCTTCACTGTTGCATCTGAACTCTTTGTTTTATCATAAAATCTTTGCTAACCCAATCTTTGCTCTTCCTATCCCAGAGCCTGTCACGTGGGGATCAATGCCAGTACAAGACCAAGGGAACTGTGAAAGAATTTCTGAATAAAATCCGGACAACCTATCAAGAAATGAATAAATCCAGCCCTTAATTTCTTTTTTTATATATATATTTTTTAAAAAGCTTTAAAGAAACCCCAAACCCTTTAAAAAAGAAGGGAGAACAGAAAAGTTATTTATTGTATTTATTGTCCACCTGAAATATAGAAGTCGGAAAAAGCAGCTGATAAACCAATAAAATTATAATTTACCTGAGCACCAAAAGTATTTAAGAGTCTTCATTTTATGTTTTGTACTTGGTGAGATATTTGAACATCCTGTTTTCATACCAGTAGGTATCAAAATGCTTCCGCAAAGCTCCAGTCCAAAAAATTTCACTCACATAAGATACAACAGCAAAATTCACATTCTGCCCACTGTGCAGAAGTATTTGTGGACTTGAGATGCAACCCAAAATCTGTGTTTTCTTTCTGCATCACTCATTTTTTGATGATATCTCCACACCAGGAATAAGCCACTTGGCTTTTTTCTTGCCCACAGCCACTTTTTTTTTCCTTTTCTAAATATTCAGTAGTAAAGAATTCATGAACATCTTAACATGAGAAAGCAAGACCAAAACCCAGCATTAATTACAAATTCTTGGGGGGAAAAGACAGAATAAATTATAGAAAATGCATCTGATACAATGATATAACGGGAGTGAAACTCATGTAATATATCAAAAGCATTTCCTCCTGTGTTTCTGCCACCTGATTAAAATATGATAAGGAAATAATAAATATTAAAATAGAAAAGACTATTTCTGTGGTAACACCTATGAAGATGAAACCAAGAAATAAAACAACTATTTCACCTTTCTCACATTTTTGTATCTTCCTACATTTCCTACTCCACATTCAGCTCTGACAGTTCTCTCCTAAATAGCCTTTTTTTTTGATATTCCAGTGCAAATTTCTGACAAATCAGCAGAATGTTTACACATTCTGATCTCAAATTTCTAAATATCAACTCGCCAAATTGATATTCAGCCTTGTTAATATTTTCCAAGTGCAAATCCAAGCTATTTCACTCTTTCCATGACGTATTGCTCCTCGCATCTTTGTGTGTGCAGCTCACTCAGCACTGTGTCCAGCCATAATTTGTAGCAGGTGTAAAATGTGGAAAGAAACGATTAATTTTTTTAGATAAGCAAAAGACTTCCCAGGTCATAGGACTACAGACAGCAAGGAGAAAGAAAATTCTTTGTCTAATAGTTTTATTCCCCAAAATTATTTCACTAATTTGATGAAACAAAGCAATGGTGAATGCATGACACGAGCAGAAGACACACCATAAATTCAGTTTTGCCCAACAGAAGCTGGCAAGAGTGAAATGCAGTCAGTCAGCTTCCAGTCAAATCACTTCTGCAAGACAGCAATAGGAAACTCTTGCAGAGAATCTCTGAATAAACAACCAAAGTTAGTAAACTGCAGGAGACAGGTCTGCAAAATATCTCCTTCATCTGACGCCTCGATTTGCATCTGCGTGAGAGAAACGATGGTTTGTGTGCTCAAACCAGCCAGTGCAGGGCTGTGCAACCCCTAAGAAGTGCCTCCTCTGCCGCCTGCCATCCAGCCCTCGCATCTGTGAGCTGATGCAAAGTGTTTGCTTGCAGGGGTGACCTCCCCAAACCCTGCAGAGCCCAGGAATGTGGCAGTCCCTCCACAGGCACATCCAGATCTTCTCCGGGGCACTCTCCTGCCTTTGCAAGCGCCAGGGCAGCCTGTGGCAAGGGCTGGCTGCCTCTTGGCAGGCCAGAACATCCCTTCAGCCAAGCCCTGGGCCGGTCCCTGAGCAGATGAGGCAGTTTGGTTCACTGCAGGATTGTCAGATGAAAACAAAAGGCAACTAATTTATGGAGTTACTTAATTACCGTCACAAGTACCTTGTTCTGTTATCTCAGTTATCTTTTTCTAGCAGCTCTCTACCACGATGTGTCATCTCACCCTGATGGAGAGGATGTGGAGGACAGGGGAGGTCAGACGTTCAGGGGACAGGATAACTCGTCTGCACAAGTCAGTTATACTGTGGAATAGATTTACAAGCACAAACTGATAATCAGCAGTGACTTTAGGAAAATGCCTGTCTTTCAGCCATCCAAACTAGCCCAGGAGTCCACAGCAAGGTGCATGTTTGTTTTCAAGGACTTGCCTTGCTCCTACACCTCACATCAGGAGGCTTGAACACTCTCTGCTTTATGATTTCACAAACAGAAACCCTCCATAGCTGGGGATGCAGGGCAGGAGTGGCTGTTTCTGCAGACTGGAGAGTAACACTGTTCTCTCTGCACACAGCAGCTCTTCCTTCAGGAATGCCTGTCTCGGGAGAGTGAAGTGTTGGGAATGTGCACACCAATTCCATGCCACATACCACCAACTACTCTTATTTTCCCCATTAGCATGAAGGAATGCTAAACTGTATGCTGTGAGTAACCCCAATGCACTGAGAAGTTACTTTATTCTTCAGCAAAGAAGGATTCCCCCCATCCTGCTACAGCAGCCAGCACATAGCCCTCTGTTTGAAAGGTTTTGCTGCTGACAGCAGTCAGCCAGAAACCCATTCAGAAAATCTGTGGTTCCACAGTAGAATTTTCTGAGTTCAGGTACCCATTGTGCAGCGTGGATGTTACAAAACTTGTAGTGTTGTGTTCAGAAACCTGGCTAGGACAGCTTCACGTGTTGGAGTCTCTACTGCATCACCTACCAGGGCAGAAGTAGAGCAGCAGAGCCAAAGCTTTGTGTTCCAGTCTGTTCTCTCTGGTTTTACCTTGGACAAACCAAGCCCTAAGCAGTGCCAATGTTCTAATAAGAAGCTGTCTGAGATGACAAATAGGTGAACACTCTTTTTGAAGATATTTTTGAGGGACAAGAACTGCCCCAGTGCATCCAGGATGGTGGTGTTGTTGTTTCCTTAATCTCTTGCACCCCTGTAAGAACAAGTCTGGTGTATGCCAAGCTATGGGAAGGAGAGGCACAGTTCAAATGCTTCCCAGACATAAATCACACTGGGTATATAAATGCAGCTTTATGAGCTCGTTAAAGAAAGCTGATTTTATCTGGCTAATGCTCACAACACCCTCCTGAGGCATGTGGACAAGCCTCACTCTCCTAGTTTTACAGGAAAGTAAGGAAACAAGAGTTTGGGGAGATGCAGAACTCATTTCTCCCAAAGCTCTGGGTTTTACAATTGTCTGAAGACTGATAGCATAAACCAGGGGTTGACATTGCCAAGACTCAATAACATCATGTGAATAATATCATATTAGTACTACCAGGTGGTGCTACTGGGAATCCTAAAGCCAAAGTAACCACCATTTCCAGTCCCAGATGAGCCTACACCTGCCCACAGCTGCTTACAGCTCCCTCCTCATCTTCTCTATTGGTCTCACAGTTTTGATTTAATCCACTAAAAAAAATCTCCAAAAGTTAGAACCAAAGATTCCCAGGACTTGCATGTGCAATCTCTCATGGAAGTAACCATGGTGGTCTATAAATCACAGCACCTTCATGGACACACATTCCACAGCATGAGTTGGACATGTTCAAACAGTAAATCTTTTGTTGTCTTACATGAGCTTGTGTAAACAATCCTGAATGTTCACACCACTGTTCTGAGATACAAGATAACTCCTGTCTTCTTCCTGCTGAGACACAGAGTGGATTTACACTCAGCAGCAGCACAACTCAGGTGACAAAGGAGGGAAAGGGCTGGAGAGAGAAGGCAAAAAGCTTCACTGACACAATGCTGGCACTGCCATAATTTTTCTTTGTTTGTTTTTTCATGAATCACATATGAAAAATCAAATGAGCAATGTGTCTGAATTGCTTTTGCTATCTTAAATCTAGTAGTGAAGTAATACATGAAACAATCCTAAGTTTTTATCAGGTTGTAATCTAGAAAAAGTATCCATGAGTAAGAAATTACATAAAGACATTTTACCATACAAAATACCAGTGAGATTTCTTTCTACCCAGGTCAGAAACAGCATCATCAAGAGATGAAAACAGATGCCCTTGATTTGTTTTTTACATTCACATTGCTAGTTTTTAATTCGAAAACTTTCAGACTAAATTTTTCCCAGTAAGTCAACAAAAAGCCCAGGAGTGAGGGGAGTTTCCCCCTGACTCCTCACCAAATTGGAATTGTAAAAAGCAAAATAAGAGGGAAATCATGACTTAAGAGACGCAGATAATGATCAGCCTAGTTCTGACTCCACAAGCAGCCTGTGGGAGAGAAGAGAGATGTTCTGTCTGACATCAACTTCAGGCAGGATATAAATCAGCCATTGAGGTATAAGATTGTTCCACAGTGGCAGAAAGTTTCTCACTCTCATTTTGCCATGCTTCCCTACCCCTGACATCATGTGGGTAAGTAAAAATGCAACGGAAAGGAAAGCACAAAGACTGAAGAACCTTACTGACCAAAAGGTATTTTCAGCAACATAGTGCAGTCAGAAATTGAGGCTGTGGCATTCACAGGGAAGGAAAAGTGGAAAAAAATACATTTAATTGCTATCACTTATTTAGAAGCAAGCACCCTCAAGACCAGTTGCTCTAGGACATCTCACAAGGATTCAAGAGAACAGGCATTTAGGGCCCAATGAACCCTAAAGTGGTGGCTGAGTGAGGCAGCAAAAGTTGTACAACACGTTTGGGGAACAGGGAATGGAGATTGAAGAGTTTTAAAGTGCAGTCTCCTTGCAAACTCTGTGATATTGGTGGGCCACAGAGGACAAGATGGGCCGGTGAAAGGCAGTTTATTGCAGCTTTCACCATTTTAATAATCCTCTGCTGCCAACCCCCCACTGCAGACAGCAAGGCAACACCAGCCACAGAAATGAACAGAGAATTTCATCCTACTCTTATTTTATACTTAGTTAATATAAGGAAGAGGAACCATCATAAAATCAGTGAGGAAAACCTGTCTGGATGGACACGAGAGATGCATCAAGGAGGCATAAGGAACCCTAGTCTGGTACTGGTTTGATACTAGAGATATTTATCAAAATGACATGTCCTAGCAGAGGTCATTCTCTTGAATACAAGTGCCTTATGAAGTCATTTAGAATTTACTGAGTCCAAATACAGACAGAATTTGCCACAAATAAAGTAACTGAAGTTAAGGGCAAGTAGGTCAAGAAGGTCCTAACATTCTCCAGGGAAGTGGTGGCACTGACCAGTGCTGATAGCTTTGCTCCCTGCTGATCCCAGGAGGTGACCAGAAAATGCCTGGGACTTTGGAACAACCTGGCTGTGCTAAACAGTTTCCTCTGGAGGAAACGTGGGATGGAAAACTGTCCCACTTGAAAGCAATTCTTCATATTCCATCCAACTCTTCATACAGGTGGGAGAGGGCAAAGAAGAAAGAGACTGCACCCTCCCTGGGTGCCCTTAGTCAATTAAACGTATTTTGAAATTAGTTTAGACATATCATGAAATTCTACTTGCACGAGTTGTTGATTTTTCTGTTCACAAAGGCCAACTCCCCCCCCCAAAGTGTATTCATTAAGGGTATCTCTTCAATCAGCACCCAGGTAAGTACTTGTGGCAACAGGTTTTATCTATTCAGATTTATCAGTAGTGACAGGAAACCTAGTAGAATTATGACTCTTTAAAGTCTTGTCTGACGTGATAAATATAATGGATGAATCAATGCTGAATATTCTCATGCTAAATGTGTGTGCCCTCAAAACAAAACTATTCCCAAGCGGTATCTGTCCATTCATATTCTCACTAGAAAGCTTTCAGAAATGTTTGTCATTTTCAGCAACTGAAAAGTAAGAAAAACTCCTTGTTTTGAATGAGATGTTCTGAGAAAACCTTAGGAGAGTGAACAATGAAGACTACAGGCTTTTTGCTGCCATTCCATTTTTCCTCCAAGTTTCTTGGAATCGAGCAAACCCTGCCCACGTGGTTCTACAGCTGGCACTCTTCTGGCTCCACGTTGAATTGAAGCTCAGTTGTTGCTGTGCTTTGCTTTTACTTCACACTTTGGTCACTACGTGTCTGCAGTCACCCCTACCAAAACTCCTGATCATGCTGGAAAGCCAAGTTATTGTCCATTAATCCACAAGGATTAGATTGGCCAGAGCCCAGACTCATAGAAGAACTATCTGATCACATGCTCTTTGCCAAGGAGGACCATCCTGTAATTTGGAGATATATATATATATATATAACAAAAAGGCACACCAGTAAAGAGCATCTAAAAGTGTATCAAGACACAAACCAACTCTAGAATCAGCACCACCACACAAAAATTTAGCAGTTAAAAGATACAGCCTTGAGAGGGCCTTCCCCTTTCCGGCAGTGTGTTTGTGCCTACAATCCAGGTTGTGGTACCACCCACAGGATCACAGAGTCAGAGATGCTGGAAAAGACCTCTGAGATCATCGAGTCCAACCTGTGACCCAACACCACCTTGTCACCCAGACCAGAGCACTGAGTGCCACGTCCAGGCTTTCCTTAAACACCTCCAGGGATGGTGACTCCAACACCTCCCTGGGGAGCCCTCCCCAGTGTCTGATCATCCCTCCTGTGAAGAAATTCCTCCTGATGTCCAACCTGAACCTCTCCTGGAACAGCTTAAGACTATGTCCTCTTGTCCTATCGCTGGTTGCCTGGGAGAAGATGCTGCTCCTCACCTGGCTACAACCTCCTTTCAGGTAGTTGTAGGGAGCAATAAGGTCACCCCTGAGCCTCCTTTTCTCCAGGCTAAAAAATGGGTTAAGTCCTAACAGCGTGAGACATGTTCTAGACTGTAACACCTGGCTTGAGGTCTAACCTCATTAGTTCTCATTTTCTTGGACTAATCCCAGACTCTCAAGATCTTCAGAATTAGGTTGTGCAAACTCTGTTATCCCACAAAGTCAAAGAAAGAGGATAATGGTATGCAGGTGTGGTGCAGTTAAATGAATAATTACATTGTTTAATAAATCAGATGTGCAGATTATAGATAATGATTAGTTATACAACCCTGTCCTGGGGGGCACCAGGCCCAGCATCACCAGCTGGGTGAGGGGGGTGATTGTCCCGCTCTGCTCTGCACTGGGGTGGCCTCACCTGGAACATTGGGGCAGTTTGGGGCACCACAATATAAAAAGGACGTTAAGTTATTACACATGAAGCCTCCAAAGGAGGGCCATGAGGATGGTGAAGGGTCTGGAGGGGAAGCCTTGTGAGGAGTGGCTGAATACACTTGGTTTGTTCACCCTAGAGAGGAGGAGAATGAGGGAAGACCTCATTGTGATCTTCAACATCCTCACAGGGGGAAGTGAATGAAGCTGAGTGGGGGGAGGTTGAGGTTGGATATCAGGAGAAAGTGTTTCACTCAGAGTGTGGTTGGGCACTGGAAATGTGACCTCAGGTCACAGCACCAAGCCTGTCTGAGCTCAAGAAGCATTTGGACAACATTCTGAGGGACATGGTGGGATTCTTCGGGTGTGTTGTGTAGGGCCACGAGTGGGACTCGCTGATCCTGATGGATTCCTTCCAACTCAGCATATTCTATGATTCTGTGATGTTTTCTTGGAAGTTGGAGGTCCAGTAACTATAGTGTCTGTCAAAGCTGACAGATATCCACGTGACTGATGGTTCAGCAAGCAAGCTCAGCTTAGCAGAGCTGACATCCATCCTCAGTGTCATGCACTGTATAAACAAGACCCAGCTTAACAGAACCCATGCTGGGCTTCTTGGAACTTGCACGCCTCTCCAAACACCCCCTCCCAGATCCCAAGCAAAATATGTAATAGTTCTTCTAGGAATCACCCTTTGTTGCAGGACACCTCCTCTTTTCTCAGGGGCCCCCAATTCACTTCAACACATCCCCAACATGTGGCTCCACATCTGCTGCATCTGCAGCAGCTCCATCAGCCACACTGGGGATGTCCTCTATGAGGCTGTGTTTATTTATTTCAGAAAAATAAACCTTGGGCAGGTTGGACACAATCCATGAGGGCTGCCACTGGCACCTAGCAGAAATCAAAATTGAAATTGGTGTGCATGTACATTAAATACCATCAGTTCTGGAGCAGATCCCAAGCACTGTTAAGCTTTGGCTGGCAATGACTCTCGTTTCTGTGAATGGTTTCTCTTCTTTGATAACTAAAAGACATGGGTATATATATAAATATAGATTTATTATGCACATTCATGTATCTGGCACACATGCATATACTAATATCTCTTTATTAGTCTGCAGAGTCCTCAGAGTCGTATTTTATTTTATAAAAATAAATCAGAGACTGGTATGTGAGTTCCCTCTGGTGACCGAGCGATGTTACAGCAACACCTGGAAGTACACACACAAAATGTGTGTTTACAAAAACAGACCTTTAGGAAGCTAAGAAACAATTCAAATTGTAGAGAACCCATCAGTTTTGCATTTTTTTTTTACCAGCCATTGGTCTAATATATATATATATACATATAAAATAATTACACCATCTGTGCATAATACAGAAAAGAATTAACAGGAATGTGTCTGTGAAGAAGACTATCAGAAAAATGAATCAAAAAGGAAGATGAGGTTGCTAAGGCTAAAATATTATTTTATCTATACAGGGATCCTAGGCCCCATGGATAAAATCCCTTTTACGGAGCTTTAATGGTGTTAGAATTTTCCTTCCTGGTGGAGGAACTGCAGTAAATTCACTTTTTCCTCCTGCCAAGCGGGTGAATAGATTTCCTCAAATCTGTGAAGAAAAAAACCCAGCACTTGGCAATGACAGAAAAAGGAGATATGGACATAAAGAGAGTGTGAATGATTGAAATGTAGCACTGAAGGGGAACTTGGAGCATTGTTGAATCCCTTCCTCTGATCTGAAGCAGGGTGCTGTATGTCCAGACCATCCTTGCCCAAAATTTTGCTTGCCTGTTCTGAAATCTTCCAAAGAGGGTTCTGGAGGCTCCACAGGCAGCCTTTCCAAGACACAACTCAGCTACAAAACTCCAAAGCTTTTTCCAGTATTGAAGTTCAAAATGTTTGCTCCTACTTCAGGTGCTAACTTGTTATCAGGTATCTCTATTACCAGCTATTTTTCTGATCAAATCAAATCAAATCTTCAGCTGCCTACTTTAGACAGCCTGACCCCTCCAAGGCTTGTGTTTTCTCAGTGTGGAGGGCACTACTTGTTAAAGCAAGAAAGCAAACCCAAAAGTATCACAGATGGCATCTTTTTGTGTGCTCAACTCCAAGACATTTCTCAGAACCTGAGTGGATATGACCATTTCAGAGGATTTCATTACCCAGGTCAGCCCCACTGTGATCCACACATCAACACCAGTAAAGAGAAGCTGGATTAGCTGGCGAGTTATTTTTAACTCTGCTCAGATAATATTGAGTCAGAGGATCAAATAACCTGTATTTTAGGGATTAGTGGGCAGAGTTCCCTATCGAAAGTGTCAGGGCACTAAGACATTAATAACCTAATAGGCATTAACAGCCCTGAGCAGCCCTGGACCTCACCCCCACCCCGGCCCCAGGGCCCCAGGTGCCCGTGTAAGCTCAGCCCTGGTCTGGCAATCCCTCCATGAGCAAAGCAGGAGCTGTGCTGGACTGCAGCCACCACCACCCCTGAGCCTGGCCTGGCCTCACCTGGGACCTGCCTCATCCCCAGGGAGCTGCCCCGTGCCCTGGGCTCGGGGTTGAACCCAGCTGCCCACCCTGGGGCTGCCTGGCTGAGCTGGGTGCTGAGTAGAAATGTACATATTTAAATTGGAGATGTTGGCTCAACGGGGTTTGAGTAACGTGCCTACAGGAATACAGCATCTCCACACAGTTTATTTTCAAGTTATAAACTACTAATATAGTCTACTGGTGGCTTTTTCCACAGAAAGTACAAAGAGCACCTGTATTGGTAATTTTTCATATACTTGTTTGCAGTGGGCACTGTTACCTGTACCTATTAACAATTTTGTCTAAAATATACATGTCTAGCATAGATATAAAACAACTGTAATATACCTTCTTACAGAATCACAGAACTAAACAAAGGGATTGGATTGCAACATACTTGGAGTTACTTCCTTTAGTGATTCATGCTTATTTCTGGAGAGACAGCATTAGACTGTTTTTTCACCTTTAAAAGCTCATCTCATAAAGATTTGTCCATTTAAACTCCATGTTTTGACTCACTCTTATACAGGTCCAAACAGGATGTAAATAAGCCGTTGTTTCACCTTATTTTATTTCAGATTCGGTGTGGGCACTAGAAGCTTTCACCAAGGAATTTGGGTGATTTCTATTCCTAGGACAGGTTGTTTCCTGCTGCCTGCCCGTGCAGCAGCTGGTGTCTAACAGAGCAGCCCACGAGCCTCCAGCTCACATGACACACTAACCCACTTTCTGGGCACGAGGGTCATTCACTGCTCCAGCCTGCTCACTTGAGTTTAAATTGTTAAAGCTGCAGAGTTTGATCACAAAGTTTGAGTCTCTGGGGTTTAGTTTTAGATTGACAATTCAGCTTTTAAAATGAGAGGCTGCAACATTGGATGCCCCTGGCGTAACACATGGATACAAACGCAACACCAGATTGACCCTGGATATCCTTCAGCTTGGAAATGGTGGTGCCTGTGTGGAATTCCAGCCAAAGTCCAGCACCATGGCCTCCCCTGGGATGTTTCAGGAGTTCAGGACAGCAAACACACAACCAAGAGTATCCTCTGCTTCAAGGAAATTTTGATTTCCAGAAAGCTTTTTTATTCTAATAAACTCCTGGTTTTACTCAAAGTGTTTTTCTCGATTACTTCTTGAAAGTACAATGATAAAAAAAAAATTGAATATCACACTTGATCAAAGTACAGAAGGAGCATGTTACGAAACCTATGTGAAATATTATGCAAAATATTCCTGTAATCAGCATAAACACGAGAAATGAGCAATATATCTTTCTGTAAATCTGGTTCCAGGAGAGACAACCACGGGGGGGGAAGGCTAAGCCTGACTTTGAGTGGCTGGATGACGTGGGAGTGGCTGGATGACGTGGGCAGCAGTGGCTTGGATAAGCAGGGGCTGTTTCCAGCATCCTGGCCTGTATCAAGGCCAAGCTGGATGGGGCTCTGAGTGACGTGGTCCAGTGGAAGGTGTCCCTGTCCGTGGCAGGGGGTTGGAACAAGACGACCTTTAAGGTCCTTTCCAAGCCAAAGCATCCTGTGATTCCATGACCCAGTGCTGCAGTTTGCTTTCACCGCTGCATCTTGTGTGTGAGGGGAAGGATCTGGAGGCACGAGCAGCAGTTCTGTGCCAGGCACCTGGAAGATGAGTAGAAGACAGAATCACCTGTGTGTGTCTCATGTTTAAGCCTATTTCCTTCCAGTAGTGTCAAATCCACAATTGATTTTTCTTTTATTCATACACACCTGTAAGTATTTGAGCAATAATGAGCTATAAAATGCATAGAATCCTTCTATATTATTCTATACTTGCCCACTTTAAGTTAGGTATAAAATATGCCTCTGCTAGACTGGATCAAAACAGGAAACTCTTCTCTACAGAGATTAGCCTTTATGAATCCTTCTAAAGTACATCTGAACCTGCTCCTCCACAGCAGCCCAAAGGTTATTGGCAATGCACCAAAGAAACCCATGACTGGAGGATTTAGACACTAGCTGCAAATCTGCATTTAATCTCTGTTTACAATCTATCCTCTATTACCATCTGCAGAGTGAAGCTCCCACGTTAAAGATGCTTTTTGTAGCAGTATTGACTGAAAAAAAATCAGTTTAAAACAATATCCTACGAAAAAAATGCTTGAAAAATATACCTGCAATTTAATCTCCTATTTCCTGTAAGCTCTGAATAAAGCAGTCGAGAACCACATAGGTAAGAGTGATTTTGGTAGGTTTTCTAAATTATATTTATTTAAAGTGTGCAGTGTATTTTGTCTGTCTTTCTGAGGAAATTGTGCACTTTGAGGATGTCATGGTCACTGTGTGATAAATATTCCTTCCATTAGCCCTTCAACATGCTAATTTTCCACTTTTTTTTCAGATGGGTGTGGAGAAACTGCATTTTGACATCACACAAACACTCAGTTGCATTTTATCAGCTTTGGTTTTATGTAGGGCAGATGTAATCTACCTCGGAAACGCTGCTCATGTTTAGCATTACCTCTTGATAAAAAGACGCCATAAAGGCTTGTTGTTGGTTAATAATTGCTGTATATCAGAGCCAGGAAATCCGTGGCTGCAAGTGTTTTGTAGCAGCTGGCAATAAAAACTCCAGTGTTCAGACATAACCAGAATAATAACAAAGTGATGAGCTGTTGTGCAGTGAGTCTGCACAGATAAAATCTGCAAGCTTTTTTTAAAATTACGCTTTTGGTGGCAAATTAAAAGATTACAGTTTTGGCATCTGCGGTTTGGGACACGATGCAGCGCTCAGCCCTCTCTCCTTGGCGGGGTGCCTTGGGGAGGATGCACACAGCAAGCAGGGAAAGCCTCGCTGTTCAGAATTTTTGGCCAACAGACAGCTAAAAATCAGTAACAGCTGGGTGCACCCCATCTTCTTTTGAGGTGTCAGCTGGGGGCTGAGCAGTGTGGGTTGGCTGGGGCTGCCCTTGAGGGGGGCAGGAATGCAAGGGCACCGAGAGGATGCTGCTCCTGCATCAGTCCCGAGCCTCCTGCCTGAAAGGACAGGGCTCCTCCAGTGCAGGGCCACTGAGCCGCTTCCCAGAGGCCTTTCTCGTCCTCAGCACCACAAGAACGGGGACCTGTTAGAGCAGGCCCAGAGGAGGCCATGAGGATGCTCAGAGGGCTGGAGACACGCTAAGGGTGTGCAGCCTGAAGAAGGCTCCGGGGAGACTTCAGATCCCTTCCAGGGGAGCAAGGGCAGGGCAGATCCCGTCCCTGAGTGCCGGGGGGTTCCGAGCAGCCCCACATCCCCCACCACGCCCCATTTCATCCGCGGCCCGGCGCGAAATGGCGGCCCCGTCACGTGCGGCCGCCCCGGGGCCCTCCCGGCGCCTGCGCTCGCCCGGCGGGGCCGCGGCTGCGGCTCCTCCCTCGGGCCGCGGACACACCGGGGCGGCGGCGGCGGAGCCTCAGCGCGGTCCTGCCTCTGCTCTGCCCCTGCTCTGCGCTGGACTCTGTCACGGAGCCGCGCCGAGGCGGCGGTGAGCGGGGGGACCCGGTGCGGGGGGGAGCGGCCGCGGGGGATGGCCTGGGCTGCGGGACCCGCACAGGGACAGACGGACCCGCACAGGGACAGACGGACCCGCACAGGGACAGACAGACAGACAGACAACACCCTCCGCGCCTGGAGTCTCCATTCCCCCCTCACACCGAGCTCCGAGGGCTCGGCGCGCTGCGTTTGTGCCATCCCCGGGAGCTGGGGGGGGTGCACCCGGCAGTCGATTTTATAACGTCAGGAGCTTTTGAAAAGGCACGTTTCTGGAGAAATAACAATATTTATTTATTTATTTATTTATTTATTTATTTATTTATTTATTTATTTATTTATTTTCCCCGCGGTGCGCGGGGGGGAACCCTCGAGAGAGAGAGCTTCTCCGTGCCCCTGGGTAGAACGAGGGGTCCCGGCTGTCGGGCTCGGTCTAAAGGCTCGTTCCCTTCTAAAAATCATGCCTCGGTTGAGCACCGGTAATCGAAAATTTTCACCGCGGAAAGCGCAGTGCGTTTGTGTTAAGTTAAAACTAAAACGCGGCTTATTTTTAGGTCTCTTGAGGATGTGTCATAAACGTGCTAAAAAGATGCGACAAATCCCTGGAGAGGGAGGCTCAGAGGCGCAGTTTTGGGAAAAACGAGGACTGATGAAAATAAAAGAATAATTCTCTTTCGGAAGCAATAATGCCACCCAGTAGAAGTCTGCTGGTGTCCTAGATGAAGAAAAAGCTTAATCTTGGGGCTCATCGTTCGGAAGGACGAGACCTTCTGAGATTTAAGCTTAAAATGTGGGGTTTACCTGCTTTTTGGAACGTGGTGGTAGCAGCTTTCCAGGGCTGCCTGCCCTGTGTGCTGTGTGCGCTGCTCCTGTTCCCCAGACGGACCGAATTCTGAATTCCGAATTCCTCAGCGTGGCCTCAGTGCTGTCCCTGGACCGGGAATTGCTTAAAGACGCCGCGATTAATGGGACCGGTCTTTCAGCATGTTAAAAGGCACCTCCGTAAACATTCATTTCCATGGGTTAGAAAGTTAAAGCTTAATTACCAAGATGCCTGCTTTATCCCAAAGGATTTCCCAGCTTGGCTGTTTGAAAGGGTTTTTATGTCTCAGGAATCGCATTTGGTTTTGGTTGTGTTACTTCAGTGTTTGTTTGTTTGTTTGTTTTTTTACTGTCTCTACTAGAAACCTGGTTTTATGGTGTTTTATTAAGTCCTGCTATTGAGAAACGAAAGGGAAATCAAGAAGTAGGAGGAAGCAGTTATTTCTTTGCGGCTTGAATCTGTGATGTGTTGAGTTATAGTAGTAAAACCTCTTTTTTTTTTTGAGCTGATACTGTAGCATGGGAAGAGGTGAACAGCTGCTTGCTTAACAGAGGCACTGCAGACCAATTCTCACATCCCCCCTGCCGCGGGAGAGGTTTTTAATCGGCTTCATTTTAGCAGAAGTTTGTAGTTCTATTACCAGGAGAAGTTGCAGAGTTATTTAACCTGATTTTTTTTTTTCTGAATCCCTGTTGTTGTTTGTGGATTTGAGGTGGTTTGAGTAGGATAAGGTGTGGCTGTGCAAAATACCCGATCACAGGACATGGAGGTGAAAGAGCTTGTAGAGGAAGAGAGCTGGATGGATAAAATCATTGATACTTTGCTTTACACTCATGAGGATGTGAACAGATTTGATGAACCTCATCAGTCATTGAAGTGTTTCATTTCAGTGACAGTGTTGCTGCTGTTTATCTTCGATAATAGTTTGGGTAACAAGCTTAGATAACAATTCACTGTCATTTGCATAACAAGCTTGTATTTGATTGCATCTCTGATAACTAGGGCTTTTTTTATTAAAAAAATTGCTGCTTACATAAATTAACATGATTTGAGGTGCATTGGATGGTTCTTGTGGCCTGGGACACTCAGATGTAAATTAGATGTACACCTGATTATATATTTTTTCTTATTTTTGCTAACAAGAATTTTTCAGTAACTTTTTTTTAATGCATCTGAAATTGCTACTTTCTATCTGCTATGTGAAAGTATGAACTTCCTTCTCTACTGAGGGTTTTACCACACGTCTCTGCAAGAAAAGCTCCCTTCCTCAGGGGGTAGTCTGTGGTTATTCAGCTGTTACAGGTAACCAGTCCAACACTAGTGACATTCAGAAGCCTGCTGGGCATTGTGGGCAGTCTTTATTGACTATCTGTATTTGATACATTTATTACTATAAATGGATATCACAGTCCTTTTCTTAATTTTCAGGTGTGACTTTACTATTAATAATCACTTTTGCTTGCAGCCACACTGAGAAGTGTTGGGAAGTTTAGGACAGGTGGAAGTTTAGGACATTCACTCCTGTGATAGGTGCATAAAGTTTATCACAACAAAGATTTCAGTTATTTGGGGTGTCTTTATAAAAGGAAGCTTAGTGATACGTTTGAGGGTAAAGCTGTGAACAATTGCTTATGCTGGAAGACAGTGAGACACAAACTTGTTTGTAATGTAATATTGAAATAGCGCAGAGGGACCTGGGGGGGTTTTAACGTGAACCCCTTGGTGTGGTGCCGTGGGATCCTCCTTCCCAGATGGCTCGGGTGTTCTGGGAGCTCGTAAACAGGGAGGAGGCTGCGGTGGGTGGTGGTTGTTGCTGCTTCTGCCATGTGACTGCACCCAGGGCCAGGGCAGGTGCTGAGGGAAGGCTGCGGCACGTTTGGTGGTAGCAGCCTGTGCCGTGTGGCCTCTGTGTGCTCCTCATCTCTCACAGTTCCCCAGGCCAAAGGGAAAAACATCACTGTTTTTTGGGTTTTTTTTTTTGTTTTTTTTTTTTTCTTTTAATATTATATTTTTCATTACTCCGAGATTACATCAGTACTTACAGCGTCGTTTACCAGACTTCCCCACTAGTGGTGATGATAATGTAAATACTGGAGAACTTACTGTTTGCATTGTGCCGTTGGCCAGTGCAATGTAAATGCTGTTGCAACACTTGTTTCCCATCAGTTTTGTGCTTAATCTGACCTCACGTTTCTCTCAGTGCCAGTATTTGCAGTGTGGGATGAGCTGCCTTGTGTTCAGATGGTGCCCTTGAGCTCCTTGAATAAAACAAGAAAATATAGAAATTGATGCCAATGTATTTTCCTATAATTTTTGCATTGTATGTAGCATGAGGTTTATTTTTCTCAAAACTAATAAAGGTTTTTGTGGTGTTTTACCTGGACAGGAGGGGAAAGCAGACAGATGCATGTGAGTGCCCCATGGCTGCAGCTGCCTCAGTTCATTCACTTACTGCCAAGTGTGACCTGGAAGCATTCTTTAGGTAAGGAAATTGCTTCAAAATATGTGGTTTGTAAACTTAATACGTTTCTGTGTTGGGTCTTTAAATTGCATCTCAGTGTTTTGCACTCTGAATCATAATGTTATTTATGTACTCTGTTTATATGTGTCATAAAGCTATCTTCTATTTATTAAACGCTGACAGTACTTGTGAAAATGAGTTGTGTGTGCTGTACAGACTGTGCTCCCCTCACAGGAGAGAGAACACGTGGCACTTGTGGACTGTGCAGGGCAAGGCCACCGTAAATGACAGATTTCTTCAGGTGCCACCCACAAACGGAGTTGCTCCTGAATATCAACTTTCTCATTATAGACAAGCATGACTGTTCAGCTCTTAAATCTGCTGGTGTGTGAGCTGAGCAGCAGCATTCCTGGCACAGGCTGCAGTGCTTGAGTTGGATTTTGCAGAGGAGGTGGGGGCTGCTCCTCCTGTGTTCATAAATAACACATGTACTCCACCAGTGTTAAACTTCACAGCTGTAAAGCTGATTTTAACTGAGTAGTTTTCCATAAGGTGGTGAGATGATCTGGGAGAATCTAAAGCCTCGTGGCCCATCTTTTAAAGAAAAACAAAGGAGTTCAGCATTGGAAGGTTTCTAAAGATGTTATTACTGGTTGAACACAATACCTGGTAAACATCTTACATTTCTAAATCTTCTTTTAAAATCTGTCATAATTTAGTGAGGTGTGTGTTGCTGTTCCTGTAGCTTTCCATTAAAACATCTTCAGTAATGTAAAATGGGGAACTGATTGTGGAGGTTTTGGGTGTATTTTCTTATAGCAGACCAAGATACTGTTTCATAATAACATACAGGGCAGTTTTTTTTCATATTAGTGTATGGGAAGATATTCATATGCATTGGTACCTTTTTTCCAGAAACAGTTTAATTGGCCAAAGTATTTTTTTCACTGTCAAGATTATCATGATGCAGCAAACATGCTACTGGAGTAAGACTGAGTAGAGTTGAAAGCCAAGAGTCTTTACATTTCAAAGTATTAGAACTCATATCTTTAACTCTTCTGATTTGTGTGGGTTTGGTATACAGCCAGCTGAAAAAAATAAACACTTCTTACCCAGGTTTGTAATTTTATTAGGTATTATTCAAGAATCCAGAGTTGTATCTGTGTTGCATAAGAGTGCTCATGTGACTAAAACTGCAGTTCAAAACTAGATTTTTTGCCAGCAATTACACCTTCCCAGTAGTAGGGCTGTTTTTCAGACAGTGTTCAGTAAAACTAATTTGCTTGGCACTTGTTGTTGTTGCCTTGCAGAGCTGTGTATCCCTCTCATCTCTGCTCCAGAGTTGGTTTCAGTCCTTCCTAGGGGTTTCCCAGACACTGCAGAACAGTTTTAATTTGGTTGATGGCTTCACAGGTCGGTTCATCTTCTGGGACCCGTCCCTGCCTTCTGGTTAAGGACTCCATGCACACACACAGGATGACTCAACAGTGGGATGGATGTTCAGATACCAGAAAGGTGCTGGTAACTTGACAGGAACCTCCACATTCTTTGGGGTATGTGTGCCTGTAAACCTCTCAGTGAATAGTGCCTGGATTGTATCACGTGGAACTATAATTCAGTGAACTTCAGTTGTGTTTTCAAATAGATACTGTTTATAGTTTCAGTATTCAGAAGGAAATAATTCATATTTTCACAGTAAATACGGGGGCTTCATGTTTGGTAAAAAACTTTGATACATAACCAGTGGATCCTTTTTCTGGCTTTGCATCCCACAGCAGATAATAACGAACTCATTTTGGTAGATTTAAAGGACTGTAGTATAAAATATTAAACATAAAAGTTCTGGACACAACCAGTTTCTAAAGGATGTGGCAGCAAGAACAAGTTCTGGCCATGTTCCATCACCTCTTCATACATCTGCACTGGATGTGCTGCTTGTGGTCTGTAGCCTGACCTGTGGTTTAGAGCAATTCCCTTTCTGGTTGTTCTCAGATGCCAGAACTTTTTTGTGGGAGCCAAATCAGCACCAAAGTAAGTTTCAAATAAGATAGCAAAAATTTCCATTTTTATCAGAAATTTATCTTTAGCCAAGATGTTGCAGATCTGCATGAGAACAGCAGTAGCAAAGAGAAGCTTCTCAACCAACAGAATTTGTTAAATTTCATTTGGTATTGTGGACTTCAGTTGTAGCAAACAGCTAAATTTGTAGTTCCTTTCAAGGAGGGAGGAGGAAAAACAAACAACAGGTATTTAACTCAAAAGGTATTTAACCTTTGCTAAATTTAGCAAGGCTGTGAGCAACTGTAAGAGTTGTGCAATGCTTAATTACTACATCCACACTTAATGCCTTGGAATGCCCATTCATTGTGTGGCTTAAAGCACTCAAAAGTCATAAAACATGGTTGTGTGCATGATAATTTGATGGTCTAGTAGCAAAATGTTTATTCATGCTGAGACTGCATCTCCATTCCATTAGTAACACTGTTAATGTAAGCCACGTGTCTATTCAGGGAAGGAAACCTGTTCTTTAATATCCTTTAAGGAGTGTCTGTAGCTTATCTTCATATATTGCTGATTCCAGTCATTAATGGAGCTTTGAATAGACTGAGTGAAGATTTATAACAACTGCTAAAATAAATTTCTTGGTGGTTGAGATAATTTGTCAGGAGGTTAAACAGTAGTGGAGCTGGTCATGTGAACAGCTCGTAATTAATTGGGTAGGTTGTTCTTTCCCACTTCCCAAAGAATGCACATGCTTTCTTTTCATGAAAATCAGGGTTCTGTGTCAGACATCAGCCAGGCAGGTCAGGTTTTATAAGCTAGGGAAAATGCCAGGGAAGTTTTTGGCAGCTGTTTCTGTAATACTGGGGACTGGGAGGGAGTGGGGTTTTTTTTCCCCTCATAATGAGGATAGTGTGGAAAATTTTCAGTCCAGAAAAAGCATGCTGTGAGGGTTTCCATGGAGGTTTGTTCAGGAAAAAACTAGGTAGTGTGCTCTGTTTGTTCTTGAAAAATGCATTGGAAAATACTTCAGACTGGTTGGGATGGTTGGGAAGAGAGAAGGTCTGGCTGAACATCTGATTAGTGGGACATTTGAGGAGGGGCCTCAGCCTGCTGTGAAATGAAGTGGCATTTGAAACAAAGATTGTTGCTGAGAATTGAGTGAATCACAGAGTCAGTCCAGAATGTCTCGGGGAGGCTGCACTGCTTCAGCCTGGGAGAGCAGAGCTTGTCCTTAGGCTGCTCTTCCCTGAGCTCTGGCTCGTGTGGCAGTTGTCCCTCAGTGAAGCAGATCCATGCAGTTTGCTGAATTCCAAGGTCACTGTCCTTTCTCCTGCTGAAAACCAGCATGTGGACCTCACTTACTTTGCCCTGTTTGATAAGTGGCCTCTGAAGTTTTTTGTTGTTAGTTCTGCAAATATTTTTTTCCCTGCCTGGCATGATTTAAAAGAAAAAAAAAAAAAAAGGCGAAGGGAAGGCGGGCAAAACTTTTCAATCTGACTCTGACACACCTGTTCCAGGTTTATCTGTTTAAATAGAGTTAATGAATTAGGTTCTGTAGTTGATAAACTCTTTAGAAATCATTAGTAGATTCCATGGTTTGACTGCTGAGTTTAAATTTAAACGGAAACATTTTTTCCCCGCTAAATTGAATTGCTGTTATACTTCTTTTTCCCTACAAAATGCTTTATGTACTGTGAAGTACTAACAGATGAAACTACACTTGGTGAATTAACAAACCCCAGGTTCTCCAGATTCAAATCAAGTTGTACAAAGTAAAAGGTACTGAGAGAGAAGGTCCTTGCCAACATCTGTGCACTGGATATGGACGTAAGGCCATGCTTCTTTTCAAGAGTAACGTGCTATATTTAAACTTTATTACTTTGTTATCTCTTCCTGTGTGTCCACTGCCCTGTCTCCCTTCCCCCCCTAATCTCCTGTGTTTTTGTAGAGACCTGCTGAGCGTGAGCCCTTCCAGGAAGCTGAGGTTGGAACCCGTCGGATCGGTGCAGCCCCTGCAGCTTCCACGATGAAGAGAGCTGGGCAGAGACTTGTGGTTGCAGCTGAAGCTCCTCACACCTCACAGCCAAGCAAAAAACAGAAGACTGGTTTACATGGCTCAGTGTTTGGTGACTCTGCCCTGTGCACCTCGATGGACTGGGGCAGCCTCCCCCACCACGTGATCCTGCGTGTTTTCCAGTTCCTGACTCTGGTGGATCGAGCCAGGGCGTCCTCTGTTTGCCGGAGGTGGAACGAGGTGTTTCACATCCCAGATCTCTGGAGGAGATTTGAATTTGAACTCAGCCAGCCAGCCACTTCTTACTTAAAGTCTACGCACCCAGATCTCATTCAGCAGATTATCAAGAGGCACGCTGACCATCTGCAGTACGTCAGCTTCAAGGTAAGCCGTGAGCTGTGGCTGCCGTGTCACGTTCCTGTGTGCAGGGGATGCAGCTGCTCTGGGCCAGATGGATTGAGGGTTGGACCTGGGAAGTCTTATGTTTAAAAACACAACTACTGCAGCAGTTTATTTCCATATGTGCAGGCAGCTTCCTTCAATTTTCCACACTCTAAAACCTCTACAAAGTAAAGAAAGAGCTGTTGTCGTGCAAAGCAGAGGAGGAAGGTGAGAGCAAACAGAGATTTGTCCAAGGTTACTCTTCAGGCTAATGAACTGAGAACCAGTTCGTTGTTTAAGATGCAAAGGTGTTGTCCATGCAGATAAAATGGATTAAATTTAGACTTTGTCGAGTCATTTTTGAGCTCCAAGAATTGGCATTAAAAAAAAATAGGTATCACTGCCTGTTGTAGCACCAGTAGTGTTACAGTACTGTAATAACATGAGGTTATTTGAAGAGAAGACTTAGATTTAAGGTCTCTGAGAAATGCTCAGCAGTCATACTCAGGAAAACTTTCTAGTAGTAACTTTCCTGTACTCTTTCTTGTCTTGAAAAATTCCAATTAATGCTGCACTTTGTCCCTGTGGTAATTGCAGGCTGTCCAGCTGACTGGGTGTGGAACTTGCAGCCTTGGGTATCCGTGGTGCTGTCTTCTAAGTAATACTGAAGGATGACTTCATTATTTTAAAATTGCTTTTATAGGTTGATAGCAGTACTGAGTCAGCAGAAGCAGCTTGTGACATCCTTTCTCAGCTGGTGAATTGTTCAATCAAGACACTGGGTTTGATCTCTACAGCAAAGCCAAGCTTCATGAATGTCTCTAAGGTAATGTTCTACAGACTGTAACCAGGTACTTTGGGCTCATCACTGTGTCCACTTATCCCTGTTTTATTACAGTGAAACAATAAATCAGAGTGGATGAGTTAATGACTGAGTGTTAAAGTTAACTTCTGTCATGTGCAGCAGCGTGCTTTTAAACCCAGATGCCCTGTGCTCATGTTCAGATAAGCCTTTCTTTGTTGCACAGGAAAGGGAATGACTGAGAGGTGATTATTTTTCTGCTTTCTGTGTGTGCAGAATGTGAGGTTAAGAAGCTGAAGTTCTGCCCATCTTTTCATAAGATGTTTTTTCCTTTCCTTCCATTTCTCCAAACAGGCTCATTTTGCTTCAGCACTGACAGTAGTTTTTGTAAACTCCAAGTCATTATCATCAATCAAGGTAGATGACACACCACTTGATGATCCTTCCCTGAAGGTTCTCGTTGCTAACAACAGCGACACTCTAAAACTGCTAAAAATGAGCAGCTGTCCTCATGTTTCACCTGCTGGTGAGTAGTGAATATTCGTGAAAAATGGAGTAGTAAAGTATCAAAACAACAAAGGGAACACACACACACACAAAATCCCTGATCCATGAATCAACTCCTGCTTGGTGAGATAAAGGAGATTAAAGCAGTTGTCAGTAATGGCTTTGCAAGGTGCTCTGAGAGTATACAAATTGCACAAGCTAGTGGTTAAGACTGGAAGTGTTTTCAGTTTCTGTAGTGCCCTCGTGTGTCCAGATCTGGACCTGAACCCACTGGTTGGTGAAGGGCTCACTGCCTTCAGAATACTCCCTTGCTAGAAGGTTCAGAGGGCTTTTGAGTGCCACTTGCCTTTCTCCTGAAATCTTAATGCTAGGGAAAGGGAATCTATTTCCTGTATTCTTTCCTGGAGTCCACAAAAGGTGACTTAATCTGTGTCCTTTGTATTCCAGCAGATGAAGAGCAGTTACTTTGTTTATGTCTTAATTCATGGATGACTCTGTTTTAACGGGTAAACAAGGTTGCTGGTGGTGATTTAAATAGTGTAGGTGAAAGCTGAAGGAAGAAAGGAACAGTGTCAACTTCAGCTGAATCAGTTGCTGCTTCAGAGCTGACAAAATTCTGCATAGGGAAGGGCAAAGAGGGAGATGTGCAGATCCAATAGGAGTGTGACTAGTTAGACTTAGGTCTTTTACTGCTAAATGTTAATGGCCAAAAGCCTGTAAAATGTGGATATCTAGAACTTGGATATTTCAGGGGGTTTGGATATAGGCATGAAAACTGAAACCAATAGAATTAGAACTTGCTCGAGCTTTACAGCAAACAACTGTGCTTATATTTGCTTTTCATTTCACAGAGCAATTTTTCTTGTTCCTCAGGCATTCTTTGTGTTGCTGATCAGTGCCACGGACTGAAGGAGCTGGCTTTGAACTACTACATCCTCAGTGACGAGCTCCTGCTGGCTCTGTCGAGCGAGAAGCACGTCGACCTCGAGCACCTCCGCATCGACGTCGTGAGCGAGAACCCCGGGCAGGTCGAGTTCCACGCCATCAAGAAGCAGAGCTGGGACGCTCTCGTCAAGCACTCCCCCAAAGTCAACATCGTGATGTATTTCTTCCTGTACGAGGAGGAGTTTGACGTTTTCTTCCGGGAGGAGACGCCGGTGACCCACCTGTACTTCGGCCGCGCCGTCAGCAAGGCGCTGCTGGGCCGCGTCGGCGCCAACTGCCCGCGCCTCGTCGAGCTGGTCGTGTGCGCCAACGGGCTCCAGCCCCTGGACGATGAGCTCATCCAGATCGCCCAGCGCTGCAAGAACCTCACGGCCATGGGCCTGGGGGAGTGCGAGGTGACCTGCAGGGGCTTCCTGGAGTTCGTCAAGATGTGTGGGGGCAGGCTCACCCAGCTGTCCATCATGGAGGAGGTGCTGATCCCGGACAGCGATTACAGCCTGGATCGGCTCCACCTGGAAGTCTCCAAGCACCTGGGCAGGATGTGGTTTCCAGACATGATGCCGACGTGGTGAATTCTCTGTGCGTTCGTGGATGAGGTGGTGGGATCAGGGTGTTGCTTTCTATGCAAGTGAGGAATTTAAACAGGAAATGTGAAAACTTGCTTCCGGATCTGAGGTTTTCTGCCTTGAGAGCCTCTGGTGGACTTAACAGCAAAACACTCTAGAATATTAATTGTATATTGAAATAGGAAATAGATTAAAGTGTACTTACCAGTTCTGAAAGTATGTCTGTGGTTTACAGGTGCTGCAAACCTCAGTGAACTTGGGCTTCTCTGAGCTTCAGTTTAAATGTTCCATTCACTTTATAGTGGTTTTGGGGTTTTTTTTCATGTCTTTGTTTAATCTTTCTGATGTAGTCAGAAGAGGAATAGAGTAACTTTTTTCCTTTAGGAAATCTATCTTTATGGAAAGCTGTATACAACTTGGAGTACAGTATTATTTGTCATGATGTTTTATATAGCTTTTTTTATAAATATTCATGTTTTGATTGTAAAAGCTTGTACATTAAAATATCCTGGCCTGGGTTAATCAGCTGTAATCTAGTTTAAACTCATGGTATTATATTAAAATGTTAATAAGCTGAAACTGTAAAGTTTTTTTGTAAGCATTACATTGCACTTTAAATAATTCTGTCACAGAAGTGAAGCTGTTGAGAATGCATTGTACAGTATGTTGGTCTTGTCCTATGCATTGAAAGGGTGGGAAAGAGACTTTGTTAAAATTAACGAATGTAAAAGTTTGTAGCTGGATTGATTGCTGGAGCGAGTAATAAAGCACTTTGGAAACTGTGGGATATAAGGAATAGCTTTGGATTTGGGTTCAGGTCTTTGTGGTCGAAGGCTGATGTCTGAATGCTGTTCCATGCTTTCATTATTGGGAGATGAGAAGGATTTCATAAATGTGGCTGGTGAGAAGGAAGGAACAAATGGAATACAGTTGTCTTTGATCCCTGTCAATTGAAATCCAGGATTTAGAGCACTTAAATCACTTGTCATTGACAGGCCAGGATGGCCTGTAGTGATCTTGGCTGTGCTGTAAGCCCTGATTTCTAGAGAAAGGATTGCTGGAGATGATCCTGAAATATTTCATTCAGGACTGTTTAATACTTGTTGCTACTAATTGTTTTTTAAGAAAAAAGATTTTAATATATTTATTTTCTTAAAAGGGGAGAGGCACGATGCGTTGATGTAAATTAGAGTCTGTATTTTTGTGTTGACATTTTGCTCACTGGAAACTAAAACTCACTGTATATAAATTTTGCTGTAATCACTTTCACGCTGTACTTGTTCTGTCTTCCTGTTGATAATGAGAATTCTACATTAATTAGCTGGTGGTGATTGTCACTGTCATGTGATTTTTGATGCACTAATTTTTTTTTGAGCTTTTGCTCTGCTGGCTGATCTTAACAATTGAGGCCAGCTGGTACTTGAGGGGGGAAATCTGGCAGTCATGCACCTTCTCTGCCACATGAGGGGGTAGCTAGTTTGCATTTTAGCTGATTTTTCAGACTGTTTGAGAAAGCTTATAACTAATCAGTGCTAATTTCCCAATTCTCTCCAATGAAAACTCAAACCTTTTTCCCTTATGTGGGCCTCTGCTAGAGACACTGCTTGTGTACCCCTCAAAATAGTGAATCAGTGATAGCACAGACCTTTTCATGAGCAGAAAAAACAACTTTTGGATGCTGAGATGAATTTATTTAGAATTTACTGCATTTCCATTTCACTCTCTTTGCCCTTTCCCCCTTTCGAGGTTGCTGGTGGGGTCCGAGTGGTCGCAGTTCTCGATGTGGATGTGAGATGTGATGCCGGGAAATACTCTTTGCATTGGCAGCATTCTCCCAAGGACTTGCCCCTTGGAAATCGCACCGCTGTATCTTATGGGATGGATACAGAGTAGTTTTACACAGAACCCTGGTGAAAACGAGGAGGGACAACATCAGGTGACTGGTGAAGCATTTGTTCTTCTATGCTGTATTTCAGAAATATTAACAATTTCTGTCTTATCCTTTCCACTGAGATAGCAATAGTGAAAATACCACAAGAGCAAAGCCACTGTGGTCATAAAAAGTAAGTGGTGGTTGGAGTAAGTGGCTTGGTGGAAGAGGGGAGATGGAAGGCAGGGAAAAGGTGGGAATTCCTGCTTTAGTAAATGGAATGGCTCAGACACACTCTGGCATTGTAGCAGGAGCAAAGGCTCTGCAAGTAGGTGGATAGAAGAAAACAGTTACCTTACTTAGGTACTTGCTAGCTGCAAGGTAATACATCCTGTGTGGCCTCAAAGACATGAAATAAAGAGCAGCTGTTTACCTGAGCCTCGGATCTGGACTCCATCGTCGATGGCATTTCCGTTGTGGAAGAATTTGATGGGCCCGGAGAGCTGCCCGGAGAAGGGGGCGTACACGGTGGCTCCATCAGCACAGATCACATCCACTGCCCCGTGCTTCCCTTTGCCATTGCGCCTGCAGGCAAGGAGGGAATGAGAGACAACCCCGTGTTACAGAGAGAGATCAGGCAGCACGTGGTGATACTGGAGATGGGTTGTTAATGGAAATAATGTCAGGCTGGCTGAAGGATCAGTAAAGGATTTTTGGTGTAGGTGGTTTAATAGGGTGGGTGACCTGTTAGGGCTGGAGAAAAAAATCCCTTCTTCCAAGTCTTAAGTTTGGTTGTATGAAGGACGTCAAGTCCAACTTTCCCCTCAAGTCAGGACTGTTCCCAACACCAAGGCTTAGCTCCAAGCAGAGAGGCGTCATCAGCAATGTGAGCAGCCTAAAAGTTTCCTCCTGTCCAACCCAAACCCTCAAAGCTGTGATTCTTAAAGTAACTTAAACAGAGTTTAACTCTCATTTCAGTGGAGGGACAACAAAACCCCCCGTGGTACCTCGGAGCTCCGTAGTATCCGCAGCCGTACTTATCGCAGCCCCTGATCTCGTTGGTGGGATTCCCAGCACACACCGCAGCCCAGTGGCCACTGTTTTGTTGTGGCAGTGGTGGGACATCTGCACAGAAACACAGCACAACAGAGTTAGCTGGTTGATTGTTTTAAGCCTTGCGTGTTTGTAACTGCCGTGTTTCAATACACTTGGGTAAGAACGCTTTGGAATTCCATCCCCCACGTGCGGTCGGATTTTCCTCCACAAGATTTGTCATCTTTATAGGAAATGTGAATAGAATGTACAACTGAGCTGGATAGTAATATCTCATACAAGAAACACGCTTTAAAGACAGAAATTCAAAGAGAGAATCACAGGTCCTTGAGTGCAACTCTATTCCTATTCTGGGCTGGTTTTTGTTGTTGTTCGGGGTTTTTTACCGGGCGTAAGCAGGTGGGTGGGATCGGAGTGGTCGCAGTTCTCGACGTGGATATGGGAAATAATGCCAGGAAATACTCTCTGCATGGGCAGCATTCTCCCAAGCTGTTGCCCCCTGTGGATATGGCCGTGGTACCGGATGGGGTGAATGCAGACGAGCTTCACACAGTAATCTGGAGGAGACGGAAATGAGGTCAGGAAGCATCAGCTGCCTCTGCTCCTTGCGAAAGCAAGAAGCATTCCCTGCCAGCCTCTTACTGGAGACTGCAAGGGAGAAGCAGAAATGTCATCAAGGTACCAACAACTGTGAAATCAAAATTACTGGATTTGCTGTGGGAAGGACATAAAAAGAGAGTTGGAAAACAGGGACAGGAAAACATCCTCTCAGCAAAGCTGAGGTCGTATTTCCAATACATTATTTTTACTGCTTCCTTTTTTTAATTATTATTTGGGGTTGTTGTTTTCCTGCTACCTGTTTTTCAACTCCTTTCTTCCCTCCTCTCCGGGAAAAGCATAGGAAAGGACTACATCCTGCCGCTGCTGCCTTCCCAAATTTCAGCGTGCTACAGAGGGCGTGACACTCATCAGCACCGTGCTTGAACTGAAGAAACCTTACTCAAGGAAATGGAGTGATTATCTGTGGGCCCCTGCTGTTCATTACTTGCCTGATCCCCTGATTTGGACTCCATCATCGATGGCATTCCCGTTATGGAAGAAGCGGATGGGCCCGGAGAGCTGCCCGCTGAACGGCGCGTACACCGTCGCCCCGTCCTGGCAGATGACGTCCACACCCACATGGATGTGCTTTCCCTTGCCACTCTGCCTGGAAGCATAAATCCATCATTAAAGTCATCTGTCAGGGTTAATGTTACGTGTCGGTGTCAGATACACATCTCCCAGGGTTAATGTTGTGTATCCTTATCAGATACCTGAAGCTCGTCTAACGAAATTGCTGTACCTGCAATCAAATTAGAAAGCAGCTTTAGCCTTTTTAATTTTTTGTTTAATTGCAAGATGTTCACATTACTCTGGCCTTCTTTAAAGGGGGGGGTGAAATATCAAATGTAAGCTTATTTTTAATTTTCCCAAGTTCACAGGGTATTTCAAGGTGTTACAGTGAAGTACAAAATACATCTCTGCCCATGGGAAATGTAATCTTGTGTTTGGCATTTTCTCATTTAGAAGTTGGGAGGTGACATGATGAGGATGGGAACTTCTTATAGAGCCTGGGGAGAGGAGACAACAGGAAAATGCAGGAGAAGGCAGGAGGCATTCTACTTATAAAAGCATTTTTCAGGGAAATATGACTTGCTGTTTTATGAGGCCCCTCTTTAAATACAACAGATCTTCTCTCATTCTGACTGTCAGCTCTGTTTAACTTACTCTCTCCTGCCTGAGAATGTCATTTGGGAAAGCAGCAGTGAATCCCAGACTCCCAGTGCCCACCCTGTTACCTGTCAGCGCCGAAATTCCCGCAGCCGTATCTGTCGCAGCCCCGGATTTGGTTGGTGGGATTCCCGCTGCAGATCGGGGCCCAGTGTCTGTGCTGCTGTTGGGGTGGGTGTCCATCCAGCTGCTTGGCAAAAACTTCACGTGGAAAAGAGGAAAAACAGGGAAAATTCAACCTTGTTCTGTCCAGGGCAACACAGAGTGTTAAGGTGCAAAATAGGGTGTTTAAAGAGGAAGACCTGAACTCACAGGAGTTTGAATCCCAGAAACTGTAGGTAAAAGGATATTATACAACCTGATGTATTGATTTGATCCTTTTTTTCTTAAGGTCTTACTTTAAGCTATATATACTAAAAACAAAGATTTTAAAAGATAGTTTGGGAAAGAAATCAAACCAGTGGTGCCTCGTTGATGGTTGGACTCGATGATCTTAGAGGTCTTTTCCAGCCTTAACAATTCTGTGATTCTTCATGACACCTCTAATCACTTCAATATATGACTCTTAACACCCACCTTATATTTTAAATTAGTCATAACTGTGCAAATTACCATAATTCTTCATACAACCAGATTGAAAAAAATCACCATTATTTGCTTTGGAGTGAATTTCAGTAATTCATTAGTGTCTGCCTAAACCCAGTCAAGACAAACTGTCACCCAGCAGCCCCAACTCACCAGTGGACACCAAGCTGACCAGAGCCACCAGACTGAGAGCTGGCATTTTGGGGCTGTGTCACCCGTGTTCTTCGATCCAGTCAAAGGCGTTGCACAGAAAACACCCGGGCTATTTATGTGGTTTTGAACAAGTCTCTTGTCTTGGCCAATCAGTCTTGAGCAAAGTGTTACATCTCTGGGCTGGTGGTGTTGCCATACTCAGCCCTGGGGGGGTTGGGAAAGGCAGATAAAATAAAATAGCGGGGCTCTTGGCACACAGGAACAGAGGGAAACGGGCAATCCCACATTGCAGGAAACTCCGGTTGAACCGTCTCTTATAACACCTTTTCTTCCCCTTCCTGAAGTAAGGGCACACTTAGGCCAAAAATGGCATTGGGCATAGCAGGAGCATTCACTTAGGCTAAGAAATACAGATGCTTTTGCATGGAAACATGTCTTTTTGGTTTTTTTTCCTTGTTCAGCTGAAGTTGTCAATTATGTCACTTAAATCCATGAAGTCCTTTCACTGACACTCTAGTTTTTGGCAGGAAAATTCTTATTAAAACATCTTCAAGTTGCAAACCCAAAGTTCCATGGGCAACACTGAGGTGGAGTTCAGGAATTCTGGGTTTTAAGATGATTCATTTAATACCTGCTTGGTTTCAGCTATGGGCCTGTAAATCAGGCTCCTTAGTGGAGCCTGGTAATCAAACCCATCGGAAAATAAAGACTCTTGTGGGTGGTGCCTGCCCATTCCCAGCTGAGGGGGTCTCCAGTGGGATTTCTGCAATAATGATCTCAACCAGATGTTATTTCTGATTTATTCCTGACTGCCAGTTTGCACTAGCAGAGTTTTAAATGTCTCACTAGGTAACTTTTGCCTGAAGAAGACCTGAAAAACTAATTATTTTTATAGATTTCTGTGAACTCATATGCTCTGAATTTTACCAAGCAAGGAATTGCAGCCCTTCAACCCCCTCTATAAAGTCTTGGGAAGGAAAAGCTCAGTGTAAAGCCAGGCTGATGGGCACGAGAAGGGAGGTACAACCATGTCAAAGGTGCACAGACCCTGAAGAAACTTCCTTGGCTCCTGTTTTGCAGTCTGGCATTTGTAAAATGGCTCTAAGCTACCCATTTATTCTTTGCAATTTTTTTTTCCCCATCTCCTCTGTGTGCAGAGCTGACTCCAAATTGCTCATAGCTGTGTACATCTATTTTTTTTTTTCCCCCACTCTATAAGAGATCTCAACAGCCTTGTTCTTTGTGAAACACATCAAAATGCCCTTGCTACTGTGATGTAACTTGTGGGAAAGCACTGTTAAGACACCAGTTTTCAGTGTATGATAATGCAGTTGATAATGTCTCGGCGTGTCCCCCACCTCTCCAGGGTGAGCTGGAAGCTGCAGACCCTCCCCCTGGGGCAGGAGGAACCTCTGAACCAAAGCTGGTGGGACTCCTGTGTTGGGCAACGAGCTGTGAATGGACAGTTGGGAGGTGCAGTTGTGAAAGTCCCGGAGAGGCTGCTTGGCACAGGCCACCAGAAGGGTATGGAACAACCCCCTGGCATTGCAGGCCCGGGAGCTGCAGTTGCACCATTTCCTTCCCTGCAGAGGAATCAGGCTGAGCACATGGGAGCAGGGGGCTGAGCTGGGAACTGCTGGCTCCCTGTGCCAGGGCCTCCCCACCCTCACAGGGAAGAATTCCTCCCCAGTATCCCATCTAACCCTGCCCCTGGCAGTGGAAAGCCATTCCCCCTTGTCCTCTCACTGCAGTCCCTCTCCAACACTCTTGGAACCCCTTTAGGCACTGGAAGGGGCTTTCAGGTCTCCCCAGCCTTCTCTTCTCCAGGCTGAACATCTCCAACTCTCTCAGCCTCCAGAGCAGAGCTGCTCCAGCCCTCAGAGCATCTCCATGGCCTCCTCTGGACTTGCTCCAGCAGGTCCATGCCCTTCTTGTGTTGAGAGCCCCAACAGGCAGTGAAGGAATTAACCTGATGTGGGTGCTGAGCACTCCCCTCCCAATTGAGCTGTGACAGCAGGTTACTGAACACCCCTGAGAGCTGTTTCCCTGAAAAATGAATGACATTTTTGGAGCCAATCATTACAAAACGAAATGTGTTTCAAGAACCGAGTGCAGAAGAATTTGCTTGTGCCACCAGCAGCGCAGGCTTTTGGGGTGAAAATCCAGCTGGGCACAGTGTAATCCAAAGTGCACTGGCGAATAATTTCGGGTGCTGATCATTGAAATAAGGGGGATTTTGCCCCAGCAATTGACTAAGCCTCGAGTACAGGGCTGAGATTGCAGTTCTGATGGGATATCAGCAGGCTGCGCTGGCTGACCAGCCAAAAAGCGGGGCTGGGAACGTCATTTTAAGGAGATGCCAGGCTGTGGGAGACGAGAGTACCCTGCCTTTCCTCGTTGCTAAGTGTGAGCTGAAGGGGAAGCTGGAGTTGTGCTAGTGCACAGTTCTGAGTGGAGGCTCCGTCTCAAATTTACTTTATCATCAAACGTTCTTCCTAAGCCTGAGCTGGGCAGGTTCCCACAAGGAGGACTGAGGAGCACAAAATGTCTTTTTGCTGCCCATGTCCTGTCTCATGGGGAGGACAAAGCTTTGGTTGAATCCTCCAAAAGTCCTTCAAGGCTTGGGGAAATAGAGGGGCACAGTGTAGATGTAGGCACTCAGTCTGGCACCTTGTGATATGAACCTGTAAAATAAAAGGGAGAGAAGGAAAATAATCTCTTAAATATTTCCAAAACCATGTATTTTACCAGCCTTTTATTTCCCTCCCAGAGTCAGCTGCAAATTGCACTTTCCCTTCCTCTACACCCAGTTAGTTTTTAATAGACTGGAAAGATAAAGCTGGATTTACTCACACTGTTTGCCCCAACTGCTCTGTGGGTGACACCCCCAGATAAAACTGGAAGGGGTTTATGCAGGAGCATCCCACATCCCTGTGCTGCTGGAAAACCTGGGATTAAATAACACGCCCTGAAGAGGTTTGTGAAACCCACACCAGAAAAGTGCTGGGCTTTGTCACTGATGGGCAGGTGAAAATGGAACCTGTAGAGGAGCAAAGCTGGGGTGTTGCTGGAGGCTCAGAGCCCTGAGCAAGGTCAGCTCAGTCTTCATTATATTTGCATGGAGAGGTGGGGGCTTGATTGGCATCTTCCCTTTTCAAATATAAGCTGATAACCGGGTTAGAGCCTGGGATTTTAACCAAGTGAATCTTAGGTTGGAGTCTTTCTTTCCTGTGGGCAACAACTTTGTGACAAAAATTTTAAAAATTGGTCAAAGCTGGAGAACACTGGGCAATTTTACTGCAATACTTCTTCTTTCAGAGTAAAAAAAAAATGAAGGAAAAGTGGGCTTTTTTTCTCCAACAGATTTTCACAGCTCAATTCTATTGATTTGCTTTCAACACCTGGTCATATCTGCCCCCTCAGGTAGGGCTGAATATTTATATGGACATGCTGATTTTTCATTCACAGCAAAACTAAAGCTGTTCCTGGGGAAGGTGAATGGGACACAGCAGGTTAAGCACCTCTCACAAGTGCAGCAAATGCATTTCTGTAGCTTCTTAGAAGGAAAAAATCATGTCAAGACACACACAGCCCTCACTGAAGCAGCTTCCCTGCTTCTCCAGGGCTGGAGTTGCACTGGGAAATTCGTGAGCCTGCAGCACTTCCAGAGCACTTCAGCCCTGGACACTCCCAGTAGCACATTGGCAGCCTTGGCCCGAGAAACCCTGTCCTATTAACAAGAGCTTGTTGTCCCAGGAAAGTCTTCAGCTGATTTACTAATGGAAAGAAATGCCTCACTTGGACAGAGAGAAACCTGGGCGTGCCAAGGCAATCCTGAGGCAGGAGTCTGGAGAAAAGGAGTGACTTCATCACTGTTGTTTTATGGCTGTGCTGATGGGCCCCCGGGAAGATTTGGGTTTCAGCTTTGTACAGGTTTTTTTCTCCCCAGCTGCCTTAAAAAAAAAGCACAGCCCAGCCCAAATCCTGTGACAGCACCAAAGAAATTCGAAGCCGTTTGTAGTGAGGCAGCCCTTTCATAATGTGATTTTCCATGTTCTGGCACAAGTGAAATTCCTGGCTTATTGAGGAAATCTTGTGTTTGGCTGCAAGGAGAGCAGGGAAGTCCAAGAGGAGTGAACTGCAGAGGGGCTGCTGAGCTTGGGGGATCCACCCCCTCTGCCCCCCTCCATCCCCAGCTGCTTCAGCCTCATCCACCAGGGCATGATGTGCTTTAAAGCAGATTTTCCTGCTCATCAGGTGTCATACCTAGAGAGGGGAAAAATCCACTAGACAGGAAAATTTTGAAACACTATGTTTAGACAGAGCATGTAGGAGAAAAAATGGCAGCAGCTCCCTCTGTGTGATGCTTCTCTCGTGCCCAGGGCTCAGCCAAACCGAGGCAGATAAAATTGCATCAGCTCAAATTCGTTTTGTTAATTACCAATTTTATTAGAGACATCAAAAGGGAGAAAAGAGTAAGTGAAGTAATTTTGTGCATTTCCTCAGAAGCTCAGAAAATGAGCTTGTTTAATTCTGTTACTAATAAATACCCTGAGGGCCAAATACCCTCCGTTTCGAGTTGCACTCTGGGTTTGGAGCAGTGGAGGTGAACGTGCCATGGGGAGATGCAACAGGGGAATCCACCAGCTTCAAGAGCATCCTTCAAACACATCACCAAGGTCATCAGCCCGTGACATCTCTGATCCTCCTGTGACCCTCAGGAGAGCAGGCACCACCGCTGCCTTCTGCTCCTGTCCTCACTCAGGGGGGTCACCAACACACCTGACCATAAGAAGTGTGCACCAGCTCTTGTGTCACCCTGGGGAATTGAGGTCTAGGAGCTTTGTGGACATCTGGATTTCCAGGTTGCACGTGGCTTTCTCTGTGGTCTTGGAACAAACTTTTTCCTGGCTGCCATTGATGTGTGGGAGAGGGGAGGACGGGGAAGGTCAAGGTTCCTGGCACCCCTTTGGGACAATTTTTGGCTTTCCTTTGATTTTGCCAACTGAGGTGAGGAGCTTTTTACCTTGAGTGAATTATCTGCTGGCATTTTGCATGATACCCAGAGACAAAGAGCAGGGAGGTAAAGAGTGATGCATGAAGGGTCTGTGTGAGCTGGGCAAGAGCAGTGGGTGCTTTGCTCGCCTCCTCTGCACCCACCAGGCTGCATTTCATGGGGGTCCCTGAAAAGAGACAGAGGCAAGATGTCTGTGAGGGAAAGGCAACTCTCCTTAGCTGGGGCTGCAGAGCCTGGATAGCGTGTGTGTCTTGAAGGGGGGGAAAAAAAAATCACAAAAAAATACCCCAAAATCACCAACAACACCCCAAGCACTGCAGCTCTGGAGGCTTTGCAGGACACCCTGTGCTGTGGGAATTCCCACTGCTCTGTGTTTGGGGAAGGTGGGTGTCTTGTTTGCAAAGGGGTGAATAAGTAGCAAAACTGTGAACTCCTCATATTCAAGTAAGCACCACAGAGCAATCAAATTAAATGTAATTTGAGTAAGATTAAATTTAAAAGACAATGACATTAAATTCGGGCTCTAAAACTCATAAAACTCTCTAACAGCAGTTTCCAAAATTGTAACCATGCTGAGATCTAATAAAGTTTTCATTAAGGAGGAAGTGTTTGACTCAGCCTGTCACTTAGCAATGGGAGGGTTGTTTTCCCCTGTTATGGAAGGGATGCAAGTAGCTGTAACAGTTTTCTTTCTGTTTTACCAAGCACCAAGGCATGACTGACGTGGCTGGCAATGCTCTAAGGGCTGTGAATGCCCAACTTATGCAAAAAAAATGCTCTTTTCTCCAGCACCCACCCCTTTGACGTTGAGCTTTTGGTGACCCAGGTGTGCTGAAGCTCTGGGGTTTGCTGCACCAGCATAGCCACAACACATTAACCCAACACAAAAGATCCTTCTTGTTTTCTACCAGTTAGTGCAGCCTGATAGACCCCAACATGCTTAACAGACCCCCAGAGTCAGAGTGAAATCCCTGGGTCTGGGTGGATTGCAGCGAAGGAGAGAGGGCGGTTTGATTACCTAAACACCAGGTTTGGGAAACATCCCGCTTTTGCAAGACTCCAGTTTAAATTCTGACATGAATTTAAGGGAAGTAAGCCCTGGGTCATAGTACTGCAGATGCCTGTTATCAATGTCTTATTTTTCCTCTTCTTTTGTTCTTTTCTGATGGTGGCAAATGCCAAATGCAAAAGAGCCTTACGAGGAGATAACGAGCTGCAATCCCACGTGCCAGCACATTTTCCCTGAGTTGTGTTGTCCATGTTTCCTAGAGGCTGCAGAGCACGTAAAAGAGGGCCTGAATTAGAAAAAAAAAAATCTGCCTATGGGGATAACAACTTATTGCTTCTGTTAATTTTGCCTATAAAAATATAATAATTTGGATGAACCAGAGGGCACTGTGGTGTCCAAAGGCATCTATTCCATCTGCACTCCCCCTTCTCTGATAACACCTTGGATCCCCAAACAAATAGGAATAAGTTTAACATTGAAAAGTCTTCTTTAAATAATTTTTTTTTAAAGGAAATGTTGTTGTTGTTGTTAGCATATAATGGATTCCTGAAATGCAGCATCCAGTGTGGTGACTGCTACTCTTTTGTGTTCAGCAGATTTTCTTTCACCTTTTAAGAGGAGCTGTTGATGGATTTAAAAAAGCTGCAGACAGAAATGTGGGGCAGGTTTTGCTGATAAGCAGAGGCAGATGGCACCTCTCCTTCTCACCTTTGTGCTGGCAGAGCCCTGTCCTCACTAAAGCACAGCCTGTGTGGGGATGGCCTCTTGGCAGGTCTCTGAAAGGGAACCATATAATCATAAACCACTGTCTAGCCTGAAGTGCTGGAAGTGTTTAAGCTATCACGTTTCCATGGCTCAGTCAAGGGTATTTTTAGTGCTGGTGGAGAAAGTTGCTGACTCTGGGTCAAGCATTCCCTCCTGAAGTTTGTGGTCCTGATTCAGGGAAAATTAACTGTTTGTTTAAAGGTTTGTTATGGTGAAGCTTCTCTGCCATTCTCTGCCCAAGCCTTTCCATGGATTGGAGGCATGAAGGAAAACCACAACAGACACCACTTTGGTCAGCACCACTGGCTAAGGGCTCAGCCTGCTCTTCCATGCATGCCATGGAGGAGCAAACTTCCAGGGGACATCTGGGGAGGGTCGCTGGGGGGTGGAGAAGAGCTCTGTTGCATGCAGCCAAGCAGGGACTGGCTCGAGAGTTTGGCTCTGGCAGATTGGAGGTGGGTGCTGATGGTTTGACAGCACGTGGGAGGTGTCCAGTGCAGGGATGAGCTGTGAAGAGCCCGGAGATGGAGATGAATCGACACGTTTGGCATAATGGAGGGGGAGCCACGGAGAGAGGAGTGATGTGGTGGTGCTGACAAGCCAGAAGATGAGCCCAGGCTCCTCTGAGTGAGGAGACATTCTACCTCAAAACCACAAACACTGGAGCCAGAGAGGATTATTGAAGTCACCCAAATTCTAGGTTAATTAAAAATTAATCCTAGAGAAACCATCCTACTTAATTTTAACCTGCCAGTGGGTATCCAGCAGCAACTCTTTCTTCAGGGCAACCAACCTCAGAGCTGAGGACACGAGCAGGGTCTCCCCCGATGCATTTGAGGGGGCACAGGTGCTTTGTGACACCTTAAATGCCCCTTCAGTGCCATCAGTGCTGCTGAAAATGTTCAGGTTTGATAACTACACTGCACCATCAAGAGAGGGTTGGCAAATAACTCTTCCTTGTGCCATTAAACTCACTGTGCATTCCCTGTATTTTTATTACTTTTGTGCTGATAACTTTCCTGTATGGTTTCTCTCTGGAAACATTCCTTCCTGCTAAGAATTTCTTTCCACTGGTGCATGAGGATTAATTAAAACATCCCTAGGATTTGGTGCTTTGATGTAATGAGTGCTAGGGCATTTTTTTTTTTTCCTTTTGAGAAATAATCAAGTGTTCCTGCAGCTCTGATCAGAGACTCCTCCTTGGATGCACAGCTTTGGGTTAGTTGGTTGTGTTATGAAATGGGGGAGACCTGTGGCTCTGGAAAACCTCAGGGACTAATGGTTTGTTAGGGAAACCAGGAGTCCTGTGTCTCAGGCTGTGGTTATCCAGCTCTGGAGATGGATGATGCCTCTCAGCTTGGCTTGGTTGCTCCTCAGAAGTGTAGATCACATCCCACCAAGAGCTGTGAGATGTGTCCAGCTCACACAGGGCTGAGGATCCCCAGAACCTGCTGCAGTGGGGAGGATGCCCTGGGCTGTTTTAGCTGCCTGGTGGGTGCTCCTTGGGCAGCAAGGAGTGCTTGGCCCCTCTCCAGCATTTCTGACCCACACATACCCAGACCAGTGGCGTTGGAGCTCCCTCATTTGCCCCTGGGTGCTGCTGCAAGGCTGTGCCTGAGCTGCTCTGGATACCCAGGCTTAAAAAGATGTTTAATTTTAATTATTGCTGGAAGGAAAGTTGTCTGCTGCCCAATTTGCTTGTAGTCATGGCTGGTGCTGGATTTACCATTCCTGGTCCCCAGAGCACAATTTGCTCCACTGGTCATTTCTAACTTGGCTGAGAACTGCTTTGGGGCTTGTTGTGCTTTCATCTGTGCTGTACAATTGGGGAGTCACAGTCAGGAGAAATTAATTTCTCTTGTCCAGGATAACACACAGCAAGTGCAGCTTGTCTGAATTCTCAAGGGCTCCCCTGGGCAGGCTCCAGCAGAGGGTGCAGTGGCTTTTAGGAAAGGTTGTCTTCCTCCCTCACTTCTCTTTATTCTATTTTTTTAAGGGAAAAAGAAATTGCAGGGCCCTTCTGCTGCCTGAAGGCTCAAGTTGTTTAATGCCCATATCAAAACCAATCTCTACTTAATTTTAGGCAGAAGTATAGCAGTGTTATAGTTCATTCAACAAGCTCTCTGAGATCCAACTGTGAGACGCCTTTGTCAACAGGCAACAGATGGGAGGCTTATAAGTGTGCTTTTATGTTTGATTTTACATGTTTTTGGGAAGCCTTTATGCATTAATTGCGTTGGGGCTGTTCAAATTCCATGATAGTTTTTGGGCTGTGCCATTCCCAGTGTTTGCAGTGGGGGAAGGACACTGTTCCCCTGTGTTAGCAATTCTCTGTGTCACAGATGCCACAGGAGAGAGCATTGCCCAGTGGATCATTTGAACCTTTAGGCTCCTGCTTTCAGGAACCTGACACTCCAGTGATGAAACCCTCATTTTGGGGCACTGGTTATGATTCTTAACCAGTTGTGAGTGATTCCCCTGCCACCAAGGGTCAGCCAAACCACGCTGGAGAATTGCTGAGGGAGTCAAGCTTTGGTCAGAAAATTCTGGTTTGGTGCTTATTATTTAAAAAAAAATAAATAAAAAAGAAAGAACAACAGCTCTCCAAACACTGATCCTGTAAAGGGCCAGCAGGCATTTTACCCCTGGCCAGGCAGGACCAGCGTGGTGAGAGCTGGGCAGCCTCTCCACACGCTTGCCCGGGCTCGGTGCTGCCCCTGAGTGCCCGTGCCTGGGGAGAGAAGGGGCAGAGGAAAACTTCACCAGATTACAGAGCAGGGTTTGGTGCTGCAGGCTGAGCTGATCAAAGCCTTGACATTCTCACAGCAATGAGCTGCTGTGCCAAGTTCCCCCACTGGTGAGCACCAAGTCCCCCAGAAGGTCCCCGGCCCCTCCACAGCGGTGTGGGGGTTCCTTCATTTCGTGGTGCCAGTCCTGATTGACAGGAATTGGCATGGGGATAATGAGGAATGCTGCAGAAATGATCTGTGGGTTTGCAAAAATCTGCCCTCTGAACACCCAGCCTGCAAAGTGCCCATCTCCAGTGGGATGGGGTTTTTGTGGTCCCTTTAAGACCCGGAACGTTGCAACTCAGCGCAGCCTAATTGGATTCAGCCCCCTAATTCAGGTCTGTGTTCTCTCCATAATGAGTTCAGATCTTACAGAGATTATTGGTGGGACATCAGTGAGTGTGTTGTGAGCAATGCACCAAATTTATTCTTCTTGCAAGCCAAGGCCTCGACAATGCTGCTGGTGCACCCAGGCAGAGCCCCCCTCCCTGCCTGGCTGCTCCAACAGCTGTGTGCACTGATCTAATGAGGGCCCAAAAGTGATCTAATTCCTGCAGGAGCCACACTGGGCAATTCAGTGCCCACACTCAGACCTGCTGCTCCCTTTGAAATCTTAGGGCCATGCCAAGGACATCAGCCTAGGTATTGCCTGGGACCACGTGCTCTCCTGCTTATGGCCATTTGGTCCATCTATTTGCCTTGAGCTGCCTCTAGACATCACCAGATGTCTTGTTAATGTGTTTGAAAAGCCTCCTGTTTCTTTCAATTCCCTCATTTCAGTGTGGCATTTCTTTATGTTCATATGTGTCAATGTGATCCTTGTTTTTACACCAGGCTTGGAAGGTTCCCACTGACCCTGCTCGGGTGTGTTGGGCTCAGATGATTTGGCTGCAGGTAAGAGGCCCAAATCCAGCAGCTCTTTGACTCTGTTCTCCTGGTAGAAAGAGAAGATGAGCAACTCCCACTTCCTCCTTTCCTTCCTGATGAATGGTCTGAGGAATTGGGTGGACTTCCCAGATCTCCCAAAGAGGAAAGCAGCCAGGTGCTGGTCAGCGTTCCAGCTTCCCCACTGCTTGTGCTGTGAGTCAAAGCTGACACAGGTGAAGGGGCAACATGTTCATTTGTGAAGGCCATTTCTCAGTGGAAGGGCTGTGAGCCCCCATTTGCTCCTGAGGATGCCCTGGATTCAATAGCAGATGATCCCTGTGGGAGAGGGGCGTCAGGGCAGGTTGGGATGAATTGTCATGGAGGACAAGATCATTTCACCCATTTCTTAAATTAAATCATAGAATGGTTTATTTGGAAGGAACCCTAAAACTCATCTCGTTCCACCCCCTACCATGGGCAGGGACACCTTCCACTGGCCCAGGTTGCTCCAAGCCCCATCCAACCTGGCCTTGGACACTTCCAGGGATCCAGGGACAGCCACAGCTTCTCTGGGCAACCTGTGCCAGGGCCTGCCCACCCTCACAAAGGTGAATTTCTTCCTAACATCTAATTAACCCTGCCCTCTGTCAGTTGAAAGCCATTCCCTGTGCCTCCTGTGCCTCCTTGGTTCAGCTCCACTCTGGGGGGAGACACTCAGTGACTGTTTCAGTAAATGACTATGAGATGCCCATAGCAGTTTGAGCTTCCACGGTATTTCCCCTGGAAAAAGAGGAACCAGAACCAGTATGAATGCCCTTCAGAAACCTTCCTGTGACATTTCATACTGTCTAGAGTAAACTCAATCTGACTCAGACATGGGGGGAAGAGGAGGGGAGCTGCCAAGGCTCTTTGCAGTGAGCAGGAGGTGTGAGCTTGCCCCAGGCAAAGGCTGCCCACTGCTCTGCTCTGCTGATAAACAGTCCCCAAAAACCCTCAGCCAGCTCTGGCTGGTAATTAATAGGTGACTGATTAGTTGGAGTCCATAATGGGTGTTTCCATTAGGGTATTTAGTCCATCAGGGTGTTTCCCTGATGACCAAAGCAAGCTGAAGCCCTGGTGTGCAAGCTGAGCTGCATCCTGTGCTCTGCATCCCCTCAGGGAGCTAAGCCTTGCTCCCCCAGCTCCCTGTGCTTCCTGGCAAGAAGTTCCAATCCTAACCTGGCTGAGTGTATATATAAATATATATATACATATATATTCCTCAAAAACCATGAGGCAATATTTTCCTACTGAAAAGTTACTCCACCCCTCACTTCCAGGGAGCCTTCATTTTCATTCTCCTTGAAAAAAGTACATCTTATTTCAGCTCTGTCCTGGTCTCTTTGGTTTTTGTTTTTGTTTTTGTTTTTGTTTTTTGCATTTGCAGTTAATTTCCCCCTTCAAAGAAAAACAGCAAAGCCTTTGATTTACTAGATTGGCTAAATTCAATATCTTTCCCAGAAACAGTGGCTCGGTGTTTCCTAACAAGAAGTTCAAACGTTTGAATGATATAATTTCCTCACTTCTGACACTCTTCAAAAAAAAAATCAGCATACTGCCTCCAGTCTGGGCTCCTTCACATCCCCGTGGCATGCTCAGCATAAATTTCATCCACTTTAAACAATAGCTGTGTTTGCCACACGGTGTCCTAAAGCTGCAGGGTCTGATCCGTGATCGGAATAACACGCACAGTTGGATACCTACATTAAGTATGGATGATGAGATCACTTCCAGTAAAATCTTGAAATGCAGTAAATGTGAAAAACATCTGGTTGTTGTGCGTTTGATTTAAAGTTGGAAGCCTTGGACAAAGAGACTATACATTTATTAATGAGTTCTCTGCTTTATGGAAGGTTTCCGTGCAGTTTACTCGTTAAGACTTCAAAAGCAGGAAATTATACCCACCTCTTGATTGGAATTAGCTTATTAGACATCAAAAGAAGGAAAATATATGATCTCTTGGTGGAAATTAATTATTGCATTGGTTTTGTGGGGTTTGGTTTTTTTTTTGGTTTAAATCTGAATTTAACATTGTAATTTCCTCCTAAGAACCTTCCACTGATGCAATATGTCTGTGTTTGTTTATGTACATGTGTGCCAAAAAAAAAAAAATTAAAAAAATGGGGAGGAAAATATTTGGAATTCTGGGAGGTGGCCACTCTGAGCCATGCTGATGGCTTGGCTGGAGGTGCTGGTGCATTTACAAGAGCAGGGACTCGGGGGCTCCCACGGCACAGTCCCGAGGCCTTTGCCACGTGAGGTGGGTAAATGATGTCAGTTCTCCAGAGCAAGGAGAAGAAGGGATGGAGCACCACCTCTCCATCATTTCTCTCCTGGATTAGTTCTTGACATCCCCTTTGGGATGGCCCTTGGAAGGGCTCTCAAGGGCCTCAGCTGACCCAGTGTTCTGGGAGGTTGCATCTGTGTCCCCCCAGCAAAAATGTACGAAAAAGCTGTGGTAACCATGGAAATCCTGCTGTTTGGCAAATTGGAGAGAGGAAAATTCAACAAGGGTGGCCAAAGGGATGAATTAGAGCTGCCCCTTGGCAAACACAGCACAGAAACTAGTGGGGTTTGCTGGTTTTTTTTGTAAAAAAACCCATGTACACACATGATGTTCCTAATTTTTCACTCACTGCTGACTGTCCGCTCTGAGAAGTGGAAAATACTTGCAGAGGCACTGCAACTTCTGCCACGTTTCACTTGAGGTGCTGTCTCCCCTCACCCTGTGGCCTCTCCTTGCTCCCTGGGTGTCCTTCTGCATCCTCCATCTCGCAGGAAGGTGCCCTTGACACCCCCAAATCCACGTGCTCTGAGGATCCCCAGACTGGAAAAATCTAAGGCATTGTAAGATATTAATGTTCCTGAAATTGTTTTCTGCTATTATAGTCTTTCTGATGCTGCCTAAAGCTGCATTTGTTTCTGTACTTTATTTGCTGCTGCTGAGGATTTCGCTGCATTAATCCTTAGTTTCTTATAAATTTTTATATATCCACAGGGAGAATTATGGTTTTAGTCCCTATAACCCCTGCTGGAGAGAAACACGGCTGGCAAAGCGATACATCTCTGCAGCAGTCACTGTGTTGTCCTTAGAAATGTGGGCAGCCAACCAAGCAGAATTTAAGCAGTTTATTCAGAGAAAAAAAAAAAAAAAGTGATTTTTATTTTCCCTCAGGCTGTCTTTTGGGGATGCAGATACACAAATCCTTTGGCTTGGGCACAGTGGGGATAAATAGGACCAGTGGGGATAAACAGGACTAGTGTCCACTTGATGTGCAAAACTCCCTCAGGAGTTTTTGGAAACCTTTCTCTGCCCACTCATTTTTAACCCATTCTGTCCTGGCTGCTCATCTTTTGGGTGCAGCAGTGCTTCAAACCATGGTTGGGCTGCACCCCTGTGCATGGGCTGGGGAAGTGGCCGAGGAAAGCTGTCCCCTGGATGTGCAGACCATTCCAGATGACCAGTGACTGGAAAATATTCTTCTCATGGAGCCGTCTGTCTACAGCCTGACTCATCTGAAAGCTGGCTGAGGAGACAAGTCACCTCTGGTGTTTAAAAAACGAGGTTAGCCCCATGTATAAATATCCTCTTCCAGGAGCCCATTACTGCATCCTGCAGGCATGTTCTGCTGAGCCCACAGAGGGGGAGTTCCCAGGAAAGCACAACCAAGGCACGACAGAACATCTGCTCTGCGCTGTCACATGATTTATGGGAACATGCTGCAAACATATATATATATATTTATATATTTATATATGAAAGAATAATACCTTAGCACTGATCAAAAATCCCGTTTATTGCTCTAATGCCCACAAATGTACTCCTCACACTTCACAAATCACTCACTGTCCAAATTCCTGCCTGGCATATTTGCATAATAAAATAAGAAGAAAACAGCAACTCCATTGATTTTTCAAAACCAACTGCGTTTCATTTTTCTGTGTGAAAAGATCATGGAGGGATTTATAGATGATATTTCTTTATTCCTACAGTTACTCAAGACTAAGACTCTTAGTGGGAGTGTGGTTCAGCTTTGGACTGTATGGAATCATTTATCCTCATGTAATACAAATGAAGGTCTCTAATTATTTAAGAGCTTACAGGGTTTATAACATTAGCTCAAATGCCTCACATTAGGCTCTTCATTTGCTTTTTATTCTTAAAAAAAAAGGTGGTGGTCTTGGGAAGAAAGGGAAATGTGGTTTTTTTCCTAGATAAAGAGAAATCTGAGCTATGACTTGGCAGGAAATTTTCTTGAGGGCTTCCTTATGGACTAGATTTCACTATTTTTATGCATTTGAGTTTGCTTCCCCTCACCATGCCTTTCTTTTCTTTTTTTTTTCCCTTTAATTGGGACTTTTCTTCCTCCTTTTCTGCTTTTTACAGTCCAAACAGAACACGAAGCAACAGAACCAGGGACTAAAAATGTTAGTGCCAGACTTTTCCCAGTGGGCAGATGAAATAGTCAAAATTCTAAGAGTAAAAGAAACAAAAATCCTCAGTGAAGATGCCCAGGGGCCCGAGGCAGTGCTTGGGCTTGAGCTGGAGCTGCCCCCAGTGCGTGTGGATCCGTGAGCATCTCCTCTCCGTGGTGTTGCTGCCTCGTTAGTGCTGGGATTACTGGGGATTTACAGTCTGGTGAGCTCTTGGCAGGGAGCACAGGCTTGGCTGGGGCTTGCAGGTGACAATTTGATGGACTAGGTTCATTCCAGATGTTCCTAGCAAGCAGCAGCTGTGATGTTTTCCCCTCTCACCCCTCATGCTGACTGGGGGGGGGTGAGTTCATCCCCCCAGAGCTGCAGCCTCGGGTCCTCTCCACACCTTCTGTGGCAGCTGGGAATGCAGAGGAGCCCTGGACAGCAGTGAGGAGCCTTCTGTAGGTAACAGGGTGGGATGAATCACAGCCTGTGACTCTGTCAGACTCTGCAATATGGTTCTCATTTGCTGAACTAAGGCTTTTGTGGGACAATAGTGCACTGTGTGCTCTGCAGAAGGCCAGGGAGCTGAAGGATAGCAGGGAAGCCAGAGCAATGAGAAATAAATAGCCCATGGCAGGTATGGACCCTGCTGCCTTCCCTGATTTATGGTTTAAATTCAGTCACTTGAATGGCATTGGACTCACCCTCCTACTAAAATCAGCATTGCCCCACATCCTGCTTTGTTCCTTTAGAGCCTTCCAACCTTTAGGGAAGGCAAATATTTAATTACTCATCATTAAAAAATTAGAATTGGCAATTACTCAATGGAGCTGTTGATTAATCCACTAGCCAGGATCCATCAGGCTCTTCCTGCTACAATCCAAACCCTTTCCCAGAAGAAAGCTGGGCTGCAGGCAGGGTCTGAGCTCTTTGCTCTCCATCACTGTGGGAGGAAGATGAGGAGGAGGAGGGGCAGCCTGAGGGGACAGGAAGGAGCATCTGGGAGGCAGGAGGTGGCAGGTCTGGTGGTGCAGGCTTGGGATGCACAGGACTCCAAAGAAAGGAGCCATGCTGTTTTACTGGCACAGGGGATCCCAGTTTTTCAGGTTTCTGGGGTTTTGGTGAGATTTCCTTTATGTCAGTTTGCTCTAAGGAACAATCTCCACGGGAGGCATCTCCCCAGGGCACTGGGGAAGGGAACAGGGAACACTGGGACAGGGTGGGGGATGGAGATATGAACCCAGATCCCAGGTGGGGAGGGGAGGAGGAGAGCTCTGGGGCAGAAGTTTCTCTAAATTTCCTTGGGGAAAACATGAAGCACCCCAGTTCTGAGTGCCCAGCAAATGTGTGCTGATGTGCTGGGCAAGAGAGACAGGTCTTGTTTTGGAGAGAGCTAGAGGTCCTCTCCCAGGGCCAAGGATGTGATAGCAGTGGAGAAAACAGGAAATAAATCATCACTGGGAACTGTGTGAGAAGCAACGAGCTGAGTCAGCACTTGTGGGCTCCCTGTCTCACAGACACATCTTGTGGTGGTTTCATCTGGGGGAATCTGGAGAGCTGGTTCCAAGCAGTGCTGGCCATGGAGGACTCCCCATGGCTGACCTGAATCTGGGAAAGGTCCAGCCTCCAGCTGCTTTTCAAATGGGAGTGATGTCAGCAATCTCCTGCAAAACTGGTGGGTTTGACTCAAAATGAGGCTCTGATGTCTCTGAGGAGGAGTCTGGGTGTTCTTTGACATCACATGGTTGTGCTGTTTTGCAACCAAAGCTCTTTGCTCGGGGTTTTTGCTGAGCTGCTCTATTTTCTGCATCACTCATTTATGGTAAGTTGCTGGGAAGGTGATGCTGATGGAGAAGCTGCTTTGACAGCAGGCAGAGCATCCCCACCCACAGCAGCTCTGCAGCACAAAGTGGGGAGCAAGGGCTGACCTTCTGGTTTATCCAGCAAGTGTCTGCTGCTGGCTCTGGGGCTGCCCTCAGCAGCAGTGTCCAGAGGCATTTTCCAACCTTCCCTCCTGCTTTGGGTGTCCAGATCAGGCACCTTGTAGCTGGTCACTGGGGGTCCTGTTGAGCTCCAAGCCAGGCTGTGGGCTGGACCCTGCACAGGTCAGCACTGAACCCATAACCAAGCACTAAAGCTCCAGGAGTTGAACATTTCATCCTGTCAACCTGGGAGAGATTTGCCCAGATGACTTACATTAATTCTAATGGAAACTGTGTGTAGAAACCACAAGCCTAAATCAAGAAGATTATGTCGAAAGAGCAGACTTCATATTCGTAAATCCAAATGACAGACTCCAAGTGGGTTTTTGTGCTCACTGCAAAGAGCCCATCACTATTTTCAGCTCCTTAAAGCTGACACAATGCCCAGCCTTCATGGGGATCAAGTTTTGGAATGGTTTTTGTAAGTCAAAGGATAAAGGGAAGAAATCTCCCCAAGTAGGGTCATGTTAATAAGCAGCTGCACTAAAAAAGCAGCTCTCAGAGACTTCAGCACAAGTTTTGGCTTGGCATCTCCACTGCAGTCTCTGTGCCAAGGTGGGATGAGCTGCTGAATAACATCTCCTTGTGGTGGGGTGGTTGGGAGCATGGCAAAGGATGTTGCATCAGTCCAGCCCGCCTGCCCATCCCAGCATGGAGACCGGCACTTTCCATGGAAGAAACGGCCTTTCCTGGCCAACTGCACTTTTAAAATTCTGTCCATCAACTGAGATGAAAGGAGGGGAAAAAACAACCAACAGGAATCTCCACAATGGATGCTATTAATTTTCCTGAGGGTAATTTAGCTTGGCAAAGTAACCCCTGAGCTTGTGTGGGGATGGGGATGTCTAAGGCAAATCCAGCCCAGCAACAACAGACTGATCAAAATGCAACTGAAGAAGGGTGTGAAATTCAATGTATTGCAAGGGGTTGAGAAAACCAGGGAGTGTCTTTGGGCAAGCAGAAAGGAAAGGACCTGGCTGCCAGGCTTGGAATGAAATCCCATTGGATTGGAGGGCCTGGGAGAGCCCCTCGGCGCCCAGCTCCCAGTCAGCCACACAGGAACATCACCACAGGGCTCTGCTGGCTTAGGTGGATGAAACAGCCAGATGATTTCCCTCTTTCCTACCTTGAGCTGCTCCCAGACAGCCTTGCTTGTGTTCTCCAAAGCCATGCTGACCTCGGTGTCTGCTGGAGCTCATTCCTGGCTCCCCGGGGCTGGCAATGCCAACACACTGTCTAATGCCACCAAACTTTGGGAGAACCTCACAGCCTGGGGTTGTCAAACCCCACTGGCTGCACACAGATCCTAAAAAGCCCTGGTGCTGTGCCTTGTGCCTGGTGTTCCAGTGGCAGCTCTGGGGGAGGCGAGAGCGGCTCTCAACCCCAGTCTGGATGGGGACCTCCTCATGAGCCATCAGGTATCAGCCCTGTTTCTGGGAAAGGAAGAGAAAACCCTCCCTGCCAAACCTGCTTTAGGAGGGGGAAAGAAAAAGCTTTTCAGCCAGGAAACAGTAGCCATTGCTAATGAACAGGGAGCAACTTGTCATTAGGCTCTTGTCAATGACTGACATGTTTGTGGCTCCGGACATCTGGAAGGGATTTAGCAGAAAGGTCTGGTTCCTGTGACACTGCTAATCTGCCTGGCTGATGGATTCAAAGGGAATGAGGGAGAAGGAGAAAAGAAAACTGAAGATCCAAGGGCTGATTCTTGCCACATGTGAAATAAATAAAGGACCTGCTCAGGAAAGAGGGTAAACAACCCCATTCTGCAGCATCAACCACTTTCTCTTGCTGTTCCCTTCCCCTGTTATTTATTGGAGTTGAGCACAATGTGCTGAAAGCAAAACACCCTCAGACCTGCAGAGTGGTGGAGGCTCAGGGTCTGAGTGTTTGGGGCTCAGTGATGCTCAGAGGTGAGGAGCAGAGCTGGAACCAAACCCCAGGCCACCACCTGGTACGAGCTCTCACCCAGGGTTTGTGAGTGCAGCTGAGGGTCAGCCTGTGACCCTGCCTTTGGCCCAGCAACCTGGTCATCTGCTCTGACCCAAGCAGAGCCCATCAGCGACCTGAGACACACGTGGGAGTCCTCCCACTGCTGCAGACCTGGGGGGAAAGACACAGGAACCCAGAGGTTTTAACTGTTGGATTCATTTTGGTGTGACATAAGCAAGAAGAGTAATGGAAAAAAAAAACTGGCAGGGAAAGAGAGATTTCCCAAAGCCAAATCTGGTGGTTGGGGCTCCCCTGGTCTGAGGGAGGCCCAAGCTCCCCTCTTGGGAAGTGTTTGGCTGCAGGTAAATGAGCTGCTCTGGGTTAGTCATGAAACCACTCCATCTTACAGGAAACTCCACACCTAAAGGCTGGTTCAAAGGGACATGGTCTGCCTTTCCAACCTCCTTGGCTATCAGGTTCTTCTGGGAGTGACCCAAATTTCCTCTTATCCGAGGTTTGGGAAACCTTCCAGCTGAAAATGCAGCACACAAAGTATTGGTTTTGTCCTCTCCCTTGGTTCAGTCCTGCCCAAGATAACCTCATGGTGCTGCTATACATTGTGTACTGATGAGCAACATATTTGAAGTTGTTTCCCTCATCATGACACAATATTTGGATTATTACCCTAAGCATGGCATGCCTGAAATATGCCATTGGATGTCTCATGGTTTTGAGATGGTCTTTTTTTAGTACCATACAGGCTAAAATAAAAAGGGTCTGTCGGGGACCCATGAGCTCAGACCTTGGTAGGAATCACATACAATTCCTAATTTGGACAATTCCTGATCCAAACAGTCGCTGGCGGAAAATGGCCAGGGAATTCCCTGGTTCTGCAGTTTAAAGTGTAAATCACCAAAGGCCAGTAGAAACTAATGAGCAAACCAAAGATAACCAGCTAAAAAATTATTCCCAGCAGTAATCAGCTCAGAAGGCCTTTAAATGACCTTTAAAAAAAGTCTTATAATATTCTTTCTTTTTTTTTCTTTTTTTTTTTTGCTTTTGAAGAGAATTTTTGTTTAAAAGAGCTTTCAGGGAGTTGGACAATTGGGTTTTGACAAGTTCTGAAAACTCAAAGCAACAGGTGCCCGGAGTGAGTGCTGGAAATTTGACACTGGCAGCCCTGCTGTGCTCTGGAGCAAATCTTGGTGAGTGTTTGTGGGTGTGTGTTTGCACATCATGTCCCTAAACCCCTGCAGGTTGTTCCCAGCCAGCTCCAGGCAGAAGGAGAAGCTCACTCCATCTTCCACCTACCTGGCCTGGCCTCTAGAAAAAAAAAAAAAAAAGGAGAGTCTGGGATTCAACAACCATGACCTCATCCAGGGAGTTTCACGTTCCTGCAGGGATTAGGACCATATGACTGGAAAGCCTGTCTGATAAATGTTTGTTCCTGCTCATGGCTGAGGCATCTCCCCTGCAGCAGCTGGAGGAGGGGAGGTTTTCTCCCCTCTTCTCCCAGCTCCTGGTGTAAATCAGCCCATCCCTCTGCTACAATGAAAGAAGCAAATGTGCCCTGTTGCCAGCTTGGGAGTCAGAGAGCGACGAGGGAGGATAGTGCCAAACCATTGTGAAAAGCAGACCTAGAAGAATTAAAAACTAATAATGAAGAAATTAGTCGGTCCTGATTGTGTTACAACTGCCAGACTAATCCTGCTGGAACCCTCCCAGGCCAGAGCACCACTTACTCACTTTCTCAGCAGCTGGCAACTCTGTCTTTTTAAAAGTAGTGGTGGAAACTACTTTGGTTTTTAAGAAACTCTTTATTTGTAGTGAGGTTTTGCTTCGTTTGAATTCCAGATTTCCAGGCGCTTGGGGCTGATGGGAATACAAACTCCTATTGTACCACACCAAAAGAAATCACTTCTCTGGTTCTTCCTGTAAATGCCCAAAGCTGAGTTTCTGTTGACCCTGCTTGAGTGGGAAGCACCACCAAAACCAAGAGCTCAGTCTGCCTGAAGAAGAGGAACTGGATTTAGCCCAAGATATCTGGCTTTACAACGTGCTACGTCTCCCATAAAAACCCCGTGTCTCCAGTTCCTCCCTGCTCTGCCCGTGCCAAAGTCCTGGTGCATGTTCAGACATCCTATTGCCTGCACCTCTTGTAAAAAGCAATAACCCTACGTGCCTGTGAGCCTCAGAAATGTGTGTGTGCTTCCCAGGGTGAGACAGCGTGTGCCTGCTGCGAACACTGACCGAGACCTGCCCAAAACGCTGCTCCTCCTGTTTGATGGAAAATAAGCGACGTGGACCTGGCTGCTTGTGGAAGTGTTTTATCCAGGAACATGTGTCTGTACATTGAACTTGCATAAGGAAGGCAATTATTTTCCATTCCACCCTCCTACCACATTATTGCAACATTCGTTCTCAGCAGCGGCGAGGAAATGGATCCAAACCATTCCAGCTCTGCCTGGCCCTTTATCAAGGAGCCTCTGCGAGTGCTGGAGATTATTTTATTAAATCATTGCCTCCTAAAAACAATCACTAGCCTTGTCATGTTATCTACTCAGCTGTAACTAGAAAACCACTGCAACTAAGTTAAGCCATATGTCCCCCCCTAGAATCCCTCATGGTGGTAATGGACTCACAGTCCCCAGTGGAGAAGTGTGTGTTGTCTGGGTTTGGGGTTTCTAGGGGTCCATTAGGGAATGGGGTGAAGCTCTGCCTGGCAGACAGCAGAGAATGGGATGTCTCTGCCCGAGGGAGCAGAAGCAAAGGGTGAAATCCAGACATGAAGGAGGTGGTGAGCTATAAAATCACCCTCACTGTGCAGAGCCTCGAGGCTGAAGGAGAGGCTGAGAAGGTGTTTGCTGCTGATGGTGTGATGCTGGGCAGGAGAGCACCTTGTGGGGTTGTTTTGCTCTTGAACCTCCACGGTCCAGCCCTGTGGGGATCGGTGTGGGAGAGCTGGGGCAGGCAGAGCCTGTGCACAGGTCCCATCTCTCACTTCCCAGTGGAGTCCTGGCTCCTGCTGTGCCTCCAGGAATGGTCTTACTGATGGTGGAGCTGGTTCAGCTCACAGCTCCAGTCAGGAAGCTGGACCTGCCAGGAGGGTCCCACTGTGCTGGGGAAAAAGGAGCTGCTCGTGAGCACCGGGCTGAGGGAACCAGGAGAAGAGCAGGCACGTGGGAGAGGGAGGAGGATTCTTTTTGGAGGAAGTCAGCTGTAATGTCAAACTTTACCCAGCAGTAACTGGTCCAGGGGTGTGTAGGTGGATTCTAACACACATTCAGGTCATCTTGCCCATCTCCCTGTCCCAGGGCTGGCTCAGCACTGGTTCTTTCCCTCCCAGCAGATATCTCTCCCAGAGGGGAGGTTGCTCAGTTTTCTCCCTGCCAGCTGTGCAGTCCCTCCCTGGTGTCAGGTCTGTCTCACACAGAAGGAAGGGGGTTGCTGTGTTTCCTGGGTGGTGGCCTGACAGGAGACAGGACTGGGTGTGTTGTGAGATGTCCCTCTAGTGTCTTTGAAGTTTGCTCCCTCTTCATTTAAAAGGGAGAGTTTTCTTTATCAGGACCTGATTTTCCTAAAGTTTATTGCTGCTTGTTTGGTCCTCTGCCCTGTGTTTGATTTTCTATCTGCTTCACCTTGGCTTGAGGAGGCCACTGTGTGAAGAATGGAGTGACCAGGAAAAAACACCCAGAACTTCATAGAATCACAGATATTTAGGCTGGAAAAGGCCTCTAAAATCATGATTTCCACCCTTTCACCTGGCACTGCCAAGCCCACCACCAATCCATGTCCCTAAAGTGCCACAGTGCCACATTTACATGTTGTTTGAACATTTACATAACTTTGCAGAACTGGGATATCAGTGATGTGCAGATACTGCATGAAACAGATACCAATCATTTTTCCATTTCCATTACACAATCTGAAGCTCTCTCTCTTCTCTCAGATGCAGCACCTCTTCCTGCTGATGCAGGTGTGACTCAAGCAAGGCACTGCAGCCTTGAGAAACACTCTGCTCTTCTCCAAACAGTTTATTGACTTCCCGGCACTTAGTGATTCTAAATATTTTTAATACTCTCCTAACTGCAAGAGCCCACAGGGCTTGTATAAACCCTGGGGATTACTGCAGAAGTATGGATAATGTGTTGGAAAATGTACAGTCATGAATGTTCTGGCGCTTCCATGCTTTAATGTCTCTTTTTCTCTGCTTCAATAACACCACAAGAAATGCGTTTGGAGAGGCTTGTGCAGAGGCCACAGGACCAGTGGGCAGAGCCCACCTCGTCCTGCTGGGTGTGGGATATTAAAATGTGGAAATCTGAACTTGCTGTGCTGAGCTATTTTGAGGCTGGCCTCGAAGGCAGAGTCTTGTCCTGCTTTCAGGGAGCTGAACTTGCCCCAGAGTCCATGGGCCAACAGGAGCAGCCTCCTGGCCCTCCAGTTAGGAGATGGTCTACTGACATAATGCAGTCTGTGTGTCCTTTTGGCAGGCAGTGCTTTCTTCTGCCTGCTCTGTTTCACTCAAATTAATGAGTGCCTTGGGTTTTGTTGGGCTTTTTATTCCTTTTTTTTTAATTTTTTTTTATTTTATTTTTAAGGAAGTTCCAATATAACATAATAGACTAAACCAATTCAGATTTCAAAGCTTAGCATCCCAAAATAACAGTCAGTTGTAATTTGGCTCAGGATGCTCCAAGGTTTGCTCTCTTCCTGCATTACAACGTGGCCCAGAGCCAACCTCAGCAGATTACTGTGCTGACGCTGGGCGTCTATCAGACCTTTAAATCAGTTGAGAGGGGCCAGAAAAAACTTGCTTTTATCCATTTTAAGGTCTGTAGACTCTGCTCATCAAGTGGTTTGCTCTCCAGTGATGGCACAGACTTTTCCATGGCTCATGCAGCTATGCATGGAAATGAATACTCCCCAGAAAGATACGTCAGAGTAAGATTTCTGAGGGTTTTTCTGCCTCATTGCTGGCTTGCTGAAAACAAGAAGATAAATTGCAGGATAAGGAATAAAATGAGAGCTGGGAATGCCTGGTGGGAGCTGTTTTGTACCTCTCTTTTTTCTTTTTCATATATGGACGATATGACTCAGTGACACTGGATTATTCCCCGAGAGTTCGATTGCTACATCTTGTGACTTCCTGCCCTGTAATTTTACTGTATCATATATCTGCAGTACTGGGCAGGGGGAAGGAAGGGAAAATAGGAAACAGATGAGGGGATATCAGCTTGGCCCATAGCACCCCTTGTGAGATCCAGGGGTTTATTTTGTGTGTGTGCCTGTCAGCGTACGACAGAGCAGCAGCAACGGAGAGGAGCCCTTAAAAAAAGATTTATCTCAAAGTATCGAATGTGGGAAGATAATTACAAGCTTCTACGATGAAGTAAGAGAATTGGTTTGTTTATGTGAGAGAAGATAAAGCACATATTTCTCCCATCACAATGATATATTAAAAGGAAGCAGAATATTGTGTGTAATTGCCTTTTTGGCCAGCGCTCCCCGAGGCCCCTGAGGACAGGACGAGGGTGCCTTTCCCAGCTCAGGAGATAACTCAGGGCAGCAACCCTGCTTGAATGCTTGTGGGGAGGCACTTCAGCATCACTCACTGTAGATTAATTTCACCAGACCTAGCAAGACTTACAGTGATAACTCCAGTTTAGTCAGAAAAGAGAATCCAAACAAACAGTAAGTGTAAAAGGGCATGGAGGGACAGGACAAGGGGGAAGGGTTTTAAACTGACAGAGGGCAGGGTTAGATTGGATATTAGGACGAAATTCTTCCCTGTGAGGCTGGTGTGGCCCTGAGGAACAGGTTGCCCAGAGAAGCTGTGGCTGCCCCATCCCTGGAAGTGTCCAAGGCCAGGTTGGACAGGGCTTGGAGCAACCTGGGCTGGGATCATCTCATCCCAACTCCCCTGACACTTTCCACTAGACCAGGTTGCTCAGAGCCCACCCAACCTGGCCTGTTATGTTACTGCATGTTTCTGCACATAATACATGTATTTTACTATTTTATGATTATATTACTGTAGGTAATAACAACACTTGACACACATAGAGGGCCTTTTGGACACAGTTTTGAGCGGAGCTGGAACATAAATCCCACGAATTCTCCACCGTGTGTGGTGGAGGCAAGTGGGATTAGTTCTCTTCCTTTTCCAGCAGGCTCTGGACACATCAAATGGAGCTGCCTGCAAAGGGAAACCAAGAGGATTATGTGATCTTTATCGGGATCCTTTCACAAGGCTGATGTGTGAAGGCAAGGGTGTGGTGTGAAGGAGTATCTGCCACGTTGTTAACACATCGGACAGGGAGAGCAGACCCAGAAGGCAAGTGTGGGATCATTTGGGGTGAAGAAGTTGTTCCAAAAAGACCTGAAAAGACACAGAAGGGAAATGTATTCCCCTGATGTTAGAACAGATAGTGAAAGCAGGGAGTAAAGTGTATGTGTGGGATGAGATGGGATGTATTCCATAGCAATATATGGGCAGGCTCGTGGTTAAAGTCATTTCCCACCAGATAACTGACTCCTCTGCTGAGCTCCCAACCCCAGCCAGGCTGTCAGCGCTGCTGCCACCAGGGAATATTGTTCTGTGATGCTCTGATTCCATCTATCTGCATCACTTGCTGTTTGCTTCAGCCCCATTTGTGCTGGGGCTGCTCAGGACTGTGTCTCCAGCCACGGCACCGATCCGATGGCCGGGCATTTCATAAACACCCGGGTCTAAAGTGAACAAAGGATCACTTATTTATTCTTCTGAATAAATTCTGCTAAGTTGGAGAAAAAAAGAACGATGAAGATGCTCATTTCCAGTGGTTTTTCTCAGTCAGTGAAAATGAGAGCAGAGGTTACTCCAGGGAAAAAATCCAACCTGAAATCACCATTAACTGCAGCTCAGAATAAAATGGGTTTTCAGCCTGTTGCAGGAATGTGGGTTTAACCAAACACCACTTTAACTTTATTTGGGGAATTATAGCTTATATATATTATAGTTTGTACTATGAGGATAGTAGAAATTTAAGATGGCAGACAAATACAAAAGAACCCACTTTTAATTTTACGCTGTTGATTATTTCCCCTAAAACTATTACTGAAGAGTTGGAAAGGTGTTTTGTTTTGTTTTGTTTTGTTTTGTTTTGTTTTCTCCAGAAGCTCTCCTTCTGGCCTTTCTGTGCAGCTCACAGAGAGAAGCAAAAATATTTATGGTCTTAATGATTCCGTAATTTCAGCCTTCTGTTTTGTTTATACGAGAAAAGCTTTTTCAGTAAGAAATGTTTATTATTGCTGAAGATCTCCTCGTTTGCCTTGGGGTAACATCTTGCGATTCCTCCCTTTCGGTGGAGCAGCTGTTATGTCTGAAATGTGCAGAGGAAGGGTCTATTTGTGTGAGTGCAATTTTCTCCGTGATTGATTTTGGAGTATTTGTGTGAGTGTGCACAGAGTCCACTGCCCGTGGATTTCATCTCAAACCAAACATCCGTCTGGGAGCAGAGGTTAAAACAAGTGCAAAGCAAAGCAGCGGTTCCTCACAAATAGGTTTGTCACAGTCTGATGGCCAAGTGCATTTGAATATTCCTCTGCAACACTTGAACTGCTCTCAAACAGATTCACAGAAGCATTAATTGAAGGCTTAGGCAGGACAGAAAGTCCTGCTGGAGAGGAGTAATGAATAAAGAGGCACTGGAGGAGAACCAGGAGGCAGCAGGACTGGGAGGGAGGGATGGGATGGGATGGGAAGGAAGTAAAGCAGCAGTGGCAGATAAAACCAGTGAATTTGCCTGCATGTCACTGAGGGGACCCAGGACACGTGTCAGTGCTGGGCACAGGATGGCAGTGGGGCTGCCCCATCCCTCCCCACGCTCAGCTCTGACCCCTCACAGCTGGATGTCCCTCCTCACTCCCTGTCTGCTCAGTCTCCAGGGAAACACTCCACTGGGAAAGAACTTTGTCCACTTCATTTCCAGCTCTTTGGGTTCAACAAACTTCTGGAGGAGGTTTGGTGTCTCGAGGACATCAACCCTCATTTTGGAAGATTATGATGGGAACACGGTGATCCTGGGGAGCACTTCCCAGGACAGGAGGCCCTGAGCTCCTGAGGGAAGATGCTCTTTTGAGGGTCTGGGGTTCCTGCTCCCTGGGGGTGTCCAGGGAGAAGCTTGCACATCTATAAACCAGCTGTGTGAATGAAAGGCACCTTACCATTCCCAAAATGGCATCTGGTATGTGGAGACAAGGCAGGAGCCTATGTCCAGCTGCTTGGCCCTGCCACCATGTGAGATCTTCACTGTTCTTCTTCACAGACAAATTAGAACTGGCTGCTGTTTTCAGAGGACTCAGCAGTTGGCAGTACCTTTGCTTGATCTCTCTCTTCTTTTTGTTCCGTTTTTTAAGCCTTCCTCTGGCAAAAAAATCATGATAGCTGGTGGAGGAGGAGTTAGATCAAGGGGTCTGACTCTGGCCTGGAAAAATGCACAGCCATCAGATCCGGCTTCACAGCCCTAAATCTTTGCCCAGAGCCAGGTAACCAAGGCACCCCTTTCTGGGCAGAGTGCAGATCACTCCTCCCCTTTAAACAGAGCACTAGGGGCTCATAAAATGCTTCCACTTTACAGAGGTGCAGCTGAGAAAGGCTTGGGGTAGACAATATCTGAGAGGGTTTAGAACCTCACCTTTTCCTCAGGAACACGTAAAACTTCTGTTTCTTGTCTCTTAGGCTGGAGGCATGAGCCTCTGCAGGTAAGATTTCATGATTTACCTCCTTAGGAGTCAGTAATGAAACACTCCCTGGGGAGAGGAATGGTTTTGTGTATTTTATCCAATAAGCATTAGTGTTGTTTACACAGATCAGATTTATTTACGGGTGGGGAGGAGGGAATCTCTGTAAACTCAAAGTGTTTATTATTGCTAAAGACTTCTTCTGTTTGGCTCAGTGTCTGCTCACTGGATATGTTTCAATTCCCATCCCTTGCTGAGCAGCTGCCCTTGCTGGCCCCTGCCCAGTGTGCAGAGCTGCAGGAGGGATTTGCAGAGGTCTGTCCCTGAGGGCAAGAGGCCCCAAAGGACCCCTTCTGCTTCCCAGGAGGATTTAGGGAGGAAAGAGCCCTTCAACTTTGATGTCAGTCCAATCAGAGCAAATCCTTTACAAACTCTGCGATGCTGTGGTGAGTCAGAGAATTACAGAAAGGTTTGGGCTGGAAGGGACCTTAAAGCCCATCCAGTTCTATGGCAAGGACACCTTCCACTATCTCAGGTTGCTCCAAGCGCCATCCAACCTGGCCTTGGACACTTCCAGGGATCCAGAGGCAGCCACAGCTTCTCTGGGCAACCTGTGCCAGGGCCTCCCCACCCTTACAGGGATGAATTTCTTCCTATTATTCAATATAAATCTCTTCTATTTTAAAACTTTTCTCCTTTGTCCTCACACTACCAGCCCATGTAAAACGGTTTTCTCTTTCCTTTTTATAACCCCTCCTTAGGTACTGGAAGCGGATTTAAGGTCTCCCCAGAGACTCCCCTTCTCCAGACTGAACACCCTCTCAAGCCTAAGAGCTCCTAATGTCGTTGTTGGGTTTTAAAGCAGCAAGAAACCTCTGGCCAGGGGTGACCCCCGGCAGTGCTGGGAGCGGCTGGGAGGGGGATGACAGCAGCAGGCTCTGGGGGTGCCCGGGGAAGCAGTGCAGGGTGACATCCCCCCGGCTGCGGGCAGGGATGGGCAGGGCTGGCTGTGCGGAGCCCCCGGGGCGGGGGGAGGGCAGGGAGGGGCCGGTGGGACACCCGGAGTTCTGGGTCCCCACCGGGAGGAGGACGGAGGAAAAAAGTCCGGACTAAGAAGAAATTGAGGATGGAGAAGAAACTGAGGATGAAACGCTGGGCTGGGAAGGGGGATAGAGGACGGCCCTGGGGGGGTACAGGACACCCCTGGGGGGATACAGGACACCCCTGGGGGGGTACAGGACACCCCTGGGGATGGGACACCTGGGGTACAGGACACCCCTGGGGGGGTACAGGACATCCCTGGGGGGTACAGCGGCGGGGCTGCGGGGCACGGACGGACAGACGGAGGGATGGAGGGGCGGGTGTGCGGACGCAGGGACGGATGGATGCCCTCCCCGGGGGGCGGCCCCTCTCCCCTCCCTCTCCCCTCCCTCCCTCCCCTCCCGCCGGGCCGGGCCGGGCCGGGCAGCTCCGCTCCCCCCGCGGGGCCGCTCCCGCTCCCGCCCCCGCTCCGCCGCCGCATTTAACGGGCCGTGCTGCCCCATCCCCGTCCCGTCCCGGCCCATCCCATCTCATCCCATTCCATCCCATCCCATCCCCGTCCCGGCCATGGCGCGGGTGCCGCTGCTGCTGCTGGCGCTGGGCCTCGCCGCCGCCGCCAAGTCCCCGTACCAGCAGGTCCTGCAGCACAGCCGGCTCCGCGGCCGCCAGCACGGGTAAGCGGGGAGGGGAGGGAAAGGGGGGAAACACCTTTTTTTTTTTTCATTATTTTTTCCTTTCCCAAATCCCGGCGGGAGCGGCCGCGCCGCGGGGGATGCGCTGGGTGCGGGCTCCGCCGCGGGGTCTTTGTGCGGGAGCGGAGGCGGTGCCGAGCCGGGGAACCTCTGCTTTCCCTCGGGGAACCCCTGCTTTCATCGCTTTCTCTTTCTCCCTCATCCTCCAGTAACTTTTTTCTCTCTTCTTCCCGTAACTTCCCTCCTTTTGATAACTTCCCCCCTCTTTTCTATCACGATGCTTACTTAGCATGGCAGATGTCACTTCGGGCTCCTCAATGCTTCTTTATCAGTCGATCCCCGTTAGGGAAAAAGTGCTATAAAAATCCCTGGATTTCGCACCATTAAATGTTTTGTGGAAGGAATCCTTGTGGTTGTGAATTTATAGCAAAAGAAAGAAAATTGCTGTGAGTTGTCTGTGGAGTCAGCACCAGCTCACTCTTTGACAGGAACCCCCCAGTCAGTCTTGAAAGTTTTCTTGACAAATGTAATCCCTTATTTACTCATAAATAGTACAAGATAAGGTCTGTAGAAAAATGCATGTAGACCTGTCTTGCTTGATGCAGAATATTTCATGGAGTGAGTAGTTTGAGTCTTCACTGATAGGCAGAAAACTAACCCAATGTTATTAGTTATTCCCACCAGTTTTTAAATTTTTTGGGAATTAGGAAGGGTGAAAGGATGACAGACCTTTCAGCTGGCTTCCATCTCTCGTCATGGTGACAGTGATTGAGCTGAAGCTTCAGTTTAAATGGGTTGCTGGAAGCAGGGTCATGAAATGCTGTAAACGAAAAAAACCAAACAAGGCTCAAATGTTGCAATTTGATACATTCTCTGGCAGGGATCCAGGTCAGAATTTATGACAAAGGAGGTGTTGTTTGTGTCTAATCAGGTACACAATCCAACAGGCAAATTCTGAGCTGATGTCTATTTGTAATAGCTCAATAAAGCCAGAATTACAGTGATTTATGTACATATAAAGTGAGTCTTGTTCGTTATCTCTACGTGACTTGAAACTAAGTGAATACCCAGTTCTGCTGATAGCCCTGAGCCCAAGGTTTGCTCAGGCTGGCTGAGTTAGAGCAGTCCTGGTATAAATCAGGGCACTCATCTCTGCAGAGAGGAGCTTGTTGTGTTCCTCCCTGGACAATTAACAGAGGCACAGGGTAAGATGGGATTGAGGTCCCTGCTGGTGCCGGGGATCTTTGGAAGACACAGGGAACTGGTGTGCCAGGATTTCCATCTGTTACTGGGATAAACCCAGTTGGCCACAGCACTTTGCTCACTGGTCCCATTCTGATGGAGGGAGTGATTTACACCAAGCTAATTTTTGCACATACGCTGAATTTTGAGCATTGGTTAACGATGTGCCAAGGAGATACAGCAGCACAAAACCAGCCCAAAACATCTTGGATGGGAGGCATGTTGTGTTGCTTGCAGGAGGGAGCTCTGGAGGGATGTGCAACCAGGACTGCCACGCTTTGCTGTGAGCGTCCCCCCCACACCATCAATGCCCCTATTGAGCCCAGAGCGAGCTGGGAGGCAGAGCTTGGCCCTACAGCAAGAACTTGTACATCTTAATTAACTTTTTAAAAAGTGAGTCAGCTCAAGTCAGTGAGAGGAGCTGAAAAGTATATAAGAAATGTTAGCATATGAAGGTGGAAATGTGGGAGTGCTCTCCCCAAACCCACCCAGCCTGGTGGGCACTGCAGGATGCTGGGGATGTTCATGGCCACAGTCGTTGCAGGTAGCTGGGGCAGTACCGAGTCCTGCTCTTCTCAGCCTCTTCCCAGGGGCAGCCCCTGTCCCTGCAGCTCCCAGCAGCTGCTGCTGCCAAGTGGAAGGCTTTGGCTGAAGGGGAACAATAGGCAGTTTTATCCTGGAGTCAGCGTGGCTGGCTGGGAACGGCATGGCAGAGGTGATGAACTCCAACGAGGAGAGGGAAGAGTGTTGACAAATTCATTTGAAGCCAGACTGGGCAAAGCACCAGAACATGCAACGCAGGGAGCCGCTACTACAGCCTGCCTGCAGGAATCATCGATAGCACGGCCCTGAGGGGGGATTTTTCCACACTGAGTTAAAACTGGGAAGAAGTTTTCCCCCATAAGTCAGGGAGGGAGCAGCAGCCCCACGGAGGGAGCTGCAGTCCCAGGCAGGGAGGAGGGAGCAAGGCAGTTCAGTGCTGTCCTGGAGGCACAAGGGTTTTCTTGGCAGGCTGCTCCTGGGGATACAGGGGAAGTGATCAAACAAGTCCTTCAGTAGCCAGGCTTGTCAAGATGAATATTAGAGGGATTGTCCACTGCCGTCAGCCAGACGCTGAAATCGAGGCAAGGTTTGGAATTTCCATGTAATTGGAACCACATTTCGGCCCGGCGGGGCTGGGTGGCCAAGGTGGGCTGAGTCAGAGCACAGACGTCCCTCTGAGCTATGATCTGGCGTGGAAGCTGCTGAGCCTGGGCCAGTTTGCACCAGCTGAAAGTTTGGCTTTGTGATTTCTAATTTTTTTTTTTCCCTCAATAGATTCTTGCTCCTTGTCCCTCACTTCATACATTGAAAGGGAATGAAATGCTTTCATGTGGAAACAAATTCCCACTGCTGGGTATGGTAGTAAGGAGGGCAAGGATGAGCTGAGTCCCCCCTGGGTCCCACAGGCCCTCTGTGTGCCCTCAGGGCAGGATGAAGGTGCCAGGGCTGTGCAGGGTCAGATCTGCCTGGGCAGGACCCGCAGCGGCCGCACCAACAAAGGCTCATTGAAGGCAGGCCAGGCTCCTGCAGGGGCTGGCACTGGAGTCAGCCAGCACAGGGAGACCCTCAGGTTAATTCATGCTAATGATGGGCTGGGATGCCGGGGAAAAGCGAGCAGGGCCACTGGAGGACTCGGTGCTCGGGCTGCAAACTCTGCTTTTGTTATTTTTGGGGGGCAAGGGGCAGTGCCTCGGCCAGGCTCAGCGTGAGACAGGCTGCTGTCTGTGCTCCTGAGCACATCAACAAGGCCTTCACAAGAGCATCTCCAGGCCCCATCCTGAGTTTCATTTGTGCAAGTGAAAACTCTGCCTCGGGTGGCACAGAGCGCTTCTGATGGGCTGAGCGGATGATTTATGTGTTTCGCTTAATTATTTGTTTTCCCTCTGTCTGCTTGGCAGCCTGTGCTGCACGTACTTCTGGTGCTGCTGCTCCAACTGGGACATGGTGTTGGTGGGAACATGGTAGGGAATCGAGCCTTAGCTGGGCTGAGCATCCCCAGCTTGCTTGGGTGTCTGCTACACCTCTGCTCAAGCCCAAAGAGCATCGATGGCCTTGCAACCCAGATCCATAAATCACATCTTACACTCTGATGTGTGTTGCCCAGTGGCCAGGGCTGCTGGCCACAAACCTCAGAGATGGTGAGCCAGGCAGAGCAAGGAAATGCTGTGCTGGCCAAACCAGCAGCAAGGAAACTCCCAGCTCCTGCTTGACCACATCTTTGCTCGCAGCGATACCACTTCTTAGAAAGCTGAAAGGCTGCAGTCAGCTCTCAGCAGGGTTAGTCACACCAACCATCAGCTTTTCTGGGTCAGCAGGAGATCTTGGGACCTCTTGGGCTGATACAGCCACTCTTGAGCTGTGCTGTCATACCTGGTGTGTAGAAACAGGGGAGGGCACTGCTCATTTTCCCCTCATTCAACTCAGCATCCTTGGCCAGAATCTGCTGAGTCTGTCACACAGCCAAAGTATCCATTCTGGTTTTGGTGCAAGTCTGTGGGCAGTTAAACATATCTGTCCTTTTTTTATGTTCTGAATGCTAAAGTAATGGTTTCTTTTGGAAATATTTGAATTACTGCATAACTTGCTCAGGTTTTAGCTGGGAGGTAGCTGTTCACTGTGGAAATACTTTTAACGTTATATTTTGGTGAGAGATGGAACATAGGGGAAAAAAAGTCAAGAATTCACACTCAGTGAAGAAAAAGATGCTGTGACAGAGTGAGGAGAGATCTCTTTTCCTGCCTCCTCCACTTCACAATAGTCATTATATGCTCAAACCAAGCTGACTTGCAGCTCTCAAACTTTCCTGCCTCTCAACCCCGGGCTTTTTGGGCGCTGTTGGGCGGGGCCTGGCTCCATGCTGGGGGTCAGCACTGACAGGAGGGAGGCTCACAGGCCCACCCTGTGCTCTGTCCCCCCCTGCAGCCCCAACGTGTGTGCGGTGCAGAAGCTGATCGGCACCAACAGGAAATACTTCACCAACTGCAAGCAGTGGTACCAGAGGAAGATCTGCGGGAAGTCAACGTGAGTACCCAAAGACCCCCCCACAGCCCGTGGAGGTGGGTGCTGGGTGGTGGGGGGAGCAGCTGGTGGGGGATGTCACAGCCCGTGGGGTGGGTTTCACGTGGCGAGAAAGGTGGTTCAGCTTTTTGCTGCCTAAGAAGTATTTATGTTTTTCTCCAAGGGATCCTAAACCACTTTGATGTTGAGAATGGAAAGTGCCGTGTAAATACAAACCCTGATGGTCTGTTTTAATTGCATTTCTATATATATATTTCTATAGCTCTCAGTGCTGTAATGAAGTGTGTAGCAGATGTTTTCTAGTGCTTAGCCCCGTCCCTCTCCATGCTAGGCTCGGTGCTGCCTAGATTTAAGAAATAAAAAAGGAGGAAAAAAATGCAACCCAGAGCTGATGGATATTGGAGAGAGCGTAAAATTCATCTCCATCTGTTTGCTTTGGAAGGGAAAACAGAAATAAGGGGAAAGAAGTGTCAGCTTTAGCCAGCACTCTCTGATGACTCCACCAGGAAAGTTAATCAGACTCGCAGGCCAATTCCACGTCTAAAATTGCAAACAATAATATTCAAGTAGCTGTTGCATAAAGTATCTGTGTAAGCAGCCTCGGGACATTCTTTTGAAAGATGCAGTCAGCAGATAATTAAGGCTATGCATGCTTGACTGTCTGCCAGGCTGGAGAGCAGGAGCTGAGAGTCTTTTTCCTTGCTATAGTCCAAAGTGGGCTTTGAGACACATTTGCTGGCCCCACACTCCAGCAGGGACCACCACAATACCCAGGGCTGGTGCAGAGATGCCCTGAGCAGTCCTGGCCTTGGGGATCAGAGCTGTGGGCCAGGTCTGGTCCTGCATCTGCAGGGTCCAGAACAGACAGCAGAAAATCACCTCATGTGTTTCCGTTGTGGTCCAGTGTAAATTGCAATTAGATCTACAGGAACATGTTATTCTTCACTGCAGATTTTGGTTGCCATCATCAGCTTAGCTGTGATGCCTGGGATTCACTGGGATTCATTTCAGATGCCTCCAAACCAGGACTTGTCACTGCTCAGGGTTTTTGGCCTTTCATTACACTTGCCATGGATTTGTCCTAAGAAGCAAAATTCCTGTACTTTAGGAGGATGTACTGCTGGATGTACCATGTATCATGGTTTTTCTTGTGCCCAACTGTCTTTACAGCAGAAAAAGGAACAAAATAGAGAGGCCAAATTGTAAAATCCCCCTCCCCTTGATTCTCCAAACTCAACAAAGCTGGGAAGGCTTAACTTGGGTGCTCAGAGTTCAGGCTGTCACCTTGGCTGAATGATGGCCCTTTTTTTGACAGAAAATGGACAAGGTTATGGCATGGCAATGTGGTATCATCACTGCCTCTTCTGATAACAGAGTAGCCTAGCCTGTCTCCAAAGAAAACATGGCTCAGCTGTGGATGTGGGACAGCTTTGCTGCTCTCAGCACTGACGGGCAAAGCGCTCCAGCCACGGATTTCTTCAGCTCTAAAGCAAATGAGAAACTAATCTCGTGTAGCCCAAGTGTGCAGCTGTGTTTGGCAGAGACAAGCTCATGCACTTATTTCCAGGAGGAGGTGTAACCACTGGCATCTGGCAGCACTTTATGATTTCATTTGAGGAGGTGGGGTAACCTCTTCTGCCCCCTTTTCTCTGCTTTTACCCAAGTGTCTGATCCAGTGATGCATCACTGAGAGAAAAGCACGCGGAGCATTAACCTGCCTGTTAACCTATGAGATAATCTTTCCATTACCCACGGAATTCTCTCACTACTCCTTGCTTTGCATCATCTCCACAATGGGTGTTATTGTCTTCTCTCCTCCTGGTCATTCTTGAGCCTGGGCCCTGCTTTTCCCTTCAGCAGTGCTGGTGCAGAACAAAAGACACGTGCCTTGACTCAGACTTTCCGGAGGACCCCGGGACAGCTCTGATTACACAAGTTTGCTGGTGATGGCTCCCGCTGGACGTGGAGAGCCTGGCGTATGGAAGCAATCAGGAGTCATTTGGGCTATAAAGGACATGGTGCATGGTGCTGCAGCGCTCCAAATCCTGCACCAGGGTCAGGGCCTCAGCACCCACCAGAGTAGGTGGGCACAGCTAATGCTGCCCAGCATGAACCCTCGAAACAGGCACACTGTGTAGGACTGAGCTGGTCCACGAGAGGTTTGGGGAATACCACATGCCTTCAAATCCCAGGAAAAGTCAGGGTTTGGCATGTTTGTCAGCATAACTGGGTGGATCCAGCCTTTGCTGGAGATCTGCAGTCAGCAGCTCGTGCTTGGTCCTCCTGTTGGCAGAGGGATCTGCTGCATCAGCCCTGGGGAGGTGGTGGAGCTGGATAAACGTGGCCATTTCTCCCCTCTTCCTCCTAAAAGGTTTTTCCCACCTGTGAGAACAGCAGTCCTGGGGTAGGAGACACCTGGCCCATCTCACCAGCTTCCCATCTGACCTGGCTGTTGTCCTCTCTGTTTGCTCAGAGGGTCAGTGGTGCCACAAGTTCTGTGTGTGCAGCAGGTGCAAAGACCTGGCTCTAGGAAGGTTGTTTTGGCTGCTTTGCTTTCTTTTCTTTCCCTTCTCTGAGCACTCTTTCAAACAGATAGTGGGGAGGGAGGTCAGTGGGGGACCAGGTACTGCTGACAATCAAAGCTCCACAGGGATGGAGTGCTGGAAATCTCAACTCATGCATCAGAAGAAGACTCCTACCTCTGTATCTGCCTTTTTTTTTTTCCTTTTTCTCTTTGTTTTTCTCCTCTTTACTGAAGTGTTGGCTCACACAGTTAAGGAGAAATTAGATAGAGGATTTATGTGCAGGTTTTATCACTGCTGATGAAGTGAGACAAGACAGTTGGCAAGAAATCTGACACTGCTTTGATTTTAATGAGCACTGAAACAAGATTGTTTTGGTAATTAGGTAATTTTCCACTGCTGGTGATTCCAAACTCAAAGAAACAGTTTATTTAGAGTATATTCTCATCACTGTGGCTGTGTATTTTATATTTTTCTACCTCTCTTATGCACTGGACTCATTCTTACAGAAGTGGGCTTGCACTGGAACACATCCCCACACACTTTTTTGTCTTGAGAATGAAAAGACAACTTATAAAATTTGGGTTTGATTATTTTTTGAGGAATAACCCATTAATAAGTTCCTCTTATTTTTTTTTTTCCTTTAAAATTAACTTTCCTTTTCATGTCCGATGCACTTTCCTCATTTTAAGAAAAAAATTACTCTCTGGCACTTCTTTTGCAAAAACAAAACATATGGGCTTTATTACAGGAAATTATTGTGAATGGATCTTTATTCACTAATATATGCCTCGGCTTATTTTTATTACCTTGAAAAACGCGCTTAAAAATTTCACTTCAGCTCCTAAGAACGCAAGAGCAGTGAAACAATGACTAATAAAAAACCCAGGGAGCTTGCTTCTGCAGGCAGACACAGGTAGACAGTTCAGAAATGCAGTGTTCCAAAACCAGAGGCTGAAAAGCTGCAGATTTGACTTGGAGTTACTCAAGGAGCAGGTCAGGAAATCGCGGTCAGAGGCGCTGCAGGGCGGGTGACAACTGCTCTTTGTGTGAGGGCAGGGCTGATGAACCCACAGCTGGGTGTAGTGGTTTGTAGCCACTGAGCAGGCACCAAACTGGGATGGACTGGGCAATTCCAAAGGCTTTTGTGCAGAAATCGCTGCGTGGGGCTGGTGTTGAGGAGAACTGCTCCTCCCTGGGCAGCAGAGTGTGGCTCTGACCCAGCTGGAGGAGGACGTGTAGGAAGAGCAGCCTTTGTCCCATAGGGTGCTCAGGACGGTGGCAGGACGTGCTGGAGCTGATGCTGAGGGTCACCTTCAGTGGGCAAGAGTGGAGCTGGCCCTGCTACTGCCAAGGGGCTTCTTGCCATCAGCTTCCCTTCGTGCTGGAGATGCCAAAAAACCCCACTGAAAAGCAGTCACAGAATCACAGAAGGGTTTGGGCAGGGAGGGACCTGACCCACCATCCCCCTGCCATGGGCAGGGACACCTTCCACTAGACCAGCTCCTTCCATCCCTTCCCAGTGCCCTCCTGGCAGGAGCCTGGGGGCTGGGGCAGCCCTGAGCTGCTGTGCCACAGCCTGTGTGCATCAACATCCTGCCCCTTCAGTGCAGCTCATTAATCTCCAATTGCTCTATAAATAAGGCTTTTAAAACACATGTCAGCACTTGGGAATTATTTATGCTGAACTTTGGAATGATTTCTCTTTAATCAGCTCTTCATCTTTGATTACAGGCCTGAACCAAGGGAACTGTCTAGACTGGATTTAGTTTCTAGGGTGAAATAAAGAAAAATTGGAGGTAGGGGAGGGAAGTGGTGGGGGGAGAAAGTGTGTGTTTCCAATGAACACGAGACAGGGGGGCTGGGGAAAGCAGAGCAGCAGGGTGTTAAGATCTCCAGTAGTCAAAGGAAGGGATTGCTTTAGGCAGGCTCTTTCCCACATGGAATATATAATGTCTAGACAATCAGTCTGGGTTTGCTTTGTAATTCTCTTAGGAAACCGTGACACAGAATTTATTTGCTTCTGTCACAGCAAAGCAGGTATTTGTTTCACTTTCTGGCTCTTAATTACCCTGAAGAATTCCCTCTTAAACCCCAGGCATTTCCACTGTTTGTTAACAGTGCTAAAATGATGACAAATATCTGAGGCTGGAGGGTTTTCCTTTCTCTCTGGGCGGGTGTGCTGAGCCTGGGCGATACAGCATCCTCCTTGTCTCAAACCCAACGGGGAGCACAGAGGAAATGCTTGTCTTTGGGAGGAACACCTATTCCCTCACTCTCTCAGCCCATCAATCAGGTGGCCTTGCTCCTTTCACACCAAGCACAGGAGCAAGAGGTGAAAGAATCCCCTGTGAAAAATAAACTGGCAACTTCTGGATGGATTGGTTTTTTTTCTCCCTTTTATTTTTTTTCTTTTCCCTGTTAATATCAAGCCATATTCCCTCAAATAATGAGAATCAGATGGCTTTTGTTTCCCATTGAGCTGCAGATGGTGGATGCAGTTTTCAGGCAGCTCTTCCTCATTTTAGGGTCTGCAAATCAGTGGGGCAGCCTTGAGTCCTCAGGGTGGTGTCTGTGACCCCTTTGGTTTTACTGGGGGAAAGGGTTCAGTCAGAGCAGCACTTTGGTGCCAGCCAGAAGGAAATGCTGCCCTGAGGGCACTCAGGTGGCTGTAGTTGTGCTGTGGTACTCCCTGGAGTGCCCCTGGATGCACTTGGATGCCACAGCTGGTGAAGTTTCTCCCTGCAGGGCTTTTCCCAAGTCCTCGTGCCAAGTTCACGCACCCCAAAACCAGGGTTGTCCTTTCCCTCCAGGTCTGTCCCGTGGATTTTGCCATAAGTAAGCAAATCATTTCTGGTGGTGGACAAGAACAGGGTGAAATGAGAGGGGAAGGCTTGGTTTGATCAAGCAGCCACGCTGGAGTTGCCCCAAGCAGTGATGAGATGTGACAGCAGCAGTGAGCCGAGGAGAGCCCCAAATCCCATGGGAAACGTGCCCAGATGAGGCAGCACTGGCAGCCTTGCACAGGTTATCTCCTGGCACTGCAGAATCGCTTTCCATCCACTGTTTGTACAAAGCCTCCTGGAAAGTGTGGTTTTGAAAAGGAATCGCGTCTGCTTTTGTTCCGTGGAGGAATTGGCAGCATGCGGCCCTGGAGGAGATAAAAACTGTGGTTTGCCTTTGGTTCAAGTCTGTGTTTCTAATGAAGAGCCTGCTTGGAAGCAGCCCCAAATATGGCTGGCCCCAGAACTGCAGCAAACAGAGGAAAAGCAGTGAGATACTGTTGGTTAATCTGCCGTATCCATCTCTTCTTCCAGAGTCATCAGCTACGAGTGCTGTCCTGGATATGAAAAGGTTCCTGGAGAAAAAGGCTGCCCAGCTGGTAAAAATATGTTTGACATTTCTTAGACTCCTTAAAATTACACAGCTGCCTAGTAAAGGGAAATGTTAGAAAATTGCTCAAAGTGGATTTGATTTTTGCAATTTGGGCAACGATATTGCCATGAACAAACTCAAAATGGACTCAGAGCAGCGGCCAGATCAGCTCCAAAGCTTGCTAAATGTTCCAGACAACTTAGAACCTTGGATATAATTAAACTTAATCAAGCATGGGAGGGCCATAGGGAACTACTTATTCCAGCAAGTGAAATAGCTGTGCTGGAAATGCAATGCAAAGGAATGACAGAGTTAACAGTCATCTCTGCCAATCTCTGCTCGTTTTTAGTTTTCATTTTCATAGGATTTTAGACTGGCTTGGTTTGGAAAGAAGCCTTAAAGATAATCATGTTCCAAACCCACTGCCATGGGCAGGGACACCTTCCACTAGACCAGGTTGCTCCAAGCCCCGTCCAACCTGGCCTTGGACATTTTGGCAAGCATGGGGTTGGCAAAATTGCACTTAGGAGAAAATTAAGTTGGGGGGTGGGAGGGAGTTAACTGGGTTTATTGAAGAAAGCCATATTCTGCTTTTGCCTTCTGAGCACTTCCTTCCCCAAAAGCTGGATGCTGCCCAGTTAACCACGTGGGCTGGTGCCGATGGGCCAGCAGTGTCCCACCCCAAATCCCAAAAGCCTGAGTGCAAACAAGGATCGGGTCAAAGCAATCGATATCTTTTGTTTGCCTCAAATCCCATCTATATAAATGCAGGGCAAGTCCATTCAAACCTGCAGAGATGCAGTAGGTCCTGGATTACCCTGCTGGAACTGAGGGTGGAGCTGCCAGGCTGTGATTATTTATTGTCTCACTGATGAGCAGACACCAGTCCTAGATATGCTTCCCTGCCCTGAGCACTCTCCCCAGCAGCTCTCTTTAATCCAGCCAGAGGGAGGGATGATGTGTTGGGAACATAACTCTCTCTTCTTTCAGCCCTGCCTCTTTCCAACATCTATGAGACCCTGGGGGTGGTTGGTTCTGCCACCACACAGCTCTACTCCGACCGCTCCAACCTGAGGCCAGAAATCGAAGGACCTGGAAGTTTTACAATTTTTGCTCCCAGTAACGAGGCCTGGGCATCGCTGTCTGCTGTAAGATGTTATTCCTCTGCTTTCCCCTCTTCCTCTGGCCCTCTGTAATGGGGACCCAGCTCTGTAGGGGTCTGGATCCAGCCCCATCTGGCAGAACAGGCACAGTCCTGATAGAGGAAGGACTCTGCATTTCCAAGATGGGTGTCACTGTACTGGTCCAGCAGCTCCAGAGATTTGCTTTTGAAGGGTTCCAGCACTGGAGAGATGTGGGTGCCATGGAGGGCTTTCCATCCCTTTCAGTGTTTCATTTTGACCGTTACTTTGCCACTCTGGTTGTTCTTAATCTGTTCAAAAAGCCAGTCCCAGCTGGAGCCTCAGTGACTTCCACATCAGTGTGTCCCATGCTCAATTACAGATAAATTTCCTTTGCATTCGTTCTGATTTTCTCACTCTGTGTCTTGTGATGTTTCCACTGCTGTCCATCCCAGTGGAGCACCCCTGTGAGCAAGGGAGTCACGACTGTACAACCCCCCCTACATCCCATGCCAGAGCTGTTAGCTGCACTTTTAAGGCAAAAGATAAAGATTTGTGAAAGTTCAGCTCTTAATTTGCATAGATAGTGTAAGATTGAGTGCATCACTTCATGCAAACACACCCCCCCCCACTTTGGAAGCACCCTGGGTGCAGCCAGACCTCCTGGCCCTCTCTGACCACTGACTGATTACACTCAGGACTGAAAAGTTTATTTTCCTGATTTTTCAGGAAACCCTGGATTCCTTAGTCAGCAACGTCAACATCGAGCTGCTCAACGCCCTGCGCTACCACATGGTGGACAAACGGGTCCTGACGGACGACCTGAAACACGGGACAACCCTCAGCTCCATGTACCAGAACCTGCCCATCCAGATTCACCACTATCCCAACGGGGTAAGGCACTCACAGGGTCACAGAGTGAGGAGGGGGAACATCCCCAGTGAGGGAGACCCCGCACCCTCTCTGGGCAGCCTGTTCAGTGCTGGGTCACTGCACAGGGAAGAAGTTCTTCCTCGTGTTAAACCTGTTCACAGCAGGCTTGTTTCTTGGCTGCCCTGCAGCTCCTGCACCATCCCTGGGCCTCCAGGACTCTGTAATGCTTAGGGTTGACAACTGCTGATTGAAGATACATATTTTGAGGGAGTTTGAAAAGAATGTTTGTAGTTTCCTCGATGCTGTTGCAGGGCAGTTGCCCACACTGCTGTCTAACTGCTTGCCCAAGTGTTGGTTCTTGCTTATTAGTCCTGATGATTGAGGGTGGACAAAACCACTCCTGCTTCTCAGAGCTCTTTAAACACGAAATGTTTCAAACACTCTTGGTAGAACATTCCTGCTCTTTCCATGTTTTCTCAGGAAACCACATTTCTGCCCTTGCTGATTCAGTATTAAAGCACTCACTGTGCTTGAAATGGAAATGCAGAAGCACCAGGGGCTGCTTTACCTTCTTGTCTCGGTGCACATAACACCCCCTGGCTCTTTCCCTCTGCAGATTGTGACTGTGAACTGTGCCAGGCTGCTGAAAGCTGACCATCATGCCACCAACGGGGTGGTTCATGTCATCGACAAGGTCATCGCTACCACCACGAACACCATCCAGCAGATCATTGAGACTGAGGACAGCCTGGAAACCCTTCGGGTGAGACAACCCACGGCTGCTCCAGGGCTCCTGAAAGATGTTCAGCCTTGGCCTCAGGAGACATTAACTGTCCCAACTTGATGTGCACCAATTTATTTGCCTTGGTATTTGTCAAGTTAAGGAATAACTCAAAATGCACGGGGGATTTGCAGTTAGCCACCTGGGGGTTCTGATCTGAAATATTCCCTGGAATTACTGTGACCCTTTCCAGGCATATCAGGGTATTTGAACCAGCTCTCAGTCTTGCCAAAAAAAAAAAAAAAAAAAAAAAAAAAGGGCTCTTGTAATCAAATTTCTGGAACACGAGAGAACCATGGGGCTGGGTCAAATTTATAAAGAGACCAAAGTGCTGAAAGAAGCTATTCAGGATTTTTTTTTTCTGAAATTTTGAAGTACTCAGAAAGTCTCTGGCCCTCAGTATGTGCCTGGACAAAGCTTCTGACCTTTGTGCTCTGTCTGAATGTGTTTTACCCTCTCCCCTTGTTTCTCCCAAGGCTGCTGTGGCTGCATCCGACCTCAACAGCCTGCTGGAGAGTGAAGGCCAGTACACACTCCTGGCTCCAACCAATGAAGCCTTTGAGAAGATCCCACGAGAAACACTCAACAGGATCCTGGGGGACCCAGAAGCCCTTAGGGGTGAGTGCTTGTTTGCTGAGTCCACTGAGAGGCCTGATGAGTGGGTTTGAGTTCTTCCAAATTCCTTCTCAAGGACCTCTGAACAGCTCCTTGATGCACTCTGGCAACAGCTGCAGTAAACAGATGTGACAGACTCCACCTTTCCTGACCAGACAGCCCAGACCTCTTTGGTTGTGGATGTGGCAGGGACAGTGGCACCCAGATATGGATGGGGGAGCTGAAGCAGTCCCTTTTCTGAGTTTTCTTTTAGCACTCCTTGGTGATGGTGGTTTCTACTGACCCAGCAAGATGCAAGAAAAGTAGTATTCAATCAGCGTAACTTCCTCTGACAAATGAGTCAAATACCAACACGAAGCCTTTTGAAGCTGTCAAAGATGTTTAAAAATTACTCTTTTTTAGGCACTTTACTTCACAGGCTGCTGAACAAAAATATCACATTTTAAAATGATTGCATTTTATGGAGTGGAGCCCTGTGCTGTACACCCTGGCCACTGAACAGGATCCCTCAAAGCTGCAGTTTCACAGCTGAGTTTTGCAGCTCACTCAGACGCTTCCCTCTCCCACAGACCTGCTGAACCATCACATCCTGAAGTCAGCCATGTGTGCTGAGGCCATCATCGCTGGCCTGACCATGGAGACCCTGGAAGGCACCACCCTGGACGTGGGCTGCAGCGGGGAGGAGCTGACCCTCAACGGGAAGCCCATCATTGCCAACAAGGACGTCCTGGCAACCAACGGCGTCGTGCACTTCGTCAACGAGCTGCTGATCCCAGACTCAGGTACTGGGGCCTCTCTGCACCCCTCTTCCCGCTGCTTTTCTTTTGTCTCTTCTGCCAAGGAAATCCTGGGTTTAGAGGGCGTAGCAAGGGGTGGGTTGCCCTCAATGCCAGGTTGCTATGTGTTGCTTTTCTTTTCAGCTAAGACTCTGTTTGAGTTGGCACAAGAATCTGAAGTTTCCAAGTCGACAGAGTTTTTCAGACAAGCTGGTCTCAGTTCTCATCTAACTGGCAGTGAGCGAGTGACCCTCCTTGCCCCAGTGAACGATGTGTTCAAAGGTAAGCCAGGGATTAAATCCCTTTCTTCCATCAGTTTGGGACACAGACCTCCTTCAAAGGGCCTTCAGCCAAGTTTCAGTGCACAAGGATGCAAATCCTCTCTCAAATGCCTCAGCCACAGGCAGCGGCCTCTAGCTTTACAATCTAAAACTGATGTGGGTAATACTCTGTATTTGAATGGTTTTTGGTGTCTCAGTGGTAATTTTAAGTGAATCACTGGTTCTTTCCATACCCTTTGCTGCAGATGGACTCCCAGTTATTGACAGCAACATGAGGAACTTGCTTCTGAACCACATTGTTAAAGACCAGCTCTCCTCTAAGTACCTGTATCACGGACAGAAGCTGCAGACTCTGGGGGACAAGGAGCTGAGGGTGTTTGTGTACCGCAATGTGAGTCCTCCCAGTGTATGTGCTGTGTGTGCCTGAGTGCTGATGGGTGTTCTGATCCTACAGCTGTCACATAAAAAGTGTAAATGAGCATCATGGGAAGTACAAAGATCCCTCTTTGGAAGCAAATGCTAATAAGGTATTTTTTTTCCCCTGCCATTGTGCCTGCAGAACCTTTGCATTGAAAATGCCTGCATTGCTGCCCATGACAAGAGGGGAAGGTTTGGGACCCTGTTTAGCGTGGACAAGATGCTGACCCCACCAACTGGCTCAGTGATGGATGTTCTCAAGGCAGACCATCGCTTCAGGTGACCTTTCTGCTCTTCCCAAGTACTAGTCAGGAGAGGAAGAACTGCCAGAGCAGTTTCTATTTATTATGGGTTGTAACCATGACAATATATAAGTTTTTTTAACACAGAAAGAGCATCCAAAACCATGGTCTCCCTAAATTACAGGGAGTGAAACTTCAAATAACCCTCAGTGAATTGTGAGCCAAGAGTGTGTGGTTCCCTCAGTACAGTAAGAAGCTGGCTCTGGATCCACCTCTGCCCATCAGAGCCCCTGTGGCCAGACCTCTCCGTCTCCACACTCCCATTTGGCCCCCAAGCAGTCAGCATTCCCAGGTTGCTTTGCCATTTCTCAGATGCTCTGGTCGGACCTCCCAGGCTCATTTCCTAATCTAAACCTAATCCACATTTCCATTAATTGATTTGCCGGCCCCCAGCAGGGTTTTGCCGCGGTCGCCTCCCAGCTGTCTCAGAGCAGGATGTGCAGCCCCTCAGGAGTGCCTGCAGTGAAGCATTTGCTGTGTGTTTGCTTTGCAGCACCTTGGTGGCTGCAATCCAGTCTGCAGGGCTGACAGAGAACCTGAACAGGCCGGGGACCTTCACGGTGTTCGCTCCGACCAACGAAGCTTTCCGAGCGCTGCCCCAGGGGGAGCTGAACAAACTCATGGGTGAGCATTTCGAGGGCGTTCGGCTGAACTGCTGCTCCGTGCTCCTGCCACGCTGTGGGCAGCAAGGGCCAAATTTCTCTGCTGTGCCTCATTCTTTGAGCCTGTCTGTTGGAAGGGTGAGCTTCCCACACAGCTGATTTGGATAAGCAAAAAGCTGGGGATGCACAGAGTGACACTGAGTTCCCAAAGTGGGATTTGTAATGCCTGTGTCCTTGGAAGATGTGTTTGTAGTTTGTGCCACAACCTCACTCTGACTTCAATTTGGCTGTGCTGGTGGTGCAAGCAAGATAACTCCCAGGTGTTTCTAAAGGAACCAACGAGGTCTCTGCCTCTCTCAAGGATGAGAGAAGTGAGAATTCCTTCCCAACCACGCAGGATCAGGGTGTCTGAAGTAAATTTAGCGAAGAGAAGACAATGATCCACATACAGCCTCGAGTTACACTGTATGACATTTAAGTAGCAAAAGGCTGGGCCTGTTTCTCCTTCTATTTATACACAGACAAAGCAGGAGGTCTAGTTTGATCCTGGGAAGACTTCAAATATTCCAGCCTAGCTCAGATTAAGGCCAGTCTCCTGGAAAGCACAGGTGTGCAGGCTGGGTGTGGAAAACAGCACAGGAATGTTTAATAAGGCCTTCTTGGATAAGCAGCACAAACCTTTATTTTGTTCATGTTCAAAACTGGCTGTGGTTGGAAACAACATCAGGTATTTGAGAGTAATGTCTTCTGGTCATTAAACCCAACCAAACACTGACATCATAATTTGGGAAGCTTCTGCCCATGGTAGCTGCTTATCCTTTTAAGTGCAGGGATGAGGAACCCGTAATATCAGACTGCACATCCAGTTTACCACTTCATACATAAATATTTCAGAACTGTTTTGCAGCTATTGTAAATGGCTGCAGGAATGAAGATTCCCAGACGTGGACACTTCAGATGTTCTTTTCTCACGCAAATATTTAGGTTATGCCTCTGATGAAGAGGTGAATCACGCTGGGGAGGATGTGCAGTGTCAACTGCGGCCACCCTGAAAGCCATCACGGAAAAAAAGCTGAAATACAAGCTTTGGAAGCACTGAAAGGAAAGGGATCTGAGGGAGCTGCTCTGGTTTTGTAGATGGAACCACCTTTTGCACTAGCTGCCCTGTTAGGGACACTGCATCCTCCAAAGGAGAAGTTGGAGAAGGGCTGCTGGCCCAGGCGATGTTCCTCTTCTGGAAAATAAATGGTGAAGAGGAAGCATCTTGTCTTCCTCAAATCCGCTTCAAAGCATGACTAGATGAGTAGAGACTCAGTGTGAGTGGGGATCAGGGCATCAATCCATGAGCCATTAGTGACGTTTCTCCTGCACTTTTCCCCTTCCTACCCAGCTGTGAGAATTATTGCCGAGTGACACCAGCCTTGGGGACATTTGTAAATACCAGAGTGCTCCATCTGCTTCCTTATTTCACACGGGTGGGTCTTTGCCCTGCCATCTCAGACTGTTTGAGGAGCAGGTTCATGCTGTGCACAGTGAGAGAATGAGGGATGGAACCCCAAGAAATAGGAATTTCACATGTAGGGCAGGTTTGGTAGGTACCAAGGTGGGACACTGGGAGAGAATCTTTTTGGGCTTGCTGGGATCCTGACCTGCCCAGGCAGGAATACCCTCAATGTCCTAAGCAGCAACAACCTGGTTTTTATTTTGGTTTGATTTGGGGGGGAGTGGTTTGTTTGTTTGTTTGTTCAATTTTACATCGTTTCTTTGCACATTTAGGAAACAATGGTGTTTTCCACGTCATTCCATTCCAGCCCATGAAATATGGGAAGCGAGTGCTGATGCTCTTTTGCAAATGCAGATGTTTTCTACCCCCTACCACCAGGTAATGCCAAGGAACTTGCCAACATCCTCAAGTTCCATGTGGCCGACGAGATCCTGGTGAGCGGCGCCGTCAATGCCCTCGTGAGGCTCAAATCCATGCAGGGAGATAAACTGGAAGTCAGCATGGTGAGTGCCCTGGGACGGGGTTCTGTGCTCAGCAGGGCCATGAGTGTGTCTGGATGGTGTGGGAACCTCCCCTAAATGTGCTCACAGTCCCACCAAACAGAGTTTTCCTGGCTGCAGCAGAGGGACTGGTGCCGTGTGTTCAATTCGACAAGAATGAGATGTGGTTTGCTTCAGCTTTCCCCTCCTCCCTCCAGAAGGCCAATTGTAAATGATTTCCAGGAGCTGTTATAAATGTAACCCTGAGTCACGGGGGGGGCAAAAAGCATAAATAAATGAAATGAATAGCTTGTTCAGCTAACACATCTCTTTTTGTGTAACGAAAATGATCTCTGTATGGGCTCCCTGGACGCAGCGGGATTTGTTTAGATATATAATTTCATTTCACAAACTCTGCACTGCATTGAGAGAACGCAGGGAAAAAAACAACCTTTCAGAAAAAAAAACCCAAAGCATGCATAAGAAAATGCAGGACAAAAAAAAATGGAGGGGAGAGTGTTTCCAAGTACATTGAGTCAGCCAAAGTGAACGATAGAGTCTTCTCCTGTCCAGTCCTGCTCTGCCCTCTCCTGATCCCACCTTCACAACCATCCCACTTGGCAGCAGTGGCAGTGCCTGCTGCCACCAGGTGTCTGGTGGATGTGCTCTGCTGCCACGGGACAGCATTCCCAGCCAGAGCACCGACAAAGCCCTAAAGCCTTTGCCAGCCATTCCAGGGCCAACTGCTCAGGCTGTAATTTGTTTTTATATCTTCCTTAATTGGCAAGAGGAATGAAAACGCCTTCAGCCATCCAGTAAATGAACGAATGCCAAGTGAGGGGCTTTTTTTAACGACATTTTGGAAATGACAAAAGTTTCTCATTTTCTTTTTTTTTTTTTTTCTTTTCTTTTCTTTTCTCTCCCTGAACAGAAAAACAACGTGATACACATCAACAAGGAGCCCGTTGCTGAGAGCGATATCATGGCCACGAACGGCGTGATTTACGCCGTGAACTCTGTCTTGCAGCCACAGGGTAGGTCCACGGGGAGAAACCCCTGAGCCACCTCGTTGCAGCAAAGCTGCCTTGGGAGGGGGTGGGGACACGTGGCAGTTGCTTCAGTTTGTTGAGGAGGATCAGGCTGCTGTGGGATTTCCATCAGCAGATAGAGGAAGGAAGCAGCCTGCGTGCTTCTGAGTATTTCAGTGCTCTCCGTGTCCCACCCTGCAGCTTCCAGGCCACAAGAAAGAGGGGATGAGCCTGCAGACCCTGCACTGGAAATCTTCAAACAGGCGTCTGCACTATCCAAGGTAAAAAAAAAAAAAACCCTCACTGTGGGGCTGCTGAAATCACACTTGGGTAATAATGAGTGCAAGATAACGGCTCGTTCACATGCTGACTTCCAAAATAAGGGAGTGTGTGTGTTTCAGGCAATGATCCATCCTCTCTGCTTGCATGATTTAATTATGTAAGAAATAATACATTTTGCAACACGAAGCCCCAGCCTGCAGAAGGCAGCCTTGGTGTGGTACTATGTATGTCAGCTTCCAGTAATGAAGAGTCATCCACCCATAGATTTCAGAGACTATTGTCAATAAATACATTGACATAACAGTCAGTTATGGCCATAATAGTCATAACAGTCAATAGTTATAATAATCAATATATTGACATAATAGTAAAAATATTTTTATATTTCATATATTTGATATATTTACTATATTATATAAATAGATAAACAATAAGATCGACCATATATTTATATTATTATATTCCATTATTTATAGTCTAAATGAACATGTACATATATTTTATATGTTGAATATATTTCATATCATAGACTTAATATATAATTATAGGTGGATGTATATATACACATATTTTATATATATACACATATTTGTATATGTGCGTATATTTACATATTTTTATATATGTGTATATATATATAATTGACTATAAATAGTCAAATATATTGCCATGTTGACTGCTCTTGTGGCTGTCAGAGATCTGTTTATTTATCATCTGATCTATTCCACGCAGGTTTCTCAGAGGAATCCTCGGCTAGGTAAAAATCCAACTTCTCCAACTCGCTTCTGATTTCCCTTGCACGTCCCCGTCCCTCACAGGGGTTTACTCTGCTGCCTTGCTCCGAGGGTGGCAGGGAGGGGAGGGGACAGGGACATGCTCTGTGTCTGTGCCACCCAACTTGCCCCTTCCCTTGGCAGCTCCCGTCTACTCCCGGCTACTGGCGAGGATGAAGGAGAACTCGGGGGGAGCCTGAGCCACGTCCTGAGCAACCACACACCGGTGCCTCCATCCCCCCCAGCTCTGGCTGACAGCTAGAGAGAAGGACAGAATCGTTTTCACAAACCAAATATCACCCTGAAGTTTATTTTTGTCTCCAGCGAAACGGATAGGGAAAAAAATGGAAAGCCATATATATATATATGTGTATATATTTTAAGACCGTTTTTGTTTGGGTTTGACTTCAAAGTTCCCAGACTGAGGAAAAATGTTTTGGGGTTTTTAATTTTTGGGGGATTTGTTGGGTGGGTTTTTTTTTTGGTTGGTTTGTTTTGTTTCCTTTTTTTTTTTTTTTTTTTTTGAAAAAAACTATTCACTAGTTTGCAATTTTAAACATATACCCAGGTTTGGGCTTGTTAAGCACATCCTTTTTTAAAAAACAAGCATGTGCTTCCTTGTTCCCTTGGGTTTTAAAAGTCTTCCATGAAATTCTGAACTGAAGGCTTTTAGCAAAAGCTCTCTCTGGACAATGAGAGAATTGCATAGTTACAAACTATGGTTTGAACCATTCTCTCTTTTTTTTTGTTACCTTTTTTTTTTTTTTTTTAGCCTCTGGGTTACAACTGTGCTGCCTTTTGTTCACGAGATTGAAATGAGAGTTCTCCCTGGCTGAAGCCTTCCAGCAAACGGTTCATTTTTGATAACGGTTGTTTTTTTAATAAAAATTAAAAATAAAATCAAAAACATAAATATGACAAGCGATGGCAATGCTTGGTTGGTTTGTTGGTTGGTTTGAGTTGCCTTTTGGCATCCTTTGCCCTCCTGAGCACGGGGTTGAATAGTTACTGGGGTGGAATGGCAAAGCATTTCTCCTCTTTGATCCTGGCCTGGCATCATTTTCTGATGGTGCTTTCATGAGCAGTCACTGTCACACAATTCCAGTGGCTTTACATCCACTCCCACTTAGTTATTACCTTGGTGAAACCCAGGATTATGAGGCAAAAAACCAAAACAAAAACCAAGAAAGAAAGTATCAAGTGCAGAAAACAAAAAAAACCCAGATTGTTTTGGCTGCTCTGGCTGAGAAACACCCTGAGAGTTTTCCTCCTATTAAAAGCCCAAATTGAAATCCCACACGCTCAGAGCCATCTGCATAACTCCACAGTGTGTGAAAAATAACCAGGCTCTTCTTTTATTTCCCTTCTTCATCTTCCCATCTCATTTTCCTTTATTATTTTCCTGGCATGATGTGGTCCTGGTAATTTAAGGCTGGGGAGGTGATGGGGAACCCTTGGAGGCCCCTATTCCCAGCAGGAATGATGAGTCCTATCAGGGGACTGGATTCTGGGGGAGGCTCAGCTTTTGATTATTAGGTAATTAATTACTCATCCTTCAAAAGCCTGAGGGAGAAGGAAAACTGCTTTACTTCTTGCTCTGTTATAGCACATACAATGCAAGGGGTTTTCTTGGCTTGCTTTGGGTTTTGTTTTGTTTTTCTTCCTCCTTGAAGCTCCATAATTAAGGGATATAAAGTCTTTTGCAACTTGGGAAAGTGGATCTGCTCCTCATCTTGGTGAGTGCCCCCTGTTTATCCTTTCTTGGTGTCTGGCCTGGTGACTAATTAATTGTTTCATGGCAAAATGAAGCCACTGGAGTCGATGGGAGCAGGGGAAGCTTTGCTTAGATGAGTTTAATAACTACAAGAAGTCCCATCTGCTGAGACATCAGTTTTCATCTCCTGGGAATACAGCCCTGGCTTCCCACCCCGGGATGTCTGGGCAGGCATTAGGGCTGCTGGTGATGATCTCCTTTGTGCTTTGCTAGGCAGGGTCACCAGGTTTGTGAGTCCCTGGGGAGTTCACAGTAGATAGAGGTGTGTTATCCTCCCTTTTTGCTGCCTCCCATTGCTCTTCTGGCTGGTTCTCTGGGAGTGCTCCTCCTCTTGCTCCTCCTGCTGCTGCTCCATCCTCTGATCTGCTGTGGGGCGCCAGCAGCAGCTCCCCACAGGGCTGTGGGTGCAGGGCTGCTGTCCCTGCTGTGCTGGCTCTCTAATTTCCCTGGGATCCCACATCCTGGGAAGCCATCCCAGGGTGCCTTCCCACAGGCTCCCTGCTTGGAACTCCCCCAGGTTTTTGGTGTTTCCAGATGACAGTCTGTGCTGGTGGAAACTCTTGAGATTACCAAATCCCTTCCCTTTCCCTGCTCTGAGTTGGTTTCTCAGCCCTCTGTGCTCAGGGAGGGACACCCAGATGGATCAGATCAACGGCACTGGTTGAGCTGCTGGAGTTGATCAGCAGGGACTGCATCCCCCACTTTGACTCAGTGACACTCTGGGCATGTTTTTCCCCACGGATGTTGATCCATGAACCTTATCCTGCAAGGGGAGTCAGATGTTAATGCCTCAGCCTCCAAGGGGTGCACAGGGATGAAGCAAGAGGAGAGCAGCTGGAAGATGGGGAAATGAGGAGTCCTGAGACGATGGCAACAAAAACTCATTTGTCATTTTCTGAAGAAATGTTTTTAATTTTTTTTTTTTTTAATGTGGAAGTGAAAGGAAGAAGGAAGTTTCTGGTGCTGAGGCGAAACATAACTCCCCTGGGGAAGTGCTGGCTGAGGGGCACAGAGCTCCCATGGGCCCAGCTGGGTGTGGGAACCTGAGGGATGTCCCAGCCAAGGGCTGTGGTGGGATGGAGGGCTGGGAGCTCCCCTGTGTGCCAATCCCATCCCACCCCACAGCTGCAGGAGTCCAGACAGCAGCACTCAGGGAAGGGAAGAAGCACCTGAAACCCAGTGTGGGGGTGAATGTCCCCATGAGCCTGAGCCAGGACTGGGGCAAAAGGAGCTAAACTGACAGCAGATAAGAGCCTTTTGGAGGACAGTCTTGTTTTTTCCCTCCTTTGGAGTCGAGAGTGTTTTTCTAATGAAAATTTGCAGGGATGTGCAGCTGCCCTTGTTTACTTCTTTAGAATGAGGATTCTAAGCCCTCGCAGTGGCTCCGGTTCAGCAAAATAATTAAATGTATGCAGGAATCCAGCTAGGAAAAATACAGCTTTTAAGTGTGTGCTCCAAGTCCTGAAATGATGCCATCATGTCTGGGCTGCTGCTTGTGAGTCTCCTCTGTGCCTGTGGAGCCCCAGTGCCCCCCGGGGCTGGAGCACCGAACAGAAAGTGGTGCCTCTGAAGGGCTGGAAAATCAAATGTTGAATGTGAGACGCTGTGTTTTGGGAAGCTTCGTGTGGTGGTTTTGCTTATTTACATCCTGAGGCATGAACCAGGGGAGCTTTTCTTCCAGAAAGCTCTTCTCCTTTCTGGTGGCCTCCTGCAGAGATGTTTAAAGCAAGAGGGAAAGCAGGGCTGAGCCTTGTCCCGGGGAGAAGGTGGTGGAAAACACGTGCTCTTCCAGTGCCGTGGGAATCTGGGAGTGCTGTTTGCTTGGCTTGTGGGAGAGGTTTGGAGCTGACCTGCCCCAGGTGCTGGGCTGTGGGGAGGTGGGTGATGGCAGCTCCCTGTGCCTCGGGAGGTGAGGGGTGAAAAGGGAAAAGCCTCTGCCCGTGTCAGGGCTCGAGGGCAGCCAAGGCATCCCAGCCAGATGTGCTGCAGAAGGATGGCCCCTGGAAGGGGTCACCTGGACACAGGGGTGAAGCCACCCACGTGCCATGGCTGGAAAGCTGCTCTTACCCCCTGCTTTTGTGCTGCAGGAGAATTCTTGTTTGTCCACGTGATTTATTGGACAGCTGTTGCACTGTTAGCTGGGCTCCCAGGAGGAGCAGAAGGAAAAACTGAGGGCAGTGTTAGTGCTGGTGAAAGGTAGGCTTGAAGGAGCAGCTGGGATCAGAGGCTTTCAGCTGTGGCTCAGGCAACTCTTGTATTATTTTTGTTTGCTTGTTTTTAGCCCTTTTCAGTGACACATCTGAGAGCTTTTGCAGAAATCTGCAACTTCTCCAAAGAAAAATATTTAAGGGGGACTTTCTTTCCAACAGTAGATGATACCTTACTGTTTTGTAAAGCTTTCATGATCAAACACTTTGCAAAAGCCCAGCACATTTCCCAGGAGGGGTCCTGGGTGCAGGAGCAGAGGGGTATCAGTGTCTGGTGAGCCAGGCAGCACCCTGTGCCACGTGAGGGCATCCTCCTGCTAGGGCAGAGTGACCCTCCTGAGGGTTTGTTTTCACCTCCTGGAAAGGAAGGTGGCAGGAAGGGTTGGTTTGCTGGGTGCTGCCATTCATGACATACTGAGAAATTCTTTCCAGAATGCCCAGGCACATCTGTCCTGCTCCACTTACCCTTGGATTTCCTGCAGGTTTCCTGGGAGCTTGGCAGTTTCTTCAGCTTTTGACTTGCCAGCTGTCTCTTCTTTCTCTGTTCAGTCTTTCCAACAGGTCTTGGTCTGACTTCTGAACTCGTATCTTCATTTCTTTCACCTGCAGCCTGTGAATCAAGCCCTATTAGCTGGCAAATGCAAAACTCATTATATTTTAATTGCTACTTCTGGGAGAAGGATCAACATATCCTGTTTGGAAAATAATAGTGCAGAAGCTGGAAGCCTTCTCAGGGCTTTTGTTGAATTTCTAGTTTTGCAGAGGCAGGAGGGTGAATTCCTGGAATTCAGGATTTCCCCCAGTGCTGCTGTGCAGCTTTTCTAGCTCTCTGCCTTTGCTTCAAAGTTTGCAGTGGGGATAAGTGACCTTTCTCAGTGACCTTTAGGTGGAAATCCCAGATAATCCCCAAGTATTACAGTACTACCTTTGTCCATGCAGCACTTGGGAAGTTACCAACCTCCATGAAGGGAGAGCCAGAGAATAAGGTGAAGCATCCTGATGACCACGACAACAGACATGAAATTATACCTAAGGTTGTTTTTAAAACAGTACTCTGAAGGCACAGCCATTTGCTATAAACTGTAGGCACCCTAATCCCTGTATTTAGCACTCTGTGTGTTCTCCTGCCAGTGCTGTCAGTGGTGTCCATGGCTTTGGACACCACACAGCCTCCATGTGGAGCTGTGGCTTCCAGCTTGGAGCTGGCACCTCAGAGTTCAGGCTGGGAGTCTGGCTGGACCAAGCCTGGCTGTGTCTGGTCCTACTCACAGCCAAACAGATCCTCACCTTCTTATCACTCAGAACCCAAAGTGCTCAGATACAAATATTTACAGACCCGTCCCTGACAACGGTACCTCCATCCTGGGCTAGTGGAAGGTGTCTCTGCCCGTGGCAGGGGGGCTGGAACTACGTGATCTTTGAGGTTCCTTCCAACTCAAACCATTCTATGACTCCTGCACTGAAGGGACCTCATTTTGCAATCCCTGCTCCCAGGAATGGCAGTGCCACACCCTGCCACGGCCCCGAGGACGTGCCCTGGCACCAGCCAGTGATTAAAGGAGCAAAAGAGGCCGGTTCCTTCCCTCAGCTTACAACCAGAGAGCAGGAAAAAGTGGAATAAACAAAGCCAAGCTGCAGGACGGTCACGCCAAGCGAAGGGAACTGGGAGGCATCAGCACAAAGCGCTCCAGGACAGCACCATCTGCGAGCACTTGAGGCGCAGGAAATGCTGCTCTTTAAGAAGCTGGAGGTGCTGTTGGTAGGGCCGGAAACAGGCTGGGGGTGAGGCACCGATGCCTTGCATTTGCTCAGCATATTTTGCCTCCATTTACGTAAAACCAGCAAATGAGGAACCCAAAGTCACTTCTCCCGTGAAAGTTTTTGACTGTGGAATTTTTCTGTGGGCTTTCTTCTTCCGGGCTGCTCCTGCCTTACGTTCTTGTTGGTGTTAACCCTGAAATGGGGGGAAATGGTGGTAAAGTGACCTGTGCTCTGAACTTTTCTGAAATGCTTGTGAAGCTGCAGAGGCCTTGAGTTGAGGACCCTAAATATGGGGTGCTGAGGTGGGTCAGCACTGAACTGTGAGCCACGGTGGGGTGGCTCACCCACGGTCCTGTGCAGGCTCAGACATGGTGCTGTGCTGTAGAGCTCCTGGTGCAGATTTGGGAGGTGCCCTCTATCAGGTGTGCAGACAAGAGGGGCCCCAGGAGGGCAATGAAGATGGGGAAGGGCCTTGATTTGAAACCATGTGAGAAGTGGCTGAGGGCACTTGGTGTGTTCAGCTGGAGAAGAGAAGACTGAAGGGAGACCTCCCTGCAGTTCCAACTGCCTGAGCAGGGGCAGGACTGAGCTCTGCTCTGGGGGGACCAGGGACAGCCCCCAGGGAATGGCTGGAGCTGTGTCAGGGCAGGTTCAGGTTGGATCTCAGGGAAAGGTTCTTCCCCCAGAGGGTGGTTGGCACTGAACATGCTCCCCAGGGCAGTGGGCACAGCCCCAAGGCTGCCAGAGCTCAGGGAGCATTTGGAGGATACTCTCAGGCATGTGGTGTGACTCTTGGGAATGGGCCTGTGCAGGGGTAAGGGTTGGACTCGATGATCCTGATGGGTCCCTTCCAACTCAGCATATTCTGTGGTCTGGGCTCTTCCTTCTGCCCTTCGCTCCAACTGGCTTATCTTTAGGTCATATCAATGAAAATCAGAGGGAACTGAGCCTGGGAATCCCCAGGGAGAGGATGCCATGCTGGGATGCTCAGCTTGGAAAGCTCTTTCTGCCCTGCACAACCCGGGGATGCTCGAGGGAGCGAGGGACGCACCGCGAGCAACACTCGGGGTAGGTGGTCCCGGGTCTGCTGACCAAATGTTCCTCCCCAGCTACTATATTTGGATCCTGCTAGCAAGTGATTTCACTTTCCTGTTTAAACAGACCCCCTGAAGCCAGGCTGCTGAGCCTGGCCTTGCAGCACACCCAGCTCAGCCAGCAGCAAGCCCCTCTTCTCCCGGGGGGTCACCCCGGGCAGCGCGGGGTTGTGGCTGGGAGGGAGGGAGTGCAGAGCCCCAGTGCCTGACTGTAACCACCTTCCCCCCCAAGTGTCTGCTGAAATATTTATAAATACAGCCAGCAGCTGCTGATGCCAAACAGGAAATTTTAAGCTGAACAAACTTTTCCACGTTTCTAAGCGGGGAAAGTAAACTGTAGCTAAGATCTGGATTTGAGAGGGGAGGGGGAGGAAAGAAAATAAAAAGTCTAAATAGCAACAGGCTTCCACTGTTGCGGATCCTGAGGGAAGTTCGTGGTTTCTTGAAGTCTTGGTTCTTTCAGCCAGGCTGTTTTCTATAAGCAGTGTGTCTGCACAGTGATATAGGAGCTGACTTTAAAGAAGAAAATTGGGTTATGCCTCAACAAAAAGGGGGAAAAAAACCCCAAAATACACAACTTGAATGGAAACCAATGAGCCAGGGATAAGGATGGTGGGAGCCACGGCCACCTGAGGGAATGGAGGCCTGTTTTATCTTGTACTTCATGTTTTGGACCCTTCCCCCCACCCCCCCTCTTCAAGTTCCTTTCTAGGATTTTCTTGTTTCTGCCCATTCATTACTTGGTGTTGAGATAATAATTTGGAGCACTGAAACACGGAAAAAATGTAACACTAAATCTTGGTGGGATTATCTGTTTTAAACAACTTCTGCCAGTTATGAATTCATTAAATTCATCCTCAGGCAAGAAGCATTATTATGTTTTTACAAACTGAATCGTGTCATTTCCTAGTCAATGATATTGAAATAGGGATGGAATAAAGCAAATATCCTTAGTGTGCATATGGAATCTGAAACTGTATTCTCCAGTTCAAGCACCTTCAAAATGAAGTGAAATACAGATGGAAAACCTGGAGTCTTCTGAAGAATCCTTACAATAACTCAGTCTCTACCATCCCCTCTGTCACCTCCATATACGGATTTTTTTTGAGCTGGCTTTTTCACTTAAATTCTGTTTACTGTGAGACCTTAATGGGAAGAGAAGAGCTTTCTGATGCTGAGAATTTGTTTGTTTGTTTTTGACTCCTGGCTGTTGGTAGCAAACCTTCATCCACTTCCTCTGTGGGAGTTAATTTTCTTTGGAAAAGGTCAATGGTGCATGGTGAGCTTGGCTATGGGGTGCACAGACTGAATTACACTGCACTGTTTGGGGGGATTTGGGTGAGCAAAATCCATTTTAAGGGGCAGAAAGATTGTAGTTTTAAGGATTCTCGTAAATTTTAGAGACTGATAGCAGTAAGATCTCAGGAAGGCTTTATTGCAGTGTAAAGTGGGGAGTTCAGCAGTGATTTTATTCATAGCTTTTCTGCTTGAATGGGCTTTACCAGCTGTAATTCTGGGTGGGAAATCAAGCTCCCAGCTGGGCAGCCCTGTGAGGACTTGAGTTTATCACAAGGCTGTGACAAAGGAAGGTCTCAGCCTGGTGTGGGATGAAGGGAGTGTTGCTGGGTGGATGCTCAGAGACACCCGTGGTGCTGAGAGGTCCCTGCCAGCTTTCCTTGGGAATGGGATGTGCTGCATTGCCAACTCACTATCCAGAAATTCATGACATGAGAAAACTGCCGGAGTTTCACCTCCAAAATCCCCCTTTCCTTTCTGCTGATCACCTGTGCAGGTTGGTGCTGGACTCCCAGCTTGTAGGTTTGGTCTTTCTGCCTTGTCACTGGAAGGATGCACAAGGGGCCAAGGGAAGGGTTCAGTCTCCATCCCTCCCAGGCAGGTGGTACTGGCAGTGATCCTGCCAGTGCTTTCCCCATCCCTGAGAGGAGACATCCCTTTGCCATTTCCTCTTTCTTTTTTTTATGCTGTCACTGAAGACATGATGTAGAAAGCCAAGCTGTCATACTTGAGTGACTTTTCCCTTGGGAATTGTTCAGAAGTGTGTTTGTCCTGTTGGGAAAATTGAGTTCCTACCCTAGACCTGCATCACCCGCACCAGGGCCTTGTCTTCTGCTGGCAGATCCTGAGTGCACAACACGATGTGCAGGTCCCTGAGCAGCTCTTGCACTGCACCACCCTCCTGCCAGACCCTTTAAAGCATCTCTGGGTTTTCCTTTGCCTGCCTGGCAGGAGGGACCAGGCTCTCCAGGGCCAGGACAGGCATGACAGAGCCTGAGTCACGAGTCCTGCATTTCTGGGACCTGGAACGAGTTTGAGTCTAATTTAAACCAGACACTTAGTGCAAAAGCAATGTTCCTCTGAGCCTCTGCAGATGGGTAGGCAGTCAGGGGGCATATCTTAGCAGATAGAAACATTTTGTCTCGTTCCTAACTAGGAGTTAAGCAGGGCTTAACTGGGAGTTAAGCATTGGGAGCCCCAAGTGTCACCAAATGAGGCTTGAGAAAGCAGTTCAGGCATTTCACTGCCACTGGGTAAGCCATCTGTGAGCTCTCTTGTGCATCCTAAGACCCAAATCTAACAGTGGGAGGCTGGGGTGCTCACCTGGCTGCTCTTCCTCATGCACCCTCCCTCCGGGTGTGGCTTCTCCTACTCCTTAGCGATGGCTTCACCCACCACTGGCCTGGACGTGGATCTTGTGTGCAGAAAGGAGGAAACACAGACCTGAGGTTGACTCTGTGCCCTCGTGCTCAGCACTGCTGGAACAGGCTCAGCTCCTCCCTGTCTGCTGCCCTGAGACTCTTGTTTAGCCTCAGATGTCTCAGTGGCCACAGGGATTCAGCAACATCCCAAACAGGCAGAGGAAAGACAAAGCAACTGAGCTGTGGTTGGATGCCATGGCTGTGACAAGGAGCTCTATTTACAATTCCAGCCCAGCAATTAAATCCATTTCCTGCGTAATTGATGAGAAAATTCTGGCTGCCTACCACCAGGCTCTAAGTAAGACCATGTCTTAGAAGGAACTTTACTCTTCCCAGGCCAGGGTGCTCTATGGCTTTGGGCTAGAGATTAGTCCCTGCCCATTGCCTTGGATGGGCATTGCCTGATTCCTACCCATTTTTTTGTACTTCTTTCTTAACATAAATAATTAATAAGGTATTATTCTGATATTTTTTCTTCCAACCTCCATGGGATTCACAGGGAATGGCAGAGAATGGAACAGAGCAATACCAAGAGTCTCTTTTGCAGGGTTTGGTGGAGAACCCCACACAGGAGTAGATAACCACATCCTGGAAGGCAGAACTGACTCATTGCAGACCAGGACAAACATTGAATCATGAACACTTTGGCCTTCACCAAACACAAGGTTACAGATGGCTCAGAGTGAGAGAGCAGCAAGATGTGGGAAAAGGAGCAAGTCCCAGATCTAAGTGGAGCTGCCCACTGTGGGTTGGGTTGTTTAAGGGGAAGGCAGACTGGGGTGTCCAGAAGGAGGGAGAGGAGAGCAGCAGCCAGAGCTCTGTGTGCCAGGCCACTGCTGAGGAGGCATCACTCCACCTTGCCTTGGGCGCTGGAGCTGCAGCACTTGAGGACCTGGCCTGGAATTTTGATTACATTTAGCAGCAAATTAGGTCTGGTTTAGGAATTTTCCTGTAAACCCTCCTTTGCTGGGAAGTGTTGATTCACTAAACCCAAAACTTTGACACTATCAGAAAGATTTCTTTATTATATCCTGAGTGGCAGCTGAGAGACAAAGGGGGACCAGCAGCCTGAGCACCCCTGTCTGAGGAATTCTGGGCTTGTTCACTGAATGGGTTGAGGCACATGGATCTTGCTGGGCTGACTTGCCCCTGGCAGTCATGCCTTTGGGGAGCTGGATGTGCCACACACTGATCCAAAAACAAAACCTTGTATTAGTGCTGCTGTTCCAAAAGAGCCCCACCCACCCACCAGGGATCTATTCATAGATGTACCCTTGAGTTATCTACTTCCAGCCCACTGCTCTGTGGAAAGATGTCTTTACCTTCTGTTTCCCTTGTTATTTTTAACCACATCCAGAACTGAAATGTTGAGCAGTACCTGCTCACAGCCCTCTTGGTGACAGCCCTGGGCCCCTCCCTGCCCAGTGTGGGTGTGAGAGAAGCTCCTGGCTTAGTCCCTCCCTACCCCCCTTGTTCCTGGGACACTCACAGAATAGTTGGGGTTGGAAGGGACCTTAAAAATCACCTTGTTCCAACCCCTCTGCCCTGGCCAGGGACACCTTCCACTATCCAAGGTTGCTCCAAATGTCCAACCTGGCCTTGGGCACTTCCAGGGATGGGGCAGCCACAGCTTCTCTGGGCATTCTGCTTCTTCATTTAAACAAAGGGTTTAAATAAACAGACATACACCTTCCTGTACCTGATCTATGTGCCTCAGCATCACCTGCAGTGCTGTAACACCTCTGCTACACCTGTAGCACCCCCACCCAGGGAACATCTGCACGTCCACATCAGTGTGGCCTTTCCAACCACGGCACAAGATCCCTTTGTGAGCAGTGCCCTGTCCCTCTGTAACTCCGTGCTGAAGGGATGCAGACATCTGTAAAGGCTGCCACTGCTGCTGGCTCGATCTGGCAAAGGCTCTGGAATTTGTTCTGTGTTTCATCTGCTGGATTTTAATGAGGATTTTTCTCCCCCACTCTACGTTTTGCAGGGGCAGATGCCTTGCATTTTATGAGCCTTACGTAGAAAACCCACCCCCAGCGCAAGGTAGTGGTGAAATGATGTTTACTAGAAGCTCCATCCACGTTCTCTTGGTTCTAGTAATTTGTTTCTGGAGAATAGATGGCCATGTCTCTGGCAGTCAGATTGTCCTCGGTGTGTCACACCACTCCTGGAGGAGCAGAATCGCTGCCACTCACAGCAAGCCTGTGATTGCATTTCTTTGAGGGTGGCTATAATTGGAACCTCCTGCAGCCACTGAAGCCAGGAGCCTTTTGGCTCTGGCACAGCTTGCTGAAAAGGCTAATGCAGTTACTTACGTGAACTAATCTGTAAAGGATGTTTTTCTGTTGTCTCTGCCTTAATTGTTTCCAGCTTATGGCATGGAAATGTTCCTGGCCCTGGGAGGCCGAGGGGAGAAGGGAAAGAAGGAATGTCAGAAGTAAATGGAAGGTTTGGGTGAATGTAGGAGGTACTTGAAGTTTTTCCTCCTACTCCTACATTCTTTAAATTGTGGGAACAAAGGTAAAGCTACTTGTTTAAGTCATGCTTGGTAGAGCAGGTCCTCAGCCTCCCTCCAGGGTGTCTGGGATTCCTCTCCCCCCAGAGATCCTACAGATGGACTTGCTGGGCCTGCAGGCTGCTCTGGCATCCCTCAAGTCGTTCTGCTGCTCCCCATCTGCAGATGTGGGTGTTTCTAAGGAGAAAAAGCTCTAGGGATTTGTCCATTTTCAGCACTTGAGTAAGAAGGCTCCGTCGGTGGAGCCTGGAGTGTTTGAACTCCCTGTTCTGGAGGGGGGTGTTGGGAACAGGGTCTGACTCTCCTGTACCTCTGAAGACTCCAACCATGCATGTCAGTGCTTGGACCTGAGGGCAGCTGTGCTGAAGGAACATTCCCAGATCCAAGTGAGTCATTAGCAAGGGCTGGGCTGAGGCCATGGCATTTGGAGTCGAGCTCCACTTGTCCCATCTCCAGCAGCCAGTCCTTTCCAGAGGTTGGATGGGCCAGACAACCTTTGCTCATCAACTAACACCAGGACATCTCTTCCCAGCAGTAGCCTCCACATGCTCAATTACTCACTTGACATCTAAATATTCATGGAAAAATGTCTTTTTAATACTGAAAGCTATTCCCTTCTTGCATTCATGTCCAAACTGTAGCCTTTTGGATGAGCTTCGGGCCGGTTTCTCCAAAGCAAGCATCTCCTGCAAATGCTGAGCAGCTAATGGAAAAAAGAATATTCATCCAAAGCACTTGGAAAGAGAGGTCATGGAAGTGTTTCACAGGAAAGTGCAAATTTTAATGGCAGATAAATAAACTAGACTTCAAAGCCTACTGCTTTGCACTGGCTGTTCTGCCCAGGCAGCAAAGTCTCTCCCATAGAAGCAGAGCAGGGGAGGCTGCAGAATTATGCTTGTTGAGGGTGTTTTGCACATTTTTAGGTAGTTTCCCTGGGATGGTCTCTCCCAGTACCTTTTGCTCTCCTCTGTTCCATTTTGGAAACACACAGACAGTGCCACAAAAAAATGGCAGCTTGGCTAAAGAAAATATAAGCAAGTTATTTGCCTGTTTACATAAGGTTCCTTCAGGCATGTCAAGTATTTCAGCTGTGGAAAGAGCACAGTGGTTTTCAGATGGTCAGACTGAGTGCAGACAGCCCAGGGATTTCAGAAATCATTTCCTTAAATTTATTCCTGTTTCAAGCTTTTGTTCTCTCTATAATATTGTGTGGCCTGGGTTTTCCTTTGCAGCCTATTCACCATCTGCAAAGTTGCTTTAAATGTGCTACTGTATCATGATCCCCTTGCTCAATAACCAGTGTTTCATGCTAGGCAGAAGAGCCTTTGCTCTGCCCTGCAGAGTCAGGACTGATTTCCACTGAGCCCCAAACAAGACCTGTCAGTCCCAGACCACCACACCCTGAGGTGCTGGTGATCTGAGCAGCATCACCTCTCAGCAGGGAAGAGACCAGGAGCAGGTTTGGGCTGTGATGTGCCATCCAGAGCAGCTCCCCTGGCTTTGCAGAGGTGGTGGTTGGAGAGCAGGTGATGGCTGGGGGTTCCCTTTGCTGCGCAAGCATCGTCTTCCTCCTCCTGTTCCTGTTGCTCCCTGTGGATCTCCAGGCTGGGGCAGCTCTCCCCAACCTCCTGGAACGAGAACTAGACTCCCATTTTCCTGCAAAAGCCCCTCTCTTTCTTGCTGGCTGTTGGGAGCTGGAGGGATTGGAGTCTAATGCATCTGGATGCTGAAGAGAAATGGATGTTGGAACAGTGAGGTCACTGGGGGATGTCAGACAAGACACTTTTTAAAAAAAAAATTGGTTCTTTCCACACCACTTTTCAATGAGGTCAGTGAAAAAAAGATGCAGCTCAATTTGAATTAAAAAAAAAAAAGAAAAACACCAAAAATTGATGGAGCATTACCTGAACACTCATTCATGGTCAAAACCAAACCCAGTGCAGCACCATCAGTAAGATTCTTGGCTAGTGCTCTACCATGTGCCATTTTTTCCCCTTGGTTGTGGTCACCATGTTAAATTCTAAGTGTGACCCTCAGGTCTTGAAGAAAGCATTTGTCTCTGATTTTACTCACCAAATATTTTGTTTCTATTGCAACCAAGAAGCTCAGGTCTTTGGCTGGGCCCTGGTTTTCAAAGGCTGTGGCTCTCTGTGTGGTTTTGTCATTCCACTCTGCAACCTGGAATGCTGATGCAGATGGAGAGCCAGGCGTGGGCCATGCACCCTTTGGCTCCTAATTTAACATTTCTAGCAATCACTGGAATGATGTTCTGGCACACTGGAGCTTTCCTTAGTCCCTCTGGGACTGAACCTCTTCTGTTCAGTCAGCACTGATGGTCTTGTCAAGAATTCCTTCAAATCTCAACTAGTTTCAATTATTTCTTCATCAGCTGTTAAACATCAACATAAATCTGTGTCTGTTGCCATGTAATTAAGATTGTTGCACAAATGAAAATAGTGGCAGGACTTGGTGGACTTTCTGTTACTCCTCTGAAAAGTGGGACAACGTGGGTGTGGGCTTGTAAATGGAGAAAAATTCTCTTAAGTCCTTCCTCTGCCACCAGCTCAGCAACACCAAGTACATAAACTGTGGGGGACAAAAGGAGCTCCACTTTGGACAGATGTAGCTCTCTTGGACAGATGTAGCTCTCTTGGCATCACTATCTCTGGCTCTTCTTGGAGGAAAACAGTCCCAAGGTACAAAGCTCCTCAAGTTTTCTTGGTTTTTTGGTGTCTTTTTTTTTTTTTTTAAGAGCTGCTGCCTCCTCCCCTGGGCCCTTTCCCATTTTAACTACAGGCTTTTAGATTTAAGGGCTCTTCCTGAGCTTGCCTGTCCTCATTAGTGGTTGCAGACTGAAAGTGCCTCTGCTCTTGTGTGATGGTGAAAGACTCATTTCTGTGTTCCCCTCTGTGTACTTGGGTTCTCCTATAACCTCTTGGGTTTTTTTTCCCTGCAGTTCCCCCAAATCACAGTGTATTTCAGGGTTAAAGAAGGAAGGATTCTGAACATCTGCTGTAATAATCCACAGGGACTGAGGAACTGTCTGTTGGCAGGACCTGGTCTTGTTGTCCCTAAACTTTCAAACAAGAATTTGTAGTTAAGAGTATTTTGTCTCTATATTTCTATAATTTTGGTTGCTGCTTTGTAGGGAGGAATCAGAACTGTTAAAATACCACGGGGACTGAGAACCTCCAGTCCTTTCTTCTAGTAAAACGATCTCACCTCTTATGTGACATTTGAGTTGTCCAACCTTTTCCTCTGATGTGAAAAACATGCTGACAGCAACGAAATCTGCTCACTCTCTGCAGGAATTATTGCTTTTAGTTTGGTGCCACTGTAAATTCTGGCAGTGTAAATTCTGCTTTTACAGGGAAGATGTCTGGAGTTTGGTTTGTAGAAGAAAATTAACAATAAGCACTGATAAGAGGAACTCTGCTTGGTCTTCAGCCAAGCAATTAAAAAAGCAGAAAAATTGTAAATGAAAGGGAATTTCCCCACCTATCTAGATTCTAATTTTGTTTCTCTAACTTAGTTTAATTAAATGGAATTTTTCAAAGCTGAAAATTACACTTACGGGGGAGGGAAAAAAAAAGAGCTGTCACTCCACCACACTTTTAGAGGTAATATCACATTAGGGTTTATGTTTTATTATTATGTTTTATTATTATATTTCCTTCTACCTGCAGAGAAACTCTGAGCTCTCATCATTCAGAGTGAAGGCAATTTAATTTCTAATACCAAGAAATGAGATGTGGAACAAAAGCACTGAGGCGTGGAGGGGACACGATCCAGGGAGGTGACAGCGAGCCCTTGCACACCCAGTTTCCACAGCCTGAAAAAATGACTTTCCCCACCTCTGACATTAATGCTGGACCTCTGGCTGTAGCCTATGGAAAATGTGGGAATAAAACACCTTCTAGGATGACACTTGGCCAACCATTCCATTGAGAGGAGGGGGCAGAGTCACCATCCCTGGGAGTGCTCAAGAAACAAGTGGACGTGGCACTTCCTGATGTGTTTTACTGGGCAGGGGAGTGTTGGGTCAAAGGCTGGACTTGATGGTCTTGGAGGTCTTTTTCCAAGCTGAATTATCCTGTGGTTCTAAGGCAAATCATGTGGGAGTGGGATGCAGTCAGTGAAGCCTTGACAGGCCCAGTGGGCAGGGTATCTGCTTTCCAGCATGGCAGGCAGGCAGCCAAGCCCATCTTCTCCTGGCTCCTGCAGGAAAAACATCCACAAAGCAGATAAAGCTTTTTTATTTCTTTCATTTTCTGACTGTGATCCTGTTACACTGTCCAGAGGCACCACTGCCCACCCCTCTGCCAGCATCCCATTCTGCTTTGGGTCTGTGAGCCTTCGAGGTCCTCCTGGAGCCCCAGGGAGGGGAGGGATGTGGCTGGTAAAAAACCTTGGCTTTGGTGTGATGTGGTCGAGCTACACGTGGGCTGTACACAGGCTAGACAAATGAGACTGTGGTATTTTCAGGGCACAGATTGGTTGCCCCTCAAAGTGGGGATTTCTGCCCAGTTTCTGGCAGAAAACGTTGTTTATAGAGAGCCAGTTTGGGGATATGGAGTTGCTGCTTGTCCTCAAGTTCGTCCTCTCTATATCTACCTTTATTTTAATTGGATAATTGGTGGCTCTGGAAATGTTTCCTTCAAGTAATTACAGCTTTTGATACTTCCTTTGTCTCAAACACGTGGTGTGAGGGAGCTTCAGTGCTTCTTCAGGGCTTCTCTCTCATCACTGGACTTCTTTTCTCTGCCAGTGTGTTCAGATATCCCCTCTTAAAACACACCAGGTGCTTCTAAATCCCCTTAAACTGACTTGAGTGGAAGTTTGGGGAAGCAGACAAGAGTGGGTTTGGATCTGAAGGACTTGCTGCTTGTTTTTGTGGGTGTTCTTGAAGAGCTGCCTCGGCCTCACTTTGCTTAAACCCTTTTAACAGATAAGGCTGCTTATTTATTTTAAACATTTCTAAGATCTCCAGCTACAGAATTTCCTGGTTAATGACTTTCTGATGTCTGGATGTACAAAGCTGGTGCTGTGGCTCCTTCTCTGTTCCCTGGCTGCTCATCAGATTTCAGGGAACAGCTGAGTGCTGTGCTATGGCTTTAAAGCCATTTTCCAGCAGGATTTCCAGACATCTTTTGCCACACTCCATGCTCGTTTGTTGTTGGTCAGACAGAGTTATCAGTGAGGGAGGATGGCAACAGCTACCTGACAATTCCTGCACAGAGCACTGCTGGAGATGCCAGGGGAGCAGCATTCCTCCTGGGGGCACTCCCTGGGAAGTGAGTCTAGACAAGCATTTATTTGGATGCCACCTAACAAAATGCTTTCACAAACTAGTGCAGTCTTCTGAAACCTTCTTTCTTTTTCATGGCAGTGTGCTATTTCAAACTGGAGGGGACAGGTTTTTATTGTGGAAGGTGATGCTCCTAAGGAAATAGTGAGATCAGGGGGGACCTTGTCACTCCTTACATCTCCCTGAAAGGAGGGTGGAGCCAGGTGGGGGTTGGTCTCTTCTCCCAGCTAACAAAGGGTAGGACAAGAGGAAATGGCCTCAGGTTGTGCCAGGGGAGGATTAAATTGGATATCAGGAAAGATCTTCACTGAGAGGGTCGTCAGCCCAGGCCAGTGGTGGGGTCACCATCCCTGCAGGGATTTAAGATGTGTGGATGTGGCACTTGGGGACGTGGTTTAGTGGTGAATGTGGCAGTGCTGGGTCAACAGTTGGACTGGATGATCTCAAAGCTCTTTTCCAACCCAAACAATTCTCTGATTCTGTGAAGGAACAAATGAATTCACGTTCAAGCAGAAAGTCAGGAGGTGATGCCTCATGTTCTGCAGCCTACAGTCACCACCCTGTGCATGATGCCAAGTGTCTGGTCATTAAATTGTTGAGGTGACAGAAGGACAGAGCTCCTCCTATAAACAGCAGTGACAAGACAAAAGACCCACCAGAGAAAGGAGCTAAATTTGGCTGTATACATAGATGACTCACACAGAAACATCACCCATTTATAGGTTGTCTCCCAGACAGTGACTGGTCCAATTCCCCTTGGAGCCATTGGAAACACTTGCAGGGATTTCAGTGGGAGTTCGACTTGGCCATAGGGAATATTTTCCCCCTTGTAGCTCTTTGGGTTTTGTTGAACTGTTTCTTCCAAGCCTGCAGAGCATTAATGGGCAGCACCTAATCCTTAAAGCATCACTGCTTCTGCTACTGCTGAGACAGGACTTTGTGCTGGAATCACGCCTGGGGCACTGGGGAAATGGGGTTTGGAGCAGATGTTGGGGCAGTGCTGCCTGGAGGTTGCTGCAGGGAGATGCTGCTTAATCACCCATCAAAACAGCATCTGCACATGTGTGCCACTGAGTGAAAGCTGGGGGGCTGGAGAGGGGCCTGGGTGGTGCCAGGGAGGAGAGGTGGAGGCTGGAACAGCCAGGAGTGACAGAACACAGAAGGATTTGGTTTGGAAGAGTCCTTGTAGAGGCCACGCAGTCCAACCTTCCTGCAATGAGCAAGGACACTTTCTAGACCAGGTTGTTCAGAGCCTCACCTGGAACGTTTCCAGGGATGGGGCACCCACCACTGGTCCTCTGGAGAACCAGTGCCAGTGTTTTATCACCCTCACTGTAAAAATCTTCCTTATCTCTAACCTGAATTGACCCTCAGCTGGTGCTGGGGATGCGGGTCTGGAAGGAAACCTCTGTGCTTTGAGCAGCTCCAGAGAAGGGTTTCTAAGTGTTATTCCTGACAGAGCAGCGATCCCAGTGCTTTTCCAAGGAAGCCATCTGGAAACGGGGATTAATTGCAGGCTCCTCGTAAATGTTTGTGCGTGTTTACTCACCCCTGAACCTCTTCTGCAAACACCATCAGCAATTAAACCCCAACCCAGCAGTCCTGCTCTGAGGCTGCTCTGGCTGAGGGGATGGGGAGGCAGTGGGTGCTGTGGGTGCTGCTGGGTCACCCTTCCCTGGTGTTCCGTGACGCGCCGGGTGCTGTTTGTGCGGCTGGTTGGGGTTTGCTGCAGGGGTTGTGCTGGCACAAACCACAGCTCTGTATCCTCTCCTTGTGTCTGCAGCTCTCCTGGGGATTTTGGGAGACAATCTAACCCCCTAATCCAACTGTTGTGGGAGCTTAATTAAACCCAGGTTCGTGGCAGAGGGAAAACAAATGTCCCACCAGAGCGGCTGGGGCTGCTTCCTTGAGAGATTCCTGCTGCCCCCGGGCCCCACACCAGCTGAGGATCCCATTAGGAGAGGGAGGAGGAAATGGTTCAGCCTGAAATAGCCACTCTGATAATGTCCACTTGGTCCATGCAGCCTTCTGTGTGCCCACAGAGGGGTTAATAGTGTGTGACTCCCTGGCTTTGGGCATGGATGGGTGCTGCACCTCTCCTCCAAGGTGTGGATGGGGAGATCCCACAAGAAAGTGGTTTTTTGAGGGAGAGGGGGAATCCAGTTTCTCCAACACCTTTATGCAAATGTACTGATTCAATTTCACCGTGGTTGGGAAATCCCAAAATCAGAATTTAATTAAATCCCTACACAAGTGTTATTGGGGATGAAATGTTCTCTCCCTCCTTGGAGTTAAGCCGCAAATAGAAGCTTCTGGTCTAAATCAGGTAGAAAAAGAAGGTGATTCCCAGTGATTTGGACCTTGGTCTGTCTGATGGGCACGTGTGCTTTCTCTCAGTCAGCAAGGTTTGATTTGGAGTAGAAGGTGAAAGGCAGGACATGCCAACATGCTCCAGTCCCTGTGCCCTGGCTCTGAGGACCTGGTGGCTCCTCAGCAACTTTGCTGAGCCCTGAGGCCAAAAGCACCTCGTCCCTCCTGCATCTCCCTCCTCTCACGCACCGGTGGCAGCTGCTGCTGGAACAAGGAGGATGTCCCTGTGGGGCTCTGACTTCAGTGAACAGCCAGATTTCACAGGAGCTGCGATGGCTTCGTGCTGAGGGGGCACAGCCAAGGTGGGGCTGCCCTCCATCCACCCTGCCCTGTGCCTGCAGGAGATGAAGTGCTGCCTGCATGAGCCTCCCATCCCTGCTCCAGCACCCCCGGCCTCTGCTCCCAAAGAGCTGAACGCAGGTTTGACTCTGAGACAAGCAGGACAACACAGCCCGAGAGCTGCCTCTGCCCCGCCGTGCTCAGCCCCGGCAGGATGGATGGATGGATGGACGGATGGATGGATGGATGGACGGACGGATGGATGGAGCCCGCCTAGCAGGACGGCTTATCCCGGCTTCCCCAGCTCTGAGCAAGAGGTCCCTCTGGTGGGGATCTCTCTCCACATCCAGTCCGGGGCGGCACCGGCATCTCTGCGCCCCTGGAGCCCCCCCACGGGCAGGGCTGGACAGCAGGAGGTTTGTCCGTCTGGCCCCACGGGACGGATTCCTGACACCCCTCCGTGACCCCGCTCACCAACCCTTCCTCCCCGGCTCCTCGGGCTGCTCTTTCACAAAGCTCCGGGATGTGCCCGGCGTGCCCTGCCGGGAAGCTCCCGGTGAGGATCCAGGCTCTGTCCCAGGGCAGCATCTCCCTCCTTTGCAGCGCAGGGGCTGTCCCAGGACCAGGGTGAAGGCAGCAGGGTTTGCCACTCGCCCCTTCAACTGCAGTTTCCTCCCTGCAAAAAAACAACCCGGGAGGAAAACCAGGACAACACCTGGCTTGTTTGCCAGGAAGAAAACCACCAGGGAGAAGTTTGGCTTACACTTGGAACAAACGGTTGCTGATGGCACAGGAGCGGTTCCATGGCAGAGGTCAGCAGGGGAGCTTTTCCCCGGGAGAAATCACCTCTCCCCGGCTTTGGACACGCTGCCGGTCGAGCCTGGAGTGTTGTGGCTTGCCCGGCTTTGTTTATGATCCCTGCGATGTCCCCACCCTGCATCCAAGGGCTTGGCAGCCTTGGGGAGGGAATGCTGCGGGACAATGCAGGCACGGGCTGCTGGGCCAAGGTCAGCTATTGTTCCCCGGGAGTATAAATAGCTGTGCTGGAACAACGCAAAACGCAGCCTGCAAATCACAGCTTCGCTTCTCCTTCAGCTCTGGAGCGAGGAAAGTGGAACAGGTCACCAGGAGAGAACGGAGCGGCTCCAGGAATGCCCTGCCCACAGAGCAGGTCTATGAAACACTGTTATAAACTTATCCCTGAATTTCCTGCTCATGCCAATTATAAGGGGTTTTTTTGTTGGTTTACCCCCTGCAAATTACAAGAGGTAAATCTGCTCCGAGGAGAGATGTAGAATAATAAGCGTGTTTTGCCCTGTTGCAAATGAATGTGACATTTTTGTGTCACAAATATAAATGACAAGGTTCCTTCAAAATCAGGTCCAGGGGAAAAAAATCAAGTTTCTACTTGTCAAATTTTCAGATGCCAGAATTACATAGTGATTTTTTTTATTTGATTTGATTTTTTTTAACAGCATAGTCAAACCCCAGCAAAATTCTCATCCATATTCATCCCTTGGGTGAAGATATTGGGTTTGCTGCTTTGGAGAAGGACTGGCTCTGCAGGGCAGCTTTCTTCTCCAGTGCAAGTTCAAGAATATTGAAAGTGAAAACAGTTCTTGTTCGGTGGCTCTCCTGGTGCTCACTGGTAGCCCATTCAAAGTGGTCTGTGGTTGCAATCTCATCCCCACTGATCCTGGCTGAAAGAGTTAATCCCTCCCTAAATCTTTAAGTGATCCTGTCTGGCTCTGGACTTTCCACTCCAACATGATGGGGTGGCTTTGGGACACTGGAAGAGCAGGATATCCCTTTTGATTAGCAGGGTTCTCCTTTCAGAGAAGAGACCTGAAATTAATTTAACTGAAACAAAAGGAGTTGTGAATCCAGTCCCCCCACACACTCCAACCCTCTTTTCTCCATCTGGGAATTTCACTTGAAAATGAGTATTACTCTAAAACCCACCCATGAAATGTGCTTTGATTGTATTAATTACAGCGTTACTACACCTTACAGCTTCAGTCCATGTGTTAGTTTATATCTCTCCTTCCTCCTCCTTGTGAGCCCAGGAGAGATATAATTACAGCACATCTTTCCTTTTTAAGTTTCCTGCTGGGATATTTTCTGCTTGAAATCAATGCCTGCCAGCGTGCCTGTGAAATTTCCTGAGGAAGTAGTTTAAATGGTGCTGTAAAAACCAGGACTGATTTAGAAAGCAGGAGCAATCCAACATTGTTTCCAGAAAACCCAGAGCACGGAGGGCAGAGAGGGGAGTTCATACCCATCAGCTGCTGGTTGCACTGCTCTGCAAATACCTGGGAATGAAAAGAAGGGGGGAGAAAGGAACATGGATATGGAGCAATGCAGATGTGGGACAGCAGGAAGGATTGTCCTCTTCGGTGTCAAACAGGAAGGCCTGATGAAACAAGGGAAACAGCGCCACTGCTCCAAGCTGCTCTGCTTACAGGAGGTGTTCTTGTCTCTCATTTAGCACAGTCCAGAGTTCCACTGTGGGAAATAGCAGGATAATTCCCTTTTTATCTCTTCCAACTGTCTCCTGTCAGGATGCACCCAGGCCAGCAGCAAGGCTCTGTCTGCAATCCTGGTCTTCGCTGCCACACACTTGGCACCAGCAGCGAGTGGGAGGGCGAGCACTGGCCAGCTGGGAGAGGCCCCCAGGGCTGTTTTCCCTGGGGAGCTCAAAGTCAAGCAATAAAGATCTGTTTCCTCCTCTCCTGTCGTCCTCCCCTTGCTGTTGTGTTCCCAGGAGCAGAGGATGTCCCTCTGGCTAAAGCTGGGGATGGCACTGCTGTCTGCATCACTCCCAGCATCTCCAGGGGGGTCAGGCTGCAGCTGGGAGCACTGCCAGGCTTGGGGAGGAGGGGAATCCTCACACAGGGGCCAGGCTGCTGCCCTGTGGCTGTTGGATTGGGGCCAGAGCTCTGGAGGGTCCCTTGCAGACGTAGCTGTGCCGGGCAGTTTCCTGACATCCCCTTCCTAAGCGCTTGAGCCTCTGTGCTGAGAGCACCTCGGTGTTTGGATTGCTGGCTGTGAGCACTGGCACCGTGCTGGGAGCTGCTGGTTGGGGTGGAAGATGAGAGCAGAGGGCCAGCTTCTTGGCGCTTCTAGGGTTATGGATGTGCTTTACATCAATTCGCCATCAGATGGAGCAGTTTTGGAAGGAAAAACTAGAATTGTTCCGCTCTGCCCGAGGCTAGGGCGAGTGTGCTATAGAATCCTGTTCTCAGCTTTGGTGAATCTTCAATTATTTGTCTGTGTGCCTTTATCTGTGGGGCAAAAATAACGTGTTCACAAGTAACTGTCAGCAGTTTGGTAGCCCTGGTGCTTTTTTGGGAATTGCAAGATGCAGATTTCTGTTTTTCATGCAAAAAACCCCAGGAATTCAACCCGGAGCACAGACTGAGTGTGGGGGTGACAGGGACTGCACCTCGTGAGAAGCTGGGTCTGCAGGAAGGAAACTGGGGGGAGGCCCTGCTGGGGTCATGGGAACTGCAACAATTTGGGGCAAGTGCAGAAATGGTGCAGTGATGTCTCAGGTGAGGAGTCAAAGCAGCTCCCCAGGGCAGGGAGGGCTTTCAGGGCCTCAGCCTGGTCACAAAGCAAGAGCAGAGCGTGGGTCAGATGGACTCAGGGACGCCTCTGGCATGTTTTGGGATGCAGCCAGGTCTCCTGCTCCGTGCCTCAAACACAGATCTGTCCTGTTTCACCTGGGATATCGCCCTGGTTTTGTTCCTGTGGACATTTGTTCAGTCGAGGCAGCCTGTGCTGCTCTGCTCCAAGAGCAATGGTCAGCTGGTCAGGGCAGATATTTGAGCTGAGCTCCAGAAACTCACTTAGTATTTACTTTGACACTACGAGAGTAGCACATAAATAAGTGCCTCTATATTTAGGCATTGGTCCATCGAGGCAAGTTTGCTGGAATCTGAGCTGTGGTGAAGGGCACAGCGAGGTGGGGATAAATCCTGGTCAAAGCAGTGGGGAGGAATAAAAATGCTGGATTATGAAGGAGAGACTGAAAAAACTCTTTGCCTCTGGAGGACTCTGGGGAGAAAGGAAAGAGTCTTTTTCTTTCTGACTGTGTGACTCCAGTTCCATCAGGCACAGGCAGTGTGACTGCACAGTGTCTCCATTAGCATGACAGAAATCCACCTGCTGATTCCTGTGAATAAGAGGAGTTCAGTGAGGTGCATTAAACTCACGTTTCCTTGCAAAGAACTTCCAGGAGCTCAATAATGCTGTTTTGGCAGGTTCATCTGGCAGTGTTTGTAGTGATGTCTTCAAGAAGTCATTAAAGCCTTTAGCGGCCTCTTGCTTTTTCTAAACAAAAGACCAAAACAAAGATTTTTGTGAATAACAACCCGAGTAAAAAGACTTGATAAACCCTCTGTTACATCATATGGTACCTCATCATCCTGGTAGTGGGACAAACATCCTGATGATGTCTCAGTGTGGGACAGCACCCAGTTGTTGGGGCTTCCCCAGGCACTGAGCAGCTCCTGTGCCCAAGGTGTGCCCCATCGCTGTAGGCATTTGATTTGGCATTTTGACTCTGTAAAGTGAGGTGGATTGCTCTCCCTCCTCCTTGCAAAGGCAGCCACAGCTGGGATGCAGGCAGGGAACAGCCAGCACAGGGAGATGACAACTTCCCTCGCATGGCCCAGCCCTGCCCACCCCCCCAAAATCCGCTCCGTTGTTTTTGGCCGGTAAATGAAAGCCAAGCTGAGGCCTCGATCCAAAACGTGGTCCCAGGCTGTGTGGGAGAGTTTGCATATGAACCTACAAAGGACAGACTGTTTTGTTTGGGAGTTTTTTTGGGTGGATGGTTGATTTCCCTCCTTCCCCCCAATCAATCCACTGTCGGTTTCACAAACAATATCGAGCCAATAACGTCTGTGCCAACAAATCATGATTCTGATCCTGCTTCCTGATGCTTGCAATCCTGATTGTTTGTCTGGGTGAGCAGTTTGTGTCAGTTGGCTTCTTCCCTGCCTCCCAAATAAGTCTCCCACTTTTGGGAAGCCCTCTGCCCAGGCCAGGCTGGGAATGGCTCTCCTGCCCCAGCAGTGCTCCAGCTCCTCTGCAGAATTAGCAATCATCCCATAGGGATACCCATCTCTGCTGTGGGATAGGGGCTAAGGACATACTGACATGGTTACTGGGATAAGAGTCTGGCTTTGGGATGGGGGGAAATAATGGGAAAGCCACTGTACACGACAACTGGTTAAATTTCGAGCAGCCTGCAGCTATTTTAGTTACAGCCTCTTTTAAGGAGATCAACACCGAGGGCAAATTCCTTCCCAGATAAATCATGCTCATTCCACACGCACGAGAAAAGTGGGGAATTTTGTTTTCCAAGTGGCTGCTTTGCATGTTTCCCTGGCTGGCAGCTCGTGTGGCAGTGCCAGGGCAGGGCTGCCTGCAGGCGATGGCTGCGGCTCCCGGGGAGCCTCACGTGATGCTCACGGGATAAATCCCCCTCAGATGACACTCCAAGAAGGCACAGCATTCTCTTAAAAACCCTTTCAGAGAAGGTCTGAGCCCTACACTCTTAATAAGCTTTTGGGCTTTGGGGTGAGTTGTTTCTTGTTTAGGAAGGAAGGGGAAGAGCAGCCTCAAGGCACGAGCTGCTTTTCCTTCACTCTGCCAGGCTCCTTTACATCCCAAACCTGGGGCAGCTGCAGCTCCTGCACTCCCTGCACGCCCTTGGGATGCCCTGGGGCAGGGCAGGTGGCCAACAGCAACACCAGAGCTGTGGCCACCTCCCTGCCACAGGACCCAGCTGTTTCCATGTCACTGCTGGCCCGAGCTTTGCTGTTCACTGGTGTGGGAAAAGAGTGGAGAATCTGAAATTTGGTGACCTGATCTTCCCTATTCCTGTAGGCAGCTGTAGCTGAGCGTGCAGGTTCCTTTCTCTCCCATCTGTAAGCTGTGCACATGGAATACAGAGAATTCCCAACTGCACACACACACAGGAAGCTCCAAGCCTTCCTCCAGGGCCATTCAAGGAGAGAATTCCCCTGGAGATACTCAGCCCACGTGGACACCACCAGTATTTGGCCATTTTATCTAATGAGATTTATCTGCCATCTTTTCAAGGTTGAACTGTGTCAACTCTAAATCAGCCCTAAACATGGCTTAAATTTTCTGTGGCTGTTACTGTGAGTGTGGAATAACTAAAAGAATTCAGCTGTTTCCGTAGTCAGAAGCAATTCTGGCAACTTCCATGCAGTCTGCACAGGTTTGTACTGCATGAGGAGGCCAACACTGCCCTTGGATGCTTTTAGAACTCCTTGCATGTTGTAATTGGTTTATAAAACTGTGGCAAACACTGTGAAAGGGGCTTCAGTAAATCATCTAGTCTGTTGAACTGGCCCAAAGCTAATTTGAGTCCCTAGCCAAGATAATGGATTTGGCACCTACTACAAGGGGTGGTTTTCCTACATTTGCATTAACAGTTCTAGATTTGAGGGTTAAACTGAATTCATCTTTGGAGGAGTCAAAAGCATGTGGCTTGGTGGGGATGTGTGTCTGGGACCCTTGTGCTTTGTGTGAGTTTTCAACAGCCCAGGAATGAGCACCAGCTGAAATGTTGTGCTGCTTGCTGTGGATAACAGGAGGAAAGGCTGCAGGACTCCTCCTGTGTTCATCAGTAGCTGCTGACCTTAAGCCAGGCCTAGTTTCTGTAGCTGGCTCCTGTCTCCACAAGAAGCAGAACACATGGGCAAACTCAACCAGCCTGAGTGAGCTCAGGGGCCCTGGGCTGCATTCTGCCCCTCCAGTCTTCCCTCCTCCACTCACATGGAAGTGCTCAGATTTCCTGCTGTGTGTGGGGCACGTTAAACTTCTCAAGCAGATCCTGCTCTGGGCAGCATCTGCTTTTCCCAGTTGCAGCCCTGCTGCAGCCCTGGTATTGTTTCACAGGGATCTGAAGGCCGTGTGTGTTTGTCCCTTCCACGGATAATGTCGTTTCTCTTCAGAACCATCACGTGCTTTTTGTTTTGATCCCTTTCCCATGTGCTTGGGATGTACTTGGGGTCATCTTCGCTGCAGGCTGCAGATCACGTACAGGGCAGGGAATATTTATCTGCTGGATTTACAAGAAAGGTGTTGACTGCAGTTGCAATGGGTGGCTGTTAATCCTTGTCAGTGCATTTGATGACAAACTGTTTTCTTTGCTAACTCTTATTGCCGTGGATTTCCTTTGTCCACAGCAATAGGATGTTCAGAGTATAAATATAGGGCTTCTGTTTCACTTAGCAAGTCTGCAAATTGCATTTCCACATGTTCATAGGCTGCCCTTTTATTTTGTATTGGGTTGTGTTTTTTGTTGTATTTTTGGCTTGTTTGGTTTTCTTTTTTTTCTTTTTTTTTTTTTTTCCTTGGATTTCAACATCTGAAGGTTTCTCTTTGCTCATCTTTCAAATACCACCATGGATTTGAGACGCTGCATGAAACTGCCAGTAGTGCTCTTTTCCCACAGAAATTTGCTCAAAAATAAGGATTTGGTACATGTTCTGTTTCACTGTGCATAGATGGGGAGACACAGAGTAAATCCACCAAGAATATTGAAGTGGGCTGGTTGTGGGTGACTCCTCTGGGGGAAATTATGCATCTCCCATCCTACCCACTCTGTCAGTGAGGCTGAAAATTTATATGAAAATATCCCCAGTGGCAGGTCATAGATGGCCAGAGATTTAACTGGTGTCAGCTGAGCTCTCTCAGGACAAGCCAGAAATGCCGTGGTCTATCAGAAGTAGTGACACACTCTATCAAAATCTTTATCCAAGTTTCTGATAGGATTTACTCTGGTGCCTTTCTCTGCACAAACTGCTGCATGGGCCATGTGGGAGGCAACCCCAGGGTGACACTGGCAGTGCTTTTTCTGAAACTCTCCTCGTGCCCCATCTGTCACCATCAGTGCTTTTAAAACCCATAAAAATCAGCTTCTGGAAAACCAGCTCTCGCTGTTGCCCGAACTTTTCTGTGCTTTTGAAAACCTTCCTGTGTGTATCTTGGAGCCAAATGTTCTGCTGGGTGGGAGTCTGTTCAGAATTTAGTTCAAAGGGGCTGGAAGGAATTCCTGGTATTGGAAAACAGGCAGTGCTGGGGGCCAATCGCTGCCCCTCTGCTGCTGCACGGGACTGGCCCCAGCCCAGGGATGGCAAACTGGTGCCTTAATTCACTGCTTGATGGGGAATCCAGTCAGATGTCTTGGAGCATTGCACGAGATAGGATGTTCTCCAAACATGGCAAGGAAAGAACAGCTAAAACAACTGAGAATTCAATGCATGCCTTAATTTCAGCATGCCTTAATCTTCCTAGCAATGTATTTCCATGACAACTCCAGCCATATTTCGAGAACAATCACTTCCAGCCATTAAACTATCAACTGTGTACTCAGTGTAACAAAATAATTCATAAACAGATGGACTAAGTGCCAGGAAAAGACGTGATCAAGCAGTCTTATGATCCTCTAGAGGAATACTGTGCTGCTCCAATGTGCATTTGAGTTTATTTTTCGTTAAAAATAGACAGAGATGAACATAAACTGAGCGCAGTGAATGTCTGAGATAACTTACAATAAATGCTGGGGGTGTGGAAATTGCAGCACCAAAGGAAAAACATTGTAAGATCTTACACTTGGATGCTAAAACACAAACCTGGGGGCTGCTGAGCTCTGGAAGGTTAAACTCAAACATTATTCTAGGTTTTAGGAAAGGTCAGATCCCCTTACTGTCTGTATTTCAATGACCTGTGGCCAAGTGGGAGCTGATCCTGGGAGCTCCCCATCCCACTTCTCCCTCAGGATCCACAGGCAGGGAGGTGGTTTGGCCTCTCCAACACACATTTTTAATGAATATCTGCCAGTCTGTGCCCAGAAAACTTGGGAGCACCCAGTGAGGGCCCACAGGTGACCCTGTGTGTTGGGCTTTTCCATGGGTAACGAGGACGAACACAACACGATTCCCGAGGGATTTCCTAAACATTTCCTTGAGTTGTCTTTACCCCAGTTTGACCTCCTCCATTTTTTCAGGGTGCCAACTTCTCCTCCTCGCCGTTAATTCCCTGGGAGTTTGGATGAGCTCTCTCTGTGCTCTGCACCCCCCAAACCAGCCAGGTCTGCTGCAAAGTGGGGGGCACCCCAGGGCACCCCAGACTCCCATGGGTGGCTTTGCCATGGCCAGCCCAGCTCCACCTCCACGGCCCAGCATTCCTGCCTGTGATCCAGGGCGAGACTCCCCACCAGATGTCTGACCTCCTCACCCTCCTGGCAACACTCAACGTCCCTTCCTGTAAAGTTCTGCGGGGTTTTATTTTCCTTGCTTTTCCCAGCCTCCAACTGCTGGTTATTATCATTATTAAGCATAAATGGCCTCTTTCACACTCTGCAAGGCAAGTGCTCCTCTGAATAAAGCCTAACTAGCGTGAAAGGGTTTGCATGGTGATACTGCACAGGATTCAGAGAGTGGCTTGTAACTAAATTAATAAGAGAAAGGAACATTATGAATGCATCTCCTTTCATAATTGAGGGGATTTTCTCATATGCTCGGGTGAAGAATGTATCCCATACTTTATTTCTGTAAAAAAAAAAAAAAGAAAAAGACCAAAGTGAAGTCATTTTCTTAGAATAAGGAAGGTACCAGAAGCACTGCTAAGAAGATTTCAAGAATGGAGTAGTAGGAAACTATTAAGAATCTTAGTCCAGCTCCCAGTCCAAATGAGCAGTTGTTTTTCAGAGGTGAGTGCAATTGCCTGAGAAGAAATCAGGCAGAAGGCATCATCCATCCATCTACAGAACCTGGCAATGAAAAAAAACTTAAAAAAAAATAGTGTCTCCTTGCCCCGGAACAGATGGGCATTGTCCTCAGGCTGTACTTTTAATTTATCACCCAGCACATCCCTGCACCGAGGGCAATCCGAATGCAAATGGCACTTTTATTTGCAGGGAGGGCTGAAAATAGCTGGATGCAGGTTACAGTTACGGGCACCGAGACACCAAACCGCCCCCAGCGCCTCCTGTTACAATTAATGGCCTGTGCTCATTCCACTTCACGCTGGGATGCCCTCAAATATCACACACTAAGCAGAGCCGAGCAGGATCGTCAGGAGGGAAGGAGAGCTCTGAAGAACCCCCTGTGCTGGCAGCACCGTCACTCTCTGAGCTGGCCTTGCCCTGATTCCCAGCACAGCAGTGGGGCAGGCTGAGGACAGAACTGGAAAATACTCAGCTGAACACCGGAATTCTGCAGTCTTTGGGATATGTATACATTTTATTTTTTAATTTTATTTTTAAAGAAGGTAGATCTTTTTGTCTGTTCCCTTTATTATGACACAGCTCCTGCTTGCTGGTGTTTGCCTGGAAAGGCCAGGCTGTTTTTCTACACAAGTGTGGACTTCATCCCTCAAAGAAGTGCTTTGCTCCTCTCCAGAGGGAGCTCCTTCTAGGCTGAAAACCCAAACCATCCCTTCCCCCATCAACAGAGGGGTGAGCTGGGACACCCCCAGGTGAAGGGCAAGCAGCACACGTGACGTGCAATGATGTGCAACCAATTTTTCCAAGAGGAACTGTGAATTTAAGTGCAGCTTTTAAGAACATGCATGCCATAGAAATGTCAAATACGACATTCAGTGACCAGGAGGAGGCTCAATCCAGCCTCACAGATCTTTGACATCCCCAAAAATTCAGACCCAGAGAGCCCCCAGCCTGAGCTGCTGCACTTTGCTGAGCGCAGGGGTTGCCTCAGGGTTGCCAAAAGTCCCAGTTGCTGAGCGTGTTCTGTCCCCCATTTCAAAACCATTTTGCAGAGGTATCAGGACATGTCTAATCCCTGAAAAAAAAGATGTGGACATCATGGTCATTTAACAAGATTCTCCCTCTTCCCCTTTCCTTTTGTTAGAGCAGAATGAGACTGGACAGACTCTTGTTTACAGTCCCTTACAGCGGGGCTCTTTTGCTGCCAATGCCACAAATGATGTCATTTGTTTAGCAGGAGACTGACTATTAGAAATGCCAAATGTAATTAGGATCTTTCCTTTCAACTGGGTTTCACAAACACTGATGGTGAGAAATGGCTCCTACCTTTTGAACTTTCAGACTAATGGTGGGATCACTGCCCTGAGAGGGCTCTTGGCAAAGGTTTCAACCCCGGGTGAGAGAAGGTTTTACAATTTTACGGTATTTGCAATTCTCCTCCGAATTCGGAAAGTCCACCAGCTTTCAGCTGGGATTGGGGTGATGTCACTCAAAACAACTCCTCTGCTGGGTGAAAAAACCCCTTCATTGACCCCCCAGAGCCAGGGCTCTGCCTGCTGCAGGTCCTCCAAGTCTGGGAGCAGTGGGGCTGAGCCTGGCCAGATGCTGCCAGCTGGTTTGGAGCCAGCGCTCTGGGATCCTACTCCACCCATGACACTTAGAGAGAAACAAAGGGTGTAAAGGGTGTGTTAGGGACAGGAAGAGGCGTGATGCTTGTGACTGTACTCCAGCTATTCTCCACTGTCAGAAGCCCCCCGAGGGAGGAGGTGGGAGGAGGCCAGGGGAGGAAGGCCAGGAGCAGATGGCATTAATTTAGCACAGCCCAAGGCTGCTGCACAACATGCCAAAGCTTGGTCCTCCTTTAGAACCAGCCTTAAAACCTGCAGCCCTGGCCTTGCAGGCTGCCCTTTTCCCCATCATGGCAGGAGAGGAGACCTGGGCATGTGAGCCAGTGCTGAAGTTCACCCAGGGAAGCTCCAGCTGACATCAGCCATGAGATTGTTACCACGCAGGGAAGCTCTGGGGGCCCATCCAGTGCCTGCTGACGTCAATGGAAACCTTTCAGTGGACTTCAATGGGCTCTGGATCGGGCCCCTGGTTTGTAATTGTGGGTGTTCATGGTTTCTCTCCTTCCTTCTGCTGACCAGAAATGGTAAAAAAGTGTACAAGACATCTGCTCTTCAAGAGCTCTGACTGTTCAGGCACCTTTCTCACCCTGGTGACAGGAGTGTGTCACCAGAGGAACACCATGCAGACATTTCTAGACCTGTGGATCTGCTTTATTGTGGTTTAGTTTCAGCACACTCAGAGTGGAGAATGCCACTGGGCTGTGGCAGCTGGCCCTGCTGAGCACGGTGGGGTCCAGCCCTGCCCTCTGCCCTCCCCTTCTTCAGCAAGGCTCCACTTCTCAACCCGACCTTGCAAAGTTCACAGCCAAGAAAAGCCAAAGGATCTCCTGGCTTTATTAGGTCCTATCAGTTCTTCTGAGAAAATAAAAGCAGGTCACCCACCAGAGAGTGACTGGACAGCTTTGTGCTGATGTGAAGAATTTTAACCCAAAACGCTTTTGCTGCCCGTGATCCTCCAGCACCATCTCCATGCTCCCCTCAGACTGTTTCCTTCATCCTCCTGAGCCCTCCCACCACGTTTTCCAGGGATTTTGGTGCAGGTTATTTGAGGATATAGTGAAAATATGGTGATGAAGCCCCTGTGTTTTGACTATACACTTATCTTTTGCTGCTGGTTTTCTTGTTCTGCACATTCCCCTGTGATTACTTTTCCTGCATTCCCTCTCTTTCACTGGGCTTGCAAATGCAAATCAGTGCATTTGGGGATGTTATTAATTTTCTTTTCTTCCAGCTGATGAAATGTCTGTGAGGCAGGAGGGAGCCCCAGGTCTGGTGTGTGTCCTTCAGGCACAGGCTGCATGCAGCCAGCAGTTTTATCCCGGGGTTCACAGTTATACCCAGAACAAATGGATCAGAAAAAAAAAAATGCTGATTTTATTTAGAAAAAGAGAAAAAGAGGTTTTCCTTGAGATTCTCAGAAAACTGAAAGGAAGGAAAGGGATTTGTTATCAACACTGTGGAACTCATAAAAAGCCAAGCCACTGTTACCTTCATGCTGCTGAATTCCCTGAATTGCTTTGGCAAAGCCCAAACTCTTGGTGGAATTCTTTGAAAGGGCAGCCTAATACACAGTAAAGAACTTCCCCAAAATTTCTCATTGTTTCGTGTAAAGATGCCATTATATTTTAGGGACCTCATTATTGCTTTCTTTGGGTTTTGAGTCTAAAGCTTCCTTTCAGCTCTTCCCTTTGTAATAAATTAATGACAATTCAGGTCAAGGACAGATCCAAAACGTTTTACTGCTTTTCTAAAGCTTTTTGGTATTATTTTGGTGCTGGTTTGCACATCTATGCCACTGAATCCACACAGCCATCTATTTTAATCAGTCCTGAATCTTTTCCTGCTGGGTCAATAGGATAATATTATGTTAACCATTCTTAGGATAAATTCCTAGCCAAGGGTGAAAAAAAATGTCCCCAGGTCAGGTCATAAGAGGAATATTGTTAATGAACTTTGTCCTTAGGCCTTGCAAATCAGCACAGATCTGCTCAGCTTTAGGAAGAAGATTCTCATTTTCCAGTTACTGAGCAGGATGTGTAAGTCCAGTTCACTGCAGTCTTTTTGAAGTGGACTGATTTAAATACTCCTTCCCCCCCCATTTTTCACTTTAGGGGCAGAAGATGAGATGTGAAGCCTGTCATTGCACTGTGACTTGGTATCCACTGCACAGGCTGCAGCTGGTGCAGCACAACCAAAGCAGAGTTTTGGTTTCAGTGTGGGGGTAGATGTGAGACACTGAGTTCTGGAGGTCCATCCCAAGATGCCTGTGACTTCAAGGCACAAGCCAGCCCTGCTACAGTGTCTGTACTTCATGACCTTATTTTTCCAGCTGCTGGCTGTCCTGGGAGTGGGGATGCTGGGTGAAATGAGGGACCTTGCACAAGGTGCTCAAACCAGGATTTGCCCTGCAGGACTCTGGACAAACTCCACACTCCTGATGCTCCTGATGCACTACCAGGAGCAGCATCAAAGTGAGTGTTCTCAGCAGGGCAGCTCTGTCCCTCCCCTGGATGGCAGCAGGAACTGATGGGGCTGTGTGTGCAGGGAACTCCTTTCCTTTCCAAGAGCTTCGCTCGAGATGCCGCTGTGGGGCCACTCTTTGTTCCAGGCAGAAAGCTGGTGTAGGACCCACTTCCTGGAGACAGGGAGGAAGGAAACCCGAAGGAAGGAAGATTAACAGCCCTCTGAGTCATGACCCAAACCTCAGCCTGCCTCCAGGCAGCACGTGTCCTGCTCACCACGAGTGGGGTTTAGGGTGCAGTGAGAACAGATGCTCCAGACTTGAGTATTGCGAAGAAATTGCTTTAGGTTTTCAACTTAGCATTCTAGAATTTGGTGTCTGGACTGTTTTTAAAGGTGGACATCTGGGGGAACATATAATGTTGGGGTTATTTAGGAAATGTTAACCATGAGCACAGGTCAGAGCATAAGACGAGATAACGAAGGCTGCTCATGCATCGACCCAGTTTGATGGACCAGCAGAGTTGGTGGCTTTGGCCAACCCCTGAGAGATTCCAAAAGCACATCCCAAAGGGGGCTGGGGCGAGCCAGAAGGGCCCTATCAGCCTGAGAATACTTTGCACACTTCTTGTGACTTGATTTCTTCTTGTGGGTACACGAAATCCTTCCATTGTGGATATACTTGTTTTAAAGAGGTGAGGAAGAGTCAGGAATACTCAGGAATAACTTCTGGCTTGAACTGCACTGGGAGGAGCTTTTTGAGGAGGAACATGCCCTTTCCCCTTCTCCCTGACTGATGGTCCATCCTTGACCTGTGTCACAGTCCCTTCCAGGCTAAATGACCTTCCCATGTTTGATATCATAAAAGCAGGTTTGGGTGTTTCACTCATGTCCATTAATAAAAGGCTTGGTGCAGTTATTTACTGAATTTGCTAATGAGATGAGTTCCTGTGAGAGTAAAAATGGCCTATCTGACATTTTCTTGTGTTGGAAACATAGGATTTCTTGACAAAAGTTTTAAGATTATCAGTTAAAGGGTGTCAGTGGGGTGACACTGATTTGCCCTTTGCTCTCCCCATGCAAATTCTGACACATTCATCCTTCAAAGGAATCACAGAAGAGACAAAATTGTCACAGTCTGAGATGAAATCAATACCCAGGTGAAATCAATGCAAATTTTGAAAAAAAAAAAAAAAAAAGGGCAGGACAAGATTGAATGAAGGTAAAAACTCTTTGCTAAATTTGGCTCTCCAGCCTCAGATCCCTGCAAAGAGTTCAATAATCATCTTAATACAGAGATGTTCTGGTTTGTCACTTCTCTCCAGTCTTTTGTGGTCATTTGAAAGTTAAAACAGATCCTCCTCCTCCAGACAGTCTAGTACAGTGAAACCAGCTTGTTACAAAACACAGTTAAGAATGTTTAAATAAAAATATGTAGACTAAAGAAGGAACTATTCGTGATGCATCCGTCCCCTGACAGGCTGTGAAGTTATTCCACCCTTCAACACAAGGGCTAAAGCATAATGGAATCCCTACTGAGTGTTTTCATGCCTAGCAGAACATTAAAAAAAAAAAAAAAAAAAAAAAAGGCATAACAAAATGCCCAGTGTGCCCCTAACTACGAGCTTGGATGGGTAAGGAGGCCAAGAGAAAACAGTGGCACTGTGGGAAATATTTGTGGTAAGGGAAGGAGACAATAACTGAAAGTGATAAAAATGGATGATTCCCCCCCAACCACCGGCCAGGGCAGGGCTTTGTGCCCCTGCAAGGCAGGGCAGTCTGCAGGCACAGCATCAATGCAGCCTGTGGGGTTTTTCTCCCTGCTACCAGAAAGAATTTTAAAAGCCAGATTCCGATTTTAAAAAGACTTCCAGTTGGGAAAGGAGGTTGTATTTTTTTTTTTAGGTTGCAAAAGGGGCCATTCACCTCATGAGCCAGGCTGGGTGCGAGATACTCGGAATGCACCACTTTAATCTACTCTTTTTGGCTTCTAATTTAGCTGAGGACATGAAATGGGCACAGATGCAGCGCTGCAGTCTGCAAAAGCGGGGCACTAAATGGTGCATTAACACAGAGCTGAATTCTGCTGTCCCTAATCAGGCCCTACTCAGGAGGAAAGCAGTGAGGCTTCTGCCTGCATGAAGAAACCCATATGATTGGCCTTTAATACACATGAAATCATCTTGACTTTACTGAATTCCCTGAACTTTATGAACTCAGAGTGGGTGCTCAGGTCCACATTAATGGTGATCAGGATGTAAATGATCGTGTGCTCCTAAGAAGGAATTAACTCTTACTGCTTTTCTTCTTTTCCCTCTGATTCCCAGTTCAGGTGGTGAGTGCTTCTGAAGCCTTGCATGCTATTTGATGTTTAAATGCAAGGATCCTCTGAAGAATTGTCCTGAATTATTGTCATTTACAACAAGGAAGTGAATTTTTATGGAGGTTCCAAAGCCTTTCTGTACTCTGGGATGATTTAACTTTGTTCTGCCTTCACGTTGATGTAGCTTCAAAACCACCCAACGGGAAGAGATGGTTATAGTGTTGTAAAACTGGTGGAAATAACAGGATTATTTTTGACTAACCACAGGGTTTTCCATGTCAGGAATTTGAACAGCCCAAAATCATTCTGCCCTCGGGCTTGTTTTACCTTTTAGAAGAAAGGACTAAATAGTATCTTTAGGGCTTATGCATGGCATTATGGTGCAAAGCCTGAAAAAAGAAAGTGGAGAGGACAAAAGGCAGGCAGGGGGAGCAATCTGTCAGCCAGAGAGACCTCTTCAAACCAAACCCAGTTAGGAAAAGGCATTTGTCAGTCATGAACCACTCAAAACTCTTCAAACCCCTTGGTTCTGAAGGAACCAAGTGTCCTGTCTGAAGTTCTCCCAGTGTCTCTTCAGTATTGTTGCATTTTTTCCTGTCTATGAAAATAATTGCAGTGTTGCTCACAGTATAAAAATGGAAGTGTGCTGCTTTCATTCAAGGTGTTCTTTCATACTGAGCCTTTGGTCATGTCATTATTCATAGAAGTAATTGTATGGAAAAGAGAAATTCCAATTTTGCTGGGCTTGCTTTTGGTCTGGTTCCATAAACACTGTTAGAAAACCCTGAAAGTCTTTTATTTCACGTTAATTGAAGGAACTATGACAACGTAACACAGTCTATTCCCTTTAACGTTGAATAGTGGCAAAATTGGCATTGTTTTGGGTCAGTTCACAATTTGCATCAGAAATAACCTTGCCAGTGGTTTAGGCTGGTTTGTGCTCAGAGTTTTCAACTCTTCTTTCACTTCTTTTTCAAACAGTCTCTTCTCTGGTGAACAGATCAAGTGTTAATGACGTTTGAAAGGGGGTTTTTGACCCACATAAGACTTAATAAAACCATAATTTTGCATTTTATTGCTTCAGTGGAGAAAAACTGTTAATGAGGAGTGGCACGGTAAAGAAAACTGCTTTTTGGCTCTGCCTGCCAACTGGTTTATTCTGCTTACAAACAATGGGCCCCAGTTAATGACCAGACCATACTGTATTTACTCGCTACCGTCAGGCATTCCCAGACCTCATAGTTTTATGTCTGTGAAACACTTGCACGTTATGATCTCACCTCATGATACAGAATCTCTCTCTTCAAGTTTATACATGAGGTGGGAAGGCTCTGAGATGTGCTCTGAGGTGCAAAATTAGTGCAGTTCCCCTGGAATGAAGGAGACGTGCCAACTTCTATCAAGTGCAGCTCTGGCCCACGGTGTCTCAAAGACATTTGCTTTTGTCTAGAAAACAAGCAAACAAACGTTCCTCATTTCAATGGAGAACAGCCCTGATGTCTGTCCTTGCTCCAGCACAGGAGGAGATCAAAGATGGCACAAGCTCTTCTTGCAAGGCAGTGCTTCACTTCCAGACAATTAATATGATAGTATCAGGGAAATGGAAATCTATTCCCTGCTTAGGTGGTTCCCCTCACGGACTGGAAAACTACTGGGTTTATCATTTTCTGTCTTTAGGCAAAAAGGTAACTCATATTTGCATGTTTGTCAGTTTGTGCTTGAGAGTACAAGATTTACTTAAAAACAAGCTCAGCCAGCTAAATGAAATGCCAGTGGTCTTATTACCCTGAGAGAGAAAAGCACTTAAGCCTGTGATTAAAATGAAGTTAATTGAATTTAAGCGTGTGCTTAAAGAAAAACACGGCCATAAATACTTCACTGAATAAATGGGAGATCATTCTCATGCTTAAATGCAAGCATTAATCAGTATTTTCCTAAAACCAAAGTTTATAGCCTTCTATCAGCAGTTCCAAGCATCCCACTGACTAAACCTGGCAGCAACACCAGAATTTTTCTGAGAAATTTGTTCAACAGAATGAAAATCAAGGTTCTGCTCATGTAATAAATTACAAGAGTAGGTTTGAAACAAGAACACAAATATTAAAATCTGGGTGTGATGAATTATGTACAAGAAAGGCAGGAAAGAGCTTATTTCAAGTTGACTTGTGTGGCTTTCTCAGAAACACCTCTTTGGTAACCTAGAATGGAAACACCTCCTTGCTCTACAAAACCCCAAAATTCAGTATTTGCTGGGTAGTGGGAACTGCAGAGCAACTACAGCTGCTCTGTGCTTCTACACCCAAGATTCTCTGCATCAGATTGGTCTTTGGAATTAAAAATGGGGGGTTGAATTAAAAATCTCAGCTCGGAAGTTGCTACTGATATATCTCACTGATTTTGGATATGTGACATTTTGTGCCTGAACTTAATTTTCTTTGTATTGGAATGCAAATGCCTTTCTCTTAGGAAGTGTAATAATCAAGTATTCATCAAGTATTTTGCTGTCCTTTTTAGCTGGACCAAAGAATTTCTGGCCTAAATCTGTTCCACTGGTGTAGAAAAATTTGTTTAACACCTTGTGAAGGAAGGATGCACAGACTGGGCCAGCAGTAATGGCACAGAATCCTCACCCAGCAATCTGCAACCAGGAGACTTCCAGAGCCAGAGATCCATGTGATTGTATTTAATGACCTGTAATGGGTTTTTCTTTTGTGAATTCCCTCTGTCACCAGTTTTGGGGGTTGATTTCATGTAAACATTGAGTAATCACAATGGTCAGTGGCAGAAATTGAACCCCTTATCGCACTTTGGGTGAGGAACCACCTTTTTCTTCCATCTCCTCCAGAACATTTATATTTATACCAAATTTCATCTACTTTTTTATTTCACACTCAGTATGGGGAACTTCTTTAGTTCTTCACACCAGGTCCTCATGTTCACTCTCCTAGAGTTCACTCTCTCTTCTTTAGGAAGAGCAAGCCCTAACAATTAGACATAATCATAACAATCTCATTATTTTAGTAAGAAATGCTTTGATTCTGCAGGCATCCAATCACATACATTTTATTTTCTGTTTTAAGTGGCTCTAGGGGGTGCAGCTGTCAGACTGCTCCTACTGAGTGGACTTTGAAACCTCTGCGAGCTCTGTTGTCAACAAGACTAACCAGCTTTTACTGTGTTTAGCTCAGTAGATACACAGAGAATGATGTGCCTTTTGCAGACTTGTACTCTCACTTACAGATGTTCCTCTCTGCTTCTGCCATCTTTGTTTATGCACACACAGAGCAGTAAAATGCAAACATGGAAGGCCTGGTATGAAGATCGTTCACACTTTAAAATTGTAATTTTTACATGAAAAGCGCCATTATCCTAATTAAACTGCCCCATTTTGAGGGGTGTTGTGTGTGTGCATGTGAGCACAGATATACCACGTGAATACCTTAAATATGTGTATATATATATATAATATATATATTTATATGTGTGTGTATATATATTTATATATATATTTATATGTATATATATTTATATGTATATATATTTATATGTATTATACATGCATATATATATTTATATCCATTAAATGCATTCAGATTGCCAGTTTTCTTTCTGTGCAGAGACACTCCATGCAAAGAGCCGATGCCCTGTGACTGCAGTCGTTCCCATTTTGCAAACTAGATCAATTAATCACCGAAGGGGATCAGCCTGCTCTGGGCAAAGCCGGGATTTTTGCACCGGGAAAACCTCCGGATTGCGGGAGAGGCACGGCACAAAAGATGGCCGCGTTGCGTGGCACCGAAGGGAGTTATTCCAGGATGAGGGGAGGGAGCCAAACCAGACTCGCCACGCGGGTTTGGCGGACGGTTCGCGGAGCGGGGCTGGGAAGGCTCTGCCGGCGGCTCCGGGGGTGTCACCGGACCCTGCGCTGGGCTCCTCCCCGGCCGCCAGCACCATGAGAGGGGGGCGCGGGCATCGCTCGCAAGGGAGCTAGAGACAAAAACACGGGGGGAGAAGGCGGAGCTGCGGTGGTCGCTGGAAGGTAAAGCCGCGCTCGTTCCTCGCCGCTCTGGGTCGGGGCTGTTTTGCCGGCGCTGCGATCGTGACGCTCCCAAGCGCTTTTTTTTTGCAGCGGGGGGAAGGAGATTCGCGGAGATGGCGTCACTTTGTAACAAAGTTTCCAGATTTTACTGAGCTTCTTGTTTGTTTTCCTTTTTTTTTTTTTTGGTGTGTGTGTGTGTGTGTTTTTTTTAAAGAGGGGGCTGTTGAACTGTTCGTAATGCAAGTGGGCGATGTGGCCGGGATCTAAATATACCCCTGTGCAAACAGAACCCCCTGAGAGAGCCACACCGAGAGCTCGGGCTATTGTTAACTTTCGGGATTCCAATTAAATCCTGCACTGTTAAATATTTATTTAATTACTGCAGGGAGAGAGAGAGAGCAGGAATTCTCTCTGATTACACTAATGGAGTCAGAGTAGTGTGGTAAGGGCGAGTTTTTCCTCCTGCCCCCCTTTCCAAATCTGAATAGCTGTGGACAAGCACGGGCTGGAATATGAACATTAAAGGGGGGGAAAAAAAAATGTTTCAGCTTTGTTTTAGGGGTTGTATTTCAGTCGGGTAAGCAAACTATATTGCATGTGTTTTTCCGTATCTCCAGCTCACTCCAAACATAACATTCCAAAGGATAAAATCTGTTACAAAATAAAACTGACTTTGTGACAGCTGAACTTCTACGCCGAGTCTAAAAATTATCCAAAAGCTCCTCAAGAATCCTAAATGTCATTCCCAAGATGTGGTGAATTGTAATTAGGGCTGTGAACTATTTTAGTGGCAGTGCCTTACATGGGGCCCAGCTGAGCAGCTGGAGCATTTATGATCTTGGTTTTTACCCTTTACTCTGTGACATGTGAAGGTGTTTAGACAATAATAAGAATAATAATCCTAATTTGTTTCAGATTTGAAAAAACGTAACAGAGTTTGAAAATGTGTTGTTTGCCTTTTGATTTTCCTTCCTGTATTTCCTTTTGAAACATATGTCATAGGGCAGTGCTTAAACAGGGCAAGAAAAACTCATCAACAATAGAATAATGAATGAGAAATAACATTATTATTACTGTATTACTACTTTGTGATTTTCTCATCTTACTGGTTGTTCCAAAAACTTTTCATTTTTGTTTTAGACCCGGTTCCCTCTTCTCGTAACAAAAAGCAAAGCAAAGCAAAAAAAAAAAAACCAAAAACAATTTAGGGTTCTGTGGAAATTTTGGGAAGAGAAAGGAAATAGCTTGCAACACACTGTCCAAAACCTGCACTCCACTATGCCCAAAAGCACTTTAATTTTACAATAGACATGATTATTGTGCTTGTGTATACAGATCTTGATATGGGAGAGGAAATTATTAAACCCAACTATTTGGTCGTGAGGGTGGGAGGAAAAAAAAAGATGTGTCCCTAAGTGTGCCACAAAATTTAAATACAAGTTCCAAAGGCCCAGCCTCCTGTAACTTGGTGAGTCTGCCAGAAATACACCCAGAAGGAGAAAGTCAGGTCCTGTCAGCTCCTCCCTGAGAAAGGCTGAGTGCTCTGCACTGCCATCTCTAATTGGTTGGGGTTGGGAAATCCTGGGGTGATAAAACGGCTGTTAGAAAGTTGGCTGGGGAGTAATTAAGTGTAGGACTGGCTATTAAAACCTGATTTGTTACTCATAAGTTACTCTCATCTGCTGTATCTTCTCTCAAGATACAGATAAACTCTGTTCTTTTCACTGGTCTAAGCCAAAAGTATCTGCATAATGAGTGGAGAGATGGCAGCTCTGGGTAAGGTTCAGCCACACACAGCGGGGAGAATTACCTTGATTGTAACAATTATTGTCACAGAGCACTTCTGTTTCAAACCATTCCTTCTGCCTTTCTTCTTGTAGAGTTTAAAATGCGGGTTTTACCTGTAAGCAAAACTTCTCTTTTCAGAAAAATGTCATTTCTGTGTTGAAGTGTCTCTGTTTATTACACTGAAGCTTCTCCATAGAGTGGGTGTAACCAGGAGAAGAATTTGGCCCATGATGTGAGCTGCATTTTCAGTGCTTCCAACTATTTAGAGCTCCGTGGTGCTAAAAATAGCTTTCCTGTGGTTTTGGCCATGGAGCCACAAATGCAAGTTTTCAGAGCACAGTTATTGTGGATGTTGGTCCCTACTGTTGCTGCAAGGAATGAAACTCCAGCTCATGACTGTCAGCAGATGGTTATGTGGAGTGTGAGGCTGCGTGCTAGATCTCCTCACTGTCCCCAAGGGAGAGTGTGTCCCACTCAAAGGCCTGACACATCCAGAAGGGACCATTTTCAGAAGGCAGAGCTTGGGCTGGGGGGTGAAGAACCCCAGGAAAAACTGGGACTGAGCAGGAGATGACAGTGAAGAATACACCCAGAGATCTCCATGTTTGGCTAACAGTGTGGGATGTAAAACAAATGGAAGGGAGGAAGTAAATCTTCAGGAAAATAAGACACAGTTTTGTTCATGGCTAACTTGGAGCAGTTTTCATCGAGGAAAAAGAGCTGATGGTGATCACGTGGTTAATGGCACTGTGATGTTATAGCATCATCCTCCTTCTGTACTGCATTTTCTATCCCACTTCCATGGTCCAGCTTCTCTGTTGTCCACAGGAAATTGGTCTGGTTGTTGCAGACAGCTTTTAGGAGGCAGGAGGTAACGTTTTTCTGAGCTTAGTGGTGGGTGTCAGACTCCAGAAAGTGTTCTCATAATGCGAGATCATGTTCTGGAAATAGTCAAAACCCACTGATTTAGAGGAATGAGAGCATTCTATGTTTCTGTACTGCTGATGCAATGGTGAGGGCAAGCTGGGGATGGTCCAGAAAAATAGCAAAGCTGGAGGTATATTCAAAGGCATTGTGCCATTTAAAAGTATTTTCTTTTTCATTTCCTCTCTGAGAGCAGTGTAATGCTTAGTGTTAATCAGCTGGGACGTATTTTCCATTCCTCTGGGAAGGTTTCCACCCCCTGTTCCAAGAAGCAGATCCCATTTAGCAGTACTGTGCCCTGACTGGACTCTATCCACAGGTGTCATGGATAATGATTCACACCCTGATGTGGACTTTACAACAGTTCTCAGGAAGAGACTTCCCTTACTCATAACTTCATGCACATCTTACTCTTCCTGCAGTCTCTTTTCCTTTCTTAAGATTTTACCTTTTTTATATGCATTTCAGGCATTTTTTTCTTGAGCTGTGTGTTCAGTTTTGCATCCTTAGTTGACCCTCAGATCTGTCCAGCTGGATACACCATCCCCAGTATATTGACAATTTTATTCCGTAGAGTGTGAAAAGCCATAATGGAGCTGAACTAACAAAACCTTTATATAATAATATCTTTGTTTCTAACATCTCCATAGATGTACCATTATTCACTTACATGTCTCATCCCATTTATTCTTCCAGTCTAGGAAGAAAAGCTTGCAGCATTAACCTTGCTGGGCACTACACCTTTGGCTTGCCTCCTCTCCTTCCCCTGTTAACATCTTCTATCTGTAGCTTCAGCAAACAAGACTAATTCTTCCCTTCCTTTCCTTGTAGTGATATGTGAGGTGCCAGGGTAGCCAGAAGTGTGGCTGCAGCAATAACAGGGTGTTTAATTTATTCTCTGAGAATTCAAAGGCTGTCACCAGTGAGTGGAACCTCACAGGAGCCTCCCCCCCACTGTGGGCCTTGTCGATAAACGCTCTTCATATCTTTCCATCAGTCACTAAACTTTATTTCTATTTTCTTACATATGTGATGCAAGGTACACGATGTTTGTGTTGCCTCCTTGTTGTGAGGCAGCCACTTACCACCTACTGCTGTTCTCAGCCTGCTGTAAATTGTGGGCTTATTTCAGAGAACCAAATGGCCAGAGCAGCTCCCTCTGTGCTTGCTGAACTCTGCTCAAACACGACTCTCTTTTTTCTGCCTCAAAAATAAATGTAAAGGTATGTATAGTATGTTAGCCCCTCCTTAGCCTTTCCCACCCTGAAACTTTTCAAACAGGGATGGCATGTTCCTCTCTTCACTGCCAAAAAAAAAAAAAAAAAAAGAATTCCTTTCGCAGCATTTCCCCCTTCCCCCATTTCTTCTCAGCTGACAGCTGTGAGAGTGGAACTTTCTTCAGCTATCCTATCCATTTCCCCCAGTCCTGTTTTTAGGCTAGATTTGGTTTAAATATCCAAGCCATCTTTCACACTATAGGGTTTTTTTAACATAAAGTGGTTTTGCAAATGCTTAATATGGGTAGAGACATGACAACTGTTTCCATATATATATATACACACACACAACATATATATATATATATTTCTTTTTTAAATGACATTTCCCCCTCTTCCCCCAGCAATTGAGAAAGCTGATAGGGAATTAAATTGAACAATACATCATTTTAGAAGTCATAGGAAGGCCAAAGTTTCATAATAAAGCAACTTTTTTTTTTTTTCAAAACTATTTCCTTATAATTGAAACTATCTATTCAGTTTACAAACTATTCACTCCTAACCAAACAAAAATCTCATTAAGAAATATAGGGGTCTTATTCAAAACCTGGAGAGTAAAATGAAAATAATGGAATTTAAGATACTTGTTGAACTTCAAGTTCTCAAACATGATACATTTAGGTAGTTCTTCAGTTGGTTGTTCTGCACTTTGATCAGACTGTGAGGTTTTCAGTCCCTCTGACATAAACACCTCCAGTAACTTTATGAGAACTTTACAGCTTGATTAGAAGGCAATTTTCTGTCCTCACTGCCATCAGCCCATGCACGAAGGAATGTCAGACAGGTACTTGTACTTGAGTTGACTTTGCAAGGCAGGACCCAAAGGATAAATGTGTGCAGTTGTCTCTGCAGAATCCAAACACAATGTAATAATCAAAACATTCAGGGAAGGGGAAGGTTAGCTACTCATTTTCCCGTGGATTATCACAGCTGCTTGTCCACGTGTTGGGAAAGCTAGGTTTGATGATGCTAAGATAGGATTGCTGGTTCCACGAGTTGTGAAATTCGTGAATTCACGGAATCACACGATTTTAGGAAAATGTGTTCAGGATGCTTTGAATCTCCCTGTTCTAAACCCTTTTCTGAACTTGATATGCTATTAGAGTGGACCCACTGGAGTGGGGCACTAGAGATCCAAGGGATGGAAACCATGTATGAACAGGGAGTGGTGAAAGTGGTGCTCATTTTCCTGTGACCTGGAGGATAAACAGACCTGAATCATCAGATAGCAAACTTCCTTTGTCCTTTATCTCTCTCATTGACTACGAGGAGATGACTTCAGGCATTTGGGGTCTGCTCATTCAACATTGGTCTGTGACAAAATGGCATGGAAAAAAAAAAAAGGAAGCTTATTTTTTGGCTGGTGTGTCATAGTTCTTGCTGTCACGCTCCAAAATAATCTGTGTATTGTGCTCAAGAATCAATGATCTCTGTGCAGGGTGCGCTGCAAGCACACACACCTAAATCATTTTAAATTGAGAATGTTTTGGAAAAATTTTGGAAAAACTTAGAGTTTTCCTTGTCCTCTCCCTTGTCCTGCATGCACACCTTCAGCTTTCCTCACCCCTGGAACTCCCAACCCTCTGCAGCAGGAAGCACATGGGAGCTCTGCGATTCACCCGCAGCGTCCAACCGTTTTGTAACTCCTCCATCAGAGAACATTTTGTTTTGCAGAGACACGATGGCTGGCACATGAACAACACCTAAAATGCCTGCTGCCAATTTGTTGTTTGTTACTTGGTTTATTAATTAAGTTACACAAAAGATTTGGGAAAAGGCCAACGGTTGTGTTTCTTTTTTTTTTTCTCTTTTTGTCCCATATTTTGGACTGCCTGGCCAAAGCAGAACAATTGCTGGTGCAGAGAGACAGAGGAGTCCCCAAAGGTTATAGCTCTGTTCTGGGACTAAATTACACCAAAGCCTTGCTCCTTCACTGCTGCCATGAACTTTAGTAGAGATATCCTGTTGAGCTATTAATTGACCTCCTAAGAACCTCTGTTTACATCAAAAATGATGAGCCACGTAGTTTTGGACCAGATGAAAATTTCTTCAAAGCTCAAATATATTTGAAATTGAAATTTCAGCTTGGCTCGCTGGATATTTTCCACTCTTTCTATCAACTCCACATTGCTTTTCCTTCATCTATTTTTTTCTTTCTGGTAGATTTTTTTTTACCCGTAATTTTACACAAATAAAACATGGGATTTCATGTGGTTTCTTTTTAGCTTAATTATATATGTATTTGTGTAAATATATACATATATATATACATATATATATATACACATATATAAACCACTTTTCATTAAATTTTCTTGTTTCTCTTTTTTCCAAAAGGAATGTGATAGCAAGATTCAGTTGGCATTCCAGGTGCAATTGGCATGCCAGATTTCTAACTGCTACAAGATGGTGTGGTAACAGAAACACAAATGTACATAGAAATGATGATTTTTGCCCCATATATCTGTTCCTACACAATTTTTATTTATTCTTTTTTTTTTTTGCCAGAGGAAGAAACTCTCCTGCAGGGATTTCTGTAGTGGATCAAATTAGACTCAGCTTAATTCAGTAGCATGTCTGAAACCAGCTCCGATCAGCGTCCCCTGAGAAAAGCAGCCTTTGGGTCATGAAGTAATCTTCCTGTAGGAAAAGTTTCCTCTTAAAATCGCTTTGTGGGCTGAAGTGTGAAATACTTTCCTCTAATTGTGGATGTTCCTGTTGCCCATAAAAAGCTAAATTTCTCCAAGCCAGCGGAGTTCGGGCCTCAACAATACATTGTGGTGAGCAATTCCACCTGGGCCTGAACTGAAGAGCAGAGTCGAGCGTGGTTCTGCCTTGCACGTGTCGCTCTGGGGCACCTCATCTTTGTTAGGCAAACTAGACTTGGCCAGTCCTTCCCTGCCATGACAGCCCTTTGCATGGACAACTGATTTTTATTATCGATTTCAGTGGAAGTCAGCTCAGTATTCAGACTTAGCGGAAATTCCTGTGCTTGGAGTTCCGAAAGTTGGTTGAGTATTGAGGGCAATTTAAAAAAATTAAAATGTTCTGACATCGAGTCATGGCGTGGAACCCAATTCTTCTTTAATTTACCCTTGAATCAATCAATTTACTCGGTTAAAAATGAGAAGAAACCCTTGTGCCTTCAGTATGCTTAACCAAGGCACTACTGTGGCACATTGGAGGTGTTTTTGGCCTGGTGTTTCTCTGAAACTTTCTTCTGAGCTGCTTCAGAAATAACTTTGAGAAAACACCTCTCGCTTCCACTTCACACAACTAGGACATTGAGTCTGTCCCATACTGGCGTTATATACAGCGTGAAAATCCTCATCCGTGCAAAAATCCTTTCTAGAGCCGTTCCTAACTCTGCTGGCACATTTTCCTAAAGCTTTAAATGGGGTTTTAGTAACTTATTCTGAGATGCAGCGCCTTGAAGGACCTCAGCTACACCCACACAATCTCACGAAAGAGAAGAGGAGGCTCAGGGGGGACCTTTGACTCTACAATTCCATGAGAGGAGATTGTAGCCAAGTGGCGGTCGGGCTCTTCTCCCAGATAAAAAGTGAGAGGATGGGAGAACTTAGTCTTTAAGCAGCACCAGGATTGGGCATTAGGAGGAATTTTTTCACAGAAAGGGTGATTAGACATTGGAAAGGGCTGCCCGGGGAAGGTGGTGGAATCACCGTCCCTGGAGATGTTTGAGCGCTCATTGCCGTGGTCCACTTGACATGGTGGTGTTGGGCCTCACAGGTTGGACTCGGTGATTTCAGAGTTCATTTCTAACCTAATTAGCTCCGTGAAAACAGTCCCCAAGCTGTGGGCCAGGGCAGCAGCGCCCGCCATCGCAGCGCGGCCTTGGGGGGGGGCTTCCTTATCTCCCCGCTGTGTGGTACGGTACTTTCTGGACGCCGAGCCCCGCACACTCATGTATTTATTTATTTATTTGTTTGTTTATTTATTTATTTAGAGCCCCGTTCCCCACAGATCCCCCCCCGGCCTCCCTTTCCCCCACACGGGGCCCGGGCCCGGCCCTGTTCCCGCTTCCTCCCGCCGCGGCGCGCGCGCAGCCCCGCCCCGCGCGCACATCCGGGTCCCGGCGCTGGCCCCGCCGGCCCCGCCGCCGCTCCCGGCCCCGCTCCCGGCCCGGCCCCGCTCCCGGCCCCGCTCCCCCGGCAAGTTCGGCCGCAGGAGCAGCACCAGCGGCGGCCGCGGCCCAGCCCCTCACCGACAGCGCGCCCGCTGGGTCGGGGTTGAGGTGTGTATGTGTGTGTATGTGTATGTATGTGGGGGAGTGCGGGCCGGGCCTGTGCGGACGCGGGGCCTCGGCCTGGGCGCGGGGCCGCCGGGACGGGGCGGTCCCGGGGCGGGCAGGGGCAGCGAGGGGACGATTGAGCGGCGTGCGGGGGAAGGAGCGGCGCCGTGAGGGAGCGGAGAGGAGCGGAGCGCGGGGCCGCCCGCGGGGAGCGCGGACACGCGTGGGGACGGTGCGGGCACCGCGGGGGTTTTTGCTTAGTTTTTGCTGGTGTTTTTTGTTCTGTTGTTTTGTTTTTGTTTATTTTTTAATTATAATTTTATTTTTTGAGGCGAGAGCTAGCTCTTGGCGCTGAAGTCAGGCCCTGGCGAGCGAGAGGAGAGCAGCAAAGCCGCCGGGCCGGTGAAGGGGCGGGAGGCGATGCCAGGGCACACAAACACAGGCTCCTCACCCTCACACAAACACACACTTTGTCCACCGCGGCCCGGCTCGCCCGGCAGCTGCCTGACAACAGATGCACGGCCCCCCGTGATTTGGGGACGGCGATTTCATTTTATTTATTTATATGTTTATTTATTTGTCTTCTGCGGGTTGTAAAACTTAATAGAGGAAATGTGGCCTTGCGGTTAAAAGCACAAGACTGGAAATCAAGTGATCTGTGCCCTGTGCCAGCTGTGGGGTTTCTCGTGTGACTTTAAGGTGATTGAATAGTACGTCGCAGTAGATGGAGGGGAGAAGTGATTTAGCAGTAGTGTGGAATGTATTGTTGGATAGGTGCAGTAATAGTTGTGGAATCTTTTGGTGGAATCTGTAGGGATTTAGAGGTTCTGCTCAGTGAATCACTTGGGATCACTGCTTTAACGAAACCTCCGAGGAATAACTGTCAAAATTTCCATCAGCAAAATTTTGTCTGTCATGGGAAATTAGATTGTCAGTGTGTGATGGTTTTACATGAAATCTCTTGCGGGTTTTCATTCCTGTATTAATTTCAGATAATTAATTTTCCATGGGTGGCTTTAAAGTGCTGAAAACTGGAATGAACGTTGTTCTTACATGTGTCAGTTAGGGAAGTTCTGCACGGAATGTCCTCCTGGTGTTCTGAGGAATCACAGAATTTGATTGAAGAGGAGTAAAGGAAAGGGTGCAAACACTTGCAGTCACGTGCCTGTGCTCATCAAAAGCTGTAATGCTTTATGAAGTTGGCAGCTGGTGGTAGTGGAAGTTAATAGAAGCAGCAAATAACTTAATTGAAGATGTTTCATAATTAGTGTGTTGTAAGTTTTGAGAGTGCCCTGTCTGTGCTGGATTTAATGTCTTAATCCCTACCGTTTGATAGTGGTTTACTCCTGCCTCTGATATTAAAATATTGTTCACTTGGCCTTGAAATTACTGCTAAATGCCACTTATACCTGCAAAACAAAACCCCAGCAATCCATGTGCTCACTGGGTTTGCCTTTGTCAAACCTTTCTTTTCCTTTCAGAGGAAATACTTTTGAGGGAGGAATGTTTGTCTTTTTTTTTTTTTTCCTAAAGAGAACTTTCCCAGTGGAAGCCCAGATGGACAGTGGTGATGGGGCTGAGAAATGGGAAAGGAGGAAGAGAGGCTTCCTCTGCTTTTCTTTCTCTGGATGACAAAAGCTCCCAACAGCAGGGCGTGCTGCTGTGTACAGCTGTGCTGGGTGGGGTTTTTATTTGGAGGTTTGGAGTTTTAACCTCTGATGGAACTCGAAGGAACTGTAGCTGTGCACCCTCTGCTATTTGGTTACTTGTTGTGAAGTCAGGTTTTCAGTCTTGCACCAATAGTGTTTGAGCTGGAAGAAGTTCTGTCTCCCAAGATGGGCTGCTCATGCTCCATTAAGGGACTTTGGGGGTTTGTGTGAATGTTCTTTGCAAATCATGTTGCGGTCTTTATTATTTCAGAAGGCACTTTTAATTTCAGAAAAAAGTCATTTATATTTTCTTTCAAGTTGTCGTAAGAAAATGCTGAGAACTCTTTTGTTGCTCTTGGCTGAATGACATACCTGCAGAAATACTGCTGTCCTGTATCTTCTTTTTCTGCCAGTTAAGGCCTTGCTTTTCATTTTCTTTGTGTTTTTCTGGGTTTTTCAATTAAAGCACAAGTTCTTCTGATATCTCTGATAGATTGGCTGAGATGAATTTTAGTCTGTTAGTGTTTCTTTAAAGATCTTTATATGATTTTTTGATATGAACAGGTAAGGAGCTCGTGCCCAGAACGAAAAGATTTGTTCCCGTGCGAGCACTTCAGATATCCCCATGGCTAACGCTAAACAGCTCATTAAAACCGAGCTGAGCAGTAATTTAAGACTTTTGCAGTTGCCTTTAGTCACAGTGCAAGTTGCTGCACAGTTTTCTGGAAGCCTTTTTAGCCCTGTTGCTGTGACCACGTAGGGAAGCTGGGCTGGCACTGCAGCGTGGGCTGGCAGGGCCAGGACGGTGCCTGCCAAGGCTGTATCCCCACTGACCTACCACCAAGGCTGAGCCTGCCAGCACTGTCATCCCTGACAGAGGAGCTTTGTCACAGTCCCTGCTACTGATACAGCAGCTATGAAGTAGTGTCTCTGAATTCTGGGTCAGTGCATGTCACAAACTGACAAATTTAGAATACTTTACCATTCATTCATTCTGTGCACAGGGGGGAGAAAAAAACCTCGCTGAGTTACTATTGTCAGTGTTCCCTCCAATCCTGGAGCTTTTGTGAACTTGTCACAGGCTTATTGCAATTCACTTGGAGAGGGATTGTACACACACACACACACATACATCTTTATTTTTCTTCCTCTTTTAAAGCTTTATGAGAGTGTCCCTTCTTTCAGGTTATGCTTTTTGTTGCCAAGTCGTAATATGTAGGATCTTAGTCTTTAATGAAGGCCTTGCACATGGACATCTAAAATTTTGGGAGGCTTTGTCCAGCATATTAATTTTTTTAGTATACTTTAGGGTTTGTGAAAACTGTAATTTTCCCATTTTTTTCACTTTGCTATCTGAGCTATATGGCTTTTGTTTCCACTTCTTCCACGTATGTTGTATCTCTTGCTGCTTTTGCTTGGCCTGACAGAGCTAAATGCTTCAGGGTTTTTTTCTGTTGTTGTTTTTTAAGATGTGTTAGATGGTGGACAGATGTGGAAATGAAAAGTATTGTGTGAGAAAGCCCTGTCTGAAATTGTCAGTGTATTTTCCTGTTTGGAGGGCAGTCATGGTTAGTAAAAGTTTGGAAGATACCAGACAGCTCTTTTCTGTTCTTGTTTACATGTATTATTACTTAGGCCATATTGCCTTACAAGGCATGTTTGAAGCAAAGAAATCTAGTGCTGGTATAAAAGCACTCATCATAGAGCCTGACCAACTCAATGTACATTTAGATATGCAAGCCTAGTTCTGATGAAAATACCACAAGTTCCTTTTTGACATAATTTATAAAATCTCCTTTCATCTTTTATTTAAAGGGAGGAGGGAAAAAAAAGAAAAACTGTATCATTGATGATATTCCTCATGGCTGAGATGTTGCAACTATAGAAAAATCTTTCCTATAGATTGGCTGTGGCATGGAGGCCCTGCAAGTTTTTAACCAAGTTCTTTAACCAAGGTGTAATCTTAGGGTTTATTTCGTCCTTGATGTGTTTGGAGAAACTGGGGAGTTAACTTTTCCTCTGTATTTGTTCTCAAGAAAAGGCTCATTGCAGGGGCCTGTGTGCTGGGCTGCAGTGTAAGAAAATGATAATAAACCCCAAGCACAATCCTGCACAGTTCCTGTCAGGAAATCTATAAGGAAAGAAGGATTTTTAATAAAACCAGGTGAAAGTATCGATAAGTGTATAGAGCATAATATGCTGTAATACACAACAGTTGAGTTTCTGAGCTCTCTGGATGAATATGTAGTATGTTAAGATGTGTGTGGAGTCAAAATGCTTGAGCATTTTGCAGCTTGATGGGGCAATAAAGTTAAGCACAAGAGCTGAGTGCAGAACAGCTTTAGCTGCAGATCTGCAGCAGCTCTAATGAACTCCCAGTTGTGTCGCTGCTTATGAGTGGTGCTTTGTTTATAGTATGACATTGAGTCTCAAAGCAGCTTCTAATCAGCAGCAGTGAAGTTCCTCCCTTCAGTTGGGTATGATGCTACAGGAGGCTTCCTGAATTTGCAAACAAGTCAATTAAGCAGGAAAAGAACAGAGCTTGTAGTTGTGCAGCACCAGCTCAGTCCTGGCAGTGGGAAGGGGTGAGGACCATGCTGTTGTCATCTGGTTTATCCTGGTGGATAAACTGTGGGAGCATTGTTCACTGCCAGGCTGTTTGGCATGATGGCTTGCTTGGTAAGTGGTACTTCAAACTTAAGATTTTGCAGGTGGGAAATCAGTTTGGAGTCAAGGGCAGAACATGTTACACAAGAAGTGCCTCTCGTTAAAATAGTTACCCTGTATTTAATGTTACATTGTTTATTCACAGTGACTCTTGCTCTTTTAGCCAAAAGAAGATTCCTTCACACAGAACCAAATGAATTTACTAAACTTGACAATTTAATGGAATAAACTGAGAAAATTTCACAGGAACCACCAAAAGGTAGTGGAGTTACTTAGCATTTGTGATGGCAGGTGAGAGGTGCTATACTTGTCCTGTCTTCACAAATCAAATGCAACTTTGTAAGCTCTGCTTTGGCCAACTGTTTATATCTGGCTGGCTGGGGTATTACGAAGGGGTTCAAACAATGGCCCTGTTCACACAACTGGTTTCCTTCCACTTGCTGTAGTCGTTAACAAGACCTTTCAATGTATAAATAATGCATGCCCCAAAGTCTCATTTTGATACAGTGATTACTTCCCTTTATACTTGCCCGTTAAAAGCCCCCTCATGCTACTCCCTGCAATTCATTACACTCCCTCTTTAAAGAGTGTTTGTGACTATTTTTTTTTTAAACTAATAGCATGTTTTTCAGTTGATGTTCTCCCGTAGCTCAGCTGAAAACTTATTTAATAAAAGAAGTTAATGCATAATGGGCCCTCTGCTTCTTAAGGAAACTTAAGAAAGCTTTTTTCCCCCGTGAAAGTTGTTCCCAGCTGTGTGTAGAGGTGCAGCAATAGGAGCAATTTGTGCAACACTGAATGAAAATGTGACTCTTTAAAGCGTTTGTTTCTGTACTCAGGCCTTACAGTGATGCACTGTTGTGCTGCAATCACAGCTCATAACAGAGGCTTTTAAAGCCTCAGAAGAAATTGATTGTAAATATAGATATTCTGGGGAGGCTGTTCCTGGCAGATGGCAGGATTGCTTAGAAACCTTGGGAAGATGAGATGTTGAAATTACAGCAAACACAAGCAAATGTTCTAAATGTGGTTTGTGCCTCTCATTCAGAAATTTAAAAACCCTACATGAATTGCAGTTTCTACATCAAAATGTTAGGCTCCTGTATAAATACCTGAACCTGCTGCTTTGTGGCCTTAAATAGCTCATGATTCATGGAGCTTTTTAATTCTACCTTGTTTTCTTAAGAAAAAGCAAGAGCTGTGAAGCTTCAGGATTTTTGCCTTCCAAAATGAACTTCTGAAAGGTGTGCAATGAGATCAATTCAGTGTCATTTGCACTTCTCAAAGCATTTCCTTGCAAGGGTTTCTTTTTTGCCCTTGCTTTTCATGACCAGGTAAAAATACTGTTCAGTAGAAGTCTTGAAAGCTCCTGGAGGGGCAGAATTGAGTTACAGTAAATGTTATAATATTTTAACTTCAGCAGTCTGGTTCTTCAGTGCTTACAGCACAAGGATGTGTGTAGAAACTTCTTTTTTGAAGAAGTTGAAGCAGTTTTGATCGAATCTGTTATGATGCTTCTGGAACACTTTGTGCTTTTCTTGATAGCCCCTCAAACAAATGTAAAGCTTTTAGAGTTAATTATGTTACTGACTCCAAGCAGATTATTTGTAAAATCATAGTTTACAGGACAGAGTCATTTATCAAAATTCCCTTGACACTTGCCCTACAAATACTAGTTACTGCAAAACATCATTTTGGTAGAACTGTTCCAACTTCCTTCGCTTTGAGTTAGTTGTTTATTCCACGAGCATACTTGTGGGTAAATGATGTTGAAATTAGATGCAGCCACTAAAATTGCTTTCCAAGTTGATGCACCGTGTTCAGAATACTACAAAATAAAATATCCAATTATACATGATCATAGAACATAAGACTTGTAGGTCTGGAAACTTGATTGCTTGATATCGATGTAATGGGATAGATCTGGGTGGCAGCACCAAGAGGAGTTCCTTGAAATCTCCTTTGAGCTCAGCTTAACTATAGGAATTTCTAGTGCATCTTCTGCCTTGATGATGCTTTAGGTTCTTTGAAAGCATAGCTGAGAAACAAAAATAGAACTTCTGAATTGTCTTCTTTCTGCTGGGAGACTTCAGGTGGGTTCATTTCCTTTTTTAGGGCTGTGAGCAATTGCTGTTATCTTGAGATACTGAAGGTACAAGGCTTGAAAGTGGGTTGCAGCTATAAACAGCTTTTACTTTTTAGAACAGTAAACTTTTATCCTCAGTAAAAGAACAAATTTAGTCTGAGTGCTTGGCCAAGTTTCTCTCTCTTTATGTATTTCCTGTTGCTTTGAAGGGTGCAAAGGTTCTTCTGTGTAATAGTTCTGGGGAACTGAATTAAAGTGCAGACATGTCTGTATTTCTGAAGAAATAAGGTGATACATAATTGATGAGGTTTTTTTCTTTTTTCAATACCTTTTAGGGACTTACTGAAGCAGTGGGAGACTTTTGTTCTCCTATTTTTTTTTTTTTTTTCAGTTTGTGTTTGTATGACAGCTTAGGAAGAAAGCTCTTCAAACAGTTGTTCTGTTTGTTTTGGTTTTCCCACTTTTTCTCCGTACTACTGAAACAAAGCTGAATAATCAAAGAGGTACCAATGGGATTAAGCTACTGTGTGAAATAAATGGATTTTTTTTCCTGTCAAGAGACACCAAGTGTCCTTGGGTTTGTTCCCTCTTGTCCTCACCTTCTAATTCCCAGAAAAAACAAACCTGTGGTGCATAAATGCCTTGCCTAGGGATGTTTGCTGTATTTTTGTTTAATGCTGCTTAGTCTGTGTTTCTGTTATATACAAGTATCTGTGCAGGTGTCTGAGTGAGCTTGTAAATGTGCCCAGACACTCGGGAAAGCCTTATCAGATGACTTTTAGTGAATCAAAGATGGGAGGAAGAAAGATCTTCTTGATTAAAGGTGGCAGCCTAAGAGAACCAGCACAGAGGTGCTTCAATCCTGCTTCCCACCACCACCACCACCACCTTTGTGTCTCCTGTGCACATTTGGTGTCTGGGGCCGTGGTAGGTGCTCTCATTCCCCGTGGTTTATCAAAAGCTGAGAGACAATGTTGTTTGGCAGTCTCTGTAGCAGGAGAGGAAGCATCTTTTGTTATTGACATCCTTTCTCTTAGCCCTGCTCTTGCTTTTTGCCAGCTGCTCATTGTCTGTGCTTGCTTATTTAGTATTCACCAGGGATTTTACAAGTTCTTATCAGTTCGTTGCCACAGCACATCATTTCCTCTTGTCATCGGTAAATTGGTGGGGGGAGGATTTGCTCTGGAGCTGGGGAGTGGTAAAACACCATTCATGAGCTGCACTGGGCTCTTCTGCTCCTCTCCTTTCCGAGAGTTTGTAGTAAAGGTCACATTTCTAGTCCTTACTCTGTCATGCCTTTCCCCACCCTCCCCCCCTCTTTTTCTGGGGAAAAGAAAACATTTTTTTTTTCTTTTGCCAAAGGCTAAAAATATCCAGCCCTTCAAATATTCTTCTTAAAAGATATAAGGAAGTGCAGCATAAAAATAGCTCCAACTAAAAAAAAAAAAAAGGGTTGACCACCTTTCTGAGTGGGTTGGTTGGAGCTTTTTATTGGGTTTTTCTTTTACTTGTGTTTGGTTTATTCTCTATCTACAGCTTCTTCCTAATTTTTTTAATACTCTTCAAAAACATGAGGTTACTAATTAGGGTTAAAGCAGGAAAAAGCAGGTGCTGTAGGATTTTCTCCTTTTGGGAAATAAAGGTCCATTTGAGAATGCACTGCTGGCCTTGGAACTGCTGGTTCCACCCTCCCTCTTCCCTGCTCCTGCATAGCAAGTTTAGTCCTTTAGTGAGGCAGCATGGCAGGGATGGACTGATGGTTTTACAGCATATTCCTCCAGCCTGCCTTCTAAAGGAAAGTCATGGATTTAAGGAACATTAATATGAACTGTGCTGTCCCTCTCACCCTTGTTGGTCCCTTTTCCCACTAATCATTAATGTAAGAATTGGAGACTCTGATCTTTTTTGGGGGTGAGGTCCTAGTACTTCTGGGTTTTTGCTTTGAAACAAAACCAGGTTCAGTGTTGAAACAGAGAGTCTTTTACTATCTACCTTTTTATTTTACTTGTTTTCTAATTCCTTGTTAACTTACCTTTTCAACAGAACTAAATTGGAGGAATTGATCCCCATTTTTGATGTGAGGACTTCATCGCTGACATCTCTATGCTCATTTGGCAGCCTCCAAGAAATAACACAGCTCAGCAGTGGCAATAACTGCCTTGGGTATACCCTGACAATTATTTGGGAAAAACAAAGAAAATCCCAACAGACAAACCCCACCAAACCTTTTGAAGACTTTGTGTCCAATGACGTCAATGGCCAGTTTGTTCTCCTTTACTAGCCCAGCTGTAAAGCGTCTGTTGGGCTGGAAACAAGGAGATGAAGAGGAAAAATGGGCAGAAAAAGCCGTTGATGCTTTGGTTAAAAAGCTGAAAAAGAAAAAGGGTGCTATGGAAGAGCTGGAGAAAGCCCTGAGCAGCCCAGGCCAGCCCAGCAAGTGCGTGACCATCCCGCGCTCCCTGGACGGGCGGCTCCAGGTGTCCCACAGGAAGGGCCTTCCCCACGTCATTTACTGCCGCGTCTGGCGCTGGCCCGACCTCCAGAGCCACCACGAGCTGAAGCCCTTGGATATTTGTGAGTTTCCTTTTGGATCTAAACAGAAGGAAGTCTGCATCAATCCATACCACTACAAGAGGGTGGAGAGCCCAGGTATTTGGAAAATTACTGACTTACAACTGCACAAAATCTTCTCTAACAGCTTACTGTCCCCTCCCTCCTCCAGTCCTGTGGAACTGATTAAAACTGGTGCATGAGGGAGTTTGGGAAAGGAAGTTTCAAGGGTACATTACTTGTGTGGTGTTGGGGAGGTGTGTTGTCCATTCTTTGTGATTAATCACATTTTCCCCTTAGATCTCTTCAGCCTGCTACCCTGAAAGTTAGTAGCAAAGTCCTCATCTCTAGCAAAATAGAAAGCAGTGATAAAAAGACTTCAGTTTCTTTGATGAACTTGTTTAAAAATCTCAGTCCTTGCAGGGAGGTTGGTGGAGTTCTTTTACTATTTAATTAGTGAGTGACATGACTTGAGGAGATAAAAAAAAAAAGAAATAAAATTCTTGGATGGTAGAGTTCCCCACTTGAATTCCAGTGAGCACAGATGAATAGAGCCAAGAGTGGTGATCAGAGCAAGGTTTGTACCGAATTTGTGTCAGGTAATAAGCCCTGCTGTTCAGGAATTCTGCCATGGGAGAAGGGGAGGAGGGTTGAGGTTGCAAGTGGGAGATGTGAAGGATGTTGCTGTGGACAGCAGAGTGAAAAGTTGCTTCTGTTGTTCCACAGAGTGGTTTTAACTCCACTGCAAACTGCAGTGCTCAAACTGCAGCACTGGAATTCCAGACTGCAGCAGCCCTGGGTTTAAAAGTTAAAACTCCAGCTTAGCAATACTTTTATGTTGCAGTATAGATTTTGCTTGTCTTCAGTGAAAGGGACAATATGTAACTGTGTGGTTTGACTGGGGTAATAAAGGCTGTATTTCCGTTTTCACTGGTTTGCTCATGCACAGAGACAGGGAGTTTTGCACTTCTGCATCAGTACCTCAGTAGGTGCCACATGGTTTGTTTTGTTGGTTTCTTGTTTTTGAAAAGAAAGGTCATCTTCCACTTGCATGAGATAGATGTGTGTTTTTGTGATTTTTGCAAGAGTAAAGTTTGAGTCTTTCATGAAGCATAATGTAAAACATCAAGGAGGGAGGACAGGGTAAAGGCATGTCAGATTAACCCCCTGCCCCTCTTCCCACCCCACTAGTGTTGAATTATCATGGTGAGCAGAACAGCACATTATTTGTATCTCCTTTTAGCTCATTTTTTCCTCTGAATTTACCTGGTTTTTCTCTGTGTTTGTTCCAGTTCTACCTCCAGTGTTAGTGCCTCGCCACAGTGAATTCAACCCCCAGCACAGCCTCCTCGTTCAGTTCAGGAACCTCAGCCACAACGAGCCCCACATGCCCCACAACGCCACGTTCCCTGACTCCTTCCAGCAGCCCAACAACACTCCATTCTCCATCTCCCCAAACAGCCCCTACCCCCCTTCCCCAGCCAGCAGCACTTACCCCAGCTCCCCAGCCAGCTCGGGACCATCCAGTCCCTTTCAGCTCCCAGGTAAGTCCAGCCTGTCAGTTTAATAAATATAATTGAAATATCACATGCTCTTGTGACTTATTACCTCAGAATTTGTGATACTTGCAAGAAATTGCTTTTTCCATTTGCATTTCGGGGGAGTTTCTTTCCAGTTTTGCCACTGGTCAGAGTTAATTATTGTAGTTTTATTTTTCCAAATGTTTTTTGTCATGGATACAACAGTGGTGAGTTATTTTGCACAGCTTCAGTATAGAACAACTGATACATACTTTACAAGAATATCTAGCAATGAAGTGAAGGCAGATGTAAGAGGCAGAGCAAGAGGTTTCTTGATGTCTTTCTCTGAATACAGTGGTGTTTAACTGGAAAAAAGTAGCAAATCTTTGTTAGGAACAGATTGGACTAAATTAATTCACTTCAACTGATTTGGGTGAGAAAAAGGAAAAACAATTGATAGGGGCAAAGGAAAGAAGTCTTACTGATTGTCTGGCTGTTGGTGTGGTTTATAAAGCTAAGAAGTTAATCAGTTTAATGATTTTATTTTCCAAAAGTTCTTTCTGGTTGCTCAGTTCCCCCAAAAGAGTGTTGCAGTCAGGGGGTATCTCTTGGCTGGCTGTTTTCAGGGCACTTTGAAAATAGGTCCAAATTTTTTAACATCTCTTGTTCAAGAGAGGTTTTTTTTGTATTTTTACAACAGTAGAATGAACAAATATTCTAAATTGTTGAGGTTTATTCTTATTTTTTTCACCTCTGTAGCTGATACTCCACCTCCTGCCTATATGCCCCCTGATGATCAAATGGGGCAGGATAATTCCCAGTCTATGGACACAAGCAATACAATGATCCCTCAAATCATGCCAAATATATCTACCAGAGGTAAGTTGTGGGGCCTGGTGTAAAATTGCATACTTTGGCACCAAACTGAATGACTAACTTCAAATGGGCCAGTAAATCTTGCTGGTAGGTCCTCCAAGGCAAAGTGGGGCTGTAGCAGAGAAAACTGAGAGATAAAACTTGCCTGGCTTATTTTCATCTCTTGTTTTCAAAGCCTCAGGTGCAACAGTGGGGCTTTCAACAAGTTGAATTCTTTCATTTGTTTTCTGCTACCTTTGACTGTTGCTGGAATTGTATATCAACAAAGACTCTGAAAATTTGAGTCCCAGAATACCCATTATAGCAGATTTTTTAAAAGTGGGAGGAGAATCATGTTTCACCTGCTGTCACAGTGCTTTTGTATGTGTGTAGGGGGTGTTATTTATTATCAGGCTTAAAATAGGGAAATAATTATAAAATCAGCAGACTAGCTAAAATGCATGAAGATAAAAATCATGAAGCTGTTAATCAGGATACTCCTTGCCCATCCTAAGTGTCAGCTGAGCTCTCACTTGTCTGGTGGTGTTTTGGGAGGTAAACCCTTCTTTCTGTTGGCTGTTTTTCAGATGTCCAGCCCGTTGCCTACGAAGAACCCAAACACTGGTGTTCCATCGTGTATTATGAGTTAAATAATCGTGTTGGGGAGGCCTTTCATGCATCTTCCACGAGTGTCTTGGTAGATGGGTTTACAGATCCCTCCAACAACAAAAACAGGTTCTGCTTAGGTCTGCTCTCCAACGTGAACCGCAACTCGACCATCGAGAACACTCGGCGGCACATCGGGAAAGGTAAAGCTCGGCTTAAGAACCCCAGGCCTTGGGTTTGTTGCACCCTCCCTGCACTGCAGCAGGGATTGCTCTCAGATGAGAGTTCCAGAGGGAATCTGAGATCTGATACGTTATCTGCCTCTGCAGAATCAGAAGGCAGCTTCTTTAGGCATGGTTTAATTCTAATTAGTCAGGAATTGCAGACATTTTTCTTTGGCACTGATTTAAAAGACTTAGTTTTACCCCTTCCTTACCAAACAGGATTATCCTTTGCCCTAACAAACAAACCCCTGTGACAATCTGTACGTAGAGCTGTTGTGTTTCAGCACCAAGACACGTTGCAGGACTCCTGATAGTCTACATTCTGTCTCCTTCTTAAAACAAATTCTTCATCCCACCGTGCAGTATATCAAAGATCGTTTTATTTTGTTGTTGCAAGGTATTACCTGCTGTCTGTGTTCAAATATCTTGGTGAGTTGGCAGCAGGACTTTGAAGTGCTAATGCAAAACTGCAAGGGCTCATTTGTCTGAGTGAATCCATGGGGTGTGTTTGTGTGTGGGAGGGATTCCTGGAGACAGCAGGTTTTGCAAGATCTTCTAGTTTTCCTGTGCTGTTTGGCTGATAGCACACAGAGATGCACAGTTTTCATCTGGGATGGAATGTGCTTGGATTATCTTAAATTGCAGTGCTGCTTTTCTGAATATCTTCTCTTTTGTGATCAAGTCAAGTCAGTCCTGAGGAGAGAACCCTGTTTCTATTGCACGTATTTAGAGGCCTCTTTACCTCCTGAGATCATTTGGTAAAGTTGGTCTTGAGTTCTGCTTGATGAAAATTCATCCTGTCCCTTAACAGGCTTTTTAAATTAGAAACTTCTATAAATATGGCAGAATTTTGCAGATAATTTGGAGACCACGAGTTCTGTCGATATGTGTTGGAAACTGGGCTCTGCAATGCAGTTATCCAAGAAAATGTGTAAATAAAACCCTGTTATAAAGGAGAACAGCTGATTCCTGGGGTGTGGGTGGTTTGTCAGGTTTTGTTTGGGCTCACCCCTTTCAGTGGTATTGGCAGAGAAATCCTGTGCATCTTCCCAAGGTCAGGAGTGTAACCAGGATCCATCAGCACGTTGTAATGAGCTTTAAAATGTCTACATCTCTAACAGAAATTATGGAACTTAAACTTTGCTTTGTGGTAGTTGTTCTGACAACAGTTAAGACTGCTTGGGGATAAAATACTACTTATTTATGGCTTTTGTTTGAAAGAGAACTCTATCCCACCCAGCAGTCGTGGGGGGGAAAAGGAAGGCAAGAATCAGTGTTTGGACCCTGAAAGGATCAGCAGCTTTTCTATACTGATTTTTAGTCAGTAATAGTGTTGTATAGGCTTCAAAACATGAAAGGAAACATTAATGGGCATAGCTGAATCCAGGCTTTGTTGATTTTTAAGGTCTGTAAAGCCTGATGGTAATTAAGTTGAGCAACTAATTGGACTTGCCTCTCCTTTGGCCTGATAAAAAGCTGTGAAAATCAGAGCATGGATGTACTTTCTCATTCATGTCTGACCCTTCTCCCAGGACACACTCATTTCTGCTGTAATTGCCATAGGCAGAAGCTACCAGTTGTACAAAACTGGAGTTTTAAGAGGCACATAAATTCTGTAGAAAAATAGCTTGAAATAACAGTTGAAAGAAATGTGGCAGCAGCTTTTTCATTCTAATCTGTAACTGGTCAGAGAAGGACATCTAGTGGCTGGTGTATCACGAGCTTACTGTATTCTGAAATGAGAAAGTATATTATAGTGTGAGCAAAGAGCAAAAAGGATTTATTTGCTACAACCACCTCAAAATCAGAGGCAGCAAACTCATTTGCAACGTTTTTATCGTTGTTTTCAAGGAGTTCACCTCTACTATGTTGGTGGAGAAGTCTATGCTGAGTGTTTGAGTGACAGCAGCATATTTGTACAGAGCAGGAACTGCAACTACCACCATGGCTTTCATCCAACAACTGTGTGCAAGATTCCCAGTGGATGCAGTCTGAAAATATTTAACAATCAGGAGTTTGCTCAGCTTTTAGCCCAGTCTGTCAACCATGGATTTGAAGCAGTATATGAGCTCACCAAAATGTGCACCATTCGAATGAGTTTTGTAAAGGTAAGTTATTTTGAGGGCATTTGAAGTTTATTGTGGGTTTGGGTATTTTTATATATATATATATTTATATATATATTTATAATATATATATTTATCTGACATGATATGGGTCTTTTCAATGATCAGTACATTGCAAATGCTTAATTTGGGGAGAGGGAAATCAGTGCAAGAAAGGAAAAGCACAGATTGCTGTATTGAATGTTGGCTGTGTATTTAATTACTTTAGTATCCAGGACAGGGATTTAATCATTGTGGTTGCTGTAATTTTATTAAAGAAGATTTGAGCTCATGCTTGAAATTTGAAGGAACAAAGTGAATAACAAGTCTGTTAAAAGACAGTGAGTAGAAAGGAATAGAATTGATTGCAGAAAATATTCAACTCCTTCCAATTGATTAATATTATTTTAAAAAATGATTATGGAGAAAAGGCTTGATTTGAGTTTATGAAGTCAAGCTGTGCTGTTGTCTCACAGGGGTTTCCTCAGCATTGTTGAGTAAAGAGACTGTCCATCTCAGATTTAGTGTGGAGTCCAGGGGTTTTACTGTACCTTGTCCAAACCTTCATGTTGATTTTGTCAATGATGATAGACACTGCCCAGTTTGAGAGTGTGGAGGATGAGGGAGCAGGAGGTGGAGGCAGAAGAGAGATGTGGCCATGGCAGGAGCCCTCCTGGAGTGAGCAGAGAGCTCCTGTGGTCACTGCAGGTCTGCTCGGTTCAGGCTCCCTGGAGACCTTCCCTCCTGCTCCTCCCCAGCCTCAGCTTTCTTCCTTTAGATAAGAAGTGTTCCTAGATTGTGAATTACCTTCAGATAAGTATCTTAGATCATGATTCTCTGCTTCTTGTTAGTGTTGTTTTAACCTTGTGTTCCCCCTTGCAGGGCTGGGGAGCCGAGTACCACCGACAGGACGTCACGAGCACCCCGTGCTGGATAGAAATTCACCTTCACGGGCCCCTCCAGTGGCTGGATAAAGTACTTACACAAATGGGCTCTCCCCTTAATCCCATCTCATCTGTCTCATAGTGCTGACATTCTATCTCCAGCCTTATTTTTAGCGAACTTATTCTAATTCTAGAGCGACTTCCAGTGGATACTGTGAGCTATATGGAGAATGGATCTTATGGTTTAATTGTTTTGGTTTTTTTTTTTAAATCCCTCTGTGACCAATTCCATTGTGTATAGCTAATCAGTTTTACATTTCAAATTTTTCTTGTGATGCTTAAGTGACAGTTGAACTCTAAGGGAAAAAATAGTCTATTGAGAAATTCAGAACACTTTTCCCCTCCTTCCCCTAGAACTTAAACAGACATATGTCTTAACTGGAAAACCTTTTTGTCCTGTAGGGACAAAGAATTATGAAGACTGACTTCAGAGAATAAATACATATCATAGTTTGGGATTTTTTTTTTAATGTTTATGAAACTGTTTGAACATTGTGCAGCTCCAGCTTGCAGGCTGTATTTTTAGCATAGTGTTTTAAACATCTTAAGGTTGACATCTGTCGTAAGCAAAATTAGACTTTATTATGGCTAATTTGCCTCAGATTGAACAATGTGATTTTTTTAAGTGTACACATGAATATACTTTTTACAAATATCGGAGTGGTGTAAAAACACTTGTATTTTCTATTGGAAAATGCTGTCATAAACACACTGTATATTAATGCAGAATAGCAGTTCTTAGCCTTTTCCCACCTTTGGTTTTGTAATATCTCTCTTAACCACCATTTAAAATAGTAATTGATACAAGGTAAACATCTTGCACATTTCTGGAGTAGTAATTCTTGTTTTGCTTTGATTTACACTCATGCAGTTTGGATTTGGTTGCCAAGGCTATCTCTTTTTAGGTACCCTTCTCTTTTTTAACATAAACACTACTATTTGTAAATGGCAGTGCTTACTACTTTTTGGAAGGAATAAGTTTTTTTGTTTTCTTTTTGGTGTTCTAGCTGTTTATTTTACCTGTCTGGAATTGATCTGTGTAGACCTTTTTAATCTCTCAGTAGACATTACACAGTATTAGTGATTACACTGTATTTAATTCACTTTCAGGATGAGGTTGAGTCTCTTTGAAGACTGTGAGTGGCTTAGCAAATGAGTTACTGAATGCAGAAGCTTTTACTTCCAGGTGATTTAATACAGACCTGTTGGTCATGACCAAAAGGAATCCCTCCTTTGTAGCCTGCATTGAAAGGGTGGTCTCACTCCTGGCCCTCATGGCAGGGCTTCAGTCAGAAGACTTGTCACTGTAGGTGGCAGCTTTGTGGGACTGAAGGATTGCATTAATATGGTGATGAAATTCCTCACGTGTAAGGAATCACAGAATGCTGAGGGGTTGGAATGGGCCTCCAGGATCATCCAGTGCCAACCCCAGGGACACCTCCCTCTAGAACAGGTCGCTCAAGGCCTTACCCAACCTGGCTTTGAACACTGCAGGGGTTGGGGCAGCCACAGCCTCCCTGGGCAACCTGTGCCAGTGCCTCACCACCCTCACAGGAAAAATTCCTTCCTGACAGTTTGTGCCCATAACTCCCTGTCCTGGCACTGCAGTTCCTGACAGCGAGTCCCTCTCCGGTTCCCTGGAGGCCCCTTCAGACACTGGGAGGTGCTCCAGGCCCCTCATCAACACTGTGGCCTCCTCTGCACTTGCTCCAGCAGTTCCATGTCCTCAAGCTGGGGACACCAGAACTGTTGCCAGTGCTCCAGGTGGGCTGTCACAAGGGCGGAGCAGAGGGGGAGAATCCCCTGCCTTGGCCCACGATCCAGGAGCCCGTTGGGTTCTGGGCTGTGAACACTCACTGCTGCCCCATGGGGACTTTATCAGCAACCATCACCACCCCCAAGTCCTTCTCCCAGGGCTACTCCAAATCCCTTCTCCACCCAACCTGTAGGTGTGTCTGGGATTGCCCTGACCCAGGTGTAAGACCTTGGTGAACTTCAGGAAGTTTGCACCAGTGCGCTTTGGTGGAGAATTTAAACACTGTGCTAAACACTAAAGGAAATCAGTTAAATAACTTGTGCATATTTCCCCCCTTTTTATAATAAAAAAGGAGGCTGAAAGAAATACTCTTAAGAGAATTAAAAGTGAATTATATACAAAATCTCTTTGCATGCAGAAAAAACCTCTTGTATTTTTTAACTTCTCGCCTTCCTTTTTTCTCTTTCCTGGATACCTCTTCAGCAAAGGGTTCAGTGTTGGGAGGAGAGGCTGAAAACTCTAATATGCAAATAATTATTGGAAGATGTGTTGCAGTTAATTGCTGCAACCCTGAGACATTGATTGCTTACACAAGTTCTTGTGTCTTCTGTTGAATGACAAATCATGCTTCGTATGGTACCTGCGTAACAAGTGATCTTCAAGGATTCGAATTGTTTACGTGTCCTTAAAATGTTTCTCATGAAATGCCTTAAAAGAATAAACTGTAACACTTCTGCAGAACCCTAATGTTCTCTTGTACAGGAATTTCTGTATTACTTGGTGTTTGGGGAGTTGTTTTTTTTTTTTTTTTAGTGTTTTGGGGTTTTTTTAAACAGTTTCTCAAGTGTGTTTAAAAACCAACAAGTGCATCTTCAGGAGAAGGGGAGGAACATTAATTGCTGTTTACCTTTGGGGTCTTCTCTTTCATTCTTTGGAGCTGCAACCCACAGACAGTTCTTTTGATTGAATAAGATGCCAAGTCAGTTGGCCACAGGATCCAGCTTCTATTGTCTTCTCCTCGGGGCCTGACTTTTGTCAAGTAGCTGAATATGTATATTTGACACTACAGAATATTATTTTTCTTGACTAGCTTTTGTAATAAACGCCATGGCACGTTGAATTAAGGAAAGGTTGCAATTGTAGGTACAAGATTTTACTTTATCCAAGATGTTTTTCACCTGGCTTCATCTCTGTTCACTTGTGTGCTTCTCTGTGGCCAACTGAGTGATTCAAGAATGGGTGCTGAGGTGGGTGTTTGTGAGCCAGAGCTGGTGCTTGGTGCTGCTGTCGTGGTTAGATTGGCTGCCCGTGCACTGAACCATAATTTCTGCAATAATATCCAGTTAACCCACTTCTGATGCTGTCATTAAGTGCTGAAATGCTCTGGCATTTTTCCTGCTTGTGTCCATGTTCTGCAACTGTAATATCTGCAATGCTGGGATATCCTTGTGACTGCTGGTCTGGCAGGGCAGGAGCAGGAGCAAACCCAGGAAGATTTGTTTGCCTTCTACTTCTCTGTTCCTTTTAAGCAGAGCTTTTTGGGTGCTTTCTAGTGAGCAAATTTTACTGGTTCATGATGTTCCTAATCCAGTTCTAGTTCATCTGTGCTGCTGATACAAAATGAGATATCGGAACACAGATGGATTGGATGGAGAGTTTTTTGACCCTAATCATGTGTCAAGTACAGGGAGAGCAGGGAGTGCTGCTCCTGGTGCAGCATCCTGTGTATAAATCACTTCTTTATCCAGATGGAGAAATTAAATCAGCCAGCAGAGTGGTAGTGGAAGAAGGAGCCTTTCCAGTGTAGCCCAGCTTGGATTGTTACCCTTCAGTAAAAACTGATTTGGCTTTTTAAGTGTATTTTCTTCTTTTTGGGCGTCTCCTTTGCACCAACCACAGCGTTGACTGGCAGCTTTGGCAACACCAGCAGAGCCTGGAGCAGGCTGACACCAATCCTTGCTGGGCTGGCTTCTGCAGTCCCTGGGATAACAGCCTGGATGTTGCTCCTTGGGCACCTCAGTGCTGGCAGTCAATCAGTGCCCTGTGCCTGACACCCATTTACTGCACTGGGCTGGGAGGGCTGACATGGACCAAAAGACCATTTTCCAGTGTGACTGATGAGAGACAGATTACCAGAACAGCCCAGCAGGCAAAACAACGATGAAAATGCTGTTACAATTCGGTGTTTTTTCCCCCCACAGTATTAAAATGTGAAAGTTGTCGATTGTTGGGTGTAAGATTAACTTGGACCCTTGCACTATAACTCTAGAGGACATTCAAATGTGTCAGGCTTCCTCCCTAGTCTGAAATGATTATTTTTTCAGGATATTGTTTTACTTGCTCAAATTGCTAATGATGGTTTCTAGAAAAGCAAACAAACAAAAAACCAAAAACCAAAACGTTTTCTGAATGTTTTGCTTCGAACAGCAAACGTGAGTAACTTTTTTTTTTTCTGTAGTTGTGAAGTTTCTGTTTAGGAATGTTTTTCCCATTCTGAATTCAAAATCAATAGACCAAACCATCAGATTTACAATATGTTGCTTTTTTGTGCTGCTCCATAAACCTGCTTCTGTGTTCGTTGCAAGCATAACCTTTATGCTTTTGTTTACATTGTAGGAAACACAGTTCTAGCAATGAGGTTTGTTGTTTTGTTTTGTTCTGGTTTTTTTTTTCCATTTAACTCTAAACATCTTTTTATTTTGTTAATTTTAAAACGATTAGGTTTTGCTATGTTATGTTTTTAAAGATATTTTTTGCATACTGCTGCTCATATTTCAATAAACGAAACAAAAAACCCACAGAGTTTATTTGTTTTATTTATCTGTAGCTCAGGATGCCTCAAGTGTTTTCCAAAGGTTAATTTGTCACTTGGAACTCCTGCTGCTGATGCCTCTCCATGTGCACAGAACTCCTTATACAAAGGAGCGATCTTGATATTTTAAAAATACTTCTCTGGAGCTTTTTGGTAATGCCAAAGCTGCTTGGGAAGCAGAGACTAAATTATTTCATCACCTTCTTTAAGAGTTGTTCTTGTAGAATGCAGCCAGCCCAGATTGTATCCATTTCTTAGTGTTTCTAAAAATTATTTTGGTAGTACAAACAAATGTTTATCTCTAAGACTTCAGCAACAATTTGATGAATATGTTGGGGGTGGTTGGGCATTTTTTTTAACCATAATATTTTTTTAACAACTCATCGTGTCTGAATGTACCAAGCTTTGAACTGCAGAGAAATTTGCAAAGGCTTTGCAAAGATCTCGTGAAACTCAAGGACTTTTAACATCAAATTGTAAATTTAAGAGCAGTTTAGTGAGCTGTATATTGGCTTGTCTTTTAAGATTGAGGGGAAGAAAACTTTTCCCTTGTTTGCCAAGATAGTGCAGAAATAGAGGTTGAAAAGTAATTAGGGGTTTGCATTTATTAAATATCTTTTTTTTTTTTTTTTTGGCAGCATGAGTACAAAACCACTGAATCCCAATTCCACAGTGAGAGATGATTTGTTTAGTATAAAACTGAAATGAAAGTGTTGATACAACTTCAGCTGGTCTGGGCTTCCTGCTTTGGGATTTAATTTGGCCACCTGCAGTAATACTCTTAAATTCTCTCATTTTCTCAGTAATGAGCTTTTTTTTTTCCTCTGAATACGAGGATCCACTCACTCAGGTAATAATTTATTTTCTTCATTTATCTTTTGCTGCTGTTTTGTATCAGTATCCCCAGTACTGTTTGGATGGATTTGCTTCCAAAGCAGTGATTGCCATGTAAAAGTCCCCAGAAGGTTTCCTGGGATGGTGTAACCTGAATAACAGACTAATTTGTGAGCAGGATCTCAAAATAAGTGTTGCAGTGCCTTGTTGGCTTTCCAGCAACTTTATGTGGACTTTCATCAGTAGTTTTCTCTACAAGTAAAAAGCAAGCAAACAAAAAACCCTTGATTATTAAATGTTGTAAGTCGCTGTTTTATAGAAATGAATTTTTGCTAATCTTGCTGGGGAATGTAGAGGTTTAGTAGCAACTCTGAAAGTAACCTCTGAAATTCTTCATTCATGGGGTTTTTCCAGAGGTTAAAAAAATGCTTTTTGTTGAAACAGCCCTTTTCCACCCCCTCTCCAACCTGCATTGTTAAATGAGTCAGAGGCTACTTCTGCTCATTAAAAAAAAAGCAAATATCTCTCTGGCATTTGAAGTAATTCAGCATTGGGTGTCCTGTGCCAAGAGTCATCTTCCTTTCTTGTCCTGGAGTGCTTCCTTCTCTGATTCCCCAGGAAATCCTACTCCCCTGGGAAAACAGCTTCACAGAGAATTGGAAAAATTGGGATATTCCTTTTGCTACAGATGCTCTGGTCAGGGGCCACTGGTGATTGGGGGGTGAAGTCAGTGCACTGAATCAGCCTCTCTCCAAAGGGCTCTCCCAAACTGCGCCCTTGGTGTGGAAATCCTCACTCCTTTAACATGCCAGATTCAGCCTTTGGGCCTGTGGGGTTTTAGGGCCTGTGTTTCAGACACTGCCAGCATTAAAAAGCTGTTGGACCACACTCAGGGATGGTGCTGGCTCTGCTTTCCCTTGGAACCTGAAATCTCAGGGCTTCTCTTTGTGCTGTGGGAACAGCAGAAGTCAGACCTGACTCTGTGCCAGCCATTCATCGTGGGTAGGGTAAAACAGGCAGTCTGGCTTTTGCTTTGCCCTATATTTCTATATTTAGCAGGATTTTCCTCTAAAAACATCCTGAGAGGTCTCCAAAGTCTGTCCATGTTGTCACAGGATACTGCAGGGCTTTACAATTTCCAGGTGGTTTCAGCAGGTCCTTTTTGAACATTCCCTTGTTCTTACCTGCCTTGTAGGGCCACAGGTTCTGGGGGGACATCTGTGTTAAAAATACTGGAAGTCTTCACTTTAATGTGAGAAATGAAGACACAAACCTATAGAAAATCATACAAACAACATGTTAAGTTCTCCTTTATCTGGAATTTTGATCACTAGTTACAGTATTTTCCTTAAATGTATGTGGCTGGGAAGGGTGGGTCATTTGCATTCTGTGTTCCTGCTCCTTGCAGGACTCCTCCTTTTTCCCATAAGACATAATTAAAAAACAAACAAACCCAAAACTTTTAAAATTAGCAGCTCTTTGTTCCTTATAAACACCTTTTTCCCCCATTCTCTTTTTGAGAAATAACCATGTTGTTTGCAGCGACAGAAGTTATTTCCAGGACTAAATAAGAAGTGCTGTGTAATTCAGTCACTGCTGCAAAGCCTCATTTTTCTGAAGGGTTTCAGGCAGAGAAACTGCTGTCAGCAAACTCACGAGCCTCTCCAGACAGCTTCGAGCTGTGTGGGTGACTTCGACTTCAGACACAAAAGAGACAAAATGGGCTCTTTTCTGTCAGATGGAGAGCAGCTTTGCTGAGATTTGAGGTGTCTGGTGAACAGTCTCACTGAAGGATTTTTATAGGAGGAATTCTCCTTATTTTCTCTGAGAAATGAGAGGTAAATACAGTGTATTAAACCTAGGAGTGCAAGCTTAGGAGTGAACAGGTTGTGTCCACGAAGATAATTCACCAGTGGTACTTCATGCACTGCCTGGGCAGATGCTCAGCCCTGCAGGGAGGAATTTGTTGCTACCAGGAGGGCAAAAATGAGGGAAAGAGGAAGGAAAAAACTTGCAAAGATGTGACAGCAATTTGCTGTCTGGGAGACTTTACGGATTAACGGATTTAAACCAAGCAACCTCCGAAAGACAAATGTGCTGTCAACACAAAACAAGCCTCTCTTCCTTCCCTCTTCTCAGTGTGATATATCTGCCAGCATTTCCAGTGTTTCCTGTATCAGGTAGATAAAGCTCCTGGCTCTCTAAAGGTGTAGCAGAACAGTCCCACGAGCAGAATGTTTGGGACACTGCACCTTGGCACAGCACAACTGATTCCCTTGGCCAGCATCCCCTGGGATCAGGTCTGGCCCATACTCTGCTCACGTGGAATATTTAGCTTTTAGGGTTTATTCTTTTGCCTTGCTGTGCACTTTGACTGACTTGTGAGTCCTCCAGGTGAGTCCTTTCCAGGTGTCCCTTGTGATGGCCATGTGGTGTGAGGTATTAAAAAACCCTCAGCTCCTGGTTTTGTTTGGGGGAAAGGGAAGTGCAGGAGGAAAAATGCCCACAGAGAAGCCCACCTAGAGCAGGAAATGTGAGAAGATGGGTCCTGCTGGGTCCCCAAAATGTTAACAAACCCAGTGTTTGGAAGGGTAGCATCAGATACAAAAGGCCTTGGTGCTTCCAGGGGGAAGTGATGGGTTGTTTCCCTGGTCAGGAGGAAAGTTAGCACCTTATTTACCAGACAGGTCCTGACTCAGCAGAGCACTGTGGATTTTGAGCGTGCTGGTGCTCCTCAGAGTGTTGAAGGAGCTGCTCAGCATCTGAAAGCAAAGAATGTCATCAAGAGTTCCTCATGAACTGGGGCCACCCTGCCTGCTGTCCCAGATTTCTGCTGCTTTACTCGTCCTTCGTGTTTCAGTGGATTCCCGACCTGTGAGTGTGCCCTGAGGAGCAGCCCCAGGAGCAGGGAGGCAGCTGCAGGGCCGTGAGCGTGGGGAGGCTCTTCTGAAAGGCACTGGGAAGAAGGTGGGATTTGCTGCAGGACACAGGGAATGGTGTGGCTGTGTCAGGAACAGAAGGGATGGAGGATCCGTGTGGGACCCCGCAGGTGCCGTGCACTTGATGGACCAGTCACAGCAGGTGAAGGAATGCCTCTGGAATGCCTCTGGAATGCCTCTGGAATGCCTCTGGAATGCCTCTGGGTTCCTCTCGTGGGCTGGGGGTTGGAAAGGGGATTTTTTCTTTTTTTTTTTTGTTAGATTGAATTCTGAGCCTGGTGGAACAGAATTGGTCACCTGTTTTCTACAGGTGTGTCTCACACATGGGTTAAAAGCTGGGGCATGCCCCATCCCTGGGAGTGTTCAAGGCCAGGTTGGAGCAACCTGGGGTAGTGGAAGGCATTTGGGTGAGATGCTCTCCAAGGTCTCTCCCAACCCAAACCATTCTGGGATTCTATGATTCTGAACATCATCAGTGGAACTTCTTCTACAATAGAAATAATTCTGGATATTGATGAGAGCAGCACAGGGCATGCTTAAAAGCTCTGCCAGAAAACCAATACTCCGATCAGACTGTGGAGAAAAATAGGATTATCCCAGAGTTATTCTTGAACAGTTAAATAAAGAGTGCAACACAACATGTGCTCTGTCAGGCTCTGAGCCTTTTGCCAGCAGAAATTCTTAGCCCCATAACTCATTATGGCTGAGAACTGAAAACAAGCTGCTGTTACTTACAAATGAGTAAGAAATGCCTGATTTGATAAAACTTGATTTATTCAAAAAGGGCTGAGAGAAACACACTTGAATTTATTCTTGCTTTCTACATTAGAGTAACTACCTGGAATTACATCAGTTAAATTTGGTTCAGAGGGAATATTGGCCACCTGTAAAGGAGTAAAATATTAAAACCTGTTGTTTAGGAGTTTAACTTGAGCAAAATAAACCATGGTAACCAAGACAATGACATGGAACTGTTGTTAACTGTGCAATTTCTGTGTAAAAAAAAAAAAATAAAGCTTGCAGACAGACTCCTGTATATACACATTTTGTCTCTGTGCTTGAGTGCAAGTCTCATGGGTGTGGAATTGCATTGTAAAATCTCCTCTTCTGCATGAAATAAGTTATGTACATATAAATATATATACACACAGCTCCTCTGGTGCACTCTGCAGGTTAAGAATGTATTTAGGGACACAGCATCTCACACCATTTGAACCCCATTCCACTGACAGATGATCCAATACCCCAAACTGGAGGTAAAATAGGGTTTAGGGCTCGTTGTTTCTGAATAGCTGCAATTCTGAAGTATTTTGAGCCACTGGAATAAAAAAAAAAAGTTAAAAAAAAAAGAAAAAAAGCCCTTTGCCCACTGTCTGTGGGAATTACAGATGCTGTTCTGGGGTTCATGCAGCTTGACCTGGAATTGTGCTGTAACTGCAGGTTTACAAGGAATCAGCCCCTATAAACCAGCATGTCAGCTGCCAGGGTTAAGCAGAAGCTTTTAGAACAAACTCAGATTTTTAATAATTTAAAATGGAGGTGTTGAGTCAAGCTGTTGCCACACTGATAAATCCTGCTTCTAATTTGTATGAAGAGCGAGGAGTGGGGATGCAAAGCAAATATCCCTGCAAAGCTGTGTTTTATGGCTTTTGAAGTTACCCACTTTGTGTGCTGAACTCAGAGCACTCTGCTCTCCCCTTCCATTACTTCACATGATATTAATGATATTCATTTTCCCTCCCCACCTCCCCACCCCATCCTGATTATTTTGGTTTCGTGCCGTGGCAAAAGAATTTCCTTTGTAGCTTGTGAGAGTTGAAAATTCCTTAGGTATTAAGTGTTTCACACGACTGGTAACTTAAAACTCGGTGGATGACGCATTCAAACATCAAAAACACCCTTAACAGAATGACAATCAGGAGTCTAAATAAACGTTTTTCATTTTTTCCCCCTGCCTGGCAGGCCTCCCACGGCATCACCATGCAGCTCCAGCAGCCAGTTGGGAGAAATGAGTCTGGAAAGTAAACTCATCTCTCAGCATGGAGCTGGGAGGTAAATACGCTGTGTTTGTTCCATTTGATGCTCTAGTTTCATAAACACGGGCAACAAGCTCCACCAGATGCCCAAATCAGAGATCGTTGTTAATGCAATTGTCCTCGTATGGCCAGTGAATGGGTGGATGATGACATTTGCATACATACAGAGCTTAATCTGGAATCACGGGGCGATTATTCACTTTTTTTTCTTTGCACAAAACCGTATAAATTTGCTAAAGCCTTCTCTGCACAACAGAGCTTTTTTATTTACAGCTGCTTGGGTTTGCAGACAGCTTCTTTTTCAGCCATCTCCTCCCTCCACACCCTCCCTTCTCCCCCCCATTACTCTAACGGGGGTCACATCCGTTCACTGGCACATGGCACTGACTCCTGGTGGCACCGGGATCCCGGTGGGAGCGGGGGGTGTCACACAGCCTGTGTCCTCCACGGGCTCCTCGCCTCCCGGAGCGATCTGTCGTAAGGAAGGGTGGCAAAGAAAGAGTTCTTCAGCTGGCAGTTTATGAAGAGCACGATGAATGTCACGGTCAAGAGCAGAAAGAAAAAGAGAATGATGTAAGTCACCAGGTCTGGCTTATTTATTTCCCCTTCCTTTAGCACCCTGGCTGTCGACATGTAAAGGGCGGAGGAGCTCACGGGTCTGGGGGTGCTGGCCAGGTAGGGAGTGTTGGTCTGGATGATCAGGTGAGCTTCAGTGGCGCTGGTTGAATTTAGAAATTCACTATACATGTTCTTGCTCAGATTTCCTCCACGGCAGAAGTCAGGCAGGAGGGGTCAGGCAAACGCGGTCAGTCTTTGGCATAGGAAAGGAATAGCGGTCCTGCTGGCAAAGGGCTGCAAACCAGCCACATGTTGTCTGAAAGCAAATTAATTCACTGGCACGCCTCGGTGGCTTTCTTTTAAATCTTCTCGGCTCATATTTACGGCATTCATCCACAAATATTAATCAGAAATCACACAGGTACCTCGTGTCCTGGCCCTGGTTCCCCCAGCACGCCTCCTTTGGGGAGATGCTCTGGCTCATCTGCCGGTCAGCCGGGACGTGCTGGGAGCTCCAGGAATCTGCCGGGAGCCCCTGGAATGTGCTGGGAGCCCCGTGGCACCGCTCCACCCGCATGGGGTTGGGGAGAGCCTCTTCCAGCAGAGGAGCCCCGGCTCGGGCTGGCAGCGCTCACTGCCCGTGCAGGGCAGGCACGATGGGCTTCCAGCCGAATTTCAGGAGCGGGACGCACAGAAATCCGGGGTTAAATGGCAGCTGCTGCCTTGAGCTCCGGCCGGATTTGCCGTCGCGGTTCCCTGCCCCGGGAGGCTCCGTGCTGCTGAAATCCTGGCGCTGGGAAGCATTAGTTGACTTTCCTAATCCCAGTGAACGGCGCGCTGTGGAGCCGGTGGGAAGAGGCTGAGCTTTCCGCTTCGGCTTTCCAGGCACTCCTTTCAATTGCCTTAGAAAAATAATTTTAAAAATAATGATAATAATAATAATTGAGCAATGTCCCTTTGTTCAGAGAAAGAAACACCCAAAAAAAAAAAAAAAAAAAAAAAGGTTCCCTGGGAACGGGAGAGGGTCAGTTCTTTGGAAAGCTCCTCTCTGCCCTCGGCTCAGCCCAGCTCCGAGGTGGGACCGCGCAGGGCTCCGTCCAACACGACTTTCCCCCCTGCAGAAGCTCCACGCAGTGTCACTTCCCTCCGCGGGGGAAGGGGAGAAGTGCGTGCTGGTGCCGACCAGCTCCGCAGCCCGTGGTGCATCTGGCAGTGACACGATGCTAAAAAGGAAGAGATCTTCGGATAAATTCCCGTGAGTGCCTGAGGCTCTGGCTGGAGGTTTTGAGCTGGGGGAGGGTACCAGAGAACGGGACAAAAAGAAGAAGATTGCCTCAAAACCTCCCTTTCTTCCCCAGACCTTTATTGTTAAAATCCAGAGTAATCAATGTCTTTTTTTTTTTTCCCCCCTTCTCAACGATCCCCAGCACCCTCTCCAGCCTGACAATTAGCATGTTAATTCTTTTTTTTTCCCCAGCAAATTGCTTTATGCTGCTATTAGCTGCTGGCTGCGTGCCAGCTCCTCGCACATCTCCCGTGCATCAGATAAGCTCCGCTAATACTCTTGTTTTAACCGCATTGCAACTTGAAGAAGGGGCAGGGGACAGAGCTGGAGGGAAGGAGGAATAACTGGGCAGAGGGAAGGGTGAAACACCATCTCCAGCCCCATGGAGTGGGGGGCTGATCCCAGCAAACACTAAAGCTGCTCAGGGTGAGCTATTGCAGCCAACAGAGGATGAACATTTCACTTAACACAATAAAAGTTTCTGCTGGGAGAGAGGGGGGAGTGAAGAGAAGAGAAATCTTCTGGCCAGTTAGATCTGAATAAAATCAAATCAAATCCCTGCCACACCCTCTGAGGCCCTGACCAGCGTGTTCCCCATGTCCTGTCAAGCTCCAGGTGCTCCAGTTAAACCCCTTGTGCCTCCAGCAGCTCTGCTGGGGCGGTTGGAAGCTGTCACATCTCTGTCACATCCCTGTTCACGTCCTCCTGCATCCACCCTCAGGAAAACCATCACCTGCCTCTTTACCTCCAAGTCCTGCAGGCCTTTCAATTCTCAGGATCTTCCTCTAAGGAAGGTTTTCCTGATTTTTGTTTCTCTTTCCCCCCTTTTTCAGCCTAAGAGCTCTAATTCTTGCTGGATGGAAGGGGGAGCTTTCCCTGCCTGTACCCAGTGCCCCTCCTGGGGACACATCTCCTGCCTGCAGAGCCACAGTGGTTTGCTCTTATTTACTCTGTGGGGGTTCAAAGAACAGGATACCCAGGCAGGCAGCCATGGGGGCTGGAAAAATCAACAGAGCCATAAAAAAGCTCCTAGAGTTTGCAACTGTCGTGTTGCAATGCCTGCTTTCATGTCTCTGGAATAGGAGAGCCTGTGAGCAGCAGCACCACGAGGCTGGGTGTCTTCCCAGCACCATCCCACCTTCAGCTCCCTCCTCCCTGAGCTGCTTTTGAGCATAACCAAACTTTGCATCCTTTTTTATTTATTTCCTTTATTGTTTTTATAGCCTGTGGGAAAAAAAAAACCAAAAAAACAAAAAACAACCAGAAGGTATCTGGGACTGAATCCTACAAATAGTGTGGGTGGTCTTAATTCAGGTGCAGGTTCTCTGCAAATGTTACCAACTCTGTAACAGGGGGGGAAATACTACAGAAGATGCACCTGAATGCACAGAAATGTGGATTTTGGGGCAGTCCCAAGATGCTCCACTGGATGATCTGAGTCAAACTGGGCAGAGGTGGAGAAGGAAGGGCTCTGCCAGGGGCCCCTTGGTACCATTCACCTCCCTCCCAAGCCTGTGGGGAGTGTTCTCCTGAGCTGCTGGAGGTGTCCCTGGAGGTGGATGGCACAATCACGAGTATGGGATGGTTTCCTGGCTGCTGGGGGAGGGCAGAGGGGCTGTTTGCTCTGCCAGGGCAGTGCCTGCAAACACGGGGTGCCCCTCTGAGCCTCCTCCTCTTCACGTGCAGGTTGCACATAGAACCAGAACCTTTAGGTTTCCCTTTTGCTCCTCCCAAGTGTTATCCCTCATTCTTGGAAGCTTTCTGGCCCAAAGATACAGCAGTTCAGCTCCAGTGCCAGAGCTGGAAATTGAGGATTGTTGCTGATGGTCCTGGTCCAGACACCCGATGTGGGGATAAATCCTCTGGGTGTTTTCCAGGCGCCAGGAGCAGCCAGGGAGCTCTGAGAGCACAGAACTCCTCCTGTTTTTTTGGCTGCCTGGCTGGAACTCGTATAGGAACTGATGAGAAGCCTTGGGAGTAAATCAGATGTGTTTTCTGCAGCACTGTACCCAGGCTTAATCTCAAAACAGCTAAATTGCCATAAATAACACCTTAATTGCAAAAATAAGAGCTGATCCTTTCCCTTTGTTCTCCTTAATTTGGAAGAACATTTAAAGTCTTTAGTTCCTTGTAATTTTTCCTCATTAACTTATTTCTTATTTAGTAGTTTTGTTGTTGTTGTTGTTGTTTCTTTTTTAAAAAAAATTCTTTCCCAAGGCTTCCAGCACTTAATGGGCTTGTTTTGTCAGATTTTATGTGCACTGGCAGCAGCGCTGTGGGGACAAACTCTGACACTGGCTGGAGTTTAAGGACAACAAACCTTGGAGTGTTGCAACTTCCTGGAGTGCTGGGAAACTGGATCAGTGGGGTGGCATCACAGGGACAATCCTGGGGCTGGAAAGGCTTCTGCCTGCTCCTGGGTTTGTTCTTCTGCCTGCTCCTGGGTTTGTCTCCTGCCTCTCTGGGTTTGTCTTCTGCCTGTTCCTGGGTTTTTCTTCTCTCAGCTGCATTTGAGGCTAAGAAGTTTTGTCTCAGCTCTGTTGGACCTTAAGGAGTTTGTTGATGGTGGTGGTGATTCAGTGGCAGTTCTGCTCTCGTCATGGTGTGAAATAAATAATGCCATAAACTGTCCAGAGCTGAAAGGAGGCAGAGCAGAGCTGTGACCCTCAGCCCCATCTGCTGTCACTCTCTGGCCTGGCAGGACGATCACATTTGCTCAAAATCCTTCAGCCACCACCCAAGCCGACACAAAGTGGGAACTGCTGTGTGTTCATGCACTCTGTGGAAGGCTGGAGCCTTCCCCCATTCCAGACTGGTAAATAATGCATGATCCCTCTCTCTCTCCTACGCTTACGCAACCCCCACCACGATAAATATCAACCCAGGGAAATGAAAGTGCGAAGAAACATTATCTTTCTCAGTAATGCAACCATTTACAATCTGTGTTACGATCCTCCTGCTCTGCAGAGTGAGCAGCAGTCAGGGGGATGTTTCTATTAGCACACCAGAACGCAACAAATCACGGGCTGGAACTTTCCAGTGCCGCATAAAAGCAGCTTAAAACCTTAGAAAGGCAAGAAAATAAAAATAACATACAGGGATTGTTTTCTCCTTTTTTTTTTTTAATCACTCCAAAGGAAAATAGGGATTTCCAGGTGCCTGAGATTCGGTTATTAAGGGCTGCATTTTGAAGTGCAGGGCCATAAAATTTCACACCAGACACTTAATGTGGGGATCTTGCCTTTGGTGCTTAAATATGGGGCAGGATGCCTGAAGAAATCGACTCAAGTGCAGAGAAGTCTTGGGAACGTTTTGTTTCAGAAGAGCTTGAGTGTGCTATTTAAAACTAACTCCTACCATTAGGTTTCTCAGGACATGTTTGCACCAGCTGAAGCAGGAGCACTGAGGAGGTTTCCAGAGAAGTCTGAGGCAGTGGGGTTGGAACTAGATGGTCTTTAGGTCCCTTCCAACCCAAAACATCCTCTAATTCTATAATTGTGTGTGTTTGATCAGTGCTGTGTCCAAATCTGTTGTTCTTCTCTAGGTGCCGAGGAGCGCCGTGATTCATCAGGGAACGTTCCACTGCAGGATGGGGAACAAGCATCCCACACCCCCTGCCATCCCACTGAGCTTTGCCACTGCTCAGGTGGATGCAGGGAAATGAATCTGGCAGTTTGTGGGAGCATTCCAGGCCCCCTGCCCTGCCATCAGTGCTCCAGCACACCGGGCAGCTCCACGCGGCTTCCAAGGGCTTTGGCAGGGAGAGGAGCTTCGCCCACAGGGAGAGAGTCCTCGTGTGCAGGTGTGTGGAATCCCTGTGTCCTGACAAAAACTCTCATTTTCTCTGTGCAGCAGCTCTTTTGGTGTGCACAGAAGGCAAAGCACAACCTGATAGTTCCACACAGCCAGGAGAGTGTGGGTGGGCACCCAGCGATGCTCCAGGGGAGGCAGCTCCAGCACAGCCACACGTGGAGAACATGGGCAGGAGGGCGTTTGGGAGGTAAAAGAAACAGGTGTAATTGTAGAGAACGGGTGTCTTTGGTCCCTCCTTTACACTTCAACTGATTTCTAGGCACACAACCCTGATTTGTGAAGTGAGCTGGGAGAAGGAGGGGACACGGATGCTGTGCTGGGCTCTGGGGCAGCAGAAAGGCTTCACCCACTCATAGGTTTGTGACAGGCACGTTCTGTGCTCCAAGGGCTGCCTGGGTGTGTTGGCTCAGGACTGTTACTCCTGTCCCTGCAGTAGGACAACACTCCCTGGGGCTGTTTCTGGCCCAGCCTGTTGCTCTCCAGGGAGGTGTGTCCAGGGACAGGTCTGTGCATTAACCAGGCTGTGTGTGCTGTTCACAGTGTCTGTGTTCCCAGTGTTTAACCCCAATTACTGGGGGTTGAATTTGAGTTAAGAGAAGAAAGGATGAAGTGTTCCAGCTCACTATGAGGTTTCAGTCTTGAATACATTTTGCTTTTGGTGCCAGTAGTCCTTTACCAACCTGCAATATGAATAAAAGGCAATACTTGTCCTGTCCTGAATAGACTCTCTGGGGATCAGAAGCTGATTTGGGGAGGCTGTGGAAAGCTGTGCTTTTCATTTGTCTCCTATTCATGTCTCTTCTCAAAGGGAATGAAATGAGTCTTTCTCCAGGCTGCTGCACAAACACATCCCACCTGCACGTGTATCCCTCCTCCTGCCTGTTCCACTGGTGTGCTGTAAAACTTCATGTTTAACCACAGCATTGGCTTCCTTGGAGGGAATTCAGAGCAGAAGGGGCTTGGGGGTCCCCATCACTTTCAAAGAAGTGTTGAGCTCTCAGGTTGGGACCCTTTGGCACTGCCCTACTTCTCCCCACCTCAACTTTGCTGGCATTGGGGGTTTGGGACGAGCCAAGGATTGCTCATGAAGCTTCACAGGGTCCTTTTATTATCACAAACTGTCTTTATTTGGGGCTTCTTGCTCATCCGGCTCACCTGGCTGGTGTCAGAAATTTTCTTCCCCCCCTTTGCTGGAGCCTGGGAATGGCCTGTCAGTGGTGGGAGGTCGTGGCTGTGTCTGTCAGGCAGCAGAGGACAGGCTGGGGAGATGGGACTCCTCTTCCTTCTCTGGTTATCGATTTCTGCTTCATTTTCCTTAAGGTTGATATTAATTGCAAGTTTTGAGGGGAGTCAACACCAAGTAATAAGGTGAGTTATTAAACCTGGGTGATCCCCTGGACATACACATGGAAGTTTCTGTCATAGCCCAGGGGTGCTCCTGCCTCCCTGCAGGCCTGGAGATCTCTGATCATGTTCTGAGCAACAAGATGTTTATTATGCAACCTCCTTCTTGGTTTGAAAAACAGATCTGATAATATTTCCTTACCCTGCGGGGATCCAGAGGATTAATTAGGGAAGGTGGCAGGATGCTCTGATGTGGTTAAAAAAATAAAAATAAAATTAAAAAAAGACTGAAGAACCATCTAAAACTGGGTGGAAGAGGGAGATGAAACCTGGGACTGATGGAGCTGAAATGTTAATAAGGTATTGACACTCTCTGGACAGTTAAACCTTCATCCATTGAAGTACCAGTCTCTCAGTGTCTCTGGTTACTGCATCAAGACATATTTCCACCTATGACAGTGAAAAAAATGCCAGTAAAACTGAACACAGTGTTCCCCAGCAGGGCCAGGGAACTGGGGAGTTTAATTGTTTGTGTGCTGCTTGATGAAGAAAAGGAGTTTTGTGATTTCTAATTTGACATTCAGAACAGTCTGACTCAACAAATCCTATTGTTTGGTTTTAACTCAAGGGTCTTTTGTGTGTTAAGATTTAAACACCTTCTCTGAAACACCCAGAGCATCTCTGAAAGCAGAGGGTCTGCCCATGGCAGGGGATGGTCAGTCCTCAGCAAAGCCAAGGTTTCCATCAGCTGAACTCTTGTTTTTCTCACAAACTGCAAGATGTTATCTGTAGGATAACTGTAGAAAATATCTGTAGGATCCTTAATCGAGAAAAGCAACACCATCCCTGTTTTTCTGCTCTCCCAAACCACCTGCAGGTGCACAAGGATGGGGTAAAGTTCTGTTCTTACAGCAGAGCTGACCTGAAAGATTTTCACTGAAGATATTCACCCAAAAATGGAGGGAAAAAGGCTCTTAGACCTGTACATCAGGGTTTTGTGCCTGGTTATTCCTTGTCCTGTGGTGGAGTCTGAATCCTGGGGAAGAATTTGATATATATTATATTTTGGATCCATTTAATTATATAAGTGACAACACAACATCACTGCCTGGGGCAGACCCAGCCTTGAATCAGGTGAAACCAGTCCATTTTTCTGGGGATCCAGATTTCTAAATCTCCCCATAAAACCAGGAGCATTTTATCAACCTCTCCTCGTTCCTGGAGGAGGTTGCTGGTCAGACCTCTGTGGAAAACCAGAAGAAGGGAGAAAAGTCCAGGGAGAGATTGGGAAAAGAGATCCATGAGTGGCAAGCCTGGCTGGAATGTCTGCAGGAGGGGAATCCACTCTTGCTCACCTCCTTGGTTGGCAAAGCTTAACCTTGAGAGTCCCCTTCGTCCTCTTGAGCAGCCCTGACAGCTCCGTGTCCTTGGCTCTCATTGCCTGAGAGATAATTGTAATTATTGTTAATCAAGGCGAGGGATCCACCCACAGCTGTCACCTGGGATGGCAGTGCAGCCTCCTGGAGCAGCCCTTGCTCTGGGAAGCCTTGGAGAAGTGCTCCATCACAAGGTTTTGGCTCACCCACGAGCACGTGGCGTCCTGCTGCTCACAGGGCACCTCCAGGAAAGCAGAAATAAATAAATAAATAAATAATAAATCAATAAATAAAATGCCCTCGGCAAAGATGGGCTGAAACTTGGTGAACACACCTGGGAATGAAAACCCACCAGCACGTGACAAGGGTGATTTCAATAACCTCAAGTCTTGTTGCTGCTGGAACAGCAAACAGATTGGGTTTCCACACAGCTTCATGGAAAATTAATTTGGACAACTCAGAACCCAGCACCAGTCAGAGAAAAACAACATTATCTGGTTTACATCTCTACCAGCGCTCATAAAAGGAAAAAAATGCATGAAATAGAAAGAGAATAGAAATGTTTGCAGCTGATTTGCCCCCTTAGTAACGTAAAAGTTCAGCTGACTTTTAACTTTGCAGAGGAAAGCAAGTGCTGGTTCTTTTGAGATAATGGAAGGAGATGTTGTTACTCAGTCGTGTTCCTTGCCTAGATTGAGGCAAATACCTCCCTGCTGTATTTTAATTAGTTCTCAACCTAGGCTGGTGAGGAGTACAGTACAGTAATTGTTATTAAAATTCATTTATGATCAGAACAGTTCTGAGAACAGTGAGGTAAAGAGCTTTTAGCTTTGGTTAATCGTGGAATTATCTAATTCCTGCTATCACTTAATCCACTGCTAAGTTTTTAAGCAGAAAGGTTGTGCCCATAAAGTGAAATTGTTGCATTAAGATCGTAAAGAAAAAAGGCTGTGATCCTTCTCGAAGGTTACATCAGGCCAGCCATTAATTATGAATGCTCATTAATTATAATGGATTTTCTGCCACAAAATCCCTTTAAACTGAACTTTTGAACGGAACTTCAGTAGGGCAAGTGTGACAAATATAGGAGGATTGCCCCTTTTAACAGGCTGGGGCTTTCTGTCTGGTGGCATCTGCACTGAAACCAAGGCAAAATGACTAATGAAGTTCAGAAACTCATTCTTTAGAAGATCAAAGTCATAAAATTCTGTTAATTCCCTTTGAGACAAGACTATCAATTACAGCAAAGAGATTGTTCCCTGTATCTTTTTGTTGCATTTTAAAACTCCCTAATTGTTCCCCAAGACAATCTTCCTTTGTATTTTGCTGTAAACTAATTTGCTGAAGTGTGAGGAAATCTACAAAAAAATGTATCTCTAGGATAAAACCTATCATATATTCTTTTTATGAACTGAAGTAACACCCTATTCCTCCTTAATAGAACCCAGCACTGGCTGTTTGGTTTGACAGAGAGCTCTGCTGGCATCCACTCAGACAAGATCCACGTTCATGGAAAGAGGGGGATAAATTTGGTATTTTTGTTCAGCCTTTATACTTCTCCTCTTCTCCTCTCCGAGCTGCCTCCATCTTCTCTTCTTGTGGTTCAGGCCTCTTTGCTGAATTTTTCTAGGGTAAAACTTCAGCTGAATGTGTTAAAATCACCCTTCCCAAGTGTATTTTTGTGTCCCCATCCAGTTTTGGGAAGCCCTGGAAAGCAGGGAGTGCCAGAGCCATTTAACCACATGGTTGCAATACAACTAAATTTGGCTGTAGTTTTTATCTCACTTCAACTGCAGATTTTAACTCCTCCAGTGCCAGGTTATTCCTAGACCTGCTGCCATCCCTTTTCACTGTCCTGTGCTGCATTTGGCTCCAATATCCCAGCTCTGTGTGGTCCCCACTTTGGAGTTTAGAAAGGGCTCATCTCTTCAGTTACCGACAAATTTTCTACAGAAGTATTTTTTACCTTTGATATTTTAGAAAAAAAAAAAAAAAATTGTAGGATGAAAATGTTGCATCAAAATTTTTAATGGTTACTTAGAGAATGAAGTGTTTGGACATGCTTGAAAATACTGCTGGGCACCTCTTTGCATGTGTAGGTGCCTAAATATCTGAGAAAAGCAGCCATCTGGTGTCTCTGGACTTGGATCCTGGGGAAATATGTAGGCTACTGAAACAAAGAGAATTTAGGCACATACATTTCTTTTGGTGATTTGCTCAACTCTTAATGCCTCTAACGTGTGGAGGGAGAATTCACAAAAGGCTTTGAAAGGCTCTGGTGCCTTTGTACTCTCTATATGTCTTTTACAGATAATGTTATGGAAAATTAGCAGGAAAAAACACATGTTTTATACTCTGCCCTCCACTTTCAGCATCCCTTAGAGTTCTTACTTCATAAAATAAAGAATTGCCCACCTGGTGCCTAAATAGCATTGCTGATTATTTCAAAGCCAGTTAATTTCTGAAATAGTTTTGAGCTGCCTCAAATTCCTTCTTCCCCTTAAAGATTTATTTTCTTCCATCCTTTTTGAGTCGAATTTCAGATCTGGACTTTTAATTTCCATGAAGCTCCTGGGTAAGGGAGGGTTTGGCCTCAGCACGTGGAACACAAACCATTCAGGTGCTGGGAATCAGTCCTGCTTTGTGCACCCCTTATCTTGGTGCGAAGGACAGAAAGTTTAACGAAATTATTATTAATTTCAATGCTGAAGCTTTAAATATAGGGCAATGTCTTGATTCTGAATCTGTGATATGACTTTCTTCCTGCAGTGTTGACAGTCTTTAATGCCAAAATTAGTGAGATCCTCATTGATGCTGAGCCAATTCCTTGACTTGCACGTTGTCAATCAGGTAGAAATCCAAATGTTCACCCACTCCCTAAACCATTTCATGTCTCTAACTCCACCAGAGGCACATGACACATCCTGTGGATCATGTGGAATAAAATCAGATATTCTCTCCTTTTCACTCTGATGGGAAAAAAAAAAAAGCAAAAAAAGCCCCACAGCTCTCAACTGTATAATAGTTTCCCATAAAATAAATTACTTTATCTGTCTTAATACTGTCACACTTCTGTTCTCCAGTGATCTACTTCTCCCATCTGTGTGCATAACTGTAATCTTCCCTACACCTACTCTATGTATGCTCAAGTGTCAAAATCCAGCCTCAATCATTCCTGTCATTCCTCTCCCGTTCCTGACGGGATAGCGGGCAAAGCATCTCAGCTCCTCGGGCTCCCGGGGACGATTCCTGTGCAGAGCTCACACGAGCCCCCTCAGGAACACGACACGTTGCTGGGTTTGGGGTTGGTTTTTTTGCCACCCGAAATTTTCCACTCCCGAGACGCCGGGGTGTTTTCGTCGCTGCGTGTCTCGTTCCCACCCTGGCTGATGCCTGGGGAGGGACCCACACTCCCAAACCCTGCGAAAGTTGACTTGCTGTTTCTTATTGAGTAATTCTCCGTGACTCATCCTTTGTTCTCTGATACGATTTTCCTCGCTCGTTGGCAGAGCATTGTTCAGACAATTGAGCTCGCTCAAATCCCCACCTTTCGCAGCAGAGACGCTGCCATCACCTCCCTCTTCCACAGAGCCCTTACAGGAACAACGAGGTGACCCACAAGTTACCACAGTCTTGTTTGACTTAAAATATAAATTATCCTTGGCTAAACAAAATAACTGCGGGGATAAAAAAAAAAAAAAAAATAAAAAGAAACCCTCTTGGAAGCTCTGCATCTTGGTGGTTTGGCGTGACAACGTGCCTCTCCTGCTGAGCCGTGACCTACTTTGCTCACAAAATGCTCTCGTTACCTTCCCCCAAGCATGAGGCTGTGGGAGCCTCAGGAATTCTGCACCCGGGACCCGCAGTGTCAGTCAAACTCACTGACAGTCCTGCCGTGGTCTCCTCATGGATCAGAGTGTCAGGGATGCTCTGCTTGTCCTGGCTCCTGTAAATAACCCCTCTTCTCCTGCAGCTCTTTGTATCATTCCTTGTCTCTGCTCCAGATTCCAGGCTGCCCTCAGCATCCAGCCCTCAAATTCACAGCTGGGTAAATCTTGCCTTCTTGTGAGAGACTTTGATACTTTCTGGACTGATTTATGTGTCAGCTCAATTAAAATGTTTTGCTCTGGTAGTTCAAAACATCCCACTCTCTCTTTTTGTTTGTTTTTGGTTTTTTTCCTTCCTCTTTCCTTTTTTATTATTTAAAAGGAATCCTTTTTCTCTACCCAATCTATTATGTGCATCAAAACTTGGTAGGATGCCTGCTCATGGGGAGAGAGAGGAAACAAGAGTTTAAGCATCAACAGCTGTGGGAATGACCCACAACATATGGGACATTTGGTAATTATCCTGTCTATATTATGCAAGGCACAAAATCATGCAGTTCTACTAAAACATGTAAGCAGAGAGGAGGAAAATGATGGCAAATGACTGGTTGCAAAGATAAAGATCCTCAACTTGTATGTTCGTATTTTCTGGATCTTCAACAAATGCCTAGAAATTTGCTTGTTGAATTCAAGTTTGTTGCATAGCAGAGACTTGGCTTTGAAGGGTGTTTACTGATAAAAGAAGAGATGTTTGCATCATAAATATTCACAGCTGAGAGTGATTTGCAAATGTGTGAGTGCAGGCATTGGCTGGAAAAGGAAGCCTGTGCTGGGATTTCTCTGCTCCTGTTGGAGTCAGGAGACAGAAGGGTGAGCTGTGGGCTTTCCAAACCCTCCCACCCTCCCTGAGTGGCATTTGGTGTCCAAACAAGGCAGGTATTTATACTTCCAGAGGGGTGAAGTCACCAGAGTGGAGATCTGTAAAGTTATGAACTGATCTCAGCAACGAAGAATTAGGTCAGCCTGTCCTGCCAGTGATGGGTGTTGAGCTGGACACTACAGTGCAGGGAGTGGGATGGGACAAGTGTGCAGAACCTGTTTCCACTCTTACAGTCTTGGAGAGTATTTCTATTATTTAAAGAACCTGAAGGTTTCTTGACTTGTCTTGGAAACCTGCTCTGCAGCCACAAAGACTTGTTCAGATTCTCATGACTCACATGACCTGAGTTCATCCATCAGGTGGGGCATTTGCAGCTCACAAAAGGTCCCTTCTAACCCAAACCCTTCCAGGTAATGCATGTCTTGTGGTTCAATAAGATGTGTACAGAAGTGAAGGTCAAGGTATTTACAGACCCTGTGTGTCACAACACAGCCCAAACGGTGAATCCTGGAGAATTCTGCTCCAATAAAGCACAGCCTTTCGAGTTTGAAATGATTAGAAGTCAATAATTCTCAAACTCTTTACTTAGCACCTGTGAATTCATTTTGTATTATGCTTTGCCTGCTTGTGGCATTGCTTTACTGGGATTTACAGAACTCATCCTTGCCCAGAGAAAGAAGCTGTCTGGGCTGTATCTTCCAGGAATAAAAGGCTGTAATCTGCTGTACTTGGGTTAATACATATTTTATTATTCACAGTTCCAGACGTTCTCCTGGTGAAGCTCAGCAGCTGTGCTTTCTGAAATTAATGCCTGAATCAGTGATGAAAATTGTCTTTCAAATTATGAGAAGAACACCTAACCCAGCACTGCCCTTCCCCAAGGAACCCCCAAACAAAAAAATTGTTGAAATGTTGCTCTGCTGCATTTCCACCCTGTTCCACACGTTGTATTGAGAGAACTTTATAAGAAATAAGTGAAAAACCATGATTTGCACCAAAAACTTTGGGCTTAGACAAAAGATTTGAGTTGTTCTTAAAAAAAAAAAAAAAATATGCGAAACTACCCCTCAAAATGCTGTGGATTTGCTTTCCAGAGATACAGTTTTCATTCTATTGAATTTTTTGACACATGGTTATGTAAAGCATCCAAGAGCAAACTCTATCCATTTACACCTTCCAGAAGGCAGTGACTTCAGGAGTTAATGTGGGGATTATTTTTAGCATGTATTCAAGTTTATTCATGCTGAAAGGTGGTACTTATCTTTTGTAATTTTAGAGTAGTTATTTGAATAAAAACATGAGTGGAGTTCTATTTTAACTGTCATGTGACATCTGGGAGCTGGTTCAAACCTCTCCCTCTTGGGGAGGTGAAAATCTCAGCACTTTTTTTTTTTCCTCCACATCTCAGGGATACACAAAATACCTGTGTATGTGTTTGGACTTATATAAATGCATAAAACATGAGTAATCTCCTATGCACTGAGAGAAACAACAGAAGCATCCATCGGCCAGAAGAAAGTGCAATTTTCAGTGTTCTCTGCAGGAAAAGCTTGTTGAAATTAAATTACCCCTTTGAGTACAAATTCCATGTTAAACTGTCACCAGAGACACTGTTAGATAAAAATCTGTGGCTGAGTGTTTTCCCTAGAGCTGGGTAAATATTTCTCTTAGCCAACCAACTGAGCCCTTTTTTTTTCCACTTCAGAGATGGTCTGTGCAGAGGTTGCAAGTTTCTCATGTTTTGGGGTCACTCTTTATATAAACCTTCTGCTGTTGCTGCTGCTTCTCTCTAAAGGAACAGTGAAGAACAAGGGCTCTGTGGATTTTAGTGTGCCATTTTGGTGGAAGGAGTTTAACTGTTTGCCCAAGAGGGCACGCAGGGATTGGGCTGGGACAGGCTGAGCCAAAGGAGACGGCACAAAGGTCAGCAAAATGCATTTTGCAAAATTGTATTTGCTCCAAGCTTGATTTACAGCAAGGGGAATACAAACCTCTTCCTTGGAAATACCTGTGGGTCTGACAGAGGGGAAAGCTTTGCAGTAAAAATGCTCCTTGAGTCACGATGACAACGAGTTATGCAATGCCAAGGGATCCTTGCTGCCTTGGCACACTGATATTCAAGATGATCTGGGTTGCTCCTACCCATTGATGGGGCTGTGCTGTACCAGCTTGCAGAGGAAAAATATACAGCAATATTCACAGAATAATGCCTTTCACAGTCTCCTTCACAAGCAAACACACCATGAAAGTGTTTGTATTACTGGGTTTGTTGACAATGATGGTCAAAGGGTCATTTTGTGGTGTGTTTCTTCTCCTGATCTCTATTTCTATTCAGTGCATTTTGAAAGTATTTTGCAGCTCTCAGTCCTAACGAACCAGCCCTGAATGTGCCTGTTTGCTTGGCAAAAAACTCCCCAGCCTCTCACACAGCACTGGGCAGTTGATGGCACGGGGCTGTGTCCATCAGTGGAGAGCAGATTCCCGGCAATGCCTCATGATGGGACCAACTCACAGCAACAAGAGAGAGTGTTTGACCTCCCCCCCACAGCAGAGAAGTGTAACAGCCCTGTTGCTGTGGGATCACGCTGGTTTTTAAACCATGAGCTGTGTGTGGTGTTGGGGCAGCCTCAGGAAGGTGTCAGTGCCACCCTTCCTGCCCATTCACTGCCCAAAGGTGCCATTTCACCCTCAGACAGAAAGTTTAAACAAAAGGGTCCCTATTCTGCAGCCTCTGTCACTGGTCCACCCTCAGCCCAGTGCTTTGTACACACCAAGAGCCAGAGGAGGATCCCAGTAATCTGAGCAGCTGCACCTTTCATCCCTCCTTGAGGGCATCTCTTCTCCTTTCTTCTTCTCCTGTGCCCTTGCTGAGAGCCCACTCCTGACCTGCTGTGCTGCCACTTGGGTCCCCAGCAGGAACAGCAGAGCTCAGCACCTGCCAGAGCATCATAATTATTTACCCCTGGGCCCTCCTTGTTTTGTTAATCTGTTCACTGCATTAGTAAATGATGAATTGAGGCAATCTCCTTCCTTCCCTTTCCACCTGCATCCTTCCTTTCCCTCCAGGGCTGCGTCACTGCTGCTGCATCACCACTCACAGAAACTGCTCTGCTCCCACTGCCGGGCTCTGCATTCAGCTCTTCTGCAGCTCTCAAGCAGAGGTTTGAAGTGGAATTGCTTAAACCTGGAGAAACACCCCCGTGGATCAGACCCATTAATTCCCTGGGGGTTTATTCTTTTGTTCCACTTATCTTTAAATCTACTTGGTGAGAAGTGACTGTGGTGAGACGGGTCCAAAAAGCCAACATCAACACATCCCCAGTTGAAGCCCTGTTGTGAATTATGCCCACACTGGAAAACAGGCCCCCACTGGCCCCTCTGCTCCTTGCTGCTGACAATTTTCAGTCTATCAGTAGTGAAAGCAAGGCAGGAGCTTGTGCCTGACCCTTTTACAAAAGTCTTAATACCAAAATTCATGTTTTTAGCCTGGGTGGGCTCCAAGCACGTGGCACTTGGCAGGAGCTGCTGGCAGCAGGTGGATGGCAGCTCTGGGGTTTTGGAGAGCTGTTCTGCTTTGTTTTTGAGCTTCAAGGAAGCAGGAGAACAGCCCAACTTCTGCTTTTGCAGTGAGAATGATAGGAAGCTCCTGGCAGTGCCAGGATGTTTCTAAATTGATTCTTACTCCCTCTGCCTTTTAAGTCTCATGTGAAATAAATTGGTATAACTTGTTTGTGAATTAACATAAGGTGGCTTTAGAGATATGAAAGGCCTTTGCCAGGCTTAATCCATTTACAGCTTGCGAGCAAATAATTTAATTAGTGGGAAATAGTTACACTAGGTGCATGCAAAGACTGTTAGCCAGGATCTTATTCCAAGCTGGGTGGCAGCCCTGGAGAGCCTGGAGTGGGCTGGTACAGGATGGAGGCCCATGGAGGGTGATGGGTTGGATCCTTCCTTGGATACTTTCACTCCCCTATAAAAAACCTGAACACCTGAGAAGTTTTAGGGCAAATACAGCTGATAGTTTTACTCAGAAGCCTCCTTGGTAAACTAATTAAAATGAGGAAAAAACCAGCTCTCTTGTGTTTTTTTTTTTAATCTCTGTATCTGGCTTTATTTGTACAATCCATCAAGAGGTATCCCATCACCAACATTATTTAAGCTGAAACGGGAGACTCGCTATTAGTCTTAAAAATTCATAAGATAAACAGATTTTTGACATTCAATTTGTCGTAGCCGGTGAGAGGATAAATTACCGAGCAAACATCTCGCAGAAAACAGTTAAGCAAGGAAGAAATCAGCGCTCTTTCTACGGCAACTTAAACCAGGACCGTATATTTTGCGTGCTGTGTTTATTTTCGTGCTGGCTAAGATGGACTGTGCAGTTTGTATTGTTTGCTTAGGGGATAATTTAAGCAGGGCTAAGAATGGAGCCTCTGTTGAACAACCCTTGGGTCAGTAAACAAAATAAGATTTTTTATTTTTTATTAAGCACAGCCCAGCCCTGTCCCTGCTGCTGAGAACAGGAGGCTCAGGGGTTCTCTGCAGGCAGAGGGCCCAGGCTGAGCCGTGCAGGGAGTGAGGCTGCTGTGCCTCAGAGCTGAGCAGGCATCCAAAGGGTTTGAGATCTGGAGCAGAAATGAGGGGCAGAGCAAACCCAGCTGGGCTCCAGAACAGGTAATGAATGTCCAATAAGTGAATGCCTGAGGTGCCATCCTCCCAAAGAAGGCAGGAGTGAGATTGGGCTGGGGGATAATAGGTTTGCCATTGGTTTGCTCAGGCTTCCCGGGGCTGATGATGGTGCAGAAAGGACAGTCATGTCTTGTTTAGGGATCTGCCCTCACCTGCTCAAATCCAGCAATGGTCATGTGGGAAAAGCTATTCCCCAGGGACAACACTCAGGGAACACGGCTGGGTGTGATATCCAAGGGCAGTTTGGGGCTGTTGGGACTTCACCCTCTCCATCACACAGTGCTTGGGGCTTTCTCCTCCTGCCCTGGCCTCCTGCATGGGCTGTTGTGCCCAAAAACACTTTGGCCTCAGTCCCTGTGGTCAATCAAACACAGTGGTTAAGATTGTAAAAGCACCTTCTGTAAAATCTACTAAGTGTTGGGAAATTATGTTACAAAAAACAAGTAAGCCTGATGGAGGTGAACATACTACTCTTGATTATTTACTTTTCTTTGAATTTGAAGCTTTTTAAAAATGTTAATAGTGAAAACCACACTCGTGGAAGTGTTACTCAAAGGAACACATGGTGTAAACCATGGAATTTTGCTATTCTGATTATTCCTAACGCAGAGCTCTCCAGTATGGGTACAAATTAATTAACTGAGCTCTTCGTTTGATCTAACGGGAGCTGTGGTACAAACAAGGGGGATGAGGCTGGGGCTGAGCAGCCTGTGCTGGGATCCAAATATGGAACAGCAGATGCTGGAGATTGCACTGAGAGACTGGATTTGATTAACTCTTCCTCATTGAGTGCTGTGAATTTGGGGGCTGGGTGGGCCAGATCGAAGCAAAGAGGCGGCAGATGGGGCAAGGGGAACATGGTTAATTGAAATGTAAGCCTTGTATCAGGTCCTGCTGCATGCTTTGAAATGTGGGCCACAACCCCAGGGCGTGCAATCCTCGGCCCTTTGGCTGGGTCTGGAGGGAGGCAGGACCGTGCCAGAGGCACCAGCTGGAAGGTGCAGGTTGGAGCAGAGCTCTTCTCATTTGGGGTGTGCCAGTGTGGAAGGAGTGTCCCAAATGGAGCCTGAGTGAAGGCTGGGGAAGACTTGGCAGGGATGTGCTCTGAGAAGGGTTTAGTTTTTGGGGAGCAGGGGAAGCAGGAGGGCTGTTGTGAGGGTCTGGTTTAGGGGTAAATCTGTTTCTCCGTGGTTGCACATCCCATGCTGGCCTTCAGAAGCGCTTGGCTGTCCACACTGCTTACCAAGCTGGGACGTGAAGCAGGAAAGGAAAGGGAAAACCAAACCAAAGGGTAAATGGGATCACAGTCCTCCAGTCCCTGGAGCAGGCTGAGAAAGAGGGACAGGAAAAGAGGAGCTGCAGCAGAAAAGCATTAAATGGAGACCCAGAGAGGCATAATGATAGAGGCAAACTTTCAGATCTGTAAGAAATCTGTGAGGACAAGCCTGTTCAATAAAAAGCTGATGGCAGGGAACCACAGGGACAGCATCCACTAAACTACATCATTTACCACTCCGCTTGTTATCACTCATTATGCTGCAGAGCCTATTATGTGCTGCTTAATGCGAGTCTGGCCCCTGCTGTGTCAGGCACAACACACAAAAAGAGGGAAAAAAATCATTCCTTGCCCCAAGGAGTTCGTGGTGGAGAGCAAGGAGTATTTCTGTGGAAGATTCAATCACCAGTTCGGTGTTGGGGGCTGTGGAAGACAGTGATATGTGGACAGCGTGTTTCTCAGGGTTCACAGTTTTATAACAAAAGCAAATTACATATATAAAGTAGAAATTACAGCTGGCTGAGTACACTGCAATAAAACCTCAGAGGTATAGCGGTTTCAGTTTGCTGAAGGGAAATGATTCATTTTAGAGAAGCTGGGAGTTTTCATCTGATCTTAGGTTTTAGTAGGCTGCAAATCTTCACCCCCTTCTGACTCCTGTGGGCTTTGGTGGGCTTTGGGTTTTCATTTGGAACTCGACAAGCCTTGGCAACCACTCTTGCTCTGACGTGGTTGCTGCTTCTACTGAAGAACCCAAAAATTCAGCAGGTGATAAACATCAGAAAAAAGAAGAATTCAGGCAAAGTCTTGTGATTCAAAATGACCTCTTTTGAAACAGCTCCAGGAAGTCTGTGCAACACCAGGGCAGCCTGGGAGTAAGGGAGGGGCAAGAAGGATTGGCCAGGAGGGGGCTGTGCCCAGCCCAGGAGTGTCCACAGGGTAGCTGAATCTGGGATAAATAAGAGACTTCATTTACAACCCTTGGTAGGGGGGGAAGCTCGAAGGCAGATTGTTGGTTTTAAGCAAAAATTGTTTGGTTTGGCTGGCGTTGTTTCCTGCTTGTTAACAGGGATATATTTGATGCTAGCAGGGAAGTGAATTAGTGAAGGAATGATTGCTACCAGCTGGCATGTAGCTATAGAAAGATGCATCCCAAGCTTGAGGTGCCCTTAACTACCCCAAAAAACCCCGTAAAGCACAAAATCATCCTGAGACCAGAGAGGGAGGAACTTCTAAATTCATCTGCTGGTGAGTGGGGTTGGGTACTCTTTGCAAGAATGGCAGAGTAAGAGAGAAAGCTCAACACATTTCAGGGTGTAAATTAAACTCCACAAAGCCTGGTCAAGCTTTTCCACGTGTAAATATCTGTTTAATTCTTACATTTAACTGGGCAAATTCAGGAATGTGTTAACAGCACAGGATAATATTCTGCCCTGGCCTCTGCAGGGACTCTCTGCTACAAAATCCTGGAGGGAAATCCAAGCCTTAGGCTCTGCCATTTGTATTTAAAATGTATGTTGGAGTCAACCACTGAATGGGTGTGAAAATGATGCAAATATTTCAGAGTGAAGGATTTTGATGGGAAATTCAAGCCAGCCCTCCTGGGCCTGGTTAGGAGAAAATACCTGTTCAGGAGGTACAGGCTGAGGTCAAACTAAACCCCAGTGCTTAATTCAGTCACAGGGACATTGCTCTGACTCAGTTCCCTCAATTTAGGTTTCATTCTGAAGAACAGACCTTATTCCATAGAACTGACCATATTCCATTTATTTCCAGAAATCCCCATCAGCTGCAGAAATTTCCTCCTTTGTTTCACTGCATCTGACAATAGAAGAGAATTTTCCTCTCTCAGCTGGCAGATTAACCACTATAGTTAGAGAAAAATACTGTCCAACAGGGTTAAGCCATTCCACTTGGATGGCTTTGACTCTGCCATGCCAATTACTAATTTCCATTAAATTCAAAATATGTTTTATGCTGATAAAGCTTCTTAAAGCATTTTCTCTAAAGCTGCATTAAGGAAAGTGATGCTTACATAAGTCCTTTGGAATACCTAATGTGCCGTGGCTTTTGCTATAAATATGTGCCAGTTCATTATTCCCACTGAAGTTCACAAGTGGGTAGGTATTGATTACTTTACAGTTCCAAGGGAGAAAACTTGGATACTTGCATGCAGCCTGGATAAGATTGCAGAGCAATCTGCTGCTTTCAGCCTGGCCAAGTGGGTGATTATTTTCCTGGATTTTCTACCTTCTGTTTCCTCTTGGGTTTTCGTATTTTTCTGCTTTCGTGCTGGGCATTAATTTGCTGCCTGTAAGAGGCACTTTCGACTGGAAAACTCTCTCCCCCAAGTCCAGAAAGATTTTTAACACCGGGGAAGAACCTCATAAAATGTGAGGATGGGAAGAATCTTACAAAAATGGAAAGATGAGGGATGGGGGGACATGACTCCTGGCTAGCTGGGTGTGGGTGAGCTGCCCCACAGTGAACCCTCCTCTGTGGGATGGACTGGATTTAAGGGCTTCATCTGCACAAAGGGGCAGCTCCTCACACGATTTGCCCAAATTTGTACTTGTTAATCGCTGTCTCTGACTTCTCCCTTACAATGCCTGAAGCCTCAGGGTGAAGAGCTGCTGGTCCAGCACCCCCAGCGGGCTGAGAATTGCTTTGGGGTGTTTGTCCATGCTGTTGCATACAGCTTCATTAGCCTGTCTGCTAATTGATTCCCTGCTCCTCTGGCTAACAGGCCCAATAAAGCAAGTGAAGAGCTGTCAGTCTGACACGGTTTAGGCACCTTGGAGCAAATGCAGCCGAGCTGGCTGCTAATGAAACCGCTGTCAGCTGAAGGACACCGTGCACCCTGCTCTGGGGACATGCCATCAGCTCTGGGGCACTTTGGGTTTGCTGCTTTGCTTTTCCCTGTCATTTTTTTATTTTTTTTTCTTCACACAGAAATAATTTCCAAGGTCTCATGTTCTATTATGAAAGTCGAGACAATCACCTTTCCCTGGCAGAAGTGACCAAACGCTGTGCACAGTCTTCTCACCTCCTCCGAGGTTCAGGAGGCTCGTGGCCATCCTATATCCAGTTAATCCTGAAATTCCAGAGTGTAGTGTGTCCCTTATTTCTGAATATCAGAAAAGAATTCACTAATTAGGGCAAAACCGAGGTCTAGCACACGGGGAACATTTTAAGAAATCAGAAGTGCCATTTTGCTATGACAAAGGACACCTTGGCAATGATAAAACAGCATTTCACAGCAGCAGATGTTATTTGCTGCTGGTGTTGCAAAAGTCTAGGACTTTGAAGGGCTAGAAGAACTTGATGTGTGTTTTCAGCTTCATGGGAGAGAAAGAGGAAAAAGTAAAACATGTGATTCATTACTTAAAATAAGAGAGTGGGTAGGAAGTGAGGGAAGATGACACTCCTGCCTTCAAAAGGAAATATGTCCAAGGGCCCACCTGGGATGTCTGAAAGAGCAGGCAGAGCTGATACTGCCAGGTTGCAGCTTTTTGCACTAATTTCCATCACCACACCTTCATCTGCTCTAAGTTACCTTGTGTCCCTGGGCCCAGTTCACTGTGGCAGCCCAAACTGGATCAGCTCCAGGTGCTTGCTGAAATCCTGGGAAATTGCCTGGCCTGGTATGAAAGTGCACCAGGGCAGACTGGAGCAGCAAGATTTGCTCATGATGGATGAGCCTTAATTTGTTTCTGCTACGAGAGGTTTGGGTGACAACGCTGCCCTATAAATAATGCTTAAATGGTAATGTTGTTAAATACCCATCTCCTGGAGGAAAAATTATATGGTTGCCTTCTTTCATCATTCCAGGTATTCAGTAACCCATCCTCATGTGCAATGCTGTCATTTATTTTACAATATATCTGAATGTCCATATAAATCTGTGTATACACGTATTTAGATGTATTTGTTTATCAGGAGAAAGATAATTCATGGAGTGATGCCTCATCCAGCCAAGATCTCCCCAGGTCCATCAGAGCTGTGGGCAGCCACCACAGCTGCACCTGCTGGAGGTGACATATGGCACCATCCACCAGGGGACAGTGCGTGACATCTCAGGAGCTGCCATCACGGCATTTGCTTTTAAGAGGATTTCCTCTGGCTCACAAGACAGGAAGAGATGCTTCTTCCTGACACACCATGGACAAGAAATGAGACATCAGAGATGCCAGTGTGGAGAGGGGAGAGGACAGCCCTGGGGGTGTGTCCCAGTTTCCAGGCAGGATGGAGGCTCAGGGGTGCAGTGCTGTGTGCTCAGCGTGTGCTGTGGCACGTGAAACCAGGGGATTCCTGTCTGCATCTCTTCCTAGAAAGCCTCAAACATGGTTCTGGCCTGATATGGAGCAGAAGAGATGTGGACAGATGATTTCCCGTCCTGACTCCCTGATTTATTCTGGTTCTCTTCAGTGGGACGTGGGGCAAACGACAAATGGGGGCTGTTGCTGACAGATCGTGTGGCATGTGCAGCACAGGGGCTGCTGCTTCCCAGAGCTGTCTGTCACTTGGATTCCCTGTGTGCTGCTGATGTGAATGGCTTCATTACTGGCTGACTGACCTTTTCCAAGCAGCTTGGCAGCAGGAGAGGTTCCAGCTTGACAGTGCTGGGTCCCAAACGTTACCTGGTGACTGGCTGGGGGAAAGGCAAAGCTGCAAATCACCCTTGGAAATCCTCCTCCTTATCTTGGGGGCTGTGCCAGAGTAGCTGCAACCTTTTGTCTGCTGATGCTTGAGATTGATGGTTCCCTCAGCAAATGGATGGGACCTGACTGGTGTTTGTATTAAAGGTTTAATTTTTAATAGGGGTTTGGCACTTGATTATGAGAATAGCCCATTGTGGAAAACCTGCATATATTTACAATTATTCTGCTAAAGATCCTTGCTCTTCTTCTGTAGCCTCATTAGGGATGTGCCATCCAGCAAAAGGCTGGCTGATGTCTCAGATCCAGGCTCCTTCTCTGAAACAAGGAGAAGTACTAACCTCAAATCAGGATATAACAGTGAATAATTTAAAATAAACTTAGAAAAAAAGAGATGTATTTGTTTAAGTCTGCCTTCACCAGTTTAGTAGACAGGTTAGGAACTTCTCTGCCTCTGAGCAGCTTTGCTGGAGCATCATGTCCTACCAAAAGCAGCATCACCTGTTTTACAGGTGGGTGTATTGCAAACACTGGCTGGAAAAACTGTTCTGAGGGGTGTCATTGGAGACGTTTCAGGCAGGATGACACCCTGGGGGAGCCCAGGGCAGGTTTAGGGAGGAGTCACAAAGCAGCCCAGCTGGTTTGCTGGTTCCTCCCAGCGATGGCTCCAATGAACAGCCCAGCCCGCCCTGCCTCGCAGGGTTGGCCCCGTTACCAGAGCTCACCACAGCACCTCCCCAGCTCTGGGCTAGGCCAGGCTTAAAGGCAAGTCTAGGCCAGGCTTAAAGGCAAGTCTCCAGGGGTCATGTCCCCTCAGGGGTTTTGGCAGCTGCAGCACAGGGTACTTTGCAGTGAAGCAAGTCTGTCCACTTTTCCGAGCTCGGGGCTGTGTCTCCTCTTGGATCAGATTCAGCCAAAGAATCCTGTTTTTCCCATCTCTGCAGAGACAGAGGCACGAAGTGCTGGCTGGGTGACTCCAGAGGAACACCAGGAACTGGCATTACCAATTGCTCAGCAGCTCTCCTCAAAGCCTCCCACTGCTCAGAGGACAGGGAGATGCAGGTGCAGTGACAGGACAATGTCCCAGTGGGTACATTATGTGATGATGGCAGAAGTGAAGCAGCCACTGGGAATGTGCATCAGTGTGCTTGTCCAGGCAGAGGGGAAGGCTGATATTTACAGCCATTTACTAGATTTTCACTGCAAGAGATTACTTACACCTTTACCTCAAAAAAAATCTCCTCCCAAACAATGTAAAAACCTTCACGGGGAAGCCAAGGAGTCTATAAGGGCATGTACAAGGGAGGATGGCTTTGAACTGACAGGGAATAGGTTTAGATTGGATATTGGGAAGAAATCCTTCCCTCTGAGGGTGCTGAGGCCCTGGCACAGGTTGCCCAGAGAAGCTGTGGCTGCCCCATCCCTGGAAGTGTCCAAGGCCAGGTTGGATGGGGCTTGGAGCAACCTGGGCTGGTGGAAGGTGTCCCTGCCCATGGCAGGAGGTTGGAACTAGATGATCTTTAAGGTCCTTTCCAACCCAAACCAGTCTGATTCTACAACTCTCTGAAGTACTGGTACTAAGAGAAGATGCTTGCAAAGGCTAAACAAGTGAGTTGTCCTGGCCTAGGGAGTCAGAGGAACTTCAGGTTGGATCCTACTTGATTTTTGTCCACTGAGGAAGCCTGAGACAGACCCTGACACGGATGTCCTGTCTACCCAGAGGCTGGGAAGGACTTGTATCAGTCCCAGGATGTATCTGCACACAGGATTGAGGGCTTGATCTCCCTTGTTCACTGCAGGTACCCGATGGGAAGGCTAATGTGGGAAGTGGGAAGTGTTTTCAATTGCCAGTTCATTTGGCTTAGTAGTGCATTCCTGCCTCTCTGGAGCTCTGCTGCACATCAGAGACTCACTGAGCAGCAGAGAGCACAAGTTTTGGTTGTGCAGCTCCCACCATGGCCAGGTTAGAAGGCTGGAAAGCCACAGGCTGCAGAGGCAGACTGCCTTAACCTTGTCTGCAGATGTGCTCTGTAATCAGAGGTGCTGTTTATGTGCAGAGCCAAGGCTGTTGTGGACCACTTTTCTCAGCTGGAATTAATGAAAGAATCCAGCAGCCCCACTGACTGGGCAAATCAGGAGTCAGTTCAGTCACTTTTAATAATAGACCAGTGGTCTATCACTAATTAAAATAAACATTAGCTATTTGGCTTTGAGATTCTTTCCAAGAGGGGAAACTACAGTTTGGAAAGGTTTTTCAGAGCTGATTTCTTTCCACAGCCTGGGCTGTGCTTGAGACAGACACGAGGAGGATCTGGGAGTGGGAAAAGAAGAGAAGGATAAGGAGGAACAAAAGTTGTCGAAATCAATGTCAGGAATTAGAGAAAGAACAGGCAGGGAGGGAACAGAAAAAGGAACAGAACAAAACCAAAGAAGACAGACAAAACATGATTGATTGGGAGGGAGGGTGGCAAGAGACAGCTGAGTGACTGGTGGGGTGACAGCACAGACACGAAGCTGGGGAAGTGGGGCTGGAGACACTGTCACTGGGAGCTCTAAGGGCAGGCTGGGGAAGTGTTTACCAGGCGTGATGTTGGGGTGCTCTTCGGGGTGGAGATGACAAAGAGGACCCTGGAGGTCTCCTCCAGCTCTGGCTGTGGTCAGGTGTCCTGTGGCCCCCCCATCTGCCCATCCCATGGCATCCTTCCCCCAGAGGGACTGCAGGGGGAGACTTTACAGCTGAGCCAATCCAGAGTGGGATATTCCAGTTAACTGGATGGATGTGGGATCATGCACTGCATGACAGGTGGGCACAGGCTGTGGCTGCACCATGGACAGCTGCCTCCTCCCTGGAGGTGGGAACAAGATGTCCTGAGAGAGTGTTGGAAGACTGGAGATTTCAAGGACCTACAAGCCCAAAATGGCAGGATATTTCATGCCTTCTGATTTCTACCTGCTCATTCTCATTCCTGTAACCCCTGGGACCTCCATGCCCAGGGGATCCCATGTTGTGCACATGCCCATGTCACAGCTGAGGATGTTTCTGTCCCTCGAGGTTTCCAGGTGAGCACTGACACAGGCAGAGCTCGAGCTGTGTGGCCAAAATACCATTTGCTAAATGCTTAAATAAATTCCTTGATAGTATTTAACTCCCATGGGGTTTCTAGCTTTGGATGTTGAAGCTCATAGCCAACAGCAGCAAAGAGTCACCACAACATCAAATGTGGCACTGCTGGGGTGCTGCAAACTGATGACTTCTCTCAGAGCATTTGCTCAGCTGTCCTGCTTTGGGGAATGTTTTCCTCCTTCCTGTTACTATTTCACACTATGGGGAAAGCAAGATCTGCTCCTGAAACACACACACACTGCCTGTTTTCACTGGGGTGTTTGTGGAAAGATGCTCAGCACCTCCTACATGGCTCTCTGCTCCCCCTGAGCACCAGCACCGTGCAGGATGAGGGCCCGTGTTGGCAGCAGTTCCCGAGGAAGCTGCCTCTATGGAAAGGGAGCATCTGTTTCTATTAGCAACAGCAGCTTCTGTATTTAAGAGTGTGCTAATGCATTTAAGCACCTCGTTATTGAATTGGGTCGGTTTGCGGGATTTGGGAAGTTTGGGGGCTGCAGGGTTAGGCAGGGGCTGCCAAAGGAAAGCTGGGGGGAGATAAGAGAGGGGAGAGAGTGTGATTCCTACACTCACCTCTGTAAGAACCAGCCATCCTCTCCAAAACTCCTATAAAACCTCCTATAAATCAGGGTGTTTTTTCAGCCAGAGATGTGCTGCGAGGAGCAGAGGTGAGTGTGACTGAGCACTGTGCCCCACTGACCCCCTGAAAGCCCTGCTGGGTGTGCAGAGAGCTTCTCCAGCCAGCCGGGACACACCGTGGATGGCAAAGGGGGGAGGTACCACGGGAAAGCTCCCGTCCAGAACAACAGGATGCTGCCAGTGTGTTCCTGTGGCTGTTCCCGGCAGGTGCAGGGAGGACGGAAATGTTTTGTGTCCTGATGACTAAAGCAGAGGGTGAAGAGCCGCCGGCTTCACCTTTCGCTGCCCCGAGTGCCGGGCTCAGCACGGGCAGGAGGGGTGGGGTGGGATGGAAGCCAAGCTGCTCGTTCTCTCCAGCATCTGCTCTGCCTTGCCAGGATCCGCTCGCCTGCCGCCCTGCATCGGCAGCAGCAAAATAAACACACACCGCGAGGGGCTGGATGTGGGAGGGAGGAACACTGCAAAGCAAGAGCAGCTTCAGCAAAGAACAGCTCTTGTTCACGGCGCCACCAGCCCAGCCAAGGCAGAGGCTGAGAGCAGCCACGAAGGTGGTTCCCTGTTTGGCTGCAGGGATTTTGTTGCACGCCCCAAGGAGGCTTTCTCATTTCCTTTGGAAAACAGGCTGCAATCACCCGGGGAAACGGCGTGTGACAAGATTGAGGCAGGGACCACCGGTGAGATGAGCATCCAAAGGGAGCCGCAGACTACATGAGCGTGTCTCATTAAAGGTGTGAATATTTTGTTCTGCTGAGATAAAGCATTAAAGTATCGGCGTTTTCTCATCGAAGAAAACAAACCCCTGAAGCTCAGAGGGTGCAGGAGGTGAAAATACGTTGAGGTTTTCTCAGGCTCTGACCTCCTTGCACACGAGCTTTGCTGCCAGGCAGAACTGCTCATTTTCTGCAGCAGAAAAACTAAATTCTTCTCGCTGAAAAAGTTGTGTTGGAACGACTAAAACTAATCAGGCTTGTTGGGTAGCGAGGTTTAAAAGCTGGGCCAAGCTTACAGCCATTCAGCTGAGTAGATTAACATGTATGAGCCTTTAAAGCTGCCAATCCCTCACACGGCATTTGTGTTGGGCACTGTGGACACTCTTGGGCAGACCCTCCCAGCTGATATCCCCTGCTCAGTCCAGATTCACTGAGCAGGCAAACTTCTGTCTTCTTGTGGCTTTGTGTTTCTGCTGCTTTCCTTGAGAATGGGGAAGGGAAATGCATTTCCATGGTTGCAAAACCTGCCATTCCAAAGGCAAATCAGCTCCCTCTGTGTGTTATTGGGTCAAATGTGATGAAATGAGGGGCAAAGAATGTGCCTGAGCCCTTCAGCTTTTGCATGTTCTGTGAGAGAAGCATTTAAAGTGCACCAGGACGTCGCCAGCTGCAGAAAGCATCTCTACTTGATGCTCAGAACTCCTCAGCTGATAATGCCACTGTCATAACCAAAGCTGACAAAAACTGCATAAAGGTTGTTTCTGCACAATCAGCTGGCTTATTTTAACAACCTTCATCGGTACAATTGGTGACCAAACCCCCCTGAGCTGAGCTAGGATGGAGGGCTGAGGGGGACAGGTGTGCTGGCAGTGTCTGCTCCTCCGGGTGACAGGGCTGGGGTGGAAGGAGGGGATGCAAACAACTTCTTAAATCCCTCCAGGCCAGTCTCCTGTGGAGAAGTCTGACCAAAGTTTTAAGGTGCTCATTGCACTTCTCAGGTGCTCTGGCCTTGTTTAAAAGTGAATATTTGCTGCTTTTCTCTTCCAGCACTAATATTATGCCTTAGTGCTGCCACGCACATGATTTTTTATCAACAACCCCTCTGATGGGTGCTGTTGATGCTCTGCCCAACACAGCAGATGGTGGCCAGAAAATCACATCACAGGGCTGTACCAGTCCCCAGGGTGAGCAGTGGAGGGGCTGCCCTCTCTGCTGGCTGCCTACAACACTCAGTGAGCTTGGAAGACAATATTTCAGGCTGGGAGTACAGTGGGATCACTCCTCCCAGGTATCCATCTCTAATCACCCTCACCTTCCACAGTGTCTGCCTGGAAATGATCTTTTTCCTGAGCAGCCTGATGCTCTGCTTCCTAGGTGAATTACTGTAAGTGAGCTTATAATTATTTACCTAATTGCAAGTGCTTTCACTAATGATTTTGTTACAATTTACTGGGATTAAAGCAACATCTGAAGCTGTAGTAATGAGAAGCTAATGCAACGTGATAGCATGATAACAACATCAAAAAGACTCATCTGAACAGCATTAACGTCTCAAGATCCCAACTGTGGGTGGGTGGTTAGGGTAGAGTGGAGCTCTCAGTGCAGGGAACTGCTCTAGAGATGAAAGGGGCACAGGGAGAAGGGAGATGGTAGAGACATTGCAGAGAAGAGGAGAATGCAGGACACCAGGAGATAAGGACCCTGTTTAGAAGCATGGTCAGGCTCAGGGGCATGGGCACTGACAGAAAGAAACCATTTTATTTTGTTCAGCTGACAGACTTTTGATTCAATTATTTTAATTTTTTTTATTTTTATTTTTTTTTGCAGTGGCAGGTGCTCTGAATGAGGCATCCTGCTTTTCATTGTCTTTCTTCTACAGGGATGTGAGAATTGCAGGGTATTTCTTGCTGAATAAGGAGAGTTTCAGTCTAGAATATGGAGTTATGTGGAGAAGGACTAGAGGAGCAGGTATCCAGCATCACTACTGCAGGACACAGCCCATCCCCAGCAGGTAAGGCTGGAGCTCTTCCTCGGTGGGGTGGATTCAGAGGGAGGGTGGAAGGTGCAGAGGTGACATTAAACAGGCAGTGAGGACACTTGGCCTCAGCCTGAGAGCACTTTTGTTTATAAACCAGCACCCACTTCCCAGGAAAACACTTTGGATGTTGACTCCAGACATCCTCCCGGCCTGCCCAAGAGACAATAGAAGGAAAACAAGCACAATAGGTGCATGTGCTAAACACTTTAATGAGCACTTCCACACCATTCTCCTGCGTTTCCCCACATCCCCATGAGTCAATAAGCACCTCGTGCAGCTTTCCAGATAGCGCCTAATAAAGCACGGCCCAGCCCAAACATCAGCTCTCATTCACCGAGATGGAGCTGGAGCTGATTTTGTGCCCTGTGCATTGTCTCACTGTCATATTCCCAGTAATCCCTTTGCCTGTGTGAGCTTCCTACAGGGAGATTATCCCTCCAGTGCTTCAGACACAATCACACCCGTCTGCAAAAGGCACGGGGATGGATTTTTGCACGTGCGCTTAAAAGCCAGAAAACAACAAACACCCAGCTGATTGATCTGCACCTGCAAAAAAAAAGAAAGGCCCTCGAATTTGTTGCCCTGTGGCTGTGGAGGATGTGCATCTCTCGTTTGGCTCTGGTTCCTGTTGAATAGCAAGTTAATGATGGTGCACAAATCACCAGTGATTATGCTCCGGTCTCCATTGTCACCCAACATAATGTCCTCCTCCAGTGGCACTTTGTGATGATGCTCTGTGATGCACACAGCATTCAATAAGCAGTGCTGTAAGTTCTGTATCAGAAAGTCAGCATTTATAGTAGTTACTTGGGACAATTTTATCTCCTGGAGACAGGGCTTTTAAATTATGACTAATACGTGGTATCCGGGAGTCTTTCATCTCCAGCTCTCTCTCAGATAGTTAATCCAGATACATTATTCCCAAACCACTCAGTCTTTCTCTTCCAATGCGTGCAAGAGAAATTTTTTTTGTGATTTATGTAAATGAAAACATTTTCAAGGCTTCAGAAAATATTTATTCTTTAATATTGTTTACAAACACCCAGTGAGAGGATCTGGAGCAAGGGATGTGCATCCCAGGGCCTTGCAAAGAGAGAAGAGTAGGGAGGACTTAATTCTCATTCATTTAAACATTATTAATAAGAAATATGCTGTTTTGGGTTGAAATTCTGCCTCCATGTCCAGTGCTGTAAACCCAGCTACTCCAATGAAGTTGATCTGACTCTGAGCTCTGTGTTGGTTGCAGCAGCTCAGGAGCTGTTCTGATCATTCCTGCCTCTCTGCTGACTCTCTCTGACAGCTTATCAACAGCTTCTCAATTATCTGAGCCTGTGAAAAGCTCATATAAGAGTTTGATTTCATTTAGCATTTTCCATCGTGCTCTGGGTTATGCTCAATGCTCATTATCTTTGCATGTTTTGCCAGTGTGTGGATACAAAAATAACTTAGTGTGAGTCTTCAGAATTAGGGGTTGTTGGGAATTTTTCAATGAAATAACTTTGCAGAAGGAGAAAGGGTTCTCCCACTGGGAATGCAGCCTGAAAACCAACAGTCCTCCTGGGGAAGGTGATTGCTCAAGGTGTGGGAGAGTAGGATACATCTTCCTTTTCCTCTCTCCAGCAAACCCCTAACTCTTCTTCTGCAAATCTGGGGTTCACTTCTCAATCAGCTGAACCACTTGGAGCAATTTTATTATTGAAACAGGGATTTTTAGCCTGGATCTCTCAGACTACCTCCGTGCTGATAAAAGCAGCAATGCTCCCTGCTCTGGCCACCCCACTGCAGCAATATCCTTTCTCCTCCCCTCTGGGTGTTGGTTTTCTTGAAAAGGCAACCAAAGACTGTGGAGTAAGAGCAGTGACAGAGTTTTTCTGCCCTCAGTGGGTGTTGTGATGTCTCTGGTGCACCCTCAGCCACGTCCCACAAGCTGCTGGCCTGGCCCTGCTGCTGCTGACACAGGGACCTTCCATTCATTTCTGTTTGGGGAAAAAGGAAAAAATCCCATTTTTAGGAAGTTCTTAATTTCATCCCTTTGCCAAATCAGACTCTTTTGAGCACTTTTGATGACCAGAAGACTTTGGCAGAATGAGGCTATTCCTCACTGCCCTTTAGAGCTTTAATCACTGTTTTCCCTGTTCACATGATGAACTGCGAGCTGTAGCTTGGTTGGCAGCTCAATATCTCTTTAAATTACTACTGGTTTCTCCTATGTCATTAATATTTTATTTATGTTGTATTAAATTTCACATCAGTCTCCATGCCAACAGTTCATGCCAGGAGCAATGTCTGACAGAGTAATTTAAATCCTCAGAGATATGAGCAGTTTCTTTTTGGATAACGTCACGAAGTCAGATTTGTTGTGTCCTTGTTTTGTGGTGTCAGAGAGTCAGGGCTGGACACAGAATCAGAATTGTTTTGGTTGGAACTGACCTTAAAGATTGTTTAGATCCACGGGCAGGGACACCTTCCACCAGCCCAGGTTGCTCCAAGCCCCATCCAACCTGGCCTTGGACACTTCCAGGTCTGGGGCAGCCACAGCTTCTCTGCCCAACCTGTGCCAGGGCCTGCCCACCCTCACAGGGAGAATTTCTTCCCAATATTCAATCTAAACCTACTCTCTTCTAGTTTGAAGCCATTCCCCCTTGTCCTGTCATCACATGCCTCTCCAGATTTCCTGTAGCTCCTTCAGGTGCTCCAATCTGGACAATCCCAGTTCCCTCAGCCTCTCATGTTGCTCCTCTGCCCCTTCCTGCAGTGGCACCACGGAGGAGACACCTCCTCCTGCAGAGAGAGGGGAGGACTGGCACTATTGAAGCTGACACCAAATCCCCAGGGAAAGGCAGAGCCTTCCACTTGACCAGATGAGAATTCCGGGAAAACAGAAGGTTTTGAGCAGGAAATCTCTTCCTCAGGACGCTTACAGACTCGTGCTTGTGGAGTTGCACCGCTCTGGCCACACCACTGTTACTGCCTTCATTCCTGTGGAAGTGCAATGCATGTAATTATTTTATTGTTTATCTGAACTGTAGGTTCTTATCTGCTTTGCTGCTGGCAAGCAAATCTCTCTGACACTGGACTGGAGAGATAAAGCCACTGAGAAGGAAGACAGCAGCCAGCTTAACTCGCTCTTCACCACATACAGGACGGTCACAATTTGGATTTATTCATTTATTTTTGTTATTTCAGCCTTTAATAGATGACCAGTAAAGAGCAAGGATTGATTCTCAATCCCAGAGGTTCTCAGAGGGCATGGCTCTGTTGGGACTGCATGACATCCATTCTGTCCTCTCTGGGATGCTCACACCAGCACCAGAGAAATGCAAAGGCACTAAAAAAAACCAGTGAAAAGTTGAGTAGAAATAAAAACTAAATTTTCAGGTTTAAGTAAGAGAAGAGTAAGCAGGAGGATACAGCCAAAAATAGATGGAGACTCAAGGGAAAGAGCAGCAAAAAAGCTTGAGAGTTTTTCTTTGCATTTAACAAAAAAATGGATTCCAGGGACCCCTAAAGAATTGCTATTTGAAATGCAAAGTCTGCATAAGATAATGTACCAATGAGGATAATCTAATGCCACACAGGGAGGATTTGGCACTCCAAACACTTCAGGCTCCTGGGGCCTGACAAATTCAAATTTTCTCCCACCATGTTCTTAAAATCCCAGATCTGCAGGACCTGGGGAATGGCATCAATCACAGGTGTAGCCAAAGGCAGAGATCCAGGAATCACAGCAGCCTTCATAAACCTCTGCACCAGAGGGGATTAAAGAGAAATGAGTTTCGTGGAGGAACTGTGGAGTTAGCACTTAACCATCCCAAGCTGCAATTTGTCAGGACACAAAGAGGAGGGGAAGGGAAAGAAAGACCCAGGTGACAACCAGGGCTTACACACGTGGCTCTATTGATTTTCCATGCCAATTAATGCCAGGGAAGAATCCATCCCTGGAGACCCCACAGCACAAGCTACAGGCAAAATTGCCTCTCTGGAGATTTGCAGCCTCGTGGTATCAACCCTCCCTGTTTGCTTCTGCTTCCTTTATTAAAAACCCACAGTGGGAAAGGAGCTGCTGCATCTTCCAGCCCCTGAAATGTAGTTGGGGGAATATCCATCTGCTTCAGAAAGGCAAATCTATCCTCTGTCTTGTTATTTTCGTGGTTTGCTTTGTTCTTGGTGGAATATAATGAGTGGCCTTGCTTATTTTTCCCAACCAGCAATTACTTTGGAGATGAAATCACAAGCAGCCCTATAACCTTCTGTCAGGGCAGGATTACGAAAGGCCTGCAGAAGTGTCATGCAGACTCTGCTGTGAAACCTGACAATTTAAGAGTTCCCTTCGTGGTCCAGACAGTGATGAGTTTTGATACCCTTTTAAAATGCCCTTTTTTTTTTTTTTTTTTTTTTCCCCCCCCTGCTCTGACAGGTATTGGAGAAATAAACGAAATGTGCAGATGGGAATGCATTTGATGATTCACTGGAGGCTTGGAGGGTGCTCACAGCCATCCTTTACTTGCCTTGTGTTGGTTTAATAGGTAGTTTGCAGCTGTGGGATCATTGCTGTATTTCGTAGACGCCTTCTATTATTAGCTATTAAAGGGATATGAGACCACAGATAGTGCTGTATTAAACTACCAGTTCCTGTATTTATTGGCACCACCTGGGGATTAAAACAGCTGCTGTCACTCTGCAGAGTTGCCTTCAAAGCAGGGGAGGTGGGATGAGTAGGTGATCAAAGCTCCTCCCTCTGCCCAGTGTGCAGCAACCCCAGATGGGGAGGGCTCAGGGGAACAGCAGAGGCTTTGCCCCAAAGGCAGGAGAGGGGGAGGGAAAGCAAAGCCAGTCAGAGAAAATATCCTGAGCTGGGAGGACCCACGAGGATCACTGCACAGGACAAGCCCAAAGATCACACCCCGTGCCTGAGAGCGTTGTCCAAACCCTCCCTGAGCTCTGGCAGCCTTGGGGCTGTGCCCACTGCCCTGGGGAGCCTGTTCAGTGCCAACCACCCTCTGGGGGAAGAACCTTTCCCTGAGATCCAACCTGAGCCTGCCCTGACTCATCTTCCTGCCAGTCCCCAAAGCCTTCAGTGGTTCAAAGGTGGGAAACACTCCATGGTCATGGTGGCCTCTTCCAAGGAGAAGGTCCAGCAGTAACCCCCTGTGGTTCACCCCTGAGCAAGTAAATCCCTGGGGTTAACATGACAACTCTTTACTCACAGTGACCAGAACCACATTTATAACAAAACCTTTTCCAGTGACTTTTTGTGTTCAGCTCATTCTGCCATGGCTGTTGGGCATGTTCCTGCTTCTCCAGAGCTTGGTTGGGATCTTTTCACCTAAGGAGACCTCTGCACCCAAGGGGAACCATATTTACCTTGAAAATAGTGTGGCAATCTGTCCTCTGGAGGAGAATGGGAAGGAACTGCTGGAGTTTGGACAGTGTATGAAGTCTGAGGCAGAGCCACTGGCTCATGTTCCTCGCACGTGTGGGCAAAAGGGACAGGATAAATAATGCAGCAAAAGCACAATGAATAATTTAGGTACCATGAGGCTTGGAGGAGATCCATAAGAACCCCTCCCAAATTTAAAGTGCCTCTCCCTTTTTGCATTGCAGGATTCCATTGGGCTCTGGGAGCTGTGCCAGTGCCATCCTGAGCCTGCAGCAAGGGGCACCCTGAGGGAGCAGCAACTCCAGCAAAGGTCTGAGTGAGTAATTTGAACGTTAATTTGCATTAATGAGACGTGTAGTTCTGTCACCTGGCTGCAGCCCAGGCTGGAGGTGTGTGAATGGTGGCTGTGGGTCAGTGAGTTTATGGTGAATCATCTTCATGGCGCTGCAGTTCAAAGTTTGATGAGAAGATGGTGTTGTGGTCCATGAAAAACGTGGTCTTCCTCCTCCAAAAAAATGTGGGAACCACCAAGGGAAATGTGAAGCAGTGAAAGGTGAGGCAGAGGCAGGAGCTGGATCCCTGCAGCCCTTGTTTTCTCACGGAGCCCTCGTAATAATTATGAATAAAGCACTGCTCTTCCAAATCACTTTCCAAAATAAACCATCCAGATGGCTGTAAGGGAAGACCCAGTCATCAATCTGAGTAATGTTTATTTTGAGTGCATTAGCAAGAGATGTGTGCAGTTGTGCTGGGTTGTGCACAGGGAGGCTCAAAGGGATGCAGAGGCAGGAACATCACACACATCAGACAGTGCTGGTCCACACTGTCAGCCTGGTCCTGCCCTGTGGGGCAGTCCTGAGAGCTGCTTGGGGTGTCTCACGTGTAATGGGTAGAGAGAAAGAACGTGTTGTCTCTTCTACAGCTTCATAGGTTCTGGGATCACCCAAAAATATATAAGAGGAGACACTCAGTGCTAAGGAAAGGTAAATGTTCTCTCTTTTCTTTTTGAGAGAGGGTGGAGAGGACAGGGATATTTTCTTATAGTTTGTGAGAATAAGGTCATTTTTCAGACAGTGCTGGGGTTCTTTCCCCCTCTTTCCCCAAGCATGTCCAATTCCAACTTGATAAAAATGAATCTCCCAGAGAGAGGCAAAACCTGGGGGCTCTGCTAAGGCTGCCTGTGTTTGCTGTAGCACAATATAAATTCACAGAGGTGTTTTCCAGCCTGCTGTGCCCGAGCCAACACCTTGTTTAGTGCTTGTGCTGCACTGCAGGGCTGTGCTTGGCTGCTTTTTGTGGGTGCACCCAGCAGGGGTGGCTTCCAGCAGCACTTGCTGCCCAAGTGGTGAGAGGAATCATCTCTAGGTCTGCCCAGCTGAGGATACTGGAGGGGTCCTGTTGGCTCCCACCACTGCTTTATGTCCCCTGACTTCACTCCTCAAGCCCTGAGAGCAAAGTTTTTCACTCTGGGGGCTGCTGGGAGTGTCCCCCTGGTGCCAGGACAGATGGAGGGGCTGCACAGAGCTCCCTGCCCTGCTGGGCCAATGTACCTGTGCTCATTGCAAAGCTGCAGCTGAGAAAAACACCACCTGGAACTCAGGCTGTCCACTGCACACCAATTTGAATCACCAAACTTTGTGTTAAAGCACAGCCTGGGGAAGAGCAACTTGCTTTATTTATTTATTTATTTTCCCCTGAATGCAGTTTTTATTAGCCCTGAAATCCAGCCCCCTTTCCTTAGCTGGAAGTATATGAGCAGCCTTCATGTATAGGAAGATTACAGTGGTATAGTAGAAAAATCAAACCACTAGAAGCTCTTGAGGCATAAACTCAAACCCTCATTAATCTCTGTGGGCTGCATCTCAAACCTGGGTTTTTGCAGAACGTGGGTGGTGTTTTCAAAGTGAGCTGCTGGGATTGGTTGGCTGGGAGGATTGACTTAGATAACAACATATTTCTGAACCTCAGCCCTGAGGATCAGCAGAGGCCCTGAACAAGGTGCAGGCTGTGCTTTGGGCTGTGTGTGGCACATCCAGGGGGGTGTCTCTGGCCTGGGGGTGGCTCTGGATCCCTCCAGTTCCATGCTGGGCTGTGGACAGCACAGGGAGCAGTGGGACTGGCACATGGAGCTGTCCATGGACTGTTTTGATTTTTCTGGTGCTCACTGATTCAGTTACAATGGGCTTTTATGTGTCTACTTCATTCTTTTTAATTTTTTTTCCAAGAAGCAGTTGAATTTCCATACCTGGGCCAGCTCAGCTTTTTTTTGTTGTTGTTGTTTTTTTTTTTTTTTTTTTACTGTGAAACCCCAATTAAAACTGAAGTGTGGTGGATGTGTCATCCCAGTAATTCTGTGTCACTCCTGTCTTTCACCCTGCCCTCAGAGAGGTCCCTTCCTGCTGCCAGAGCACCGTGGAGATCTGAGTGTCAGGAATAAGGTTGTGCTGGTTTGGCACAGGAGAGCTGCACTTGGCTCCTGAGCTTTCCCCTGTCTCTTAATTGCACGGGGGAGCACCAAGGCTGTTGGTTTAAGTTGTCATAATGCAAAGATTTCTGAGTCAGCCTTGCAAGAAGAACAGCAAGAAATAACCCACTGTGCTTGTGGAAGTTTAGGCTGTGAGTGAAGTGTTGTTTTTAATCAAGGACAGACTTTTTGCCTAGAAAGAGGCACAAGGAAGGGGCTTAAGGCTCAATTCCAGCTTCAGGAAGGTTGAATGCTGGAGGGATTATCTGTCAGGATTTGGAAAGAGCTCACTCTGCTATCACAAGTGTCTTGGTAGCTCAGATCTAGGAATTTGCCAGATTTTGTTAGAAGTCCTACTGAAACTGGAGGAATGGATTAAGGAAACCCTGCTTAGCAGAAACATGATTTTATTTTCTAGTTCAAAGCAGTTTGGTGTAGGTAGGTACAGATTGCAAGAGAATCTAACTTTTATATTTTTAATTAAGTATAAATAGCTGAATCACCACTTTGTGGAAGCAGCAATGTTGGCCACAGTAGGTCCTAAATACAAAATTTAGCTGTAGGGAAAATTTTCTTATGGAGCTTTTTCTCTGCATTTTTTGCAGATGGGAATGAGTGAGAGACACTGAAAGATGTGGTGCCCTGGGAGCCAGGTAGACACTTAAAAAGAGAAAACAAAAAAAAGAAGAGTAAGACAGTACAAAGCACAAAACTTATCTGAGTGCATCAAAGTCAGCTGAAGAAATATTGACTTTCCTTCTAACAGGAAAGCAGCAGTTCAACCTTTCTTTGGTTTAATACTACAGTTTAATAAGCCAGATTCTTGTGGCTTTAGGGGCTGGTGAAGCATGTGGGCAGGCTGCTGTAATGAGCTGGAGAAAAACCCTGCAGAAAGAGGATTTTTTTATTTTCCCCCCTGTATCTTCGGATTTACCGCGGAGCATCCCAGAGGCAGAGCTGTGGATTAGTTGTTCGTGAGCACAACCTGCCGGCTCCCTCTGCAACCAGCAGCAAGAGGCACCGCTCCACCTCCCTCCTCCCTCATCCGCAGGGATTCGCGTTGAGTTTGGGAATGCTTTGGGCTGCGTCTTCCCCTCGGGAATGGACAGAAATCCCGACGAGGCACCCACAGCCTTTATTCTGAAGTGTGGAGAAAATACAGGGAAACGCCTCGCAGCTCTCTGCGGGTACAGCAGTTCTGAACTTTCACGGGGAAAAGCTCCTAAAACAGGCAAAACAGGCACACAAAAAAATAGTTTCTCTCCTCTCAGAGCACCAGGGTACTTGGGGGTTTTGGGGACTGTGGCATTCCTACAGGCTGTGCCATCAGTTGGCATTTCCAGGCTCAGTTATTCCTACCACCTTATGACCCTCTCTCTCAGCTGTATCCAGTGTCTGGGTCTTTACAGGATGAATTCAAGTTTTTATTTGGGTCTGGGACTCCTCATGCAGATTTGACCCAAAGCATACTGTTGTCCAGAGAACACTTTTGCATCAAACCAGCTTTTTAATTTAAGCTTTCACCTCCAAATGAAAACCTTGCAGTGAGGTGCTGCAGTCCCTGTGCCAGAGTCCTTGCCATCAGAAGTGCTGCTGGGTACCAGGATAATGGAACTGGCAGCCCAGCTCCAACAGGGCAGTGCAGGACCCTCTCAGCCACTGGGAGAACTTTCCTACTGACTTGTTTTCAAAAGCAACTTGCTGTGGAGTCTCTGTGCCACCCACTTGGGTGTACAAGAGAAAAACTTCCATCCTAAGGAAGATCTCAGCCATCCCTCTCCTGCTTCCTCGCCACATGGACATGCTGGGATGCCAAAGCTGTGCCCACCACAGGGGCCTGGAGTCAGGGCAGCCACTGCTGGAAACTCATCTCATCACCAGATCCCCCCATGCTCCTGCTGTGTAAGCCTAATTAAACTCTTACAGCAGAATAATTAATCATTAGTAAGGGAATTAAATATTAGTCTGTATTATAGTAAACATTAGTTGTATATTAACAAGCTCGTTAGCTATTCATTAACCTTTTAAGCTCTACAAAATCCCCTCTATCACACTGCAGGTTTGTGTTAAATGTCTGTCTCAAATGACCTGGAGTGAGTGGAGTGCCCTTTTACCTGCTGCTAAAGGCATCAGGAATTCCAGGACCTGTTTAGTTCTTACACCCCTTTGGTTATTATCTGCCTTCCTATTTGATTTGATTTAAATTCAGCTATAGGGAAGGCTTACCTTGTTATTGATATGGAGCCATTAAAACCTCCCAGGGATTGATAGAATCACTTCCCAAATGATGTATGACCACTGAGGCAATGATTATTTTTATCCTGCTGTTGCTCCTGTGCTCCTGGCAGAAGGCATTGGCAGATCTCAGGAGATGCAGAACTAAGGGAGGGCACAGCTAATGGGTATGTTCTTGTTCTAATAAGATTCAGAGGCACAAATTCCATTTTTGCCCCTTCTTTCCAGGTCATTAAGGCAAATCCCTGAATTTCTCTGCACATCCCTTCCTTCACTGGAAGCTGGGACTACATTTCCTGTGCCACCTCTAGCCTTTTTATTAAAATTTAAGTTTTTCGAGGGTGCAGTTTGTGCAGGCTGGTGTCCAGCATCAGATTTACTGCCTTGCAGGGTTTACAGCCCAGTCATGGCCGAGGGAAAATGGTGGGGATGAACCAGGTGAGTGAAGGAGGGAGCAAAGGGATCTGCTGCCTGCAGCATCTAATGCTGTAGTGCTGAGAGATTTGTGGCCAAAGCAAGGGCAGAGCTGCTTTTGGGGGTCACAAGCTAAGTATTATTGTGTCTGGACAGAGGAAACACTTACTCTTCCCATCTGAGAGCCACCTTGCAGCACAGCCTTGGCTCTGGAGTTGTGGCTTTCATTTCCCTCCCCGCTGGTCAGTCAGGGAAGCAAATCTGAGCCAAATGAGGAATGAAAGGACCTGCTTGCCAGGTTCCTATTGGGGCCTGGGAGGCAGCAGAGCTGTTCTGTGGCGGGGTCTGCCTGCAGTGCAGGATGAGTTCTGCCTCCTCCCTCCTCACCTGCAGCCCAGACCTGGCTGTGGTGCAGCAGAGATCTGCTCTCAGCTGGAGAGGTGTCTGCAACCCTGTCCCTGCTGCTCAGGGCTGAGCTGTGTCTAAAACCCTGTCCCTGCTGCTCAGGGCTGAGCTGTGTTTGAAGCCCTGCTCAGCTCTCCTGCCTCTGTGGTGATGGATTGTGTCCTGGCTGGTCCTTACCAAGCAATCATTACTTTCTTGCATCTTTTAATTAGGGCAATTTCTTTTGGCCCGCTGGAAAATGCTTTCCTCATGTGGATTAATTAAGAATAAAGCCTAGCTCTGACAATTTAATGTGGGCTCTGGTCAGGATGCAGGCAGCCTTCTGAGACATTATTCATTACTCCATTCTGATTCTTCCTAACATTTGCTTTTAAACCATGTTTTTCTGAAACTGAGGATGGGAATTGTTAGTTGTTCTCTGCAAAGTTGCAGGCAGAGTTAGTCCAGCTGGAGAGCAAAGCTGTGTGTGAAGCATCACCTCTGTCCTGTGGGCTGCACAGCCCATCCCTTGCTGCTGAGAGCAAGGGCAGGGTGCCAGATGCCCTTGAGCAGCTCCTTTGTTTGGGGATTTGCACCTCTGGCCAGCAGGGGTTCCTGGCTTAAAACCAGGCAGTTCAGCCCCATGAAACAGTAGATCCTGTTAATGCTTCCTGCTGTTTTCTCCTCTCTGTGGTCAGCAGCTGACTGCCTTAGTCTTTGCAAGCAGTGAAACAACTGTCTAGGGATGTGGGCAGTCAATAAATCAATACTGGCTGGTGAATGACTTTGTTCTGATCTTCCTCAGGGTGTCTGTTGAAGTTCTAGTTTGATTGGCCTGGGGGATGTGCAGAATTATGATGATCTTGTGGAGAATATTCACCCTTGTGTGGATGACTTCAGGTTAGTTTCATCCTCATGTGATGTCCCTCTAACATATTTCCCATAAAAAGTTATAAATCTGTATCTACAAAGAATTTGGGTGAAGTTTCATTCTTTCATAGCTTGAATTTGTCCAAGGAATATTAAAACCTGTATTACAAAGTAAGAGGTGTTACAGACTGGATCAAATTCAACTCAGCAGGTGGGTTGATGTGACACTGTCAGGGCTGATGGGACATGGGATCATCCATGGGAGGGTCCCTGGTGATGGAAGGTGGGACAGGGGACCTGCACATCTCAGGTCTAATCCAATCTGGGACCCACCTACTCTGATTTTTCCTCTTCAAACTCTCCAAGTTCTCTCAGAGATCTTTCAGTGAGGCTTCTTAACTTCTTATAAACTAACCTTGGAGAACAAACCACGAATTTAATGATGCCTCTGCTGGCAGCCCATTGATCCACAGTGTGCAGCTTCCTTGGGTGTGTTACTGGGAGCCAGATGAGAAAAGTGCTCTGATGGAGTGGGATTTTGCTTGTCATGGGTATTTATATAAAATCTCCATGCCTGGATACCTTCAGGAATGTAAATGTGAAAGGAGAGGAAGCAGATGTCTTTTAGCAGTACTTTTAAGACATCTTTTAGTCGACTTCTGAAGTCCTAGAGGATACTGGGCTCTTTCATGGCAGATTCCTGAGTGAGATCAGCATCCTGAGTGCCTGTGGCAGGGCTGCTCTGCTTCCCCTGTGCAGATGCTGGAAGAGCAGCAGCTGACAGGCTATGCCTCCACCTGGGACCCCCAAATTTGGTGAAGTTATTCACGGTGTGGTGTTATTTGTGCTGCCCAGGACAGGCATTCCCTGCAATATCCAGCAGCAGGAGAATGTTCCCGTTGGTGTTGCTGGACTCCAGATCAGGCATCTTGCTGAGCTGCATTTAAATGCCCAAAACAGAAGCGCATCTGAGTGTTCCACTAAACTTTTTCATGGACTCAGAATGAGAAATTTAAAATGTGGTGGTTGTTGTATGTTCTGCCTCGAATAGTTCTCCTCAAATTCCTGAGGGGTGCTAAAAATCTAAATGGGAAAGGTACAGAAATACTTTAATATGTATTAATAATCAGGGCAAATCCCTTCCAATTGTCTTACCAGCTAAAGCCTATTAACCTTTGGTCACTCATTTCACTTCTGCTTCCACGCTGGTACCAGCCCCGTGTTTTTCTGAAGCCAGAGGAGCTGAATTTCTCTTCTCAGAAGGTAATTTTACAAATATCTTAATGACCCAATAATTTCAAATTAAGCACCACAAATAAGAAGTCATCTTTGCAGGCTGTACTTGGTCGTGGAACTCTCAATTCCTTAGTTCTACACCTTGAAAATGTATTTTAGTTTGTTTTGAGTTTTGGCTCCTTCAGAAGAGAACCAAAACTCAAAGGTTTTGGCTCTTTCTTTTTGGCTTCAGAATTCCTAAGGTGAAATGGGTTCATCTAGTTATTTCATCATTCAATATCATAGAAAAGCAAAAAAAAAAAAAAAAAAAAAGCCATGTATTAATTAGGTAGCCAAAAGATCAAGCAAATATTTCACTCAGTGTGCAACAAAATATTATGAGGTAATTTTATTTTGTTTCCATTTTTAGGTAAAAATATTACAGTATACAAGATAATCTTATTAAAGGTAAAAATACAGTATTTTGCTTTGTCTCTAAACAGATCTACGTACAGTACACTTTTTTTTTGTTTTCTTTGATTTTTATTTTTTTTTGTACAAATATAACTATTATTCTATTAGGCTATCTGTATTCTCATCTGGCACTTAAGAACTGGTCACAGGTCACCTTCTGGCTCTGCTTGTTTGTTTGTCTCAGCTGATCCCTAAATGCCCCGTTCATTTTAGAGGTGCCTCTTGTAAACAAACAGTGCAGTTCCGTGGGTCCCATGTGGTAAGGTGTGCTTTAAGTAGTTGAAATCCTGGAGCTAACTGGGAAATCCCAAGAAATCCACGATGTTTGCACGGACTCATCACCTTCCTGTTGAAAAAGTGGGATCTGAGTCCTTGTTTTACCTCAGCCTTAGAATGGTTTTAATCCCTTCCTCATCCTCTGTAAGAGCCAAACACTTAAGACAATCATTTCTACACTGATTTTCCCTTTCTTTCCCTTTTTTTAATTTCTTTTTTTTGTCAGAATGTTCAATCAAAGCCTTTCTGTATTAATTTAAAGGGCTTGTTCTTCGTGACTGATCTCACCCTATGGCTTTGCTGTTTGGTCTTGCAATCCGAAAAGCTGAGCTCTGTTGCCTTGCTATCTCTGGATGAATGTTGTTCCTGGAACTGAACACATTAGCACAGGGCATTTATTTTATCTGTGGGTATTCCTGGGAAGTGACTTTCACATCAGCATGGATGTTTCAGTACGCTGTTGTCAGAGGTGGGATGAGTTAAGGACAGAAGAGAGGCTGGGTGCATACCAAGAGCCCACATCCACAGCTGGAAACACAGCTGGAAAAGGTGGAGAGGAGTTTTTGGCTGGAAATCCTTTTATCAGCTTCTAGCAGAGGGGTGAAGGGATGATTTTTTTCCACAAGCTCGATCCATTTTTTTTCCCCAGTGCTGTCATCCAGTCTCTCTGTGTCCTACCCTGCCTTGGTCATTTCAGCAGGTGATTTTTGTTTTCCATGAGCCACAGTGCTGTTCAGGGTTTTCTTCATGGCTGCCCATGTAAACATTTATAAAAGGAGAATACACACCCAAGAATAGGAATTGAAAACATTTTGCAGGGAATATGTTTGGCACATTTTTTTTTTTCTTCAGGCTTCACCCAATTCTGGTCAGGACAGTCTCAGTTGCTATAAGTGAGCACAGTTGTATTGTCTTCTCTGGAGTCAGATGGATGAAGATCTGCATTTTTTGCCTTTAACTGGAGGTGCCTTCTCTGTGGTGCACCTATTTCTGATGTCAAAGGGCATATATTTTTACCAATAAGTCGCTTTTGTATCACAAAAGGTTTAACTGGTGACTCACCAA